>NC_080075.1:35183073-36419877 GCF_949987535.1 Balaenoptera acutorostrata | reverse complement strand
CCTGGATTGCATTGTGCCTATGTCTCAGTGGAGTTACTCAATCTAATCAGACCTTCTGATTCAATGAAAGTCCCCACTGACCTCAGAGCTGAAACCTCCCTTGCAGACAAAGTCACTCTGGTCTGAGTAGGGACCATGGGTAGAAACAAAGAGTGGGTTTAGTTATTAATAAACTGAAATACTTTGAAAGACACAACTTCCATTTTCTAATTTACAGGAAAGGAGAAACTTTTTCAAGCTTCATTTCTTAAAGCCTCAAGCTTTTGCTTCAGATGCCTCCTAGGCATGACCCAAAATGTATAGATTATAGTCAGTGGAAGTTGAAGGTCAGCAAACTGGCATTCTAATAATAATTTTTAAAAAGGATGACAGAATTTGAGAGTTATAATTAAAATGGCCTTTTTGGATACAGTGGTACTACAATTCAAGGACTGTGAAGAAAAGTCCTTTGAAATAATTTTCATAAAAATATCTCCCCTGTATTTCCTTCCATTATAAAAGCATTCCAGTTTTTTGAGTAGCAATTTTATGTTACCTTGTTACTTCACTATAGGTTTACTAAATACAACTTCTTGCACCTTTGGAGTTCATGTAAATTGGAGGTTTTGTCGCATTGTGTTTATTTAATTACAATAACACATAAAGGAAACATTTTTTTGTGTGTCTGCCTTAGCCAGTTGGGAACACAAGTGCTTTTATTTTCAGAGTGCCATTAATACACCTACCATTTCCATCTTCACTGACTCATTTGGAGGTCGGAGTATTTCACAGGGTAACACATGGGTTAACAAAAATTAGCCCTAAAAAATTAAAACCATTGAGAATGAGTAAACATGACTTTCTCTTTTCTTTTTCTTGTCTTTCATGGCAACACGCAGTGACCTGACACTCCAAGTAACACACAAGTGTTGGAGTTTTCCAGACTAGAAAGGCAGGAGAGATTAACTCAGACCTCATGAAACTGCTGGACAATTATGGGCTGTCCCTGTTGGGATTTTAGGGTGTTTCTTCCTTTAAATATCATTTTGAGACTCTAAATAAAAAGCAGCATCTATGAAATAAACATATTTACTTGTTTACATTTCTTTGATTTTCATTGTCAACTGGTTTTTCTATTACTATGAATGGCACAGGGAAAGGGAGAGGAGAACCCAGTCTGAAACACAAGATGCATCTTAACAATCCACCAAGAGGTGAATTGTTAATACTGCATCTCATGGACAGAAAAACAACGCACAGTGTGTGAACATGCATGTGAATGTACATATTTTTTTAAGTTTCATTTAACATTTTATTGCAATGTATTTTGAATCACAACAAATAGAGCTATTTAAAAACTCCTACTAAGCAGTAAACTCTTTATTTGGATAGTTGGTCTTTTAGACTTATAAACATCTACATGTTTGATTTGGGGAACACAGTTACCACAGAGAGTTTAATTTTATAATTTTTAACACTGGTGTACATAATAAATTACCACATTCTATTGGAACCACTTCACTAACTTAATTTGCTTGATTAATAATAGGAACAGACAATAGGAAAATAATATATTTCTATAATACTCAGGATTAAATCATCTATGTTTAACAGCCTAATAAATTATTATACTCTGTATGATTATTTTAAAATATAGGGCACTGATTACATGGAATTATTTAATGTGAGCTATTAAAATGGAAGTTCATTTAGAACATGCAATATGTCTTTCCTATACTCTTGCAAGTATAACCTGGGTCTCCCTTATGAGATCTATCTGTTAAAATTAAGTTTGAAACCATAACAAAATGTTTTTTGTGGACTCTGTCCCCACTCAGCAGTGAAAGAAATCCAGGTGTATGTTAAAGTCACATTTCTCATCCACCCTCTCTCTGCCACACACACAATTTTGGGAAGGCTCCTGAGGGTGTCTCTTATGAGCGCTTGGTTTTTCATCTGGCCGCCAACATTTTCCTCCTCTTCTGTTCTGGATCTCTCTGAAAATGTCTCCTTTGGTTGCCTTCAGGTGGCAGGTCATTGCCGTTAAGACTCCACCATCAGTGCCCATTGAAGGTCTTGTGATGTTGTTGCCAAAAACAAGTTCATGTGCCTGATGCACAGTGAGACCAAACAATACCAAGACATCAGAATCTGGAGCAGAGAAAGGGCCATGCAAGGAGAACCGCTGGCTCATCCTCCAAAAACCCCAAACTCCGCAAAGGGTTTCAGCAAAGCATTTTTTTTTTTCTTAATGTGTACTTTCTGCATCTGTAATTGTCCTTATTATTATTATTTTTTAAACTTTGGGGTTTTTTTAAAAATTAATTAATTAATTAATTTTATTTTTTTGGCTGTGTTGGGTCTTCGTTTCTGTGCGAGGGCTTTCTCTAGTTGCAGCGAGCAGGGGCCACTCTTCATCACGGTGCGCGGGCCTCTCACTATCGCGGCCTCTCTTGTTGCGGAGCACAGGCTCCAGACACGCAGGCTCAGTAGTTGTGGCTCACGGGCCTAGTTGCTCCGCGGCATGTGGGATCTTCCCAGACCAGGGCTCGAACCCGTGTGCCCTGCATTGGCAGGCGGACTCTCAACCACTGCGCCACCAGGGAAGCCCAGCAAAACATTTTTAAAGGCAAGGTGACAGAGGGTCGTGGTTGGATGCTGCAATCTTCTTGGTGTTGGAATCCTTTGCTCTTGCAGCTGTCCACATAGGTCAGGTCCCAGCGCTCCTGTAAACCTCCAGCAAGACAAATGTTATTCTCTGTTCTGCAACTTTTTATCTCTGTGTGAATGGAAAAGTGTTATACCCTTAAAGGTCAGAGCCTGGAGAATGGGCTATCCTGTATATTTCAGACTATAGGCAACATTCTTAATTCAAAGCAAAAGCAGTAGAACACAAAGGTTAAAGTAAAAGGAACAGATCTAATATGGAGTCAGATTTGTTTTTCCTTATTACAACGCCAGTATAATGCCACTGATGCCCTCCAAGTGAGACAGGCTGAGACCTGGGACCCTTTACTGGAATACTTGCACCTGGAACAGAATGCAAAGAAACTAAAAGGGACTAAAAATGACTACACACATGCAGTCAGGGCAATTATGAACAATAAGATGCAAAAAGGCCAAAACTCAACTGCTACTTCTGAGGTGCCAGGAGCAAAATCATGATCCCTGCACACAGCACCACAAAGGGGTGGGCAGAGTACCTAAGACACACCTCCGGCCCCACTGATCTGTCCCTACACTCACCCCATTTAAGGAACCAGCTCCCCCCGACCCCACCTCAGGGAGAGAGCAAGGGAAACTGTTACTTGTTTTTTTCACTCGTGCTGCCCCACTAGCCCCAATGAAGCCTTGCCTGAGTTTCTCATCTGGCCTTTTATAATTTCTATTGATTAAAGAGTCCAAGGACCCCGGTTGGTATCACAAGTAAGCCTCCATCTTTGTTGCTGCCTGTGACACAAAGGATGCATGAGGGCTGCCCTAGGTTTTTCTTTGTTTGAGCTTCAGTGTATTCTGCTCTTGCTTAGGCCCTGGTATTTGCACTTGAATGTGCTTTAACTTTGTCAGAACTTCTAGCTCTCTTGTGCTATACTCTCTTATACAAGCAGTAGCTCCTTAGATTTGCCAAAAAGCAGATCCTTCTGAATTCATTTTTATTTTGTTTTTATTTGCTCAGTCCCTTCTGCCCAGAACTTAAGTATAAATCCATGTGGGATGGTCTGGAGGCTATCTTTTCTCTCCCAAGCCTGGTGCTGTTGGATAAAACTTCTATGCCTTAACATTCAGTTTTTCCTAAGAGATGCTTCCATTCCTAATGCACAGACTCCTTTCCGTGCATCCACATGTCCTGCAAATTTGCCCAAAAAAGTTTCAAATCTTCAGTGAACATGTATGAGATCAAGATAAGACCTCCTTTTGACACGTGTATTCTAAACAATTCTCTAGACCTTCTTCTTTTAAAAATGGAATTATATTGATGTTGAGTTATTAGAATTTCTTGCACTTAGTGAACAACAAATTATACCTCAAAATATCCTAGTCCTCTTTATAATACAATGCCAAGGCATAGCAAGAAGCACCTAGGTATGAGCTTGCATTTTCTTCAGCTTTTAAGATATCTGATTTGGGGGAGTTTGTTTGTTTGTTTTTTGACACTTTAACATTCCTAAGAGCAGGATGTTTCTTACAAACAATGTGTACATTTACTGTCTGGAGGTTTATCTTTTTTTCCTAAAAAGATTTGAGGATGAAAAAAATACAGCAAAATAAAACAAAACAAAACAAAAAAATTGAGAATGGTCACTTCAAAGGATCACTTTGAATCAAGGAATAGCAGTATACCAGGTTTTGACTAATTTGGCTTGTTTTTGCTTGGAAACTATGTTTGGCCTGAGATGTATCCAAGCATACACATGTTAACAAACAGTAATACACTATGGTTCAACTGAATAATTGAGGTGGTAATTTTTGACCTAGGTTTCAATAAACATGACTAAATAAATCTAATCAACTTGGTATAAAATGTTTTAACTGCTAAAGGCTGCCTGGCAGGAGGTGTGCGATGTGTAACTACAAAAGCATTGTTCAGATCCTTGATGTGTATTGTGGTATATTTCATATTTTCATGAGTCTGCACAGAACATACATTATCCTTAGAGTGAGCCAATAAATATTTTGCATGTGTGAACATGACTGTAATATATGTTGGTTGTTTAGGGGGCAGTGCTAAGTTATCAACATCACGTGTGTGATTCCAAGGTGGACCAGTCATCTTCGTCCTGTTACTTGGCTATGGGTTGTACCGATATCCATCCCCTGTCTCTCAACTTTGCACTATTATTTTTAATGGATTCCTAGTAAAAGAGTGTGGATAAATTGGTATAAATGAATCCCCAATATAGAGAAATAAAAGATATTCTTCCAGAACATTTCATAAGCAGATTCTTCCTGATTTGGAACTAAGGATAGCAAATTGGCTCTTATGCTTCAAACTGCAGAGTGATATAGACAGACTGTTCTCTCAGTTCCTCATCAGCCTCAGCACCTTTGCAACCTATTCCTTTAGTCACAGATCCCTTTTGGTCAACAGTGCTCACCTCTCCCTAACCTGGTGACCACGATGATGAAGTATGCGAATTGAACCATATCGATGGTGCTTCTGATTTGTTGATTATTGAACAGAGTATCCGACTGCACTCCAAAGGGTGTCATTGACAGAGGACACAATGAGAGTGTATTCCCTGAAGATTTAGAACGTGGTGCTGGGAACACTGAACTCATTCTGTGCCAGATGTTACCCAAAAACTCTGCTGCCCATACCACATCCAGCCTAAACTCTTCCGTCTTGACTTTTCTAGCTTAATTACAGACCTCTCCAAATTGCCAGGTCTCCTTCTAACTTGTCGTAAGTTCCCAAGAGCACCAATTTTTCTACTTGCAACTTTTTATCTCATCAGGTCACCTTGGTCTTTGAAAAATATGTATCATTAAGTGTAATGATTACTAAACAACAGTTCCTGAAGCAGCTGCATCAAAACCAGTTGGAACAGTAGTTCAAAATATAAATGCCTATTCCCACACCCAGGACCTACTCAGCCCAAATATCCAGAGGCAATGCTCATACCAAAAGCAACCCTGGTTAAGAACTACTGCTTTAGGGAGACATCCAGCAATATACTTTATAGCACTTGTTGAGTAGGTTAGCAATTTACTCATGTTCCTAACAGTAGTACATAGGAGTACAAGCTGCTTTCCTTGAGTAACCTAGACACACTCACAAGGAGCCACTTCACAGTCACTATTATCCTCAACATTTGCTTCATGGGGGCAAATAAGATTCCAATACAAACAGGACCTCACAGTTAAAACTTTGCTAAAAACAGACAGATGTCAAAGACTCATCATTCAGAAGCCAGACTCATTGGAAAGAAACCATCTGATGTTTTATTAGCAGCACTTTGCTCAGCCTCTGGTTAAAAAGCTGTTCTTTGCAGCAACCCAGGTTTAGCTCTCCCCAGGGCTCTGGCTCAAAACAAAGTTTGACATTATTTTTTTTTTGAAGTCGAAGGGGCACTCCTAGCATAGAAATATCAGACAAGACACCTGGTCAGGAGCACTGAAACCCATTTATTTTTCACTGAGCAAGTTATTACCCTCTTCTTTTTCTGCCCAAATTGCTGTCCCCAGAGGCCATTCCCATGGGCAGCCTCTACCATCACAATGCTCCACTCCTGAAATCAATAGGTCCATGTGCCAAGCAGCCTGAGGAGAAACATGGTTTGATATCCTATGGGGCAATTTCTCTCCTTGGGGAAGGGCAGGCTTCCATTGCCCTGCCTTGTCTCTCATTAATGTGCCCAGCTAGGTCTCTTTACTGCTCTATTTAACTACATCCACTCCATTATTGATCCTATTGTGTGTAATGGTACATTTGCTGAGGAAAATGATGATTATGCTATGAAGAGAGGGCAGTGGATGGGATCTTGTGTCTATACAGTTTAGCAATGTAATGGAGTCTGCCAGAAATAAATGAATTGGAGATGTATTCTGGATAAATATGATAGGAACAAAACAAGTTCCTGAGGTAAGACAATCTAAAGTTTCTGTCTACATTGTAAGCCAGGACCACTCCAAAGCAGTTGCTTTATGTTTTGGCCCAAAGGGTTTAATATGAGAGGACTTTTGTAATCTCCAAGTGGATACTCTGTTATTTTGACATGGGACAACGTGCCTGCATTATCACCTTTTTGCATTTTCAGTCTTTCTAATCACTCCTTTATTTGGTACGGGGTAAAGTTAAGGTTTTGGTACATTCTTGCTTTGTTCTTTATACTGAAAATTACATGGGATTATAATCTTTCGTAATTCATGACTGCATCTTCTGAAAGCTGGTAATTGCTTCAATTATATTTTACTATATTCTACTACTTCTACTATTGCAAATTCCTCCTTGTCCAGCACACTTTTTACATTGAATTCAATCAGTCATGATAATAAAGGAAATCATTTACTTCTTGTATAAATTGTTGGGTTGAAGATGGGAGGATCACCGAATCAGCCGGGTTCCAAGCAGAAGACAGAAATCACACAATCATTTGAACAAGAAAAGCTTAATGAAAAAGATGATTAACTGCAAGAGGAGATAACATACAAGGAGTAAGGTAAGATTTACAGAAATAGCAGATATAAGGAATGGTCTGCTACCTCTAGGGCAGAGGCAGGGGACCCAGTGAAGTCTCTCCTCCTTCACAGGCTTAGAGTTGGTCCCCCTTGGAGAGTGCATGATCACCGCCCACTGCCTGGTGGAGAAATCTCTTGCATTGTTGGAACTCAATGCAAAGCTGCCCTCTTGGGTGCTGGGAGAAGCTGCACAAAGGGGTAATGCTGATGAAACTTGCTGGTGCTGAACACCTTTGGTGCCCTCTGAGCTCCTGCCCATCTTACTATGCAGGAACAAGCAGAGAACACACTGGTACCAGGAAGGAAAACACTTTCTAGTGTCCCTGCAGTGCCCTCTGCTATTTTAACATGGTGCAAGCTGGCAAAGGAAAAATGTTCCATTCTCAAAAGCAGGAAAAGGAAGGGTGGATTGGAAGCTGAGAGCCAATAGTCTAATAACTGGCACAGTTCTTCCCCTTTGGCTACTCAGCTTCTATATGTACCCTTCTGCACACGACTGAACTTCTTTACAACAACAAAACAAGCCTATGTTTCCACCTAACATATATGGGTATCTTTTATTCAAATGAAATTCTTAACCTTTCCCCCAAATGAAGCAACACGTGGTCTCAACAGTCATTTTGCCCATCACTACCTATATTAATTACTCCTCAAATCCACTCATAGTTCCTCTGAAAATTCTGTTACATCAAGACCAAATGTATTGACAAGTGACACAACCATCAAGAAAATGGAGCCCTAATGTGTTGTAAAGATATCCCCTCCAACCACTACGTCTTCAGCTATATAATATTTTCATGGCCATCAATACTTTTCCTCCCAAGCACTCACCTTTTTTTCTCTGCCCAGTCTGAGGTGACATGATCCAGTGATGTCCACCTCCTCCTGTGTTTCTTCTGCCACTTCCTACCCTCATCACTGCTGGGGTTTAGTGGCCAATACCTCGTAGATAAGGCCTTAAGACGCCCATGTAGTAGGATATGGATACTATGGGACATGGACGACAGAGAAAATTACACAAGTAATTATTACATTTTATTTTGGCCAATAAGTTCCATCTCCTTTCCCAAATAGGGAAATTGGCCAATTTGTGTGTAACTCGTGTCCCTCCCATCTCTGCTCTGTTAATGAGAACTAAGCGGCCTGAAGTCAACGAGGAGAGGGATAAAGAGAAGCAGCCTCAATCATTAGCCCATGAAAAGGTAAGACTTCACTATACAACGTGCCTTTCCTTTATTCTAGTGTTTTTCTTCAATTGTTGCAAATCTGTGATTTGTTATACTTGACCGAGTGGAAGTCCAGCAAGTCACACCGACCTATTAATAGAAACTCAGCTCCTAACAACCAAAAACCAGAGCTCAGGCCTGCTTTATTTCTCTACTTGTACCTCAATAGCAGCAGTGACCTTTGTCTATCAGACACCAACAGTGCGGAGCGCATCATATTTCTACTGACATCTCTGTTTGGAGTATAAAGTTATTTCCAAAAAGCTTCATTTATTTAATCCTTCAGCTGTCTAAAAATCTTTATGGGTAACCATTTTTAGCTTGCCCTTTACCCTTTGCTTTCTGAACTCAGCCAGGTCCTTGCTGGAGGCTCCCAAAGGTCTAAGATCAGTAGGAGAAGAAAGTGGAAACCGAATGGCTAATGGTAGAAGTCAGCAGGTAAAGTTCCATAAAATTACTTTGGGGAGATGCTGGTAGGAGAGATGCCACTGTGTTTTTATTTCGACTATCACAACACAAAATAATTAATGGGTAAAAAATACTTTTTGTTTAATAATTGCTGTTCTTCATTAGTGTGAACCAAGGGCACAGTCTATCTAAGACAATAACATCTGCACCCCATATTTCATTATCACCAAACTTCACATTTCACACAAAAGCATTACTAGCACAGCCTTACAGCTTTAATTAGTTTCTGCCATAGCTGTGAAGGTCAGCCAATTATTGTGTGTGAAATTTCAATATGAAGTGGCTGAATTGAAGACAACATTGCAACAGTGTGGGGACTTCTGCAGGGTTATAAATCTAGGATTTTTGAACCATTTTTTAAAACACTAGATAATGTAAAATCATCATCAGGTAGGTACCGTAACAAAGCTTATTGTTTAATTTAACATGTGCTTTGTGGGGGGGAAAAAAAGCACATAATTTCTGATTGCTTTTTAAATTCCCTCTTATGACATTGTCATTATTTATGACACCACTGTTAAGGCTGAATCTATGTTTTTATGGTTAACTTCTTTTAACTCACTTAGAACTCTCCTGGAACATTTGGTCTAGGAATAAAATCTAGATTTACTGAATTCTGCATAATGGAAAGTTAAAAATACACACGCATACCCTCTCTATCTCTCACACACACACACACACATATGCACACATCTATGTCTTGTAAATATATACATACATATGTTTAAACACCATGTTTGATCCATGAAACTATAGATGCATATTAATGAATTAGGTCAACTCAGTAATGTCATTTTACTTAAAAACCTGATAAATTAAAAAATGTTTTATTAGGGATTCAATTTTATGAACCCCTAATATTTAGGATCATAAAAATTTGGAGTTAGAAAGAATCTTGATACTCATTCGCTCTATGGTCTTTGATTTTACAGATGAGGAAATGTGCCCAAGAATGATACTGGATGTAGTGAGGACACAGAGCTCCTTGAACTCAAGCTCCTATGCCCTCTCCATGAGGCTTCCCACATGTCTGTTTTACCATCATGGAAAAATTTAGATAAGATATGTCACGTGATATAGAAAATTTTGCTCAAGGATTTTTTCTGAGGCTTGAGGGCTGTTTGTTCTGTTTCGTTTTACACATAGACATATGTATGGTTTAATCCTAATTTAAGCAAACAAGTATTTATTGAGCCATCCTCTAAACAAGACACCCTGCAAGGTATTCCAGGTGTCTAGGATGATTAAAATGCTCTTGGTGAGTTTACAAACCAGCAGGGTAGATAAGACAAAGAGAAGGAGGAAGAGGAGACTGTAGAATTCATGGAAATAGATCAGTCAGGTTGGAGGTGGATAAAGACAAGACAGAGCCAAGGAAAGAGGCCAAAGAATGAGAGAAAAGGCAGAGGATTATAGGATGCTTCCACCTATTAGATACCAGCAGCACCTCCCTGTCTCAATCATAATAAAAATTGTCTCTGGACATTGCCAAGTATCCCCAGGTGGGAGTTAAGGTTAGCAAGTTCCTTTGAGAGCCACTGATCTAGATTCTAGACTGCAGCCAACCATTGATCTAGATTCTAGACTACAGTATATTGTAGATCTTAGAAAACTTCTCAGTTCCAAATAGAGAATCTGCTTCAGCCTCATTATGATGCCTGACCCCTTGATCCTTTCCTCACTTCCCAAGCTACGGCTGGGATGGTAGTGATGCCAAAAACTCTGCCTCTGTACACCAGTACCGAATCAAACCTCGGAGACAGAGTTTTGGGTGAAGTAGAAAAGAATAGCTTTGTTGCTTTGCCAGGCAAAGGGGGACACAGCAGGCTCATGCCCTCAAAAACTGTGTGTTCCAACCTGGGGGAATTTGGTGAGGAGTTTTATAGCAATGGTTCAAGGGTGGGGTTGCTGATAAAGATCAGATGTGTGCAGAGCCTGCATTCCTTTAATCTGGCCTCAGATGGTCTCCTGATGAGCTGTGGTTCTTGAGGTTATCAAACTGTGATCTTCTCTCTGGAATGAAGAATGCTTCATCAAGTAGTTTATCTCCCATTTGTTGGGGGTTTTAGTTCTACAGAAGAACTCAAAGACATTGTTATGTGTTTCCCTTGAGGCAGACCAGGACTCTACCCCAAGGCTGCACTATTATTTTTTGACTGCTCCTCCCTTGTCTCTGCATCCCCTCCCTTCCCTGATTAGCAACTGTTTGAATCTGCCCTTTGGAACTGAGGGAAGGTCATGGAGGCTGAAGCCTATTCCCTACAAACAAGAAATGGGGGACACCAAAAGGCTTCCGTGCCCAGGAGCCCCACAGGGTCCTGTTCAGTTTCAGTAACATCACTCCAAGCAGAGAGGCTTAGGAAGCTAACAGAGGACTGAAGTCATTTGATTTGATGATTTAATAACTAATGGGAGGAAGTTATATTGGAGTGGATTAAGGAATAAGTGCGTGTGATTGAGCAGTGAGCAGGCAGAGCAGCAGATGTGCGCAAATCTTCTAAGAAGCTACAAAGTAAAATAGAGAGCAGAAGTGATGTAGTATCTCTGAGAATTGTAGGGTTGCACACCATCAACCTGAGTAACTGTTGACATCTGGAACCAAATAAGTCTTTGTTTGTGTGGATAAGGGGTGCTGGAGGTGGGGGGAGATTATCCTGTGGTTTTTTAGGATGTTTTGCATCATTCTTGGTTTCTACCCACTAGATACCAGTGGCACCCATCTCCTCACCTGTGACAACCAAAAGTGTCTCAGGATATTGTTCATGTTCACTGGGGGTTAAATCTCTCCTGAATGAGAACTACTGGATTAGGGAGAGGGATTTGTGTTTTTTAATTTAAGGTGGAGAAATCTAAGCAAGTTTTCAGAAACAGAAAATAGGCCAAGTAGAATGGGAAAAACTGAAGATGCAAGTGAGGACAAGAAAACTTGGAGAGGAGGCCAAAATATGAAGGAGTTAACAAGAAAGAAGAGCAAGAGTGCCCTGAAGTGGAGGATGGATTTTCCTTCAGAGCAAATAAAGAAAGAGAAGGTCCCTAATGAGGAGACAGATGTTAAGAGCAGTCAAACCAGAGAGTCTTGATCTTTTAAATAAAGTTATAGGTGAGCTTCATGTGACTAAGTGATCTGAGAGTGGAGAATTCATTAGAAAGTTCAGAAACAAGCTGCAAGTTACTGCTTTGCTGAAACGGGGAGTGTACCTTTATAGCGGAACCAGGGAAGAGTATACCTAAGGTGCCATATTTGCATCTTATTCAATTGACTTTTACCTAATTGAAAACAGGAGCAGAGGGTGGACACTTCCTATGACTAGGAATTATCAAGAGAGAAACAGCAGAAGGACAAGTAATGAAGGGAGATGGGGATGGGGTAGGAAATCTCTGTGAGTGTACATGATGCACAGGCTAAGGTAAGAGGCAAGGGAAGTCAAGAAAAAGGCCATAGCTTGAGAAAACAGGAAAGACTCAAGGGATCATACATCCCAATGAAGCTAAAGCAGATTCTTTGTTTTAGAATTGGGAAGCCTTTCTAAGGTCTATAACACTTTATAGTCTAGAATCTAGACTCTAGATCAATGGTCCTCAAATGAACTTGCCACCCCCACCCCACCCCACCCCACCTGGGGATAATTGGCAATGTCTGGAGACAATTTTTATTGTCATGATTGGGGCAAGGGGCACTAATGGCATCTCGTGGGTAGAGGCCAGGGTTGCTGCTAAACATCTGACAATGCACTGTATAGCCCCCACAATAAAGAAGCGTCTGGTCCACAATGCCAATAGTGTCTCTGTGGAGGAACCCCATTCTGGATTAAAACCAAATATCTAGTAAGTTGTTTAATGGAAACTCTTGGGAGTTTTTAAGGAAAATTAAACTGCTGAAAGTTCTTTTTTTTACAATCCTATTATACTTTATCATCAATTTTTATAGCCTCTTGGAAAGAAAGGCCCTTCAATTGCTTTTATTCATTCATTCATTTTTAAAATTTCATCCAAAATAAGTAATTGCATTTTATTATGGGGACCATATTAATCATTGGGAGTATAAAAATAAGGTGGACAGAGACAGCATTAAGTCAGAAAAAAGTATTGCTGTGGACTGAATTGTGCCCCCTCCAGATTCATATGTTGAAGTCCCAAAGTGACTGTGTTTGGAGATAGGGCCTATAAGGAGGTAATAATGATTAAATGAGGTCATAAGGATGGGGCCTTCATCCTATAGGATTAGTGTCCTTATAAGAAGAGAAACCAGGGAGCTTGCTCTATCTCTCTTTGTCTCTTTCTCTCTCTCCCTCTGTCCAATTGCACACAGTTCAGATGAGCACGCAGAGAGATGGCATCCACCTACAAGCCAAGAAGAGAAGCAACACCAGAAACTGATCATGCCATCACCCTGATCTTGAACTTCCAGACTCTAGAACTGGGAGAAAATAAATGTCTGTTGTTTAAGCCACTAGTCTATGGTATTTTGTTATAGCAGCCAAAGCAGACTAAGAGAAACATATTCTTTTGTTTGTTTATTTCTGTTTTGATGCCAAGACTTGTCCTAAGCAAATGCCAGTTTTGCCTTTAGAGCTTTCCTACTCCAACCTAATCCCTTTTCTTACACTCTACCCTTCCCCTACCTGGAACAGTGTAAGAAAGAGATTGAACTTTGAAATTAGGTAAACTTGATTCTAAATTCCATTTACAGATGAATGGATAAAGATGTGGCACATATATACAATGGAATATTACTCAGCCATGAAAAGAAACAAAATTGAGTTATTTGTAGTGAGGTGGATGGACATAGAGTCTGTCATACAGAGTGAAGTAAGTCAGAAAGAGAAAAACAAATACCGTATGCTAACACATATATATGGAATCTAAAAAAAAAAAAAAAAAAAAAAAGTGGTCATTAAGAACCTAGGGGCAGGACGGGAATACAGACGCAGACCTACTAGAGAATGGACTTGAGGACACGGGGAGGGGGAAGGGTAAGCTGGGACGAAGTGAGAGAGTGGCATGGACATATATACACTACCAAATGTAAAACCGATAGCTAGTGGGAAGCAGCCACATAGCACAGGGAGATCAGCTCGGTGCTTTGTGACCACCTAGAGGGGTGGGATAGGGAGGGTGGGAGGCAGGGAGATGCAAGAGGGAAGAGATATGGGGATATATGTATATGTATAACTGATTCACTTTGCTATAAAGCAGAAACTAGCACACCATTGTAAAGCAATTATACTCCAATAAAGATGTTAAAATAAATAAATAAATAAATTCTGGCACCTAACCATAGAATACTAAAGATTAGGACTTGAGATATCTGAGTTATAATACCCTCATTTATTAAAATATCATCATTTATTATGTTTATTAAAACATAACCACGTTTATTTGCAGGGATGCTATATGACTTAAATGAAAGATCAGGTGAGAATGCCTAACATAGTTCTTATATATGGCAGTCTCTCAGGAGAAAACAGTTTCCATTTTCCTTCTTGGATCACAGTTGTATTCAAAGTCTGTTTTCAGGAATTATCTGGTTTGTTCTTCCCAACTACTTCATTAGGTGTTCGTCTGAAGAAAGATAAGAGGTTTTCCCTATCCAAAGAATTTTCTGCCCCAAAATTTGAAAACAGGAAAATTTCCATTCTCTAACAATCGAATCTCCAGTGATGAATTTCTGTCTTCACGACAAGTGGAGGAAACAATGGTATTTTGAAATGTGAGTACCTGGCTAATATCATAAAATGAAATAAATATGCAGTTTCAATTTTAAACAAACAAATAGGGCTTCCCTGGTGGTGCAGTGGTTGAGAATCTGTCTGCCAATGCAGGGGACATGGGTTCGAGCCCTGGTCTGGGAAGATCCCACATGCCGCGGAGCAGCTAGGCCCGTGAGCCACAATCACTGAGCCTGCGCGTCTGGAGCCTGTGCTCCGCAACAAGAGAGGCCGCGACGGTGAGAGGCCCATGCACCGCGATGAAGAGTGGCCCCCGCTTGCCGCAACTAGAGAAAGCCCTCGCACAGAAACGAAGAACTAGCACAGCCATAAATAAAGAAATAAAGAAATAAAATTTTAAAAAACTGCCTTCTTAGAGCTGAAAGCCCTCACAAAAAATTGATGAGATTAAATGAGTACTTTCTAAAAATAAATAAATAAATAAAACAAATAAAATAAAGCCTATTTATTTCCAGCATATTAAATTACTCGAGCATTTTTTTTGTGGCATCAGATGATACAGGAATGTATCTACAGTCGACATATCTATCAATTCCTATGATTCACGATCTTTATGTGCCAAGTATTGTGCTAAGCTTGTACACTGCTAACTCACTTAATCCTCACAGAAGGCCTTGCTTCACTAGCATGTCTCCTGAATTATGAAATGAGGGACATGAATATCCCTATCAAATATCCACTTGATATTTATGACAATCCCTTTCTTTGTGCGACAAGCGAAGCTGTAGAATGCCAACTCTTCTCACGAGGATAAGCAGAGTTGTAATGACTCCTGGACATGCTGCATGGCATCCGAATCAAAGAATCTGGGCCAGTTTCATTTGGCAGAAGATTATCATGAGTTTCACATCGATTTTCCAGGAGATTTCTCCAAACCGTGTCTAGAACCATCTTATCCCCACCCTCTTCTGAATATCAACAAAGGAGACAAAGGCTCTTTTCATGAGGAATTTTTCATAGCTCTGCAGTTGTTTAAAAGTCTTCTCTCCGGCTCATCATCTGTTACCATGGAGAGCCCTGTGGTTAGGGGGAGTAAGGGGAGGGGGGCGTGCAGTGCCCTCTCCTAACAAACAGGAAATGTGGGTCCAATTGCTATGTGACCCGGTCAGAAGGACACCTGATCTCTCACTCTGCCCCTCTAACAGACATTAGAAAAGAGATCGTGGGACCGGAGAGTTGGGTGACAGGTACCCGTTAGAGCATGCCCTACCCTTTGCCTTCCAGGCTCCAGTTTAGAAACATAAACTTTCTCCTGTTAGATAACACAAATTAGAAGCTAAAACCCTGCCTAAATTACCAGGCAGGGACTTATCTTGGCTTTTGCTAAGACGGTCTATCACCTTCAGCTTTCCAAGACAACAAGCACCGTCCTGGCAGAGACTCGCAAAGTCTTCGAAGACTACTAGACACATCGTTTATTCTCTAGGTTCCGTGATGAAAGCTGCATGAGGGCAGCGACCTTGTCTGTCTTTGTCACTGCCGTATTACCTACCACTACTCATAGCAACGTTCAAGCTCATCATAGACACTCAGGAGGTTATTGTTACCAGGAGGAAGGGGGGAAAGGAAGAGGGGTGGAAGGGAGGGAGGAAGAAAGAAGTTACCCTATATCCTAAACAACATGGAGGAACCCAAACAATGTAGTACACTAGAATTGCTCTTGGTATCAACATCCAATGCTCAAGTTGGAAGGAATCTCATAAATATTACTGAGCTCAGCCCTCATTTACTGAGATTCAGAGGGTTAACTGGTTTACCCTAGTCGCACACAAGTCTGTAACAAAGGTTCCCAGGCCTTTGGTCCCTTATACCTTGTGGCCTCTCTGGTGAGTCCTTCTGGCCTCTGTGTCAACATTCTCTATGTTTTTAAAAGGTAGAGTGTACTTCATTTAGAGTCATTAAGAAATATGTGATCTACTTATTTATTTATTTATTTAATGTAGTAGTTTGACCTAATCAGTTTTAGTCACTAACGGAGCATTTCCTGTTTCTGGTGTGTGTATGCATGGATTTGCACGTGTGTATGTGTGTGTTTTCCCTTGCCTTTTAAAGAACAGAGCAAGAGGTCATGTCTAGGGGTCTTTATTCATCAAAGGAGAGTGATTTTAAAGGAATTCAAGGATTCGATTTCTCAACAGTGTTCTCTTGTTAAAGAAAATGCTTCTAAGGTTTTGGAATTCATACAGCAGTGATATTTAATGAAATGTCCTTGAGATTGCAAATCCTGAAGTGTGCTGCATGCACACTGAATATTGTGACTTTGAAGAAATAATCTTATAATTCCCAAGTTTAATGTCAATGCCTGTAAATTAGGAAGTTAGACCAATTGGAGTTTCTGAGGAGACAGCAAGTAGGTAACTGCCAGCCTGGGAAAAGAAAGATGTGAGGCCAAAGAAGAAAAAAGACTTCAATGGTAAGGGAGATGCAGCTTCAAACATGGACCAAAAGAGCCCACAGCCAGCCCTCTACAACCTCACCTCATCCCTCAGCCAGAAGTGAGAGCTGTTTCAGGAGTAGTTTCCAAAAGAGCACAACACCAAGAGTTTCAAATGTAAATGATGTCTTACATTACACAGCACTTTTAACTTCTCTAAATTACCATCCTCTGGTTGATTAGCATAACACCCTCCGCCCCACCACAGGACTAGAATAAACTATTTTGTGTCGATTTTGTTTTTAAACATCTTTATTGGAGTATAATTGCTTTACATTGGTGTGTTTGTTTCTGCTTTATTACAAAGTGAATTAGCTATACATATACATACATCCCCATATCTCCTCCCTCTTGCTTGTGTCTGTTTTTTAGATAAGGAAACTGAGAATTGAGAAGTTAGGTAATCTCCAAGCCAAGAGTAGAAGTCTGTTTCCTGGAAACCAGTTCTATAGTCTTTCTATAGTCTTTCTACCTTGCTGAGAATTTTTTGGAGGGAGAACTCTTTCGTGGGAAGGGAGTGTTATGTTAAAAACTGAAGGGTAAGCTGGGACAAACTGAGAGAGTGGCACGGACATATATACACTACCAAATGTAAAATAGATAGCTAGTGGGAAGCAGCTGCATAGCACAGGGAGATCAGCTCGGTGCTTTGTGACCACCTAGAGGGGTGGAAGAGGGAGGGTGGGAGGGAGACGCAAGAGGGAGGAGACATGGAGATATATGTATATGTATAGCTGGTTCACTTTGTTATAGAGCAGAAACTAACACACCACTGTAAAGCAATTATACTCCAATAAAGATGTTAAAAAAAAATTAAAAGATATAAGCAAACCTAATGGGAGAAATGAAAAACTGTATTCTGGTCACCTATTCTTGATTATCTACCACTGTAAACATGGGCAAGGATAGTGGGATAAATAAAATCCACAAGTACACAAGACCACCATGTTAGAAAGATAAAGGCAGTCTCTCACAAAGCAGTTTAAAGAAGTAGCGTAGCTAATATGCTGTTAATTTTTAGCTGATTTGAGTTACATGTCTTCTGCCTTCCTCAGCAATCCTTTAGATGGTAGCCCATCTAAAGGACTGTGGTGTGGTGAAATGGACACAAGGATCAAAGAGGCACAGATCTGGAATAATTGGCCCCCAGGTAATTGAGAGCTGGCTGTCCTGTGATCTGACTAATGAGTTCCTTCCACCAAGCAATAAACTACTTTCTGGAAGTCATTTTTCCATCACTTGGAAAAACATCTTTCAAGGATCTCTCTAATACAGTGTGTTAGCCCCTGGGATTCAATATTTCAAGAAATACCTTTAAGCCAACTAAACCTCTAGAGAGTTTTCTGTTTTCACTCAACTCTTGTTTCAGTTCCAATATTTCTAGGAAAACATTGATTGATTTACTGTGGTAAATTATGAGATGTTTTTAACGTTGGATACAATATATCTGATTTGTGATCTCCAGGCCTCAGATGTTTTATAACAGGAGCTAAAAATGTACACCATAGCCTGGAACAAATAGGCTCACCTGTAAGCCGGTAAAAGCCTCCGCCTAATGTGTTACTTCTTTTCTCACACCTTCTGACTCCACTTTCCCTGATTCATTCATGATCCACATCAGTAACTTAGTGATGCCTAATTTCAAACGGTTGATTTCAGACTAGTCATGAAGCAATCTAAGCATCATGCTGAAAGGTATAGATGCCAAGGACTTGAGGAGGCTGGTTATACATGATTGCAGGCATCATAGAGACAAAAAGGTATGCTTGATGAATCTGACAAAAGCGAAAACGTCTAAGCGTCAGAGTTTAATAGTTGACTCTTGGGTTGTCTTTCCTGCCAAACTGCAAGATCTGTGAGGTTTGTGTCTGCTCTATTCACCATTGACTATCTGGTACCCATCCCTGTGCCCAGCAGATGGGAGGTGTATAGCACATATTTGTGGAAGGGATGAATAAGAGTATGACCAAATGAGTCCTGAGGAGGGAGAAGCACAAATTCAATTGGAATTATCCAAGTTGAAAGCTGTATTTGTCAACTGCTTTCCTCTTTCCTTTTTAGTACTATTTGCAAATTTCCGTTAAACTCAGTGTCAGTTTTTATACAGTTGAAAGGAAGAGGGGTGGAAGGCACCATTATCAACTGTTGCCTGTTGGCTCTGTTTCTGAAGATGACAGGTCTCAGGTTTAAGGTTCATGTGGATCAGTTATTGCCCTTCTGCTCTATGGCCAGAGACCCAAATTATAACTGGTAGGCCTTTTTGCTGGCTATGTTAGTTTTCTAATGTCTCACCATCTGCAAAGAAAAAGTACTTTCTATCTTAACCCTCCTCGTCACAGTTTGAACCCATCTCTATTCTGCTCTGCGTGCACTTAGAAGACAACTGTTCCCTAACTTTCACACACCACTCTTCATTCCTCTCTGAATCCCTTAGCTTTTGCTATATAACAAACCACCATCCTTCCTAGCTTAAAAAACAATCATTTTATTTAGCTCATGGTTCTGTGTATTATCAATTTGTGCTGGGCTTAGCCAGGTGGTTCTTCAGAACTGATCTGGGCTCACCTGTTCTTGACTGGGCTTGTGCACATATCTGGGGGACTCAGATGGATGGCTGGTGTCTCTCTTTGCAAGGTCTCTCATTCTCCAGGGGGCTCAGCCAGCCTTGTTCATATGGTGGCAGAGGGGAACAGAAGCAGTGAAGCCTCTGAATGTTAGTTTAGAGCTCATATATCATTTCTCCACATTCTGTTGGTCAAAGCAAGTCATCAGGCCAGTGCAAATTTAAAGGGTAAGGAAATAGATTTTCCTTCCTGATAGGAAGAACTTATAACCATTTTTGCAATCTACTAAACCATTCTAGACTCATTTCCATTTCTTTAGCCTCGTTTTTTCCCCAAATAAGTCCTTTTTCTGTTTATCTTGGATCCAACCTCCAGACTCCATGTGTATCTCACTCATTCATTTGATAAATTGAAAAAATATATTTATTGAGCATCTACTACACATCAAGATCTATGCTAGGCTCAAGATCCACCAAAGTATGGTTCTTACATTTAAGGAGCTTAAAGCTAGAATATCAAGCAAATAGTGAAGAACTAGGTGATGAAGAACAGAATAAAGTATCCTAGGAACCACAAGGGCAGGAGGCAAGGCCATTAAACTCAAGTTCTGAATGGTGAGCTGGAAAAGGTTCCTGGGAAAAGGGGCACATGAATGAGCAAGAATCTTTTACATCAGTGCTACCCAAAGTATGGTCTCTGGACTAGTGGCAGTCTTCAAGCTTCAAACTGTTTGTTACT
This sequence comes from Balaenoptera acutorostrata, assembly GCF_949987535.1. NCBI lineage: Eukaryota > Metazoa > Chordata > Mammalia > Artiodactyla > Balaenopteridae > Balaenoptera > Balaenoptera acutorostrata. The sequence goes on along the minus strand of NC_080075.1, from coordinate 36,399,560 downwards.
GCTCTGGAATGAGACAAGAATAAGAGTTTGGGAGTTTTTTATAGCAATTTGGTATTGCTGTGAAGTCCAAGCATGTGATTTTGAAAAAATATTGGTACTCAACAAATTGGTGTTCAACAATATTTTGAAAAACTATTGGTATTCAACAACAAATTCAAATTTTGAATTTATTCAAAAAATCAAAGAAGACCCTCTATCAGAGGTAGTCTAAGAAGCACTGACCAGGTGACAAAGGGTGGAAGATTGTTCCAGGAGCGGGTATGGTAGACTGAATAATGGCCCCCCAAAAGAGAGCCAGGTCCTAATCCCTAGAACCTGTAAATGTTATCTTATATAGAAAAAAGGGTTTTTGCAGATGTGATTAAGTTAAGGATCTTGAGATGGGAAGATTATCCTGGATTATCTGGGTCAGTGCTAAATGCTAAATGTGCTAAAGGTGCTAAATCACAAATGTCCTTTTAAAAGGGGGACCGAGGAAGATTTGACACTGATGGAAGACGAAAAGGCAATGTGATCACAGAGGCAGAGATTAGAGGGATGTGGTCACAAGCCAAGGAATGCTGGCAGCCACCAAAAACTGGAGGAGGCCTGGAACAGATTCTCCCCAAGAACCTCAAGAGGGAGAATGAACCTGCTGACCCTTGATTTCAGACTTCTGGTTTCCAGAATTGTGAAAGAATACATTTCTGCTGTTTAAACCACCAAGTTTGTTGTCATTTGTTACAGCATCTATAGGAAATTAATACATGTGTGAAGGCAAAGAGGCCTGAAGCAATATAATATATTCAGGGATCTGTAAGAAGCTAGAAAAGGACTTCAGGAAATGACATATGTAGGGAGGAGTGGTAGAGATAAGGAGAAAGAGAGAGGCAAGGACTGCGAAGACCAAGGACCCCAACTTCATCCCATACTGACATTCAAAGTATTAACGAGAAAGACTTGAGAAACCACTTCCCAGTTGGCAAAGTGTGGCTGTTTTCTTCGTGGACTAAAATACAGAGCAATAGTGTTTTTTGAACTTAATTCAGGAAAAAAGAGTGGACCTTGCATGAGTCTATAAATTCAAAATTTGTTGCAGTAATCGATGTGCACCCTAAGCTTGATTTTCTCAAGAGAGGAGAGCTAGCCAAATATGGTGAGAAAAGTGAGGAATTCAGATTATCTGGTTCATAAGGAGTAGATGCTATAAACAAGCTACTGAACTAGTAAAAACAAATCTCCCAATCTGTCTAGCCAGAAACATACATGCATAAATGTACGCGTGCGTGCACGTATACACACACACAATCAGAAAACCAGCTTACCACACTAACCCAAAGGAAAAGGGAAAATCATTAAGGAAAGAGCGGGGAGAGACTAAGGCCTGACAATTGCTAGTGATATGTTTACTAAATATGCTTTAAAACATTAAACATAACATTGGAAAGCAGAGGAGCCAAATGGTTGGAGAAGCCCACTGATTACAATTCAGGTTAAGTCTGATGTGCTTTCTCGACACTTGGCTTCGCAACTGGAGCTCAGCCAAATGAATCTGCATCTCTGGAGTCTCCAGGCAACTCCCAACTTGGCATTTCTGACACAGGAGAGCTAGCCAGGAAACCCCTCCAAAGAGGGGGAACCATTGGCCAGACTCACTCCATCAACATCCAGACATCGTAGTTAATTACAAACACGCAGGACCAACCCGACAGCCAGCTCTGCAAGTAGCAGACACCAGCCTTCCCCCGGGAACTGGCTTGGCTCCAGCGAGCACTCCCAGTGACAACAAGAACTCTTTTAAGCAAGACACTCCCAGGGCTTGCAAGATTGCAACAGGTTTTGTACTGCCATGTAAAGACATTCTCCCACCACCACCACTTCATAAGAAATTACCAGATTTCTATTCAGGGATAGTGAATGGAAATCCCTGGCAATAAGATTATCTCCAACATTAAAAAAATACAAATGAGTTCTGAATCACATCCCTTCTTTCCATCTACCTGGCACTAAACTCTTAGACGGGAGCCTAGGAAAAATCTTAGAAAGGAAATGGGTAAAACCTTCACCCATGACTCAGGTGTGTGGAAGGAAATAGTTTGACTCAGAAGTCTATGATGTCTCCCCTTTTTTGGATACTTTTTAACAAGAAGTTATTCAATAGGAAGACTGGAAATTTGGCCACAAATGTTAAGATCTAGGCAATGAAGTAGTCAAATGCTTTTATGGAGAACCCATTTGTACTTGAGAGTAATTGGGTTGTCTGCTGGAAGGCTAGACTTCTTGGAAAAATTGGGACCAGGAGAACAGAGTGCTATGCAACCAGATGCCAATTGACTAAAGCAACTTGAGAAATGTACCCTGCTTCACCTCCAACCATCGGTGTGATGTTGGCACTTGTACTTGTGACAGGAGAGTCAAAATGACTGATAAGTGGCAGAATTAATCACATTACTCCAAGAGCCCAACAACCTATGCGAAGTTTTTACATCCCTAAGACAATTCTCCATAATGTGGAGCTTGGCTCTTAGGAAGAGTTTATTAAAGCCGATTTTCCCCCCACTTAAGCACATTTGCTTTGCATCCCTTCAGCAACTTACCGTGCATTCAACTAGGTAAGCGCTTTATGCTTTAATCCTGGTGAGATGGTGGAGAACTTTTCTAAATCTTTCTTCCTCAGACAGAGCCACATGTGGGCTTCTAACTTCCATTTTCAGAGGAAGAAATGTGTGTTTCTGTATAAGAGAAAGATTCTTTATCCAGAAACCATGACACCGTCACATTCCAGTAATGCTTGGTGTGTCTGACTTGGAAAGATTTCTCAAGTAACATTTTCCCATTTATATTCCATTGTCCTTTTACATGCTGCCCCTTTGAAGCTTAGATCCTTAAACTGTGTGCACATCTGTCACTCATAACCCTTCCCCTTAAGCATTCCAAAGGTCTGTGACAGAATACCAAGTCCTCCTTCCCAGGTCCAGGAGGAAATCTGTGCCCAGAAAGAGAATTGTCCTAATAGAATGACCTTTACTGAGGCTTGACATCTGCTACCTTGTAAGCTTCTTACACACTCAGCCTAATCCACCTGGAGGCTTTTCCACTTGATGGAAAGTGATAAAAAAGCTGTTAGGCTGGAAGCCTTGTCTTACATTCAAAGAATGTAGGTTGCTTGAAATTCCAAGGATTAGGGCAGACAGAGGGGGAAATATTTCTTAGTTCAGGTGCAATTCTCAAGATGCTTATTAGGATGAACTCTAGTCTAAGAACAACTTTATTGGTATGAAAGTCAAGGCAAGGCTTCTAATAGGAAGGAGGCTCCCAGCTTCCCAACATTTCAGAGGAGTAATGTAATGGTGATCATAAAACTTGCCTCGTCGACAAGAACCATGAAGCCTAACTCCAGAAATTTACAATCCACAGAGGATCAGCAGCTTGTATTCTGGATATCTGAAAGGTGAATGCTCTCAAGCACCCAACCATCTGTAGCGATGAAAACCTGGACACCCAGGGTTGTAAATAATCCAGTCTGTTTCTTACAGCAACAAAGGCTAAGGCCTAAATTCCAAATTGAACTGGCTCCTTGATTTATACCCTTGGCCAAGAGAAGAGAGTTCAGCGACAGAGCTTCTGATTATAACAGAGGCATGTCTCCCAGGAGAGAGGGAGACTTTGAGATAAGTTACTGACGAGAAGCTCCTCTGAGTAATAGGATCACTGCTTCTCAGAATCACAAAGTGAAATGAAAATTCGAACTATTTTGGAAGAACTTAAAAAAGGTGAAGATGTTATTGTATTAGGAAAGATTTCTTTTTCCCCAAAGCAAAAGGAAAGATTCCTAATGCTCAGCAAACTCACTCTGAAAGGGAATTATTTATAGCCTGCATGGAAAGAAAAGCTTGCTTCATTTTAATAAATTTTTGGTGTTGAAGAATTTAGTATGTTGGAAAGTATTTGTCCTTTGATAAACTATTTCTGATTTTTCTCTCTCATATATTCTTGGTTAGAGTATAGAAATATTTTATGTATATGTGTATGCATACATATACGTAAATCTCACCATTGATTTTACAGCAGGTATGAGATAAATAGGTCTTATCATTGTTGATATCACCAATTCTGTGCCCTTTGATATATACACATAAGAGAATCTTAGAACGTTAAGAAAACCTTTCTTACAGGGAAAGGAGTGGGTAATATACATACATACATATACAGTAATAATAAAATCTCCATCAGCCGTCACAACAGATGGAGGATTATTTTAACATCATCTCATAGAAGAAGAAAATGTGAGAAGGAGACTTACACAAGGTCACACAGCTAGTAAGACCTGGAGCTGGTACTCCAGATTCCTAATCTTGTGCTTTCTCTAGTACAATACTCTACCTTTTGTCTGAGCCCTAAACGGACTACATTTCAAAAAAAGCTAATAATATCTGTAAATGTCACTATGGGTAAGTGATTTATTTTACCCAATTTCCATTCTTCCTGAAAGAGATGTCTGTATTTGCCAGGAGCTAAAACAGTTGTCGTTCTACCCACCTAGCAGGAACAACACTCCCCTGAGTTGCTAAGTTTAGGCATATTAGATAAAGTGGAGGAAGGCAGAGTTACACTGATTTCATATCTCCCAGTTGAGATAATGCTACTGAGAACCACTCAGGGAGTTGAACAAATTTGAACAAACACAGTTTTGATTAATTTCAAAGAATAAAAATGTATATTTTTTCCTGAATCAAAAAGGTAAAATCAATGGAAGCAAAATGAAGATCCTATTCTAAGATATACTCAAGTTGATATTTATCTGCTGAATTTCAATAGTCGGCATGTAAAATAATTTGAGAGATCTAAGCACGTGAATGATTCTTGTACTGGGAAGATTCACAGGTAAAACACCTAAGCAACTGGAACTATTTAAAACATATATGTAATGCATGTGATGTTTTGTAATTTGCATGTAATGCAAATGTATCTATTGTAATAGCTTTGGCTAACATCCTTCCAGGCTTACCATGTGCCGGGCCTTGTGAGAAGTGAGCATTACCTCATTTCATCTCCACGACAACCCTATCAGGAAAGAACTAACATCATCTCCAGTTGCAAAGATACTGAAGTTCCCTGAAGTCCAGTGCTTGCTCGAGACCCCTAAGGTAGGAAGAAGCAGAGCTGGGAGTTGAAAGCCCCATGTTTTATCACTGCCTTCTCTTTGCATTTTGACCTAGTACTCTATCCATCCACACCAATTTGAGGAGGAAGATAAGTTGAGTTTAGTTTTTTTAAAGTTATTTTTAAAACAATTGGCTAACAATGAGTTATGCAACTGGTTTTAACTTTGCAGACCACCAGTATGAGCCTTACCCACAATCAGCAAGGCCAGCCCCAGCAATGGGGGTATGGGACCTTGTCTCTCTCCCCTCCTCCCCCCAGATCCTGTGCTTCAACTCTAACTCAACTTACCCTACTTTGGAACCAGACCAAAGAATGTCATGAGTGTGGCCTAGGGTGTTAGAAGCTGAGGTGGAGTGGACCCAGCAGAAAAAGAGATACTGTGAAGGGGCAGACAAGGTGCCAAACATCTACATAACTATCCCATCACCAGTGCCCAAGACAAACCTTGCTGCCTTTCCTCAAACAAGTTTTCTCCTCTCAATTGACTCTGTCTATCTGCACTTTATCCAAATGCAGATGATATTTACCTTGACCCATTCCTCTTTCAATCATTCGTTTGTGTCCATATTTGAGTTTCTGGAACCATGCTAGGTGTGAAGGATGCAAAAGTGAATGAGATGCTGTCCCCTGTTGTCAAAGGCTTCTCAGACCGGGGAGAGCGACGTATGATCTGAGAGTCCACTGCGAGGAGCAAGGAAGAAGGAACGAAGCAGAGAGGACTCTGGGAACCTGGAGAAGAGGCAGCAACCCAGCCTGGGGCGGTGGGGGGAGGGCTGGTCGGAGAAAACCTTCTGGAGCAAGTGGTTCATGAGGTGATTTGGCTTCTACGTTAGTGGAGGAAAGGAGGTGAATGGGAAGACTAAGTTTTGGGCAGAATGGACCTCATAATCCAGAAATAGCCTGGTGTGTCTAGAGATTCACCATATGTAATCTAAGTAAAAGGTCCAACATGAGGTAGCTATTTTAATCCCCAAGACCCCTAGAAAATAAGGAGGTTAGCGATTAAATGGGAGAAGCTTCATGCTAACTCTCCCCATTTCACTCTTGGATTTACCCAAGTCCCTCCATTGCTTTCATCCCATTCTCTAGTGTGGATATGGCCACTCAGCTGTGGGCAGAACCAGATTAATAAAGCAGCGCTTTGGGTCCAAGTTCCAGACTCTATAAATGAGCACAGGTGCCAGCTGATCAGGCTTGATATGCCTCTGCTTCTCCCTCCTCCAAGTCTCTGCCTTCACAGGGGGCACATTCCTTCCTGAAAGAGCAAAGAAGCCACATAAGTCCAAAAGAAGTTTACGCTTTCTGACAAACACAAGCCTGTCCTCTACCATATGGAACAGCAATAATGACAGCTCCAGCAACTGTGATGTACTGAGAGCTTCCTATGGGCCAGACCACCAACTGGTCCCACCTGGACCACTCAGTGGCCTCCTAACAGATCTACTTGTATTCTCCCTCTGGTCCACTTTGATGCCTTCCCCATATAGCATCCAGGGTGGCCTTTGTAAAGTTGATTTACAAAATTGATTCTCTCTCTATCCTCATCCCCCTACTTCACACATGTAAGCCCTAACGTACACTGTGTTTCAATGGTTTTCCATTGCACTTAGGATGAAAAAAAACCCCTTCATTTGACCCACAGAGCCCTTTCATGGCCTGCCTCCCCTCTCGCCATTCTTTTCTCACACCACACGCCCCCAAATTCTACTCAAAACTAGGAGACCTTATTCCACTTTCTTGAGCCTACAATGCTCACCATTGTTCCCACTCTTCTCCACCTAGTTAAATTCTAAAGAGCCTCCAAGTGGTAGCTCAATTATCACCTCCTCAGGGAAGACTTCCTGATCACCCTGAAAAGGTCAAAGTCTCATATTATAACCTTTTCAAATAGTATGCATCTTCATTCACTAACCAAAATCATGATTTTGCATTTATTGGGTGAGTATTTTATCAGTTCCTGTCATTATCTAGTAAAGGAGATGTGACAATGGGCACATGAACATGGGAGCACAGGGTCCACTGGAGCTGCCATATATGGCATCAGTGGAAACTGCTAAACTGATACAACATTGGAATGTCCTATTAAAGTTTCCACTAGGGTGCTGGGTCAGGGTTCACAACCTACAGGGTCAGGGTGCTCTTTTCCAGGATGAAGTAAATGCAAAAAACCTACACGTGACAAATAGTGCTGTGCCCCTAGTAGCTAGAATACACAGACCCTTGATCTCCCAGGGACCCACCTATTGGATTTGTATGTTCTATTGCCACCACTTGAGGTTCTGTTGAATTAGAGGCACTGGGTCCTAGCAGGGGTGAGGTGGGACTTTGAGGACTGTTTTCACATGGGGACACAGGAAGGAGTTGTCCAAACTTAAAGCTATGATTACTGCCTGGTCATATTGGGCTCCTCAGGCCAGTGATCCAGCAGGCAACAAAAGGTGTTACCCTAATGGCAAAGGTCATTGACCAGATTCCTCATGAGGAGCTGGAGTTGCTGCTTCATAATGTGGGCAGTGAGGAGTGTGTATGGAGCTCAGAAGACTCACAGCTACCGTCATGGCTGGGAGAAGAGTGAAAGGGCAATTGTAGCGACAATAACCTGGCAAAGGTAAGGTGACCAAGGGCTAGACCCTTCAGAGAGGAAGACGTGGCACCTCCAGCAAGCCAGCTAACCACTTGGCTGAGAGCAGGGAAAACCTAGAGTGAGCAGGGGAGGAGGGAGGTAATGACTATCATCCATGAGCTGGGACCAGCTGCAGCAGAGGGGACAGTCTTAAGTCTTCTAAAGAGTTGAGGACAGAGTGGACTTACCATGGGGTAGAGCTGTCTCTGAGTGGGGTCGACTCACCTCTGGTCTCAACTGCAGCTCTGATGAGTACTTACCTCTATGCACATGAGCAGTACCCCCCCCTTGAGTTCCCATCAGCATCCTCTTACTTTTCTGCCTCTAGAATTTTTTCTAAGCCAAGGTATCTCTATCGACCTGAATTTTGATGTTGAGTTTACTTATCAAGCTGCTTTGTTTAATTTACAAAATGGTATGCTTGTATATGATCCTGCATACATCAGGAGAAAACCATAATTTGAAAAGATACATGCACCCCAATGTTCATCGCAGCACTATGTACAGTAGCCAAGACATGGAAGCAACGTAAATGTCCATCAACAGATGAATGGATAAAGAAGATGTGGTATGTGCATATATATGCATACATACATATACACACACACACACAATAGAATATTACTCAGCAATAGAAAGGAATGAAATAATGTCATTTGCAGCAACATGATGGACTTAGAGATTATCATACTAAGTGAAGTAAGTCAGGCAGAGAAAGACAAATATCATATATCACTTATATATGGAATCTAAAAAAAGGATACAAATGAATTTATTTACAAAACAGAAATAGGCTCACAGACATAGAAAACAAACTTATGGTTACCAAAGGGGAGGGGGAAGTAGGATAAATTAGGAATTTGGGATTAAAATATACACACTACTATATATAAAATAGATAACCAACAAGGACCTACCATATAGCATATGGGACTATACTAAATATCCTGCAATAACCTATAATGGAAGAGAAAGTAAAAAAGAGGACATACATATTTATATATATATATATGTATAACTAAATCATTTTACTGTACACCTGAAACTAACACAACATTGTAAATCAACTATATTTCAAAAAAATTTAAAAAAAATAAAAAATGGTATACTTTTAACTGAAATAAGAAAAAGTATGTTTCACAATTGTAATTTTTTCTTCTTCTTTGGTACACATTTCTGTCATGTCATTGAAGGGAGGAATAATGGTCTAAGATTTACAGTTTCGCTATAGATTACTGAGATCCTTGTTTTAAAAAGGAGAAAAAGGTGACTAAAAAGAAATCCTGCTGACAACCAGCTTTATACACACTTATTTTGTGCCTTGATAAACTGAATGTGTTGAGATAAAATATAAAGTGTCTGCAGGCTATATTGTTTCTGAATACTCCAAAATCTTAGAGACATATATTAGTATTACAAATATACTGTGAAAACAGTTGGGGTAATCATGTTTGGTCTAGATTTGTGCTGACTAGTACAGTAGTCACTAGCTAGTCTGAACTGAGATGTATTGAACACATTGGATTTCAAAGAAATAATATGAAAAAAATGTAAAATATCTCGGTAATTTTTTGTATGATTAAATGTTGAAATTATATAATGGATGTATTGGATTAAATAAAATGTATTATTAAAATTATTTTCACTCCCTTCTTACTTTTTTAATATGGATACTAGAAAATTTTAATTTATCTATATGGCTCATGTTACATTTCTCGTGGACAATGCTGGTCTGGAGCTTTACAAGCCAATTTCCATCTAATGAAGGAAATAAAAAACAATTTACGAAAGCAAGCCCAATCAGATAAGAAAATTCATATACACTTGTAGAAAGCGTACTATTATCCCATACTTCTGATGATATTCAACTGACTTCATATCCTAAATACCAAGGAAAGGAATAGCCCAATAACTCAGCATCTGCCTATTAAACATTAGGACTAAAAGCCTAAATATCCACTCCTCTTCCTTTTAAAATAGTCTTAAAATAGTCCAACAGTTAGTAAATAGTCCCTCCCTGACCCCATATACTCACACCTCCAAAGGGCATATGACTTGAAAAATATCTGTTGATCCAGCAAAAATAACAAGAGACTACCTTGCAAATAGTCGAGTTCACCAAGAATTGACTTCATGTAATACCACATGACATAATTTGATCTCTTTAATCTCAGCAAGGATAAAAAGGCCAGCCACAAGGAGACATGACAAAACCCATGGAGCACGGCAGAGGAACCCGGCAGCTGCCCAGGGAAAAGCATTTCATTTAGATCAACACCCCCAGCCAAGAGGAAAGGAGTGAGACTGGTCCCTGAGACATGAACTCCTCATCCTGATGCCCTGATCTAGGTCCAAAGTACCTCTATCCAGACCTAGTCCTGAGCAGAACAACTTGGGAGACCAGTTGTCTTGTCTGTGAAATTGTCATTAAACCATGAGTAATTTGGCGCTATTTTCTGCATGATTTGTCTTCTCTGAAACTGAGCAGACTCAGGCTTGTGAAAATGGAAATTAATTTACTTTCTATTCTTCTTGAGCTTATCTATTTCAGTCTACTTCTTCTGAAGTAGATGTGCTAGGGATGGATGTGCTAGGAGACCACACTGCTTTCAAGTTGTGGAAATGTCTTTTAACAAAACAACTGAAGGAGACTTGGAATGAGAATGTGCTTGGCTGATTGGTTTCCCATCCAGTACTACATCTCTTACTAAGCAGGGAGAATCAAGCCATTGTCTACTTGGCTGGGCTGGATCTACTCTGTTCTATATATCTTGCCTGTTTAAGATAGCATATACATTTTTTAATATTTCTGTAAACAATATTAAGCAGAAATGTCACAATTAGATGCTAAATTACAATGATGATTGTTCAAAGGTGAATTGCAGAGCTTTGGCCCACTTTTAGGGAAATGTAATTAATATTGCTGTCAGCGTCTACTGGCAAGCCAGCACCACAAACTAACCATTGGATTTCATCATAAAGTGCCATTGTGATCCACCAAAGCAACACTACCCTTTTAGGTGCTGGATTAGAATCCAGGCAAGTCCACAATATAGTCTTTACACATCATCAACTTCCACACAGGACATAAATTGCACTAATATAGTAATACACTGAAATCTCAGACCAACTTTTTGTCATCGGATTAGAATGTGATGACACAAAATAAAGATGTGAGATGGAATCTGTGCTGAGGTCCAAATTCACATTGGAAGTCTGGAAAGAAAAGACTGTTTATAAAATTATAGCCCAGGAATTGCTGCCAAAGTCAGCCTTTGGTGCAGCTGTAAGTCAGATGGAATCCACCTCCCTGACATCAGACCCACCCACTGGAATGTGGCTTCTCTGCCTGGAGCTTCCCTGAGTGGAAACTCCATGTCACATTACAAAGCAGGAGCTGTCGTGCCAGTGCTGTTGGCCTTTTTGGATCGTTATGGTGGGTTAGTTATTTACCCTTCTTCCACCCAGCAAAAAGAAGGCCATCAGAGCCCTTGTGGTTTTAGCATTAATATTTGTCATACCCAGGTTTTGAGTTTTGCTCAAAACTGCCAGATTTCATGAATCCTACCCTCTAGGACCTCCACCTTTTTTTTTAAATTAATTAATTAATTTATTTATTTATGGCTGTGTTGGGTCTTCGTTTCTGTGCGAGGGCTTTCTCCAGTTGCGGCGAGTGGGGGCCACTCTTCATTGCGGTGCGCGGGCCTCTCACTATCGCGGCCTCTCTTGTTGCGGAGCACAGGCTCCAGATGCGCAGGCTCAGTAGTTGTGGCTCACGGGCCCAGTTGCTCCGCGGCATGTGGATCTTCCCAGACCAGGGCTCGAACCCGTGTCCCCTGCATTGGCAGGCAGATTCTCAACCACTGCGCCACCAGGGAAGCCCCTATAAATTATTATAATAAAAAAATGCCACAGTGATTTTTACTTTTGTTTCTTTCCCTGGAATTAACCATGGGCTCAAGATCTTGCTCAAAATGCCATTGCCCCTTATAATTCTACTCTTCTTCTCAAGCTTCAGATGCTGGAATAAATACCCATGATTTGTGCATTTGGAAAATCCCAAACAGTTATTGCATGCCCTCTGTGTGTTTGTAACATGTGCCTTTCTAGAACTTCTCTTTAAACAAATAGCTATCCCCTCACATCACATATTTGTCACACTTCTTTCCAATATTATTACTCAGAAATCTAAAGGGCTGCAATTTTGGTGCCTTGCCTTCACTGTTTCAGTTATGCATTGCTATATAACAAACTACCTCCAAATTTAATGACTTTAAACTACAATCATTTTATTTGCTCATAATTCTGTGGGTCAGTAGGGCAGTTCTGTTCCATATGGTGTCCATATAGCTGGGGTTAGAATGTCCAAGATGCCTACCATGTGACTGCATCCAGCTGGTAGCTGAGATGGGCTGGAGAACCCAAGAACTCTTCACTCATATGCCTGGTGTCTCAGGGCATTTCTGTATAATAATCTCTTCTCCACGTAGCTACTAGCTTGGGCATGGTGGACTGATATCTTACATGGTAGTTAATTTCCACAAGGAGTGAACGTAGAAGATGTAGATCTCTTTAACCCCAGCCTCTGAAGTTACACAGTGTCACTTCTGCCACATTCTATTGGTCAAAACCAGTGACAGGCTGGAACAGCCCAGATTCACGGAGGTGGAGAAATAGACTCCTCCTCCAGATGAGAAGAGGGATGAAAGGAATCCAGAGCCGTGTTTTGTGGTCAGCCATACTCACCAACCTAGAGTGTCATCGTTCATCAGAGCAACCCTATAGCACCAAGTTTAACCCCCCCCCTTTTTATGTTTGCACCATCTTCTCTGACTTCCAAGATCCCTGAAACCTGAAATCCAAACAGTTTAATGATACCAAATGTTTCAAATTAGTGTCTGTCTGGTTGTTGCTGGTAGTTGGGGAGGGGATCAATATTAATGAAGAGAGAAGCAGTAAACATTGCTAATGAGGCTGAAGCAGGAGAGACCCAGCTATCATGGGGATGTGTTTCAGCATGCAGTGAGTGAAAGGACACTTGGTATGAAAGCCTGCATCTCTAATGAGCCCACAATAACAACACCACCAAAGTTAGCACTATGGATAAATCTTAATAGATGATGTCTTACAAAAAGCTCTTTGCTTGAAATGCAGCCCAAAGACTAAATTAGAGTCAAAGCCCCAGTCAGTTAACTGTGCTACAACATGTGAAGAATTGATTTTCTTATTTTCAGCTGTCAGACCTGCTGCAAAGAATGAGTTTTAATTCTGGGGATGTTATTAAACTCCTTGCTTAACTGGCAGAAAAATGGAACTGCTAGCCGAGTGACGGTGGAGCTGCTGTCGGATTGAATGACATCTGTCAGATTATGATGAATGACCCTCTCTTCCCCACAATCCCCTGTTCTGTCACTCAGGTGAGGCCCATTAATCTTCATCCTGGGCCTGTCAGGCTAGGCACCCATGACGACAAAACGTCTTGAAGCATTTACCCCCAAGATGCACGGAACAATACGATCTTCTCATTGTCAGAGCCACATCGAATTAGCATAATTTATTATGACTCCCCTCCCCCCCACTCCCTACCTCTATCACCACCCCCCCCAAAAAGCAAGTGGGGGCTAGATGGGATTAGACAGATGGAGTGTAGGACCAGACTGCCAACAACCAAGCCCCCTGCAGTGCCTGATTGTGGGGTGGGGGGGAGCATCTCTACAAACCAATCAAAAAGCTGGCAGTTCAATTACAGAGTAATAAAGGGACATTCATCATTCAATTAGGCACCTGTCATGGTTTCACAAAAGGGAAAACTTCTAACCTGAGACTCCGGGGAGAAGATGCTACAACGAGGAGACAGGAAAATAAATGAAAAAGGGGACAAAGTCAATTACTGGCCAACCAGACCAAAGGATATGTTAAAAAATAAGGGGAAAGTTTTCCCGAGGCAAAAATCAGAAAAGTTCGATGACCTTCCTCTGATTAAAAGGGGTTAATATTAAAAGTAGTGTGGCGCCCTCTTCTATGGTACATCTCATGATTGAATTTTCCCTCTAGAAGCTGCCCAGGAAACTGAATTTTGTGAGAAAAAATATCAAGAGGAAAGAGTAACTCTGTTTCTCAAAACCAGTGTCCTTTAAATGGCTAAGACATGAAGGCTAAGAGAAGAAAGCCTGGGCGGACATTCAACTTGACGCTTCACCATATTGAGGTAGAATGATTACAAATGGCATTTTGAGAATATGATGCTCTGCTAGCAGTTGGAAATCAAAGTTGACAAATTTGATTTCTCAGCAAGTGTATGTGCTGGTAATGGACGCCAGAATAGAATTTTCAATGGAAATAAATTTCACATTCTTTTTCTTTAACTCACACTTGTTCTTATGATCTAATGGTTCTTTCCTGCCTTCATTCATGATGAATATTCCAGAAAGGTCCTATTATGCAAGATAGGCAAATGAACCACCGAATGTTAAAGCTGGAAGAAACGACAGCAATGAGCTTAGCCCCTCCCTCTCCTCCAAACACACACACACAGTTTAGGACCCGCAGACCCAGGACTGCCCACCCTGGGCAATGGTTCTGTAAGTTACCTTATAAATCCCTGTTAGGGATTGAAAGTCACCCCCCCTCATCTCTCCTCCCCTGTTCACTGCTCAGCCCTGCTCCCCATATGCTTTAAAGTATTTTCTCAAAGATTTTTAAAACAACAAAATATTTTTAAGAAAAAAAATAACAAAGCTTCTCATGTTATAGAGTTGAGAAAAATAAGGTATTTCTATTTTGAATGGAAATTTGCACATAATCTTTTTTTACAGAATTGGTTATTCGTTCTAATCTTTCTCTGTAGATTGTTTAGAGGAAGATTTGTTATAGATAAATGGGTAGATAAATAGATAGATAGATAGATGCTGATTATAGTGATTATATTATAGTGATTTAGGCCATAGGTTTCAGTGCCATATCCATCATGTGTCCAGGCACCAGACTTTCAGATGTGGTTTGGAAAGACCATTCTATCATGCCCCCTCTATTTGATTCCAGTGAAGAGAGTTTCTTCTTTTTCGCTCTCTCTCGTCTTCTTTGTGTTTTTCTTCTTAAGTTCTTTTTTCCTTTCATTTTTTTATCTGAAAAAATACTTGACACTTGCCCTAGATAAACTACATAACCAAGATGAAAGTATTTTTTAGAACAACTATCCACGGAAATGTAAGGTTCTATCTAGAGAAGGGAGATGCTTAACCCAGGCTTTGGTGGGGCTACCAGACAACGGTCTTCTTCTTAGACTTTAAGATCCCTTAAGGGGGAATAAAAATCTATGTCATGTTAAATTCATAGGTGTGTATGTCTGTGTGTACACATGCATGTTATGCCACAGACACTCACAAATGTACAGGCACAGACCAAACACTGTAAATAAATTCCTTTCAATTTACCTTATGAAGCCTCATTTGCAGTCAAACATTAAAAAAAAGAAAAAGGCAAGGTTGACCTCCATTTGTTGTGTTCTATGATATATTGACAGGCCCTCTCTGCTCTTTTTCATAAGCCCTTAAATGTCATATCCTAAAATCAGTAAGGTGGGTCATTCCATCCAGAATGTATTTATTGGGTTAATAGGCCTCGGTAAAATATATTGTCAATTGCATTGGAGGGAGTACAGCAGGGAGGGGAGGAAATGACTTTCGGTTACCTCCCCTCCTATCTCTGTTCTCTTGGTGAGAGTCATGTTGATACATTTTTAATTCCAAGAGAGATTGTAGCATTTTTCCAGGCTGACTTTTTTCATTGGAAAAATAGAAACAGGCTTAGAGGGTGAAGGGTAAAAATCACCACGTTTATAATCACTTAGAAGTAAAAACTTCTGCGACAGAAGAGTCTTCTTTTAAACCCATGATGAAGTCCCTAACCAGTGACAAATCTTAATAAATGTTCATCAGTTCTGAGAAGACAAAGATTTAGAATAATTGAATCTAATAAAGTTTTACACGTAACCAACACACACAAAAAGTTCCTCATGTTGTTTATGTGGACATTTTCCTTGCAAGACACATGTATGTGACAGTGGCAGGACACCCAGCCAGGGCCGGGAGGCCTAATCACTGCCATGAATCAGCTGTGAGATCCCAAGTGCCCGTTTCATTTGGGCTTTAGATGACTCACTTGTAAAATGAACGAATTGAACTAAATAATTTCAACTTCTTTTCTACATATAATTATTTGATTTTCTGATTTGCATCCGGAAGTTGTATTTTCAGAAGGACCCACTTTGTTTTGAGAAAGGGGTCAGTGGTAGTTGGAAGCCAGCGTCAAATTTTGCCTCCCCAAATAAGAAAGGTTGTATCCTTTTTAATCACATGCAGTCAGTGTGGAGTGTGTAATATATTGTAAATATCACAGAAAGGTCCCATTCCCCCCAAGTGCTTCCCACTGCCCCCAGGGGAACGACAATGCTGGATCCAGTACCCATTGCTTATGTAAATGCCTGAGCTTGACGTGCTTCACGGACCCACAGTTCAACCCTATCTTTAGTATGTAAAGCTAAGCTGAAATTACATAGATGGAAGTTAATATACAACAAAGAGTAAATTAATCCCAGGTCTGCTCTTTTTAAATACAAGCAACACCTCCATTCTAATAATTTTAAAGTTTTTTCAGTTGAACTGAAATTATTTCTTTAATGAGAAAGCTTGAATGAGAAAGAACTAAAAATCCAGGAGCTTAAAGCCATGTTTTCCATTTGGTTCATACCATGGCACACACAGAAAATGGTTAGAAGCTAAAGTCTAGCCCATGAAAGAGACACCATTATTTTAGACACCACTAAAAATGAAAAAAATTATTTCTCCCACCTGTAATTGTCGAGCTTGGCTTCTGATGGGCTACGTCTATTGACGAGCATCGGGTATCTTCCTTTCCTCAGACTCAGAAAGCATTGATGGTTCATCTCTCCTATGACGTATTTTGCTTCATCAACATTTACATCCACTTTTCTATTTCCATGCCTTTCTGTGCACACAATAACCTTTTTACTCCAAGGCTGAATCAATGTATTTTATTGAAGACCCTTTAAGGGAAACTCAACCCAGTGCAAGCGGTACAGAAATGTACATCGCTCAGTGGAAGTTAGGACCATATGAACAGCTGCAACCAAGTTTAGTCAGACCATGACAACTACCTCATTAAGTCTGTGTGCAGACTATGGCAACCACCTTATCACAGTCATCGGGCCAAAAGCATTTGTAAAATATTGGTGTGGAAACACATTCAGATTTCAGCCATGTTAAATGAGGATGGAAAATGTCCATCACTGTATCTATGGAATAAGGATAAATGGATAAACCTTCTCTTATCCAGGGCAACCAGTCTGAGGGTCCCAGCAACCCCAGCCCAACCAGGTCCCCCAAAGAAGAAGAAGAACAAAGCTTGAGCACATTTATAATTTATTCTCAGCCTGGTACACTGATAAGAAGAGCCAACTTAGAGGTCTACGGAGAGAATTTCCAGATACTATTTCTCTAAATATGACTCTGTAGTATTGTGACTAGTTGATATGTAACAAATTAAAATCCATTTGACCAAAGTAACTACTTGCCTTTGGCTTTACAGCCAAAGCTGAGGCAAGAAATGTCTTCTCATTCATTTTTACTCTTTCAGAGAATTTGGATCCTTGCTCTTTTATCTAGTATTTGTGTTTTTATGTTTTGGTTTGGTTTTGCAGCAGAAAGCCATTGCAGATTCTCCAGGGAGCTGTGACACGATGAAAGTGGTGTTTGGGAAGGTTCCTTTGGTGGCAGAATGCAGACACATGGCAAAGAGTGTGGCTTAGGTAGGGAGGCAGGGTCTTAGCTGCAAGCTGGCCTGGGTATTTTGAATAGTTATAACTGGTGAGGCTATCGCTAGGGGGTAGAATGTCACAACATTTCCTCACACCCATCTCCGCCTTTCCTTGCTTTGTCAGTCTGCCTTTAGAGTAGTACCACTCCTTCTGTCCATCATCCTACCCATCCAGGACAAAAGGGAGGAATTTACAGTCCTCTCCCATTCTTCTCACTACATAAGGTAATGACTTTGGTCAACATCACAGCCGCCAACCACTTCCTGAGGAATGGAAACTGGCTTCCTTGGTTTTCCTGTTGACTGTGAGTGAGTGAACCAAATAACAGACTCTGGGGATAAGTCCCAGCCCTTGGCTTCTGTCCCCCTCCAAACCTCCCTCCCAACCTCATTGGTCTTTCTCCTGAAAGCTTATTGAGAGCCTCCTCCCAATTGTCTAGTCATCTAGACCTTGACAGTCCATCCTAGTGACACACAATCTGTTCCTAGAATCACGTCCAAATTTAATAAGTTATTTCTTAAAAAATAAATCAATAGGCATATGTAAAACTGAGTACCAGACAAACTTGGACACTTTGCCTGCAGACACATCTTCACCTGCAGGACTCAGATTGTAAATGCACAATTCTGTTTTGTTTGGTTTTGTTTACTTGCCTGTGAAACATGCAGGCTGTGCTCAGGCCTCCATCTCACAGTCTGCCTGACTATAAATAGACAGGGCTGAACATTAGGCATGAGTGAGTACTCCTAATTCATCCATCCGTTCATTCGTTCACCCATTCATACACTCATTTACTCATTTATTAAGTGTCTGTTTTGCGTCAGGCATTATGTTGGGAATGAAAATACAAAAATAAATAAAACTTAAGCTTTGTTCTCTAGGAATTCACAGTCCAGTGGGGGAAAAGTCACACACAAATAGATAATTATAACACAATGTGATGAGAACACTGTCGAAACTAGGCTCTGAGTATTAGGGAAGCAGAAAGTCAGCCGTGCCCTGACTTCCTGAGATTCAGAAGTTAGACTCCCCTCTAGCAGATTTCCATCATCATGTGTGAGATCCTGGCTGAGTACTGAGAAGAGATGGTGTTTGAGCAGAAGAACAGGAATATTAAGAATAAGAAGAGTAGGAATATAGGATAGGGAACTATCGATCAGAAGGCTTTGTGTACATTCCAGGTAAGGAAATGGAGGGTTAAAAAAAGTAATCTCACCAACGCGAAAAGAGGAGGAAGATAGCAAAGTATCAGGAATGCAGCTGGATGAATAATTGATGAGCTGGTGGCCTAACAGAGAGTCTCATTAATATGATCCTGCAGGTTCATTAAGTACCGTTCCAGGCTTGTCTAGGAGGGGGCCTCCTGAGTCTTGATTAGGAATGATGTGACTTTCACTTTGACATCAGAATTTTGGATCTTGGGTTTTGAGGACTGCTTCCTAAGCTCCTATCCTTTCACCCCTGGCACATTTGAGAAGTTCTTCTGGATCCCCCTCTCACTAATCACGGGCCCCTAACCATGACAGTCAGTCCTAGTAAATAATATATCAAGATAAATGATAATTGTTCTGTTTTAAGTGTCTCCTAATGAGCATCGTAAATTAAAAATTAATATTGCAAAGACTGTATGAATAGCATCAAATCCATAAACAAAGCAGCGGGTATCACATTGGCAAATGAAAGCTAAACACCTCTCTTGTCCTCTTTTCCCTTCCCCACCTCTTTCTACCCTCCCCCGATTCCTTCCCCACCTCCGTCCTCGTTCTATGGATCTGAGATTCAAGCTACCCAGAATCACATTGCAAATAACAATACCAGCATTTTTTTTCCCACAGATCACTTCTGGCCTGCTAGTGACTTATCTGGCTTAGTGTTATTTGAAGACCTGATCCAGAGATTTTATTTCCCATGATTTCTTTTCATTAGCCAGAGATGGAGAAGGCAGAATTGAATTATGAAAAACTTTTCTGTGGGGCAGACGAACTAGGTCAGGGTCCAAACAAAGGGTGAATATAGAGTCATTTTTACTGGCATCAAATAAGTTCTGCCCTTCCATTTTAAAGAATTATATTTCAAACGGAGTCACATTTTAAGGAAGATGATATACCAGAATATCAACAAAAGGTTTTTTGTCTGTGTAGATTGTACTTATTCTTTTAGCTTTTTTGTTGCATTCCTGAATTTCCCAAATTTCTATAATTTCTGCCAATTTCCACAGTCATTATTGTCACCTGTGTCATAGAAGAAAGAAAGAAAATATCATTCAAAAGGGAAGAAGAGTACTTAGACGCAAAAAAGCCCTGTCACAAAGGTTAAAATAACTATCATTTTATTAACGTTTTTATAATGCACCAGATGCTGTGCTAGGTGTGTATAATCTCTGTCCTTAACAGCAACATTGAAAGATAGATGATGTTCTTCCCAGCATCCAATTGCTGTTTAGAAGAAAGCAGGCTTAGCCAACAGGCGAGGAGCATTTCAATTCCTCTTTTTGAGGTGGACACACAGACTTCCTCGGCCCTATGGCATTAAATACTCCACTCATGTAAACTTGTTGGAATTCCAGCATCACCCAGCGACCTGCTAGTTGTCATTTGGGTTCTCCTGCAGGCTGCTACTGGTGAGAGTACACACAGGTCATGGTCACATAAATATTCCAGACCATATGGTCCTGTAAATAAATACATTGGCTTTATTCTCTATAAAATCGATTTGACGAAAAACTTCAGTTCAGTTGCTTTTGGACTGAGAGGATAAAGATTTCCTCAGCCCTCTCTGACTGCTGAACTCTCTATACCAAATCCATATGAGCTCCCTAAATGCTGTCTCTCTGTCGATTCCCTTATTTTACTAATCCAAGCACTCATATGTTCACAGAGCCATATATGGAGAAAATGTAAAAAGAGTTCACCTTTTTGGCAAGTGAGCTACATAACCAATAAAGGTAGCTTCACTTCAGGCCATTACCCAGATCACTCTTACTAAACTTAGCTGAAATGCCATCCCATGCCTCTAAAGAATGCATATAATATGCATCGAACATGGCATAGCTGCCACTGTCATTCCATCGCACAACTAGAGACACTGTAGCCGTACTATGACAGTAAAAAACTAGACCTCTTTCTCCCTGGGATGCCCTAAACCCAGCAATGTTTAAGCCTCCCAAAAACCAGAGTGCACATAAGTACCCAGTGCTTTCGCTAATTAAATCCACTGTAGAACCAGACGAATTCCAAGAACAGCAGTAACACATTTTTATTTTATAAAAATGCCCCCATTGAAACAACAGATCTGAATGCAAATGTAAAACTAAGCCTTCGATAATGCTCTCTTCACATCTGTCAACATTTTAGAGAAACTTCAACTGGAATGCATTTGTGGTTCTAGAAATTCTTACTTTATGCCTAGAATACATTTGAGGTGACTTTGTTTTCACTGGTATCCAGGTTTCAAATAAAAAATATCGAGGAATTACAGACCTTTGAAGCTGGAAGGGATCAGGAGAGTCATGTAGACCTACCCCCTCGTTTAACATATGTGATGAAAGTTCAGAGAGGTTGAGGCAAGGCTCAAGGTTGCTCACAGGATTAGATTTCAGGAACTCTAAACGCTAAAGAGAAATTGGGGGCAGATTTCCCATTGTAGCCTTAGCATTTGAATGGCAAATGACTCCATCTGAGATCAAGGGCCGAGCCAGACAAAATTCACCAGCCACCTGACCTTTACGTATTTTTACAAGCAAAATTAAATCGGGAATTGAAACATTTGCCCAAATTGCTTTGGTTACTTTATTGAGCTTTGTTTAGCATTTTAAAAAATTTTAAAAAGAAATAGGAGAGAATAGGCTCTGTGTGACACATCTTGTAGTACTTAAATATTAATAAAGTCACATTTGATGTAAAATTTGTTGTTTTTATTATGTCATACAAGGGTATTATTTCAAGAAACTTTTCATGTTTCAAATATATATATATATATATATATATATATATATATATATATATGTATATACAGATACACACACATATGCTAGGCTATAATGTATTTCTTCCTGTGGGTCATACTAAAAAGATGGAAATTCACTTCAGTAGGAATTTCACTTTGGGCCCCGCTCAACCTTCTTTAAAACAAACAAAACAACACCATGAAATACAAAATAGCACCTTCTCATAAAAATTTTGGGAACTTTTCATTAAATATTCACTTTTTTAAATCACTGCAACCTAAAATGCTCTTTCTAGCCTAGGCTTAGAATAATGTTCTATAGACTACTAATACGGAAAAACTCAACGTAAGAAGCCAGGGAAAAGAACAGATACATTACAGGTGAATAAGGAAAGAGAACTTCCTTTACAGTTTTAAGATACATTTTTTTTCTTTCCTAAAATTAAAGTTTGAAGTAAATAACAAATTTAATTTACTCAGTTCCTGAAACAGAGTAAATGTTTAATAATATGTGTTGAACGAATGCTGAAGAGAGAAGGGCAGGCTTTAATTCAGCTATTAACTTGTTGTGCAAAGATAGACAAAGGTCTTAACTTCTCTGCGCTTCAACTTTCTCAACAGTAAAAAGAGACAACTGAGCGAGAGCAGTGTTTCCTTCAGGGACATCTGCAGTACCCTTTCCATGGAATGTTAATAGCTGACCCATGAAAATCATCTATAACTGACAGGTCAACGGGTGGTCCCTTTACCAGATTTCTGTGTCCTCCTTCCTCATCTATGTATCTATGATCATCCAATGAATCTTGCTTTCCTGGCTCTGAAACTCTAAAGAAGAAGAAAAAACAATTTCAAAGAAGATAAAATATCACTCCTTATTTCTTTAATAGAAAAAAAAAATGTATAGCCAACTATATAGATTCCATTAAGTCCCTCCAACTAAGGAACAATAGTTTGGGCTGTGAATTTAGTGACCTCTCTTTTCATTTTCCATACGTCCTTTATTTTCATACATCTGACTTTTCACAAAAAGAAGGCATTTTTTGGTTCAAATCAATATCTTGACCAAAAGACAGCACAGCAGCAGGCATTGTGCATGATACAATGATACATTAGCATAGACACATTCTGCTGTGATGTAAAATGCATGAGAAAGACACTGGGGATGGATACACATTGAATTGGAAGCTTGTGCTGCCTTCATGGCCCACTATGTTCATTTTACTCTAGCAAATGGCTTGGAAGAGTTGGATAAAACCAACTGGTCACCCCTAGATGATTAGCAGATCTTACACTTAATGGGTTAAATGGGTAGTGAGAGAATCATCCATTTTTCAGGAGACATCCTCTTGCCATAGATTTCCATTCTTTGTTTAAAATTGCAGTACACTTTGGACCACAGATCTCTGTATTTTGCAGCCCTTCTGTCATCCTGAGGCTTGTATTTGTCAACAAACACTCCTAGCTATCATTATTAAGCACTGATATTTCCCACTGTGGTCTCTTCTCATCTGTATGTGGTCAAAGATGGCCTCCATTCCCCTGGTGGGTATTACTGCCAGTCTTTTATCTCAGGGAAGTGGAGACAGAAACATGGAGAGAAGCAGCAGCTTGTCCAAAGGGCCCACAGTCTGCAGAAGTTACTGGACCAGTAGAGCCTTAAATGTGGTGATCAGCCAGATGGCCACGCCGACCCCTCAACCATCCCACCCAGCAAATAAATACAAATCAGGTTCACACTCACTCATCTTCCTGAGCTACTCTAGCCGTGAGCGCAAGCCCCAATGCTTGCAGGTGTCTGTACTGCAGAAATGGTTGACAGGCTGACGCAGGGTATATTTGGGGAGGAAAATAAGAGCAAAGACTTAATTAAAGGATATTCTGAAGAAGGCAAAAGAAATTACCCAACCTATCTGCAAACCACACACGGGAAATGAATGGGTTCTTTAGTGTTTGGGACATTTTAGTGTTATAAAAATGTAGACTATAGAGCTATTATATCAAGTAATTTATGGGATGAATATTGTAATTCATTGAATGTCACGACTTATCTTTTATTCATATAGTTACTATTCCATTACCAGCGAGGGAGGTTTGTCAAAGGTTAATTATTTTAAATTGCTCTGGCAAATTTATTTTGATTTGTACAATTTTTTTTTGAATAATCATAAGTCTATATATTCATACATCTTTATGAGGCTTCTTTTTAAAAAATAATGTTCTTTGATGAGGCTGTTAAAGTTAGATAAATGCTTTAGTGATGTCTTTAAAATATATTCCCTTTAACTCTGGATGTAGATCTACAAAGAATTATTATATTATTATTATTATTGATATTACCAGCTTTTGTTAGAACTTTCTACTTTTCCAAGAAAAATTCCAATATAAAATGGCCAGGAAATTGAACTTAGACTTTCTCAAGGGGTTGGTCATGGTTCCTAGTACCTTTTAGCTCGGGGTCATTATTTGGAATGCCCTTCTGAATGGTGGATCAGGAAAGCTGTTGACATCTGTTCTCTGTTGTGTACCGAACTCTGTTTCACGTGAGGCTGCCCCGTGGCCAGGGTACACCTCCTCAGGCATGAAAACTGGTCCTTGTGGAACAAAAAATGATAGAAGGTAGGTATAAAATTCCTTCCAAGTTGGAAAAATTATCTTGAATTATTAAACCTAAATCAGAAAGGAAGCCAGAAGCCAAAAGAGGAATTAGGAAGGCTACAATGCATACAATATATACAATATATGCTTTAACCCAGTTCCATCTCCTTCAAAACTTATTGCCTCTCTCAGGAAGCCTTTCTGATTATGCTTATTTTCTTTATTTTTCTCAGATGCTTATTATCAAGTCTATATTTCATTAATATGGTCTTGTTACGTAGCTTTTTAATTATTCATAAATCATTTGAGAGTTAGAGAGATACAGTGGGAAAATGTTCAATTTGGAGGCAGGAGACCTAGGCTCACATTTACGCTCTGCAGTATATGGTCTGTGTGGGTTTAGGTGGGTTGGCCTATTTCTCTGAGACTCAGTTTCTTTTATGTCAAAGAAGAATAGGAAAACCTACCTATGTGCTTGGTGGAGTTGGCAATATGTCACCTAATAATTGCACCCTACTTCAGGTTTATAAAATCTTGCATATGTATCTTGTTTAATCCCCAAACAGCAGTGTAGATGAGCACTATTACCAATCCTCTTTTATGTGAATTACACGAAAATACTGTTCTTAACACCATAAGTTATTATTATTTTCAGTCTGTAGATTTTATATCATCAATTTAATATTAACAGCCCTAGGATCCAGCCCATATCTATCTTTTATTTCTTTTTTATTTTATTCTTCCCTCATATTCATTTCTTTTAAGTGACTTGATGAATAGATTCAGAAGATATATTTTTCCAGTACAGATAACAAAGTGCTTTGCAAAATAAATGCTTAGTAAGGTTGTGTCTGTATCTTGCCAGTGTAACTGATGAATTTCACTTGATGTCAAGAAGAAAATAACCATCTACCATTTGATCAATATTTTTACTTTGTAAACATTTGTACTGATCTTGTGCATATGGTAAAATGTTCTTGGAGAGCATAGCAGTTCTGGAAGCACGGAAATAGAATATACATCTGCTCTATAATACTGCTGCTAAAACAAAAGCCTCAGTACATGATTCTGGAAAGCATAACGGTAGCTCAGGTACAGAGACTGCAAGGTATTTCGCAATTACTTACCTTACTAGAAGGCAAACTCCATCCAAGAGAGGCCCTTGTCTGTCTTATTCACACTCAGTATTTTGGGTACCTGGGTTGTAGTTGGTGCACAATAAATATTAGCTAAGCATAAAGTCTCTCATTACAAATCAGACCTTTAGAAGACTACGAAATTTTGCAGTTAAAGAACTTGGAATTTTGAAACGGATTCAGAAAAGAGAAACATTGTTGGAGATGAGACTCATAAAAGAAAGTTAAAGAATCTTTAAAAATGATACAAATGAACATATTTACAAAACAGAAATAGACTCACAGACATAGAAAACAAACTTATGGTTACCAAAGGGGAAAGGTGGTGGAGGGAGGGATAAATCAGGAGTTTCAATTAGCAGATACACACTACTATATATAGAATAGATAATCAACCTACTGTATAGCACAGGGAACTATGTACACTTGTAATAATCTGTAATGGAAAAGAATCTGAAAAATGCATGTATGTATAACTAAATCACTTTGCTGTACAGCTGAAACTAACACAACATTGTAAATCAACTATGCTTCAATTAAAAACAGAATTTACTACTCAAAAAGAAAGAAAAGGGGAGATTTTGAGCATCATATAAGGTATCTATAATGGAACAGAATATGTTGGCAAGGGGTTTCCAACCTCTGCTGTGAATAGAAGCAGGGGAAATATGTTCATCTGTGGTACAAAAGATGTGCGTTAGTAAAAGTAAATAAATATGCAGATACATACATGTGAACACACATAAAATAAATCCTCATTGAGAAGTGGTAGAAAGTGAATAGGAAAATTACAGCATTAGTTCGCCATTGCTGAGTTTTGCTATGTGTCAGGACCATATGCTGTGTGTCTAAGTACTGGACTTACATTGTCTCATTAAACAAGTTCTCTGTGGTCAATGTTATCATAGATGAGGAAACAGAGTCTAGGAGTACTTCAATGACTTGTCCAAAGTCACATGCTAGTTGTCAGCAGAGCCTAGAATTAATGCACATCTGGGCCTTTTGGATCAAAGTGGTCATTTGAGACACCCACCACATTCAACCTCAACATTGACCAGCTCTACAGTTTTTCCTCCGTGGAGCCTAGAGGATCCTACAACTGGCCTCCATGTTTACTTAATAGACTTCATGAGAGTGAAAGCTGATTGATGGCTGTGATCATGCAAAACCTATACTAATGCTGCTACAGAGTTATTTGTTTAAAAAAGATATAATACCTATGCCAATATTTTACTCTTACTAAATCTTCCTTACCCAGATTTCACAGTAAAATTACATCCCAGTAGGATAGAATCACTGAGTCAGCAAACAGAGAGATTTCACTCTCAAAACAGGATCTGTGGCCCTAAACAATTTTATTTTCCTGTCATATAGCTATACATCAATAAGAGGGTCTTTTCAAGGAGTTATTCTGGACTGCTGTGTAAACTCAATCAATTAGGTACATAGTCATCAAACATCCGCTTACTTTTGAATTATCAAACCTATTGTCTCAGGTAGAATTTATGGGTGAGGAGATACTGGGCCATGGTATGAGCAGTACTGGCAGCAATTTTGTGACTGCAACTGCCCAAGGTATTGCTGGAAATCATCAAGACGGCGGAGTGAAAAGCAGGCCCCAGAGAATGTCATAGCAACACTGAGCCCACCTGCTTCCCAGTTCTATCAAGCACCACCAGAGAAAAGTATTCTGCATCCAGTGTCTTATACCAGAACAATCTGATTCCTGTGGATTGGGATATTTCTATTTTTAATTCTCCTTAACAAAGGCCTCTAAGTCCAGAAGCTTCCCGACAGGACTGTGAAACGCTATTCTGATCACCCCTTCATGTTTCCAAGCTGCTCTGGGATAATGTTGGGGAGGGAAGGCCCCCAGGGGAACAGCTGATTGGATTCTGGCAGGAAGGACCAAACATCTGCTTCAAACAAAAGACATCTGCATATTTCACATTTATTTTTCATAATTTACAGATGCGACCTGCCAAAATTCAGCAAGGGAGAATCCACTAGCACGTAATTAGCTTAAAGTTTGCTTGCTTTAGAAGTGTGAGCATGAAGCCCAGGAGCTCACCTGGGAGGACCAGGAACAGTGGAACTGCAATTTGATTTCTGGAAATTCAGTTTTAGACCTCCTGTGCCAGGGCAGAAGACCCAGTCCTGCTAGGCTTGGAAGGGAGAAGTAAATGTGCCAGAGGTGATGCTAGGATGTTCTTTTGTCCTCACGTCAAATAAAAAGCCTTCCCACCAAAGGGGTGGCCTAAGGTGCTATCATTTATTAAATAAGATTTGGTTAGGCAGAAGGTGTTTGCTTCTACCCCTTAGCACTGCAGGACCCAGGTTAGGTAATGGTGCAATGCTCCATGACTTATAACTTAAAATGCATATAGAAAAATACACAGAATAGCATGGTGAGAAATCGTGTGCGGGGTGTTACATCATTTTTCAAAGCATCTGAAAAGCATTGTTACTTACCAAAAAATAGTCTGTTTGGAATATGTGATGAAAACCTAAAGAGAACAAGATAATGGGTGATATGATCAGTCTTAATACATCTTGGTGGAAGGGATGTAACAAATGATTTGCCTTCTATGAGCTACATCTTCCCAGCTGAATTTCAAACTTCACAAGGTTATTATTGTGTAAAATAACTAAAAATTGCTTAATAGAGAATAGAAGTGGAAGAAAGATTTTTATGAGAAAGAGAGAGAAAGAAGATTTATTTTCCTTTCCAGCAAAAGAATTTCAACCCCATGTCAAAAACACTAGTTCTGATATCCGGGGCTATTTCCCCTGATCTTAACTCCAAGGAGAAAGCATACTTAAAGTTAAGTCTGCAAAGTATCAGGTGCTGTTTTGTTTTGTTTTTTTTTTAACATTTTTATTGAAGTATAATTGCCTTACAATGGTGTGTTAGCTTCTGCTTTATAACAAAGTGAATCAGTTATACACATACAATATGTTCCCATATCTCTTCCCTCTTGCATCTCCCTCCCTCCCACCCTCCCCATCCCACCCCTCTAGGTGGTCACAAAGCACCGAGCTGATCTCCCTGTGCTATGCGGCTGCTTCCCACTAGCTATCTATTTTACATTTGGTAGTGTATATATGTCCGTGACACTCTCTCACCCTGTCACATCTCACCCCACCCCCTCCCCATATCCTCAAGTCCATTCTCTAGTAGGTCTGTGTCTTTATTCCTGTCTTGCCACTAGGTTCTTCATGGCTTTTTTTTTTTTTTCCTTAGATTCCGTATATATGTGTTAGCATACTGTATTTGTTTTTCTCTTTCTGACTTACTTCACTCTGTATGACAGACTCTAACTCCATCCACCTCATTACAAATACCTCCATTTAATCATTAGAGAAATGCAAATCAAAACTACAATGAGATATCATCTCACACCGATCAGAATGGCCATCATCAAAAAATCTAGAAACAATAAATGTTGGAGAGGGTGTGGAGGAAAGGGAACACTCTTGCACTGTTGGTGGGAATGTAAATTGATACAGCCACTATGGAGAACAGTATGGAGGTTCCTTAAAAAACTACAAATAGAACTACCATACGACCCAGCAATCCCACTACTGGGCATATACCCTGAGAAAACCATAGTTCAAAAAGAGTCATGTACCAAAATGTTCATTGCAGCTCTATTTACAATAGCCAGGACATGGAAGCAACCTAAATGTCCATCGACAGATGAATGGATAAAGAAGATGTGGCACATATATACAATGGAATATTACTCAGCCATAAAAAGAAATGAAATGTTGTTTTAAATATTTAAAACACAGGCCCCTGGTGGGAAGGGGGAATAGTATTTTGGTTTTGTTGACTGTCTATTATCTTCCAGTCTTAGTCATTGCTTTATAGAAGCAGTTGTGTTCCTGATTTAGTTGTAGACACAATTCTGACCCTATACAAATCTCTACAATAATAGCATAGCAGTTCCAAAGAATTTAGCATCTTAAGATATGTGTACACTGTAGAAGCAAGGTGTGCAATCCAGGCACAAATTCCTTGGTGACTCCTAGCTAGTTCTAAGGAGTGACTTGGTTGTGGTCATTCCAAATATCACCCAGGGTGTGGTTTTGATATCTGATTTAGCACTTTATGACATGTACATGCCAAACTGGTTTGAAACATGAAATCTCAATTCAAAGAGCAGCTCACTTGAAAACAATGATTTGTAATTGTGCACCCACCTACTGTTCGAGATTTGCTAGTTATTCTTAAATACACATTTTTTTAAAAATTTCATTGTACTTAAATTTCAAACCAGTATGTTATACACGTGAATCTTTCCTGTAATTATAAATTCTCTTCTCCCCTTTGCAGTGGGCTCACCACAGAGGGATAGCTTGTTATAAATAGACAGACGCTGGTTTTGATTTGAATTGGATCTATATTTCAGTCCTGTTTTAACCATCTATAAGCTGGGTGACCTTGGGAAAATTATTTAAACTCACTGGGTCTCAATTTTCTCTCCTGTCTACTGGGGTTGGTATTTTTCCTGTACAAGTTAAATGAGGTAGCCTGTGTAATCTGCACCTAAACTGGCACTCTGATTTGCCAAAGATTTGAACTTGCTTGAACTTAGATGTCTTACCTACCATAGAGCTTGTTGAAAGGAAACTGTCATCCCAGAAGAAGAGGGGGTCAGGCAAGAAGACAAATTTTGAAAACAAACCTTGAAGTTAATTGAGAGGAATAATGCTAGCATATCGGTGTTTGTCATTCTATGATCTTAAGTGAGAGCTACAAATAACTAAAAGTAAAAATCAAAGGACTGTTTCTCTAAAATTTCTACAACATGCTGGGGCACAATTTGTACTTTTTGGAGATCTGTTTTCCTCAATTCCAGAGTGGCACTGTGGGGAAGTGTCAGTAGCAGTGGGCTCACCTGGTGGAAGCAGTGGCTTATGATGAGAGTTGTCAGCGGTACCCGGAAGAAGCAGTGGTATAGGAGAATGGGATGTCCCCAGTGGAGGTAGGGGCCATCCTCAGAGAAAGAGCATTCCCCCACAAATACCCAGTGGGAGAAGCAGGAACCAGCAAAAGTGCCCAGGAGACACCAACTTGTGCTGCACTGCCCAATATGGTACCAATAGCCATGTGTGGCTATTTAAATCAAAATGAATTAAAATTGAAAACTTAGTTCCTCAGTCTCAGTAACAGATCCCTCATTGTAGACAATTCTGTTGAACAACACTTGACTAGCAGATCACCAGTGTTTTTCCAAAGCACATGTGAAAGATTTCCTAGAAATCTCCGAAGTACTTGAAGACTGAGGCAGTGGGGGAGGGGAAGGGATGAGATCCTGAAACAGCGGTTAGCGTAAGACTTGGCAACATAGGAGTTACTCTCCTTAACATGATCTCTTTTTACCCAAGACAAAAGGTGGGGAAATGCAATGTATGTACAAAAAAACACCCAGCACTTTGCTTTGAACACAATAGGCTTCAGCAAGTATAAACCCCCTTCTGCTTAAGATCCTTGTGCTGGTGTTAGTGATTTCTAATATAGCTGTCATTCTGTTGCTAGAATGATCTTCCTACCACCTATATTAGATCATTAACCTCTTCAAAAGCTGTCAAAGACTCTACATCGAATAAAGACCATGGTACAAAGTCCCAAGACTCATATCTTGCCAATGTGAGCACAGACACTGGAGCTGGAAAGCCTGAGTGTGAATCCCAGCTCTGGCACTTGCTGGCTGTGGACCTCGCATCATTAGTTAACCTCTCTCTGAGCCTCGGGTTTCTCATCTGTAAAATGAGGATCATATTAGCACGGACTTCATTAAGTTGTTATGAGTGCCTGGCACTTCATCAGCCTGAGGAAAGTGTTTGTTAAGTGAATTTTGTATTCTTCAACAATCTGCTCCCTAATCACATTTCAAGTCGGTTTTCCACTATGACCCCTTCCCCTCTCTACATTTCAAATGTGCCCTATTCCCCCAACTTGACTTACATACCTGTCTCTCTTTTTATATATATTGAAATCCTATATATACATCCTTCAAAATGCATCTTTCTAGAAGAATTTTTCCTAGAAGATTAGTCCTATGTCAACATGTCCATACCTTATTCAATAACTTTTATTTCATTCTATTCTGCCTTGTTCTTTATAGCTTGGTCTTTACTTGTCTGGACTCACCCTGGACTGTAAATTGCCCCCCCCAAAATTATTCATGCTTGTCGTCCCCCAAACACATGCCTAAATTAAGTGCTCAATAAACACTCATAAGAGGGTGAGAGGAGGGGAGGGTGGGTGTGCCTTTCAGACCAATTCTATGAAATACCCACTTTGAGTGCTGCATTTTAGAATCTGTGCATAAGTGGCTTTTCAAGTTGTCTAAACACAATATCAGACACAATATCCTTTGGATCATGAGTGCAAAAATTCATAAATTTCCATTACATGTTCTGCTTCATGCCAAATAACTAGGTTTTTTAGAACATGGCAGCATGAAAGGACAACCACAACCTGAGAGGACTGAAGTCAGTGACACTAGATTCAAACACACAGTACAGCCAGTCCATTTATCTCCTTGATAATTTCCTGTGCAAATTAATTCTGAAGCACCCTCTGGATGCATCCCAAGGACTCCCCACCAAGGAGAGTTAGCCCCAAGCCCAAATGCTCCTCTGTGGATACTGTACTAGCTGGAAAATGACAGACTCAGAGTAGCTCTGTTTGTGGCCAAGTGGACCTGTTTTTGTAATAGGCTGTTGAGTTCTAAGAATTAAAATGAAAATTGACTTTATTTATAGAGAAATAATGACATCACATAGGAAAATGATGAAATGCTAGATCATGAACAGATATTTTCTAAACGATCTCCCAAAGTAAATCTTTGACCAGAAAGGATGGTGTGCAATACAACAGTACATCTTGGTTGTGTCCCAGGAAATCATATCACTGAACAAAGGATGAACCAGTGAGACGCACAGAATGGGTATACCTGGACCATCCATACATTGGATATCACACCATATGCACATATCTTGGCCAGGGCTGTTGGGGTCCGTAAGGTGAAATCCCTCCTCAGAGCCCCTCACTATCCTTATATTTATATATAACTCTTAATAAGCAAAAAAAGACCCCACCTCTTCTTAGCCTCCAAACTTTCCCGGATAATTTTATTTCTTTGTTAGGAATATAAAATGTAGCTTTACAAGTCTTTAAAAGTCTAAAGAAAAGAGCTACTAATGTTATCTTTTTATTGCCCACAATTCATCCTGCTGAAAAAGGCAGTTATGTTCTTAGAGTTGATTATTGCTCAGTCTTAAATTTTCTAATTGTTCTAGATTTTTAACTTATTTTAGACATTTTCACTTTGCCCCCTAGAGTAAATTAAGATGAAAGGTAAATTAAAATAGAGGAATTCAACATAAAAAGAATAAATAAATAAAACACAGATTGCAAAGCAGGAATGAAAACAAGGTCTTCCAACCCAATCTGTTAAAGGAATGCTACAAATGTGAAGTGTTTACTATTTTAAACATTAATCATGTACTCACTCTGTTTATTTAGCTATCAATGTTTTTCCTGTAACTCTGACTTGAAAATGTGTAAGCTGTTTAGAATTAGGGCTCACACCGAAGCCAAATGATATTTTGATTATTTATATTGCATAGTTTGTCTTGAAACTTCAGAGTTGCAGCCTTTTCATTTCAATTCACACCTTTTTAAAAAGTCATTATTATTTTGTATAATGTGACATCTCGAATAACTTTTACTGCCACCCACTACCATACACCCAAGTCACAGCCATTAAAGAGAGAGAGCCTGAGTCCTCCATCAAAGGGCCTATTCAGAAGATCGCAGCCATCTTGCTTTTACCTAGAAACTATGCAACAACCCAAAAACACTGCATTAGAGGACTGCTTAGTAATCAGAATTAGGAGTCCCAAAGAACTGTAAGTTTCTTAAGTTTCTGGCAGTATTTTCTTGAGAGGTATTCATTATTTTAATAAAATTTAACAATTTGGATCTGATAATGAGATATAGCCACAAAAGCTACTTTATACTCATCATGAACAAGAGCTTCTCATAGAATCTCATAAAATTACAACTCCTGTGGAGGACAGAACTGATCACATTAGTTTGATTTATTATTTCTGCCCATTAAGAAGGGTAAGCTGGGATGAAGTGAGAGAGTGGCATGGACATATATACACTACCAAATGTAAAACAGATAGCTAGTGGGAAGCAGCTGCCTAGCACAGGGAGATCAGCTCGGTGCTTTGTGACCACCTAGAGGGGTGGGATAGGGAGGGTGGGAGGGAGACGCAAGAGGGAGGAGATATGAGGATATATGTATACGTATAGCTGATTCACTTTGTTATAAAGCAGAAACTAACATACCATTGTAAAGCAATTATACTCCAGTAGAGATGTTCAATTAATTAGTTAATTAATTATTTTTTTTTAAAAAAAGAAAGATAGGAAAGCATAATCGTTTTCTCCTAGAATAAAGTTATGGAAAAATCCTCCCCATTAGAACCCTTAGACAAGGGCATGAACAAGCTCCCCCAAAATATATATTTTCTTTGAAAATTGTTGTAGCTGTCATAAAATTATTCAGGTGTTCTGGAAAACTGTAACATCTTTATTTTCTACAGCTGACCTAAACTTCCTCCACTGCCCCACCCCAGTTCTTCTAATATGAACAGTTCAACCTCCTGTGACAGCTGTTTCTTCCCACGCTCTTCTCCTTCCCTAACTGGTGTGGGAGTGTAGTACCTCATGGTGGTTCTCCATCTGGACCTTGGTCTGTTGTCTGCTACAGGGTCTCATTCGGTGCTTGGTGGGCGCTGGCTGATTCTAACATATTTCATATTCAATGTTCTAAGGATACCCATCCTCTCACGCTGGCAAGCCAGCTGGTGCCTTGCCTGACACTCTGCCCCATCCTTCTTTAGGAAACTCACACTAGCAACCTACCAACCTCTGTCCTTCTCTCCACAGTCTCTGAGAACCAGAGGGGCTTCCCTCCTGCTCTATCTCATCATCCTTCCAAGAGTGATATTTGCCTTCCCCTTTTCTCTATGGCTATGATATCAGACTAGCTGTTGAGGGTAGGACATTCTTTACGCGAGGAAATATGAAAGCTTCATCAATTTCCTAGTTTCTAATTTGCATCCCATTAGAGTCAGGTAGAGGGCCCACTTCGGGGATGGCAGGACCTGCACACTTTCAGTCTCTCCTTTTTGTGTCCTTTACCGCCCACCATCCTTCAATGGTAATTCTACCCCTGCCCTCTAGGTGCCCGGTGCCCTCACAAGCAACTCACATCCTTCAAACTAAACATTTCTAACAAACTGGCTCACACACACTCAATGTCTGATGTGACTTCAGATATCACCTCTCTTAGGGGAATTCCAGAGGACTAACACAAGCCAGATGAATCACCACAAATGGAATTCTGGGCATTAGCAGTTGAAGAAGACCATTAAAGGCAGAAAAGAAGTCTGCCAGATTCCACCGAAATAATACCTTGTAGATGAGATGACCTTTGGTGTTTTTCTACTTGTATGTTCAACCAGAGACGTACACACATGCACATATGCACACACACACACAAACACACTTCAAATTGAAATATCAAAACATGTCAACAGGAGACTGACAAATATGAAAGAACCTTTAAAACTAATAAATATATTATAAATATATGGTGCTAATGTGTGTCAACGCATTGGACACAGACCTCCTTAAATAAAGAAATAAAGCATCACAGAAAAAAGAATTACATAATGACATAAACTAGCCCAGACGAATCCCAAATAACTCAGTTGGCTCCAGAATCACCCAAAGAGCTTTTAACATAGTGTTTTTACCTAATGACAGAAATGGCCACAGGCATCTTGCTGTGACTAATCATTCACAACAATATGAACTGCCCTGTTTGGTAAAGCATGTAATTTCAGGCAAACCTACAAATGCTGATTCTTGGGGTTTTTTTAAAAATTTTGTTTTACATTCATAGGCAATAGGAGTCTGAATTAGTGGTGTTTTTAGTTACTGCAGCAAAATTAATTTCTAGTATTTTTAATACACAATGATTCTTAGAGACTATTTTCTTTTCTTTTATAATGTTTTTTTTTTTTTTTTTTTTTTTTTTTTTATCATTTTGCTATTTTCCTGGAACTTCTGGCAAGAGGAAACTGTTTGCAGCATTTGGCGCTGTGCCTCACCTTGACTTGGCAGCTCTGTTTATGATAACATTTTGAAGAATAAATCTGAATTTGCCTGGGTATCTCTTCATGAGCTTTGTTTCTGGACATATCTAAACAAACTTCAGAGATGGTTTCATTACATTTGTTGCTTCCTGGAAGGACCAATTATCTTTTCAAAGTTCGGTTTGAAACTTCAGCCAAATCCCTTGTCTCCATCGCTAAAATGTTCACAAGTATCCATGAGAGAATGTGGCAACCATGTTGCTCTGAAGTACAAAAGCTTCCAGCCTTGGGTGGTGGTTGGCTTTCCTGGGTAGATTTTCACCTTTAGGGAGGATCATTACCACATTGCTACTCAACTTTCCTTTCTTTATAGCCCAAAGTGTACGTGTTCATTATGGCACTAACGTTGCAGGAGGTTACCGCGTATCAGGGATGCCTAAGGACGTGGCCATGTTTGTAGTGCATCTGCCCCCATGCTTTCAAGGCAATAGAGCATCTACACTTCACTTAAGTCTCTGGTTGAAAAAATAATGGCAATGTAGGAACCTACCTCCCACCATGAAGAGCAGCATCTCCTCCCAAGGAAACATGATTGTCTACTACTGCAGAAATTGTTTATTATTTCCTGAGTTCAATTTGGGTAGTCCCTCAACAGCCAATACTTTAAAATTAAGTTTATATATTATAATAATAGTTACTCCATTTGGGGTGCCTATTATCTGCTTGATTCTACTGTTTTGTGTTTTAGTTAAATTATCTCCAAACTTCAATCATCCTCAGTTTTTGAGGAAACGTAAGCTCAGAGAAGGAATTTGTCCAAGTTCACGCAGTCAGTAATGGAGCAGAGTGGGCTGACAAACCCAATAATTCTGAGTCTCTGCCTGGTGTTGGATTTTATACTTAACAATTTGGGGTACCACCCTCTATGCTTTCAGCACGTCCTTTACCTCAGCCACAGTGGTGACAGCCAGTCTTACACAGGGATAAAATGCAGGGTCTCCCTCAGCTGTGTGGCATATGCCCTAGAGGTCCTCTGACACTGTGACACTAGGTTGACACACATGCAAATATCCTGTATGGGCCTTGGAAGTGTCAGAAATGGCTAAAGCCTTTCCCCTTTCATTCTTTGGGACAATTCTGGAACGTGTCTGCACAGCTCCTTGGATTGTGCCAGCAGGATCAAACTTGTTAACTACACTGGTGGCTTGCTCAATAATGCACCCTTGAATTATTTTACCCTCCCAGTCCCATTTCTTGTTCCTTGGAACCACTTCCAAAAGCAAAAGTCTGTCTCAGGCTCTATTCTCCAGAGGAAACCCAGGGTAAAACAAGAACATTTTGGCACACTCTAAAGTACCAGCAAGATATATCAAATAGGGGAATAATTTGCTTTTATCTGGGAAAACTCTTTAATGGGCTCTTTTGGTTTTCAAAGGCAAGGCTTAAGCCTAGTCTAGAAGTAAAGCCATCAGCAATGGGTCATAGCAAACAGTGTAAAGGGAAAGTAGTCCAGGCTGTGGGGAGGAGCTAAGTGTATAGACAAGAAAAGAGAGAAAAGGGGAAAGGAGACTCTGGCGTGGTGAAGGCATGAGTCCCAGATACGGGACAGAAGACCTAGGTCTAAGCAGAGAACTGGCCAACAGGGGATCATCTGTGATAGAGCGTGATACGGACCAGCAGTGTTTGTTCCAGAGCTGCCTGTGTTGTGTGGCTCTTGTGATTTCCCCAAATCGTCAGCAAAGTTACTTAACCGTGGCAACCTAATGTGACTCTTATGCAGTATGGGCACTAGATATAGAGGCTATGTCTACACTCAGGGAGGAGAGAGGAAGGACAAAGGCCATGGCCACAACTGGCGCTGTCTGGGGAGCCAGTGGCAACAACAGAGCAGTTTTGGGGTAGCAGCCCAAGACGGGGAGTGACAGACGATGAATGGGACATCTAAGCACCTACCAAGAATTAGCAAAGTAATTCAGGGGCAGGGTTTCCTACAGTTACATGGAAAATAAGTTTGAGTTATTTTATTTAGTTATTTAAGATAAAAACAGAACTTGGGAATATTTGGGCAACCTACACAAATATGGAGTTAAAGAAATATGTAGAAAGCATGTCGTTCATACGTTTCATAGAAAACCCTGAATATTCATTTGTTCCTTGAAGATTATATGCCAGGTACTGATCTAGACACAGTGGGAGAGGAAGGGGGGGGGAGGTAGTGAACAAAATTTTAAAAAATAATTATATTCTACTGGAGTGGGATAGAAAAAAATAGTAAAAATATAGTCTTTTGGACAATAATAAGTTCTATAAAGAAAATTTTAAAAGAAGGGGGAATAGAAATGTTTGGAAAGGAGAGCAATAGGAAATTTTGACACTATTTTTATGTTTCTTGCAAAAGAGCAAGTTTGGGGGAGTAAGACCACCCAGGCCATGTATCTAGGCCTAATCAAGCACTTATTTAATGAATGTCCAATGTTACTTGATTGCTTACTATGGGCAAGGTGCTGAGCTGGGAAACATGGTGAAGACAAAGATGAACAAGAAATGTTTTCAAGGATCTTTCAGGCTAACAAAGCAGCCTCTCACCATCGAGTTCCCACAAGAGAATTAAGGCCTAATGCCTTTAGGCATCCATTTTAAGTAATAAATTACCCTCTCCTCTATGCATCCAGAATGTTATTAGCTATGAACCATCCTTGGGATAATTGAGAAAATAGTTACTCAAATCATTTTCTGTTTTCTGTGGTAGAGATGAGGAACCCCAGTTGAGAAAGGCAGAGGGAGGTATGGATAAAAAACAGATCCTAACTCTATTTTGCTTTGTTTTATTTTTGGTGGTAGTTGTTTACTTTTGAAGACATTCAAACCACCTATATTGGTGGCTGTTGTTATGGGATAAATATGCTAAGAAACAGCAAGACAATTTGGCCTCTACAGTTTGTTTGGTTTTAACTAAATATTTATCCTCAAAGTATTATGTGTGCAACATTCATAAAAATAAATATAGCAGTCGCCTTGTTACTTTCCTTGGCGTTTACTTGAGGTTTGAATGAGACTGAAACTACCAGGATATCAATAGAAGAAACAGCAAGAAGCGTAAAGATGAAAGCCATTCTGTACTTGAGCCTTTATTTTCATTGAGTTATTTTATTTTGAGTCTTTGGTTGATCCACCAGACTGGAGATTTTCTTATTGTTTAGCACTGGTAAACATGTTTATAAAATATACTTTGGGCTTCCCTGGTGGCGCAGTGGTTGAGAATCTGCCTGCTAATGCAGGGGACACGGGTTCGAGCCCTGGTCTGGGAAGATCCCACGTGCCGCGGAGCACCTGGGCCCGTGAGCCACAACTGCTGAGCCTGCGCGTCTGGAGCCTGTGCCCCGCAACGGGAGGGGCCGCGATAGTGAGGGGCCCGCGCACCGCGATGAAGAGCGGTCCCCGCACCAAGATGAAGAGTGGCCCCCACTTGCCGCAACTAGAGAGAGCCCTCACACGAACCGAAGACCCAACACAGCCAAAAATAAATAAATAAATAAATAAAGTAGCTATAAAATTAAAAAAAAAAAAAAAGAAAAAAAATATATATACTTGAGGATGTTGAAGATATTTTACAAGCTTGTCCATGTGAATTATTTTATTCAGTTGCTATGTGCTGTTTTACTGTCCCTGATGGTGCCCTTGGTTATTTCTCAGGAGTGGTGATACACCTCACTTTCTCCTTTTAGCTGGAAAAGTCTCATTCAGAAAGATTTTTGTACTCCCTAAGGAAATAATGGATCAAGGTTTGCCAAGCAGAAATAGAGACACAGACGTAGAGAAAAATGTGTGGATACCAAGGGGGAAAGGGGTGGGGTGGGAGGAATTGGGAGATTGGGATTAACATATATACACTATTGATACTATATATAAAATAGACAACTGATGGGAACATACTGTATAGCACAGGGAACTCTACCTAATGCACTGTGGTAACCTAAATGGGAGGGTAATCCAAAAGGGAGGGGATATATGTATATGCATGGCTGATTCATTTTGCTGTGCAGTAGAAGCTAACACAACATTGTAAAGCAACTATACTCCAATAAAAATTAAAAAACAAAACAAAACACGTAGCCTTCATCCATTTCTGCCAAAAGCATTAGGTAAAATGTGAATGGGAAATATTATAATGGATGGGTCAGGCTGATGTTACCTGGTAGGCACTGATTGATCAACCAGATATTATATGCTTATGGATATGATGCAATAAGAACGACACAGCAATGCCTATGAATTCTTTCTGACCACAAATTTGATTCATAATCTAATCTAATGTCTAGATCTCATTAGTGTACAGGAAATACAGGTAATAGAGAAACCAGTTAAATGACACCATGGGGAAGCAATCAACCAAATCCATTCCTCTGAATAAAAAATAACTGGTTACTCAGATTAAAAGTGGGGGAGGGGAGATATTATAGAATAAAAGAAAATTAAGATAAATAATAATCAAATACAATCGTGCTGTAGGTTCCACCCAAAGTGAACATTTCAGACATTGCAGTGGCCACAAATCTGTATGCCTTCCCAAGCAAAGCTTCTTAGCACATTTTCTTCACCAGGAGACATGTCTTATCTAGTTCTGTTTAGAATTCTTCTGCTTGTTCTCCTCTCTTGATTTCTCTTAACTAAAACTCTGATTGTCACTGGCTGATGACTTAATCTTTGTTATTAAAACAGCTTCTTGTGACTAATAAAATAAGCATGAACAATAGCATATTTCAATGCTTCAAACTTGGAGAAAATGCTGTAGAACTTGCCTGATAACACAGTTTCCAAGAAAACCCCAAAATGCCTCAAAGCATTTTTAAACCTTGGCAACTAGATTAGGACTTTAGATATTTTAATCACAGAACCCACATCCCAACTCATTCCAGCTCCCATGTCCAGAAGCTTAGCTTGGGGTTGGCATCGGAAACTTGACTTGCCGCCTAACCATGCCAAGATCATCCATGTTAGGGATTAGTAATTAGCCACTGGACTTTGAGGGGCAGCATTTTGACTTTCTACATATGGATTTGATCATTTCCTTCCAAACCCGAGAAACTTGAAATATTAGTGGTATTTCACAAAAAATTATACTCTGGACATGGCTGCTTTCAGCCTGCAATTTGTGCTAAGTTGTCTGGGACAGAACTGTATCAGCAAAGATACATTTATGCATAGCTTAAAATGATTGATTCAAGACTAAATCAGAAACACTAATTTTTTGCAATGCTAGTTACATATGGTGACATTAATATTCCCTTTTCAGAAATCCAGCTGAGAATCATTATTTAATGAAAGGCTTACAAATTGCATCCTATTTAATGGCTTTCATTGCAGATTCCTTTGTAGAAATGCAGAAAACATGTAAGTGACCATGTAAATTCTATACAACATTTGCAATGAGTTCGGAAATTTCATTTATATGCAAATGAAATATATATGTACGTATGTATGCATATAATACATAGGTAGTTATATATTATAGATATATCTATATATATATAATAGGACATGGATATATAACATAATATATATATTATATATAATATAATACATAGTATATATGTAATATAATATATGATACATATACGCAATATTTATATATAACATATAAAGTATCAAGATATAATTCTCATCTGTAATTTCTAAATTCACGAATTCCAATAATGGCTTGTGAAAGACACATTAGAATTTGAGTTTTCATATTAAACTGCCTTAGGTTTGAACACCAGTTATATCATTCATTAAGTGTACATCCTTAATCAATTTTACTCCCTAATATTTCGTTTCCTCATCTTTAAAATAACAATGATAATATCTACTCTCAAGAGTGTTGTTAGAAAGATGAAAGAATTCAAGCAAACACTTTACACAGTATCTCACATGCATTAGCTCTCTTTCTAATGTAAAACTAACAAAAGAAGGAATCATAGTTTATTACAGAATAAACTGCAGGGTTGGTGGATTTTTAGTTACTGAAGAGTTGAACCTAAGTAGGAAGATGAAACAAAGATAGGTGGGTAGTCCAGAGATAGACTGTAAAAGGTGGAAAAGATGTGGAGAAATTCGTAGTTAAGCAATAATGTTTTGGAGTTTTTCTCTCAGACTAAGATAAGCCACCTAATCCTTATGTAATATGTATATATATTATAATATCATATCACATATTATTCATACATATAGTAATATGTTTTTGCTACTTTGTTAACTAAATAAGACTAACTTTGTTAGTCTTAGTTAACTAACTAACAAGCTTTCAGGTACAGCATTGTGATTTGAATAATTCCAGATTTGTTGCACTTGAAAGATTAACAGGAAAAAATAAAGGGATTATTTAGAGCCTCACCCACCCAGCTCTGTCAACTTGGCTTTTCTCTCATTAGGAGACAGACACAAGGAATTTTGCACACGCAGGATCACATACTTAACTGTTTGGGGGTAAATATTTTTCAAAGTAATCACAGAAAGGAATAGTCCAAGACTAAACCAGTAAATACCTCTGGACAGGATATCAGGAGGCAAAGCCCCCATGCACTCAGTCCAGAAAGTAATCACCCATTTCTCTGTAAGATTTCCAAATGCAACCACAGTCAGAGAAATTCCATGTAGTGGAATCCTTATTAATATGAAAATTGTGGCTGTCTTGACAGCTGGCTACTTCATTAAATATTTTGA
This sequence comes from Balaenoptera acutorostrata, assembly GCF_949987535.1. NCBI lineage: Eukaryota > Metazoa > Chordata > Mammalia > Artiodactyla > Balaenopteridae > Balaenoptera > Balaenoptera acutorostrata. Next base: position 36,357,388 of record NC_080075.1, on the reverse strand, counting down.
CTCAATTAAAGCAGATTTTTTTTTTTAAGAGAAGAGAGTTGAGATGTCCCTACCCCAAAACCTCCTCTCTGTAGAATTGCCTACCTGTTGTGAACATGCCTTCTTCATATGTTAGGTATTTTTAAATCACAAGTGAGTCCATGGCAGGCTTTCTTTCTTCAAAAAGAAAAAAAGAGAGTGGTTTACAATATTCTAGATCCAGGGGAAGAATGATGCCCCACAGAAATACCCCAACTGTTTCAAATACATGCTCAATGGACCCTAAATGAGCAGAATCCAGAAAAAGCATCAAGCGATTGAAAGAAAGTTATGAGCTCTCCATCTAAACCAAGGAGTCTAGTGTCTACCTCTGCTGTCAGAAATTTGAAGAATATTCACATTTTCCATGTGCTTTATCAATAGCTACTTCAATATTTCTAAACTATCATCTGTCACTATAGTGCCTAGGTAATTATGTAGTGGTGCTCAAGCAGTGTATTATTTGAACATCATTTCCATGCAACAAAAGCAGATTGTAACATTGGTCATTATTTGATGGGCTTCTTACCACTTAAATAACTAAAGGGAAAAATTACAATTTCCTCTAAATTCATTTATAGTTACTTTCACAAATAAGCTTTGGCCACAGTCATCATACTGAACATTGGCTATGTGTCAAGTAAATCCTTAGAGATTATCTTAGCATAATTGATGGCCCTAGTTAATTTCCCAAAGGCTGTTCTGAGAACTTTTTTCTTTTCACCAAGTATTTCTTTTTAATGTTGGAAATCACTTCCAAATACACTTATTCTGTTGGCTCTCATTTGCTAAGAAACCAACTGACATTGTGTTACCTTTGATTGCATTATCTCTGATGTAAATCAAGAGAAAAAGACGCTTAGGTGATCTTAAACCATTGTGATTAGGTTTTGGGATCTGGATTTTTGTATAGCCACTAGATAAGGAAATATGGAGAACAATTTTGGTGTGTTTAATCTAGGGCAGGGGTTGGAAAATTACAAATCTAGGTCACCAAATGGTTTTATAAATAAAACTATTCTCAACATGCTCATTACATATTGTCTATGACCACTTTCGCCCTATAAAGGCAGAGTCAAGTAGTTGGGACAGAGACCATATGGTTCATAAAGCTTAAATATTTACTAACTGGTCCTTTAAAAGAAAGTTTGCAGACTTCTGATCTAGAAGGAAATTTAGGTCCTGGCAGTAGCTTAAAAAACTTAAAAATAAAAAGGCTTATTTGACATGATCTTTTTTTAGCCAGAAATCCAATATTTCCTCTCATCTCAGGACTCATGATTGATGGTCACGGTGATGTCCATGAAACACTGAAAAGCCTTGAAGTACCTTCTGAATCAGCAAAGATTAACTCTTACTCACTGTGGGTCTCCGCTGTCCAGATTCATAGTCTCAAAACTGTTAGGGAGTTTCAAGATCATCTTTCATGAAAGAGCAGAAACCTCTTCAGCTCTATGCTTTACATACGGTCTCTAGTCTCTAATTACAAGAAAGGGGGCATATGACTTCACATGACACCCATACTATTTTGTGTTGGATCTGACTCTTACTCTTGTAAAATTAGTTCTTTTCCCCCACCCTGAGTTGATCCCTATTTCCTTGCTACTTACTTGCCCTATTCTAATATTTGAACTGTGAGCAAATTATGAATGATATATCTGTAACATTTTATTAACCAGAAAACTGATTAAACAAAACACTACATCCTTCTACTCTGCTATATCATAGTAGATAAAGTAGGTTTATAGTAACAAGCCCAGGTTTTGAATTCAGATAGACCTGTGTTCTACTTCTGATCTCACCACTTAAAAATGGTGTGACCGCAGGCAAATTAACTTCTCAGAGCATCCATTTCCTCATTTACAAAACGTGAGAATTTGAAAGGAAGTATATAGAGAGTCCAGCATGGTGCCTGACACAAAAGGAGCTATTAGTAGTAGTAGAAAGTAGCAGGCATTTTGTTCTTATTTATTTATCTATTTTAACATCTTTATTGGAGTATAATTGCTTTACAATGGTGTGTTACTTTCTGCTTTATAACAAAGTGAATCAGCTATACATATACATATATCCCCATATCTCCTCCCTCTTGAGTCTCTCCTCCCACCCTCCCTATCCCATCCCTCTAGGTGGTCACAAAGCACCTAACTGACCTCCCCGTGCGATGCAGCCGCTTCCCATGAGCTATTTTACAATTTGTAGTGTGTATATGTCCATGTCACTCTCTCACTTCGTCCCAGCTTACCCTTCCCCCTCCCCGTGTCCTCAAGTCCATTCTCTACATCTGCGTCTTTATTCCTGTCCTGCCCCAATATTCTTCAGAACCTTTTTTTTTTTTTAAGATTCCATTTATATGTGTTTGCATACAGTATTCGTTTTTCTCTTTCTGACTTACTTCACTCTGTATGACAGACTCTAGGTCCATCCAACTACTACTAATAACTCAATTTAGTTTCTTTTTATGGCTGGGTAATATTCCATTGTATATACGTGCCACATCTTCTTTATCCATTCATCTGTCGATGGACACTTAGGTTGCTTCCATTACCTGGTTATTGTAAATAGAGCTGTAATGAACATTGTGGTACATGACTCTTTTTGAATTATGGTTTTCTCAGGGTATATGCCCAGTAGTGGGATTGCTGGGTCATATGGTAGTTCTGTTTTTAGTTTTTTAAGGAACCTCCATACCATTCTCCATAGTGGCTGTATCAATTTACATTCCCACCAACAGTGCAAGAGGGTTCCCTTTTCTCCACACCCTCTCCAGCATTTATTCTTTGTAGATTTTTTGATGATGATCATTCTGACTGGTGTGAGGTGATACCTCCTTGTAGTTTTGATTTGCATTTCTCTAATGATTAGTGATGTTGAGCATCCTTTCATGTGTTTGTTGGCAATCTGTATATCTTCTTTGGAGAAATGTCTATTTAGGTCGTCTGCTCGTTTTTGGATTGGGCTGTTTGTTTTTTTGATATTGAGCTGCATGAGCTGCTCATAAATTTTGGAGATTAATCCTTTGTCAGTTGCTTCATTTGCAAATATTTTCTCTCATTCTGAGGGTTGTCTTTTCATCTTGTTTATGGTTTCCTTTGCTGTGTAAAAGCTTTTGAGTTTCATTAGGTCGCATTTGTTTATTTTTGTTTTTATTTCCATTTCTCTAGGAGGTGGGTCAAAAAGGATCTCGCTGTGATTTATGTCATAGAGTGTTCTGCCTATGTTTTCCTCTAAGAGTATGATAGTGTCTGGCCTTACATTTAGGTCTTTAGTCCGTTTTGAGTTTATTTTTGTGTATGGTGTTAGGGAGTGTTCGAATTTCATTCTTTTACATGTAGCTGTCCAGTTTTCCTAGCAGCACTTATTGAAGAGACTGTCTTTTCTCCATTGTATATTCTTGCCTCCTTTATCAAAAATAAGGTGACCATATGTGCATGGGTTTACCTCTGATCTTTCTATCTTGTTCCATTGATCTATGTTTCTCTTTTTGTTACAGTACCATACTGTCTTGATTACTGTAGCTTTGTAGTATAGTCTGAAGTCCAGGAGCCTGATTCCTCCAGCTCCATTTTTCTTTCTCAAGATTACTTTGGCTATTCGGGTCTTTTGTGTTTCCATACAAATTGTGAAATTTTTTGTTCTAGTTCTGTGAAAAATGCCAGTGGTGGTTTGATAGGGATTGCATTGAATCTGTAGATTGCTTTGGGTAGTATAGTCATTTTCACAATGTTGATTCTTCCAATCCAAGAACATGATATATCTCTCCATCTGTTTTTATCATCTTTAATTTCTTTCATCAGTGTCTTATAGTTCTCTGCATACAGGTCTTTTGTCTCCCTAGGTAGGTTTATTCCTAGGTGTTTTATTCTTTTTGTTGAAATGGTAAATGGGAGTGTTTCCTTAATTTCTCTTTCAGATTTTTCATCATTAGTGTATAGCAATGCAAGAGATTTCTGTGCATTAATTTTGTATCCTGCTACTTTACTAAATTCATTAATTAGCTCTAGTAGTTTTCTGGTAGCATCTTTAGGATTCTCTACATATACTATCACGTCATCTGCAAACAGTGACAGCTTTACTTCTTTTCCAATTTGGATTTCTTTTATTTCTTTTTCTTCTCTGATTGCTATGACTAAGACTTCCAAAACTATGTTGAATAATAGTGATTAGAGTGGACAACCTTGTCTTTTTCCTGATCTTAAAGGAAATGGTTTCAGTTTTTCACCATTGAGAATGATGTTGGCTGTGAGTTTGTCATATATGGCCTTTATTATGTTGAGGTAAGTTCCCTCTATGCCTACTTTCTGGAGGGTTTTTATCATAAATGGGTGTTGAATTTTGTCAAAAGCTTTTTCGGCATCTATTGAGATTATCATATGGTTTTTCTCCTTCGATTTGTTAATATGGTTTATCACATTGATTGATTTGTGTATATTGAAGAATCCTTGCATTCCTGGGATAAACCCCACTTGATCATGGTGTATGATCCTTTTAATGTGCTGTTGGATTCTGTTTGTTAGTATTTTTTTGAGGATTTTTGCATCTATGTTCATCAGTGAAATTGGCCTGTAGTTTTCTTTCTTTGTGACATCTTTTTCTGATTTTGGTATCAGGGTGATGGTGGCCTCGTAGAATGAGTTTGAGAGTGTTCCTCCCTCTGCTATATTTTGGAAGAGTTTGAGAAGTATAGGTGTTAGCTCTTCTTTAAATATTTGATAGAATTCGTCTGTGAAGCCATCTGGTCCTGGGCTTTTGTTGGAATATTTTTAATCACAGTCTCAATTTCAGTGCTTGTGATTGGTCTCTTTATATTTTCTATTTCTTCCTGGCTCAGTCTTGGAAGGTTGTGCTTTTCTAAGAATTTGTCCATTTCTTCCAGGTTGTCCATTTTATTGGCATACAGTTGCTTGTAGTAATCTCTTATGATCCTTTGTATTTCAGCAGTGTCAGTTGTTACTTCTCCTTTTTCATTTCTAATTCTACTGGTTTGAGTCTTCTCCCTTTTTTTCTTGATAGGTCTGGCTAATTTAAATGTGCTATGGGCAAATGTCAAGTTCCAGACCATTCTGAGGTCCCAAGCTGGAGGCAGCACTGGGAGCATCTCAGCAATGAAAGATCATCATATATTTAAGACTTCCTTTAAAAAGGCTAACATTACCTCATGTATGTCATAAATATGCCAGGACAAGCATTAATCTGTCTAATTCTGTACATGCCACTATGCAGAAATAGGGACTTAGTGCTTGATTTTAGCTCGTGAAGATCCCCAAAGAGTAAGTGGTGTAAACATCAGACATTCTAAATGTATTCAAAGGGATATTTGAAGAAGTATATTGAACTTTTCAATTCAAAAAAATAAATGATGCAAATGAAGGAAATTACTAACCCCAAAAGGGCCAGATTATAAGAGTGCTTGTCTCTCTTACTTGGAATTATTGTGAGAGCCAACCACATGTGTAGTATCTGATTTTAATATGGCAATTCTCTCCTAGTCTTGGTTTTTCTGTTTAAGACCACATATTGAATCTCTCGTGAGAAACTCATCCTGTATCTGCTTGATGTAAAACATGAGCATGTGCATTCTGAGCCACATATGCTCAGGTGCGAGTTTCCACGGAAACAAGGGACTGCTCATCTATCTGTAAAGATGAACTGATGAATCACTCTCAGTCTGTTACAAACTTTGATTCAGAGTCAAATTCAAGTGTAGAGTCTAAAAAATGTCAATGTTTTGTCATTTCTCCCTAGCAAGCCCTGATGCTGTGGAGGCTGGCAGTTGGGCAGATATTAGCTGACTTATCTCACTGTTGTTTTCCCCTGAACTCTTAGTGAAATACTGTCAGTGACAGCCAGCTCCACACTGCACCTGTGTGTAAGTGGCCTTCCATCATTTCTGTCAGTATAACTAAAAGAGGGCCATGAGCATTTAGGATGTGCTGGGCCACCGTGTGGTCCTCCCAGCTCCACCTGTGACTGCTAGCTCTCAGGTTCACACGCACACTAGATCAAGCAAAGAGTAATGGGACACCCTACCTCCAAACTTTCATTGGCATTAGAATCCTAGTGGTTGATAGCATTTCTCAAATTCGTGAATATTGAGACTTCCTGACCATCCTTTAGCGTTTACTGATCAAAGTACTTTACATGTATTGCTTTGTTTAATAATCACAACAAACCTTGAGGTAGGTACCAGTATAACCTTCATTCTCTAGAAAGTGAGACACAGAGAGATTAAGTAATTTTTCCCAAGGCCACACATTTGTAACTGATAAAGCTGGGATTTGAACCCAAGATGTGTCCTATCAAATTCATATCCTTAACATGTTATCCATCTTCTGAAAGACAAGCCATTCTGGTTTTTCTGCGTTTCAAATGAGCATGCCTGTTCATTTGTTCATTCACCCCCATATTCAGTAAATATGTCCCAGGCACTTATGCTAGGCCCTGTGGATGTAGTAGCAGACAAGAGAGATAAAGTTCGTCATGAAGCTCACATTTTGTGGAGAAGACAGACAATACATAAGTAGGCAAACAAACAAGATAGAGATGGTAATAGAATGGCAGCACAGGAAATCAACACTGAGGTTTGAGAAGGTGAATTGGAAAAGACCATGGTGTACTCAAGGTACAGAAAGAGACAAGATAAAACAGAGGTAGAAAAAAGCCAGATCATCCTGGACCTTAGAGAGCAAACTGGATTTTATTTTAAGTGAAGTGATAAGTCATTGAAGAATTTTCATCATATTTGCGGTAGAACTGTCCTTTGCTTCTATTGTGAAGGAACTACATAGAGAGCTGTGAAATACACCCGTATATCAGAAAGAGAAAAATACATCCAACTCCCAGCCCCAATTATATTTTTTTAGAGTGGCTTTAATTACATACATTTATAGTATTTCAATTATCTTAAAAGACTAAAATTAGCTTATTTATTTATTTATTGTTAAGGAGAAAGTACACTGAGTAAGAAAATACAGTAATATGCAGGAATGGCACTGCACAAAAGGGGAGAAAAATTTAAAAGGACCTGTCAAATAGGTGAGTACCCATGAGTGGACTAAGTATGACCCTTCAGCCTATCATCACACTCGGACCTCCTCCAAGGAAACTGACCCACCTCTATGGAAAATCCCTGTTGCCCAGACTCCATGGGATTGGGTCTTGCTTTGTTTCCCTTCTGTATGTACTTGGCACAATATCTTGTTTAGCGTAGGATCGCCATGATATTTGTAGAAGATGGGACGTAAGGAAGAAAGGAAGAAGACAGGGAAAAAGAGAGGGAGAGAAGAAAGGAGGAAGGGAAGATGGAAACAGCACTCTTGGTGTGTGGCTGATATTTTTACCTCTTGGTTTTGCATCTTCTTGGCTGTTTCTTTATTCTCAGCCTTCCCTAACCCATCTTCCTGGGATAAAGAAAACCCATCCAACAAGACACTTCCAAAAGATTAATATTTTCATTTCAACATTTCTGAAAGTATTTCAATGAAATTGCTTTCAAATGGTTTATTTTATATTAGATCATTGAGAGATAGATTAATGTCATAAACGTAGGTACAAGCAAGCAATATTTTTGTCTCCTATGTGCACATACTGTATATTTCATAACCTCTGATAACTTAAAGTCACTAATTTAAGTCAAATTAGGGAAAGGGCAGTATAATAATTGCTATATTTCTGCTCCTTCTTGATAACAAATGAGGCTTTTTTTCCTTCCACCAGTGTGTAATAGTGTGCTTTTTCTTTGGCTAAGATATAATAGCACTGCTCTACACGAACAAAAATATTTTTACTGGCTATGTTATTACTGAGAAATGCATTGGGAAAATGTAAAAATATTTCACCTTTATGTTGAAGAAAATAAACACAGTGGATTAAATAAAATTTTCACAGCTCTTGACACATGCCATATGTAACGCTTGGTGAACGTCAAAGAGGCTTTGCTTCTTCTGAGAATCATTGACTAACCGGAGGAGACCTTGAGTATTTATTGATCCACTACCCCCATCCTCAGCACATTGGACAAATGAGACCTGAAGATGTTGAAGGACAATCCAACAGGACTTCCAGGGCTGAAAACCTTGTTATCCAAGATCCAACCCCGCATTAATCCCACTACAAAGTGCTGCCTTCCTAATGCTTCATTGCATAGAATTGAAAATCAGCGTTAGTAACAAGGAGCTGGGGCTCTGGAATCAGGCTGACTGGACTTCAGGTCCTGACTTGGACTCCGATTACCCCTGTGAGTCTGGACAACATATTTTCTCCTAGGCAAGCCTGAGGTTTTCCTATAGAAAGGAGATTTAATCGTGCCAACCTCAAACATGTGTTTGAATATCAAACAAAATAAAGTACTGGCCCATCATAAGTGCTACCTAAACGTCTACAACTATTATTATTAGCTTTATTATTATTACTATTATTATTCAAACATGTAACACACACGAAACTCAATTTTGCTAATTTTTGAATACACGTATTAGCTAAAACGGAACTTCTAAGTTCTTATATACATACATATAAAACTCCGCTCAGAAAGCTTTTAAATGAATTGTCTGACTCTAATGATCTAAATAGTAAGTATGCCTTTTGACAATTTTGCAAACCTAAATAATTCAAAAAGATGTTACCAAGGCAATCAATACACTGTAAATGATGAACAGGAGTTGGCCCCTGCCTTCAGAGACCTTAGCATCTAACGGAGAAAGACATGAGTAGCCATGAAGCTTATAAAAGACAGAATGTGGTGTATATGCTATAAGAGAAGTGACAAAGAGGGGCTTTGGGAGCAGAGCAGGAGGAAGAAATTCAGGTTAAGAAAAGCAAGAAAGGCTACATGGAAGAAACAGCATTTGAGCTGAGCCTTGAAGCGATGTGGAAATTAAAGGAAATGACATGGACAGAGACCCAAGCTTCAGATCCACTCTGTTCTGGGAATCTCTAAGCTGTGTGTCCCAGGATTGTACAAAAGTCCATATTCCTCAGAAATACGGGGGATATTGGCAAATGCTGAAGAGCACCAAGTGGCTGAGTCACAGTGTGTGTCTGGGAGATAGAAAGACTGGAGGTGAGTGAAAGATGAGGCTGGAAAGGTAGGTTTGAGCCAGGAGAACATCACAGTGAGACTTGTACTCTGGAATTGTGGGACCACATGAATCCCAGATCTACCTCTTTAGGGACATGTGGGCTTGGTAAATTACTTAATCTCTCAGTGCTTCAGTTTCCTCATTTATAACATGGGAATAATAGTAGTGCCTAACTGATAGGGTGGTTGTGAGAATTTAATGAGTTACTACCTGTAAAGCACCTAAACAAGCATCTGGGATACAGTTAGAGTTTAGTCATTGTTAGCTATCATCATCATCATCATCATGACCATTGGGGATATTTAGATACCATATTAGAGACTGAAGATCTACAGAGAAACAGTCATCTAAAGATGCCTATTGGCCAAAGCACTACTTTACGAAGATGACTTTGGCTACATACACTTAATGATTTGACATCAGAAATGTATATGACTCTTAATTGTTATTAGAAGTATGGGAGATCTAGGTTACAGAAAAGAACGATCATTTTTCCTGGTAAATTAAAGACCTATGTTACAGTCCAGTACAAATTTTATTTGTATTTTTAATTTTTTAACCATATAAGCAGTAGATAAATGCATTTGGGTTGTAAAAGTACAGCCATTACTGAAACAAAGAAAGTAAAAAGTTAAAGTTCCTCATAAACCCATTGTCTCCTAGCTCCCAGGATCACCCCTATCTCATTCATTAAGGATTTAGACTAATGTTCCAAGATTACTTCTATACATTTATAATTACAAATATGTATAACTTTTAAGCTTTTTAAAACTATACACTTTTTTGCAGCGAGCTTCAACATCTGTAATTTTTTAAAATTTTCGTACAGTTCTTGAATAGCTAGAAGAGTAGAATTTATGTTTCTAATTCGAACAAAAGAATTAATTATCAGGATGTGCCTGAATTTAGTGCAGCCAACATTATTATATGAGATCACATATATTACAAGTTTTGTGTGTGTGTGTATATATATATATATATATACACTTATATACATAAAATTGTAGAATATATTTGATTATTTAAATTAGCCTTGTCCAATTAAAGGATTTTTGTCACTTTTACATTTTAATTCTACATTTTTATCTCTGACCCTTTTGTAGCTTTTCTTTCTTCTTCTACTTTCAACCTCTTGAACCTACAATGATTCCCTATCTCTCCATCTGCAACACTTTATAACATTTTTCTAATTGACTCCTAAGGTCTCCAAATAACCTAACACAACTTCATTTCCAAACCGATTTTCCATTGTTTCCAGCATACCACAGTCAAGGCTATCTTATCCATCCTTCTCAGCCTTCCAGCCCCTTTAGCACATAGGAGTTTTCTCTTGTCTTAACTCCCATTTCCCATTGACTCCCACTCACACAGTTAGCTAATTGCTTCATAGGCTTTCATTTTCTTTTTTGTTTTGCTTTTTTTGATATTCACATAATTCATCCTTTTAAAGTGTGCTACTTAGTGCTTTTTACTATATTCACAAAGTTGTGCAACCATCATCACTATTTAATTCCAGAACATTTCCATCATTCCAAAAAGAAACTTCATACCTATTAGCAGTCACTCTCCATTTCTCCCTCCTTCTAGCCCCTGAAACCCACTAAACTACTTTCTGCTTCTAGGGATTTGCTTATTCGGGGCATTTCATATGAAAGGAATGGTCCCCTCTTTTGTCTGCCTTCCTTTACTTGGCAGAATGGTTTCAAGGTTCATCTTTGTTATAATATGAATCAGTACTTCATTCATTTTTATGGCTTAATAATAGTCCATTGTATAGAAATACCATTTTTGTTTATCCATTCATCAGTGGGTTGTTTCCACTTTTTGTCTAATATGAATAATGTTGCTATGAACATTCACATACAAGATTTTGTATGAACATATTTCAATTACTTTTAGCATTTACCTAGGGGTGGAATTGATGGATTATATGGTAACTCCATGTTTAAGCTTCTCAGGAACTACCAAAACTATTTTCCAAAGAGGTTGCACCATTTTACATTCCCACCAGCAATGTATGAAGGTTCCAATTTCTTCACATACTGCCAACACATATTCATGTCTTTCTTCTTAAAGCTGTTTTAGTGGGTATGAAGTAGTATTTCATTGTGGTTTTGATTTTCATTTCCTTAATGACTAATCCTGTTGAGCATCTTTCAATATGCTTATTTGGACATTTGCATCACACCTTGGAGAAATGTTTATTCAAATCCTTTGCCCATTTTTAAATTGGGTTAATTTTTTTTTTGGGGGGGGTTAAATTTTTTTATTGTTCAGCTGTAAGGGTTCTTTATGTATTGGGTATACTAAACCCTTATCAGATATATGATTTACAAATATTTTCTCCAATTCTGTGGGTTGTATTTTCAATTTCTTGATAGTGTACTTTGAAAAGTTTTTAATTTGAGGAGTGCAATTTATCCCTTTTTCTTTGGTTGCTTATGCTTTTAGTGTTTTGTCTAAGAAACAATGGCCTAATCCAGGGTCACAAATATTTATACCTATATTTTTCTAAGAGTTTTATAGTTTTAGCTGTTACATTTAGGTCTCGATTTATTTTGAACTAATTATATATATGGTGTGAGGTTGGGGTCCAGCTTCATTTTTTTGCTTGTGGATACAGTTGTCCCAGTACCGTTTGTTAAAAAGACTATTTTTCTCACATTAAATTGTCTTGTCATCCCTGGATCTATATGTTTGATTGATCTATATGTTTATTCTTATACCACACAGTCTTTATTATTGTAAGCTTTGCACTAAGTTTTTCAATTGCAAGTGTGAGTCCTCCAACTTTATATTTTTCAAGATTTTTTTGGCTAACCTGGGTTTCTTATATTTCCATATGAATTTTAAGATCAGTCCATCAATTTCTTCAAACAAGCCAACTGGGATTTTGATAGGAATTGAATCTGTAGATCAATTTGGGGAGTATTGCTGTGTTATTAATAAGTCTCATAATCTATATACATGGGTGCCTTCTCATTTACTCAGGTTCTCTTTAATTTCTTTCAACAATGTTTCATAGTTTTCAATATACAAGTCTTACACTTTTTTTTTTTAATTGCTATGGGCTTTAGTTTTGAACCTATAATTCAAATTTAAGCTTCTCCATGGAGAGTACCATGTCTTACAGCCCTTCTAAACCCACTTTGAAAACGTTAGTTCCTACAATGATTTTTTAAAATTCAGAATAAATACATTCCATCAAAATTAACTCTTCTTTCTAAAATATGGTTTCCCATACCCTGAACATCTTATTCATACCCTGTTTCCATGTATTTGCACACTCTTCTTTCTATTTAAAATGACTTGTCTCCTCAACTCTGCTGGCAGAATCCTTCAGATTTCTAACATCCAGTTAATAAAATACTTCCAACATTTCCTCTCTCTCTCAATATTTTTTTCATTCTTCAAATACAGCTAATTGCATTAGACCTGTGATAGTTACTTGGGTGTGTCTACCATTGCTACTCCCAGATTATGAGCAAATTTTAGGGCTGTTTTTAGTCATCTTTTTAGTCCCATATATCTCAGTCTATTACTTACAAGTTAAAAGTGTTCAACTTGTGTCTATTGCATAAATCTGAATATGATCTTAGTGTCTGCATCGCTGAAATCAGTAAATCCGTTAAAAGAAAAGTCTTAACTTTCATTTTAATTTACACAAGTTATTCAAAAAATAGATTGAAAGCCTGCTAACTATAATTTTAAACTTGCTTTTTTTTTTCTTTGCCCAAAACAAGTCTACGTACAGGATAGTTTATACCAGAGGTTGACAAATTTTTTCTATAAATGGCCAGATAGTAAATCTTTTAGCCTTTGTGGGCTATACGATCGTTTTTGTATCTACTCAACTCTGTCATAGTTGTACAAAAGTAGACCTAAGCAGTATGTAAGTGAATGTTTGTACCTATGTTTCAACAAAACTTTATTTACAAAAGCAGGCAATAAGCCATATTTGGGACTGTAGTTTGTCAACCTCTGGGTTAGACCATGAAGAACTGTGCCCCAGCACATTTACTGACTTGTATTATGACTTTCATATAACTGTGTTATTAATGCATTATTTCCTCCTGTAGAGTGATGAGAATAATTATAAATCCTGCCATGGAAAAAATATTCAAGTCAAATTTCATGTAATTATTTTTATTTAAAAAGAACAGGACAGAGACGTTATAGAACATAACAGCAAATTAAAATGCTTAAATTGCTTATTAGACCAAATGTGTTCCATTTGGGATATAAACCAGGAACATAGAAAGGAAGAATGAGAGCTCTAAGCTCTGTTTCCATTTGGCAAAACGATACAAATTCTTCAGCCAGTATGTCAGCAGTGTTGTAGCTTGCTTTACTAAGGTCTTCCCCCTTCTTTGGAAAGAAAAATTAATACCAAGAGTTCATTTTCATATCAATTTTTATAAATTGATATCAAAAATTATTCTAAGGTGTTGTGATGTTTTATTGCTTTGTTTTGTGTTTTGTAAGAGTGTGGGTTTTTTTGATTTGCAGGGGACGGGGTTTTTGTTTTGTTTTTTTTCAAAATGGCACTTGCCAAGTCCCCAAATGATGAATGGCAGATAAGTTTTCACCAGTTCACAGGATTTAGTGGCTAAGGGTGAGACAAACAAGCTGATTCCAGCAGACATAGGACACAGGAGAGGAAATCTGTGAAATGATTGGCAGGCCCTAAACCAATGATTCTGATAGGTAAATGCTTCACAGCAAACTCAACAAGACTACATCCCTCAAGGGTGGGGCCCACAGCTAAGTCATTCATGTCCCCACGACTAGCACAGCTCCTGTTACATAAGAAGCACCCATATCTGTTTGGTAAACTGGACCAAACCCCAGTTTTTTACATTTAGCATGTTAACACAAATTAAAGTTCTCCTGCATGAAAAGCTCTATTCAAGACAAGGTGAAAAAATTAAAAAGGAAATGTCCCCAGTCAAAGGAAATTACAATCCAATGGTACAGAAAAGAACAACACAGGAGAATCCTTCTCACTGCTAGATAAATGTGTTGGTTTTCCTAATAACAATCAAAAACAGTGAATGATTGGACTTTCCTGGTGGTCCAGTGGTTAAGACTTCTCCTTCCAATGCAGGGGATGTGGGTTTAATCCCTGGTCAGGGAGCTAAGATCCCACATGCCTCGTGGCCAAAAAACCAAAACATAAAACAGAAGCAATATTGTAACAAATTCAATAAAGACTTTAGAAAAAAAAAAAAGAAACTGAGTGATTCTTCTGTAGATTTTAAGGCACTGGGGCATACAGTTCTTGTCTATGTTCCCAAGAAACAATAAAGAAGGTCTGATATTATTGAATCCATGGGACACATTAATTCCAGAACTAGGATAAGAATTTGCATGCTTTTTTTTCTTTCTATGTCGTTACTTCTTTTATGGTGGCTGATCTTTGGTTAACTACTGCAAGTTCTGCTCATTTGAAATAGTTAAGACTTAAATTTTATCCACATGTACAAATGCTCTCTAATGTTGCTTGTGTTCTAGTTCAAATAATTATTCTATTCTTTGACACATCGTTTAGATCTAGGAGTAGGGGGTATACAGGAGAGATTGCAGGAATGTCTTCAGACTATCTTCTAGATGGTGTACCAGACTCCTTGCTCAGAAAGCCCTCCATTCTCCATCAAATTAAGTCACCTCACATTTACCTACTATCACAAATTCATCTAGACTAAAAGATAGACCTTGTTTTTCCATAGAATACATTTGAACCCTGGAGCCTAATCAATAATAATAAATCATCAAATCCATTGTCTCCTGTTCTGCTTGCCTTCAAATTGTTATTTTGATAATATACATCGTGGATAATTTTTGATGCAACCGAAAGATACTCATTAACTCCAAGATGTAGTACAGCATAACAGTTATAAACATGAATTCAGGAGCCAGAGCAGCTGAGTTTGAGTCCTGGTGCCAGCACTTACTAGCTATGTGACGGGTCAAGTTTCTTGAACTCTTGGCCTCCGATTCTTCATCTGTAAAATGAAGATAACAATAATACCAACCTCGCAGAAGTAGGGTGAGCATTAAACGAGTTACTGTATGTAAAGTGCTTAAAATAATACATGGCTTAGAATCAATTTGTTCTATATTTTTATTATTATTGGTAATTCTATATTTACTTGCCAGTCATGTTTTATGAGACCTCATCAAATTTTTGAGATGAATCAGTAACAAGTTCATCCTCACTACCTGTACCAAGAACCACAAGTAAGTCTAAGTTCTCACTAAGAAAATAACATATTCAAAATTTCATGCAAGGATTGAAATTCTAATATACAACTTTTCCTCTTAAATATAAGCATTCACAACATCTATAATTTTCCATTTCCCCTTCAGGTCCACACATCTGTCACATATATTTTAAGATTTAATTTTAAGTTCCTTAAAATACAATCATCAGGGAATACAATTGGAGAAGTGTGCTGAGCTATGATGCTTCCACAATCGTCCTTCCCTAATTTTTTACTTTTACCTTTTTTCCTTTTTGCTCCTGGGAAGACCTTACATGAATATAGATTTGGGGAAATTAACCGAGTCCATCTCTATTTGCAATTCTTTTTCATTTCTGTTAGCTGAATTTATACAGCAATTTTGTTAGTAAATATCTTCTTTCTTAATTTTTCCATTTACGCTCACTGTGTACTGGGAGCATTAGCAATATTTTTCTTTAGAATCTTTTTCTTTTTTCAGGATAGAGCTGAATCACATGATGAAGGGAATGGGATAATGCCACAGAAAATACAGATGGCTTGCACCAGTTTGGCAGTATTTTAATTAGTACCTCTCCAATTACAAGACAATCTTTCATTTTCTTGTGAAGATGTTACTAGTTTAAAGGAACGTTGGAGAAAAATCTCGGTTCCTTTATTAAAATTTTCATCCCACCCCTTTAGATGTGTACGGTAAAATTTTATATTATTTATAATAAAACACATGATATACTTTCTTTTCTAGACATGTTACTCAATCTGGTGTCAGCCAGCTTTAGCATGACTTAATTTTTGAAGTCAAAGCTTATGGGAAATACTAGCAATTTTCAGTGACCTGATAATACCAAAGAAAACAGCATAAATGCATGTCTCAGAGATAAGTGGATGCTGGTATAGGCCTTGTAAGTTAAAAGCAACATTTTATAATCTCAGTAAGATGTAATGGGTAGTCAAAGTAATGAAGCCAACCCAGGCGTAATGATTAATCTCTGTGTGAGTCACGACCCCGGCAGCTGCATTCTAAATGACCTGCAATCTATATAATGCATTCTCAGGAAGACCAGACAACAAGATGTTGCATTAGTCCACAGTGCAGATGGTCAGACTGCATGTAGAAACATACTCAGCTCTGGCCTAAAAGACCAGAGGGCTGGTTTCAGCAATATTCATAAAAGGATGCTGAGATACCATGGATATTTATCAAAACAGAGTGTAACATTAACCCTTACCTGCTTCGACTAACTAGCTGTGAGCTGGGATATTTAATAAAGGCTCTATGGGGGAGGTAAAACTGAGCAGGACCTGGTGAGATGGCTGGGTAGGAGCAGAAAGGCCATTCCAGGTAAGAGACGCAACATGAACAAAGCTATCGCGGTAGAAATAACAAGGTGTGTTTGAGGTCAAGTGACTATCCCTGACAGGTGGAAGAATAGAATTGATGTTGAGAATGATGGATGATAAACATGTGAGGTGTGGCCCATGAGCAACACATTTTAACAGTCCTCTTTGAGAAAGGCCGGCAAGGCCTGTTGTAACTAACCAGTGGTATGATGATTGGCGTTATCTCTTGGAGGGGGCTGGTGTTGGCAAATGAACGCTACCATTTTGGCAGACTGTTTTCAGGATACACAGATGAATAATCTAGAGAATGGTTCAGGAGACTTAAAAGAGGGGATATTTTTCAGATGGAAAATCGTAAGAAAGGGCCTCCTAATAATGGCTGGATTGAATCTGTTTTGTAATAAAGACTGAAAGTTAGCATGGTGTCACGGAATGCGCGTGGCACAGGATGGCAAAGGATATGAAAGTTAGTCCTGACGCTATCAATACTTGGCTACAGGGCTCACTTTGCTGGGCTACACTTGTCTATAAAAGGAAAACATTGGGCCAGGTGATCCCTCAGAATCCACCTTTGAAGACTATTTCTACACGATACTTTACTAAAAGGACTTAAATGATTGTGTGTGTTTGTTGTTGGCCAGGTCCTCACCGTGGTCAGGGACAATTATTCCAATAAACACACAGGTGAAAAATGCTCTCATTGTCTCTCTACATTCATACACTTTCATTTTCTAACTACCTATGACTACAAAAATAACAAGCAGTCTCAGCATGAAGTCTCACAGCCTACTAGAGAAGGTGCATATGGTGGTCGTAACCAAGGACTTTATCCTTCCCATCTTACAGATGAAGAAGTAGAGGCACAGAGAGGTTCTATAATTTGCCTAAAGTTGCACAGCTAATTAATGACAGAGCTGGGATTCGAAGGTAGGCAGTGGGTTCTGGGGTCTGCCTTCTTATACCCCTCTGCATGGATGGCCTCTCCAAAGAGAAGTCCATCACTGTCACCTGATGTGGAGGGCACACACGGTGGAGCTGTGCCTGGACAAGCATGAGAGCCCAGAGGGAAGGTCTTGGATGAGCCACTCTCTTCAAGGGAACTGGTGATAAGAGGCTTTGGTCCCATGAGGTATCCTCTAGAAGTTGTTCAACGCCATGTAGAAATGTGTTTTTCTATAAACGGCCTCATTTTCATTTAGAACCATATTATCGCCAGGCCCACTAGTCTCTTTATATTTTCCCTTTTGGCCCCTCCAGGTATGAATGGCCCATATCGACAGACGCATATATCTCTTTATTTCCCACCTTCACCCCCTCCCTTAATATCTGCCCCAACTCAGCTTGGGAAGGGAAGGGAATAAGTATATGCAGCTAGGCTGCCTGCTAAAATCAAACCTGACACATCTGGGTTTTGCTTTCACTGAAAAGCCAAGAACTCCTTGGTGCCTTTCACCTTGAAGATCCAAGAAAGAAGAATCAAGAATGACTCATCAGGGATCATAATCTCAACCAAGGGCGCATCCCCCAAATATTAACTCATTCTCTCTAATGTTTGCATGACAATCTAAATTCACTCCTAAAACACGTAGTTGCTCCTCAAGCTGATTGAGGTCTGCGTCTTCAGAGACTCTGGTTAAAAGCCCCAAGTACTTCTCACTCCGACCAGCGTGTCAAAGGTAAAAAGTCCTTGAGGGTTTTCTCTGCTGATACATCTAAGCCCCTCCACACCCAACACACCCTCCAGATGGCAAGTTGTCTGCCTTTAAGTCACCGTTAAAGGATGTTCGAATGCTTATTGCAAAGATGACACACTTTCCTTGCAGCTCATTTTACCAAATTAAAAACATTAAACATATGTGTCTCTTGAGGTGCTTTTTCCCCCTCAAAAATTATTTCCCTGAATTAAAATGTGTTTATAAAATTTCAGATCAGAATGAAGCAATCCCTTCTTTTTTCACCTGCCAGTGGATGTGTGAGTACACAGAGCCTTTCTGAGAGCAGGAGGTCCCCAGGGTTACTAGTGTAATTCTTTTTACTCTGGGGTGCTCAAGCACAGAATTGCCTACAATCAATTTGCTTTCACATCCTGGCATTAAACTCACTGTATGTAAAAGTATCACAAGTATTTTCAATATAATTCTAAGTAGCAGTGATTTAAAAGGCTTTTTATTGTAATGAAAAAAATTACAAGGCATAGTAAAAGCTGCACAGCCTATTTGACTGAATCCAATCAAATACATGTAAAATTCCCCATAACCTCAAAATGGGTAAAAATGGCTTAAAAATTAAGGAGGACAATTGATAAGAATCATTTTGATGTCTGAAAGATGAAGCAATATACCTGAACAATATTTTGACCTTCTGATTCTAAAAATATAGGATGAATCATGATTTAACTGAGTGCTATGGGAAAAGTTTCTTTTCAAAGATGTGGCTATAAATATAAAAATATAGGTATTGATATAACATAATCTTCTAAGTATACAGCTATCTTTAAAGGTGAAATGAAAAGACTTCCAATAAAATATGCATCATTAGTTATCACAAGTACTCTTGATGTCTATTATTGATGTTTGATTAGACGGAAAGAAGCATGATTTAGGCATCTACAGCCATTGCTATTCAAAATGATCACCATTAAAATCCAGGTACACACAGTACCCTTGGACCTGAATATAAGTATAATATAAATATAGAAATATTCTTATAACTGTCACGCAGTTTCTGACACATAGTAGGCCTTCAATAAATATTTGTCAAATGAATGAAACAATAAATAATGACTAAATGAATAACATATCCAAAGGTAGTCTGCTTTCCTATACTATTTTAATGAAGTCATTTTCACTTTTGCCTTTACACAAAATGAGTAAAGCAAATCAGAAAATTTAATTACAATCTGTGGCTTCATAGCCTAATATCCTTAGCCTTTCCAGATTATCAAAACCATCTCTTCCGACTTAGTTCTCAATCTCTGGTTCAAAGGTCTCCCAGTGTTTATGCAAAAGCAAACCACCCTTCCACCACCACCAAATGGCATAGTACTGAGTCCCATAAGAGTTGATGGAAGGCGCGCTGAGTTTACTTTATTCACTAATAAGGTGGAAGAAATAGAGTTGTCAGATGAAATACAGGAAGTCCAATTAAATTGAATTTTGATAAACCATGAATAATCTTGTAGTATAAGTATGTCCCAAATATTGCACGAGACATACTTATCCTAAAAATTATTCATGGTTTATCTGAAGAAACTCTAATTTAACTGAGTGCCATGTATTTTTCTTTGCAACCTCAGAAGGAAAGCAGATGTTCTGACTAAATACCAAGTGTTTCTATGTAGGCAGACTCTGGGAGAGCAGACAAACCTTTGGGTAAGAGGTCATAGCAGAATTATCTTGATGCAGTATTCAGTGACAGACAACTTTCCATAGTTCACTAAAATGACATCTTCAGAGAGGCTTGATCTTACAGGCAAGCTGCATGTTGAATGCCTCTAAAGACAATGAGAATATTACACGCAGACAAAGAAAGATTATGAAAAGTGAAGAAAGCAAAGAACCTGGAGATATCGAGAGACAGAATAAACATTTTTTGACATTAACAGTCCCTCTTAAGAAGATATTGGCATGCCTATATGTTTCTATAGACATATACTCAGATCAAAGATAAATATGACCCCTCGGTAAGTCTTAAATTTCGATAAAATGTCAGCTGTGTTTTTATACTGTGAAAAATTTAGTGCTTATGAAAGGTGTCATATTGATTGATTGAATAATTATTAATATTTATTGCATACCAGCAAGAAGCTAGAGGCTATTTGAACACGCAGGCCAGGTCCCCGTAGCCTCAGGAGGAAGTGGCCTGTCTTGGAGCAGTGGGTGACAAGATCTCAAAGGGTAGGATGACATATGTGGTTGCCAAGATATTTGTTCAAATGAGATCTGACAATCCACAGAAGACAGCTAGAAAATTCTTAAAATCCACAGTATTCATAATCTAAAAACTGAAACTGTACCTTATTTCAAGTGTCCCCTTGATATCCAATGATCAAGCAAAGCTCTGACAAGGGTAAGTTTCTCCTTGTTCAGAGTCTGGGGCCCAGCAGGAGTGGTTAAAGGGCTTCCTGTTATACAAACACTCGAGCTTGATCAGGACCCCAGAATTATTATCTGATAAAGTGCCAGATTCTGAAAGTGGGACTTTCAATGCCTTTCTAAAGGAGAATGGGGGACATTTTCAATCAAGTCTATTATAAATGCAATCAAAAGGAGGAGACAAGAGGGTAATATTTCTTTAGGTCACACCCTCTGCTAAGTGTTATATAAATGTTATTCGTTTTAGTTCTCATAGCAACAATATATGATTGGCATTACTTTTTCTCATTTTACCAATGATAATCTGCTGACCCTGAGTACTTAACTAGTTACTCAAGATTACAGAACCGTATATTGGTGAATCTAAGATTCTAATTCAGACCTATCTGACTAACATTGCAACAGAATACTTCCAAATCTGAAACAATCTCCTTCACCATTAGATAAAATACCAGAATCTTGCTCTAGTCTAAGGAAAAACTGTATTTAAAGGGAAGACAAACAAGATAATTGAATGTTTTTGCTTTCAATAATGACATTTTCTTAGATGAATTATGAAATGGTGATTCCAAGGCAAAAAAAAAGTTGTTTACTATCATGAAACTCTCTCAATTTATTTTTGGTGTTTGGCATATCTGAAAATAAAGTATGAGACACAAAAAGCTTAAAGTTACATTATTCACTTAACACCAAAATTAAAAGCAGAAAGTTAATCGGGGAAAAAAAAAAAAACTTCTGTTTTAATTTTAGTTTCAAATCCTAAAAGTTACTGCTAAATAAAAGGAAACTATAAAATAGAAACTTTAGGTCGCAACACACAATACACTTCAAATCAGATAGGCAGAGGCTATAAAAGCTTGGCTTCTGGCGTTATGTAGCCCAGATTAGAATCACAACCTTGCCTCTTATGAGCTGTGTGATTTCGGCAAATTACACACCAGCTCTTCGCCTTGGTCTCCTCGTCTATAAAATAAATATAATAATAGAACCCACCTCATAGGGTTGTCATGAAGACTAAATAAGATGTTCAGTGTGACCTGCTTAGCCTAGAGCCTAGCACATACAAGCAGTCTTATTTTTAATCATTAAAATGTTTTCTTCAAAATGGAAATGCTGATATAAAATGAGGGATTTGCATTGATCTATGCATTTTTCAAAGCTAAGACTACTGGACACCAAACCCCCCAAATGATGTCCTCTAAATCAATATCAAAATATTCCTGGCAAAAGCTGCCTTTTTTTTTTTTTTAAACAAATAGTCCCAACTCACTAGCTTTTCTTTTTTTTTTTTTTTTTTAGATCTTTATTGGAGTATAATTGCTTCACAATACTGTGTTAGTTTCTGTTGTACAACAAAGTGAATCAGTCATATCCATACATATATCCCCATATCCCCTCCCTCTTGAGCCTCCCTCCCACCCTCCCTACCCCACGTCTCTAGGTCATCGCAAAGCACGGAGCTGATTTCCCTGTGCTATGTGGCTGCTTCCCACTAGCTATATTGCACTCGGTAGTGTATA
Organism: Balaenoptera acutorostrata; assembly: GCF_949987535.1. Taxonomy (NCBI): domain Eukaryota; kingdom Metazoa; phylum Chordata; class Mammalia; order Artiodactyla; family Balaenopteridae; genus Balaenoptera; species Balaenoptera acutorostrata. Next base: position 36,335,093 of record NC_080075.1, on the reverse strand, counting down.
TATGTCGATGCTACTCTCACTTCGCCCCAGCTCCCCCCCTCCCCCGCCCCCGTGTCCTCAAGTTGCTGCCTTTTAAATAACTCATTTTCTGAAACTGAAGCACAGAACTCAAAATCCCAGGTTGAGCCCATTTACACTGCTCTGTTTTGTGTGTCTCTGCACACAAAAGAAGTCATTTGGCTTACACACAGCCCACTGGAGAAGGGAATCCTCAAACCCTTTGTCACCTGAAAGCTCCCATAGCCACAGAGTAGAGTTTAAACCACTCAGGGTTTATCGATGTTAATCTGAAATGGAATCTACAAGCATGATGTGTGTGTGTGTGTGTGTGTGTGTGTGTGTGTGTGTGTGTGTGTGTGTTTTCAGGGAGACTGATACAATCTAGAGAGGTAGAGGAAACATTACAATGCCTAAGGCTGGATACATCAACACCCATTTGCAGTTGGGTGAGTTGTGCTTTTGCCTCAAACACAGGTGCTCTTGTCACCTGGTACAGCTTCTAGGGATCCCACAAAGTGAGCCTCAAAGAGCAAAAGCCAGGCACACTGCATTTTTTCCCCCCTAAAGAAATTTACAGGTCATTTTCTCACCCTTCCTGCTGAGCTAGCATATTGAGATTAAAATGTACCTACAGAGCTAAGCAACATATTTGGTATTAAGGATCCATCATATGCGTATGTCTTCTGAGCATAACAGTTCCTTTGGAGCTATTATAGGTACACCGTGAATAGATATTAGGAATAATACACAAGGAGTGGTTGAAGGAGATCCCATATTAACTAGTGTCAGACTTTTAACAGTATTTGAAACTAGGCTTTTTTTTTTTTTTTTTTTTAATTCCTGGGGTTTAATACCTCTATACTTTGTAAACTGAGCGCTTTTCAAAGAGAGCTCCAAATTCCTACAGAGCTGTCTTTAGGTGAGCTTTGATCTTTGCAGAGCACCTATCTTGTGTTTCTATAATTGCTCTGGTTTAACAAGGCTCCCTAGCACGTGAAAGGGGAAAATCCTTTTATTAAGGCTATAAACCTAACTGGCCACAGTGATGGAATGTGCAGCTTGGGGGTAGCCCTTAGCTCCCCAGGAAAGAAAAAAAATGGGGAACCGAGGAAAGTCTTCATGTTCAAACAAAATGAAATATTTATTAAACATGTTTCTGGTGTCCCAGGTGGTCAGAGGCTGCCCTGTGGTCCGCTGAAAGGTTTGATCTTTGTTAAGTATTGTGAACGCTGATTTCAATAATGGGGTGAAAGCTGAGGAAGTTATGGCTGAAATTTTGGCTAAAGAAGACAGCTCTGGGTTTCAAGTTGCACAAAGCAGTCTGAGGGATTAAACCAACAAAGCCTGCTCCAAAGTATCGAGTTTCCAAAAGTGTAATCTTCGTATCGGTGATTCACACTCCTAGGACGGGGAGGACTCCTCATTTATTTTGACTTTGCCATATTAATCTTACTTTACAAATACACGCGGTGATTTAGATCATGTTTAATTAACTGATTGAGGGCTCCAGTGGTAAAAATGGCATCGCATTAAGCTCTGTCCGTATGGCAAATTCGAATCACATCTTTAGTCTTGCAAGAACAAAATATCCCGAGAGTCACTGATGACAGGATGTAGGAATTGAAATCAGGTCCCTCCTGTTGTTTGAGAATCCAGGGAGGGTGCCTGCCATATGCCCGTCACTTCCAGGGGGGGAAATGACAGGATAAAAGAAAGGAAGGCTCTAGTTCTTCCAATATGTTCAAATCTCAGATGAAAATGATCGTGCAGCAGTGCTGTACAGAGGCCAAGATTCACACGAAAGTACATCCCGAACTTTGAAGAGAGCTTCATGAGCGGGTTGTGTAGTGTTGGGATATGTGTTATTTTGTTTCGTTTTTTTCTGAAATGGCTGCTCAGGGTTTTTGAGAACGCATAGATGAAAATGCTGTGGTCTGGAGCTGAATTTAATGAGCAGGGAAATAAAAAAATAATAAAAGAGGGAATTCTTATCTACCGAAATATATGTGCACTCTGATTCAGTAAAAAGCAAATTAGGTTTGACTGCTAAAAACCACACATTGGGATACCAGTTTCAAAGTTTGCATTTTTGGAAGTGGGAGTTGTCTAATTTTTCTCCTCAAAAATCTGTGGTGATTATTTATGACATCTCAAGAAAAAAATGTAAATTGACTACTGATTTCTTTTAAATAATTTCTTTGAAATTTTAAAACACATTTTAAATTATCCTTAGTAAGAGAGCATAGCAGAATTTTGAAAAGAGGGCAAAAAATCAGTTTCACTCCTTAACGTGATGATTAACATTATTGTGCATCCCCTTTTAGTGTTTTATTATTTGCACGTCTGAAAATCATTATAATCGTATTATACCATAATCTTGTATCCTGACTTTTTTCACTTAATATTTTATTACACATTTCCCGTACTGCTATATGCCCCAAATTTTTATTGATTGCATAATATTTTATCAAGTGAATGTTATCATTTGTCTAACCACACTTCCATTGTTAGATATTAAAACACCTCCCAACGTTTGTTATCATAAATAACATTATAAAGACAACTTTTATGCATATGGCTTTTTCCACATTTTGAATTTTTTCCTTAAGATAGATTCCTTTACCTTAAATGGTGTATAAGTACAGAAATTTTTCTTCCAAGGGCCAGTGGAAAGTAAAACATTCTGTGAGGTATCTCTACATAGAAAAACTGACCTCTATGTGGAATGTTTTAAAAAGTCCAACTCATAGAAACAGAGAGTTGAAAAGTGGTTGCCAGGGTCTGGGGACAGTGGGGAGATGGAGGAAATAGGGAGAGATTGGTAAAAGGTTACAAACTTTCTGCTATAAGATGAATACGGTCCGTGCATCTAGTGTAAAACATGGTGACCATAGTTGATAATACTACATGTTGAACTCAAATTTGCTAAGTGAGTAGAACTTAAATGTTCTTACACACACACACACACAGACACACACACACACAAAGACAAATATGTGAGGTGATAGATGTGTTAATTAAGTGGATGGGGGAATCCTTTCACAATATATACATATATCAAATCTCCATGATGTGCGCTTTAAATATCTTACAATTTTATTTGTGAGGTATACTTTAATAAAGCTGAAATTAAAAAAAAAAGAAATGAAATTCTTACCTAAATTTAACATATAAGCCAAGGGTGATGGCTTCACTCTTTTAGTAAAGTACTGGCAACATGAGAAAAGTATTTTGTTTTCTTCGTTGTGGCCTTCCCTGCTCTCTTTAAATGAAGCATACCATAACATTGAAATAAAATCAGAATTTCCTACTTCATTTTACTAATCATTTGTCATTTCTCTCCAGAAAAGAAAAAAAAAAAGGTGTCCCTTTGAGTATATTAAAGTTTCAAAAATGTGCAACAGTTTCCTAGACAGTATTGCACACACAGTTCACTTTCTAAAGTGACCGTGATTTTAGTTATCCCTGAAGTGTGGTCCTAATAATTAATAAACCAGATGTTTTCATGGCATTAATTCAGAATATGATGAATTGAGTAAGTTAGGCAATATATTTTAACTAAAACCACTTTGGATTTGACAAGGAATTCAAACTTTTCAACTGTGGTCTGTAACTGCACAGGCAGCTTGTAAAAAGAATAATCACTTCAACTTTTTCAACTTCCTGAAATCACTCAAAATAGAGTGGTTCAGGATTGTTTCATTTGGAAGAAATAAGTCCTAAAACACAGTGTGCTGCAGTATATTTTAATTATTGGTTTCAATTCCCAAAGTTCTAGATTTTCTTAAGCATTCTTTAAGCATTTATTGTCAAAATATGCATGATCTTAAAGTTGTTATTTGCAACTTTTATCAAGAAATGATCTGATTTATTTATGTTGGCCTGTGATTTCATGAAATACCCTCAAATTCGGTTCAAGTCTGTATTAGGGTTCAAATGACATATTTTTAACAATTTTGGAGGCCAGAAGTGCATTTCTCTTTAGATGGTTTTTTCCAGTCGATGTTATTATTGGTCTGAGATAACAACATCTTTTGTTTTCCGAGTCTGCTCCTTTCAGTGAAATCTATTTCTTTTGCACAGTTTTAAAACAAAAGATAAACATCCCCTATGAGACACTGGAAGGAGAGGCAATTAATGTGAATTTGATGAAACATAATGTACTGGACAGATAGTAAAAAGGCTATGCTTGTTGACTAGTTTTGTATTTAAATAATGGTCTTCTTTTGGCACTTAATGTATATTTGTTCACAATAAACATAATTTATGAATATTTTAACACATGTGTACTCAGTGGGGTGGATTATCATACTGATATAAATAGAATTAATGAGCAGTCAACCTGCCACATGTCATGACATATGACTGAGTAGCTAGAGCACAGAAATCATTCTCGTAGTTTCATAATAAAGCTTTTTTCTCAGTTTAACTTTTTAAAACTACTAACGGTCTTTATTTTCCCTTTATTTTGGAGTATTTGGTTCACCAAATGGAACACACTGTTCAGGTTTTCCTACAAGAGTCTCCTTTTTGACATTCAAAAACTATTTTCTTGCCTTCCTTAAGACTAAATAAATGTATTTGAACAAAAAAACCCATGAGACCAAATTTCAGAGAATTGGTCATAGATAATAATTTTACTTATTTCTTCCAGAAAAAAATCGGTAGATTTCTTCTTTTCATTTTGTGGCAAGTGTATGATCATGCCCAACGACTGCTAGCAGAACAAAAACTTTCTAAATGCCTCTAAATTCTAAAACAAATCTTCTGACCATATCGCCTGGATAAAATTATCCTGAAGTAAACATCTTCTTAGCCAGTTATTTGCTTTTCTTGCACACAAAACAACAATCTGTTAAGCATGCCTAGTAAGATTTTTATTTTTAAGGAATAAACCCAGGGGTCTAAAGCCACCTCTTCAAACAGTAGATACGGGGGATGAACACGGGCATGCAAAATCTCCAGTTCGGCCAGTCTTCATTTGACTAAGAATTATTTTCATGAGAATGCAAATTGAAATTTAAGACTCACCTTTGTTTCCTTTTTTTATTTTTATAGCTTGATTATGGGTCAAAAATGGAAAACAATTAAACTAACACATAGACCACATTGCCCGGATGATCTGGCGGGAGGAAAACCTTGGCAAAGATATTGTACCATGACTCCTTAGAGACACAGATGGCAGGGTTGCAGCCTTTATTCATTCCTCTTATCTTTTATTTTCCAGGGGAATAGTCCAAGCTTTTTGCTACCACCAACCCTCCACTCCTACCTTCACATTTAAAAACACTGTCTCCCCAAACCAAAGCTGTGTCCTAAAACAGGCAAGCCCCGGGATGCTTTAGGAAAATGACAGAATGTGACACCATGCTCCTGGTCATCTGTTAGAGGAGGCGAAGGCACTAGATGGGGATGGGGGCTGATGAACTTCCCTGGAGTGACTCCCTTGGGGAAATCCAGCACTTTCACCGGCAAAGAAAATGGGCACCACCTAGTGCTTTTTTGATGCAAAGGCTGTTTGTGCTGGTGTGGCGTACGTTGGGTGGCTGACCTTTACAAATGGAAAAGAAAGGAGTCAGTTGGCTTCAACCTCTAGGCCAAAACAAATAAAGAAAGAAAACAGAGAAAAGTAAAAAAGCAAGCAATAATCTTAAGACAAATTAATTCAATGCTTCCAAATCACGGATTTCCTTGGGGTTATTTTCTTTTTGCTTTTTTTTTTTTTTAAACAACTGTTGGTCTGTTCATGAGAAATAACACTTTTACTTACTAAGATGCTAATGCTAATTTCCCCTGTATCATTTTTTGCCTCTTCATTTGGTCCACAACTAACTTGTACAAATTTCTAAGAATTTTCATTTCATCCCAAGTGACAAAGCAGAGCAAGCCGTTCCCCCCTCCCCAAACCTATTCTAAGAAGGAGCCTGTCTGGAGTTCTCCTAACACAACAAATAGCATTTATGAAAAATGGTTTGTAGCACAAAACCTTTTGCAATGCAATAAGATCAAGTGAACCCTCATGCCTCTAGGAAAAAGCCTAGGAAGTTTTATCTGATTGGCAAAATGGGCCCAGATATGAGTTCAAGGATTGAGTACACTTTGATGAAATTTCACAGCAATGAAGTCTGATTATCTGAATGATTGCTTAAGCCCTTTAAAAAATAACTCAGAGAAGCACTAGATTTTTTTGTTCAGAAAACAGATGGTCCTGTAAGGAACAGGAGAATACCTATTCCATACTGTTTGCTTTTTCTATAATGCTTTACTTAGAATTACTCTTACCACTGTTGGCTTTAAGAAATAACAATAACGATTCCTCTGTTGCTAAAAGGTGGAATGTTCTGCCTTTCTGATAAAATTAGAAACCTAAGTGTAGGTAGGGTGGAGGGTAGGAACAGGGAAAATGAGTAACGTGTGACACATAACCAGATTAACAAGGGCCTGCTACCCATCCAGGAACTAACTAGCTGACTTTGAACTCATTAGGGATCTGCTTATTCAATATGCTGTCCAACAGAATCCAGACATAAAACAGACTTCAAAGAAACGGATAAAAATGATTATAACTCCTCTCAGTTAACAGCTCACTGTCTGTGCTAAGCAACCTGGATAGAAAGAAATGAAGAATGCAAACCTCAAGATACTGAACTTTTCTCCTTTGCCTACAGCAAAATTCTCCCCTTAGAAGATGCTGATAGCACTACTTAGGTCCAGCACTTGACAACTGTATTGTGAACTAAGTTAAAAAGTCTAAAGCACACTCATATCTTTAGCCATTTTGTTGCTGAAGTTTAGGTTATTAGATGTGATTTACCTAAACAAATTTAAAAATGTATACTAAAGAGGGGAAAAAAAGTCTTAAAATGGGTTTCTTCTACAGGCAGCAAGAAAAAATAAAATGAACTGATCTCTTTAGGATTTCACTGGTACAAAATATACATCCTTAGGTTTACAACTAAATAGGAGATCTTGTCTTGACAGGTTTAAGATGCACATGAATTGATTAACTTAAGCCATGGGGTGTGTCTGAGCCTGTGCTTTGCCAAATATGTACCCACAGGATAATGGAAGGAAGTGGCTATCTTAATCATCTTTTCAATGAAAGCAGTACTAGGTTCTACATTCAAAATGAATTCTTCAACCCAATATCACCACCATTCTTGTCAGCCTCTTAAAAAAAAAACACTTGCTTTTTTTCCCTCCCTCCTTCACCATCTGTCCCACCAGCCCCCCTAACCCCCCCCACCCCACCCCCTGCCTCCTTTTCCCTCCTGCCTGCTTTCCCTGAATGCTATAGTTCACAGTGAAACCCTCTGGTAATGACAGCCCTGAAGTGATAATGTACTTTCCTGCCTTCCCGTTAACAGTAGCACTTGATCCCGCCATAGGTGCCAGCTCAGTGGCAGAAAGATCCCTTCATATTTCCAAGAGGTAAAAGGGACCAGTTCGATTTACTGCCTTGACTAACTCAGCAGTTTCACTAAGTTCTGGCACAAAAATTGATGTTTTATTAAAGAAGAAGAAAAGAAAAGAGGAGTAGGAGGAGGGGAAAAAAGAGGAAGAGAAAAAGAAAAGAAGGGGAAAGGAGGAGAATCAGTCTCTGTTTTTGCTCAATACTGTGTCAGTGAAACCAAATAATAGTTTTTTTTTTTCCTTCTCCCTGGGATTCACGGGAGCATCCCACATAGTAAATAAGGAGTTAAGGTGAGTAAGAGCAAACAAAACCATGAGGGAAGACGAAGGATGTCTTCCTGTGGTAATGCGGGCTCTCTGTGGAACAAGGGATGGTCACTGTGTGATAATACATGATCCTCTCACTCACCTCTGATGGGAGGGGGTGGTGGACCCAAGAGTGGCCTTGGCGCACGTAGCCCAGTGGCATCTGAGTGCTGCGTCAGTCCAGCTGTTCAGCGCACCAGGGTGGCCCACTGTCCTCACTCCCATTTCTAATGGATGGTGCATCACTGTGCTGAGGTAACCAAACTAAAATCAGTCCTAACCAAATACCCATTATTTTAAGAATAAGAGCAGGGTGGTTTCTTAACTGTGAGGAACACAGGAGACACTATTTGTTGTAGTTTAAATAAAACTGATTTTCCTTGCCTCAGGACCCAGATCACTCAATGTGCTCCTAGTGTGTCTAGCTTGGGTAAATGTACAATACAGGAAACAGTCATATCTGTTCATCTGAAGACACTTTGTTTGCTAATGTCAGTTTTGTAAGTTCAAGTCCCCTGGGGAAAGGGAGGCGGGAGCCTGTGGACAGAGGCAGGAAAGAAGGGACATTGTTTTGAGTGCCTATTATGTCGTAGGCATAGTTCCATGCTCTTTTCCATATAACAAGCCAGTGAGTTAGGTATTTGAAGCCAAGCTTGTCTTGCCTATGTTTTTCCATTGTACCAATGACCAAAACTCAGTGGGAAATACATTTTGTGATGTAACCCGATACACACATACATTACTAAAACAAAGTTTCATGAAACAATATGTACCTTTATACATGCAATTGACTCTGATTTTATTCATCCTGTTCTATTATAGTTCAATTCTTGAAAATTCTGTGGCAACTCCACTCAATTGGTCTCACCACCTAGTAGTGTTGCATGAGCTACTATGTGATAAATGTTGCACTACACCGTGCTGTCCTTCAAAAATTTTAATTTTGAAATGCTTGAATTGGTATGAGTATGGTGACCAAACATGTACTTGCAGGTAATGTACAGAAAGTTCCATCAATATGATCCAAGTTTTCAAGTTTTTCATCTAAAAACTGAGAGTTATAATATTTATCCCCTAAAACTCTTATGAAGTTTAATTTGTTGGTAGTATTCATGTGCTTCTCAAAGAGTCTATTACTTAGTATAAAAACAATTCAAAATTGAGGTGGTAAGTTTTTTTGGCAAGAAAATCCATAAAAAGGAATTATTATTATTATCATTGCTATGGTTAATAATCAGCGTAAATTCACTACCTGCCAACCATTGCTCCATGAGCTTTAAAGATGGCAACTCATTTAATTCTATCACTTTTATGAAGTAAATACTATTACTTCCACTTTATAGCCAGAATTCCTTTATCTTCTTTATCACAAATTTGTCTTTCTAAAATGTTATTATATATCTCAGAAGATGAATGAGATTGTAACTATGACTCAAGGAATCTTCATTTCTATGGTTTGTTTAGATGAAATATAAAAGCCTATATCATCTGGTTGGCTTGATGAATGATTGGCCTTTTGCTTGTTTGTTTTTCTTTTTTTTATTGGCTTTTTAGTAATAAATCATGGAATTAAAAAAAATTTGCAGAAAACTTCCAGACTATATGATAATTGATTAAAATGTATTTGCCTTTAAGTAACACAGAGTCTCTGTCATAAGGATCTGTAATATCTGAAAGTCCAAGGGCAATTCCATTTCCAAGGCTGCTTGGTTCAGCAGCTCATCACTGTCAATGAGGATGCAGAGTCTTCCCAACTTCCCACCCTCCCACCCTCCCATCCCTCACCAGATTTGCCTTTACATAGCTGCACAGTTCCAGGTGTCATATCCAGACTCCACAGTGATGAAACGAAAGGTCTCTTTCTCAGGAGTGAATTAAATGCTCCTTATATCCTAATCAGCACTTTTCTTTAGTGCTAAAGCTAAAAATAAGCTTCACGTGGATTCCTAAACCAGTCACTGGCAAGGGAAATGGGATCACCATGATGGGATTAGGAAAGCTCTACTCTCTGGAAGTAGAGGTGAGGTTGCCTGTCCTGAACCACATGGGTCTGTGGACAAGGAAGGTGGTATCTTGTGAAAAATATATACTGAGTAGGTAGTTCTGATGTAAAGATAAAAAAATGTTTAGAAAGAAAGATTTGGCAAAATATATTATAAAGTAGAACCATTCCCCATTATCTAACATATTTAATGTTTCATAAAAATTAGAAAATTTAAGAACAATGAAACATATTTATAAAGAATCCACTATATATTTCTGTTTGCTCTTAAATTAACAGAACCTGATGTTTTCACTACCAGGAAGAAGAAAGCTAGGTAGGCTAATAAAACAAACATCTGAAAAGTATTAGTGCCCGTGAAAATAAATGAATACCCTCCTATTTGGTACAATGAGGGCAAGTTGGCATTTGCCAACAACTACAAGGCAAAATGTTACTACTTTCTGGTTGGATTTGTTCTAATTATTTAACATCATTTCCTAAGTGAAAATTTAGTTGTGTTTTTTTTAAAAGGTTATACTTCATTTATAGGTATTATAAAATATTGGCTATATTCCCTGTGTTGTACAATATATCCATGCAGATTATTTTATACATAATAGTTTGTACCTCTTTACCCCTTACCTTTATACTGCCCCTCCCCCCTTCCCTCTCCCCACTGGCAACCACTAGTTTATTCTCTATATCTGTGAGTTGGCTTCTTTTTTTGTTATATTCACTAGTTTGTTGTATTTTTTAGATTCCACATATAAGTGATACCATGGTCAGAAGAACTGAATAGATATTTTTCCAAGGAAAAATGCCGATGGCCAACAAGCACATGAAAAGATGTTCAACATTGCTAAGCATCAGGGAAATGCAAATCAAAACCACAGTGAGATGTCACCTCACACCATTCAGAATGGCTATCATCAAAAAGAACACAAATAACAAATGTTGGCAAGGATGTGGAGAAAAGGGAGTCCTTGTATACTGTTGGTGGGAATGTAAACTGGCGCAGTCACTATGGAAAACAATATGGAGGTTGCTCAAAAAACTAAAAATAGAACTACCATATGATCCAGCAATTCCACCCTTGGGTACGTAACTGAAAAAAACAAAAATACTAATTCGAAAAGATACATGCACCCCAATGTTCATAGCAGAACTATTTATAATAGCCAAGATATGGAAGCAACCCAAGTGTCCATCAACAGATGAATGGATAAAGATGATGTGACACATATACACACACACACACACACACACACACACACACACAATGGAATACTACCCAGGCATAGAAAAGAATGAAATTTTGCCATTTGCAGCAACATGGATGGACTTGGAGGGCATTACACTAAGTGAAATAAGTCAGAGTTGGTTGTGGTTTTAAAAACCATTCATGTGAAAATATATAGACTAATAATGTTTTACTAAGTTTTAATAGGACCTGCAGTTTCTCATGTTTAGGTTGGGTTTTTCTTGCTATCCTTTTGCTTCTGGGCAATCTGTTCCCCTGTCAAAAAGAGACAAATTGTTATTTATTATTTTAACTTTTTATTTTGACATAATTTCAGACTCACAGAAAAGAAATGCAAGATTGGCTCAAAGAATTCTTGTATAACGTTCATCCACATTCCCCAAATGTTAGTGTTTTACCACATTTGCTTTATCTCTGTTGTGGGTGCATACAGACACATGTCCAGGTACACACACATATGTATATGCCTTACATGTACATATATGTGATGTGTGTGTATGCACACAAATGTGTTTTCTGGATCATTTGAGAATAAGTTACATATGTGATCCTCCTTGAGCCCTAAATACCATTTGTGTATACGTAATAAAGAAGGGCATCCTCCCACAAAACTATATGCAATTATCAAAATCAGAAAATTAACATTAATAAAATACTATTATCTAATTTATAGGTTTGATTCAGATTTTACTAAGTATCCCAATAATGTTTTTATGACCAAAAAAATCATAGATCATGCACTGCATCCAGGTGTTTTCTCCTTTATTCCGAAAGAGTTCCTTAGTCTTTCCTTGGCAAATTGCCTTTACTATTGGTCTTTAGCAAAATATAATTAAGAGAGCAAACATCATTCCGAAGCCAATGGATTTGTATGGATGGTCGCTTGGGATTTATGCTGCCTTTGCAGCCTTCCTTTAGCAGGGGTGGTTAGTGCAAGTGTATTTTCACTGTTCTCTTAGAAATCTGGACCTGCACCACAGAATCTAAAGGACAAACTAGGGAACCACGTGATCCATTACCTTGTAATTAATCAATTCACCTGTTGCCCCAGAATAGCTACAAGAGTATCCCAAAACACCTAAAACTTTCCTAATTTTTTAAAAAGAAAAAAAATTGAAAACTCTATATGAAAAAAACAAAAAAAAACTTTACCAAAACATTCATTTCAATAACTGCATGCCTGGGTGCAATCCACAGAAGTTCTTCAGTCTAAATAATCACAATAGAGGTGTTTATAATTGGTTAAAAGTTCATTATTTCTGAGCTGATGTGCAGAATTTGGTTTATGAGTATAGGAATAAAGATATTCAGATCAATTCTCTTACCTTTTTATTAACACTTGAATTAGCATACAAAAAATTCACATATTTAAAAGTCCACTAAAGCCTAAGAAGCTCATTTTCTTACACAGTGCACGTCAATGGTTTAAATTTTTCAGTCTCTGAGACTGTATCTATATAGCAGCAAGCAGATACTTTAGGAATAATTGGTTCCGAAACGGCATGGGCAAGAGTGTCTTTTACATATTTCTTTTTTTCTGGAAGGCTGCAGTGAAATATTTCCTGAATTTTTTTCAAACCAAAGTATTCTATTACACGAAAGAGAAGTTACTTGCCAACATGACTATTTGCCGTCATGTTTTAGCCAAATTTCTAACTGATCCTCTTCTTTCCTGTCTTATGAAAAAGAAGGAAGAAGTCACAGTGAGGAAGAGAATATTCCCAAACAGGCTGGGTGAGGGCATCTTAATCTCCAGCTGGGGCTACAAAGCACTTTGCTTCATTCAAAAACCACTTACTCCAGTTGATTTTTTTATATCTATCTTAAAAATAGGGCAGTGCCCCTGAAGTAGGATTAGTAGCAACAAACTCTTACCCTGTTCTCAGCAGTGAAAACAAATTATAAGCCTTTTTTTTTTTTTTCCACCACAGAGTTGTGATACAACAGCAGGAAGGAATCATTTGTTCACTTGAGTTCAAGATTATACTCAAGTCTGATTGCAAAAGCCCATTCATATGAAAGAAGAGACAAAAGACTTAGTACTCTCTGGGTAGAGTGTCAGAGGCTCAATGTTTACAAGAAGAAATTGAAGGGAAGATTAGAGAATAATTTTCTCCTAGGGATGATGATAGCTTAGGGGTCTTTTGTAGGGAAAGTCCTTTGCTAGGATTAAAGACAGGATTATTGGCAGGGAGTTGAGAAAATGAAATGGAGAGCCTCTTAAAATGGCAATTTAGTAAGAATATCCAGGGAGTTCGTGAAATGTGAATTCTAAGGAAATGGGTAGTACTTAAGAAGAAAAGAATAAACTCAGACTCACTTTTTCAAGTGATGATACTATAAGTGGGTCACAAAATGATGGAACTGCCAATGCCTGCCGAGGAAATACAAGAGACCAATAGTATAGTTACTGGGGTCAGCTTTTAAGCAGAGGCACATGTTCAAGAAAATCCTAATGAGGAAAAAATCAATCTAATCTACAGATTAAGTTATGGCTATATCAGAGCTAAAGAAGAATAGTAATTAGAAACTGAACTAATGTTGTTACTCTTTTTTTAGAGGAAAAAATCATTTATTTTTAAAAAAATTTTATTGCATATTGGAGCAGAGTTTATTCACAATGTTGTGTTAATTTTAGGTGTACAGCAAAGTGATTCAGTCATACATATACATTTATCTATTCTTTTTCGGATTCTCTTCCCATATAGGTCACAACAGAATATCAAGTAGAGTTCCCTGTGCTATACAGTAAGTCCTTGTTGATTATTTTGTGTATAGTAGTGTGTATATGTTAATCCTAAACTCCTAATTTATCTCTCCCTCCCCCACCTTTCCCCTTTGGTAACCATAAGTTTGTTTTCTAACAAACTTTTCTATTACTCTTTTAATCTAATTTCAAAAATTTGGTGTTAGCTTAAGTCACACTTTTAGCAGTACTGTTATGTATAAAAATGTTTGAGCTTGGCAGCTTATGCTAAATTCAATACTTGTAAATTTAAAGTATACAAAATGAAAAGTTTCATTTGGAAGCAATGACTATTGAGTAATTCTGAACTTGACACTCACTATTCCTAAGATTACATTGGTTTCCCAATTACCTACAAAATAAAAATCAAACTTCTTATCTTGATATATCAACTAGACTTTTAGCAGGAAAGAGCTGGGAATTTAAAGATAATTCATTAAAGGGACTATTTATGGAGGTGTGGGCAATTAGGGAACTCTGAGTGAGTCTGAAACACTCAGTAACTAGCAACAACTAGAAGCCTGAAGGGGCTTCTAGACCTGAAGGGGCAAGTAGTGGGGGAAATAAGGTTATCATAACCTTTGAAGAGTTGTAGCCATGGAAGAGGATCTAGGCAAAGATCCATCCATTGTTCCCAACTGTGGCAGCACATTGGAGTTTTAAGAATTACTGACACCTGGGTCCCATCCCCAGAGTTTGTGATTTAATGTATCTGGATATAGCCAGGGCATTAGGTTTTCAAAAACCTCATAGGTAATTCTAATGTATAACCAAAGTAGAGAACCACTGTCAAAGAGGGGTGGATGCAGCCAGTGCCAGAATGGAGGGACCTGGAAAGAGAGAGAGTAAGAAAAAATACTCTAAACCCTGCCACTTACAGAGTGGTCTTCATAGCATCTGTAGAAATCACCCAGGAGTTTGGTAGGAATGCAGAATTATAGACTCCACCTCAGACCTAGTGAATCAGAAATTGCATTTCAAAAAGATCCCAGGTAATTTGTATGCATATTAAAGTTTGACAAGCTCTGCTCTAACCTATTTCTTTTTTTGTTTTTCATTATCCTATTGGTGCCTTCCATTAACCTAACCCCAACGGAAGCCAGAGGGCCAGGGAGCCTACATGATTCAATCATTTGGGTTAGTTTCCCAAGGACACAGAACAGGGCAAAAAAGTGCAGAGAGATTGAATCTGGGAAAAAACCAGAATTTGATCTGGCCAAAATAATATTTTTTTCTTTATCCCACAGCTTACTCCACATGTTTTCTTATAGGAGTTTTATGATTTCAGGTTTTATGTTCAAATCTTTAATCCATTTTGAGTTGATTTTTGTGTATGGTGTAAGATAGGGGCCCAGTTTCATTCTTTTGCATGAGGATATACTGTTTTCCCAGCACCGTTTATTAAAGAGAGTATCTTTTCCTCAGCATATATTTTTTGCTCCTTTGTCATAACTTAATTAACCATATATGCATGGGTTTATTTCTGGGCTCTCTATTCTGTTCCATTGAACTATGTGTCTGTTTTTATGCCAATACCATACTGGTTTGACTACTATAGCTTTGCAATATAGTTTGAAATCAAGAAGTATTGTGCCTTCAGCTTTGTTTTTCTTTCTCAAAAGTTCTATATGTTGATTGTGGTAGTGATTACATGAGTCTATACGTTTGTCAAAATTCATAGAACTATACACCATAAACAGTGAATTTTACTCTACGTAAATATAAAAATAAATGAAGAAAAATGTTGGAAATAAAATACTAGACCACAATAACATCATCTTCATTTCCTATAGCTGCTGTAGCAAATTAGCACAAAGTTGGTGACTTAAAACAACACAAATATACTCTCTTATAGTTCTGGAAGCCAAAAGTCCAAAATCAGTCTTACAGGGCTAAAATCAAGGCATAGGCAGGACCACACTCCCTCTGGAGATTAGAGGAGAACCTGTTCCTTGCCTCTTCCCACTACTGGCACTGCTTGTTTCCTTGACCTGTGGCTGCATCACTCCAATTTCTACCTCCACGGTCACATTGCCTTCTCCTCTTCTGTCTGTGTGGTCTCCCTTTATCTCACTTTATCATAACACTTGTTTTATTTAATTTTTATTGAAGTACAGTTGATTTTATCATAATACTTGTGATTGCATTTGGGCCCACATAAATAATCTGAAATAATCTCCCTATCTCAAGTTTCTTAAATTAATCTCATCTGCAAAATCTTTGCCATATAAAGTAATATTCACTGATTCCAGGGATTAGGATGTTGATATTTTGGGGAGGGGAGCCATTATGCAGCTTCCCACAACCATATGGAATGGGAGTGGTCTACACAGGAAACTTTTAATTTACTTATAGTGTTCAGTTTCTTAAGTTAGGTGATCAAAACATTGGTGTTTAGCTTTTGAGTGGCAGAAAACGAGAAGAAATGAGGCCACTTCCAGCTTAGTGAGTAGTTTGGAGAAGTAGGAAAGTATATGGCAAACTCAGATTGTGGTGAATAGACCCAAATGGTTAGAATATGGATTGGTTGGAGCATATTGTGATAAAGCTTTAAAAGATAGGTTGTAGCTGAATAAGTGAGCACCTTTAATCCGTTACGTCATTTTTAAGGTCTTAGGGAGCCAATGATTGTCTTTGAGCCCATGGGAACCAAACCAGTGTATTTATTACAAAAACATACAAAGTATGATAACATTTATTATGTGTCAAGAATGACTTAAGTACTTTAAATATTTGAAACATTTTATCCTTCTAACAACCCTATGTGATGGATACCTCTATTATCACTATTTTACAAATGAGAAAACTGAGGCACAGAAATGTCAAGTAATTTCCCAAGGTCATCTAGCTAGTGAGTCACAGAATCAGGACTTGAAGCCAGGAAGACAGGCTCCAGAGTCCTTACTTTAACTATTTACTCTTACTAAGGGAGAGAAAGTGTGAAAGAGAGAGAGAGAATTCAGGCAGACAAGCAAACCAAGATGAAGAATGAAGAACAGAAAGCTAGAAGCAATACTCTGAAGTCTTGGTGGATTAAAAATGGTGGAATAAAGGAGCTCAAGTTGTCAAACGAAGCCACAAATGCCCCATGCACTCCCTTCCATTAGACTCTGTGCATGAGGCAGAGAGTAAATCCTGATGCCATCACTCAGAGTAGATCTACTGATGCCTTGGGTTCTAAAAATCCCCATCTTTCTCGGCAAAATATCTATGCTTCAAATTATTCCACAGGCCAAAGAACAATGTCACGTTAGGCTCTCCCACAAATACATAAACAAGCACATCCACTTCACATAGACCCTGTAACATTTCTGAGAACTGTAGACTTTCTTTAGAGCTGCAATAGAGTAATGTAATAAATTCATTGTTTGATTTTTTTTTTTTTTACTTTTTTATATATGACTCCTGAGATTAGAATTATGGCCTTTTTCTATAAAATTAGGCAGTTTTCACCATTTCAAATATATTATTTTATATCATTGTGGTATCAAATGTTTATTTTTACTATTTCAGAGTAAAAGCAATGAGCTAAATTGGGAAACAAAAATGTATGATTCTTTATGCCTTCCAAACTGCAAACCTAGATGACTTCTTTGGATGGCAGTATTGACTGGAACTTTCCCCAGGATACTGCATTTCAGTTCCAGCTCACTGCTAATTACGTACTCAGAGTGAAAGTGTCACACAGCTCTCCTTTCAGCACTTTGTTGGCCAAGTGTCTCTGGCAATAATCTCTCAACACATAAGCACCGTTTCCTTTCATCACATTATTTAATCAATAAAGTAATGCCCTCACACTGGCCAGGCCCAGAGCCATCTTGTCACAAGTGCTAAATAAATGAAACAAACACCAGTCCTATTTCTACAGCCTCGCCATTAATAAACATGAATGAAGATGGCTTTAATATGAAATCCATTCTCTCGAACATTTAAAACTGCACACATATGCACGTTTGTGAGACTGGAAGAGGAATCATTTATATGATGGTGAAATTAGGCCAAGTCCCACTCACGACTGGGTGGAGTTATTTTGATTCAAACTGGGAAAGATGCCCATTCCATGCTCTCTCGGGCCTGTTTGTTCACCAGAGGGCATGGAATCTATTTCCTTATCTACTTCCTGTCTGCATGAAGCAAGTTCACCTGGCAAGGTCTTCCTCCCTGAGGAGAAGGAAGGGTTCCCTCTGCAGCAAAGTCTATGAGGGATTGATAGGTGGGCTTTGAGATGCTCCATTCCCATTTTTCTCTACCAGGGTCCCTGCTCTTTGGAAGAATGGGCTTCCAAGTAAAAAGTATGGATCCCAGTTCATCTTCTCCTGGCTATTTCTCATTGGTTAGAAAGCCACAGAAAAGAAGGGTGAGTATTCTCAGCCTTAGGTTCTTGAAGTCTTAGAGGAAAGTGGTAGTGTTTCCTTTTCATATCTCCATAGACTAACAGATCCTGGCACATGCTAGGCATGCCATAGATGTTAAGTGGATAGATGACTTCTTTGTATGGCATCAAGAATCCCCTCCTATGGAAGCTAGCATTTATTAAGCACTTATCATATGTCAGGCACTCTTCTAAATAGGTAACTTATTTAATCCTCTTATTTTATAGTGAAGATACTGAGGCTCAGGAAGGATGATTCATTTATCCTGAGTCACAGAAAGTGAAAGACAGAGCCAGGATATTAACCCACCCAGTTTGACTCCAGAGTCTGTGCTATTAACCTCTTCGCTATTCTGCTATTCTCCTCTCAAGCTTTATCTGACACACCATGACATCTACAAGCTTTCTCTTGTAGAGTTACGTGGCTTATTATAACATGACATACCCAAGAAAAGTACAAAATAAAAATAATTTGCATTGGAAGCCATTATTAATATATTCAGCCAATGGTAACTCCAATAACTGAGGTTACATTCTGCATACAACCCTTTGTTGAAAGCTATTGAGAATGCAAAGCAAATGCTAAGATATAGTCTGATCTTTTGGCCACAAGCCACTAAAGTTCTCAAAAGAATGCAACTATTCTTACTGTATAGAATATGATTTGACCTAATAAGTTTTCCTACAGCTGAAAATGGCTTGAAAAAGAAGTGCCAATTAGACAGGAAAATGTTAATATTGGAATGACATTTATGTTGGAATACAATGTGTTCATTTCCCGTTTTGAAAAGTCTGTTATTTCCAACTCAAATCCTAGAAGTTTCAAGGTCTTTTTTTTTCCTGGGCTTCCTGCAGTGAATAGATTCTCATGACCAGGTGACATTGCTATCAGTGTTTCAGGTGTAAGTTCCCTGGCATTCAGCAACTAGAAACCATGTTTTTATAAATAAAATCACTCTGTCACCATTTTGCTTTCTGTGAGGAGACTAGCTCCTCCACAGTACTTCCACAGGTTCCCCGAGGGCTTCCTCTATTCAAGTCCTTCTGAAATCGAAATCACCCTTTGCCATCTCACTTCCAGGTGAAATCTTCCCCCACCCCCACTCATCACAAGCACAGGAGAGAGTTTGTATGGTCAGACCATCCAAGATGGCTGTTCTCTTGCTCTCTGTACATCCCCTGCTCAACCAGTGCCTGATTTACCTATACCCTACTCACTTGACTGACCTTCCTACATACTTGCCCCAGGTCCCAGCTAATGATTGGTCTAGCTTTAGATTAGAACATCTCTGCTATGTTTGTCAAAGGAGTGGTGAGGGGTGTGCCCCTCTGCTGGTTTCCCTGGTAACCGATGAGCCAACCTGATGTCAATTCCCCCTATAACTGGTAACCTCCCCCTGCCCGCAGCAGCAAAGACTGCCACGATGTCCTGCTCTACCATCCACCACAGGTGGTGGGGTGTCCCTCCAGGACCTTGCTTCAGACGTGTAAGATACCCCATCCATTAAACCACTGATGTCTCTGTTGCTGACCCTGGACTCTTTCTTGGTCTTGAAGCTGGGCAAGCAAAGGTCTTGCAGGCCTGTGGGGTGCAAACCAACAGAGCTCCTCTTCCTTCTTTACCAAAAGCATCATTAAATAAGAGCTGTTGTGTAAAACTGGCTTTTGTTGAGGATTCTAAAAGGAAATTAGATTACATCACAGATCAAAAACCACCTTCAAGTGGAATCTTTTATATCATAAAAATATTCAGCCATTCTGCCAACCCTCTTACCAACCCTCTTTCCCCCTTCAGTCCTAAACTTGGGCCATGTTATCTTCCTACTAAAAGACCCTTTAATTCCATCCCTCCTCATCTCTGAATACTTCTCAAACCCTAAAACAACTTCTTGAGTTACCAGGAGACAATTGCCAAATTCTCTTTGCTTGATTATGTAAAGCACTTTCCCCAATCTAGATTAGTTTGGGGTGTCACTCACTTTTCGTAACCAAAGAGCCTAAAAAAGGATTTTCTTTACAAAAAGAAATCCTCTTGTTTGAAATTAGTTACCTTAAAGGGCAGCCACCTTTTAACATGATGTTTTTCTCAATATCCAATTTTTAGAGTTCTAGGAGGAGACGAATAGAGCTTTGCCTAAGCAGTTAAAGCTCTCAGCAGTGTGGATAACTATTCTTACCTTAAAACAGTGCTTTACTTAAGAAGCCTAGAGGAAGTACATCCTAGTTAAGTATTATTTTTCTCAATAAAACATAAATCGCTCTGCCTAAATGATTTGATAAGCTCGTGTCATTTAGGATGGGTGTTGCACTCTTACCATTGTTCAATAAATATTTGCTAAATAAATTGGTAATTGCAGTCACTTCCCAAAGGAAAGGAAACAAAAGTTGTAGGTAAAGTAAAATTACTTTATTTTCACTTTGAGAGCAAAAACTTTAATCATTGCCCTGAGTCTGTTTTAGTAGAAATTAGGCACTTGGTTTTCATTAGGAAAGACATTCAGAGATATTTCTCCTAATGAAAATCTAAAACCAGCCCTTTAAAATGGCTTAGTGATAGTGATGATTCTTCAGAGAGCTCACTGGTTTCACAGCCCTGTGGGACATGTTGATCATTCATTTTATAGGTCAAGCGCAAGTGCGTTTATTAATGTATGCTCTGATCTAACCCACACTGCAGGATTAACTTCACAGTGCTTGATCAATGGTACCCAAATTAATGGATTCAACAGTGCTGCCTATTGAGACACCCTCGTCATTTATATTGCATTTCTTCCAACTCATAATTAGGCATGTAATCTGTGCAGTCTCTAAGTGGACTCTTGAAAAGAAACCTACAGCAAGAGAAAATGCAAATATTTTTATTATCTTGAAGACTTTGATTCATCAGTTACCTCTGGTCTATTGCATCATTGCTCCTACATCTTGATGGGCATCTTCTCCCATGCTGAATTTGTCCCTATCCTTATAAATCTTTTACTCTAAAATTATATTCTATATCACACTTTTTCTTTGCCCACAAAATTTCTGTTCCTACTACTCCATTGAAACAACTCTTTTAAAGTCTTCAACAGTCTTCTAACCACCAAATTTAATTGCCTTTCATAGAACCTGTAGCATCTGATATCACTGACCATGCATTCTTACTGGAAAATTTTTCATATACTGGACCCTGAGACATTGCCTTTCCGGATCCTCTTCCTGTTGATCTGGTCAGAACTTCTCTGTATCTTTGTGAATCTCTTTCCACATGCTTGTTAAACCTTCTTCTAAATACTGCTCTCATTTCTCAGCTTTTTTTCTCTGATTCCTGTCAATCTACTCCATTAGCTTCTATGATCACATCTATGTCCATAATTTCCATACCTAAGCTCTAATCTAACCCTTAAAGCCCTAAAGAGAAAATCATGAGAAGTATAAAATAATGTGGAAGAAATAAATCCCCAAATGCCATTTATAAAAGCAAATATAAAAGAAGTGTATTCTTCAATTATTCATTTACAATGGAATATTATTTAGCTATAAAAAAGAAGGAAATCTTGCCATTTATGACAACATGGATGGACATTGAGGGCATTATACTAAGTGAAATAAGTCAGACAGAGAAAGACAAATACCACATGATCTATCCTGTGGTGGAATCTAAAAAAACAAAACAAAACAAAACAAACTCATAGATATAGACAACAGATCAGTGGTTGCTGGGGAATGGCAGTGGGGGGACTGGGTGAAGGAAGTCAAACGGTCCAAACTTCAGTTACAAAATAAATAAATCCTTGAGATGTAATGTATAGTATGATAACTATAGTTAATAATACTGTATTGTATATTTGAAAGTTGCTAAGAGAATAAACTTTAAAAGTTCTCATCCCAGGAAAATAAAATATGTAACAATGTGTGGTAAATGGTGAATGGTGATGTCAACTAGACTTATTGTGGTGACCATTTTGTAATATATACAAATAGCAAATCACTATGTTGTACACCTGAAACTAATATAATGTTATACATAAATTATATCTCAATTAAGAAAAAGATTTTCAGTGACGGTAAGAACAAATTGATTATAAAACCAAAGACTGCATAAACAAAGAAATTCACCTAGGTTTAAAACAGAAACACTCAAAATACAAAGAAACAGTAAAGTTGAAAGTAAAGGGAAAAAAGATTCCTGCCCCACCCTCCCAAAAAAAAACAAAGCAAAACTTTAGTCATTATATTAATAGCAGGCAAAATGCAACTAAGTCCAAAATGTGTTTTGAAATAAATACAGGTCATTATATATTGAAAACATTAACAATTTACCAAGAAGATATAAAAATTACAACCTTGTATGGACCTAACAAAATAGCCTCAAGATATATAAAGTAAAAATCAATTGAAAGTCAAGAATAAATTGATAATGCCATAATAATAGTGAGAGATTTTAATAACCTTTCCTTACTAATGGATAAATCAAAGACAAAATATCTATATGTGTTGTATCAGATTTTGCATATAAGACTGTATGTACCAATTAAAGAATAAACACTTTTCTCAAGCCCATATAGAAGATTTACAAAATTTGACCATCTGCTAGAAAACAAAGCAGATCTCAACAAATATCAGAGAGTCTCTATCATTCATACCACTGTCTCTGGATAAATGCAATAAGACTAGTAGTCAAAGACAAAAATATGACCTTATGTATTTGGAAATAAAAAAACAAGTTAAATAATTCATAGATTCTAATTCCAATGGTGGTTTCAAAATATTTATAATATTTATATATATTTATATATTTTACAATTTATTTTATAAATACTTAATTTTATTTATGTATATATTTTATAAGATTTACAATTAAACATTAATGAAAATTTTACATATCAAAAGTTGTGGGATACAGCTACAGCAATACTCAGAAGAAAATGTATACTCTTAACTGTATATACTTTTTTTAGAAAAAGAGTGAAAATCAATAACTATTCAACTCAAGAAATTAGAAGGAGAGTAACAAGAAGAAATACAAATTATAAGAAATAAAATAATAAAAATAAAAGCAGATATTAATATGTTTAACAACAACAACAAATATAAAGAGAATCAATAAAAGCAAAAGCTGGTTTGAAAACAAAATCTAATTAGACAAATCACTAGTCAAAATGATAAAGAAGACAAAAAGCAAAGGTAAATAAATAATAAAGTGGGGAAAAAGGATATAACTACAGAAATAGTAGAATTTTTTTTTTAATCAAACAGAATACTAAGGCCAAACATGCTATTAAGTTTGAAACCTAAAATAAAAAGGATAACATCTTTGAAATATATACCTTATCAGGTCCATCTCAAAAATAAAATAAAAAAATAAAAATCCTAAATACATGTATCACCTTTAGAGCAGAGATAATTAACCCCTAGTTAAAATTTACACACCTCACTCTCCAAAAACAAAACAAAGTTAATTTCTTCAATCCTTTCATACAGAGAGAACCATATCTAGAAATCATGGACTGTTTAGAACTGGATGGATTGTAGAAAGCATCTGGTCCAACCCTTTCTTGCAGGTAAGGAAACTGAACTTCAGAGGGTGAAAATAACAACAGCCACTCATGTTAACGGAGTCCGCATTATGAGTCAGTTACTATGTTAAACACTTGGTGTGCATTATTCCATCTAATATCAGTAAGCCTGTATGAGCACAGGCTTACTGGTATTACTTTACTTTGCATATGAGCACATTGCAGCTTATAAAATTTAAACACCTCGTCCAAGGTCACTTAGCTAACAAGGGAAGTTGGGATTCAAACCCAGGTTTGTCTGCCTCCACCCCTGTGTTCCTAACCACAGCAGTTGGGATCAGGGTGCATACAGCAAAAGCATGGTCCATGCTCATTCCCCATACCTTCCTCCCAAGAATGCCTTTCCCTACCACACTCTCTCATCAAGGGCAAGTTGTTGAGAAATACTAAGGATTATAATACTAACATACTTTAAAGAAGTTGCTGCCCTTGAATTCTACAATAAAAAGAAAACAAAAAACTATTTTACTGGCAAAAAAGAAATCTCATCTTTACAAGGCAGCACTGATGACAAAACAAGGCTGGTGAAAGATATGTCAGTGTTATCAAATTCTTCCCCACGGAGAACATAGATACAGTAAAGTCAGAGTATTCAACTCCCAGCTGGCAGCTTCTACTTCCCTTTATGCAGCCTCCTGTGGTAAGTAGAATAATGGCTCCCACAAAGACGTCTACATCCCAGTCCCCAGGACCTGTGTCTACTTTATGTCACATAGCAAAGGGAAATTAAGGTTGCAGATTGAATTAAGGTTGTTCGCTGAACCTAAAATCATTCTGGATTGTATAGATAGGCTAAATGTAATCTTATAATGGGAAAAGGGAGGCAGAGGAGGGAGAACCAGAGATACAGTACAGCAGCATGAGACAGATTTGGCTTAAAGTTTTTGGCTTTGAAGATGGAGAAATGGGGCCATGAGCCAGGGAACACAGGCAGCCTCTAGAAGCTGGAAAAAGCATGGGAACAGATTCTCCCCTAGACCCTCCAGAGGGAACACAGCCCTGCAAACCCTTTGATTTTAGAGCAGTTAGACCTGTGTAGGACTTCTGACCTCCCAAACTGGAAGATAATAAATTTGTTTATTTATTTTAAACCACTAATTTTTGGTAATTTATGGGAGCGGTGGGAATCTAATATACCTCCACATAAAACAATACAAAGTATCCTGATTAGAGGCATGGCCTATGGTGACCCACCTCTGCCTATATGAGGGTCATGCAGAAGGGAGGTGTCTAGAGATCTGGCTCTTCAGATTACTCAAATATAAAAATTCCAAAAGGTAAACTAGAACATACTCTGCGCAATACTTACGTATTTTTTAAATGTCAGTCTTCATAAAAAATAGTCAAAAAGTGATCAAATGAGGTATTTCATGTAAAGTACTAAACAGTAGTATATATCAATAAATATTAGCTGTGTTGTGTTTGTTTTTATCACTAGTCACTATTTCTTGATTACCTGCAGTGCTTATATATTCTCTCTAAACCTTATAACAACCTTATTGACCCAGGGTCAATATTATCTTCATTTTACAGATGAGAAAATGAAAGTTAAGAAAGATTGAGAAATTTGTCCAAGGCTACCCAGCTCAAAAATCAGTTTTGGAATTAATGTAAAATTTTTTAACGTGATTCTATGAAGTGATAAAACTCATTTGAATGTGTAAATTATAGCTCTTTTTAAAAAGAAATATCAATCACATATGTTCCAGATTTCAAAGAATTCAAACTACCAAGTGAACATATTTTCTGAATCATCAAAGAGAGATTGCAGAAGTAAAAACAAAAAAATCTGCCTCCTAGACTCTGCTTTAACCCTGCCTCATTGTGAGGTCTTGGACAAGTCTGTGGATTTCAATCTCCTTGTCTAGAAAAATGAATGAGGGAATGAAAAACTCACCATGCTCTCTTGCAGCTCTTATATTCATGGTTTTAAAATAAGTACGTTCCTCCAGATACTAATGCCAGAATCATCAGTAATTTACTTATTAATGTTACCAAGGCTGTTGCCCCAGAATCATACCCCAGCCCCTCACTAGAATAGAAATCAATTACTCTTACTTAAGTTTCAGGAAGAAGCTGTAAAGTGAAAAAAACAAGAACTGGTTAGAACCAATTTGGCCCAAGATGGTGGAAGATTTGACTTCCAGTAGACATTGAGCTTCATTATATGCTCATTGTAATACATTAGCATGCTAAATGACACATCCATCGGCACCATGACAGTGGATGATTGCCATGACAATAACCAGAAAAGCCCATACAAAGACTGAAAAGGAGAGTTGTGTCAGTTCCAGGTACAAACCACACCCTTGTTCTCGGATAACTCATGAATATTCATTCCTCTCACTCTTTCCAAATCCCTCCCTTTCACCTAGACCCTCCTATATATTTGATGTCTCTGACCAAATTGGTTTGAGAAGTTGGTTGGCAAACAAAGGTTCCTGCTTCTCCATTCTTTGGCCATTGAATAAAGCTTGTGATGTTCCAGTCTCAGCATCAGTTTCATTATTGGTTGTGCAAATCCGACTGGAAAAAGAACCTCCCTGGCCAAGACAAGGAGTCTCAGGCCAGGCTAGGACCCCAGCCCAGGTCCAATTGTTCAATTAGGTAACATAATGGCATTAGGCATCCTCTTCTCCACTCCATTCTTCTTCCCTGCTCCATCTTGCCAACACTTTTCATCCTTGAGTCCCAGAAAAGCAAACTCTCTGATTCTCCTTCCCCAACTTTTTCTCTTTTTATCTTGCATATGCCATTTCCCTGCTCAGTTCTTTAACTGATCAGGAGTCCTACACTCCCACTTTGTGGAAAAAATGTAAGAAGAAATTAAAAATAGGTACTCATACATGTTGATGACTTATTGTGCCAGGAATGAAAAGATCTAGTAAATATTTTGCAACTTTATAGAAATTTTTGAAAATCAAATTTAAAGAAAAGATTGAGCCTCATACCTTTTGAAGCCCTTGTTCTCTTTTTTTTATATTACTAACTTATGAATATTAACTAAAACACACACACACACGCACACACATATGCACACACACACATATGCACACACACTATGATCCAAGTTTTACAGCCGTAGAGCAAAAATTCAAAATATTCCGAGAAAAAATTTCTGACTGGTATACCAAAAAGACTCTTTGTCACCCAGGGAGGTTTCCAGTCCCATCAGCTGTCAATCCCACACTACACATGAGTCTTACAAAGATGCATTTTCACACAAACATGTAATATTAAAATAAAAATACATATCTGCAGATGAGATAATCATATTTTACATTATGGGCTGTAATTTTAATTAAAGTTGGCATATTTCTGCTGCTATGATTTACAAGATTAACTAAGCTGGACAAGGTCTCAGATCTTTAACTACACCCAACCTGTTTGTGATTTTTGGCACTCTGCGTTTTAGGTGTGTTATGAAGATGACAATGTGCCAGTCATCCAAGCTGTCAAATGCCTGCTTAAATCTGTTCAGAACCAAACTCATTTGCACTAGGATGAACACCTGCAAGAGGCAATCACTTATAAATACCTACAGATTCAGATGCCACTCATGGCTAGTAAAACAAATTTTACAAGCACCCCAGGATGATTTTTCCAAAAGAGCTGAAATAACTCCATAGAATAAACCAGGGTAAAGAATTATGGGAGTGATTAGGACTATAATCATAGTATATCAAACATTCACAGAATAAAGCATTGAGGTTGGACTTGTATGCAATTATATAGTTTAAACATTCTTCTGAAAATTTGGTTAACATTATTTTGAAATACAATATTAAAAATGTATCCTTCATTAGGCAGGAAGAACACTTTTGCACACTGTTAGTGAGAATTTAAGTCAATACAAACTTCTGACAAATAATTCAAGGATATACATCAAAATGTTTTAATGTTTGTATGCTTTGATCCATTAATCCCAGAAGTCAAGCCTACCCATATAAAGAAAGGGAGCGAGGATAGCTGAAGAGTCTTTAGGCAGGGAGAACCTCATATGCAAAGTCTAAAGATCTTTTCCAGAACTGTTAATACAGAAATTCTCTGGCACTCAGGAGCCAGTCTTCACAGTTTGGGCTCTTCCAAACAGCCACAAACATGACATGGAATAGTCTGGAATGTTGCTGAGAGATGACTGTATCTGAATGGCTGGGAGGCTTGAGAACCTCTCTTTGCCAGTGAGTGTGCCAATGGTTGTGTCTCATGCGGTATCCCTCAGTAGGAATTTGTGGAGTTATTTATATTTTTGGTTATACTTTGCTATATTTCTGTGGGGAAACATTCTATGCTATCATGGTGTAAAGGAGCAGGACTCTATGGGGCCTTCCCAGGACAGACCTCCCCATGTCTTCCTCCTGCCTCTTGTCTGTAGAAAAACTTTAGCCAAAGAATAAATTTAATCAGAAAAATGAGAAAATGCAGAAACAATCAAACAAGAAAAAATAATGAGAGCTTACCCATTAAGCAAAATCAAGGACCTTTAGTTTCTCCTTAAGGGCTATAGATAATATTCTGAGCCATATCCTTTGAGGTGTTTTGCAGATACTGAAACCCCCCACCAGTAGAAGTTAGCTACATGATGACCAGACTGCAGCCATGACATAAGCTGCCACAATTTCAAGAACTGGCCTTAAGGAAATGGGAACGAACTGGCCCTGGAAGATTAACTGTACTTAAAACAATCAAGATGATGCTACTCAGATCACTGAATGACTGATTTCAAGATGACTGTCAGAGCTAACTGTGCTGTTCTGCGTGTAGCACCCTCCCCAGCCTGTGCACCCCTGAAAATCTCTTGCCCCATGATCAGCAAAAGGGAGTTTGTTCTTTGGGACATGAGTCCACCTTCTCTGCAGGATTGCCAGCTTCCTCAATAAAGCTATC
Organism: Balaenoptera acutorostrata; assembly: GCF_949987535.1. Classification (NCBI taxonomy): domain Eukaryota; kingdom Metazoa; phylum Chordata; class Mammalia; order Artiodactyla; family Balaenopteridae; genus Balaenoptera; species Balaenoptera acutorostrata. Next base: position 36,306,566 of record NC_080075.1, on the reverse strand, counting down.
TTTCCTTTTACCCAACACTTGTCTCTCAGAATTGGATTCTTGAGTGACGAGCAGCTGAACCTGAGTTCAGTAACAGTGATATTTGAAACTTGAGGGTCCATGGTGGTCTTCAGGAGTGGGAAGGGTCTGGATTACTTTGATATGACAGTAGCCATAGAGGCGTGTGAGGAGGTGATGAGAAAAACAGGCAGAAACCAGGTCACGAACAGCATGGTAAGTTCTGCTAGGGAGCTGAAACAGAGGGGAGGTTGTGTAGGGACCTTTCAAGTCACAGTTAAGAGAAGCTGTTGTGGAGAATGGGAGCAGATGGAGGTTCTTGACAAGAACTGCCAAGCACTGCTGTGGGTCAATCTGAGGTAAGAGCGGGGGTTAGCTCTTAATTCCAGTTATTGGCCTGTTTTTATAAACTCCCAAGCTAAGAATTTTACATTTGTAAAGTAACATGCAAGAAAGAAAACAATAACATAAAAGAAAATGGTGTGTGGCCCCAAAAGTCTAAAATATTTACTACATGACCCTGTAAGGAAAATGGGTCAGAAAATAGGAATATACAGCGCTGCTTCTCCATGGTTACTTGAACTTCTCCAGCTGTGTTCAACAGCCTGCAGCCCACAAGTTACAGGGATTGATTAACCCACATGGGAGCTAAAGGTTTAAGAGGCAAGGAAAAATTAATTGTTGTGTTGGATTGTGGGGTCAGAAAAAGAAGCACAGACAGAAAAGAGCTGGTATATTTATTTGAGAAAGTGGCGGAATAAGTGGATTGGAGCTTTGAAATATTGGTATGATGAGAGTAAGAGAGAAATGAGCTGAGAATATTGTAGTTTGAACTCAGGGTAGGGGATTTGGGTCTAATATTTCAGAGACAAATTGGTTCCAAATTTTGTCAAAGGGAATATGATCTTGGGAGTGAATGGCAGAAATGGAATGCAAGAAGATTGCTGGAATTGGAGAGGTTAAGGAGGTTTAGGTGAAAATTCTGGATGAAAATTATCCATATGATTATATATACGGTTATGAAATTTTAAACATAATAAGCTAGTGTGCTTTATTCCCTCTGTAAAGCAGCCACCGTGGCTGAAGTCACTGAAGCTGGGAAGAAATACATCATCTCTTCTCAGGAGGCAGTGGGAGCAACCAACAATACACCCCTGAGAAAGAGAGTGAATAATAGCTCAAGAACAAAGAGGATGTGATGTTCAAGAGGGTTAACCAAACAGAAAAAATAATAAGAATATCCTTCTAGTTCTGGGACCATAAAAACAAGAAATGGAAACTAAAGAAGAGGTCAGAATCTATGTTATATTCCAAACATTAGCCCTTATTCAGAAAGACTCTTAAATGATGATTTATAGGCCAAGGAGCTCTTTTGGATAGTGGATACTTCTTCATTTTCTTAGGAAGATATGGAATTGATCTGTATTATCAGGATTGTTTCTGAAGCTTGGAGCTGGCACTTTAATTTCCAAACCAAGTATGAGAAGACTCTGACCATTCCAGAAATGGTTTAATATTTTGTTAGAGGACACCTCCTTCTCAGTCCCTGAAATAACAACAAGTCGTCTAGGGAGAGGACTAGAAATAGCAGATGACCCAAGAGGCTGGCATTTAGGGCACAGCTAAGACCAACTGAAAAAAGGTATAATGGGATGGCATCATTAATTTTTTTGTTTCAATAAGGTTCCCATTTGAGGCAGGTAACAGAAAACCATAGCTACAAAAGGAAAACTCTCTCTTTGTATGCTCCTTTATCTTGAAGAACTTAAATGTGCTTGGATGTTCAAAAATTGGGAAACATACACACAAACACAAACTCACCAGCTTAAACCATCTTGGAGAAAAAATAAAGGATCTTACAGATAAAATGTGTCGTTTGAGGGGCGCTGGGCTGGGGAGGAGGGTAATCTCTGTTTCTTAATACATCCATCATTACATGCTAAATTGTGCTGAGAGAATCAACAACCAGAAAATATCAGCAGCTTAAAACCATAGTCTATTGCCCATTTCCATCATATCTCCACAACCACAGAAGCAGGAAAAATGTAGTGAGCCACTCATTGGTTTTTAAAGCTTTTGAATGGAATTAACACATGATTCGTCCATTCATGTCTCATTGGCCAGAGAAAGTTTCTTGGCCACTTCTCAATTCAAAGGAGTGGAGTGGTTCATTCTCCTACAGGGCCTGAATATTTGTAAAAAAAAATTACATAGACTACCATTTTTAGTATGTTGAAAATTTTATTTCATTGCTTTTAAAAAAGTCAGTGCATTTTGGCCTAACATGGTTATATCTCCCGATGGTTCAAAGGGACTCCAAAGTAGACCTGAAAGACCAAAAGTAGTTGTGAGACTTAGGGGGAACAAATGACTGAGCCGGGGTCAGTATTATTGATGAAAGTGGATATATGGACCAGAGATTCAGTTAATGACAACGACCAGTAGGGTAGATGGTTAGCATCTGAAGAGAGTAAGGCTTAAAACAGGACTATGTGTTACAATAAGGCAAGAATAAGTAGGTATAGAAGTTAGATTCATTCCACTTTTCCCCCTGCTGTTCCCCTGATCATGTGAGGAGCGCTAGTGGAAGCAACAGCATATTTGGGGGAGATGTGATTTTATTTCAGAGGTGAGGGTGTCTATGGTGAGTTGAAGACTAAGGGGAGAACTTGCTTACTATGGAGCGGGGGCTTCAGTGGGTCCGCAGAGTGCACTGTGCTGGGAAGAAGCAATAACAGAATGATGGGCAGAGAGAACACGCAGAGTCTAGGGAGAGTACTAGACATAGCAGATGACCCAAGAGGCCGGCATTTAGGGCACAGCTAAGACCAATTGAAAAGAGCAGTTTGCAGCAATTAGTTGGTCCCAGGGGTCCAAGTGAAATCCCTGGGACAAAGTGGTTCCTAGTCCTGCATAGACTGAGATTGCAGGTGATCCCATAAGTCTGGGGGTGCTGGGAGCTGCTAAGCCCAACGCAGACTAGACTTCAAGACTGATGTGGGTCACGTGATGTTTTCCTACTCATTGCGCAAACTGGGGTTTCAGCCCAGCACTCACTAAACAGCTGGGCAAAGCAAAGCCCTCACCAAACAAAACTGTTCCTCAATATTTTACTTTCCTTTGCCCTTTCATACTAACTCAAAGATGTACATAATCTCTGCAAAAGAATATTCTAAAAGCTTCTAAGAGCTTCCTAGTAAAAGAGAATATAAGCCAAGAATTGGGCAAAAAGAAAAAGCTAGTTTGTAAAAGAAAAGCAAGTTCAATGTCAGGGACCATGGCAGAGGAAAGGATAGAAATAAAGTAAGAAACAAAAATATAAAAAGGAATGGATTTGTAAGTCTGGTCAAAGAGTTAAATAGAGGAGGGAGAAAATTTTTTTAATTGTGATAATAGTCAAAACAGTTGCAGAAGCTTCAAGGAAAGGAACAATGTGACTCATTGAAGATAAAGCTGAAAATTGCTATCAAAAGCTACTTTATTTCTCTTTTTTTTTTAATCAATGGAGAATTAAGGATATTATTCTGTGGATTGTTCCCCTTTTTCATTTAGTTTTTAAACTATGATTTCTTTGAACAAAACATCTCCCTCCCAATTGCATTGGCTGGTGAAATGCAACTAGACATTTCCTTTAGCACACTGATGAATGATATCCCTTGAATAACTCCATGGCTCTCAGTGCCATAAACCAGCAGCCCAAACAAACACCCCTTCATACCACTCCTCACCAGGATCAGTCACACTTTCCCAGAAGAAAGAAACTCTCTTTGTATTACAGAAAACTATACTGGTGCTTGATCTCTGACTGCTAAGTCAGTTGATAGAAATTTGGGCATCTGATTACAGTAATATAACATTAAGGAAGTAGCCTCCAAATGATAATACTGTATAAATAGCATCTATGGATCAAGAATTCCTTCCTAGTTGATTAAAATTCCAGAATCTAGGGGTTTTTTAAAATTCTGGTTTAATTTTCTTCAGTTACATGATTTTTGGCAAGGCATGAAATAGAGAATTAAAAGAATTTCTGAACTACACAAATAAATTTAGCTCCATTCATAAAATAGTAAAAATGTACAAACAAGATGTTTTTCTTCTGATACATTAGCAAAAAGTGAAAAAACAAAAATACATAATGCTTGTTAAGGTGCAGCAAAATGGGTACTTTCACACACAGCTAGATTGTTCTAATTCTTTTCAAAAGCAATTTTGTAACATCAAATATAATATATTTATAAAATGTAAAGTAAAAATAAGTATTTATAAATGCAAATATATACTCTAACTCAATAGTTATGTTTTTGGGAATTTATCACTAAAGCCTATACATAAGATATTCTACACAACATTATTTATAATAGTGAAAATTTGAAGGTTTGAGAGGACCTAAATATTTCCAAAGAGGGAAGTGTGTAACTTAATTATATTATAATCAGCCACTATGCAAAGCATATATGTTCACAAATGTGGTTTCTGTCTATGAGAGTGTATGCAGACACAAGTTCACACAGACACATGCAAACACACGTAACTCTTTTTATCATTTTGGCTGGAGGAATCAGAAAACCCAATGAAAACTGGCTTGTAAACAATAAAGACATTGTATAAGTCAAGTTTCTATCAAGAAACAAACAGCACACTCAAATTAAAAATAGTTTTAATTTGATGAGGGCTTATTGGGAAAGGAACTGGTTACCTAAGTGTGAATAGGGTGTAAAAGAACCACAGGGGATAATGCAAGAATCTTGGTCTAGAGGCAAGAAAGATGTTATCACCCATAGATCCTAACAGAAGGAAGAGCGGGTAAAGCAAAGAAAATAATAGACAACTGACCAGCAAATGTGATTTGAGGTTATGATAAGCAAATGTCCCAACTGAGACCTACTTACAAAGAACTTGTGGACAATTTTTCAGTACCCAGTAGGATAGGAGGAGCAAACCAGAAGAGCATAGAGAAAGAATCCATCACGGGTTCACTACACCAATAAAAGCTGATGTGATATAGTGCTTGAGGGGGACAGTACCATGACATCATAATAACAAAAGCTCATCCTAATTTGTGGGAACAAATGGCTCTGTGAACATTCAAAACCACACATCACAAATCTTTGAACCCCAAAGGACTTCTCTAACTTTACCAGACCAAAAATAGTAACCCTAAAAACTGAGATGTGTTATATCTGGGAGGTCTCAGAGTAACTTTTGATCTACTGCTTTAAATTCACAAGGAAGAAACAGTGTGATATAACCATTGTCAGGATGCAAGAAGCTTCATCGTTTGAAGCAAAATTTGTAAAATAAGAACAAAAGGCAGCAGTGACATAGTCTGCCTTTGAAAGCAGATTAAATTATAGCTATAATACTGGTCAGGATGGTAGCAGTTACCAACATGTACAGTTTTAGAAATGCTGTGTCTAGAAGTAAATGTATAATTTCCTGGTTTTTATCATTATACTGAGGTTATCTAAGAATATGTCCTTGTTTGGGGAAATACACAGAAATATTTAGGGCTAAAGGGGCATATGTCTGCAACTTCCTTTCAAATGGTTTGGGAAAAATAATATTTGTGTATATACATATACATATAGAATAGAAGAATGATAAAACAAGGGTAAAATGTTAACATTTAGGGAATCTGGGTGATGGATATATGGGAATTCTTTGTACTATTTTTACTTTCCTGTAAGTTTGAAATTATTTCAAAGTAAATATTAATGTATAACGTATAAAATTTCAAGGAATACATTCCTAGAAATTGAATACCTCTCCTCGGCCAAAAAATTAGAGCTATAGAAATGATTATTGAAAATAACAGTGTTGAGGCAAGAGTAGATGATGGAGACTTACTTGTTTATGACCAAGTATTTATTCAATATTCTGTACCCTACCAAAAACAGACATATTTTCATTTTATATTGTTTATTGATTGACTGACTTTTATTTTTTTATTAAAATATTGTTGATTTACAATATTATATGAATTTTAGGTATACAACATAGTAATTCAATATTTTATAGATTATACTCCATTTAAAGTTATTATAAAATATTGGCTGTATTCCCTGTGCTGTATAGTATAACCTTGTAGCTTATTTATATTATACATAGCAGTTTGTACCTCTTAATCTCCTACTCCTCTCTTGCCCCTCCCCCTTCCTCTCCCCACTGGTAACCACTAGTTTGTTCTCCATGTCTGTGAGTCTGCTACTGTTTTGTTATATTCATTCATTTGTTGAATTTTTCAGATTCCACATATAAGTGATAACATACAGTATATGTCTTTCTCTGTCTGACTTATTTCACTAAACATAATGCGCTCCAGGTTCATCCACCATTTTATATTGTTAAAGACACTCTCAGTACAGAATATGACACACTTTAATATAAAGCCTGAACCATCTGATGAACTGAGGCATTGAAATCAGTGACGGAAGAATAGAATTCGTTCAAATTATAATACCAGTTTTGTAACTGGATGGACTTGGGTAGAACTGGCATCACATACACAAACAGAAGATTAAAAGTGAACTAAATGATTATATACTTGATATTGAAAGCAAAGCTATATTTAGTTGTTTTTATCTTCTGGTAAAACTTAATATTCAGGCAAGAAACTATACATTTATTTGTCAAATAGCATAAAGTAATTCCTTTATGATCCAGAAACAATTTTATATCTGAAAAATGTTAAAAAACTGTAGGCTTTCAATCATGTAGTCAATATTAGCTTAACAGACACTTAGAAACCACCTACTATGTGTCAGACACTGTTGTGGGCACTGGAAATACAAGGTAGAGAACAAAGCCCCCAACTTCTTTGTGCTTACATTGTAGTGAGGGTAACAAAAAATAAACAAGATAAAAAAGTAAAATATATAGTGTTACAGATACTAGCTAAAGTAAAATTATGTTTTTACCTTAGTATCAGTAACACTATATATTTTCTTTATTTATTTAGAAAGAAAGAAGGAAAGAGAGATGAGAAATGTTCAGTGAGGGGGTGAAATTTTAGATGGGGTTCCCTGGGAAGATATCATGGAGAAGATCTTTTGAATAAAGCCCTGAAGGAAATAAAAGAATAAGCCATGTCCATATCCAAAGGAAGAGCATGCCAGAGAGGGAATAGAGAGTGCAAAGCCCCTGAGTCAGGAGGTTACCTGGTGGGTTGATAAGCAGCTTCTTCAGCTGGAACAGAGACAAACGAGGGAGAGAATAGAAGATGAGGCCAGAAAAGTACCTGGGACTTAGATCTCATGAGGTCTTATAAAAGTAAACACTGTGTCTTCTACTCTGAGTGAGATGGGAAACAATTAGCAGAAGCATACATTATCTGTCTCATGTTTTTCAGGCTCTCTCTGAGTTTTGTATTGAGAATAATCTGCAGGAGAACAAAGCCAAAAGCAAAAAAGAAAAAAAAAAAAAAAAGAAAGAAAAAAAACCAGTTAAGGGATTATAGTCATAATCTAGCAAGAGGGGATGGTGGTTCAGATCAGAGTGGCTGCAATGGTAGGGGTTGAATGTTTTTTATATCCAAACAGTCCTTGCTTTGAATAAACTGCAGAACTGTAAATATGTCTATGCAAAGTGAAACCATGCATCTTAGTAATCAAAAGGAAAAATTACAATTATCCTGGCAAACTTTAGAAATTTTTCTCAAAACATTAAAAACTCTCCACTGTCAGTTATAAACATATAAAAATTTAGGACACTATAATTAAAAAGCAAGTAAAACATGTTTTACATTGAAATTTAGTATTTTATTTCTGTGTAAAAAACTTATCAAGAATAATTTAAACAGAACTTGCTTTTTAATTCTTGTTGTATAATGAGTAAGCATATTTCCTATGCCTGGTGAATTGTTATACTCCTTTCTAAGTCTGGGTCAGCTTGCAGCATCTTATCCTGTGCACTTTCAAAGTCTTGGAATACCTCTGAGAGTTCCTTTAATGTGAAGTTATTTGTTGCATTATGTCCTCTAGGGCATCTTCATCCTTTTCGTCACAACCATTTTCTTCATTTATGTTGATAAGTCTACCTTAACTAAGTCCCTCTGACTACAAATCCAGAGTCTCTTGAAGTATGGCTGTGCCAACATTCCTATGGACATGTATGTCTTCTATAATTCCACTTATGTTCAATATGAATTTCATTTCCAGCCTTGTCATTTTTTCACTTTACTGCGTTTTCACCTTTGTGGGTCAATTTCTTCTTTTGATTATCTATTTTTGAACAAGATCATGTGGGTTTACCGCTAAAAGACAAGGAGGCAACATAATTATACACTTTGCTGTCTGTGCCTGAACCAAATAACAGATGCACAGTGACCAACCACTGACAGGCTTTAAAAGAAGCGACATAATTGACCATTGATTAGGATATGTATTTGTTATTTAGGCAGGGATTTGTGAACTGAAGAACTAGTTGGTACTTTATGTAATTATTCATAGTTAATATACTGTGGTAACTGAAATTTGAACCATGTTGTTGGCGATCTGTTATTATTAAACTAAATCATGGTAACTGAAACTTATGCCTATCACAACCACAAAGTGGTTTTGAAGGCAGAGACAATAGGATATTTTTAGAAGATGGAATGTGGGTTACGAAAAAGAGTTTCTCCTTCTCAGCACCTGTCACAGGGGCAATTTTATATTTGTTAGTGATATTGATTATCTGATTACTGACTATCCCTCTTGACAGCCAGCTCCACACGGGCAAGGAACACACTTGTCTTTGTTTACCATTATACAGTTGATGTTGCACTTTCTCAAATAGTATCTCTTTAAGTCTTACAACAACCCCATGAGGTAGGTGTCACTAATCGCATTTTGCAGATGAGGAAACTGAAGCTCAGAGCAGTTACGTAGTAATTTACTCTAGTTTCACACAACTAGTAACTGACAGACCAGGACTCAAATTCATGTCTTCTGAATTCAAGTCCAGTACTATCTCCTTTGAACAATCTTATCCTCCCAAACAGAAGTAGAACAGAGTCCTATATTGCCTTGCTTTGGAAACCATAGCACCATGTTTTCTATGCCATAATGAATTACCATATGGATCTATAGAATGTAAAGGAGAGAAGAAATAAAACAAGAATATAAGGAAGAGCAGAAATAAAACAAGTGTGGTATGTTTGAATCTCCTCTCTGTATAAATATCCTACAAGTTTCCACTTAAATTCTGGTCTTAACCTCCATGACAAGGTTTTATAAAATATTTAAGGACTTCTTTGTTATCACAGCAATAAGACTAGTAGTGACTAATTCACCTTTTCCAGACTTCTAATTACTTATGAAAATCCATAAAAAGATAAAACTGGCAATTACACTGACTGAAGGCAAAAGAACATATCCTAGACTTAAGAGGAATTTCCACTATCTCTGTAAACAGCAAGGATGAATTAAGAAATGCATTCCTGAATTGCTCAAATTCTAATCTGTGAATCAGAACATTAAGGAAAGGTACCTAGAAGATAGAAAAGGCTTCAATGCATATCGCTGACCACATCTAACTCAAAGGTAGGTTTCCAGTTGCATTTACCAGAAACCCACCTCTCTTCCCCAAAGGAATTATCTTCTTATCCAGCAACATCTCTCCCCTCCTTCACCACTTGACAAATGTGCTTTTTTTCCATTTGCATTCAGATACCCTTCTTCTCAGGATGCAACAGGATGGGGCAATTTAAGGCAGATTTGTTGATCCCAATATAATCACCAATAAGACTACTGTCCTGGCTGTTTTAACATCTAAAGTAGTCTGTCAGAATGTAAATTTTTTTTTTCTTCCTTGCATATTATTATTTTAGCAAGTAAGATGCTTAGCAGACATACTCAATCATTCCAGTTAAGAGAGACTTTCACCTTCTACTTTTTCATTTTTGACATGACATGAATTTCTTACAAGAATATATTACTTTTAGAACTAACAGTGATAATTTTTAAGTGTTACAACTGAGTTAACCTCTAATGATGTGTCAATAGCCCCTAAATCATTATTATACAAGAGCTTAAAGTTTCCAATCAAATGTACGTATAATATTGAATACTAAAAGAACTGATGAAAAAAAAATACTTGAGAATATCCTGTATAATCTGAAGATGAGAATAGGACTACATAACATACCATAAATACCCCTTCTCTTATAGCCATTTTATAATAAATACTAAATCAAAATTAAAACTGTATGTGAAAAGAAACAAACATAACACCATTGACTGAAGACAAAAGAAGATACTTTCCACTTGACGGACATTTCCATATTTATATCAACAGTGGGGATAAACTAAGAAATGCATTCCTGAATGGCTCAAACTCTGCATTGGGAATCAAAATCAAGAAAGCCATCAAAAGCAGAGAGTTCCTTTACATTTTCCAGTGGAAAAATATGAACTATCACTAAGCTGACAAATGTATATACATAGTATTTAAAATTAAATGAGTGTGACTATAGTTATTTTAAGAGAGAAAAATGAGAGAATTTGATATGCATATCATGCAGGATACAAGAGATTTCTCAGAGAATGAGCATACATTTTGCTTAGAATAGTTCTGAAGAAAGCCTGTGATAGAGTAGACATATGGTTCTAGGTTCCATGCAGTTTTCTTCTGGACAACACCTAACACCCATTTTTATCTTCAACATGTGTACCAACCCCAGCTCACCCCAAACCTCCCTCATCCTCAAACTTAACCTCTCCACACCTCATGACTTCTCTAGGAATTGGCATGACCTGGTCTAGGGTAAGGATGTCTGTTCCAAACATCACTTAACAGTTTTGCTTATAAACTGAAAATGTAGTTGTTTCTCTGTTTATGCAACATTAAAAATTTCGGCAGGCAAAATGTCTATGTGGCTTATGTAGGTAAAAGTGGCAGATCCAATATATGCCTCTCATTTTTCTCCCTTCCATTAAAATATCAATAAAGGAATTTTTGCTTTATTTAAATTGAAGTATAGTTGATTTACAAATTTGTGTTAGTTTCAGATGTACAGCATAGTGATTCAGTATTTTTGCAGATATATCAATTATAGGTTATTACAAGATAATGGGTAAAATTCCCTGTGCTCTTACAGTATAACATTGCTGCTTATCGCTTTTATATTAATACATAGTAGCTTGTATCTGTTAATTCCCTACCCCTAATTTGTCCCTCCTCTCTCTCCCCTCCCATTTGGAAATCCCAAGTAGGGATAGAACAGGAGAGGATACAACTTCCACAACATTTAGAAAAGGGAAAGCAGATGGAGGAGTGATAACTAACTTAGAAGACTAGGAGGAGTTTCAAGATGGCGGAAGAGTAAGACGCGGAGATCACCTTCCTCCTCACAAATACATCAGAATACATCTACATGTGGAAGAACTCCTACAGAACACCTACTGAATGCTGGCAGAAGACGTCAGACCTCCCAAAAGGCAATAAACTCCCCACGTACCTGGGTAGGGCAAAAGAAAAAAAAAAAAAAAACAGAGACAAAAGAATAGGGATGGGACCTGCACCAGTGGGAGGGAGCTGTGAAGGAGGAAAGGTTTCCACACACTAGGAGCCCCTTCGCGGGGAGAGACTGCGGGAGGCGGAGGGGGGAAGAAGCTTCGGAGCCACGGAGGAGAGCGCAGCCACAGGGGTGCTAAGGGCAAAGCGGAGAGATTCCCGCACGGAGGCTCGGGGCTGAGCAGCACTCACCAGCCCGAGAGGCTTGTCTGCTCACCCGCCGGGGCGGGCGGGGGCTGGGAGCTGAGGCTCGGGCTTCGGTCTGATTGCAGGGAGCGGACTGGGGATGGTGGCGTGAACACAGCCTGAAGGGGGCGAGTGCACCACAGCTAGCTGGGAGGGAGTCCAGGAAAAAGTCTGGAGCTGACGAAGAGGCAAGAGACTTTTTCTTGCCTCTTTGTTTCCTGGTGCGCGAGGAGAGGGGATTCAGAGCGCCGCCTAAACGAGCTCCAGAGATGGGCGCGAGCCGTGGCTTTCAGCGCGGACCCCAGAGGCGGGCATGAGACGCAAAGGCTGCTGCTTCAGCCACCAAGAAGCTTGTGTGCGAGCACAGGTCACTCTCCACACCTCCCCTCCCAGGAGCCTGTGCAGCCCGCCACTGCCAGGGTCCCGTGATCCAGGGACAACTTCCCCGGGTGAACGCACGGCGTGCCTCGGGCTGGTGCAATGTCACGCTGGCCTCTGCCGCCACAGGCTCGCCCCGCATCCGTACCCCTCCCTCCCCCCGGCCGGAGTGAGCCAGAGCCCCCGAAGCAGCGGTTCCTTTAACCCCATCCTCTGTGAGCGAAGAACAGACGCCCTCAGGCAACCTACACACAGAGGCGGGGCCAAATCCAAAACTGAACCCCCGGGAGCTGTGCGAACAAAGAAGAGAAGGGGAAATCTCTCCCAGCAGCCTCAGAAGCGGCAGATTAAATCCCCATGATCAACTTGATTTACCCTGCATCTGTGGAATACCTGAATAGACAACGAATCATCCCAAATTGAGGAGGTGGACTTTGGGAGCAATGATATATATATATTTTTCCCCTTTTTCTCTTTTTGTGAGTGTGTATGTGTATGCTTATGTGTGAGATTTTGTCTGTATAGCATTGCTTTTACCATTTGTCATAGGGTTCTGTCTGTCCATTTTTTGGCTTTGGTTTTTGTTTTTTTAGTGTAGTTTTTAGCACTTATTATCATTGGTGGATATGTTTTTTGGTTTGGTTGCTCTCTTCTTTCTGTGTTTCTTTCTTTTTTTTCATTACTTAAAAAAATTATTTTTAATAATAATTTTTTGATTTTAATAAACTTATTTTATTTTATTTTATTTATCTTCTCCTTTCTTTCTTTCTTTCTATTTTTTCTCCCTTTTATTCTGAGCCATGTGGAGGACAGGCTCTTGGTGCTCCAGCCAGGCGTCAGAGCTGTGCCTCTGAAGTGGGAGAGGCCAGTTCAGGACATTGGTCCACAAGAGACCTCCCAGCTCAACGTAATATCAAATGGTGAAAATCTCCCAGAGATCTCCATCTCAACGACAAGACACAGCTCCACTCAACGACCAGCAAGCTACAGTGCTGGACACCCTATGCCAAACAACTAGCAAGACAGGAACACAACTCCATCCATTAACACAGAGGCTGCCTAAAATCATAATAAGGCCACAGACACCCCAAAACACACCACCAGACGTGGACCTGCCCACCAGAAAGACAAGATCCAGCCTCATCCACCAAAACAAAGGCACTAGTCCCCTCCACCAGGAAGCCTACACAACCCACTGAACCAACCTTAGCCACTGGGGACAGACACCAAAAACAGCAGGAACTACGAACCTGCAGCCTGCAAAAAGGAGACCCCAAACACAGTAACATAAGCAAAATGAGAAGACAGAGAAACACACAGCAGATGAAGGAGCAGGGTAAAAAGCCACCAGACCTAACAAATGAAGAGGAAATAGGTAGTCAAACTGAAAAAGAAATCAGAATAATGATAGTAAAGATGATCCAAAATCTTGCAAATAGACTGGAGAAAATAAAAGAAACGTTTGACAAGGACTTAGAAGAACTAAACAGCAAACAGTGATGAACAACACAATAAATAAAATTAAAAATTCTTTAGAAGGGACCAATAGCAGAATAACTGAGGCAGAAGAACGGATAAGTGACCTGGAAGATAAAATAGTGGAAATAAAAAAAAAAAAAATAGTGGAAATAACTACGGCAGAGCTGAATAAAGAAAAAAGAACGAAAAGAATTGAGGGCAGTCTCAGAGACCTCTGGGACAAAAAAATGCACCAATATTCGAATTATAGGGGTCCCAGAAGAAGAAGAGCAAAAGAAAAGGACTGAGAAAGTATTTGAAGAGATTATAGTTGAAAACTTCCCTAATATGGGAAAGGAAATTGTTAATCAAGTCCAGGAAGCACAGACAGTCCCATACAGGATAAATGCAAGGAGAAACAGGCCAAGATACGTATTAATCAAACTATCAAGAATAAAATACAGAGAAAAAATATTAAAAGCAGCAAGGGAAAAACAACAAATAACACACAAGGGAATCTCCATAAGGTTAATAGCTGATCTTTCAGCAGAAACTCTGCAAGCCAGAAGGGAGTGGCAGGACATATTTAAAGTGATGAGGAGAAAAACCTACAACCAAGATTACTCTATCCAGCAAGGATCTCATTCAGATTTGACAGAGAAATTAAAACTTTTACAGACAAGCAAAAGCTAAGAGAATTCAGCACGTCCAAACCAGCTTTACAACAAATGCTAAAGGAACTTCTCTAGGCAGGAAAAACAATAGAAGGAAAAGACCTACAATAACAAACACAAAACAATTAAGAAAATGCTAATAGGAACATACATATCGATAATTACCTTAAATGTAACTGGATTAAATGTTCCAACAAAAAGACATAGACTGGCTGAATGGATACAAAAACAAGACCCATATATATGCTGTCTACAAGAGACCCACTTCAGACCTAGGGACACATAAAAAATGAAAGTGAGGGGATGGAAAAAGATATTCCATGCAAATGGAAATCAAAAGAAAGCTGGAGTAGCAATTCTCATATCAGACAAAATAGACTTTAAAACAAAGACTATTACAAGAGACAAAGGAAGACACTACATAATGATCAAGGGATAAATCCAAGAAGAAGATATAACAATTGTAAATATTTATGCACCCAACATAGGAGCACCTCAATACATAAGGCAAATACTAACGGCCATGAAAGGGGAAATCGAAAGTAACACTATCATAGCAGGGGACTTTAATACCCCACTTTCACCAATGGAGAGATCATCCAAAATGAAAATAAATAAGGAAACACAAGCTTTAAATGATACATTAAACAAGATGGACTTAACTGATATTTATAGGACATTCCATCCAAAACCAACAGAATACACTTTCTTCTCAAGTGCTCATGGAACATTCTCCAGGATCATATCTTGGGTCACAAATCAAGCCTTGGTAAATTTAAGAAAATTGAAATCATATCAAGTACCTTCTCCGACCACAACTCTATGAGACTAGCTATCAATTACAGGAAAAAATCTGTAAAAATACAAACACATGGAGGCTAAACAATACACTACTTAATAACCAAGATATCACTGAAGAAATCAAAGAGGAAATCAAAAAATACCTAGAAACAAATGACGGTGAAAACACGACGACCCAAAACCTATGGGATACAGCAAAAGCAGTTCTAAGAGGGAAGTTTATAGCAATACAATCCTACCTTAAGAAACAAGAAACATCTCAAATAAACAACCTAACCTTACACCTAAAGCAATTAGAGAAAGAAGAAAAAAAAAAAACCAAAGTTAGCAGAAGGAAAGAAATCATAAAGATCAGAGCAGAAATAAATGAAAAAGAAATGAAGGAAACAATAGCAAAGATCAATAAAACTAAAAGCTGGTTCTTTGAGAAGATAAACAAAATTGATAAACCATTAGCCACACTCATCAAGAAAACAAGGGAGAAGACTCAAACCAATAGAAATAGAAGTGAAAAAGAGAAGTAACAACTGACACTGCAGAAATACGGAGGATCATGAGAGATTACTACAAGCAAGTATATGGCAATAAAATGGACAACCTGGAAGAAATGGACAAATTCTTAGAAATGCACAACCTTCTGAGACTGAACCAGGAAGAAATAGAAAATATGAACAGACCAATCACAAGCACTGAAATGGAAACTGTGATTAAAAATCTTCCAACAAACAAAAACCCAGGACCAGATGGCTTCACAGGTGACTTCTGTCAAACATTTAGTGAAGAGCTAACACCTATCCTTCTCAAACTCTTCCAAAATATAGCAGAGGGAGAAACACCCCCAAACTCATTCTACGAGGCCACCACCACCCTGATACCAAAACCAGGCAAGATGTCACAAAGAAAGAAAACTACAGGCCAATATCACTGATGAACATAGATGCAAAAGTCCTCAACAAAATGCTAGCAAACAGAATCCAACAGTACATTAAAAGGATCAAACACTGTGATCAAGTGAGGATTATCCGAGGAATGCAAGGAGTCTTCAATATACGAAAATCAGTCAACGTGATACACCATATTAACAAATTAAAGGAGAAAAACTATAGGATTATCTCAATAGATGCAGAGAAAGCTTTTGACAAAATTCAACACCCATTTATCATAAAAACCCTCCAGAAAGTAAGCATAGAGGGAACTTTCCTCAACATAATAAAGACCATATATGACAAATCCACAGCCAACATCGTCCTCAGTGGTGAAAAACTGAAACCATTTGCACTAAGATCAGGAAGAAGACAAGTTTTCCCACTCTCACCACTATTATTCAACATAGTTTTGGAAGTTTTAGCCACAACAATCAGAGAAGAAAAAGAAATAAAAGGAATCCAAATCAGAAGAGAAGAAGTAAAGCTGTCACTGTTTGCAGATGACATGATACTATACACAGAGAATCCTAAAGATGCTACCAGAAAACTACTAGAGCTAATCAATGAATTTGGTAAATCTGCAGGATACAAAATTAATGCACAGAAATCTATTGCATTCCTATACACTAATGATGAAAAATCTGGAAGAGAAATTAAGGAAACACTCGCATTTACCACTGCAACAAAAAGGATAAAATACCTAGGAATAAACCTAACTAAGGAGATAAAAGACCTGTATGCAGAAAACTATAAGACACTGATGAAAGAAATTAAAGATGATACAAACAGATGGAGAGATATACCATGTTCTTGGATTGGAAGAATCAACATTGTAAAAATGACTACACTACCCAAAGCAATCTACAGATTCAATGCAATCCCTATCAAACTACCACTGGCATTTTTCACAGAACTAAAACAAAAAATTTCACAATTTGTATGGAAACACAAAAGACCCAAATAGCCAAAGCAATCTTGAGACAGAACGACGGAGCTGGAGGAATCAGGCTCCTGGACTTCAGACTATACTACAAAGCTACAGTAATAAAGACAGTATGGTACTGGCACAAAAACAGAAATATAGATCAATGGAACAGGATAGAACACCCAGAGATAAATCCACGCACATATGGTCACCTTATTTTTGATAAAGGAGGCAAGAATATACAATTGAGAAAAGACAGTCTCTTCATTAAGTGGTGCTGGGAAAACTGGACAGCTACATATAAAAGAATGAAATTAGAACACTCCCTGACACCATGCTCAAAAATAAACTCAAAATGGATTAAAGACCTAAATGTAAGGCCAGACACTATCAAACTCTTAGCGGAAAACATAGGCAGAACACTCTATGACATAAATCACAGCAAGATCCTTTTTGACCCACCTCCGAGAGAAATGGAAATTAAAACAAAAATAAACAAATGCAACCTAATGAAATTTAAAAGCTTTTGCACAGGAAAGGAAACCATAAACAAGACGAAAAGACAACCCTCAGAATAGGAGAAAATATTTGCAAATGAAGCAACTGACAAAGGATTAATCTCCAAAATTTACAAGCAGCTCATGCAGCTCAACATCAAAAAACCAAACAACCCAATCCAAAAATGGGCAGAAGACCTAAATAGACATTTCTCCAAAGAAGATATACAGATTGCCAACAAACACATGAAAGAATGCTCAACATCATTAATCATTAGAGAAATGCAAATGAAAACTACAGTGAGATATCATCTCACACTGGTCAGAATGGCCATCATCAAAAAATCTACAAACAATAATTGCTGGAGAGGGTGTGGAGAAAAGGGAACCCTCTTGCACTGTTGGTGGTAATGTAAATTGACACAGCCACTATGGAGAACAGTATAGAGGTTCCTTAAAAAACTAGAAATACAACTACCATACGACCCAGCAATCCCACTACTGGGCATATACCCTGAGAAAATCATAATTCAGAAAGAGTCATATACCACAATGTTCATTGCAGCTCTATTTACAATAGCCAGGTAATGGAAGCAACCTAAGTGTCTTTCAACAGATGAATGAATAAAGAAGATGTGGCACATATATACAATGGAATATTACTCAGCCATAAAAAGAAACAAAAGTGGGTTATTTGTAGTGAGGTGGATGGACCTAGAGTCTGTCATACAGAGTGAAGTAAGTCAGAAAGAGAAAAACAAATACAGTATGCTAACACATATATATGGAATCTAAGGGGGAAAAAAAGGTCATGAAGAACCTAGGGGCAAGACAGGAATATAGACACAGACTTACTAGAGAATGGACTTGAGGACACGGGGAGGGGGAAGGGTAAGCTGGGAGAAAGTGAGAGAGTGTTATGGACATATATACACTACCAAGTGTAAAATAGGTAGCTAGTGGGAAGCAGCCGCATAGCACAGGGACATCAGCTCGGTGCTTTGTAACCACCTAGAGGGGTGGGATAGGGAGGGTGGGAGGGAGGGAGATGCAAGAGGGAAGAGATATGGGAACATATGTATATGTATAACTGATTCACTTTGTTATAAAGCAGAAACTAACACCCCATTGTAAAGCAATTATACTCCAATAAAGTTGTTTTTTTTTTTAAAAAAAAGACTAGAAGAAGATGAATCCAAATCTGTCAAATGAGGAAAGCCTGAATGTATACATAGACTCCTCCAAAGGCTCAGGTATTAGAAAGGCTAAGTACTTCCAGAAATGGGGTGTTAATATAATGAAACTTGGTGAAGAGCAGCTTAAGAAGCTGGGCAAATTCTCCCCAATCACCAGACAGAAGACCAGCAATTTATTCTCTGCGGATATATCTTAGTCTTATACTCTTCAACATAAGTGGGCTAAGAAGATTCCCAGACAGTTGAGGAAACCTTACAATAGGAATAATTGAGATCAAGCAAACAGAAATAAAGCACTTGGAGGAAACCTTCTATAGGGAAAAGAAAGCTTGAGAAAAACTCAATAATCCTAGAGAGAGAAGAGCAGTTAGTAACACATTATAAAAAGAAACTTTCAAGGAACAAAAGAAAGGTCATGAAATTTAAAATATGAGAGTATAATTTTTTAAAAAAAAATTAAACAGATTTGTTAGGAAGTTAAATTTAGGAGAACTTTAGGAAATCTCCCAGAAAGAGGAGGAAAAATAAAATAGAAAGGAGGAAAAAAATAAGAAAGCTTGTGTGTTTGGTTTAAATATTGCCTTGTTTTCATCAATAAATAAATGTACAGGTTTTAAAAAGTCAAATTGTACTAAAAGTTTTATACCAACAACAAAATAAATTATCAGTTCCCTTACCCATTTTTTCCTCCTCCCTACTTGGTGATTTCACTTTGACTCTTTGAGCTGTTTCTTGTTGGCATTTACCTAACTTTCTGTGCTTAAATAATATGCATATTTTGCTGTGTTTAGATACATCAATTTGGGACATAATCTAATTACTTTCTTATTATGGTAGTGGGGCATTTTATTCTCTTATGTTCCCATCCTCTCTGCTTCTCCTGCTCCATGATTCCAGTGTAGTTGTATTCATTTTTTAGATTAAATCGATACCCAGTTATGTCTATGTAAGTATTACTCACAGCTGAGCACTGTACAATGAATATATTTCCTTTCTTATATTTTTCTGAAGTTAATTATCACCATGTTTTTTTTTATTGAGGTACAACTTACACACCATAATATGCACCCATCATTACAATTCAACATACAACTCAATGAATTTTAGTAAATTTATAGGGTTGTGCAACTATCACCACAATCTAGCTTTGGAACATTTCCATCACCCCAGAAAACTCTTTCGTGTCTGTTTACAGTCAGCCCCTGCTCCCACTCCCAGCCCCAGGCATCCACTCATCTGTTTTCTGTCTCTATAAATTTGCCTTTTTTGGAAACTTCATATAAATGAAATCATGCAACATGTAGTCTTTTGTATCTGGCTTCTTTCACTTAGCGTAATATTTTGAGATTCATTATGTTGTAGCCTGTATCTGTAGTTCGTTCCTTTTTATTGATGAATAGTATTCTATTTTATGCATATACAACACTTTGTTAATCCACTCACCAGCTGATGGATATTTGGATTGTTTCCACTTTTTGGCTACTATAAATAATGCTGCTGTTAACATATGCGTGCAAGCCTTGTATGACTTGTGTTTTCATTTCCCTAGGATAAATACCTAGGCATGGATTTCTGAATTATATAGTAAGTTTACATGTAATGTTTTAAGAAACCGCCGATCTGTTTTCCAAAGTAACTGTCTAATTTTACACTCACACAAGCAACGTATGGGTGTTCCAGTTACTCCATATACTCACCTACACTCGAAATTTTCAGTCTTTTTGTTTAAAGCCATTTTAGTGGGTGTATAGCAGTATCTCATTTTAATTCATATTTCTCTAATGACTCATTATTTTGAGCCTCTTATCCTGGGCTTATGAGCTCAAGATCTTTTTGATGAAATGTCTATGCAAATCTATTGCCTACTGTATTAGTTTTTTATTGCTGCCATAATAAATTACTGCAAATGTGGCTGCTTAAAATACTACATTTATTATCTCACAGTCTCTGTAGGTGAGAATTCCATTCTGGCTCAGCTGGGTCTCCTGCTTAGGGTCTCACAAGGCTGTAATTAAATTATCAACAGGACAACAGGATGTGTCCCTTACTGCATGCTCTAGGAAAGAATCCTCTTTCAAGCTCACTCAGCTTGCTGGCCAAGTTCAGTTCTTAGTGGTTGTAAGACCAAGGTCTCTGTTTCCTTGTTAACTGTCATCCACGGACCAGTCTTTGCTTCTAAATGCTTCCTGAATTCCTTTTATTCTTTCTCTGTGGCCCCTGCCAGCAACAAGGACTTTCTTTTCCCTCACACTTCAAATCTCTCTGCCTCTATCTTTTCTTTCTAGCTCATCTTTTTTTTTTTTTTAGAACATACCAAATGCATAAACTTTTATTCGCTAAACAATTTCAGTGCCTGAATTTTTGTGACAGTTTTTTTTTTAACATATTTATTGGAGTATAATTGCTTTACAGTGGGGTGTTAGTTTCTGCTTTATAACAAAGTGAATCAGTTATACATATACATATGTCCCGATATCTCTTCCCTCTTGTGTCTCCCTCCCTCCTACCCTCCCTATCCCACCCCTCTAGGTGGTCACAAAGCACCGAGCTGATCTCCCTGTGCTATGCGGCTGATTTCCACTAGCTAGCTATTTTATGTTTGGTAGTATATATATGTCCATGCCACTCTCTCACTTTCTCCAGGCTTCCCCTTCCCCTTCCCCGTATCCTCAATCTCATTCTCTAGTAGGTCTGTGTCTTTATTCCCGTCTTGCCCCTAGGTTCTTCATGACCTTTTTTTTTTTTTTTTTTTAGATTCCATATATATGTGTTAGCAGACGGTATTTGTTTTTCTCTTTCTGACATACTTCACTTTGTATGATAGACTCTAGGTCCATCCACCTCACTACAAATAACTCAATTTCGTTTGTTTTTATGGCTGAGTAATATTCCATTGTATATATGTACCACGTCTTCTTTATCCATTCATCTGTCAATGGACACTTAGGTTGTTTCCATGTCCTGGCTATTGTAAATAGAGCTTCAATGAACATTGTGGTACATGACTCTTTTTGAATTATGGTTTTCTCAGGGTATATGCCCAGTAGTGGGATTGCTGGGTCGTATGGTAGTTGTATTTCTAGTTTTTTAAGGAACCTTCATACTGTTCTCCATAGTGGCTGTGTCAATTTACATTACCACCAACAGTGCCAGAGAGTTCCCTTTTCTCCACACCCTCTCCAGCATTTATTGTTTGTGGATTTTTTGATGATGGCCATTCTGACCAGTATGAGATGATATCTCATTGTAGTTTTGATTTGCATTTCTCTAATGATTAATGATGTTGAACATTCTTTCACATGTTTGTTGGCAATCTGTATATCTTCTTTGGAGAAATGCCTATTTAGGGCTTCTGCCCATTTTTGGATTGGGCTGTTTGGTTTTTTGATATTGAGCTGCATGAGCTGCTTGTAAATTTTGGAGATTAATCCTTTGTCAGTTGCTTCATTTGCAAATATTTTCTCCCATTCTGAGGGTTGTCTTTTCATCTTGTTTATGCTTTCCTTTGCTGTGCAAAAGCTTTTAAATTTCATTAGGTCGCATTTGTTTATTTTTGTTTTAATTTCCATTTCTCTCGGAGGTGGGTCAAAAAGGATCTTGTTGAGATTTATGTCATAGAGTGTTCTGCCTATGTTTTCCGCTAAGAGTTTTATAGTGTCTGGCCTTACATTTAGGTCTTTAATCCATTTTGAGTTTACTTTTGTGTATGGTGTTAGGGAGTGTCTACTTTCATTCTTTTACATGTAGCGGTCCAGTTTTCCCAGCACCACTTATTGAAGAGGCTTTCTTTCCTCCACTGTATATTCTTGCCTCCTTTATCAAAGATAAGGTGACCATATGTGCGTGGGTTTATCTCTGGGTGTTCTATCCTGTTCCATTGATCTATATTTCTGTTTTTGTGCCAGTACCTTCCTGTCTTGATTATTGTAGCTTTGTAGTAGTCTGAAGTCAGGGAGCCTGATTCTTCCAGCTCCATTGTTCTTTCTCAAGATTGCTTTGGCTATTCAGGGTCATTTGTGTTTCCATACAAATTGTGCAATTTTTTGTTCTAGTTCTGTGAAAAATGCCAGTGGTAGTTTGATAGTGATTGCATTGAATTTGTAGATTGCTTTGGGTAGTGTAGTCATTTTCACAGTATTGATTCTTCCAATCCAAGAACATGGTATATCTCTCCATCTATTTGTATCATCTTTAATTTCTTTCATCAGTGTCTTATAATTTTCTGCATACAGGTCTTTTGTCTCCTTAGGTAGGTTTATTCCTAGATATTTTATTCTTTTTGTTGCAATGGTAAATGGGAGTGTTTTCTTAATTTCACTTTCAGATTTTTCATCATTAATGTATAGGAATGCAAGAGATTTCTGTGCCTTAATTTTGTGTCCTGCTACTTTACCAAATTCATTGATTAGCTCTAGTAGTTTTCTGGTAGCACCTTTAGGATTCTCTATGTATAGTATCATGTCATCTGCAAACAGTGACAGCTTTACTTTTTCTTTTCTGATTTGTATTCCTTTTATTTCTTTTTCTTCTCTGATTGCTGTGACTAAAACTTCCAAAACTATCTTGAATAATAGTGATAAGAGTGGGCAAACTTGTCTAGTTCCTGATGCTAGTGGAAATGATTTCAGTTTTCCACCACTGAGGATGATGTTGGCTGTGAGTTTGTCATATATGGCCTTTATTATGTTGAGGAAAGTTCCCTCTATACCTACTTTCTGGAGGGTTTTTATGATAAATGGGTGTTGAATTTTGTCAAAAGCTTTCTCTGCATCTATTGAGATGATCATATGGTTTTCCTCCTTCAGTTTCTTAATATGGTGTGTCACATTGTTTGATTTGCATATATTGAAGACTCCTTGCGTTCCTGGGATAAACCCGACTTGATCATGGTGTATGATCCTTTTAATGTGCTGTTGGATTCTGTTTGCTAGCATTTTGTTGAGGACTTTTGCATCTATGTTCATCAGTGATACTGGCCTGTAGTTTTCTTTCTTTGTGACATCTTTGTCTGGTTGTGGTATCAGGGTGATGGTGGCCTCATAGAATGAGTTTGGGAGTGTTCCTCCCTCTGCTATATTTTGGAAGAGTTTGAGAAGGATAGGTGTCAGCTCTTCTATAAATGTTTGATAGAATTCGCCAGTGAAGCCATCTGGTCCTGGGTTTTTGTTTGTTGGAAGATTTTTAATCACAGTTTCCATTTCAGTGCTTGTGATTGGTCTGTTCATATTTTCTATTTCTTCCTGGTTCAGTCTCGGAATGTTGTGCATTTCTAAGAATTTGTCCATTTCTTCCAGGTTGTCCATTTTATTGCCATATACTTGCTTGTAGTAATCTCTCATGATCCTTTGTATTTCTGCAGTGTCAGTCGTTACTTCTCCTTTTTCATTTCTAATTCTATTGGTTTGAGTCTTCTCCCTTTTTTTCTTGATGAGTGTGGCTAATGGTTTATCAATTTTGTTTATCTTCTCAAAGAACCAGCTTTTAGTTTTATTGATCTTTGCTATTGTTTCCTTCATTTCTTTTTCATTTATTTCTGCTCTGATCTTTATGATTTCTTTCCTTCTGCTAACTTTGGGGTATTTTTCTTCTGCTTTCTCTAATTGCTTTAGGTGTAAGGTTAGGTTGTTTATTTGAGATGTTTCTTGTTTCTTAAGGTAGGATTGTATTGCTATAAACTTCCCTCTTAGAACTGCTTTTGCTGTATCCCATAGGTTTTGGGTCGTCGTGTTTTCACCGTCATTTGTTTCTAGATATTTTTTGATTTCCTCTTTGATTTCTTCAGTGATATCTTGGTTATTAAGTAGTGTATTGTTTCGCCTCCATGTGTTTGTAATTTTTACTGATTTTTTTCCTGTAATTGATATCTAGTCTCATAGCGTTGTGGTCAGAAAAGATACTTGATATGATTTCAATTTTCTTAAATTTACCAAGGCTTGCTTTGTGTCCCAAGATATGATCTATCCTTGAGAATGTTCCATGAGCACTTGAGAAGAAAGTGTATTCTGTTGGTTTTGGATGGAATGTCCTATAAATATCAATTAAGTCCATCTTGTTTAATGTATCATTTAAAGCTTGTGTTTCCTTATTTATTTTCATTTTGGATGATCTGTCCATTGGTGAAAGTGGGGTGTTAAAGTCCCCTAGTATGATTGTGTTACTGTCGATTTCCCCTTTTATGGCTGTTAGTATTTGCCTTATGTATTGAGGTGCTCCTATGTTGGGTGCATAAATATTTACAATTGTTATATATTCTTCTTGGATTGATCCCTTGATCATTATGTGGTGTCCATCTTTGTCTCTTGTAACAGTCTTTGTTTTAAAGTCTATTTTGTCTGATATGAGAATTGCTACTCCAGCTTTCTTTTGATTTCCATTTGCATGGAATATCTTTTTCCATCCCCTCACTTTCATTTTTTATGTGTCCCTAGGTCTGAAGTGGGTCTCTTGTAGACAGCATATATACGGGTCTTGTTTTTGTATTCATTCAGCCAGTCTATGTCTTTTGGTTGGAGCATTTAATCCATTTACAATTAAGGTGATTATCGATATGTATATTCCTATTAGCATTTTCTTAATTGTTTTGGGTTTGTTATTGTATGTCTTTTCCTTCTCTTGTTTTTCCTGCCAAGAGAAATTCCTTTATCATTTGTTGTAAAGCTGGTTTGGTGGTGCTGAATTCTTTTAGCTTTTGCTTGTCTGTAAAAGTTTTAATTTCTCTGTCAAATCTGAATGAGTTCCTTGCTCGGTAGAGTAATCTTGGTTGTAGGTTTTTCTCCTTCATCACTTTAAATATGTCCTGCCACTCCCTTCTGGCTTGCAGAGTTTCTGCTGAAAGATCAGCTATTAACCTTATGGGGATTCCCTTGTGTGTTATTTGTTGGTTTTCCCTTGCTGTTTTTTTTTTTTTTTTTAAAGTATTATTTCTTTCACTTTTTTTTTTTTTTAAAGTTTTACTTGATTTTATTTATTTATTTATTTATTTTTGGCTGTGTTGGGTCTTCGGTTCGTGCGAGGGCTTTCTCCAGTTGCGGCAAGCGGGGGCCACTCTTCATCGCGGTGCGGGGACCGCTCTTCATCGCGGTGCGCGGGCCTTTCTCTATCGCGGCCCCTCCCGTCGCGGGGCACAGGCTCCAGACGCGTAGGCTCAGCAATTGTGGCTCACGGGCCCAGCTGCTCCGTGGCATGTGGGATCTTCCCAGACCAGGGCTTGAACCCGTGTCCCCTGCATTAGCAGGCAGATTCTCAACCACTGCGCCACCAGGGAAGCCCCTCCCTTGCTGTTTTTAATATTTTTTCTTTGTATTTAATTTTTGATAGTTTGATTAATATGTGTTTTGGCATGTTTCTCCTTGGATTTATCCTGTATGTGACTCTCTGTGCTTCCTGGACTTGATTGACTATTTCCTTTCCCATATTAGGGAAGTTTTCAAATATAATCTCTTCAAATATTTTCTCAGTCTCTTTCTTTTTCTCTTCTTCTTCTGGGACCCCTATATTTCGAATGTTGGTGTGTTTAATGTTGCCCCAGAGGTCTCTGAGATGGCCCTCAATTCTTTTCATTCTGTTTTCTTTATTCTGCTCTGCAGTAGTTATTTCCACTATTTTATCTTCCAGGTCACTTATCCATTCTTCTGCCTCAATTATTTTGCTATTGATCCCTTCTAGTGAAATTTTAATTTCATTTATTGTGTTGTTCTTCACTGTTTGTTTGGTCTTTAGTTCTTCTTTGTCCTTGTTAAAGTTTTTTTTATTTTCTCCATTCTATTTGCAAGATTTTGGATTATCTTTACTATCATAACTCTGAATTCTTGTTCAGGTAGACTGCCTATTTCCTCTTCATTTGTTAGGTCTGGTGGCTTTTTGCCTTGCTCCTTCATCTGCTGTGCGTTTCTCTGTCTTCTCATTTTGCTTAACTTACTGTGTTTGGGGAATTCTTTTCGCAGGCTGCAGGTTCGTAGTTCCCATTGTTTTTCGTGTCTGTCCCCAGTGGCTAAGGTTGGTTCAGTGGGTTGTGTAGGCTTCCTGGTGGAGGGGACTAATGCCTGTGTTCTGGTGGATGAGGCTGGATCGTGTCTTTCTGGTGGGCAGGTCCACGTCTGGTGGTGTGTTTGGGGGTGTCTGTGGCCTTATTATGATTTTATGCAGCCTCTCTGCTAATGGGTGGGTTTGTGTTCCTTTCTTGCTAGTTGTTTGGCATAGGGTGTCCAGCACTGTAACTTGCTGGTCATTGAGTGGAGCTGGGTGTTGGTGTTGGGATGGAGATCTCTGGGAGATTTTCACCATTTGATATTATGTGGAGCTGAGATGTCTCTTGTGGACCCATGTCCTGAACTTGGCTTTCCCAGTTCAGAGGCACAGCCCTGACACCAGGCTGGAGCACCAAGAGCCTGTCATCCACATGGCTCAAAATAAAAGGGAAAAAAGAAAGAAAGAAAGAAGATAAAATAAAATAAAGTAAAATAAAATAAAGTTATTAAAATAAAAACTAAAAAATAATTATTAAAAAAAATTTTTAAGTAATAAAAAATAAACGAAAGAAAGAAAGAAGAGAGCAACTAAACCAAAAAAACAAATCCACCAATGATAACAAGTGCTAAAAACTACACTAAAAAAACAAACAAACAAAAAAAAAACGGGACAGATAGAACCCTAGGACAAATGGTAAAATCAAAGCTATACAGACGAAATCACACACAGAAGCATACACATACACACTCACAAAAAGAGAAAAAGGGAAA
Source organism: Balaenoptera acutorostrata (assembly GCF_949987535.1). Lineage (NCBI taxonomy): Eukaryota > Metazoa > Chordata > Mammalia > Artiodactyla > Balaenopteridae > Balaenoptera > Balaenoptera acutorostrata. The sequence goes on along the minus strand of NC_080075.1, from coordinate 36,279,297 downwards.
AAAATATATATATATCGTTGCTCCCAAAGTCCACCTCCTCAATTTGGGATTCTTCAGTCTATTCAGGTATTCCACAGATGCAGGGTACATCAAGTTGATTGTGGAGCTTTAATCCACTGCTCCTGAGGCTGCTGGGAGAGATTTCCCTTTCTCTTCTTTGTTCGCACAGCTCCCAGGGTTCAGCTTTGGCTTTGGACCCGCCTCTGCATGTAGGTCACCTGAGGGCCTCTGTTCCTGCCCAGACAGAACGGGGTTAAAGGAGCAGCTGCTTCAGGGGCTCTGGCTCACTCGGGTTGGGGGGAGGGAGGGGTACGGATGCGGGGCGAGCCTGCGGCGGCAGAGGCCTGTGTGACGTTGCACCAGCCTGAGGCGCACCGTGCGTTCTCCCGGGGAAGTTGTCCCTGGATCACGGGAGCCTGGCAGTGGTGGCTGCACAGGCTCCCGGGAGGGGCGGTGTGGAGAGTGACCTGGGCTTGCTCACAGGCTTCTTGGTGGCGGCAGCAGCAGCCTTAGCGTCTCATGCCCGTCTCTGGGGTCCGTGCTGGTAGCCGCGGCTCGCACCCGTCTCTGGAGCTCCTTTAAGCGGCGCTCTGAATCCCCTCTCCTTGCGCACCAGAGAACAAAGAGGCAAGAAAAAGTCTCTTGTCTCTTCGGCAGGTCCAGACTTTTTCCCGTACTCCCTCCCGGCTAGCTGTGGTGCACTAGCTCCCTTCAGGCTGTGTTCATGCCTCCAACCCCAGTCCTCTCCCTGGGATCCGACCTCCGAAGCCCAAGCCTCAGCTCCCAGCCCCCGCCCGCCCTGGCGGGTGAGCAGACAAGCCTCTCGGGCTGGTGAGTGCTGGTCAGCACCAATCCTCTGTGCGGGAATCTCTCCGCTTTGCCCTCCGCACCCGTGTGGCTGCGCTCTCCTCCGTGGCTCCAAAGCTCCCCCCCTCCACCACCCGATGTTTCCGCCCACGAAGGGGCTTCCTAGTGTGTGTAAACCTTTCCTCCTTCACAGTTCCCTCCCACTGGCGCAGGTCCTGTCCCTATTCCTTTGTCTCTGTTTTTTCTTTTTTCTTTTGCCCTACCCAGGTACGTGGGGAGTTTCTTGCCTTTTGGAAAGTCTGAGGTCTTCTGCCAGCGTTCAGTAGTTGTTCTGTAGGAGCTGTTCCACATGTAGATGTATTTCTAACGTATTTGTGGGGAGGAATGTGATCTCCACTTCTTACTCTTCTGACATCTTGAAGCTCCCTAGCTCATTTTTTTGATGCTAGCTTTTATGGGCTAGTATGATTAGATTGGGACCACCCAGGTAATCTAGCATAATATCCCTGTATTATAGTCCGTAACCTTAGTTACATCAGCAAAATCCCTTATACCAAGTACTATAACATATTCACAAATTTCAGGGATTGGAGCATGGATATAGTGGGGAGGGGTGTTGCCTAAATCATCCACTTTTAAATGGCTTGTTAGTCTTATTAATGAGTTGTAAAAGTGCTTATATATTCTGGATTCAAGTCTGTTAGCAGAAATTCACAAACTTTTTTTTGTACATGGAAAGATAGTAAATATTTTATGTTTTGTATGTCATATAGGATCGCTTTTGCATATTCTTCTTTTTTAAACAACCCTTTAAAAATATAAAAACCATGCTTAGCTCATGGGTCTTACAAAAACAGGCTGCAGGCCATAGTTTGCCAACCCCCGAGATGTGATTTGCAGATATTTTCTCCAAGTTGGTGGCTTGTCTTTTTAAATTTTCTTACTGTTGTCTTTGGAAGAGTGTAATAGACAGACTTAAAATGGCCCTCATAATCCCTGCCTCCTGTTATTGGTGCTTTGGTTAAATCCCTCCCCTTGAAAATGGTGGGACCTGTGACTTGCTTCTCACCAATGAGATGTGGCAAAGGTGGTTCCATGTACACAATTGAAGAGTATAGCACCTATTGTGCCAGACCTTTCTTTCTCCTGCTAGAGCCCCCCCCCCTCTCTCTCTCCCCACCCCCCCCCCCCCCCCCCCCCCCCGTTCTCTCTCTCCTTCCTGGCTTTGAAGGAGCAAGATGCCATGAATCCTTTAGTCCTCAGGTACTGGATACTGTCAACAGTCCTCCAAGTTGGGAAAGAGACCTTCCCTAGTTGACTTTCAGATGCAACCTCAGCCTTGGCTGACACCTTGATCCCAGTCTTGTAAGACCCTAAGCAAAAGACCCAACTGAACTATGTCCTGATTTCTGACTTAGAGATGTTGTGCCCTAATAAGTATATGTTTTAAGCCACTAATGTTGCAGTAATTTGTTACACAGTATGGAATACTAATACAAAAAATAAATGTCCTTAAGTCTACTGTATCACTTTTTTTCTCTTGATAGCATACCTAAGAGATCTTTGCCTAACTTGAAGTCACAAAGATTTCCTACAGTGTTTTCTTCTAGGTGTTTTAGAGTTTTAGTTCCTACATTTAGATGTATCAACTATTTAGAGTTAACTTATATGTATGCTGTGAGATAAGGGTATAAGATCATTTCTTTAAACATTTGGGTAACTAGTTCTCCAAGCATCATTTGTTGCAAAGAATCTCCTTTCCTTCATTAAACTGCTTTGGAACCCTTGCTGAAAGTCAATTAATTATAAATGTAAGGGTTTATTTCTGAACTCTCATTCTGTTTTGTTGATCCATATGTTTATCCTTACCCAAATACTCCATTGTCTTGATTACCATAGATTTATAGTGGGTTTCATAATCAGGTATTCCAACGCCTCCAAATTTAGTCTTCCTTTTCAAAATTTCATTGGTTAGTTCTTTGTGTTTCCATATAATTTTAGAAGCACCTTGTCAATTTCTACCAAAATAAGTAAATAAATAAAGCCTCGTGGGATTTTTTTTTTTAATTTTATTTATTTATTTATTTATGGCTGTGTTGGGTCTTCGTTTCTGTGCGAGGGCTTTCTCCAGTTGCGGCAATAGGGGGCCACTCTTCATCGTGGTGCGCGGACCCCTCACTGTCGCGGCCTCTCTTGTTGCGGAGCACAGGCTCCAGACACGCAGGCTCAGCAATTGTGGCCCACAGGCCCAGTCGCTCCGCAGCATGTGGGATCCTCCCAGACCAGGGCTCGAACCCGTGTCCCCTGCATTGGCAGGCAGACTCTCAACCACTGCGCCACCAGGGAAGCCCTCGTGGGATTTTGATAAAGATTTTCTTGAATCTAAGAATTGCCATCTTAACAATATTGAGTCATTCAGTCTAGAACATAAAATGTCTCTCAATTTTCATTTCTGTCAGCATTTATTTCAATCTTCATTTCTGTCAGCAGTGCCTTGTGATTTTCTGTGAATAAGACTTGTTCTTTTGTTGCATTTATTCTAAATGTTTTATTCTTTTTGATGTTATCAGGAATGAAATTTCATGTTCCAATTCTTCATTACCAGAATATATTTTAAAAATTCATCTTTGCCTATTTTCTTGTATCCTGTGACCTTGAACTCATTTACTAGTCCTAATATTTTATTTTAATATTCCTTAGGAGTTTCTACATTCAGGATCATGTTGTCTTCAAAAAAGGCAGTTTTACTTCTTCCTTTTGCTTTTCTATATGCTTTCAATTTCTTTGTCTTGTCTTATTGTACTGCCTAGAGTCTGCAGCACAATGTTGTATAGAACAGGTGAGAGTGGATATCTTTGCCTTTGCCCTAATCTTAGAGACAAAGCACTAAGTCTTTCACAATTTAGTATAATGTTAGCCAAAGGTTTTTGTACATGTCTTTTTTCACATTGAGAAAGTTCCCTGCTATTCCCAATTTGTTGAATATAGATGAAAAATTCTCAAAAAACCCCACAAAAACCTAGCAAATGAAATCCAACAACATATAAAAAAGGAATACCATGACTAACTGGGATTTATTTATCACAGAAATAACCTTATATTTTCATCTATATTCAAGTTAGATATTGATCTGTAGTTTTCTTTTCCTGAGATATCTTTATGTGTCTTTGGTATAAGGATAAAACTAGCCTCATAGCATTGGGAAATATCCCTTTTTCCTCTACTTTCTGGATATCTATTTTCTGGCAGAATTTGTGAAGTGTTGGTATTATTTCTTATTTAAATGTTTAACACATTTCACCAGAGAAGATATCTGGGCCTGGGCTTTTCTTTGTGGATTTTTGATTACTAATTCAATTTCTTTACCTGTTGTTCTGTTCAGATTTTCTACAACTTCTTAAGTTTGTTTCAGTAGTTTGTGTCTTTCTAGGAAATTATCTGCTTCATCTAAGTTTCCTTACAATTCTTTTAATTTGTGTGATCTCTATTTATCTTGGTCAAACTGGCTCAGGGGTCAACATAGTATGTATAGCTTAGTGGTCAGCCAGTGATTGGCCTCAAACACCTTGAGTCAATCAGGCTCACACCCTGCTCAGTGACCTGTTTTTGGGTTAGGAGGAAATCCACATTTCAGGCAGTTGGAATCTTTGATCTTGACATTACACTCTGTCATTCACTTTCAGGTCTTCTCTGTATAGGCACATGGCCTCAGAGTCAGCCATTGATGTCTGAGGACCTTCACTAGCTCTTCTAGAGCTGTCTAATTTTTTGGAATCCACCTGCTAAATTTCTGGTTAGATTATAGGTCTGCCACTCACTCCAACCAGGATTACAACCTCAGGCTTACATTGCAGGGTTGTGGCCCACATCATTCTCTTCCTATCAAGGTTGCTACTATTGCTGGCAATACTACTTTGTGTGAGTCTTTTTGCCCTCCCCTCCAAATCAAGTCAGCCCCTTTAGCAGTCCCTTCTGGTTTTATAGCTAGCCTCACCCTGTACAAATACCATGCCAAATGAGCTGAAGGACTGGATCGAATAGCTCCAGGAAAGGATGGCACAGACTTCTACTGCTCTTACCTGAAATTCAGCAATTTTTTTTTTACTAATAAATATTATACTTCTCAATTTATTGTTTGCCTTTGTTTGATTCCCAGAGCCCTGAATTTTTTTTTTTTTTGAAAAAAAAAAATTTGTAAGTTTTATACTTATTTTGGGGAAGATAGGATTTACCAACCTTATTATTTTGCCATAATTGGACATTCCTGCCCAGGCCACCTGGCATCCCAGATACCTCTCTGTTTTCATTTCTTTAGTTTTTCCTTATATATATTGCTAATTGTCCATACATTGCCAATAGTTGGAATAATTTTTCACCAGAAAGCAATCTCTCTCTTTTAATGTTTTATTTTTGGAGTCTTCCATTCTGAGCATTTCCATTCTACTTTTATCTACAGAAAAAATTAATTGCACCATTAATATCACTTTTTAATTATCTTAGGAATTCCCTATACTCATCTCCTGATTTAGATTGCTCCTGAACCTTAAGACTTTCTCTTTTTTGGTTTATTCTCTTGTTTTGGTGGAACACAATGTCCAATAGAGCTTTTTTTTTTTCCTGTTAAAAATAAATGGTGATGACAATCCTCAACATGCCATCTTTTGTAATCACTCTGCTCTAAGCTATGACTTCCTCAGACTGTTGTTTGGCTGGGTGGAATTTTTGTTGCTGTTTTGCTAAGTGGGCAATGCAATTTGAAATAAATAGCCTAACTGTTAGTGAAAATAGAGTGAGGAGAGAGAAGAAAAAGACCCAGAAATAAAGTCTTTCTTTGTCAGTGATTTTTAAAATTAGAGTTGCATTCTTTTGTATATATATTTTTTAAAAATTGCTGATTCCGGCCTCGAGTGGTTTCAAGACCAAAGCACAGAGTACCCAAGGAAACACATACATTCTCATTAGAGAAACGTGAGGATTATAAGATTGAAGCAAAAATTTACAACAGTCCATCATAACAACACATCAGTATATCTTTGCCTAAAAAGGAAGTTCAAGATACCAAGAGTAGAACGTTACCAAGACTTAGATTAGTTCTAACACATCATGCTTGTCAGCAGCATTCTCCAAATTTGCCTAACTCAAATCCAGACAAAGGAAAAGAAGATTCTCATAGCTATGGAGGCCATAAGTAGAGCCATGTGCCCTGAAAATGATGGGACTGGTTATGTCTTGGAGAAGGGGGAAAAGATGAGACAGTGCCTTTGGCAAATAATTTTATCCACTCCAGAATTGCTGGAGAATGCTTCAGAATTGCTTCTAACATTTCAAAGCAGGACAGGGATGAATTGACAGTTATTCTCTTTATATTCAGGATGTAATTTGAACCTGAAATGTCTCGGCAGCCATCTCCTGGTTTTTATCCAGAATATCCACACTGATGTCACTCAAGAAAAATTCCTAGTTTATGAACATCTTTTGAAAACTCTAACAGCTACCAGCAGCTTTGAAATGGTAAAAGAGTTTATTTGCTGAACAAAACTTCAATTGGATGGACCATCTGGGTACCTAAGGTGCAGATGGAGTTCCTGCAATGATTAACCACACATTTATTTTTACTTCTACAGTGAAGATGGAAGTTGTACACACAGTACTGAGGATCATTATGTGCTCCGCTGGACTACATTGGCACCAAGGTGCTGTCTACATCCTATATGAAGATTGTCTTCTGCAATGAAAATCATTTTATCAGTGCCAGGGATAAATTTACTACCTTTTCAAGAGGTTTAGTCAAGAACTGAAGGTATAATATTAAGTTCTTAATTACACAAAAGTTCATTAGATTTCACAGAAAAGTCTTAAAATGCTTTCTTTGAAGTCTGGACACATTTTTGGTGTTGATAATGGAGTATCTGCCTTTGTTTACATTTTAATTTATTTTATTTATTTTATTTATTTATTTATTTTTGGCTGTGCTGGGTCTTCGGTTCATGCGAGGGCTTTCTCTAGTTGCGGCAAGTGGGGGCCACTCTTAATCGCGGTGCGGGGACCGCTCTTCATCGCGGTGCGCGGGCCTTTCACTATTGCGGCCCCTCCCGTTGCGGGGCACAGGCTCCAGACGCGCAGGCTCAGCAGCTGTGGCTCACGGGCCCAGCTGCTCCGTGGCATGTGGGATCTTCCCAGACCAGGGCTCGAACCCGTGTCTCCTGCATTAGCAGGCAGATTCTCAACCACTGCGCCACCAGGGAAGCCCTTTGTTTACATTTTAAGGCAAAGAACATTCTCAGAACCATCTAAAGGGAGATTTATTTTGGCCTGGCTCACTTCAAAGATGACTTGGGTCCATATAAATGAGGTAAACCCTTCCCTTTAAGACAGTTGTCAGCATGTTCAGCTATAAAGTCTTAACCAACCTGCAAAGTCAACAGGGCCCATAACACCCAAATGTTTACAAAGTCTTGGACTAAGCAACAAGATAGACAATGAAGGGGCCAAGGCCTACTTGGTCTCCATGTGTAAGTCAACTTTTTCCATTTTATTCACTCTTTTAATACTATGTGCCTCTTCTTCATAATACTTGCCATGATTGTAACTTTACATTTTTAATGGTCCTTTTGATGGGCCAACTTAGCTATAGTCTCCAGTTATTCAATGTCAGTGCTGTTGTGGATATATTTTGTAGATGTGATTCAAGTTCATAATCAGTTGACTTGAAGTAGGGAGATTATCCTAGATGATCTGGGTGGATCTGATTCACGGAGCTGAAAGGCCTGAAAAGCAAAGCTGAGGTTTCCCTAAAGAAGAAAAAATTTCTGTGTGTGGATAGCAGCTTCAGCCCATGCCTGAGACTGTCCAGCCTGTCCTTTCTGATAGCCTGCCCTATAAATTTCAGACTCGCCTAACTAGCCCACACAATCAAGTAAGCCAACTCCTTGCAAGAAACTTCTTAATATATATCTTCTACTGGTTCTCTCTCTCTGGTCAAACCCTGACTCTTACAACACTGTTGTGTGATTCTTTGGTAAATACATGTTTTACTTTCTGGACTGTAAAATTCAAGAAGGCAGAGACAGTACTATTTTTATTTACGTATTTATTATTTGCCAACTATGGTATTCCATGGTATGGAATAATGCCCAAGTTACAAAATTCACTCAAAAAAAAATGTTTGCTGAATGAGTAATTACAGATTGATAGATTTCTGTATTTTTAACTAAACTATAACCCTTAAATAGAACTGAAAACAGGATTATATCTTCCAAATCTCTGGAACAAATACAAATGAAAAAGTACATAGTTCATCCAGTAAAAGGTAGATAATAAGAAAAAGAACAAGAAGCATAACCTTAGAAAAATATAAAAATTTCAAAAGTAAATAAAAAAAGATTAATTATAACAATTAATGGATATTGATTTAAAAATCCTTATTAAGAAAAAGGAAATGCTGGGACTTCCCTGGTGGCACAGTGGTTAAGAATCCTCCTGCCAATGCAGGTGACACAGGTTTGATCCCTGGTCTGGGAAGATCCCACATGCCACAGAGCAACTAAGCCCGCGAGCCACAACTACTGAGCCTGCATGCCACAACTACTGAAGCCCGCGTGCCTAGAGCCCGTGCTCCACAAGAGAAGCCACTGCAATGAGAAGCCCGCACAATGCAACAAAGAGTAGCCCTCATTTGCTGCAGCTAGAGAAAGCCTGTATGCAGCAACGAAGACCAAACACAGCCAAAAATAAATAAATTTTTAATAAAAAGAGAAAGAAAAAAATGCTTAGATTTAGTTTTATAAAAATCCAACTGTTGCTTGTAAGAAAGATATCTAAAACCAAAATTTTAAGAGTTTTAAAAGAACGAGATGGTCAGCAATATTTCCAAAAAAATGTTAAAAAAGCAGAAGCAGTGATATTAATATTGACAAGGAAATACCCAGAAAGAAAAAGAAAAGCATATATGGGATAAAGAGAATGCATTTATAAGATTAAAAAGAGATATAAGAATTAGGAATTATGTGTCAGTTTATAAAAATATTAAAAGTTCATATTGATAAAAATAGAAGACATAGACAGAAATATGACTTTAGTTGAGATCCTTTATAAACCATTATTATAAGTTTATAAAACATCAAATAAATTTAATGATGAAAAATTAATTAAGAAAGATAGATTATATGACATATATTTTGATCTATGACAAACATACAATACTTTCTTTAAAGTGTCTGAAAAATATAATTTCTTCATTTTCTAGAAATAAAGAATATCTCAGTAAACTTCAAAAAATGGATACTTTACTGGCCACTTTCTTTGATCATAATGAAATAAAATAAAGCATAACAAAAAAAACCACTAAAAATTAATAGTAAAAAATCAGACAAATATTTCTAATCCTTTGGGAATTAAAATAATTTCTCCCAAATAACCACTGGCTAAAAATAAAGTGAAATGCAAAATGAAATAGCATATAAAAAGGTAAGGCATTAAACCAAAATCTATATTTAAAAATAGAATCAAAAGTTTGCATTAATTTTTTCAATTAGCAAAATAAATAGAGAAAATGCACTAATCATTGACCTTAAGATATTAGAAAAGGAACAACTACAATAATATTCTGAGGAAAATAGAGGGTAGAAAGTAATGATGGCTATGTTAAGATAGTAAATTAGAAAACAGGAAAAACAAGATAGATAAAGCCATGGTCTACTTCTCTGAGAAAAAACTAATGCAATTATAATTCTTTAATAAATCTAATAAAAAGAGATTGTGAAGAATATGGAGATAATTTTCATCTGTGTAATTGTGTTCAATTCTACATAAATAAAATTAACGATCTTGGGACTTCCCTGGTGGTCCAGTGGTTAAGACTCTGCACTTCCAATGCAGGGGGCCCAGGTTCAATCCCTGGTCGGGGAACTAGATCCCACATGCCGCAACTAAGAGTTCGCCTGCTGCAACTAAAGATCTCGCATGCTGCAATGAAGATCCTGCATGCCCCCGCAACTAAGACCCGATGCAGCCAAATAAATAAATAAATATATTTTTTAAAATAAATAAATAAATAAAATTAGCAATCTCGATGACAAGGAGGAAATCGAAAATCTAAGCTTTAAGGAAAATTTTAAGTTATCATTAAATAACTTCCCCCAAAGACTATAGACTCAGATAATGGAAATCTCAGTTTACTTTATGGATAAATTCTTTTAATCTTCTAAGAAATTAATAATTCCCACACAATGTAAATTATTCTACAACATAACAAAATATGGAAGGATTCCCCGTGTACCAAATAAATTAGGAATTAGTCTGGGGAATAAGAGGCTTAGAATTTCCTAGATAGGTGACATTTGATGACGCTCTCAAACCCAGGCTCCTATAAAATGAGAACAGTAACAGTACAAACTTCATAAAATGTCTGTGCAATTTAAATTGGATAATTCTTGTAAACCACAACTTAGTAGATTCCCAGGGACACAGTGTAAACTCTATAATGTTTTTTCAGCTAGAATAACCCTGATATAAAAACTTGTTAAATATAATGCTGAAGTCAACAACACACCAATTTAGTTAATGAGAAATGATGGACAAATCTAAATAAAATATACGCAATCAAATTTAATAGCCTATTAGAGAATAATCAAGCATAAATGCAATGACAATTTAGTATTAGGCCATGTGCTCATGCAATGAGTTCAGCTACATTGATGTACCAAATAAGGAAACCATTATCACATAAAGAGCCTATGCCTGATAGCATCTTATAAGTGAGGAAGGAAAGTAAGATATCTCTCTAATATGATAAGTCAACAACTTCTTAATGATGAAACACTAGAAACATGGCCACTGAAATTACAAGGAACACACTAATGGCTGCCATATCCAGTTTCATTCAGGATAAAAGTGTAGCTAGTCAAAAAAAATCTACATGTCCAAATTGCTATTACAGGTAAAGGTGGCCACGTGACACAGTTCTAGCTGGTAACCTGTAAACAGAAATCCCTAGGTGAAGCTTGAGGGAAGGGGGTGAAGAGCGAGTAGTGGAGGGGAGATATAGGTGGAGCCTATTCCTCCTCCTCCCAGGGAACATGGAACAGTCATAGGAATATGAAGCCCCAGTCTAAGGACTGAGGAGCAAAAAAATTCAAGGAGCCTGAGTTCCCAAGGTATTACACAACCAAGGTGCTAGGCCTGGGTGGTTTAGCTCTAGACAGGCCTTCAGTTCCTTATCCATCAATATTCATCAAACCTTTACTCCTTTAAACCAGTCATTCTGAGTGTGGTTCCTAGACCAGCAGCATCAGTATCATCTGTGAACCTGTTAGAAATCCAAATTCTTGGACACTACCCCAGACCTACTGAATCAAAAACTCTGGAGGAGAAGCCCAACAATCTAGGTTTTAATAAGCCCTCCAGGGGATTTAAGCCACTATCCTTCAGGGCTCTCCAAAAGCCAAATTCAATTCTACCTAAAAATATATTCTGCTGATGAACATGATGAGAAAATTCACTAGTCTCTCAGGAAAAAAAAAATTAAGTTAGATATTTACTTTATACAGAAAATTGAATTTCACATGGATTCAAGATTATATACATATGCAGATATGTGTATATACACATTATATATATATATATATATACCTGAAAGGTAATTTTTGTGGTTCTTTTTTTGTCTTTGAGTTGTGGAAAGATTTTATAAGCATAAAGGAAAGAAAGCAAATCTGAATAAAAGTATCAATAAATTTAACCAACTAAACTTTTAGAATAAATTTTAAAGCAAGAACACACATTCATACACAGCTTTTGGCAGGAAAGAGCTCTCTGCAGGAGGCCCTTTTTTCTAGACACTAACCTTAAATCAGGCACCCCCATGATCTACTTTTCTCTGCCCCAAGCACACCCTTCAAATCTTCTAATCACACAATACCTTGCCTAATGTGTTGGTTCTTTCCATAGATCAAAGTAGTAGAAATGAAGAGTAAGTAATTAACAGACGACCAGATCTCTTCCCTAGCTTCCCCTTCAGTAATCTCCTGAACAAACTGTGTGAACAAGATAACATCTAAAGAAAAATCAGAAGTCCACAAGCCTGCACACAGTGGCAGATGGCGACAACTCTGACCCCCTTATCTCAGAGATTAACTGAGATTACTTCCCTTTTTCCCTTTAAAAGCTTTCATGGCTGAGCAGAATCTTCAGAGATGGTTTTTGGGGGACCCTGAGTCCATTATCTCCCCAGATTGCTGGCATTCTGATGAAAAGCAACTTTCCTTTCTACCAACATTTCTCTCTCTCTCTCATTTATTTTTGAGCAGAAAGCAGTGGGACCTAAGTTCAGTAACGCAAACACAGTCATCTTTAAAAGGCAACTGGCACACATAAATTTTTTTAGAAAATACAACAAAGGACTGCCATTCTTTCTATACAAACAATAACATAAACAAGTAAAAAATTTAAGAATAAATGAAAAGGCCCATAATGTAGTATCAAATGAAAGCAATCCATATATGCTAATATATACTATGCACATATGTGAGTATATGTATTTATATCAGTATATCTATTACACATATACACCTATATCCACAAGGAAATAGTCCAATATTAACAGTAGTTATCTCTGAATTATGACATTAACTAAATTTTTAGTTTTTCTATAACTTCCAAGTTTTCTACAATGAACATGAATTGCCTTTAATATCAGAAAAATATATGCATGAAACATTGTATGTCATGAATGTGAACAACAGGCTTGAGAATAGATAGCATGTTAGGACTGAAGGGCCTAATTGCTAAGAATGGGTCTCCAAGACATCTTACATAAAATTGCAGAATGGAATAAGAGATTTGCTATGTTTTTAATAATTACTGTACTTAAAAAATTACATCCTGAAATGGCAATTTTTTCTCCCCAATTTCCTCGAGTTGGAAGCTTACCTAACCAAATTTCACTCTTGACCTCACCAAAGCTCCTAAACTCACTGGCCCCTCCTCCACTGTGTAGCTTGGTACCTTTAGGAATGTATCCAGAACAATGAGTAGTCTGGGGTCTCCTTTTCTGAGTGAAATCAGGAACGATCTCATCCCTTATCTCATTCTCTCTGGCTGTCGAGTTTCCCATCCTGCCTTGTTCTCTGTCCCTTTTCAAGTGTCTGCCACCTGTTTAAGTCACTGTTCATTCTACCCCCTTGTCTTTCAGTCTTCAAGCTTCACTTCTCTGGCTTTAATCCCTACTGATTTGGCATTTCCATGGACTAACAGTGCAACAGTGGCCAAGCCCTGAACTTTCCATGCAAGTGGTGTTCTGGTAAATGGTTAACAACTAGCTCCCTCTGAAAAAAAAAAGAAAAATTGATACAGATACAGCCAGAAGGCACACACACACATTTATTATAAATTACTACTGATATGAAGGATACTTCATATCACATAATTTCCAAATAATAATAAAATATACAATACTCTTTATCATGAATTCAATATAGTTAATTAAATCTCACAGAATGCTTTTGTAGATTTTTGTTAAACTCTTGTATTCATAGCCAGCCTAAGGCTTTGATTGAGGAGCAAGAGGGTAGTTCTGCCATGAATAATGGTTGATATATTCCTTTAAGTTAATGAGAAAATAGAACACTGAAGATCTATGTAGGAAGTTCAATAGTTTCTCAATGATCTGAGTGACTTATTTACTCAATCAGAGAATTTTCTTTGAATTCTGGGAGAATATTCCCTCAATTTTTTGTGCTATTCACACCTTACTTGTTATTGTCAAAGCATGCTTTGAAGTGTAATCTGCGTTTTTCTCCATCACTTTCTAAGATCTAGACAATCAACAAACAGTAAATCAAGCCTTGATCTGTAGTGTTTTATCAGTTTCTATGGGGTGAGTTTTCCCATCATGGCTGATTTCATGCTGCTGAGGCAGCATCACTGAATGCGGAGTTGAAAAGAGAGGAGTAATGACAGTAATGACCATGGTGTTTCCACCGTATAGACACAATGGGTACAGATAAGCTCAAAAGCATAGATTATAGCTAAATAATTACCGATGGTGAGTTCTGAATATTTATTAACTTTGTTTTTAATATAATTTAGTAGATGTTTACATAAATTAATTTTTAATAATGGCTTTCAAAATTCCTGAAATGTTGTTTTCAACATTTCAGGGCCCCAGCTCCCCTGTGTTTCCCCAGAAAAGTGCTTTTCATCATTTGTATATTAATAAAGGGGACTGTGGAATATATACATTCATAAGTAGCCTGAATATCTTCCATCTTGCTAATGTGTTCTTCCAAGAAGAAGACAAATACTGCAGAGCATCTGGGAAACGTATTGGAAATTTGGATCATTGGCTGCATAAGCCTTAATCTATTCAAGCAGTAGGCTCATTTGAGAAGCTCAGGCCCTGGCCCTCATATTCAGCCTACACATTTGTAAGAGGATAGCGCTCATGAAGGGGGTCCATGGCAGGAGGTTACTGAAGGGTCACTGAAATTCAAGCTGGGTTGTCTTGGAAAGCCAATGGATGTGTGGAGTAAGAAGCCAAAAAGACTCCTTTCTACTTTGACTGTGGCTGTACTGTTATTCTTACACATAGGTTTAGATTCTGGTCAAGTAGGGACAATAAGAAAGAATAAAAATTATTTAGAGAGTACTTGTTCTGTGCTAAACACCATGCTAAATGCTATACATACATCATTTTTATAGTTCTTAAAATGACCTTGGATGGTAAGGATTATTATTCCCACTTACAGCCAGAAAACTGAGAGACAGAGCAATTAGGGGATTTGCCCAGGATCTGCCCAGGATCACCCATAGAGCAAGCAATAAACTAGGATGTGAAACTGCTGGGTACCTCCAAAGCCAATGCTTTGCTATACCACCTCCTTCTCAGTCTGGAGATGCAGGGCTTTTGAGGCCCATTAATAAAAACGTGGATGGTGTCCATTCATTCTTCAACATTCGTCATTAATCCATTAACCAAATATCCTTAGTATACGCCTGTTTTCAGCTGAAATTGTTCATAGTATCCCTTTTCACTATCAGAGGTGTCGTAGTTTGAGTGTTAAATTAAACGGTCCCTCTATATTTAGAAGGACATGTTCTGTGTGTAAGCAGAAACAGAGGCAAGTTGTGTCTCTGCCGTGATTGCAGTGGGTCCAAGATGGCAGCAGCACAAAACCAGCCTCTGCTCTGTTCTTCTCCACCTTACTAGATCAAGTCTGCACAGCTTGCAAGTCTGCACCTCTCCAGGGGCCCTACACTTTCATGTGCATGGGTAAAGGGGAAGAACGAAATGTTCCAAACACAATTTCAGTAGTAATTAGAATGTGTGGGTATGACCTTTGACCTCTGAGATCACCTTCACTGAATCCCACTACCTACTACTACATCATCCTACTACTACATCATCCTACTACTACTTCCTCAACTTGAATGAGTGATTCCTCCCCACCCCACCTGACTTCCTGTGGAGATCTAGTCCTGACAGTCACAAGCAACTTTCTCTATGTCACACTGGAAAAGCACAAGTTTTCCCTCCTACAAAACCCAGGGGATACCTGTAAAAGGGGAAGCCCCTCAAAAAGATCAAGATTATCTAATGCTTCTGAGATATGAAGTCAACCATGCTCATTTTACAGTAGTATTCTTAGATTATTAAATATAACTCCAGAGAAGAGAAAAGATGAAGTAAAATTTGCAAAACTTTCCATGGAAACATTAAAAAAAAAATATTGTGGAGAACTAGAAAAAAATAAAGGTGCCTTAACTGATTATTTGTAGATTAGCTGTTAGCTATTCTTAAAGCCTGTGTAAATTGAAGGCTTTCTTCTTGTGACTGTATCAAGTGAACCCTAAGCTTAAAAAGATATCAACACAAATAATCCACTTTTAAATCTTGAAAATTATACAATCTCTTTCTCTGTAGATGAACATTATATTAAGAAAAATTATTTATCATATTAATAGCAAATGTTTTCACAACTTGAAATATGTTCTGTGTAGTCTTAATTAAATTAAGATTTTCAAACACAGCCTAGTTCTTTTGATTTGAATGAAAGAAACAATCTATGGGCTATATACAGTAATAATTTTTTGGCCTTTACCACCAGGAAAACATCTGGTTTTCTGGTCTTAAAATAAACTTATTACTGCTTTTCTTATAAGGGTCAAAAAAAATCCAGAAAACATCAGCCTAAACAGAAAAACCATCTCTCCCGACATTGCCTAGAGCAGTAACACAAGTAAACATGCGTGTGCATGCACGTGTGTGTAATATATGTGTGATGTTGCTGCTTTTCCTGGAATGTTTTCTCATTCCTCTCTTGCTAATACAGTTTTAATTCTTAAATATTAATGCAATCAAGGAACTAATCCCTATGGATTATACCTTAAACACAAGGGATGGCTCATAGTGATATTAAGTTGAAATCTAACACTTAGAGACTAAAGAATAATACTGTGGTCAAGTCACAAAATAGATATTGCCATAAAAATGTTTAAACTAACTACCATGGCATATTACATTTATTCTTTTCTGCTATTGATAGCTACTTGTATTGGGCTGGAATAAATGACCACATTTCTTTACCAGTATGGTCTTAATGAAAAATTATAGATTATGATTATATTCTTTTGCCAAGTGAGGACTCATGGTTTACTTTTTATGTCTTGACATCAATAAGAAAAGAAAAACTAGGTTTTTCAAACAAAAAGGTTTATTTGAAATCTCCTATTCTTATTAATAGCTTCTTTCTAAAGTATGAAATATATCTTTTTATTGATATTAGGATAATTCTTCATAACTTTTCCTAAACCTTACCTCAAAATGTTTTAGAACATGAGGCAGACTGGAATATGAAATAACTTTAACAAATCGCTGAATAATAGAGACTGATTGCAAAACACCATAAGAGTTAGCACCGTACCAAGAGCCCAGGATACAATTCTGGCTCTGCCATCTAGGACAGAGGTGGGCAAGCTGCTGTCCATGGACCAAATACAGCCTGGGGCTTGTTTTTGCAGGGCTCTCTACCTAGAATGGTTTTCAAAGAGTAAACAAGTCCCAAAAGAATATACAACTAAGATAGTATACGGCCTGCAAAGCCTAAAATATTTACCATGTGACCTTTTACAGGATTTCCCCTGGTCTAGAAGGTCACAATTTTGTCAGGGAAATGATATTTGCCTATGTCCAATAATTAGTGAGAAACAGAAATTATATAGAATAAACTGAAGGTAAGGTGGGAATTTAGAGAAGAGACATTAATCATTGTGGACCAAAATTACTAGGGAAATTACTAGGTGCAGAGAGTCACCTCTCAAACTTTCTTGTGATCATGAATGACCTGGGGATCTTGTAACCATGCAGATTCTGATTCAGCAAGTCTGGGACAGATTCTGCATTTCTAACAAGCTCCCTGGTGATACCCCGGTTGCTCTTCCACATACTACATTTTAAATAATGAGCATTTAGAGGACAGTGAGGGTTTGGAAATGCCAAGAGTAGCAGGTAAAAGGTCCTGCCTGTTGCTGCACTTAGAAGCCATGGTAACAGCCTTAAGAAAATAGTTCAACAGCAGAATAAATGTACCTGTGTTTTCCATATGTTTCTTGCCAATGAGATGACAACCTCCAGGGCCCACTTTTCCCCAACACTGTTACCCGGATTATTGATACTAGACCAAAGCCACATTCATATGAAATATACCAATCATTTTTTCCAGAAGTCTGAAAGACAGGAAAAACCCTGTTGAAAGGAAAAATTTCTTACCCTGGGAACTGAATTGACATGAGTAGAGTTAGTTTTGTAATATAGACTTTGCAATTTAACTACCTTCTTGTCTATCCTTTTACATTCAAACTGATCTAAAATGTTATTTATAACTTTAATATGTTTTCAATGCTGTAATTTCATTCCTAAACAATCAAAAGCCATTTTCGGCTCTGACCAGAAGATTCTGTATAAATAACCATTCACAAAAGGAAACATTTGCATGTAGGACACTTCAAGCACCCCTAAGCATGCATTTGGCTAGGCTAACTAAAACACTATTAACAGTAGTAAAAATATTAAGAAGACTTTATTTTTACAGTAAATAAAGAAATTTGTAATAGTCTCAGATACAGTTTAGGAGTGTTTTAAAATTATGGTGGCAGAGTGAATGATGTGAATCCTGTTGCTTGAAGAAGAGTCAAGGGCAGTCTTTAAAATCAGGCCATCTTCCTGGTGTTCATAACCGCAAAGACACATGGATGATGACCGAATTCCATTACAGCCAGGGAAAAGAAAGTTATTAACTTTGAATAAGACATTTTGGAGCTGTTCAGATTATTTTCCCCCAAGGTTTCACTTAAAGCAGTAGAGAAAAGTATCTTTTTAAATTACCTCCATGACACCCACAGACATTATTCCTGGGTAGATACAGGCCCAATGGGGGTTGGTGCCTGAAATGATCAGTGGGGTTGAATTCAGTTAGTGGCACTGCTAAGTGGTGCTTGCGGAAACCACAGTGTGCAAAATATATGCCCCACTCCAGAATCTGAGTAACTTGCTCTGCTTTCTCCTAACAACATCCCCAGACTGAACTCCCGATTGTCACTCAGTTAGAAAGGGTCCCTTCCTCCAGTGAAGCTCCCTTTCCCAGAAACTTTCTGATTTCTCAGCCTTAGTAAGTTGCCCCAGGCTTTCTTTTCTTGTAACATTTACAGCTTGGCTTCATTTTTAAACCTGTAACCTGTATATAGTGTAGGACACTCTGAGTCCAATTCTGAGTGCAATCACTGAATTGGGAGGCTTAAAATTGATGAAAGGTTTGAAAAATAGGTAAGATGAGGAAATGCTGAAGGATATGAGGTTACTTAAACTGGAGAAAGGAGCATGAGACATAAGAAAATCAGTGGTATGCTATAGCCAACTCATCCTAGCTATTGAATTTTTAGGAATTTTCTGAGCTGATTGTTAAACACAACCATTAATCACAGGTAAATTATATAAACATATATTACAAACAAAAGTAATACAAAGGAGCACAGGAAATTTTGGGGGGTGATGGTTATGTGTATTATCTTGATTGTGGTGAAGATTTCAGGAAGTATGTTGAGTACTGTAGAGTGATTGCTAGAATGTTGTAAATCTTATTTATTCCATTGTAAAATTTTATGTAAGATTTATCATAAGCCCATTGTTAGTAATTAAACCCTCCATTTCTCTTATGGTATCTATTCTTTCATAGAAAGTGGTAGAAATTTGGAATCTCTATTTTGGAGTGGGGAAGCATGCATTCTCCTAATCAAGGAGATTTGTCACTTTATCATGTGACATTGAAAGCTCCTGGCGACCACAGGTTCATGGTGGCACAGATGGGAACCTCTTCAACAAACTCAATAACTCAGGGGTAGGAGCTAAGAAAGTTAGTGGCATGACTGATCCAAAGTTTGAGGCCAGCAAGGAAAACGTACTGGCAGGTTGAGAGGTGAGGAAATTGAGGAAACATAAAACAGGTTATTCTGGAGAACGGGCTGGAAAGACAAACAAATACGGTCCATAGTTTCTAAACTTTTAGGTATTTATAAAATAGTGAGCTGTAAAAAAATAAATAAATAAAATAAAATACAATAGTGAGCCAAGAAAAGTTTTTAAAAAATGATTTGAAACAACAGCTGGTGCCCACTATAATTTGTCTCAGGTTCAAATGAATCACTAAAATATTTTAGCTCCCAACTCCATCTTTCAATGGGATTCTGTTACATTCTATTTTGAACTTTTTGAAATAATATTCCTTTAACTTATTATTTTTAAAAAACTGCTCAAATCATTTATAATTAAGCATGATTTTGCCACAGTTCATAGCAACCTTCTTGTCCTTAAGAATGGTTTTGGTATCACGCTTTGCAAACAGCAATTAAAATAAAAGCATTCTGCAGCGGGTATTTCTCTGTTCCCAATTTGTGCCTTCTAATAAAAATTGAGAAACAATTAGACCATAACCCTTAAGGCAAAGCTTTGTTTTAGTTCAGCTTTTGTGGCTATAAGGAATACAGACTCACTGGCATTAGCTAGTTCAAGGAAAGGAAGTTTACTGTAAGGGCTCTCATTGAAGAAGAAAAGGAAATGATTGGAATTACAATAGCACCTGGTCTTAGGGACCCTGGAGCTGAATGGTTGTTCAGTTTCCAGTATCTGAAATCTACAAATATTCATCCCAATGATCCTGACACTGCTTCTTTTGGTTCCACTACTAGAAGGTTTCCTCAGAATTTCTGCCTCCCCCCACCCTCCATGTTTTTGCGCAGGGCCCTCTAGCAAATTCTTACTTCAAACCTCCGAGAGGAAATATGATTGTCTCAGTGTATCTTTTTGTAACAGTCAGAGGTGGAGAGTCAACCTATGGATTGGCTCCCAAAGTCAAGAGCCCATCTCTACTCCAATCAGGGATCACCTGGGCAGCAGAGGCTCTCCATGGAGTAGCTCCCCCAGAAGAGGGATAGACATGGTAGGTGATTTTAATTACAATTGCCAGCAGCAAGGAACTACCATATAGCACAGGGAGCTATATTCAATATCTTGTGATAACCTATAATGGAAAAGAATCTAAAAACTGAAACTAACACATTGTAAATCAACTATACTTCAATGAAAAAATTAACTAGTTAGTTAATTAATTTTAAAAAGTTGCCAGTAGGTCAGGGCTGAGGAAAAATGGGCCCAGTGCTTACCCAAGTGCATTCTGGGGTATATTTAAGAAACACAGTAACAACACTATTAAAAAAATTCTCTAGTCATTTTGTTGCCTATTCAGATTCTGTCAATTGTATTCTGATAGATTTGGAGCTGGGGTAGAGCTCTGTATACAAAGTGTGCTATGTAATAGGACATTATGATTTTAATTATTTTTTTCTTGAAACAAAGACCTCTTACAATTGGCTATTGATCCGGAAGATAATATCATTATAATATAAGTGACAAGGCAATCACTCCCCAAAAAGCTCCTTAGAAAGGCTCTCAATGTCTCAAATTTTTGCTTAATAATCACTGTTAAACTTATGGATAATTTCTGCAGGTAAAACAAGTCAGAGTTTAACTCTGGTTTATTAAAAAGTTTTTAGTTGTACTAAAACTTACTTATATGTACATGTTGTTCAAATGCCTAGAGACGTTATTTTGGCATTTTGAATCATATTGCATTCAGATGTCTACAAGACTTATCTTTTGTTTATTAAAACATTTTATCCAGAAGTTAAGTGTACTGTATTCATTTCAGGAGTTATATTCAGGAAGCACATTTAATTTGAACTATGTTTAGAACTGTAACAGATTGTGTGAATTCAGTAACTTTAAAACTAAAACTTATGATAGTTTCCTACCACATAATTATTATAGATTACAGCCACCCTGGGGGTGCTAAGGTAACAACACGTCTGTTTTTTGAGCTCGAGTTGTTCCTTTTTACAAGGGTTACCTGAGCACTATAGAATTTGGACAGTTAGGGGAAATTATTCATTGCTATTTTATTTGCAATATTAATATGCTTTAAAGGATTACTACACGGTTATTACTCCTATAAGCATTATTAAATTCTTCAAACTCTTTAACTATTTTATAAGTGTGAGTTAGATGTTTTTAGGATAAATTCGGTCTTAGATAGCTATGATGCCATTTATTTAAGAAAGTGTTGTAGTAGACATTTGAGGTTTTTTATTCTGCTTCTGGAATTCTCGGTCAGTTGAGAGGTAGGAGAGATCCCAGAGAAAAATTACAGTATTCCTATTAATTTAGACAATTAGAGGCTCAAGAAGTTAATTTGAATTTTAAGAGATGTGACCTCCCAAGCAGTCATATCCAGTTATAAATGTATAAAACCAAATAATGGTTTTAAAATATGTAGATTAAAAACAATCAGACAGAAAGGAAGGGGATAGGGCACAACCATTAAAAGAATGACATAGGATACTACAAAAACTGGTTAGACCCAACTAGGCCCAAGGTGGCAGAAGATTTGACTTCCTGTAGACCTTGAACCTCACTGTAATACATTAGTTAAAGGACACACCCACCAGCACCATGACAGGTGCCATGACAGTTCCAAGGCCGACCATAAAAGGCCAAAAAGTGGGCTGTGGCCCAATTCCTGGAAATCCCTGCTCCTTCCCCAAAATAGTTAGAATATTCTTCCCATTCATTAGCCTGTGAAATTACCTAGCCCATAAAAACTAACCACCTCCACACCTTGGGGCACTCCCACTTTCTGAGATAGTCTGCATTCTGCCTAGGGAATATGTATCTCTCTAAATAAACTTGCTTTCATTTTACTTTGGCTCTTGAATGTTTTCCTGCGCAAAGGACCCTCAGTTGGTGGCCCAACCCAGGAACTTGCTTGAGACCTGAGACATGACCTTTCTCTCCCTCCCTCTTCTCCTGCAACAATGGCAAGAGAAATATTAGTAGAAAGTCAAGTGCTGAGGAAAAAGAAAATAATTATTTGATCATGATGTTTTACATAATTGCTAGAACCTCAAATTTAGGTCTAGGATTCCTGTCAGCCAGACTAAAGAATAAAAACAGAGTAAATTACAAAAAAGCAATATAAATCAGTTCTTCAGTAGAAACAAAGATTTTTCCTTACATTAAAATTTTAAAACATTTTTATTGATAAATATAACATGTATACAGGAAAGTAAACAAAATGACATGTTCAGCTCAATAAATTATCACAAAACCAGCAACTAAAACAAGACAAGGAACAAAACCAACACATCAAATACTTCCCCTCCCTCTTGGCTTCTAATCATTGCCTCTTCTCCCTTCCCCAAAGTAACCATTATCCTGACTTTTATGTTAATCACTTTCTTGATTGTTCTTTATAATTTTATCATTTAAGCTTACATCCCTATACAATATAGCTTAATTTTGCCTATTGGAATTTATGTAAATGGAGTTATATAGTATTCTTGCAGAGGAAGGAGTAGGGGAGTCTGGCTTCTTTTGCTTAAGTTTATGTTTATGAGATTTTTTTCCTTATTGTTGAAAGGAGCTGTAGTTTTTCATTTTCATTACTATGTAGCATTTTGTTGAGCAAATATAGCTCAATATATTTACCCACTCTACTGCTGAAGGGTATTGGGTTGGCTTCCAGTTTAGGGTAATTTTGAATTTACCTGCTAAAACCATTTTTATAAAATGTATCTTTATGCACAAGTCCATGAATTTCCATTGGTTATAGCCCTAGGAATGGAACTGCTAGATCAAAACCCGTTTTCCAAATTGTTGGACCAAGTCATACCCTCACCAGCAGTTCCGTGACAGTTCCCATTGATTGGGGCCTCTGGCTCTGTGTTAGCTGTGGCTGTGCTTTCATCACTGTTTTACTTACTTGATACCCACCCCTATTGTCAGTCTTCTTAATTTTAGCTACTCTGATGGGTGTAAAAGAGTATCATATTGTGGTTTTAATTTTCATTTTCCTCATTACAAATGAGGTTGAGCAAGTTTTGAGCAAACAAACTTTAGACAAGTTTGTTGATCACTTTGATTTTCTTTTGCAGAAACTGCTAAAGCATTATATCTGACCCATTTTTATTAACAGTGGTCAACCATTTCCTTAGTGATTTACATCTGTTCTTCATATATTTTATATATGGGCCCTTAATTTTGCATATTGTAAATATCTTCTCCCAATTTGTGCCTTGCCTTTCATTCTCTTTAATGTCTTTGGACAGACAGAAGTTCTTAAGTTATGAATTTAATGTAGTCACATTTATAATTATTTTCCTTATAGTTGGTGACTTTTTGTTCCATTTAAAATTCATTTTCTGTAATGAAGACAATTTATGCCACACTGTCTTAACTAACTGGTAGAGATCCAACTTTATTGTTTTTCAGGAGATCTTCAAGAGTTCCTTGGATATTTTTAGCCTTTTGCATTTCCATGTTCATTTTAAAATAAACTTGCCATATTACACACATAGATACACACACCTACTGCCATTTTGAATGGATTTGCATTGAATCTATAAATAAATTTGGGAAGAACATCATAACAATATTGAGTTTGCAACCTATGAACATAGTATAATTCTCCATTTATCAGGTCTTCAATTTCTTTCAAAAATATTTCATAATTCTCTCTGTAGGGGTGTTGCAATCTGGTTAAATCTATTCCTAGTTAATTGATACCTTGTATGCTACTATGTCATATTTTTTTAAAAAGTCAATGTTACATTTATTATTAATCTATTGAAACATGATTGATCTTCGAATACTGACTTCATATCAGCAACTCTGTTAATGTATGAATTTAATAACTTTTCCTACATGTTTTGATTTTCTATGCACATATCCTCCATGAAAGAAGTTTCATGCCTTCCTTCCTAATCTATACCTTGTATTTCCTCTCCTTCGAAATATTAAACCCCACAAGAACCTGAATCCGAGTAAACTCAATACAAAGATGCCAGTGGATTCTTTCCACATCGCATGCTCTCACTCTCAGCTATGGTGGCCAGACGGCTGTCCCTTAACAACCAGTTCCTATCCTGACGAATCCGAGCAGAGTAGAGCAGGTTCGCGATGCGGGCTTCCGAAGCGCCCGCTCGCACCCTGGCCGCCCCGCCCCTCGTCCGGACGCAGCCAATCAGAACCCGCCTCTTACGAGCGTCCCACCGGCCAAAATGGCGGCGGCCGTTGGTGCGGGGTGTCGCTTGTAGTTCCGTTGCTCTACTCCTCCCGTTGCAAAATGTGAAAGGAGAAGCGGCTGGTGGAGGGCGTCCTACGCAATGAGTCGGCGAAGGAAATATGGGGACAGCCCTGGCTTGAAGAACACGCCGCGCAAAGCGGCGGCGACTGAGGAATGCAG
The DNA here is from genome assembly GCF_949987535.1 of Balaenoptera acutorostrata. Taxonomy (NCBI): domain Eukaryota; kingdom Metazoa; phylum Chordata; class Mammalia; order Artiodactyla; family Balaenopteridae; genus Balaenoptera; species Balaenoptera acutorostrata. The sequence goes on along the minus strand of NC_080075.1, from coordinate 36,254,647 downwards.
CTCGGTGGTCGAAACGGGGAAGAGGCGGCTGAGGTCGGCCCGCGGTTCAGGGCCCTGTGGCGCTGGAGAGAGGCCTCCCCGGCCCCTGCCGCAGCAACAGCAGCCTCCAGTAGCCGCTTCGTGCAGTAAAAGTAACCCCGAGGGTGAGACGTGGGCAGCGGGGCCTCCCTGGGCTTCGGCGCCGCAGCTTCAGAAGCCAGCTCGTGACCGGGAAACCCCGGGTGCAGGTGGGAGTGGAGTCTGAAGTTGTGTTTTCTTTCCCTGGGCTTCTCCCTCGTGAGTCCAAACTTAACGCGACACCACTCCCCCAGGGCTTTCATCCCCGAGTGTGAGCACTGCCCCGTTAGGCGTGACAACCCACTTGTCGCTCCTGCCACAGGAATAGATTGGGGGGTTTACCTGTTGGAGGGAGGAAGGCTAATTCGTAGGCTCTCCTCCAGGCATCAACAGTGGCAGAGCGAGGAGATATAATATCTTGTGCCTTCTGCTTATTCCTACGGCACTTATTTCCCCTTAAACTTTTTGCCCTGATCTGACTTAGAGAAGGGGCCGTGTGGAATATATAGCTGTCTCTATCCTCAAAGCCTTGGTGATGTCTCAACTCGTTATAAATAAACCGGAAGTTCCTTTGTATAATGTCCCTCATAGTAGGAAACCCAGGGCCCCTGAGTATTTCATTCTGATCACTTTTTGGTGTTCAATTTTTTTCTAATAAATCCTGGTAGGAATTGAAACGCATATAAGAGCTCTTTCCTAGAGCATGTTCTTAAAATACAGCTTTTTTTACCTTGTTTTTAGTTTGACAAAGCAGTTGCAGAATAAACAAAAACAAAAAGTGATACTAGGCAAAACTTAACCAAGAAATGGCTTACTGAAGCTTTTTAAAGTAATTAGTGTAGTTGGATAGAGTTGGCAAAAGGAAGCTAAACATAGACTTTTTCTGAAGTTTCTGTTGAAATGCTTTTGATTTTTGAACTGTGTCTGTAAATTACGGGTGGTTCCCAAAACCTCCTAGTTCCAGGGGTAATGAATGGAATGACTAAGTTATACAGTATTGTACATTTATAGAGCTATTAGATTGTCTTAAAATACTTGCTATTTACAATGTCAAACTTATGAAGTACTACAGGGATTTTATGTGAAACATTTCAATTCTGGCTAACGTAATATAATCATCTCTGAGAAAGAAATTTATAATTGGACTCCAAAAAAAATTTAGTCTAAGCTGGTATTTAACATCAGGGTATTATGAAGTAAAGTAATGCTTTAAAATGCAACAATTGTTATTTTAATCTTTTTTTATGTAGAAATGTATGAAACACCAAAGAGAATGCTGCAAATGGATTTATTGTCATCTACCTTCAGTTCTCCTAATGATCCAGATGGACAGAATGATATCTTTTGGGATCAGAATTCTCCAATGACAAAACAGTTAGGTAAGTTGTTAAAACATTTTTATCTGGGTGAATATTTGATTAATGATTAGGATTTAACTGTAGAATCTCAGTCGGGTATCCACATAAGAAACTTTTATACAGCAAATGTTTTTCGAGAATATTAAGTGATCATGTTGCTGTGATATGCGTGTGATGTCAGAATGCATAGTGATCTAAGCCATGCTAATTAAAATTGTGTTCTAAGACGTGACCACTATTTTTAAAAATTAGTTTTTTGTTTTTAATTTATAGAAATGTCTTTGTTTCTTTAGGTAAAGGAAGAAAAAAGCAGATTTACACCACAGATAGTGATGAAATCTCACATATTGTTAAGCGTATTGCTCCTCAGGTAAATATCAGTATTTTATAGTTTATTTTAAAACAGTGAAAATATGCCACTAAGTTTTTTTTTATAGTTCATTTATGTGAAAAATATTTCATCTTGTTCAATTCTCTTTTCTAAAAACAGAGCAGCAAAGATTATTTTTACCTTTTCTACCACTGGAATGCATGTTTTGAAAAAAGGACCATAATTTAAAATTGGTAATATATATTTTCCTAAGCATATATATATATATACTTTCTTAGAATGATGATTTTTAACTAGAGCTTTGTGTTTATTTTGTTTTTAATGTTATTTAACAATATATGGTATCATTTTTCAAGTTACTAAAAGAGTAGAATCACACAATAAAAGTTTAAACTTCTAAGTTTTTTGTGATGGGTATTTTTTTTCTCCGTCTATAGCACACCTTTTCCTCATTGAAACTGCTTTTCTTAATACTTGTTGGCTTATAATATCATCAAGAAACATAAAAATGGAAAAAACATTGGATTTGGAGTTAGTTCTCAGTCTGCCTCCTATGCTGGATGACCCTAAGCAAGTCGCTTAAACTCTCAGAACTTTAGTTCATTCAGCCATTAAAATAGAATTATTACTTGTATTGCTCTCTTTCTTGGATTATTATGATGACTGAATTGGATAAAAATTCTATGTAAACTACAGAGCACTACAAATGCTAGGTTAAAGTTAATTATGATAGTTGAATTATTTGCTATAACAGAACTGTATTCAAAAATTTCTTCTTTATTTCAGCTCTTGTAATGCTTGAGTGTAAGAGAAGTATAAGTTTAGGTCAACCTCTGTTCTGGACCTCTTTCCTTTCTCTTTTTCTTATTTAGCAACATTTAAATCCAGAAAACATCCAGTTTTTGCTTAGTGTCTTCTCCATAGGAAGTTTAGTATTTTTCCTTGACATGCCCTTGGATAGTGACTATATGTTGACCATAAACAAGAGATGACACTGGCCCAAACTGTGGTTGCAAGGATCACCATCATCCAGGTGGAGGAGACAGGAAATAAAGTTTTTCTTAGCAACTATAAAACATCCAGAATTACAACTAACACAGTCAAAACAACTCTTGCTACTAGCTCTACATTCCACGTTTGGCATGTCATAGAAATGCATTTTACATACAGTTCATTAGTTAAATAGCCTTTATACCATACACTGCTTGCTTCATAAGTTAACAATAGATCTTCATTAATTGTGGGTTTCACATGAAAGAAGCATAATAAAATGTGTTTGGGCTGGCCAGCCTCAATAGTGATAAAAAGAGAGTTGAGTAAATTATTGGACTCTTTACCTAAGTGGGCTGGAAATAATAGCTCACATAAAGAAATGGCAACATTATGCAAGTGGTAACTTGTGTATAAGAAAAAGTACAGTGAAATTAGTTGCTTTTAAATATTACCATTTTCACCTGAGCACTTTTAAAGCACATAAATCTTTGGTAATATCAAGGTCTTTTTAAGAACTTGTCATTTTCTTAGAATGACATATTCATGTTGTTTATTTTTAGGTGAGTTACCCTCCTCAAATAATTATTTAAGTCACCTTAATAGTTCCAGAGATGACATTTTTTAAAATTTGTACTTTTAATTGGTCAGTCATTTTGCTTTCTTCAGGGATACTTTTTGTACAATGTTGTTCTTTGAAGATGGTGTATATTTTTCCATCATTTTTACAGCTCTGCACAGTATACTCTAGGATGTGTGCTTAGATACCTTTTACAGTACCTGGATTGTAATTATTGTAATTATGTAAGTATTGATGTGGAAATTTTAAAAATATTTACAAATACTATAAAAAATACATAGGACCCATGTATATATATAACTAGATGTATAAAGTTATCGTACTTTTATATTCTAAAAATGGAATGAATTTAAAATTACTTGGTAAATGGACCAAAAAAAATCCATAATTAAATCATTAAGAATGTTATTTTTCCCTAAATTCAAGATTGTTGAAACAAAAGGGAAAATATGTATTGCGTCTAAAATCAAAATTATTGCTTTCCTTGGGTATTTTGCAAAGCTAAAATCTACTAGGTTCAACTGAACATCTAAGAAAACTGCTTGTTGATTGAGGATTTTGAAGTACCAAGTTGTAGGTATCTTTTCACCTAACTTTCTAGTGAATAAACATGAACTGGCATCTTTATGCTCAGCATTTTGCTAGATGCTGAACTATCAGGAATAGTCCTTGCCTTCAAGTAATCTATAATCTAGTGATAAGATTATTTTAATTTGTGTGATAGTTGCTTGTTTATGCTCATTCTAGGTACTATAAAAATAGAGTAGAAAATGATTAACTTGTTTAATTTATTGGTTTAGTTTGTAACTAATACACAAATTTATTATCTAATTTTATGCATGATCAAGTGACTGAAGGGTATAGCAGAAAGATCCAGGACTAAAATGGCTTTTTTCTAGCCTTAATACTGGTTAAACTTCTTTACCTGCTTTCTCTACTTGCTTTTTGTTCTTATCCCTCATTCACAGCATCAGTTCTAACCTTGCACTTATCTCTAACTTGGTCCTGATTTAATTCTAAGTTGTCTTAATTCTACCTAAGTGTTGTCAGTTAAGGTCAACATGGATTGTCCCAACTTTAGATAAGCATTATAATGGGGATAGGGAAAATTTGGAGAATCAGGTGATACAGAAAATACTCCATATGGATCTCTCTTTATTCAAAATTCTAATGATTCCTGCTACATGGTTTATTTCTGATGCTAATGTTTATTTTATGAATATCTTATGACAACTGAAATAAGTTGTTCAGTTTTCTTTTGATAAAAACGTGCTTTTACTATTGAATATGCATTTCCTAATTAATTAAATTCTTAAAAACAAAATTTTTTTGAAAATAAGGAATTCCCAATTCTGAGTGTTTTCATTCCCAGAAACATAAATAGATCACTTCTTGCAGCTTGTTAGTGCTGTCCTCCATCTTCTCATTGTTTTGGAGTTTGTTTAGTAGCTATCACCTTACCAGAAATTATTGCTTTAAGAAAATAATTCAGCATAATTAAAGTGGATTTTTGTTTGGTTGGTTTTGGTACTTTTACACCTCTTTTTTTTCCCCTTCTGCCAAAGGATGAGAAACCAACAACAGACTCCATGCTGGGCGTGTGGATTGGTGCAACTGCTATTCCTTGCACTCCTAGTGTAGCAAAAGGAAAATCAAGAGCAAAACTCAGCTGTGCAAAGTAAGTTCAAACGTTGCAGTTTTTCTAACATTCAGTGAAGTAAATATTTTTAATATTCTGTTTTGGTTTTGTGAATATGTCAAAATGGTTATAAATTATTTTCCTAAATTTTGACATGTAAAATTTTGACTTAAAATAATTATAATATCAGTATGTGTTAAAACTTTTGAGTTTTAACATTAAAATATGTTAAATAACAACTGAATATTTATGACTTTTAGAACTTTACTTAGTTGTAATTTTTAAAATGTTTGTTTAATAGGTTAAAATCACAAAATCAGGAGGAGGAACTTATGAAATTGGCTAAGCAATTTGATAAAAATATGGAAGAGCTAGATGTGATTCAAGAGCAAAACAAGAGAAATCATGATCTTATCCAGATGATTTCAGAAGCAGAGACTTTAAATAATTACAGAGATAGTGTACAGACGCAGTTGCTACATGATATAGTTCCTGAAATCGATAATGCTATGATAAAGAAGCCAGTGAAAGAAAACAGGATATTTGTAGTAAATGATCAAAATAGCAGTCAGAAGCCATTTGACCAAAACGCTGAAGCAGCCTTTATCGCCATTTTTGATGGTTCTACTCAGAAATGTAGTGGACGGTTAAGCCAAGATCTGTCAGATGCTTTCTTGAACACCAGTAATACTACCTTTGGAAAGAAAAACGCTTTGAAAGAGGAGAACATCATTACTAATGAAACTCTGGTCACTGAAAAACTGCCAAATAAAACCAAAGGATCACTTTCTCGTCAAGTAGATAATCCTGGAATGACAAAATCACATGTGACTGCCTGTACTAAGGAACCAGGAGCTTTTAATAAGCACATTGATACATTTACTACCAGTGACTTTGAGGATGATTGGGAAAACTTACTAAATAATGAACCTTTTGTTATGCAAAATATTGAAATGTCTGAACTTTTCGCTGCCCCTGAAACAGCCCAGATTACTGATCAAAAGGAAATTTGTACCTTTAACAGTAAAAATGGTAAAAGTAAGTCAGGAATGAATACAAGTCTAGATACCAGGTTAAGAGATTCAAAAATTTTACAAGATCTTCCTTCAAAGACATGGAACAGTGAATTAACGGATGCTGCAAAATACAGATTTTCACCACAGCCGAATGATAAACCAAATAAATTATCATCCACTGGAAATAAAATGAAATTGGAGAAATCTTTTAATACAATTGTTGTTCAAGACAAAATTCAAGACTGTGCAGTTGCATCTAATCTGGCAAAAGTAAATGAAGATACCCATATTAAATTTACTTCTAATGTAAATGCTTCTGAAAAAAAGTCTACTTTGAACCCAGGATGTTCTAATGAACAAAAAAATAAGTCCATTTTTAATCAGTCTTTGAAGGCACCTACTAATGTTGAGCCTTTAGGCTCTGCAACTTTGGGCAATAAAACTAGTGTTTGTAACCCAAATCAGACTAATGCATCAAAGCTTAGTTCTTTCTTTGATGATTGGAATGATACATCATTTACCAATGAAATTGTTAAAGCCTGTCATCACTTAGAGAATACCTGGGAAGCAGATGATGTAGATGATGATTTATTATACCAAGCATGTGATGATATTGAAAGACTAACTCAGGAACAAGACATTAGAGTGGACAGCAAGACATCAGAAAGTGTACTTGGGATCAATAATAGTTCTAAACATGGAGCCAAAAATGTGTTTACTACACCTAAACAAGGAAGTCAGTTGGTGCAATCAAAGCATTTGAATCTGAACAGCGATTCAGTGCAAACATCTTCATTGACAGATAGCTTACAAATAAATAAATCAATGAAGATGGAGAAAAGGGAAATTTGTGGAAATTCTCCCGGGTTTTTAGGTGCCACGACAAATTTGACTATATATTCTAAGAACTCAAATTGTCAGATCAATAATCTGCATGTCTCTTGGAATAACACTGATGTTCCAAAACAAGTGAATAGTTCCAAATCGGTTCTTACAGGAAGTTCAAGTTTGAATGTGAGTTCAGATCATATGAGTACAGAAATTGCTGCTAATAAGAAGAAATTGAGTACTCCACATCTATCGCATAGCACCGTAACAGATGAAGCTCAGAGTGACCTTAACAGAACAGTGAGATTTTCTAAGTACACGTTTATAAAGATGAAAAATTCTCAAATTCTTTCTCAGTTTAATAACAATTGTATAACAGGAAGTATTTCTGGTACCAAAATCACACAGGGTTTGCAGAAAAATAAAACTGTCAACCCATTATGTGGGAAGGCTGTTCAACAGCAGTCTTTGGTGAAATTTTCTGAATCTTTGAAACAAACTTCAAAAGGTATGTATGAAATAATTTTCTTTGAAAAGTAACCAAACTAGTTATTTGTTGTATTGAATTTGCATAACATACAAGTTAAAAACTATGATGTTTAACTAGAAGTCTTAAAGTGATTCTTAAAAATAATGCTGGAAAAAAAATAATGCTGGAATATACAAACACTGGGTGATTTATGTTTTTAAAAGACTGCATCGAATTCTTTGCCAACATTTAATACAGTGAGTAGTGTATAGTAGGCACTCGATAAGTATGTGTTGAATGTTTTCTGAATCATTTCCTGGAAAATTTTACCTATAGATTCTTGTATTATTGTGTGAAGATTCCTTGTGTTCACTAAATATCTCATTGTTTTAAAATTTGAATAATCTTACTCCTATGTTTAGCAGAATATTGAGGTGAACAATATTTGAAGATTTAGAGCATTCTAATTAAATGCCTTTGCTAGAATACCATCTTATATAAAACTGTTAGTTATGATGGTTAGAATTGTTATTTACTTACTCAGTACATCCTGTGATCTTTGATTCTTAACAGTTCTTTTCCCCAGTTCTCCTTTCTATCAAGTTCCATTGTTTCTACCTCAAAAAATATATCTGAAAACTGTACACTTTTCTCACTGTCTCCTGCTACCACCCTTATCCAAGCCAACGTTTCCTGACTGGACTACTACAGTTCTTTTACCTGTTCCCTGTCAATTCTAGTCTCCAAACAGCAGAATCATCTTTTAAAACAAGATAAAAAATAAAAACAAATATGGCATTTGTCTGCTTAAAGACAACCTTCAGCCACTGTCCATCCTATTTCAAATAAATCCAGACTTTACCCTGTGATCTACAAGGCCCTGGATTATCTCTCCTTAACCTTCCTGTCCTCTTTTTTTGCCTTACCTATTAGGCATCAGCTATGTCAGCTGTATTTCAGTTCCTCAAACAGAATAGGTTCTTTTCTAGTTTAGGAGCTTTGACTGCTAGGCCCAGCTAACACTGCTTCCCAGCATGTGACCCCCACCCCTCCTTTGGCTGGTGCTTTTTTTAAAAAAATAAATTTATTTATTTATTTATTTGTGGCTGTGTTGGGTCTTCATTGTTGCACGTGGTCTTTCTCCAGTTGCGGCGAGCAGGGGCTACTTTTTGTTGCGGAGCATGGGCTTCTCATTGTGGTGGCTTCTCTTGTTGCAGAGCATGGGCTCTAGGCACATGAGCTTCAGTAGTTGTGGTGTGTGGGCTCAGTAGTTGTGGCTTGCGGGCTCTAGAGCGCAGGCTCAGTAGTTGTGGTGCGTGGGCTTAGTTGCTCCGTGGCATGTGGAATCTTCCCGGACCAGGGCTTGAACCCATGTCCCCTGCACTGGCAGGTGGATTCTTAACCACTGCACCACTAGGGAAGTCCAGTTGGTGCTTTTTTATCCTTAGGTCTCAGTTTCAGTATTGATATTACTATCTCACAGAAGCCTTCCTTCAACAGTCTATAAATGCTTTCCTTGTTATTTTCAGTCATCTCTCTTATTTCCTTCATTTCTTTTATCACAGTTTGCAATCAAATATTGATAACTGTCTGTCTCATCAGTGAATACCTAGGCCTACCACAGCAGCTGCCAGTTAGATGTTTAATAAATATTTGAATGAACATCATGCAATATAATGTGAAAAGTCTGTCATTCACTGATACTGTAGTAGTTTTTAAAAGGGAATATTTCTGGCATAACTACATGTGCTTCTTAATGCCCAGGGCTCTTCACCAGAAACCTAGTGCCCCCACATGCATACGCCAAATCTGCTGGCTCTTTTCTGTTTATCCTTTAAAACCCAGTGCATTTCTAACCATGCAGAGTGATTAAGATTCGCTTTCTCTGGGTTTCTCCAATACCCAGTGCTAACTTCTGTTACAGCATTTACTATGCTAGCTTGTAATGATAGATTTCCTTAATCAGTCTCCCTCACTTGGGGCTAAACATTAGGATTCTTACCTATTATGTAGATCAAAGCTACTATGGTAAGGGAGTTTTTAGTTTCTTTTAACATGATTGTTGTCTGTTTAGATGATGCTTTTGTTGGCATTATTGCTACAACTTTCCTATTTAAGTGATCCTTCCCTTTAAAAAAAATTGTAACAGTAATATGTAGTTTTATAAAAATAAAGAAAACAGTATAGATTAATTTGAAGTAAAAAGGTAAGTCCTCTATTTCTCCTTTCCTCCAGTTATTCCTCAGGGAAGTTATATAGTATACACTATCTGGCAACTTGGTTTTGCTTTCACTTAATACATTGTAACTATCTTTTCCTGTTAGTACATATAGATTTGCTTTAGTCCTTTGAGTGACTACATAGTATGTCATTATATGGATGTACCATAATTTATTTAACTGTTTCTCTGTTGATGGAGGTTTAGTTTGATTGCAGTTTTTTGCATTATAAACAACAGTACAGTCCTCCAGTGAATATTCTTCTACATAAATTTACACACACTTGTGTGATTGTATGTTAATTACTGAAAATTTATGTAAGGTTCAGAATGTTTTAAATTTTGATGGATATCTCCAAATCGTCCCCCCAATCGCATCAATTTATATTCTTATCAACACTGACAATGAATACTTCTCTACATTGTCACCGAAACTAGATACGTTGAAGCTTTAAAATTGTTGTCAGTCTATAATAGTTTAAACATTTAAGTTTATGTTTAAATAAGTGTAATTAATTGAAGCATGCTTCCAACATGAATTTATTTACTTATAGTTGTAATTCCATTAAAAACTAAATCTCTCTGGAATATTTGAATTTTTCCAAAACTCCTGTCTTATCTGCATTTTTTTATGGATGGATAATCTGCCTTTCAGTTTACTTTACAATTTTTCTGTTAAGTTTATTGATAGTGCCTGATATTCTAATTAATATTAACGTTGTTGATATTTTCTGTTGTTTCTATTTCCTCTTACTTTGGTATAGCAAGCTGCTCTCCAGGAAATATCTTTGAAACAAAACCCTTCTAACTACCTCATTGCTTTAAGCTAGGTTTGGCTAACTGTGGCCTGTCCAAATCCAGCCTGTATAGCCTGTTTTTGTACAGCCAGCATACTAAGATGAGTTTCACATTTTATTTGTTTATTTATTTTTGGCCGCATTGGTTCTTCATTGCTGCGAGCGGGCTTTCTCTAGTTGTGGCGAGCAGGGGCTACTCTAAGTTGCGGTGCGTGGGCTTCTCATTGCGATTGGCTTCTGTTATTGCAGAGCGCGGGCTCTAGACGTGCGGGCTTCAGTAGTTGCAGGACGCAGGCTCAGTAGTTGTGGCACACGGGCTCTAGGGCGCGTGGGCTTCAGTACTTGTGGCGCGTGGGCTCAGTAGTCGGGGCTCGCAGGTTCTAGAGCATAGTCTCAGTAGTTGTGGCGCACGGGCTTAGTTGCTCCGCAGCATGTGGGATCTTCCCGGACCAGGGATCGAACCCATGTTCGTTGCATTGGCAAGCGGATTCTTAACCACTGCACCACCAGGGAAGTCCCACTTTCACATTTTAAGTGGTTGAAAAAAATCAAAAGAAGCATAATACTTCATGACTTTTGAAAACTATATGGAATTCATACTTCATTGTCCGTAAACAAAGTTTTATTTGAACACAGCCACATCATTTACTTACATGTATCGTCCATTGCTGTTTTCATGCTACAAGGACAGAACTGAACAGTTGCAACAAGAAATCACATGCCTCTTAAAGGTTAACATACTTTCTGGCCTTTTACAGAAGAAAAAAGTTTCCTGACCCCTGCTTTGGGATTAAGATTAAAAAGAGCCACTCTTGCTTTGTACCTCGCAATAGTTTGAGACCTTGCTATGTGTTTTTATTGCAGATTGTGTTAAAGGAAGTGCTGATGGGAGAAATGAATGACTCTGTTGAAATCAAATTTGCCTAATGAGACTTTATTAATATCACAAAACCAGCTGTAAGGCCAGTTTTAGGGAGCTATGTTCTTTTCTGCCATCATGGATTATTAACCTATTTTCCTTCCAAATTTATGGTCAACTGAATGTAAATTGTGTGTGTGTATTCTGAGTTTCTTGTGTTTCTCAGCTTTCAGGCTAGAATAATAGATAAATTAGTCAAGCAAATTTTAAAGTACATTTGAGTATTATTCTCTAAGAAAAAATAGGTACAGTCTGTGAGATAATTGATTTAGAAAATAAAAGGCAACAGAATCATCCAGGGAGTTTGAGATATATGTCTCTTACCCTGAACACCTTCTCTCATTTCTGATTATACTGAGGAAGGAAGGGGAGACAGATGGTATATTTTGAGTAAATATATACCTTAGTTAACAAGAGAAATGTCATAACAACTAAATTCTGAACCTCTGTCTAGATGTCAGTGTAAATAATATTTCTCTGCTGACAGTGCTGCAAATTCTTATTTACTTCTCTGAAAGGTAGATTTTACAACATAAACAGTTTTACCAATACACGGTCACTTAAATATGTATTAGGATGATGGGCTTGATTTTAAAACATTATTTAAATGAGAAAATAGGTTTGATAATTTTAAAGTTTGATTTTTATAGCATTACATAGATAATCTAATATTTTAGCCCAGAGTGACTTAACTGTGGAATTAATTTTATTAGAACTCAGAATTTTGGTAGAGGCAGAATTGGATGTGTTATTAAAATAGAACTTTCTCATTTTCATTTATCTAATTTAAAACATTGTTTATTTTATAGTAGGCTTATCTGAAGTATACACTAAAGTGTGTTGCATAAGAATATATCAGAATGATTCATATTTTATATATTAAAAGACATTCATATTGAAAATTTTATTCAGATATCCTGCTTCTTGAAATAGTTTTCCAATGTTTGTAGAAAATATATCTTCCAAATAAAAATATAATATCTGACAGTGAGTTACATGTTTATTGACATGATAGATTTCACTCTATTACTCCAAAATATTTTTCCTGGATAGCTGAAATGAAAATCTTGGAGTTCTATAGAGGAAAAAAAGTAGGAGTAGGAATATTAACATAGGATATCTTATAGTAAAAATATACTCTTTGAGGTGTTGGTATCTAATTTAATGCATTATATTTTGACTACTTTTCTATTACAATTTATATAACATTTAAAATTCCAATTTTTAAAATATATTAATTTATTGGTTATATAAATTAGATGTCATTGTTTACAAAAATTATTTGCTGGGTAATCAAAATGTACAGGTTTTAATCAAATGGATTTTATCTCACTGTGAAAAGAGTGCATCAAACAGATTGATCAGTGCTTGATTTTATTTTGGCCTAGAGCCTTGTACTGTACTGTATCTGTACTTGTAGTCTTATATTTAGTAAAGTATAGTTTAATAACGAAACCAATGTAGCAAATCTGGGTAATAAAAAAGTAAAAATTAAAACTTATTCAGAACAACTATATAGTCTGTAAAGCTAATATCTATATTTGGTTTCATTTTTAGAGGAAGAAGAGAAAAATAGAAAGTATTCTCCTGAAGAAATTCAGAGAAAAAGACAAGAAGCACTGGTTCGAAGAATGGCCAAAGCACAGGCATCATCTGTAAAGAAAGACAGCTCCCACTTAACTTGATTTCTTTAATGAAATGTTACTTCGGAGGTAACAAAGACAGTTGATAACTATCTATGATAGGAAATATTTTTTCTTGATTTCTCTATGAGAAATTTAATGCTGAGTTATAAAGCATGGACTTCTACTTTATTTAATAAATCAGTGTTTACAATGGTCAATGAAACCTTTCCTTGGAGATGTATGTGAAAGTAATTGCATGTAAGTTTTGGAAATTCAGGAAAGTTAGCAATTATATAGTAGAATCATACAGAGGAAACTAGTTTTATTTTTAAATACTGTGATTGCAGAGGATCATCAAAAAATAGATAATCCACTTAATTTTTATTGTAATAAGTCTTTTCCTAATACAAAGCTTCAACTTACTAATAGAGACTATTTCTTCATAGCTTTATTTTCAATAACTGTTCCTTAAGGTTTTTATACGTTTCTGAATTTTAATTAATACTTCCATATTCTTAGGAACATGTTTGGTAGGAAATAAAGGACTTCATAAGAAAATTACTATTTTCAATTCCTAGTTTGTAATAGATGTGAATTTAAAATTTTCTAAAATGTAGTACCTTTTGGAAACTTCCCACCATTTTTAGGGAAAATGCTGATTTAAGAAGTTTAGTTTTGAAAGAAGAATGTGGATTAGCTATATAAGTAGTGTACCATCAGTAACATTTAGAACTGTCGGAAACTTTAGATATCATCTGGTCCAGCTTCTTCACTGTATAGGTGAGAAATGAATACTGTTATTCCAAAAGTCAGAAGGCAAGTTGGAGCTGTGCTAGGATTAGAATGATGTCTTTCATTCTAGTGGATACCTAGGCAAATGGTACCATTTGCTTCAGAGTATTAATTAGTACCTAAAATAACTTGTTTGTGGGCGCATTAATTATTTTATAGTATAAAACTTAAAAAAAGTAACTAAAATACATTAAGCGACTGATAATAATGCTTATTGTTTCTTGTATTAAAGAATTAACCATTCCAGGATATAAAAAATGAGAATCTTTTTTCAGTTTTCCTATAACTATGTAATTTTCCCTTGATTAATTTACTGACTTTGCTAATTTCTTCTTCTCTGTTACTCTCTTTTTAATTTTTGCTTGTTTGGAATTTGCGAAGCCAGAAGTAAAAATCTTAGCTGAGGGCATAAGGACGGTAAGAATGCTTTATTTATCCCAAATGGCTTTAGGAGACCTGACGAAACTTATAAATGTGAAACACCTATGAGGGTGTTCACCACTATTCAGGTATCTTAGAGCTATGATAGTATCAAAGTAATTAAATGCATTTTAAGGTATTGCTCTATAGAGATACATAATTTTGAAAATTGTATTTTCATATAAACAGTGGAGTAACACATTCTAGGTAATGTTTATTATTTGCCTAAGAATATATAAAAAAGTATCTAAATAAATATAGGTAGTTTTTCTATGTAAGAAAATGAAGAGCTGAGAATCTATTTATCTTTTTCTAAACTGGCTTCACTGTGTTCTTACTACTCTTTGGATATCTCTACTTTTGCTTAAGCTCCCCCCTGCCTACCACTTGATCTCTCTAGAATGGCTTTAGCCTATTCTGTCCAATCATTAAGACTCAGCCCAATAAATTTCAGTTGCTGTGACAATTGTACCCGACCATCCTTACTGGAATTGATTTCTTTTCTCTTATCACTGTGGTACTTATGTCTTATATCTTTTGTTGGACAATTCTATAATGCCTTATATGTTATTCAGTTGTATATGTATTCTAGTAATATTTCTAAAAGTTCTTTGTTTGAATCTCTTCCATAATTTTGTCATATTCTCAATACAGCCTATGCTACTATTTACTTAACAGTTTTCTTTAAAGTGACCCCTTTTCTCTTTAAAGGCTGACTTATAGTACTTAGGGATGGGGGTGGAAGAGTGGCCCAGCAAATCTGAGCCTGAACACGCTCTTCACAGTTGCCTTTTCTATCCTGATTCCTTTTCTTTTTTTTTTTTTAGATTCTCAGAATTTATTCATAACTGAAAGTATGTACCTTTTGACCAACATCGGTGGGTTGATTTTAATTGACACCTAGGACAACAAGTTGTTCTAACTGAGAATTCCCACGGCAAGGACAGTGAGCTAGCATTTGTTCGGAAAGGCCTCACTCTGGCTGTTCATCTATATTATCTCTGATCTACACTTGAGGCTTTGCTAATTTGTATAATGAACATTTAAAATGTCTTTTCAGTTGCAAAATTAGTGCTTGTTATTAGCTTGTGAATGTTAAAAGTGGGCTTTCAATGGTCAGATTACTGGGGTTCAGGATATATACACCAACTGAACTATTTAGGGAAATCCCTGCACTGGCATGGATTAAACTGCAGCCAGCCTATCCTGAGGGATGGCTCAGACAGACATGTATTTACACCTCTGTGTCATAGAGTAAGTACATATCCTTAATGTCATTAGATAATGCCAAGCTGTTTCCTATAAATGTGCACCTTTTACAGTTCCATCACACTTTAAACTGCTTGACAATCTGTTGGCTGTGTACTAACATCTTATTGTGGTTTTAATTGGCAATTTCCCTACTACTAGTAAAATAGAGCCCTTTTTCATATGTTTATATACCATCTGAATTTGCTCAATTATGAGTTGCTTGTATAGACACTTTTCTGTTGGGTTGCCCGTTTTTGTTTTTTGTTTTTTGTTTTTTTCACACACACACACTGTATTTTTACAAGAAATAAATAAACTGACACCAAGCATTGTAAATGGATGACCACAACAAAAGCACCAATGATTGCAATTACCAAACACTAAACACACTCATACTATGTCATAATATTGACATTCAGTCCAGTAATCCACCACTGTAACAGCTCCTTTACTTTGCAGTGAAAATTGATTTGTATATTTTTTGCCTCTGAGTCCTTGTGGAATTTTTTATTTTTATTATTTTTTTATTCAAACAGAAAGTCACAAAAATTATAATCATCCTCATCAGGTCACTCAGTCCCATGTGATTAATTTTTTTTCATCTTGATCTTTTGTTAGCACTTTTATGAATTCATCAGTTTTCCATTAGAGTTCTGAAAATGCTTATTCATTCAGTTCAGCAGTATAGTCAGTTACCAGAAACCTGTACTTGTCAGAGTCTTTTCCATGAATTCCTTGAAGATGAAACCCTTTTATAGGAACATTTTTGCAAAAGCATCAGAGTACACCCAGAACTGTCTGTAAATGACAAAAGACTTAAAAACGACCACGGCTAAAGGTTTGATGCAAGTTCATAATAATGCAATTGACAAGGAAATATAGTTATTTCTGGGATATACATTTTAAAGTAATAACTAGAATTATGACTTATAACATTATACCAGAACATATAAGATTTTTAGAAATTTCATGTAATGTCTGAAACATTTATATTAACATATTTCCATACAAATAACCCAAAGAAAGTTTAGTATTAGTTGTTTCTTTTGTTTGTTTGTGTTTTTTATACTGCAGGTTCTTATTAGTCATCAATTTTATACACATCAGTGTATACATGTCAATCCCAATCGCCCAATTCAGCACACTACCATCCCCACCCCACCGCAGTTTTCCCCCCTTGGTGGCCATACATTTGTTCTCTACATCTGTGTCTCAACTTCTGCCCTGCAAACCGGTTCATCTGTACCATTTTTCTAGGTTCCACATACATGCGTTAATATACGATATTTGTTTTTCTCTTTCTGACTTAATTCACTCTGTATGACAGTCTCTAGATCCATCCACATCTCAACGAATGACTCAGTTTCGTTCCTTTTTATGGCTGAGTAATATTCCATTGTATATATGTACCACATCTTCTTTATCCATTCATCTGTCGATGGGCATTTAGGTTGCTTCCATGACCTGGCTATTGTAAATAGTGCTGCAGTGAACATCGGGGTGCATGTGTCTTTTTTTTTAAAGATTTATTGATTTATCGATTGATTGATTGCTATGTTGGGTCTTCGTTTCTGTGCTAGGGCTTTCTCTAGTTGCGGCAAGCGGGGGCCACTCTTCATCGCGGTGCGCGGGCCTCTCACTATCGCGGCCTCTCTTGTTGCGGAGCACAGGCTCCAGACGCGCAGGCTCAGTAGTTGTGGCTCACGGGCCTAGTTGCTCTGCGGCATGTGGGATCTTCCCAGACCAGGGCGCGAACCCGTGTCCCCTGCATTAGCAGGCAGATTCTCAACCACTGGGCCACCAGGGAAGCCCCACATGTGTCTTTTTGAATTATGGTTTTCTCTGGGTATATGCCCAGCAGTGGGATTGCTGGATCATATGGTAATTCTATTTTTAGTTTTTTAAGGAACCTCTGTACTGTTCTCCATAGTGGCTGTATCAGTTTACATTCCCACCAACAGTGCAAGAGGGTTCCCTTTTCTCCACACCCTCTCCAGCAATTTGTTGTTTGTAGATTTTCTGATGATGCCCATTCTAACTGGTGTGAGGTGATACCTCATTGTAGTTTTGATTTACATTTCTCTAATAATTAGTGATGTTGAGCAGCTTTTCATGTGCTTCTTGGCCATCTGTATGTCTTCTTTGGAGAAATGTCTATTTAGGTCTTCTGCCCATTTTTGGATTGGGTTGTTTGTTTCTTTAATATTGAGCTGCATGAGCTGTTTATATATTTTGGAGATTAATCCTTTGTCTGTTGCTTTGTTTGCAAATATTTTCTCCCATTCTGAGGGTTGTCTTTTCGTCTTGTTTATGGTTTCTTTTGCTGTGGAAAAGCTTTGAAGTTTCATTAGGTCCCATTTGTTTATTTTTGTTTTTGTTTCCATTACTCTAGGAGGTGGATCAAAAGAGATATTGCTGTGACTTATGTCAAAGAGTGTTCTTCCTATGTTTTCCTCTAAGAGTTTTATAGTGTCCAGTCTGATATTTAGCTCTCGAATCCATTTTGAGTTTATTTTGGTGTATGGTGTTAGGGAGTGTTCTAATTTCATTCTTTTACGTGGCGCTGTCCAGTTTTCCCAGCACCACTTATTGAGGAGACAGTCTTTTCTCCATTGTATATCTTTGCCTCCTTTGTCATAGATTAGTTGACCATAGGTGCCTGGGTTTATCTCTGGGCTTTCTATCTTGTTCCATTGATCTATGTTTCTGTTTTTGTGCCAGTACCATATTGTCTTGATTACTGTAGCTTTGTAGTATAGTGTAAAGTCAGGGAGTCTGATTCCTCCAGCTCCGTTTTTTTCCCTCAAGACTGCTCTTGCTATTCGGGGTCTTTTGTGTCTCCATACAAATTTTAAGATGATTTGTGATAGTTCTGTAAAAAATGCCATTGGTAATTTGATAGGGATTGCATTGAATCTGTAGATTGCTTTGGGTAGTATGGTCATTTTCACAATATTGATTCTTCCAATCTAAGAACCTGGTATATCTCTCCATCTGTTAGTATCATCTTTAATTTCTTTCATCAGTGTCTTATAGTTTTCTGCATACAGGTCTTTTGTCTCCCTAGGTAGGTTTATTCCTTGGTATTTTATTCTTTTTGTTGCAGTGGTAAATGGGAGTGTTTCCATAATTTCTCTTTCAGATTTTTCATCATTAGTGTATAGGAATGCAAGAAATTTCTGTGCATTAATTTTGTATCCTGCAACTTAACCAAATTCATTGATTAGCTCTAGTAGTTTTCTGGTGGCATTTTTAGGATTCTCGATGTATAGTATCATGTCATCTGCAAACAGTGACAGCTTTACTTCTTCTTTTCTGATTTGTATTCCTTTTATTTCTTTTTCTTCTCTGATTGCCATGGCTAGGACTTCCAAAACTATGTTGAATAATAGTGGTGAGAGTGGACATCCTTGTCTCGTTCCTAATCTTAGAGGAAATGCTTTCAGTTTTTCACCATTGAGAATGATGTTTGCTGTGGGTTTGTCGTATATGGCCTTTATTATGTTGAGGTAGGTTCCCTCTATGCCCACTTTCTGGAGAGTTTTTATCATAAATGGGTGTTGAATTTTGTCAAAGGAGTTTTCTGCATCTATTGAGAATGATCATATGGTTTCTCTTCTTCAGTTTGTTAATATGGTGTATCACATTGATTGATTTGCGTATATTGAAGAATCCTTGCATCCCTGGGATAAATCCCACTTGATCATGGTGTATGATCCTTTTAATGTGTTGTTGGGTTCTGTTTGTTACTATTTTGTTGAGGATTTTTGCATCTATTTTCATCAGTGATATTGGTCTGTAATTTTCTTTTTTTGTAGTATCTTTGTCTGGTTTTGGTATCAGGGTGATGGTGGCCACATAGAATGAGTTTGGGAGTGTTCCTTCCTCTGCAATTTTTTGGAAGAGTTTGAGAAGGATAGGTTTTAGCTCTTCTCTAAATGTTTGGTAGAATTCACCTGTGAAGCCATCTGGTCCTGGACTTCTGTTTGTTGGAAGATTTTTAATCACAATTTCTTTTTTATACTTTATTTATTTATTTTATTTATTTATTTATGACTGTGTTGGGTCTCTTAGTTTTCGTGTGAGGGCTTTCTCTAGTTGCGGCAAGTGGGGGCCACTCTTCATCGCGGTGCGGGGGCCGCTCTTCATCGCGGTGCGCGGGCCTTTCACTATCGCGGCCCCTCCCGTTGCGGGGCACAGGCTCCAGACGCGCAGGCTCAGTAGTTGTGGCTCACAGGCCCAGTTGCTCCGCGGCATGTGGGATCTTCCCAGACCAGGGCTCGAACCCGCGTCCCCTGCATTGGCAGGCAGATTCTCAGCCACTGCGCCACCAGGGAAGCCCAATCACAATTTCAATTTCATTACTTGTGATTGGTCTGTTCATATTTTCCGTTTCTTCCTGGTTCCATCTTGGAAGGTTATACCTTTCTAAGAATTTGTCCATTTCCTCCAGGTTGTCCATTTTGTTGGCATAGAGTTGCTTGTAGTAGTCTCCTAGGATGCTTTGTATTTCTGTGGTGTCTGTTGTAACTTCTCCTTTTTCATTTTAATTTTATTGATTTGAGTCCTCTCCCTCTTTTTCTTGATGAGTCCTGCTAATGGTTTATCAATTTTGTTTATCTTCTCAAAGAACCAGCTTTTAGTTTTACTGATCTTTGCTATTGTTTTCTTTGTTTCCATTTCATTTATTTCTGCTCTGATCTTTATGGTTTCTTTCCTTCTGCTAACTTTGGGTTTTGTTTGTTCTTCTTTCTCTAGTTCCTTTAGGTGTAAGGTTAGATTGTTTACTTGAGATTTTTCTTGTTTCTTGAGGTAGGCTTGTATAGTTATAAACTTCCCTCTTAGAACTGCTTTTGCTATATCCCATAGGTTGTGGATTGTCATGTTTTCATTGTCATTTGTCTAGGTATTTTTTGATTTCCTCTTTGATTTCTTCAGTGATCTCTTGGTTGTTTAGTAACGTATTGTTTAGCTTCCATGTGTTTGTGTTTTTTACGTTTTTTCCCCTGTAATTCATTTTTAATCTCATAGCGTTGTGGTCAGAAAAGATGCTTGATATGATTTCAATTTTCTTAAATTTACTGAGGCTTGATTTGTGACCCAAGATGTGATCCATCCTGGAGAATGTTCCGTACGCACTTGAGAAGAAAGTGTAATCTGCTGTTTTTGGATGGAATGTCCTGTAGATATCAATTAAATCTATCTGGTCTATTGTGTCATTTAGAGCTTCTGTTTCCTTATTTATTTTCATTTTGGATGATCTGTCCATTGGTGTAAGTGAGGTGTTAAAGTCCCCCACTATTACTGTGTTACTGTCGATTTCCTCTTTATAGCTGTTAGCAGTTGCCTTATGTATTGAGGTGCTCCTATGTTGGGTGCATATGTATTTAAAATTGTTATACCTTCTTCTTGGATTGATCCCCTGATCATTATGTAGTGTCCTTCCTTGTCTCTTGTAACATTCTTTATTTTAAAGTCTATTTTATCTGATATGAGTATAGCTACTCCAGCTTTCTTTTGATTTCCATTTGCATGGAATATCTTTTTCCATCCCCTCACTTTCAGTCTGTATGTGTCCCTAGGTCTGAAGTGGGTCTCTTGCAGACAGCATATATATTGGTCTTGTTTTTGTATCCATTCAGCAAGCCTGTGTCTTTT
Organism: Balaenoptera acutorostrata; assembly: GCF_949987535.1. NCBI lineage: Eukaryota > Metazoa > Chordata > Mammalia > Artiodactyla > Balaenopteridae > Balaenoptera > Balaenoptera acutorostrata. The sequence goes on along the minus strand of NC_080075.1, from coordinate 36,233,699 downwards.
CATTGGCGCATTTAATCCATTCACGTTTAAGGTAATTATCGATATGTATGTTCTTATGACCATTTTCTTAATTGTTTTGTGTTTGTTGTTGTAGATCCTTTTCTTCTCTTGTGTTTCCCACTTAGAGAAGTTCCTTTAGCATTTGTTATGGAGGTGGTTTGGTGGTGCTGATTACTCTTAGCTTTTGCTTGTCTGTAAAGCTTTTGATTTCTCCATCGAATCTGAACAAGATCCTTGCCAGGTAATCTTGGTTGTAGGTTCTTCCCTTTCATCACTTTAAGTATATCATGCCACTCCCTTCTGGCTTGTAGAGTTTCTGCTGAGAAATCAGCTGTTAACCTTATGGGAGTTCACTTGTATGTTATTATTCGTTTTTCCCTTGTTGCTTTCAGTAATTTTTCTTTGTCTTTAATTTTTGCCAATTTGATTACTATGTGTCTCGGCGTGTTTCTCCTTGGATCTATCCTGTATGGGACTCGCTGCGCTTACTGGACTTGGGTGGCTATTTCCTTTCCCATGTTAGGGAAGTTTTCGACTATAATCTCTTCAAATATTTTCTCTGCTCCTTTCTCTCTCCCTTCTCCTTCTGGTACCCCTATAATGCGAATGTTGTTGTGTTCATTGTTGTCCCAGAGGTCTCTTAGGCTGTCTTCATTTCTTTTCATTCTTTTTCTTTTTATTCTGTTCCGCAGCAGTGAATTCCACCATTCTGTCTTCCAGGTCACTTGTCTGTTCTTCTGCCTCAGTTATTCTGCTGTTGATTCCTTCTAGTGTAGTTTTCATTTCAGTTATATTGTTCATCTATGTTTGTTCTTTAATTCTTCTAGGTCTTTGTTAAACATTTCTTGCATCTTCTCTATCTTTGCCTCTATTCTTTTTCCGAGGTCTTGGATCATCTTCACTATCATTATTCTGAATTCTTTTTCTGGAAGGTTGCCTATCTCCACTTCATTTAGTTGTTTTTCTGGGGTTTTATCTTGTTCCTTCATCTGGTACATAGCGCTCTGCTTTTTCATCTTGTCTATCTTTCTGTGAATGTGGTTTTTGTTCCACAGGCTGCAGGATCGTAATTCTTCTTGCTTCTGCTGTCTGCCCTCTGGTGGATGAGGCTATCTAAGAGGCTTATGCAAGTTTCCTGATGGGAGGGACTGGTGGCGGGTAGAGCTGACTGTTGAGCTGGTGGGCGGAGCTCAGTAAAACTTTAATCCACTTGACTGCTGATGGGTGGGGCTGGGTTCCCTCCCTGTTGGTTGTTTTGCCTGAGGCAATCCAACACTGGAGCCTACCTGGGCTCTTTGGTGGGGCTAATGACAGACTCTGGGAGGGCTCATGCCAAGGAGTACTTCCCAGAACTTCTGCTGTCAGTGTCCTTCTCCCCACGGTGAGCCACAGCCACCCCCCGCCTCCACAGGAGACCCTCCAACACTAGCAGGTAGGTCTGGTTCCGTTTCCCCTGGGGTCACTGCTCCTTCCCCTTGGTTCCGATGTGCACACTACTTTGCGTGTGCCCTCCAAGAGTGGAGTCTCTTTTTCCCCCAGTCCTGTCAAAGTCCTGCACTCAATTCCCCCTAGGCTTCAAAGTCTGATTCTCTAGGAATTCCTTTTCCTGTTGCCGGACCCCCAGGTTGGGAAGCCTGACATGGGTCTCAGAACCTTCACTGCAGTGGGTGGACTTCTGTGGTATAAGTGCTCGCCAGTCTGTGAGTCACCCACCCAACAGTTATGGGATTTGATTTTACTGTGATTGAGCCCCTCCTATCGTCTCATTGTGGCTTCTCCTTTGTCTTTGGATGTGGGGTATCTTTTTTGGTGAGTTCCAGTGTCTTCCTGTTGATAATTGTGCAGCAGCTAGTTGTGATTCTGGTGTTCTCGCAAGAGGGAGTGACAGCACATCCTTCTACTCCACCATCTTGTTTCCTCGGGTTGCCCGTCTGATTCCTCTTTTTTAGCTCTTGTTGGAAACAGTAGGGGTTGAGTAGCCCATTAATGAACACAGAGGACTGCTTAGATAGTGTGTCTAGCTTGGCTTTTTCCAATCTCTAGGGAATCTGTTTTCAAACAGGAAGGGACAGCAGCTGGTAGGTCTGGCAGTTCTATTCCTTCTCAAGCTCTGCTGCTGTTCATGCATCTAAAGGTTGGCTGCAGATAAACTGATGATAATAATGCCATTATTGCAGGAAAGCCTACAGAATAGAGCCTATCATTACTCTTTCTTGCTGCAAACAGTCAATTCTGATCCCAGGAAAACTTGGATTGCTTATTACAGACAGTGGTATGCATGCATGTACCACGCCTTGTGAAACACTGCTTATATCATTATACTGTGTTATCACTAATTTTTAAGTTCCTGAGAACAGAGGCTTACTCATCTCTGTCTAGCCTTACTTCAGTGGTTACTTATTAAATGTCAGATGAATTTAAATAGATTCTGGTGGCAGAGAGTCTGCCTTGCCTGACTTGAAGCATTTTGAGTCTGATTCCCTGAACTTTAGAGTTGGAAAATATTTCTAGAAACAATTTAACACTGATTCTTATAAGTGATAATTTATGTAGAATATGAGCATGGTTTTCATTTTTTGCTGGGGTGTAGTGATCAGAATCACTTGTGGGACTCAAGAACAAAACAACAAACTTATGTCTTTATGCTTTCCCTTAGACTTCATAAATGAGTACATTAGGGGTAGATTTCTGTGTGTATATTTTTAAAGTCCATTGGCTAAAGCCAACAGGGTTGAGAAGAAATTATAATTACTAAACTTACATAACAGTTGCTAAATGTTTTATTTACCATGCATAGTTTTAAGAAATTCACATTTAACTAAAGACCATGTAAATAACACTTTTACCACCATTTGACAAATAGAGAAACTGAAGTAAGCACATTAAGTGACTTTCTCAAGGTCACACAATTAGAAAGATGTTGGAGCTGGAGTTTGCATTCAAGCAATGTTATTCCAAATATTATCTTAACCACTGTCATTCATGGAAACTATTCATAAAAACCAGTGGTTTGTGGAAATTATCTGTATGCACAGAAAGAATTGTAGCATTTCAAGCATGTGTGCCAAAAAACTCACTAGAATTCTATAGCTTAATTTTATAGCACAGGAGAATTTTCTTCCAATCTCGATTGCTATTACAGATGACTCCGGTACTTTATGTGTATGCGAGCGGGTGGGTTGGTATTGATTATATGAATACACAGAGGTCACTTTTTTTTTTCCACGCAACTATTAAACAAAAGAATAGAGAAATTCATAAAATGTATAGCTATTTTAAATGTCTTCATTTTACTTCACTATTTTAGTAACTTCTGGGTGTTCTGGCTTTAAATCTACTGGGGAAAACTTAATTGCCAAGATGTAATGGCATACTCCAAGCTTCTAGTAAAACTCTGATCCAGGTAGTAAAATTAAGGTTTCTGGTTAGGTACACACTATATAGAATAGTGGTATTCTGCATTTAATTTGTTATAATACGTTGTTATGGTTGAAGTATATGAACAAAGTCCCATATCACACAAATATGTAGTTGGGCAAAGAAGCACTGAAATAATCTTTTCATGTCATTGTAGATACTGTCTTTTGATATTACACAAAAACTTGAGAAGTGGTAGTTTCTTAAAAGTTAGGTATAATTTCTGTTTCTAGCCATGATGGAGAACAAGGCCTGCATGTTCCTTCCTGCTGAAACAACCAAATAAAAAACAGAGAAACTACATGGAAAAGTGAACTTCAAGACACTAGGCCTCAGACAGTGAGGAAAATTGGCAAACAAACAAATGGAGCCTTACAATTTTCCCAGCTTACTGACTTGAGGGAACTTCCAGGTCATGAGGCAAGGAAGCAGAATGGAGGAAGAGCCAAGTAGACTCCTTGAGTTGAGGAAATGGAGCTAAGAGTCTAGGAAGACCAAGATAGCTAGAGTTCACAGGGCAGAGAACCAGTGAGGAGAGAACACAGATCTCCAGATATCTGTAGATGGTCCCTTTGAGAATTAAATGCAGTCCAGATCAGCATGTGTATGTGAGGAAGCAGGCTGGAGAAAGAGCCATCTGAAAGGGTTAGAGGGCTCATGTCAGTCTAGTAACAAAGCCCATTCTTAGCAGCCACTGTTTACTGGGTAGTACTTGCCTCAGTAGTAGGGAATAATTAGCCCTAGACTGCACTGCTCTGGCTCCACCCCAACAAATCATAAAACTAAGATTCAAAAGGATCAAACTATTCTCAAGTAACAACTGTGTCCCAGAACAAAGTTCAAAAGTATTTATAGCAGTACTTTTATAGAAATACAAAAATGCCCAACATCTATGAGATAAAATTCACAATGGCTATCATCTATTAAAGATCAGTAGGCATGCAAAGAAGCAAGAAAACACAACCCATAAGAAGGAGAATAATCAATTGAAACTAGCCTAGGTCTTATACAGATGTTAGAATTAGCAGGTAAGGATATTAAAAAGTTAAAATTGTTATGTACAAAAAGTTTAGAAATTTTGGAGGGTATTAAAAAGACCGAAATCAAACTTCTAGAGTTGAAAACTATAATTTCCGAGGTGAAAAATACACTAGATGGGATGAATGGCAAATTAGACATTGCAGAAGAAAAGATTAGTGAACTTGACATATCAATAGGAACTATCCAAAATGAAATGGAAGAAAAAAAAAACATGAGTGAATTGTGGAACAACTTCAAGTAGCCTGGTATATGGTTGATTAAAGTCCCTGCAGGAGGGAGGGGTGGAGAGTATAAAAAATATTTGAGTAAATCATGCCCTAAAAAATTTCAAACCTTTTGAAAACTATTAACCCACAAATCTAAGAATTCAGTGAACCCCAAGCACAAGAAATATGAAGAAAACTATACCAAACTACATAACCAGTGTAAAATCATAAAAGCAGCTAAAGGAAGAAAAAGAGCAGAGGACCAAAGATGAGTATAACATCAGAATTCTCATCAGAAACAATCTGAGAACAATGGAGAAACACGTTTAAAGTACTAACATTTTTTTAAAGTGAATATAGAATTATATAACTAGCAAAATGTCTTTCAAAAGCAAAGATGAGACTAAGTTTTCAGACATAAAAAGCCTGAAAGAATGCATCACTGCATTCACTACAAGAAATACTGAAGTCTTTCAGGCAGACAAAATTATATTAGATGAAAATGTGGATTTACATGAAGGAATGATGAACACTGGAAGTGATAAACACATGGGTTAATATATAAGAATTTTTAAAATTTATTTAAATCTCTTTAAAAGATAATTACTTAAAAATAACAGTGTTGAGGGTTTTTTAATGTGTAAAAATTAAAATATGACAATAGTATAAAGGCCAGGAGAAAAAAGAAAGATTAGGCAGCCCTAGTTTTGCACATTTTTGACATATATGGGGTTCAGTTAGATGACACCAATTCCCTAACAACACAGTTCAAATTTTTGTGAACACAGTATATTTGCTGTGAATACTTTCATAAAAGTCCAAACTTCACAGTTAGCTTAGTCCACATATCACTACTTAAATAGCAGATGTGGATCATGATGCGTGACCTATCTTTCAAAGTATGTTAGTGATTTGTCACCACACACGGGATTCGGTTCATATGCGATCAGCAATGCTTGTAGTTTTGCCTCCTTGTGTCCTAGTGATAGCCCATGTGACATTTTACAAAAATGGGTAATTGAAAGAAATTAACCAACAAAGATGAAAATGCAGCAAATAAAAAATAATATTGGAAGTGAAATTCAAATCAAATGTAAATTGAGTTATAGAATAAATATGTGTTCATGGGAATGTTGGCACTACCACCTTTCAGGAGTTCCTAAATATGCAGCCAGAAACACAGAATGAAGGCAAGCTTAACATAAATTAAGAGAAATTAACATGATTAAAAGAATGAAGATGTCCCTGAGGAAGTGATGCTGGCCAAAAAACAAAAAAAAAACCAACTTTGTATTATGGGAACTCTCAGGGCCATCTTATAACATTAAAAGTACAAAGTTTAAAACGTCAGAAGTTAATCATTCAAATTTAGAAGCAGTAAGATAATTCACCAAGACATAGAAAAGATCCTCATAAGCTATGCGAGAGGAAGAAAACAAACACATTTTCTATGCTTTTAATTATAGTGTACTAAAAACAATTTTTTTCTATTTTTAAAATTTTCGTAGATGTTTACAACTAACACTGAGATCTTTTAGTTTTTTAATAAACATTTTTGAAGGTCATGAGACAATTGTAAATTTTCCCATTGATTATTAAGATTGCTTTCCATGGGTTTCAACATTCACAGTCATTGTTATGGTCCTGCATTATGTGCAAAGCATCAACTGCCTATATACTGTGGTATAGTTCTTATACCGTACGTGAAGTGGTATAGTATCACATGAAGGTAAACTGTGATAAAGATGTATACTATAAACCTTAAAGCAGTTATTAAAATAACAAAGTGAAGTCAACACAAGATAAAATGGAATAGTTAAAAAAAAAAACTAAAGGCAGAAAAAGTAGAAAAGACATGGAACAATACATAATGTAATAGCATTATGACAAACTGAAATCTAACCATATTAATAATCATGTAAAATGTAAATTGCCTAAACACTAATTAAAAGGCAGAGATGGTCAGATTGGATTAAAAAAAAAAAGACACAAATCTATGCTCCCTATAAGAAATACATTTAAATGAATATAGTGACACAAATAGGTTAAATGTAAAAAAGATGGCACATTTTTATTATGCTAACACTAGTCAAAAGAAATCTTGGGCTTCTCTGGTGGCGCAGTGGTTGAGAATCTCCCTGCCAATGCAGGGGACACAGGTTCGAGCCCTGGTCTTGGAATATCCCACATGCCACGGAGCAACTGGGTCCGTGAGCCACAATTACTGAGCCTGCGCGTCTGGAGCCTGTGCTCTGCAACAAGAGAGGCCACAATAGTGAGAGGCCCGCACACCCTGATGAAGAGTGGCCCCCGCTTGCCACAACTAGAGAAAGCCCTCGCACAGAAACAAAGACCCAACACAGCCAAAAATAAATTTTTAAAAATTAAATAATAATAATAAAAATAGTGAAAATAAACAAGTGATGTAATAATGTAAAAAAAGAAATCTTGACTAGCTATATTAATATCAAAGAAAATTTTATAACAAAGAACATTACCATTGATGAAGGTCATGTCATAATAAAAAGTGATCAATCAAGAGGACATACCTATCCCAAATGTTTGTGGACCTAGTAACAGCTTTAAAACTCATGGAATAGAAACTGATAGAACTGCAAGGAGAAATGGATAAATCCACAATTACTGTCTGAGATTTGAATACCCCCTCATTAACTGACAGAATCAATAGAAAAATGGGCAAGAATGGAATAGACTTAAGCAAAACTATCAACCAAGTTGACCTGATTAATGTTTATGGAACACTCCACACCCAATAGTAGTAGAATACACATTCTCATGAACACATGCACAACGTGTCAGGATATGACATATTCTGGACCATATAAGTCTCAGTTTAAAAGTATTCTAGTCAAAGTATTAGTATCTCTGATATTAATAGAATTAAATTAGAAGTAAATTACAAAAGGATCCCTAGAAAATCCTCAAATATTTGGAAACAACATGTCTCTAAATCACCCAATAACTTAAAAAAGGGGGGTAGATTATAAAACATTTTGAAATGAATGAAAATGAAAACACAACATACAATATGATATGCTGCTAAAGAAGTACTTAGGGATGCTAAACATGTTAAAAAACAAGAAAGGTTTCAAATCAATTACCTCAGCCTCCTGCCTAAGAGACTAGAAAAAGAAAAGCAAATTAAAACCAAAATAAGCAGAATAAAGGAAATAAAGACCAAAGCAGATTCAATAAAATATTTTAAAAAAGCTAGAAAAAATGAAATAAAAAAATCAGTTCTTTGAGAAGATCAATAAAATTGATAGATTTTTAGTAAAACTGATCAGAGAAAAGAGAGAACACAAATTACCAATATCAGGAATGAGAGGTGATGTAACTACAGATTCTACTGGTAGTAAAAGGATGATAAGGGAATATTAACAACTTTATGCCAATAGATTTGACAGCATAGATGAAATGGACAAATTCCTTAGAAGTCACAAATTACCAAAGCTCATTTAAGAAGAAATAGATAACCCAACAGCTCTATATTTATTAAATTGATATTGTAGTTTAAAACCTTAGAGAAAGGTTTCTTTCTTTAAGAAAACTCCAGGCCAGTTGGCTTCACTACTATATTTTACCAAACATTCAGGACAAAAATAAGACCAATTCTACACAAACTCTTCCAGAGAACTGAAGAGGATGGACTGTTTCCCAACTCATTCTATGAGGTGAGCATTATCCAAATATTAAAACTTGAAGAAGACAATAATAGAAAACTAAAGACCAATATATTTAATGAACATAATTACAAAAATTCTAAACAAAATTTTAGCAAAGCAAATCCAACATTATGTAAAAAGAATGATGCATCATGACCAAATGGCATTTACCCCAAGAATGCAGGGTTGGTTCAGCATTTGAAAGCAAACAATGAAATTCACTATATTAACAACTGTAAAAGAAAAATAATATGATGAATAGATTGGAAGGAAGTTTACTCAACCTGATTAAGGGCATCTACAAAAAAGTACAAGTAACATGATAATGGTGAAAATCTGAATGTTTTTCTGCTAAGATTGGGAATAAAAAATGTCTCCTTTTACCATGTCTATTCAGTGTTGTACTGGAGGTTCTTATTAAGGCAAGAAAAAGAAATGAAAATCACCAAGATTGAGAAGAAGATATATAACTTTTTATTTGCAGAAAATATGATCATCTATTCAGAAAGTCAATGTAATCTACAAAAAAAAAAAATGCTGCTAGAAATAATGTTTACCAAACATTATATAGGATATATATATATCCTATATAACAGGATATAACATCAATATGCAAAAGTAGATTACATTTCTATATACTAGCAACAAATGAAATTGAAAGTTAAAAATATTATTCACAAATGCTTTTAAAAATGTGAAGTACTTAGGGATAAATCTAACAAAAGATACGAAAGACCTGTACACTGAAAACTATAAAAAAAATGGCTAAAAGAAATTAAAGACCTAAATAAATGAAGAGATAGATGTACCATGTTCATGATTCAGAAGACAGTTCTCCCCAAAGTAAGCTATAGATTAATCCCAATCATAATATTATGATATCAACACAAACCCAATCATATCAACAGCCAATTTTTTTGTAGAAACTGACTTTAAAATTCATATGGAAATGCAAAGGACCTAGAATTGCCAAAAGCGACCTTGTAAAAGAATAAAATTGGAACACTCGCATTACCTGATTTCAAGATTTGTAAATAAAGCTACAGAAATCAAGACAGTGTGGTAGTGGCCTAAAGATAGACAAATAGACCAATAAAATAGAATAGATAGTTTGTAAGTAGACTCACACTTATGTGGAAAATTGAATTTTGACAAAGGTACAAAAGCAACTCAGTAGAGAAAGAATAATCTTCAATAAATTATGCTGTAACAATTGAACATATGCCAAAAAAAAACCCCACTTTCAATTCATACCTCATGCTATACAAAAATTAGTTTAAAATGCATCATAAACCTAAATATAAAACTTAGAACTCTAAACCTCCTATAAGAAAACAGAAGAAACTGTGTGACCTTGGATTACCCAAAGTTGTTTTAGATATGACACCAAAAACAATCCATAAAATAACAAATTGATAAATAGGAATTTATCAAAATTAAGGTACTTCTGCTCTTCAAAAGACACTGTTAATATTTTCATCAAGGGGGAAAATACTATTTAATGGGGAAAGAATAATCAGATGATGCTAGGACAACTGAATATTGACATGCAAAAGAATTAAATTTGACTACTACCTCACACCATATAAAAAAATTACTCAGAATGGATCACCAACCTAAATGTAAGAGCTAAAACTATAAAACTTTTAGAAGAAAACATAGGAGTGAATCTTAAGGTAATAGTTTCTTAGATATGGCACAAAAATCACATGACAAAGAAAAAATAGATAATTTACATCAAAATTTTAAAATTTTGTGCTTCAAAAAATACCATCAAAAAAGAAAAAGAAAAAAGGACAACCCACGACTAGGAGAAAAATCTTTGCAAATCACATACTGATTAAGGACTTGTATCCAGAATATATAAATTACTCTAAGAACTCAACCTTAAAAAAAAACTCAATAAAAAAGAGAAGGGAGAGCAAAGATTTGAACACCTAATTCATCAAGATATACAGATGGCATATAAGCACATGAAAAGATCTTTATCATCAACAGTCATTAGGGAAATGAAAATTAAAACTTTAGTGAGATACCACCATACACATATCAGAATGATTAAAATTAAAAACACTATGTCAAGTATTGGTAACATCTGGAGAGACTGGAACTCTCATATGCTTCTGATGGCAATGTAAACTGATAAAAACCATTTAGAAAACAGTTTTATGATTTATATGAAACTCTAGTAAAAGAAAACTACCATATTGTGGCAGAAAGCAGATAGTAATTGCTTGGGGATGAGATCAGAGAAGAATGGATGGAAGGGATTAAAAAGAGAATTTTGGGGGATGATGAATATGTTTACTATTTGATTTTGGTGACCTTGTCATGACTGTATATGTATTATACTTCAAAACTGGTTAAATTATACAATTTAAGTATGTGCAGTTTACTGTATGCCAATTATACCTCAAAGCTGTTTATTAAAAATAAAATTAGTTGTATCTGTACACTCATGTTCGTAGCAGTATTATTCACAATAGCTAAAACATGGAAGCAACCCAGGTGTCCATCATTGGGTGAATGGATAAGCAAAATGTGCTATATACATACAATGGAGTATTATCCAGCCTCAAAAAGGAAGGAAATTCTGACATATGCTTCAACATGAATGATCCTGAAGATCATTATGCTAAGTGAAACAAGTCACAAAAAGACAAATACTGTATGATTCCGTTTATATGAAATACTTAGATTAGTCAAAATCATTGAGACAGCCCTGATTGCAAACTATACTATGAAGCTACAGTAATCAAAACAGTATGTTACTGACACAGAAACAGACACAAAGATCATTGGAACAGAACAGAGAACCCCAAAATAAACCCACACTTATATGGTCAATCTACAACAAAGGAGGTAAGAATAGACAATGAGGAAAAGACAATGTCTTTAATAAATGGTATTGGGAAAACTGGACAGCTACATGCAAAAGAATCAAACTGGATTACTTCCTCTCGCCGTATACAAAAATAAACTCAAAATGGATTAAAGACTTAAATGTAAGGCCTGAAATAATAGAACTCCTAAAAGAAAACATAGGCAGTACACCCTTTGACATTAGTCTTAGCAATATTTTTTTGATATGTCTCTGCAAACAAAGGAAACAAAACCAAAGTAAACAAATGGGACTACATCAAACTAAAAAGCTTTTGCACAGTGAAGGAAACTGTCAACATAATGAAAAGTCAGCCTACTGAAGGAGAGAAGATATTTGTAAACAATATATCTGATAAGGGATTAATATCCAAAATATATAAAGAACTCATACATTCAACATCAGAAAAACAAAGGACCTGATTTTAAAAATGGGTGGAGGACCTGAATAGACATTTTTCCAAAGAAGATGTATAGATGGCCAAGGGACACATGAAAAGATGCTCAACATCATTAATCATCAGAGAAATGCAAATCAAAACCACAATGAGATATCACCTCATACCTGTCAGAATGGCAGACATCAAAAAGACCACAAATAACAAATGTTGGCAAGGATGTGGAGAAAAGGGAACCCTCATGCACTATGGGTGAGAATGTAAATTGGTGTAGCCACTATGGAAAACAGTATGGAGACTCCCCAAAAAATTAAAACTAGAACTACCACACAATTTGGCAATTTCACTCCTGGGTGTTTATTGGAAGAAAATAAAAACACTAATTCAAAAAGGTATATGCACTCCAATGTTCATTGCAGTATTTTTTTACAATAGCCTAGATATGGGAGCAACCTAAGTGCCCATCAATACATGAACGGGTAAAGACAATGTGGTATCTCTATAGATATAGAATATTATATATATATTCTACTGTGTGTATATGTGTGTATACACACATATATATGCACACACACACACAATGGAATATTAGCCCACAAAAATGAAATCTTGCCATTTGTGACAACATGTATGGATCTGTGGGATATTGTGCTAAGTAAAATAAGTCAGACAGAGAAAAATATATTGAACTTTCACTCATGTGTGATTCCACATCCAATATAAAACCCAAAACAAACAAAAACAGACACATAGATACAGAAAACAAACAGGTGTTTGCCAGAAGAAAGAAGGGTGAAGGGGTGGGTGAAATAGGTGAAGGGGATTAGGAGGTAGAAACTTCCAGTTATGTAATAAATAAGTCACGGGGATGTAATACACAGCATAAGGAATATGGTCACTAATATTGTAGTAAGTTTGTATGGGGACACATGGTTACTAGACTTATCATTGTGATCATAATGTATGCAGATGTCAAATCATTATGTAACTAACGTAACTGAAACTAACATAATATGGTCCGTCAACTATATTTCAATTTTTAACAAAACAATAGAGACAGAAAGTAGAATGGTGGTTGCCAAGGACTGGGAGTAGGAAGGAATGGATATTTATTGTTTAATGGGTTTAGAGTTGCAGTTTTACAAGATGATAAAAGTTCTGGAGATGGCTGGTAGTTGTGATGAGAGAACAGCTATTTTGAGTTGTTGCCTGGTCATTTAACGGTATGACAACTCTGCTCACATCCAGAGTCTGGATATTTAGATAAGGACCTGAGCTTAGAATTCTTACCACAAGTTCCCAGTTTGCTTTGCCCTGGGCACCTTTTAAAATAACCACTTAGAGTTGATCCAGCAAAAAGTTAGTGACCTCCACCCCCACCACCTTATAGTAATGGTGCTTGCTACCCTGCTCTCTTATCTCCTGCTCACTCGTAACTGGGGACAGAGGACTTCCCTTCCCCTGGCTCTTTGCACCCAGCTGCCCTTTTTCTGGGATCTGTAAGTAATAAATCTTGTGACCTTACTTCCTTTGTGTGAATGTATTCAAACTGAGCCTTCAGTCAAAGGACCCTGGGGTTTTTACTTCCCCAAAGTGGGAGCTGGGATGCTGAGTGAGCCACCTGCCAACCCTGTGTGGGTGGCTTGTGTCTTCTTCATTCAGGTCATAATCTGCATATCCTTAATTGGCTGCACAATGTTACGAATGCATTTTATACCACTGAACTTACCACTTAAAATGGTTAAGATGATAGATTTTAAGTTATGTATAATTTACTGCAATAAAAAAGTGGAAATAAGTAAATAAAATTAGTTGCGATGTAGAATCTGAAGCCAGATCAATTAATTTTCTATACTCTGGTATGTTAAAATCAATTGGTCTATATTGTACTTTAAAGAGATCTTTTATACATGTGTAGTATATCATCACACAATGGTCACTTGGAAAACACTGGTTCACTGAGGTATGCCGATCATCAAAATGCTGACATGTCATATACAACCACCTTTCTGTACTATTGCCACTAATCTCAGGAAATGTCTTCCATGTGTCAAAAAGCTGTCAAACTCATGGTGACTGATACAAGTTTTCCAAGATTCTAAATTTTGCTTGAAAGCTTGAATTTTATCATTGACAACAAAAATAATGTCCATTGTTTTCCTTGAAGTAACAGGCTACCTTTTTCTTTTTTGAGACAGTGTCTGCTAAATACCTAAATCTGAATAACCATACTGTGTCATTCATCCAAGTGAAAATGGTATTCCTTGTAAAAAAATAAGCTCATCCAGCTTGTACCACTGATTGAGGCAACATTACACACCGGTATGCGGCCACAAGGCTTCCTGTATACTTCCCATTTGGTCTCCCAGAATGTTAAAAAGGCATACACTCAAGGGTTGAAATTTGTTAAAATTGATAATTATTGCTTCATTGCAGGCATTAAGTGAAATGCCTTTTGTTTTGTCTTTAACTGCAAGTGTATGGCAGTGACAAATACAATGAGTACTAGTACACTTTATGGCTCCTCTTTTGATATTTTTACTACAGTGCTAGTAGTTTTACCCACCTTTGCTTTCAAACCCCTAGTGTAAACACAAACACAGTGAAAAAGGAAATAATGTCTTACTACTATTATGAAAACAGTTTTGACTTCACATACACTCTGAAAAAATCTCTTGAGGACTCCATGGGATCCGAAGACCACATTTTGAGAACCATTGCTACAGAGTATACCATGCCAAAATTAGAAGCAACAGACCAGAATTCCATTCGGCAATATGAATAAGCATTAATGGTTCTAGGAGTTGGGGGGAGTAGATAAATATCTATTGTATGATACTATATGGAAACATTAAAAATATATACACATAATACATGTTTAAAAGAACATTAAAGGATACATATCAAACACATTAGGCTACTGTGGGGTTGAGAAACATTGTTTTCAGCAACAGCAATTGCTAGGTCAATTTTTATGTTTTTTAACATCTCAGGCCAAGTTTGGGTTTTTGCATTACTGTCTAAGGAGTATTGAAATAGTTGCAGTAGTTCCTAAATATTGATGAAAATCTGGCAATGGAAAGGAACACTTAAGAACAAAAAAAAGGAAGAGTTAAGAAATGAGCTATGGGAATATGAGTCAAAAATGCAAAATCCTAACTACATACTTATTTTCTTCCTCTCCTCTTGGGTAGTACCAGTAATGAAATCTAATGGTTTTTATTCTTTTTGTTGTTGATGTTACATGTTTTCAAATATGAGAGGCATTTGTGCTCAGTTCATTCTTTTGAGTACAGCCCCAGAGTCTATTGCTTTATAGCACCCACCCAAACTTCCTTTTCTGAGGAGAAATTTTTTTGTCTATTGACAGCTTATCTGAACTGTGATTCTTTGTCACATAATGAGAGCCTGAGTGGCAGAACTCTAGAACTCTTTACTTGATAACGTAGCTTATATTTGGACCAAACTGATTGATGGTGAGTGAAGGATTATTTCTTTTTCTCACTACTGTCATCAATCTGCATTTAGAGAAAGGGAATGCTCAGAGATCCTGGAGGTTCCTAACAGCTAATACAAAGCTTTCAAAGAAGATGCTCTTTATAACTACCTGATGATTGAGGGAATCCTTACCTCTAATCCTTTCTCTAGTAAGAAGTCTTACTCCATAATTGTTTTACCCATACGTAGTTGCATTTTCTAATATTTTTGCATCTATTTTACTTCCCTGAACCCTCTTGCAATGTTAAGTCCTTCCAGATGGGAGCACACCAGGTGGAACTAGCATCAATCACAAATATTAATGTACGAGGTACAGAAGGCAGACTTAGTACACTGGCAGGAGTGGGGAACATTTGAGTCATTACTGGTTTTCAGATACTTTTGCTATGTGCTTTGCAAGTTTAATGTCATTTAATTGTCACAACTGCACAGTGGCATTATTCCCAGGTCAGAGATGAAACAATAGGGACTCAATTTTACTTCCTGAGCTATACTCAGTTTTAAGACCAGTTCAGGTTGACTCCAGATCTCATGCTCCATCCACAGTAATTATTTTCTACTTCATATTTTCCAGTCACCATTATTATTCTTTTAATATTCATCCATTCTTTTGCTGTGATTTGTTTATGGTGTTGGACAGGCCTTCTACTTTTTTTCAATACAACTAGACTATTATATTAAAAGGATGAACATTTTAAATGTTTAATAGAAAACATTTCCTTCTTTGGTATGAAAAAGTTAGTAGTATCTTCTAAATGCAAATATAGACAACATTGTTTAAGTGCTAAAGATATCCTGGACCATTTATTACATCTCCAAGTCTGGGAATACTCTCTGTAGGACAGAGTGAAACAGATGGACAAAACTCCTTGACACTGTTTAGTTACCTCAGATTTCTTTGTGGTTTAGTGTAATTTTAGCTCCCAAAAGACATGCAAAGAATACAAAATTCTAAGGAAGGAATAATTAAAATGAGGTTTAAAATAGGCTGTTTTCATTTGACAAGACATTTAAGAATATTTAAAAATAAAATTTACTCTTAAAAATACCACCTAATTACTTGCCTGACTCCCTAGCATTATAGTTGTTTTTGTTTTCATTAAGCAGTATTTAAAATACATTCAGGGAAAGGAAATAAGGGACCTAGTAAATATGTGAAGTATTTGAGTAAAGTATATTAAATTTAGAGAAAAATATGCATTTTAATATGCATTTTACAGCTTTAAGATATGAGACATGCAAATCATTGTCTCTATATCCCAATACACAGAGAAGGAAATTTAAGCCCTGGGGCCACTAGTGCTTTAAACTCCTGGGAAGAGAAACTCCACATCTCTAAGCAGTAATTATTACCAAAACTGTTGAAATGTCATTTCTAGTAGTTGGCAATGGTTTGTTCAGAAAGAGAACCATAGTTCTAGGCTCTCTAGACAGTTTCAGCACTTGTGAGTATATCCTTTACTGATAAGCTTGTTCAAATAATTCATCAAGCTGTTAATCCTCTGCTTTGAATTTCAGTTGGCAATGATATTTTTCCACAATGTGTGGTAGTGCACTTAAAAACACAAAAGATTTATGTTAATAATTACATCTTTTAATTAGTTCTGCCATTGCACTTTTTGTGTTATCAGTGGCATAGGAAAAAAAAATACATTTTTGAGGGGTGGAACGCTGAGACAGTATAGCTTACTTTTATTTATAACAAGATGTTTGTAGAGAAAAAAAATTTCAGGTAGAAGCACTCGACTAGTTATTTAACTATTTCCAAGTAGTATTTTAAAATCAAAATTAAGTAAATAGATAAAATATTAACTGATTTTTTAATGTCTTAAATTTTATTTTTGTGAATTGTCACCTATACATGAAACAAAATCTATTTTTTTATTATTTCTGCTTCCATTACTGACTTATTCTGTTTTCTTAGGCATACCCTTAGTATTTTCCTGCCTCAGAGTTCTGATATACACAAAGGGAATTACATTTATTATTTTTTAATATATTTATTATATTTATTATTCACTTTCATTTGTGCCTCACATTGCAGGGTCATTTTTTAAAACAGCTAATTGCTAACACTATTTGGGCACTGGCATATGCATTTTACATGTATTATTTCATTTAAGTCAGTGAAGAAGATATTGTCGCATTTTTTAGATAAGGAAATACATAAACATAAGGAAACATGAAGTGGTTAACTAGTTCAAGGTCACATAGCTTACACATGAGAGAGCCAGAATTCGAACGAGTCTGGCACAAGTGTTCACTCTCTTAACCACTACTCTATTATTTACAATGGAAAATGTGATGTCCACATCTTATATATGAGAAAATTGAGACTCAAATGAGGTTTAGTGACTCAGTCAAGGTTATATTCAAGGCTAGAACCAGTACTAGAACCCAGACCTTCCCAATATCATCTTACTTAATTTTGTACTAGATCATGCTGTTGGTCTGAACCTCTTTTCTGTTTAGAGTTAAGAAATTTAAAAATTGCTTATACATCTATAATATTCTCAAATCTTCACCTGCTCAAGAGTCTATTTTTAAAATATATTTGATTAAAATATGCAATAAATAATATAAATAATTTGGTTATATTCAAAAGCCTGAAATATAACTTCCATGTTCCAAAACGCTATCTAAAATAATATTTTATGGATTTATTTTTACTCTTGATTTTATATTTTAAAAAATTATGTTACTTTTAGTAAACCCATGACTAAAATTTTTTCCTCAGTTTTTCACAGCAATTCTATTGGCATACTTTTTTCAATAAAGTTTCCTATCAATACCTAAAATTGTTCATAAATATGTAATAAAAACTCAAGACAACAAAATGTTTTCAGAATTATATTTTCAGCATTATTTTTAAAATCAACAAACATTTATTAAGAACTTTGTGTTCTTATTTGGGGTGTTTTGACTTTGATCTTCAGCAGTTTGACTATGATATCTGTAGGCTTGATTTTATTCATATTTATCTTGTTTCAGATTCACTGAGGTGCTTGGATAGTAAATTTTTGTCTTTCAGCAAATTTGGAAAGTTTTCGCTCATTACTTCTTTATATGTTTTTCTTCTTTATTTTCTTTCTCTCTTTTTCTTCTGGAACTCCAATTACCCTTTTGATACTGCACTACAAGTACTTGAGGCTCTTTATACTTTATTTCCACCTTTTTTCCTCTCTCTTCTTCAGATTGAATATTTTTTATCGATCTTCAAGTTAACTGAATATTTTTACTGTTATCTTCATGTAGCTATTTAATCCATCATACAAATTTTTAAAATTGCACTTCTTAGTTCTAAAATTTCCATTTGTTTCTTTTTTTTATAATTTCTTTGCTAATTTTCCTATCATTTTATTCACTACAAGCACATTTTCATTTATATATTTGAGCATGGTTTTAATAGCCACTTTAAAATCCTTGTTTGATTATGGTAATGTACTGACCATCTTACAATTGGCCCCTGTGGATTATCTTTTTTCTGGAGATTAAGATACATTTCCTGGCTCTTCATATGTCAAATAATTTTGGATTGTATCCTAGAAAGTGTGTTGGTTATGTTGCAGAGACTGAATTTGGTTATATTCCTCTGAATAGTCTTGATGTTTTTGTTTTAGCAGGCAGTTAGTTTGGTTAGACTCAGACAGCAACCTCTGCCTTGCCTGTGGTGGGTTGCAGCTCAGGTCTGTCTCAATTTACACTCCTTTCAATCAGCTCAGCACATGTGTGGTTCTAGGGACAGCCAGAGATTTGGGCAGAGTTTATACACAGAATTTTGGATTTGCCCTATCTGGCTCCCTCCTTTCTGATATTCTCTTTCTGGCAACTATGCTTACCTTGTCTCCTTCCCTTGGTTCCTCTCTACAGGAAAATGGCAGACATTTTCTCAGGATTTTAGCCACTTTTCACTGTGCCACAACTGTGTTTGACCTCAGAGTGAAGTCTCAAATAGAGAAAATTCATCTTCTGAAGATTATTGCCTCCAATTCTTATTTTCCCTCTAAAATCTGTCTGCTTTTGTCAACTCAAATCTTTAGAACCTTTAGGTGGTTGAACTTTTAATTTTGTCCACAGTTTTTAGTTGTTACCTAATGGGGAGCAAGGAGAGGATCTGTTTGATAGAAGCTTTCTTTATATTAGTGGAAGAACTGCCAATTTTATTTATTTTGAATAGAAAGCAATAGTATATAGATTTTGCTCATGAGAAGCTCTCAATCTGGGCATAAATTTGTCATATTTCACAAGACCCAAAACAACACCAAACATCTAGATACAGAAATCCATATTTTAACATCTAAACTAGCTAGGAGACGCAAGTTCTGCTCCTAATCTTGTCATTACCTAATTGCCTAAATAAATTTCTGTGGACATCTGTTTATTCACTATGAAAACAAAGAGTTTATATTAGATATCTAAGATATGCTCAAGGTTCTATGATTCTAAAAGAAGTAGGCTCATTTGAGGCCTTATGTTTATGTGTTACTATTTCTAATATATTTTGAAAATTATAATGCTTCAATTCAATACCAAAATTTTAATTAGAAGGTTTTAATTGTATAACTTCATATAATAGATGGTTCCTGGAAAGATTATATAAATTAATATCAAATAATATTACCAGTACATAATGGATGACTGTCATTTATAGGAATTGTATGGATTATTTTTTTGTAAAGATCATTTTTGTTAAAATAATCACTTCCTAATTTAGCTTTTGTTTAAATGTAAATTCCCACAAAAAGACTGGTTACTGACACCTGCTTTATGTTAGAAATTTCCTTATAATTTATTGCCATGATTTGAGGTACCAATAACCTGTAAGCTTTGTTGGATAGAATTATTGGCTTTTACCAACAGATTATTTTTGCTGAATAAAGTACCTGTATAATATTAATTAATACATATATTAAAAAAACTTTAAAATTTTAGAAACATTTTCAGTCTTTTACTTAGCTAAAAATAGTTTATATAGACATTGCTAATCATTTAAAATACATTTTAAATTAAATTATGACTTATTTCATTATTGCTTAATTTATTAATATTTTGTTATGCTCTCATTTTCAAATCTATGCTGACTTTACAATTTCTTGCTATGAGCAAAGTAGTCACTGATTTACTTCAACGTAATATAAATTCCCTCTTTATACAAATTCAGTCCATTTCAATATGTAGATTTTTATTTATCTCACAGTGGAGATTTTTGTTTTATTTTTGTTGCTGTCAACTACTCCAATATGTTATCAAATTTGGCTTCTTTTCTTTTTTCAGTGAGTAAATAAAAAGTTCTTTTAGTGTCAAGATAGTTGTAGCAGGGTATGGTAGCTGATAGAAATTTTTTTATGTGTCTTTTTTGTAATTTATTTGTTATATATAATCTTGTTTGGTTTATATTCATTGTTTTAACACCACCTATGATTAGTCCCTTAGTTTTTTTTTCTCATAAATCATCTAAGAAATACATGTGAAAGCTGAAGTCCTAAAAATTTAACAATCAACTTTAAAAGAGGTTTTGTTTCCAAACTTTAGAATTATCTAAACCTACTAAGATTAACACATTCATTATTCAGTTTTCCACTCAATTTTGTAAAATATGGGCACAATATTTTAAAATATCCAAATAACTGCACAAACGCCAATTTGTAAGGATGGTAATGCTAAGAAAACAGAACAGTAGGCTTTTATAAGGTGCATAAATTTAATTCTAATGAATGTGGCATACAAAAAGCGGTATAAGGACTATTGATATGTGATATTTCAAATTTTAGGTTTATAGCTGTATTCTGCAAATAGGTTTGTTTCCAAAATAGTTGAAAATAGTTTAATGAAATTAACCATTTTACCCTATTATGTAAACTCTCTTAGTCTTTTCATGCTTTAGGTATAGCTTGATCCAAGTGCTTAAATGTTGTCTTGTGGTCAGTCTGTCACTCTGTCTCTATCTCTGTGTTCCTCTCTGTGTTCCTGTCTGTTGACTTCATCTTCAGCCAAGCTCTCTCTACATAGTAAGAAAAATGGATCCTAACATTTCTACTTTTACATGCCTTTTCATCTCAACCTCTAGGAGGAGACCCCACACACACAATTTCCATCTCAATCACAGAACTGGAGCTCTGGTTATCCCTGCTTGGTCACATGCATACTTTGGGGTAGGAAAGTGGCCCCTTATTGACAACCCTACCAGAATCATGTGACATACAAGAGGGGCAATTTCCAAAAAGGAGAAATGTGGGGCAGACAGAAAAGTAACAAATTTTTCTTGAGTTGGCCCTTGTCCATCCCCCTAAAATGTTGTTTATCGTTATTGTGGACTTACTGTCCTTTGTTTTCTGAGATAGCAAGAAATAATACAGTTCCTTTCAACACTAGGCAACTATATTATGTTGCAAGCACATTTGCCTCTTTTTAAAACATTGGATGTAGTATTTATATTTGAGAGAAGACAGAATGCTGCTGATGAAAGGGGTGGATTACTTTAGGAAAGTACTATTGAAATCTCACATAACTCTCATATTTTTTATTCCAAGTTGGGTATATTCCACATCAAAGAGCCAAATACTTTAAGCAAGTTATGGGATATAACATAGGAACAGTAATATGTGTCTGGAAAAAGCTCTAAAATTGATGAGTTAAGCTTAAAATAACAATGAATAATCAATTCAAATGGTATCATATGACATACAGAAAATATTTAAATGTGCCCACAAATTTCCCAATGAATGTTTACATATAGAACATATAAATTTTTCCTGCCATGTCAACCTTGGTTATCCATCTATATACCATTTTCATTTCTCTGATGCTGGGCTCCTGATCAAGCTTCTACTCCTGCACTGTGTCTGGAACTATAAATGCATGAGTCATAATACTACTTTGTGATACAAGTTGAAAAAGTCAATCTAAAAGCTTAACCACAGAAATCATGAGTTTGAAACATATCCATCAATTAGGTAAACAGGACAAACTAAATATTGTTCTTCTTTAGGTAACCATGTTAAAGAGGGAATTTGTGAGCAAAATTCTCCAAAGACCTACAGATAAGGTTTACCCAATATTGAAAATGTTTCTCCAAATAATTAAAGATTACTTAATATTAGAATCTTAAACTAGAATTGTTAACTAAGTGATTTAAAGTAGACTTTTAATTACTCTAGAGAGTAAAAAGCTGCCTAATCAACCCATATAGTCATGAGAGATGATAAATGTTTTTATTTCAAGTCCATAATTTTTAGGTGTGTGTTGTATACATCAATAGATAACCAAAACAATTGATAAGTTCTTTTCATCTTTACAAATTTGATTTCTCTCATTTATGTATTTTTATTTGTAATGTCTAGTAACTGCAAGAGAACTGTTGAATAACTGTGGTCATTGTGAGTATCCTATCTTGTGTTTTTTGCTGAATATGTCTCAGGGCTTTAGAATGAGCTACATATCCTGCTAATAGTTTTTATTATATTTATCCTATTATTTACCTCATTTTTTAAAAAAAATCAAGGATTTCTGGGTTTTTAAAAAATGTTTTATAATCATCATTAATGGAGATGACTGTGGTGGACACTACTTGATATCCTCCAATATCTATTCTCCCTTTCTTTGTTTATTAATGAAATTTCTAATTTTAGTTAGAAAATTGGGGTCCATAAGCTTCCCAACACTAGGGTGCCACTATATCGTTTCTGCACTGTTTACACTCAATCTATTTCAGTAGAGAGAAGTAAAATTTTATTTTGTTTAAGCTACTGTTACTTGGAGTGTTTTTACAGCAAATAAACTTGTTGCCTAATTAATAAAATGATTATGTGAGTTTTGTCTCTTGTTTTTCTGGTTTCAATTTTATATTTATATTGGTAGGTTTCCTCATACTAAGCCATCCTTGCAGTACTAGAGTAATCCAACCCACTCAGTCATATTCTTGTACTGTTCTTGGAATGTACTGACGGATTCTATGTGCTAATATTTTGTTTGGGATTTTTTTAGAGACATTGGTTTTCTTTCTTTTGTATGTGAAATCTATTTTGTACATTGGTATCAATGACATGGCCACATTATAAAAAGGATGTAGAATACTTCTTTTACTATACTCTAGAATAATCTAAATAATATAGGATTATCTATTTCTTATAGAATTAATTTTTGAAGCCCTCACAGTCTTGTACTTTTGGAGGAATAGCTATTTGACTATTTTATTTATCCTATGGTAATTGGTCATTCAGATTTTCTATCTCTTTTCAGGTAATTTTAGGAAAATTCATGAAAAGATAATTGTCTCAAGTGAAATAGTAACAAGGTATTATTGTGAGGATTATGAAATATGTGGAATTAAAATATAATTCAACAGTTATATAAAGTATCAAAGGGAGGAACTCTAAGTATACTGTTGTAAGTTTTTTCAATATACACAAGTGAAACCAAGTGATTTAGGTAAAATGTGATGTTAAAGATATATACTGCAAAATCTCGAGTAACAACTAAAAATTAAAAAAGGAAAACTAAGAAGCCAATAGTGGAGGTACATTAACATCATTTAAATATTTGGTTAATCCAAAAGAAGGCAAGTAAGGAAAAAGAAAAAGAAAGAATAGATGACACAAATAGTGCACAATTAGCAAGATGTTGTCTTACCTGGTTTTATGGAAGCCATCTCATCTCATTCTCTGTCAAAGGTGAAGCAGTTTGTGTGTTCTGTCTCTCCTTAGAGGAACTTGTCACTTTTTAAAAAATTTTATCAATTTTTTAATTGAAGTACAGTTGATTTACAACGTTGTGTTAATTTCTACTGTACAGCAAAAGTGATTCAGTTATACATGTATATACATTCTTTTTTTAATATTCTTTTCCATTATGATTTATCATAGGATATTGAATATAGTTCTCTATGCTATACAGTAGGACCTTGTTGTTTATCCATTCTACATATAAAAATTTACATCTGCTAAGCCCAACCTCCCACTCCATCCCTCCCCAACCCACTTCCTCTTGGCAACCACCAGTCTGTTCTCTATGTCTGTGATTCTGTTTCTATTTCATAGATAGGTTCATTTGTGTCACATTTTAGATTCCACATATAAGTGATATCATATGGCATTTGTCTTTCTCAGAGAGTGACCCTTATTTTTTTTTAACATCTTTACTGGAGTAAAATTGCTTTACAATGGTGTGTTAATTTCTGCTGTATAACAAAGTGAATCAGCTATATGTATACATATATCCCCATATCCCCTCCCTCTTGCATCTCCCTCCCACCCTCCCTATCCCACTCCTCTAGGTGAACACAAAGCACTGAGCTGATCTCCCTGTGCTATGTGGCTGCTTCCCACTAGCTAGCTATTTTACATTTGGTAGTGTATATATGTCCATGCCACTCTCTCACTTCATCCCAGCTTACCCTTCCCCCTCCCCATGTCCTCAAGTCCATTCTCTACGTCTGCATCTTTATTCCTGTCCTGCCCCTAGGTTCTTCAGAACGATTTTATTATTTTTTTTAGATTCCATATATATGTGTTAGCATACGGTATTTGTTTTTATCTTTCTGACATACTGAGTGACCCTTATTTTTAAGAAGTGTGTTTTGCTGACTCTTTCTGAGATCTGAAGCTACAATGTTATTTCCCTTGTTCCTTTTGCATACATCCTTGCCTGACCTCCCCTCTTATGGGAAGCCTACACTTATTTTTTTAGTTTATTGTTTTAGTATTTGTTTTGCAAAAAAGAAGTTCGTATTATTATCTCTTCCTCCGTGTTGCTTTGGGTGACTTCCAGGAAGAAAATGGGGAAATTCTAACTTTAGCATCATCTTCATTTTTGATGCCATTCATTTGAGACATTGTATTCAACACCATAGACCTTATCTCCATTGACTTGTTCCAATTTACAGAGATTATTAAAGCATATTTCAGAAAATACAGTTTTCAAACACATCTGCATTTGAGTTTCTGTTTGTTTTTGCCTGTTTAAGAAACTCTCAGTTATATCTCAGACTTCTCACTATTTAAGTCACAATTGTTTCATCTTAGTTTTCTTAACCAGTCAGATGTTTAGACCTAAAATATATAATAAACGAATTTAGGTAACATGGTAGCTATGTTATTGTAGCCAGTTATATTTCAGCTATTTTTTGGAAAGAGCTCTTTGGAGGGTGCAGATTTAAAATCTGTACTTTCATGTATTTTACATCAATATTCCTAGAACTCTATTGGCTCATATTTCATTTCATCAGTTCAATGGACAATTAAAACACCTGCTTTCTGGACCTGTTTTCAGCCTACAGTTTTATTTTGACTGCATTGCTATTTTATGTGGCAGTGTTTGGACCATTATATAAACAATTTAGTGCATTTTGTTCTATTTTATAAAATTTCGTGGGAAGAAAAGGAATGAAATTGCTAAACTATGATTTTAGAGGAAACATATAAAGTCCCTTTTTAGAAATTAAGCTTTCTGTAACTTGCAACCAAAAAAATCTGGCCTAACATAAGAGGAAAATGAGACCCAGTTTGACATGAAACCAGGATTAAGGTTAGGATGAAAAATGTATGCTGTAAGTCTGGTTCATTTTCAGTCAGTGGGTAGAAATTTGGCTTTTAAGCTTTTTCGCATGAAGGAGATTTTCTGGATTTCTTTTTTAATATAGTGGCAGGGGAGAAGGTTCTGGGTCAGTTCTGCTTTGGGCTGCTATTAGCACTATTATGCCCTCTAAAATTCTGCATTATTTCATCTATTAATCAGGAATACCAATGATAATCAGAATTTCTATTTTGTCTTCAAATGTTTTAATTTTACCCTCCCTCAGTTTACTTTTAACAGTCATGAATTTTTTATTTGTTAGTCTGATCCATTTATGCTGGACATGCAGAAGAATTCCAGAAATATCCTTGGTGCCAAGATGTTCAGCAGGCTTAGTTCTGTCTTGATCTCTTTCAGGGCCCATCAGTGCACATTTTATGTTGTAAGATGCTGATTAAGTCTGGTGTAGGTCCCTTTACATTTTACTTTACAAAAAAAATGTAAAGGATGTGCACCACATTTGAGAATCATTGTCCTAAATTTTAGCCACTGACTTGAATTAGTTAACCCTTTCAGAAGAGCCTTTGCTACCACAGAAGTGTTTTATTTTTAAGAGGTAAATGAGCTCACTACTTACTTCTTAGGGGATAGAAATTAGAGTGGCAGAAGAACTAAGGTTAACACCATGAAATAAGCAATGGAAAACAGCTGATACTTCTAACTAGGCAGTAAAGAATCTCTTTTCCTTGTGACATCTCAATCCACAGAAGCCATGTCTTTGAAATGCTCTTTCATATCAGAAAGGCTTTTTACTCCATCCTTTTCAGGATTGTGAACTGTGGTTGGGCAAAGGGGGAGGGTAGTGGGGAACCTTTGGAAGCAGAACTGGTAGGGAATTTTAAAACCTCATGGACAATGTGAAAGAGGGAAAGAGATTATTTTTTTAATAGATCTTTATTGGAGTATAATTGCTTCACAATACTGTGTTAGTTTCTGTTGTACACCAAAGTGAATCAGCCATGTGCATACATATGTCCCCATATCCCCTCCCTCCTGAGCCTCCCTCCCATCCTCCCTATCCCACCCCTCTAGGTCATCGCAAATCACTGAGCTGATCTCCCTGCGCTATGCTGCTGCTTCCCACTAGCTAACTACGTTTGGTAGTGTATATATGTCGATGCTACTCTCACTTTGCCCCAGCTTCCCCCACCACCCTGTGTCCTCAAGGCCATTCTCTATGTCTACATCTTTATTCCTGCCCTGCAACTAGGTTCATCAGTACCTTTTTTTTTTTTTTTTTTTTTTTTAGATTCCGTATATATGCATTAGCATATGGTATTTGTTTTTCTCTTTCTAACTTACTTCACTCTGTATGACAGACTCTAGGTCCATCCACCTCACTACAAATAACTCAGTTTCATTTCTTTTTATTTCTGTTTTTGTGCCAGTACCATACTGTCTTGATTACTGTAGCTTTGTGGTATAGTTTGAAGTTGGGGAGTCTGATTCCTCCAACTCCATTTTTTTCCATTGTATATATGTGCCACATCTTCTTTATCCATTCATCTGTCGATGGACATTTAGGTTGGTTCCATGTCCTGGCTATTGTAAATAGTGCTGCAATGAACATTGTGGTACATGACTCTTTTTGAATTATGGTTTTCTCAGGGTATATGCCCAGTAGTAGGATTCCTGGGTCATATATTACTTCTATTTTTAGTTTTTTAAGGAACCTCTATACTGTTTTCCACAGTGGTTGTATCAATTTACATTCCCACCAACAGTGCAAGAGGGTTCCCTTTTCACCACACCCTTTCCAGCATTTATTGTTTCTAGATTTTTTGATAATGGCCATTCTGACTGGTGTGAGGTGATACCTCATTGTAGTTTTGGTTTGCATTTCTCTAATGATTAGTGATGTTAAGCATCTTTTTATGTGCCTCTTGGCCATCTGTATATCTTCTTTGGAGAAATGTCTATTTAGGTCTTCTGCCCATTTTTTAATTGGATTGTTTGTTTTTCTGATATTGACATCCATGAGCTCTTTGTATATTTTGGAGATTAATCCTTTGTCTGTTGTTTCATTTGCAAATATTTTCTCCCATTCTGAGGGTTGTCTTTTCATCTTATTTATGGTTTCCTTTGCTGTGCAAAATTTATAAGTTTAATTAAGTCCCATTTGTTTATTTTTGTTTTTATTTCCATTACTCTAGGTGGTGGGTCAAAAAAGATCTTGCTGTGGTTTATGTCAAACAGTGTTTTCCTTATGATTTCCCCTAAGAGTTTTATAATATCTGGTCTTACATTTAGGTCTTTAATCCATTTTGAGTTTATTTTTGTGTATGGTGTTAGGGAGTGTTCTAATTTCCTTCTTTTACATGTAGGTGTCCAATTTTCCCAGCACCACTTATTGAAGAGGCTATACTTTCTCCTTTGTATGTCCTTGCCTCCTTTGTCATAAATTAGGTGACCATATGTGTGTGGGTTTATCTCTGGGCATTCTATCCTGTGCCATTGATCTATATTTCTGTTTTTGTGCCAGTAACATACTGCCTTGATTACTGTAGCTTTGTGGCATAGTTTGAAGTTGGGGAGCCTGATTCCTCCAACTCTGTTTTTTTTTTTTTTTTTTTCCTCAAGATTGCTTTGGCTATTCGGGGTCTTTTGTGTCTCCATACGAATTGTGAAATTTTTTGTTCTAATTCTGTGAAAAATGCCATTGGTAGTTTGATAGGGATTTCACTGAATCTGTAGATTGCTTTGGGTAGTACAGTCATTTTCACAATACTGATTCTTCCAATCCAAGAACATGGTATATCTCTCCATCTGTTTGTATCATCTTTAATTTCTTTCATCATTGTTTTATAGTTTTCTGAGTGCAAGTCTTTCACCTCCTTAGGCAGGTTTATTCCTAGGTATTTTATTCTTTTTTGTTGCAATGGTAAATGGGAGTGTTTCCTTAATTTTTCTGAGGGGAAGAGATTTAAGGACTTCAAATGAAATAGACGTTTCCTTTCCTGACAGATCCTAAAGAGCTGTATTGAAAGTGATCTTCAAACTGTCAATTTTAATTTTATCTATTGGATATAATTTTATACTTGCAGTTATAGCCATTTCAGTTGATTTTCATGACTCTTGGGCAATTTTTATTAGTTATAGTTAGTGATTTGATCTTTCTATTAGATGGCATAATAATTGTACATTTTGGAAAAGTAATTATGCATATTTCTACTTCTGACTGAGTATGAAGTAAAAACTATATCTCTGAAAGAACTAGATTGACTAATGGGGTTTTGAATACTTAATCAGTGTCCCAATTCTTTTAATGAAGAGAACTGAATTAATAATAGCAAATGAAATAAATAAATAAATAAAATAATAGCAAATGTTTTGTTTGGCAGAATTATAGGATAATGAACAAAAAACCATCATTCAGAATAGGCTCCTCTTAATCTATGGACCAAGGCAGGAAGTATCCTAAGCCACTGACTGTCCATTGGAATAACCTGGGAAGCATTTAAATAAATACCAGTGTCCATCTGAGGATATCATCTATGCATCAATATTTTTAAAAAGCTCCTCAGGCAATTTTAATCAGCATCCAGTGTTCAGAACCACTAAGTTATCCTCAGTTAGACTCATCCCAATATTTACTAAGCCCAATACTGCTAAAATTGAGATTAGAATTATGAAACAAAATATATTGAGTCTTAGTTATGGCCCTTAAAGCTTCATTGCACTGGGAGAATTATTTTAAATGAAACAAAAAATTTCAAAAACAGCATTATTAAGAGCCAAGTATGGTAGGTAGAGAATTTGTTCTAAAGATGTTCTGAGAAGAAAGAAATCATAAAGGAGTGGTGATTAGAGAAAACTTCTGGGAGAAGCTAAGACTCAGTCTGTAACCAAGCAGGACCCTATGGGACCTTCCCAGAACACACCCCCCCACATGTCCTCTGCCTGCCTCTTGTTTGTAGAAAAGTTTAGCCTCCTAGGCCTTCCCTGAGTTCCAAAGAACAAATTTAATCAGAGAAGTGAGAAAAGGCAGAAACAAAGGACAGCAATCAAACAAGACAAAATAATAATAGTTTAGCCATTAAACAAAGCCAAGCACCTTTAGTTTCTCCTCAAGGCCCATGATAATATTCTGAGCCATATCCTTTGAGCTGTTTTGCAGATACTGAAACCCCTACCAGGTAGAAGAAGTTAAAATGAATGCTGACCATAAGCATGTAGACTCCAGACCGGTTGAAACCAGAAGGTTGATTATGTTGATTCCCAATTACCTCACCACCAACCAATCAGAAGAATGTCTGTGAGCTGATCATGCATCCTACAACCCTCTCCATCACCCTATCTTTAAAAAACCTTTCCCTGAAAGCCACCAGGGAGTTCAGGTGTTTTGAGCATTAACAGCCCAGACTCCTTGTTTTGTGCCTACAATTAACTCTGCACTTTCCTTCACCACAATCCAGTATGAGCATATCCAAATCTGGTTCAGTAACAAGTCTGGGCTTCTAAGTGTGATAGCTCTAGTGGATAGCCAGCCTCCAAGATGACTCCCAATAATCCCCAATCCTGGTATTCACATCCTTGTGGCTTTCATATTATTCTCCTTTTTCCCCTCTCACAACTTTGGAGGAAGCCAGTAGTGATGACATGCAAGCAGCTTATGGAGAGGCCTATGTGGGAAGGAATGGAGGCGTTGGCTAACAGACAACAGCCATGTGAGTGAGTTTGTAAGTGGATTCTTTAACACCAGCCAAGTCTTGAGATGACTGCAGCATCTGCTGACACCTGGACTGCCACCTGGTGAGAGACCTTGAGGCAGAACAATTCAGGCCAAGAATAGAAGATGAGGCATTGGGAAGAACATAATGAGCAAAGGAATGAAGTGCGACTGAAATGGTATTGCTGCAATATTCTGGCTGGAGACACAGGTATGTTGCCTATGGGTGTGTGTTGGGGGGGCAAAAATTATTGAGGATATTGAAAGATTTACTAAATGCTAGATGTGAGAGGGAATAAGAAGCCATTGGGCTTTTGTTTTATTTCTCCTCTCAAAATTTTGGAAACATATTTTAAAAAACATAATAATTCAAATGCAGAGGGGAAAATATTTTGTTGTTTGTAAATTAGCAAAAGAAAAATATATATGTTTTATATAAAGAAAGATGAGAACCACTCATAAAAAATGTTTTTGTGCAAAGGGTTTGAGTAGAACAGATTTGATATAGGAGGGGAGATGCATCAATCACTAGTAAACAAAGAAACTAACAACAAATTTATATACCATAGATCAGTAGCCTGGCCTTTAATCTAAAAACATCTAACTATGTTTTAGAGAGACAACAAAATCCTTTTCTTCACTAAGACTTGCTTTCCAATATTGATTCCAATCGACTTCAAATATATTTACCAAAGGTCATCACATTAACAAACATTGAGTGTCTTATACATTTTTCACACAGCCACTTATTTCCTACAAGCATATGCATACTAAATTGAAAGTTCAAGGGCAGCAACTTTTAATTTTTTCATGATGTTATGACAGGAGCAGGAAAGAATTTTATGAATGAAAATTCACCTGGTTTAAGTACAGGCTGACAACCTTCTTTTAGCAGTTGGAATGTTTTCCTAAAGAGTTTTGCCTTAGGCAAGTCTCTGCTTTTAGAATAAATCAGATCAAGTTCAATTTTATCAGTGTTTTACTTTTGGCTCACTGTTTATTTTGCAAGTAAAACTCAAAATCAACAGTTGGGTTTAGGGTGAACATTAAGGAAATTGTGCCCACACTGCAGGGTCTGCATGAACCACCCTTGGGGAGTAATTTATTTGCTATTTTCCACATTATTTTGGAAAAGCAGATAGAACATCTTGCCTCCTAAATTAAAAGAATTTTTTTTCCATTTTAAAACAATGCACATTTACTACATAAATTTCTGAAAATCAGAAAAATAGAAGGAATTGTTTTTAATGTACATTGTAATACCACAAGCAGAAGATATCACTATTCTATTCTTCTTTCTTCCTTTCTGACATTGTTTTTCTTATATATATATATTTGGATGGTATTATATAATTATGATTATTCAGGATTCACAATTTTTATCCTATTTCTCCCCCAACTTGGAATTCATCATTTTATTCATTCAACAAATATTCATTGAGCAATACAGCATACATTCGTACTTTAATTTTATACACATAATTTTTAATAGCTGCATAAAATCCCATAAAATACTTTTACCATAGCTTATTTAACCAACTTTCTATTATTGGATGTTAAGTTTCCTATTACTTTTTGACCTGAAAATTTTCTTTTTTTCTTTTGATTCTTAGTTTCTTTTAATTGGAAAAATAATACATACAAATCATAAATCCAAACAGTAAAAAAGGGTTTATATGACCTCCCGTCCATACCTCCAAATTCCTAGTCTTTCTCTTATTATCTGTTTCACATCTCCTTCTTTCAAAACAGTCTACATATATACAAACTGCCTTTTTATCCTATACAAATAGAAGCATGCTATATACGATGTTTTCAATGCTTTATACCTTATTTTTCATTTTTATCTCAACTACATGGAATTAGTCCCTTATCTGCAGAAGACTCTTGATATTATAGGGAGAAATGATTAAGTATCATTTACTTAATCAGTTCTCTATTGATGTATACCTAGATTATTTACGATTTTTTTCTAGGTCTCTAGCCTATTGCATTGGTTAGTTAGTATGGCTTGAACAATGTTAATTTGTTCCTCACTTTAATAGGGAAGTATCTAGTTATCCAACATTAAGCACGATCCTGGCTTTTGGGTTCAGATAGAAAATCTTGTTAAGGAATTATCCATCTATTATTAATGTTATAAAAATCAGGAATGGATGTATTTTTGGTATCTATGGCAATGAATGCAATTTTCTCCATTGATCTATTAATTGGTGGAAGTATATTAAAATTTTTCTTAGAATCAAGTCATCTCTATATTCCTAGGAATTTAGGCAATATTTAGAGTTCCAATCATACTGTATATACAATTTGAATAATTTATTTTTACCTTAGCATAACAAAATCTTTTATGATTTTATTTTAAATCCTTTATAAATATTATTTTATTGACTGCATAATTTTCTATCTAGCAGATTCATTATTATTTTCTTCTTTTTCTATTGTTGAGTATTTAATTTTCCATTTCAAGCTATTCTAAACAATGGGGAACAGATTAAACAATTTTCTGACAAATGCAGTATAACTCAGATGTATGCCTCAGTCTTCTAGCCATAAGGGTTTTAACATTTGAATTCAAATAATTTGAGTGTCCATCTCACTGTGGTGGAAAATCTTGTGTGTACCCCAATGTGTATCTTTGAGGATCACCTGGGACTTGCTTCTAACCATCACATCTACTTCAGATTTTTGGCTTCTGCTGAATTTTTATTTCATTTATCTCTGAATTCTTAAGGAATTTCCCTTTTCTTTCTTTTGTTGACTCAACAAAGATCAGAACCCTTTTTAAAAATTCTCCAAAGCACAATCCAAACAAGGCAGTTTTCGAAGATAGTTATGTATAATAGACTTTTATTGTTGATATAGTGAGTACTTACCCTGAGTTATAGTACAATTGATGAGATTAATATTAGACATTCATGTTCTTAAAAGTTCTTTGGCCATTTGTGCTATTGAGAACTAGTCATTTTGTGACTTTTCCTTGAACGTTATTTTCCTCCTTCTCCTTTCACCTCTGTACTGTCCAGAGATGAGCTGTCCCTCTCTCATGCCTGTCCTTAAATATTGAAAATTCTTCCTATTTATTATGCAGAGCAATTCAGTGCTCTCTTTATTTACCCTTATCTCACAACCAGCCACATCCCAAGACCTATCTTCCACAACTGAAATGATCCTTCAATTTTTTTCTTTTTTCTAATCAAAAGACATTTCTCTCCTAAGAAGAATTGCCCCTCCAGATCTTAATCCACTCCCGCAGCCCCATTCCAACCCTCTCCAGGACTGCTGATCAGTTTAGAACATAGCCCTGAGTGTTTAACAGGATGAGCTGGATAATGCTGCACTAGCACTTGTGTGGCATTCCTTCCTGTATTTTTTAAGCCTTCTGATAATGTGGTAATTATCTGCCTTCTCTGTTGATGGAAGAATTAGATTGTTGGGATCCTAACATGATGTATCTGTCAGCAGCATTGATTCATCATCACTGAATGCCAAGGTTTTCTCTGATTTGAAAGACTGGAGGATTAATTGATTGGCATCTTTCACCTCCTCCCTCTCCCCAGTTTTTAATTCCCTCTGCATTCTTGCCTGTGTTTCTCTGCCTGTTTTATTCACTAAGAGACATATTATGGTATAGGGGGTGGGAGTTGGGAAGGTTGGACATAGTGCATTCATTCTTTCCTTTAGGCACTAATCTAACTTGTATTTTGTTTAGAAATCTTCTGAGCAGTGCGTAATGGGTTAGGAATTTTTTTCTCCTATTTTGTCCTATAAACCCTCCAGCCAAGCATTCCTCTGTGGCTTCCACTGGCCTCTCAGAACTGTCTCTGGTTAGGTTATGTTTGTCCTCTTTATATACAAGAGATTGGACTTATATTTAGTGTGTTGATATAGGAATTATGATCCCTATGTATCGTGTGTGAGTTACATATATTCAGCTGAGCACAGAATAGTGAATGCTCTCTATCTACAAACAGTAACAGTTCAATGATCAGAATCTGAGTGTTGATTTGTCTCACAAGACTTTCCTTAAATATCTTAACTAGGACTTTGGATCTGGCTTGCTTCCCCTTATGGCTAGAAATTGTCATGGTCGTCAGCATCCTCAATCACCTCTCTCCACTCCGCTTTCTAGAGTTGCACTCCTCCTACTCTCTCTTTCCTGCCTAGAACCAGTGGACAAGAAATGCCACACAGAGCTCTAAGAGAGGTCAAGGGCACAGAGGGTGTCAGGAATGGCC
This sequence comes from Balaenoptera acutorostrata, assembly GCF_949987535.1. Lineage (NCBI taxonomy): Eukaryota > Metazoa > Chordata > Mammalia > Artiodactyla > Balaenopteridae > Balaenoptera > Balaenoptera acutorostrata. The sequence goes on along the minus strand of NC_080075.1, from coordinate 36,199,097 downwards.
AGGTGGTGAGAAATGAAGTCACAGAAGCAGATGACATTAAGAGTAAGTGTGAAGAAAGGAGAGTCATGAGTCAAGGGTGTGTGTATTGCTGAATGGGAGGAGGAAAGCCCTAGAAGTATCAGAAAGGAACAATCCAGTTAAGCATGATTCATGCTAACAGTGTGCTTCCAACACTAATTACTCATGGGGGAAAAACTGCACACAGAGCACTCCTCTCTGAAGTTATTCATTTAATATAGATAATTGATATGTGACTAAATCTCTTATTTATATTGATCAGAGACAAAATCCAAGCATAATCCTCAAACGCTATTTACATTTATAATTCCAACACACCTGCACTACCTTTTTCCAGCACAAAAAAAGGCAAATGAATGGTCAGTACTTCTCTTATTCTTCCAAGTCTAGGGTGGGGATACAAATTGCAGTGAACTGATCACCATTTGAGTCAACTTGAGGACAAAAGAAAAACTGGTAATAAGGATCTTAACAACTCAAATGTGGAGTGATAGGTTCCCAAAATATGATTTTTTGATGTCTCACTGAGTTGACTCTGGGTTCAGAGTCCTTGCATTTCATTTCTGATGCCACCACTTACATACAAGTCCTTGGAAGTGAGGCAGTTAACCTTACTGAGCCTTATTTTCCTCATCTCTTAGAGAAGTTGAAAAGAATAAATGAGATAATATGTATAATTCACATACTTGGCCCACAGTAAGCACTGAATAAATGCAAGCCATTACTATGACCCAGACGGTGATTAAATAAATGCTAGCGACCACAGTATTCTCAGGTGCTCAAGCTCAAGACCTGGGAGGCATCCTAATCCTACCCTGTCTCACTGCCTCATCAAATCTTTGACAAAGTCCTGCTTTCTTACTTTCAGTGTAAGTCCTAAATCCCTGCTCTTGTCCCCACTTCCACTGTGAGCACTCACGCCCAAGCCACCACCATCACTCATGCCCAAGTCACCTCCATCCACCTCCTCACGGGTCCCGCACTTCTACCCTTGTCTTCTTCAGTTCGTTCCCCAAACTGTAGCCAGAGTAGACTTGTAAAACTACAAAACCTATTGTTAGTGGGGGCATTTATAAACTGTCTGCTACTTCTCTCCATTCTTAGAATAAACCCAAACTCAGCGTCATGGCCTGTGGGGCCTGGCTGAATTTGGCTCCTGTTACTTTTCCCAGCTCCATCTTGTTCCACTGTCCTACTCACTCTCTGACGTTCAGCCAGTGACCACATTTCAGTTCCTTGTCGACATCAAGCCCTTTCTCCAGCACTTGCTCTTCTCTCAGCTTGCCCTACTCCTTCTCCCTTTCTCTGAATGGTTGGCTCATTATCATTCAGACCTCAGCTTAGGTGTTGCCTTATAGGAAAGCCTTCTCCATCAGTCCAGTCCAAGGTAGCCGCCTCCAGTAACTGTTAGCTCATCACCTGGCTTTTTTCTCCATGGCATTCATCACAACCTGGAATAATAATCTGCATTTTTTGTTGTCTTACTGAGTCTCTGTACCTTGCACTAGAATGTCAGCCCCATGAGGGCAGAGATGACTCTTGTTTTTTGTTGTATCTCTAGGGCTTGGCACTTAGTAGATGATCAATAAGTATTTGTTAAAATATTGAATAAATAAGTAAGTTGTGCTTCTAGGGGTGAAACACATGTGTATAAACTACACCCTAAGCTTAGGATGTGAATATGTGTGCATGTCAGAGTGCGTGTGTGTGAACATGTGTGTATGTGATTGTGTGAGTGTAAGGGTGCACTATTGCATATGAATATGCATGGGAAGGTGTGAATGTACGTGAGTGTATGCCTGTGAATACATGTATGAGTGAGGGTGTGTTACTGCCTGTGTATGTGTGTGAGAATGTATCAGTGTGTGTGAATATGTGTGTGTTTGTATATTTGAAGAACATTAGAGAAACTTGATTTCTCTGATTTGACTTGAATTAAATACTTTAATTAAATACTTAACAATTAAGGTTTAATCAAGCCCTTTAATTAAAATAATCCCATGATGACAAACTAGTGTTAGAACAAAGGAATATTTTATAGTCTTCTACATTAAGAGATTGACCTCATGAAGCTAATCACTAAAATGGGATATGTTGAGTAAGAATGGTGGGATTTTTGTTAAATCCTATGGGAACACAAGGCTTTCTCTATTTATCTCCTCTTCAAGGAGACAACGCTGTGATGTGCAGGGATTTGCTGGGTAAATGCATACCTTTCCTGCCTAGCACCCATGCCATTCCTGCTACCTGGCATTTTCTGGTCTCGCCTCTTTGCTTGGCTGAGGTCAACTCATCTCCCAGGTCTCAGTTCAAATGTTTGATCCTCAGAGACTCCTTCCCCAACCCACTCGCCTGATCCCACACTAGGATAGATGCCCTTCTTATTTGTTCCCAAAGAACCCTGTACTTCTCTTTGGATGCAAGCACACAATCAGTTACCCTTGTGATACTTAGGAATTCACTGCCTGTCTCCTTCTGTAAGCTCCAGCAGTGCAGAGACCTCCCCTTTCTTGTTCATTATCACATCCCAGCATCTAACATAACATCTGACATAAGTAAGTGCTCAAAAAAGCTTATGGAATAAATAAAAAGGAAAGCCATTTCCATATATATATGTATATAATTATATATATACATAATTAAAATATTTAAAATAAATCTACCACATAGATACATCTAACAAATGATTACCTTTCCCAAGGAACGGCAGGACTTGCTTGGTGTGTGACACACACACATAGATACTCAATAAACAGATGTCAATCAATTGAACCTCAAACTCATACTACCTTGTGTCTATGAACAATGACATTTTGAGGTCAGACCACCTAATTGGAATCCAAGTTCTGTCGCTTATTAGCTATACAGACCTTGGGAAATTTACATGGCCTCTCTGAGGCTCAATTTGCTTCTCTGTAAAATGGAGTTTCTAATGGTATCTTCCTCAAAATAATGCTGTAAGAATTAAATAAACACTTTGCACCATACCTGGCATAGAATGAGTGCTCAATAAATATTGGAAAGAAAAACAAGACTACCAGAAATCATCATTCAAACATTTAACATTTCAACATTTTAGCATTCCAGCCTTTAGAATGGGGTATATAAAAATGTGTTTTTAACGTAATAGTGGGAAAGGATTTCTTAAGCAAAATTTCTAAAGTGTGAAAGATGAGGCAGAAAATCAATGCACCTAATTACATCAGAATTAAGGATTTCTGTTCAATTATGGTCGTCATGGAAAGAGTAAGTAGATAAATGGCAGAATATGAGAAGACACTTGTAATTTCTAACTGATAAGGGATTATTAGCTTATAAAATAAAAGGAACTCCTACAAATCAACAAGAAAAACATAACTGTGTAACTGTGGACAAGAGATATGAACAAAAAAAATTATAGACAATAAAATCTCCCCCAAAATTATTATGAGCATAATAATTACTTAAATTAATTTTTATCAGGGAAACACAAATAAATAAACAATGAATTATGCATTTATACCAATTACTCTCACCAGAATTAGAAGCTGGAAAATGCCAAATGTTGGCAGGGATGGGGCATATAGGGAGTATAAACTGGGGCAGCCATCCTGGAGAGCTGTGTAAGTACTTAGTCAAGTTAGATATATACATGCCAATTCTGCTCCTGAGTATCTATCCCAGGTGGATTCTCATACAGTGTCTTAGAAGATATATCTATCAGGATAAGCTCAGTTTAGCTGTGAGACATAGAATCCCAAAATCTCAGTGGTTGAAACAGTTCAAGTTCATTTCTTGTTCTTACTGTATGTCCATCACACATTGGCAGAGACCTCTTTACTCACCTAGTCTCTTCGAGACCCATGTTGATAAAGCCATCCTGTTTTGAACATTGCTCATCCCTGTACCAGAGGGAAAAAGCATGTTTTGGGGATTCCTGAATGGGCAATTAAATGCTCTAGCCCACAAGTGACACATGTCACTCTTCATACAATTCATTGGCCAGAACTAGGTATATGGTCCATCTGACTACAAGGAGATCAGGAATTACAACCTACCTTGTGCTACCATAGAGGACTAATCTGCCATCACAAGGGACATATGCAAGAGTACCCACTGGAAGGATTAGGTGATGGGAGCAACAGATTAGATACATATGTCAACTTTATTTAGTTGACTAAAAAAAAAAAAAAAATAGAATGAGATCAACGCCATTTATGTAAAAATACATGCATATAAAATTATATACATTTCCATGGCTTCACCCTTTATACCTAAGGCTCTGCCCTCTGAGTCATTCTTCCTTTATCTTGAAGGGTAGCACATGTTTGCACCTCAGTAGTTTTATCATTCTGTTTCTTACTTGTAGCATTTGGGGAGTCCAATTAGCCTTACTTAATTTTATTTATCCTTTCTTTGCCCCTTTTGGTCTAAACTGGCAGTGTCTGTGCAACAACTGTCAGTTTTGGTATAACACTTTCAAAAACTTTTTGAGTCTCCCATATATATTACAAAATTCACACCATTAGACAAAATAGTCTTCCAAATACCTTTTCTGGAATCACCCCATGTCTATCCTCACTTCTACTGACATGGCTGAGGGTATCCATGAGTCACATACACCTAATCACTTCCTCAAAAGCTTCTCCAGCTATACCCTTGACCTTCTTTCCAGAGCACATTTTCCTAACAGTGAATCTCCTAATTCTGATGTTTTTGCAGTCTGGATAGGCTAAGAGTTTCCAAAATCATCAAGTCCTGGTTCCCTTTTACTTAACAGATTTTCCCTCAATTTATCTCGTTTCACTCATTTTACTACAAACAGCAAGAAGAAACCAGGCTGAACTTTCAACATTTTGCTTGGAAATCTCAGCTAAGCAAATTCTCTTTTTTATACAACCTTGTAGAATACAATTCAGCTAGATTTCCTGCCTGCCACTATACAGCAAGAATCCCCTTTCCTCCACTTTCCTTCTGAGCCCTCACCAGCAGCAACTTTAACATTCATAATTCTGCCAACAATTTCTTTATGACACTACATGGATTCTCTAAAACAATATAGGTTTTCTCTATCATGCTCATCTCTTCCTTCTCAGCCCTCACCAGCAGCATATTTAATACCCATTTTTCTACCAACAGTTTATTTAAGGCAATCTAGGCTTTTTCTGTCATACATCTCAAAATTCTTCCAGCCTCTACTCATTCCTCAATTCCAAAGCCACTTCCACATTTTTATGCGTGTGTTAACAGCAGCATCCCATTCTCGGTACCAAAGCTATATTGGTTTCCTGTGCCTGCTGTAACAGATTACCAGAAACTTAGTGACTTAAAAAAACAGAAATTTATTCTGTACAGTTCTGGAGGCCAGAAGTCCAAAAGCATTTTCACTAGAACCGCAATCAAGATACCTACAGGCTCACGTTCCTGCAAAATCTCTAGGGGAGAATCCATTCCTTGTCTCTTCTAGCTTCCGGTGGCTGGTGGCATTCCTTGGCTTTTGGCTTCATCATTCTAATCTGTCTCCATGGTCACATTGCCTGAATTTCCTTTGGGGAGACATTATTCAGTCTATAACAAACATTTATAGATATACTCATATGATCTTTCATATATAATGAAATCTTTCATATATAATTTCATTTAAGAAATTATATTACTCTGTTTCCTAGTGTTCAACCATCCTTGCATTCTGGAAAAAACTCTACATAATAATCACTTTATGCTTTTGAAGCCTTTATAGTATTCCATTTTATAACTCTTCCATACTTTATTTAACCAAACTTCACGGATAAGCATTAAGGTTATTTTCTTTCTGTATTATTTCATTATTATAAAATCCCTACATACATACACACAATCTTTGTGTACTTGGTCAGTTATTTCATTGGAATATATTCCTAGGAATAAAATTGCTGAGGCAAAAAATGTATACATTTAAAATTTTTATTTATCTTATTAAATTGTCCCTAGAAATTTTCCAATTTAAAATCTCATCTCACTTAAGAGAGTTCACTATTTCCCCCACACCCTGCTCAGTTCAGATTACTAACAGTTGATTATTATGAGAGGCAAAACATATTATTTTATTATTTCACTTTGCATTGCTTTGATTAGTATTTGAAAATCTGTTTTGTCTCTATCACTTTTTCATTTTCTCTCCCAATTATCAATCTGTTGATTTGCAAGAGCTTCTATATATTAAGATAGTAGCCTTTTATATTAAGATAATAACTTTCTGTACAGGTTTAAACTGTATTTTAGCATTTTGTCATTTTTCTCTCTGTTAATATTGCCTTTGGTTATACAAAAGTTTAACATTTTTAGGAAATAGAATATGCATCCCTCTCATAAAAGTTTCTGAGTGTAATATTGTTTAAGAAAGGCCTTTCTAACTCCAAGAATATTGGCCATTTCTGTTAATGTGACCTTACCTGCCATTGCAGAATGGCTTAGGGCATTCAGGTTTCATTTGTTATTTTCTAGATACTTCTGGGCCTTCTCGAGGGTTCTTTTTAATAGAATCCAAGTCTGCCTCTTGAATGCCAAGGCTAGTGTAGAAATATTCTGAAGAGATGTCCTGATCAACTTTTTACATCAAAAGAGTGTTTCCTTTAGCTATTGTTCATTTTTATTCTGGATTTATAAAGTTTGAGCACTTTTTCCTCTTCTGTTCTCCTTCACTCAAAGCTGAAATCACTGTGATCCAGATGCAAATGACTTAAATAAGAGAGGGAGCAAGCACCTGAAGGATCTCACACAGGTCTAATCTCAAAGGTTATGTTGGGGCTGATTCTGAGAGTCATAAAGTGTGGTGTATGACAGCCAAAATGTGGTGTCTGAACAGCAGCTATGACAAACTCCTTAGGTCTTGTCATTTCATGTAATATTTTAATCCCAAGGATACACAAAGAAAGATAACTTGCCTGATGTTAAAACTTAGAGATAAAGTCTACTGAGAGCCTGTATTCACGTGCCAGTTCCAGACAATACAGGTGTGCATTTTTTTCCCCTAAGTTAAGTGTTTATTCAGGGTCATGAAAAGTCCAGATAAAGAACAATTTTAAAAGATGTACCTTCATAAGAGTTTATTTTTCTCCCTCTGAATTCTTAATCAGGTCCCTATTTGGACTGTTGGCACTCATCTTAATCACTTCTCAGAACCCTTTCTTTCCAGTTTTAACTAATATCAGGGAATGGCTGAGAGATATCAATTAAATTTTGCTCATGCTGGGCTCTCTTGGGGATTTGATGCTTCCCTTTTTAGTTGTTATAAATGCAGATCCCTTCAGGGAATCCACCCTTGCAAGGCCTGTCATCCTTGCTTCCCTCAATGAGGTCATCACAACACACCTAGTTTTTGTGCTTTTCTTCTATAATTAATTTCTTTGAATCACTGAATAACTTTATCTACCTTCTGCCATACACTTCTTATTTTCTCTGATATCCTTATTTGTAATAAGTCAACCAGAATTGAGCACAACATGGCTTTTCCCTTCAGTGATGCTGAAATAATTTCTGTGACTCATGGCTCTGTGCACTGAGCGGTGATTGGGCAGCCTGTGATTGTTTGCTTGTTTAAGCACTTGTTTGCTAGATTATTTAACTGCTGGTTTAATTGTGCCTCACTGAGAGTTCTGCTCTTTGTTAATCCTTGTTATCATTTGAGTGCTATTCACTAAATACATCTTTCTCTTAATCTAAGTGGTTCGAGTCAAATATTTACCTTATTTCCTCGATTTTAAGATTACTTCCCCACCCTCACATTTTCACATTTCTGCAACTAGAATATGTTCTCAATTTATCATGCACATTTCATGTGGTGTTTTTCCCCCAAAAGACTGTTACTAAATCTTCCTTTGTCCTTTGTCTTACAAAGAATAGCTTCTTAGAATCCTGGAGGTACAATGAGTCACAGGTACATGAGATTTTGTTATGAGTTTGAGACACTAATGAATACTGGAACTCCTTTCTTTTTTAACTTTACTCCTCAGATAGCAAAGTCTTAGGGTTAAAATATATATGTATTTGCCTTTTGTGGATTTAGGCCTGAGGTTTTATAGTTTGGTATTTTTGACTCTCTTTCCTCTTTGCCAATTATTTCTACTGGATCAGTATTGGAAAGTAACTAATCCTGGAGACCCTCTCTGCTTCACCTACATCTATCATCTCCTTTTCACTTACACACACATATGCTTTATCATAAGCTCCTGGCCATTTGGTTTTTTCCCTAAATTCTTTGCCCTCAAGTCTATGCACAAAGTCTTACCTGTTGCACTTTATCAAAAGCTTTGTTGAGGTCAAGGGTGGATTATGTGTAAACTCTATTTTCTCTGTCTTGGCTCTTCCTCATAAATTTTCATGGAATTTTAACTGCTGAATCCCTTTAACTCCAAAAAGAGAGTAGGTAAAATGCCAAGTTTGAACACTGAAGTTCTATGTTTGCTCAGCTTTCAAAAATCTAAAGACATCTTTAGTAGCTATCAGCTTTTAAATATTTTTTTAATCAGTGCATGTACTGGATGCAAACATATTTTCAGATATCAAATGGAAGTTTGATAGGAAGATGGAAAATAAGTATAAGTATACATTTGTAACTATTAAAAATATGAGTGATTTTGCTTAAAATCTAAATAATTACTAGCATATTCATTTCTATAGACATATACACAATTAGATATGTGACTACGGATTACATAAAATTGACCTCTATGATTGCATATGTGTATATAAACATGTGTAAATTTAGGCATATGTTTATAAACATACATAATCCATTTAGTGGGGTACAATAGAAACAAGGTTCAGATTCTAGCTCTACCATTTTCTTACTTTGTGAAACTAGGTCATTTAAATATTGTAATCCTCAGCTTTTACATCTGTAAAATGACTATAAAACAATAATGCCTGCCTTATATACCAAAGAGGGCTATACCAAGAATCATTCAAAAAAAATTTAAGCTACAAAATACTTTATAAATATTGATAATACTTGATGATATTTATACAGATATTCCTCTTTACTTACAAAAAAATCCCATCTTCTTCAAATTGTATATTTTGTCAATAATTCAGCATAGATTTTTAAATTTATAATCAATATGTAACACAAAAGAATTGAAACTTTCTCTTCTAAAAATCAGCAAATTGTTTTTAGATATATTGTATGTCAATATATAATATATATACATATAATTCATTGTATATATTTATTGTATTGTATATAGTTGTATATGGTTTTAGAGAACATAAATTTATAGTATAAATTTACAACAGATGTTGACTTATTTTCAATGCTTTAGCTCAGAAAACCCATAAAAAAAGGCAAAATTTACTTTTAAAAGTGTCATTTATTCCCTAGCTTCTTAGCTTTAGCATATCCAAAATGCAATTTATTGAAATAATGGTATGTTTTAAGTTAATCTACAGTCAGTATGGTCTGTGAGACATTATTATACTGGAGTTTCTGGACACCAAAGCCACCCTAGAAATGTCTCAGGAGAAGGCCCTGGGTCTCACTGAGTCAAATATCTAGAACCAACCCCTATAATACATACTTGTTGAGACTTGCATTTATATTTTCTTTGTTACAGCTTTTAAATGTAAAGAAACTTTCACAGCAGCCATGCCCAAGAATCTTCAGGAACTTAACTGCAAAACCAACTAGGTGGAGTCAGTTTGGACAAACTCTTTATCCTGGAGGCTCCAGTCTCGTGTTAAAAGTACTTTTTCTTTTCTATCAGGGTAAAGAGCCTTCTAGCCTATGTTGGCTACTCTCAGGTAGAAAGAGTAGACAGGGACAAGCAACACCCAGTGATGTACAACTAGGCTTACATTTCCCAAGGAGATATTAGAAAGTAAACTACTGTATCTCTCTTCTCTCCACTCCCACATTCATAAATGTGCCTGTACCCATCTCCTGAATTTACCACTCTCCCATTAAGTGGTGGAGTATAATTCCTCTCTCCTTGAATCTGGGGAAGGCTTGAGAATTGGTTTGTAACCAATTGAATATGTCAGAAGTGACACTGCATGACTTCTGAGGCTAGGTAATAAAAGGAGACATAGCTTATGCTTTGTACACTGGGACACCAGCCTTCAGATCTCATAACTTCCATGGAAGAAATCCGCTTATTCTATCATGCTGTGAGAGAGCCTAGCCCACATGGAGAAGCCACGTGCTGCATCCCAGCCAACAGCTCCAGCTGCAGTCCTAGTTGACAACCGACATCACTGTCAAACATAAGTAAAGATGCCTTCACATGATTTCAGTCCCTGGCATTTGTATCTTACCAACTGAGGCACCAGACATCAAGTGGCAGAGGCAAGCCAACCCTACTGTGCCCTCTCTGAACTCTTGACCCAGAGAAACTGTAAGGATAATAAAATGGTAATTTTATGTAGCTAAGTTTGGGGGTAGTTTGTTTCATAGCAATAGTAACTGGAATACCTCCCCTTTGAATCTAGCTGGCCTCTTGACTTGCTTTAGTCAACAGAATGAAGAGAAAGTGACAGTGTACCTGTTTTGAACATAGGATTCAAGAGGACTTTCCTGTTTCCATTTCTGTGCCTCAGCTGTCACGATGAGAACATGTCTAGAGGCACCTGCTGGTGGATGAGAGACACGTGGGACATATTTGAGTCATCCCAGCTGAGGCCAGCCTAGATCAGCCTACAGCCATCCCAAATCCAGACGTGAAGCCAAGCCACCTACCTCACTGCTCCAGACAGAGAAGCAAAAAAATGTGTTTTGTCGAATGCCACTAAGGTTGTAGGGTTGTTTGTTGAGCAGCATTATTGTGGCAGGGGATGACGGGTACGCCACTTTAAAAAGCCAAAGCAAAAAGTATTAATGCACCCTCTCTTGATCTCATAGTCCTCTTTCTTAACTGCCTTATATCAGCACTTTCCTTCGAAGCAAAACTCTTTAGTCTAGTTACCTACTTACTTAATTTCCACTTCCTTACCTCCTAGTCTCTCCTCAGCCCTAATCATTCTGACTTCTGCCCCCACCACTAACTGAAATCACTCTCTTCAACATCTGCAGTTACTCTCACGATGCCAAATCTGACGTACTTGTTGCTTCATTATCTTCCTGGACCCTTCAGCAGCATTCACCTTGTTTGAGCATAGGTACTCCTTTTTCAAACACCTTTTTTCTTTTAGCTTCTGAGACACCTCCACATTTTCTTCCTACTTCTTTGGCTGCTCCCTTTTATCTCTTTTGCTGGTTCATTCTTTTATTCATTTATTTAAAAAAAATCTATTGAGCACCTACTATGTGTCAAGCATTTTGGGGTGTGTTGTGGTCACAGCAGTGAAAGCAGACAAAATGCTTGCCCTTAGGTTTTAGTGAGAGGAGACAGAAAATGAGCAAATGAATATGTAGACATATATGTCACATGGTGATAAGTTATATGGAGAAAAATAAAGCAGAGGAAGAGGAAGAGATAGTGATAAGGATGGGATCGGTGTTAATGTTTTAGATAAGGTGGTCAGTGAAGTCCTCACTGAATGGGTGATGTTTGCACAGACACCAGAAGAACATGAGGGCGTGAGCCAGATGGCTCTCTGAGGGTGGAGGGTCCCAGACCAAAGGAACAACAACTGCAAATGTCCTCATTCAGGACTGTGGTTACCATGTCCCTAGGCCTCTTTTTTTTATTTCCTTTTATTATACTCATTTTCAAATCAATTGCTTAACTTTTTATATTGAAAGTTTAATTTAAGAAAAAAAAAAAAACAAGAACAAAACCCAAGCCTTCACAAATATCTCAGTTTGGCACAGTTTATTAGGGTATGAGGAAAGAAATTGACCTGTCATCTTGGATCATTTGCTCAAGTCTTCTGGACTTGGTCTCTGACCCCTACACAGAAGGCCACTTACTGCCTATCTTCTAAATGTTGATTCTGCAAGGTTCGGGTTTAGCCCCTCTTTTCTCTTTACATTTGTGCCTATGGTGAGCTCACCCATTTACAAAGTTTTAAATGCCATCAATGCTCAAGTTGACATGTTTAGTCAAGACCTTACTTCTGAGCTTCGGATTTAAATATCCAACTGTACCCTTGACATCTCCACTTGGGCATCTCAAACTTACCATGATCAACGAGAACACTTTATTACACCAATACCCCAAAAACTCAACTGTACCTCCCCAATATGTGCTATCTTTGGAAACAGCCATCCAATTTCTCAAGCCATAAGTCTGGTATCCTTGATTCCTCTATTTTACTTATATCCCAAATTTAGTTCATTAAACTTTTAGACTTGACCCCCAAAACATCTCTCAAATCCATCAACCTTTTTCCATCTCCACTTCTCCCAAGCTGTGCCAAGGCACCAGCATTGAACACTAAGCTCGTTATATTCATGGCCAGTAATAGCTACATGATTCAAGATAGAGTGTATCTACACCATATCATCACATAAACCTTTTTAACTGAATTCAATTTAAGATAAAGCAAACCTTCTAAAAGTCTGACTACACATATATGAATATGATGGCAAGTTTGATGTTTCCAACAGTAGTTTGGCACTTAGCTTATGGAACTGTATTTAATTTACGATAACTGGTGTATTCCTACATGAGTTTCAAAGTAAAAAGAAGCAAATTTTAGGTTGGAAAATATTCAGAAGAGTGGAAACATTGTTTTTTCCAAAGTCACTTTCATGTCCACAATTTTATGAATTTTATGTGTTCTAAGATGAGGTTGACAACTCTGGCCTGTCCTTACTCTAGACTAGTTTATTAAATTATTGGACTTCTGGTTTTTACAGTGTGAAAAGAGACTTTTTATGAACACGAATAACTTTTTTTAATAATAACTCATTGTGCCAAAATTTGGCATTTAAATTTATAAATAAGATCACAGCTGCTGACCTCTTTCAGTGAAGAAAAGAACAAAAGGAGTTAGCAACTCATTCTGAGAGTCCACCTAAATCAATTAGGATGTTAAATCCATGCATAAAATAATGTTTAATAAAAATGCTTTAAAGGGAAACTCGTCTCTTTTTAAATTGAATGAATGAATACAAAAGATGACATGAGGTTCCCGGATTACTGCTATGAGGCCCTAAGACACCAGACTCAGGCATTGCTAATAGTTCAACAGTAATTGGAATATTAATAGGATGTGTCATTCTGATTATATAGAATATGCATCAAAGTACTTTACCTAACACTTCTGGATTGATTGGAGAGTGTCAGAGAATAATCTGATTGTCGCTCCTCTCTGTTTAAGAGCCCCATTTCAGAATGCTTTACTCGCAGACTCTATTTGAGGACGTATTCAAAATAAAATCAATGCATTTATAACCTAATTAGCTGATCTCTATTGATTCATGTTCCAGATATTCAGTTTGCATAGCATTACTGTTTTTACTAACTACATGTAAATATATCCTGGGTGGCATGTTGGGTTAATGCATTAGTCTTTCTCCCTGAGGGAGCTAAACTACCAGCTACTGTAAGTCATCACTGAAGTACTATGTTTTCCAGTTTTCTCTTAGTCAGTCCATGTTAATAAGACTTCATATGTTTATTTAGCACTAATCTCAGCCAAGTCCTGAGCTCTGTATGTAACATTGGATTAGAGATGGTTCTGGGGACTTCCCTGGTGGCGCAGTGGTTGAGAATCCGCCTGCCAATGCAGGGGACATGTGTTTGAGCCCTGGTCCGGGAAGATCCCACATGCCGCGAAGCAACTAAGCCCATGTGCCACAACTACTGAGCCTGCGCTCTAGAGCCCGCGAGCCACAACTACTGAAGCCCACGTGCCTAGAGCCTGTGCTCCACAACAAGAGAGGCCACTGCAATGAGAAGCCCACGCACCACAACAAAGACCCAACATAGCCAAAAATAAATAAAATAAAATAAATTTATTTTAAAAAGCAGTCAGTTAAAAAAGTAAATAAATAAAATGGACTTTCCTAGGGAATTCCTTGGTGGTCCAGTGGTTAGGACTCCGCACTTCCACTGCATGGGGCACAGGTTCGATCCCTGGTCGGGGAATTACATCCCACAAGCCGCGAGGCGCGGCCAAAATAAATAAAATTAAAAAAAAAAAAAGAAATGGTTCTGATGTAATGGGTTTACTGTCTAAAAGTAAAGGGGACTTTGACCTTTGAACAGTTGGCTGCTTCCGCTCCAGGGTATAAGTGAGAGGTCAGGGGTTCACTGGAACCGCACCATACAAGCATAACCCCTTCAGGGATGTGGACCCAGTCACCTGTTCTCATCATGCTTGGCCTGAGAAAGGGCACATGACTTTCAACTTTGTTTGCCACAAATTTACCCACAAGTTGTCATATAAAAAGGAAAAAGAAGTCAGGCCATATGTTATTTCGGCCTTCTCCTGACTTAAAAAATATTGGAGTCCATGTTATGTGTTCAAGAATGGTCAGACCTCTCTAATTACATCAAGCGAATTAATGAACTTTGCTCTCAAAACATGCAAATATTCCTTAAACTGTGGAGAAGTGGCAAAGCTCAACCTGGGGCACTGATGCAAACAGAGGCTTCAAGATGTTAGTGGCTTTCAGACTTGGATCTCTGGCTCTCTCGACTTGCTTAGGATGTCATTGATTTACTCCTTCCACAGAGGTGGAGAGAGAGAACCACGGGAGATAGGTTTAATTAATCTTAAATATCTCTGCAATTTAAGAATTGTAGGCCTGGAACAGTTCCTGTACTAACATGATTAGCAAATATTGACTTTCGAATACAATAATAATGTGTCATCTGAAACCCTTGATAAGTAACTTAAGTACTTCCTTAGCTTGCATCTTATTAAATTAGATGAGGTATGGTTGAGGAGCATTACACAAAGACATTGAAATGAAAAATCAGACCTAAGTGTTTTAACATTGATTTTAAGAGAGCTAAAAGTCACAAAGAAAACATATATGCTTCAGTTCTGCAACCTATGAATGTAAGCTATTTTCTCTGGATGGATTCCTTAAAAGTGTATAATAATTTTCATGGTGCAACTGTAGTAAACATTCACAATTTGTGACCTTTTTGACAGCTGTAATCAATCATCAGATTATGTATGATGACCATATAATTTTAGTTTTATGGAAGGTTAACTTACACAGATTATGAGCTTTTGATGTTAAAATATGGAAGAAAGAGCCGGGGTGCACTAGGGTGCCCGTGAATATGGTAAGGATAATCCACCCAACTCCCTTCATAAGGTTTAACTTAAAAACGTGTACAACAAGTCAGCTAAAAATAGTTTAAAGACGTGATACTAGTCAGCTGCACCCTGACGATTCTTACTGTATTGATTAGTTTTCAAAGGCTGCACGGCATGTGTATTCTACTTACAATAGAATTGGAATGAGGGGAGAAAAGCCTCCAAATGTCATCAAAGCAAATGGTCTGTGAATGTCGCTTCAAAGCTCGTCGTTGTTAGTTGCTAGGGTATTTGGCCACAAAGCTTGTAAAGAGGTTTCTCTAGAGGGGAGGGTATGACAAAATGCACATCTTGGGCAGAAGACTTCTGCTCAAATAACAGGACACATTAATTCTTGCTTGATACATAAAATTAATTAACATTCCTTACGAAATTTTGCCCACTTTTTATCCTTTTCTTTAAAAGAAAAAAACAGGAATAGACCCCAGGCCTTTTCTGTTCTCTAATGAAATTGCAAATTGACTTGTGTTCAAATGGTGCTTGAGTAAAATGAACAATTAAAAATGTATTGCTAACAATGAGATCTATCAGCCGATCTCTTTAAGCACTAATTAGTTGCAGGAAGAATCTTTCTTTTACAACATACCAAGGAGAATAGAGCCGTGGTGGGTGGGCAGGGAGGTGTCAAGGAATACGTTTTTAACACATGCATGAGCACACATGTATGTGCATATCCATATACATATGTGTAGGACAAGAATGCAGAAATATATGTAAGCATCTTTACGAGTTTAAACCATAAAAATTAGCTGCAGCTTCCTTGGAGGTATTTATTCCACCTTAGCTAGGATGATTGGACTGTTGCTGATTAGCTATCCATTAGTTAGCTTGAAGGCAGACAACAGATTTTACTGATCATAATTTATCATTAAAGCAGAGAAATGCTTTAGGTATTTAAATAATGTATGCAGATAAATTCACTTTTATTTTTTTTAATTACCCACCTGTACTAACCTTGTAAGAATCTTTGCCCCCTATCAGAAGTTTGCTCCCTGAGGAAATTTTCAAAGTTAACCGAAAAAGAAAAGCCCTTCTTCCTGGTTTATCAGTTCTGCATTTCAACCCACGCCTTCACAGAATATCTGATATGTTTCAGGTTACATTTGCAGTCCTTAAAAAACCTGAAATTATCTCCATGTGCGCAACTGCAGACTGAGGGCTTACCTTGCAAAATCTGATACCTCTGTCATTTCTTTAGCAAAGATTTCAGATACAGTAGGGGTAAACTGGAGCCCCCAGAGCCCACTGCAAAACTCTGGAGGAAAATGGACATAGTTTTCTTCTTCAAGACCTGTTTAAATAGGTGATGTTTTAGGAAATGTCATTTTTCTTAGGCTGCCCTAAAGTCAGATCTTCTCCCTGCCCCACTATTGTGCCAAGGCAGCCTAAAAGGGCATATTTAGCATTGAGGCATTTGGTAAATACTGCTTTCTGGTGCTTTGTCTTCCCTACAGGGCGTTCCAAGAGATGAATAAGTGTGAACAGGAAGAACAAGTTTCCAGTCCTGTCAAGTTAATCAGACTAGTGTAGAATGAAGCGAAGCTTGCCGTTAGGTAAGTTGAAAACATGTAAAGAAAATCATTCAAGCAATCTTATAGGGTTTTAGGAGAGCAAAACGTCCCCATGCATTTTCGTGTATTTGTGTGAGAGGTATGTAGATAATTGTGTAAATGTATATCATATTTGAATGGCGAATAAGCCATGTGTTTATAGAACATATACAACATAGGTAAAAACATACATGGCAGCCCAGCTGGGAAAAAAAAGCCGCAATTCAAATACCGCCTGTTGAATTAAAACAAACAGACAAACAAACAAACATGAATAGACCTGACCCTTTTACTTACAGGAGCAAACCCTGGTTCAGTACTAAGAACCGTATGAGGTGAGCTTATGAGGAAATTGGGAGCGATGCAATTTGGCTGTTGTTTTACCAGATTCCAGTTGGGTGCTTTGAGCCATATACCTTATGTAGGCAAAGATGCAGGAAAGGGAGAGTTACACTTGAGGGCAAGTGGGTCTTTTGGGCAAATTTTAAATGACCTTTGAAAATACATTTCCATATACTCCACTCTATTCTGGAAAATCAATTTTGGTAACTGAAGTAATCAGTTTGTATATCTTTAGAGCACTAACTTCTTTGTACCACCTCCACAAAGCAGGCTGGACAGGATTCCAGGATGCAAATCCATGTTTTCATATTGAGGTACAAAAGGGATGGCTACAGCCACCCTATTCATCCTAGTCAAGAGAGGTAGTTTATCCCCACAATCAAGAGACCGACGTTCACTGCATTAGTTTAAATCTTACTAGACCAAAGTATTTCCCAAATCACATAAAGGTTGGTATGTGATTTCCTTTTCTCAAAGGACGTGAGGTCCTGAAACTATGTTTTCATATATCTAACCTTTCCTCGTCCTTTTTTTAAAACCTTTTCGGTCACCTCACCGTCTTTAACTTCACTTTTCCTGACCTATTTCTAGTTCCCTTTCCCCACAACCTAGCATTAATCAACACGGATGGACCACATTTTAGGACCTCTTCTGGCAAAAGGAAGAGAATCTATAATTGTCAATGATCTTTCTTCTCTGCTGCTTAATATCCTATCCTGCTGGCTCTTGGGTAGAACTCAACAGCCAATTCCAAGTAGGGAACTCTTCCCTACCATCAAGTTGTTTTCCCAATTGACACCCCCATTTCATTTTTTTTTTTTTTTTTTTTTCATTCACAGGGTAGAGAAAGGCAGAACTGCTCTCCTTCTGAGTCAGAAGGCTGGGATTGCTTTCTCAGGTAACTGATGCAAAACGATGACGGTAAAAGACATCTGAGTATTTGTTTTGGCAGGTGACACCAGGATAACTCCAAGGTATCTCTGCCTTTTGCATGTCAAAAGGTCTGTTTTAACCACCCACCTTTGTTTACGGGGAGACTCAACTGTCCTTCAGCCTTCCAAATGAAAGAAATCCATGCCCATGATGAGTAACATTCCAATTAAAATTCATCACGAATAGCAGACTTTATATCTTTCTTGGATAACGTGAATCATTTTTGGTGCCGGGAAATGGACTTCGTAAACCTCCATTGTCGTAGAACGTCTACTTCCACGCGAAACTGTTTTATATTCGTAAATAAAACATCAACTGACATTTTTGTCACTTATGTCTGGGTGCTGACGAAAATAATGGGACTGCTCAGATGTTATGGGACATTGATTATCAAGGAATGTAGGTGACGCCACAAAGTATAAGTAACGCTGTATAGCGTGGGATGATTGATCCCGGCTGCATATTTTAAAGCTCCTCTCATTGCTTATCGAAACCTTTTAGGTAATGCACTGCTCTCAGATATCATTTTATGTTTGAAAAGCTTTATAATTCATGATGAAAAGTTGCTTAGTTACCCCAAGTGAATCCATAGCTTCAATTATTCTCTGTGCAAATGGTTGGACTCCATTTTGACCAATGTTTATGGTGTTTGGCAATTTCTCAGTAGCTACTTTGCTCTGATATGATTAATTTCTTGCATAATTCCCTGCTTTGCATGTGGAGAGCTGAAATAATCTTAGTAGGTAGAAAGGAAATGAAAGACCTGTGTGTTTCAGTTTTGGAAACATCTGAAACATAACATCACTGTGGAAGAATGCCAAAAACAATACCAGTTAGGCTAGATAAAGACAACCACAAGAGACATGAATGTGCTGATGAGACCCAGCCCTGGGACAGCCAGTCTTTGCCTTGTTCTATGGCCAGCTTGCCCTGCCTTCAGACATCGAGGCAGGAAAGAGGAGAAGCCCCAGAATTTACCAAACTGGACTCAATTGCCAGAAAAATACTGGCATTTTTTGCATTGATGTCTTTTCCTAAGGTTATCGTGGGTCTCCTTCTTTGACAACATGACATAAAACAAATCTTCTTGCTTATTAAATGGCTACATATGAAGCTGCTGCCCTCGTGCAAAAGAGGAGGGACATACATAGCTGTTGAGTGAATGAATTCGTTCATTCAGGAACCATCTGTTTGGTGACTAACTGGCTCTCCGAGCTGGGGAAGGTGTTGATCTCCCCCTGTCCTTAGATGATTTCTGTCACCTGACACTCTGGAATTCTTGTGTTCTCCGACATTTCTGATACTGTCTCTATTTCCTTCAACCCCATGCCTTCTCTCTATGGACTGTTGGTGTATAGTTGTGAAATGATGCCTGTGACAGGAAACATGGGGAGATAGATGGAAAGCGCATGGGTCTTGAAGTCACACCAACCCAGGTTAAAATTTGGCAAATTTCTGGCTGGCAGCCTTGGGAGAATTACTTAACCTCACATAGCCTCAGTTTCCCCACCTGAAAAATGGGACTACCGATAGAGATAATCTGTGTATACATTCTAGGAATGCTCATGTATTGTATGTAATGCTTTGGTGGCACTTTCTGCAGTATATGCCAGGTACTGCTCTAAGCGTTCACTGTACCAATAAAGTAGCTGCTATCCCCATTTTACAGCGGAAGTAACTGAAGCACAAAAGGGCCAGTGTCACACTGCTAGTAAGTGAAAGAGCCAGGATTAAAGCCTAGTCAGGCTAGCTATAGAATCTGTGCTCTCAACTACTATTCAAAGCTGCCTTCTGTCATGTAGCTGCCATTATTATTATTATTATCATTATCATTGTCATCGTTGCTATTATTATCATTATTACTACAACCCAAAGCACATGAAAGGCCTGGTGTCAAGTGAAGATAAGTGGCCCATATGGTACTAGTTAGAGCAGTATTACTGAGCGAGGCCAGCCCTTCGCTTTCAGTCTTAAAGCCTGTGGACATACATCGTCCCCATTGAGCAGCCCAGAGCTGATGCCACAGTACAGCCTCCTCAGTTTTGTAAAGTGATAAGTGTTCACGTAGCCCAAGGGCTCAAGGCGGCTGTAAGCCATCGAATTTTCTTTTCTTCATTTCAAATACACATGATGTACTCTTGATATAATGTTAAAATATCAACTCTTGTTAAGATCTTCACCATTCCATGCGTGTGTAGGGCATCTTTTATGGAAAAATTAATTTTACAGAGGAAAAACATCTTTTTATTAAAAGATAGCTCTTTTTGAAGTCCTTCATTATGTAGGTGGCAATAACAAATTTTCTCTCCTTTTCAAAATGGAAATTGGCTGAGCTTCTCTCAAAGAGGATGGCAACTTTTTCCCTTCTTGGAAGTGAGAAGATAATGTAAAATTATCACTGAAAGAGAGAGAGAAATAGAGAGACCTGCTAGAGTCATCAGCTAAGGTTATTAGAAAGAGATCCTGGCTTTGTCAACTTTGCCTTCCCCAACAGATGTCCCTGAAATCAGTGGGAACCAGGATTTCAAAGAACATGGAAGTGTTTAGCTCAGTCAGATGAACAGGAGATGGAAGAGAAAAGGGAAGGCATCTCAGATCAAAGCCTGTTGTTCAACATAGAAAACAAAGACTTATACTTACAATCACAGCTGATTTTGACCTAATTCTTGGTGAAACAATGTAAACCCATACAGAATACCTCTTCATTTTCTAAAGACTGATCAGAAAGAATAATTCAGTTAAAATTTCTACGATTGTCACCATGATTAATTTCTTATCAAGAGCTACACATATCTAGAGAATTTGGAAAATCAGTTAAAAATGGAAAAATCTTCCTGAAAGTTGGACATGGATATTTTTTCCTGCCTATGTACAGTATTTATAGATGACCACATCCATATCCAGAGTGGTTGGATGTTTTTATCCTCCAATCTGGAAGTATGTGAAAGTGAAGGCATCATGTAAACTCTGCAGAGGAATCCATCCTTTCATGGACTTACATTTGAGACTAAATAAAATGTCTCTGGCAAGTTTCATGAAATTCTTCAAACACAAGGCACACTTATGTTTGAATCTCAATGAAAGGAATAGAATGTGCTTGCATGATCAAAATTTTAATATCTCCTTTTAATAGTACTGGATTACATGAGGCAAGCAATAGCATTTGGTTATCAAACAGTAAGAAAAAAATTAAGAAAGAAAGGTAGGAAAAAGATTTTTTAAAGTTGAAATCCCGAAAGGAGTCTCTGCCACATAGATTCCGGCATCAGAAAAGACTTTTCACATCTGAAATGCTGGCCACTTTCCAAATACAAGAAAGAATGCTATGTACACATATTAATAACTCCCTTCACTCGAGTTTTTCTGTTTCTCCTTCCTCTATTTCTAAAATAAGCTATTTTAAAAAGCCTAATGTTGCCAGCCTGGGAAAAGAAAAAGACACATGTATTGATAATCTGAGATTGATGATTTTTTTTAAAGATTTGGTATGTCAAAAGCATATGCTATGCCTCATGGCCAATATGGAAATGTCAGGGGTTTAATTGGCAGCTGTGAATAGCAGCACCTGCAAACAGCTCAGGGCTTGTTCCTGTGATCTGGCAACATTCTTACTTTATGCTTTAAATAAAGGCTTACTCACTGGGACAGAAATAACTGACAATGGATGATTGATGATTGCCCATCACGCAAGGGCTGACATCTACCATTCACCAGGTCCATTTATGGGTGCTTGTCCAGATTTCATTAACAGGGGCATGACATCCAGGAGCAGGCCTGCTGCAGATGGCTAGTAAGTAACCTATTCAGAACACCTAGAAGAGACCTACTTTTGTTAACCTGGAAAAACAGAGCCCTGGGATTTCAGTGTGCCTTGGGAAGACGGTTTTCAAAATTCTCTTTCTTTTTTCTGCTTGCTGTGATGCTTTTGTTTTGTGAGAGTGTGTTTGGTTTCATGTCCAGTATCAGGTTGCCTTTAACATTTCTCTGATTCTTATTCTAAACTTGCTTGACATTTGAAGGATGCGCTCTGAGGAAAAGCCATCCTAAAGGAGTTATATTTCTAATTATTAGCGTATAAGACTCTGATGTCCGGGGTTATTTAAGTTTTGAGTACAGTAATGCTTACTACTTCAATTAAGAGGGACAAAGAAAGTGCAAAGAAATCAATCCACTGTGCAAACAAATGGCCAACGTGCTTTTCCACACCAGGACATCCATCACCCACAGTGGGTGGCCTCTGGGTACAGCCAAAAACACACCAGCAAACGCGGTATATTGGAAAGAGCACTGGTGTAGCAAACGTTTCAAAATAAACACTGCTAAATTAAAGTAGCCATGCACTGTTCAATAAAACCCAGAGCACCTCCGGGCGGGTCTGTTCTAGCATGAGGCTAACAGTTAGCTTTCCTTTCCCCCTGTTTCTTCTCCCCAAAGCTGCTTTTACCCGGTGATCATCTTCTGCACGTCTGCCTCGAGTACTTTTTCTCTCCAATTAAGGTTTGCTCTTCTCCAATGCACTTATAAATCTTTTCAATTTTTCGTAACTGGACCACGGTGTTTTTTGCTTTAGTCTTTTTTTTTTTTGTGGTCTACCTTTGGGACGGTGATAATCCCTCCGTGTAATTTCAGGAACGTGATGAGTCATTATACTAAGTAATTGGGTCTTCTCTTAGAATTTTTCTTAAGGGCTAGTATTTCTTCTGCAACCACTTATGAATTTATTTCTCCAAATAGTGGTATTATAAGCATTTCATTAGCCAAACAGCCAATTTGTTTTTAGCCCTTTCTGAGCCTCATCATATTCTCCTAAGGAAACAGGGAAGGCTGATGCACTGCCATTTCACAGCTAGAGAAACTGGACCAGGAGAAGTGAAGCAGCTGTTCCCACATCCCACACTTCTAGCAAGCAGAAACCTTGATGAGCATCCAAGACCCCGCTTGGCACCAGGGGATCTTTCTACGGGACTATTTGATGAGTAAGGATGTGGGCTGTACCACACGAATCACCTGCTTATTCTGGTCCTTGACCCGTGCGAAACAAAAACCAGAGAATGGCTACCCTGTCAACGTCCTAAAATCATTTTGTGAGCACCGGTGAGCAAGGATAGAGTCCCAAGTGTGTCCCAAGCATGTGCAAAAAGGCTATGATAGTTGCCATTCAGTACATTACTGCAAAATGAGGGAGGTCTACCTTTCCTCTGACACTGCCGAATACACATCCATCCAGTTGGCTGTCCAAATCACTTTTTGTTGGCTATAAAATCCGGTGTCTCTCTTTTTGTTTAAGTGCATTCAGTTTTACAGTCTCTCCCAGGAAGAGCAGCTAATTATAATATATTACAGCAGAGAGAGAAGCAGGTGTTAGCTAAGATATATGTCCTAGTTTTAGCCTTGACAATTCATGCAGTTCAGCCGGATCTTAGTGTAAAGTCACCAGACAAGGCAAGTGCCATTTCATCATTTTAGGTCTTCCTGGGTTTGCAGGGGACCACATGACTACAGATTTGAACTCTGAGGTTGTACAATGACAATAATAATTGGCAATAAAGGTTGAAATGATTGAGTTGTGGTGTGTACAAAGAAACCTGGTTCATCTGTAAATCCAAATGAATCAGCCATGGAAAATGGCAAAGATCACTTGGATAAGAGGTTGAATGGTATCTATACGTTTGCTAGCTGTGCGACCTTGGGCAAGTCATTTACCTTCTCTGCTTCTGTTTCTGTAGCTGAAAACTGGAGTAATACCAGTATCAACCTGTAGGCTGTAGTGAGGATTAAATAAGATAAGGCATGTAAAACACATCACTGTGCCTGTGACAGAGCTAGGTATGCATATTCATATTTTCAGAGAATAATTGTATTGCAAAAGGCTAAGCTCTCTGGGACAACAGCAGAGATAACAAGGGCAGAAATGAGAGAAATATCCAGAAGCACATCCTCCTCTAATAAATGCTAGCATTTCAGAACGTACCTGAAACAAATGCTTGCTCTTGAGATGAGTATATTCCTTCATTAGTGAGATCATCTCAGTTTCCATGAGCATGGCATTTACCGGCCAGATGTCCAGTCATTTCTGTAAAAATACTCCTCAAATTCTACTGATGTGTTTGTGTGCATCTCTGGGTGTGTTTGTGTGTATGTATGAGTTTCTTATAGGTTTGGAGATAGTAAGGGGCAGTGTGATATAGACCAAGCAACTAAATGATTTACTGAATTTCCCTCTTTCCAACTGGGTGTTTTGGCCAGAGCCAGTTCTGGCCCAACTCTGTTGACTGTAATTTCTGGGCTGCCTTCATGGAGCCTCCAGGGGAGTTACCAATTTTTTTTCCAGGAATCTGCCAAGTGCAGTGGTACATGATAGACCCTGACACTTCCCTATCTCTGGGATAAAGTAGACCATGCAGGCAATGTCTGAGTATTATTTGAAAAATTTGTCATTTCTAGTGATGAAGAGTTAAAAAAAAATTTAAGACTGCCTCTAACACCTGCATCTGTGTATACCACGCTTCCTTAAATGCTGCATTGGGGTTCTTTGCTAAGGGTCAAAATTATCCATGGTTCACTCTTCCATGCTCTTCTAACTATAATTCCCTGTGTACAAATCATCTTCCTCTTGTGACCCTAGCATGCTACTATTCATATTTTAAGATTCTGCTTAGGTTTACCTCTTCCTTGACCTCTCCAGAAAAAAATTAATCTCTCCATCCTCCAGGCTATTGTTGTTGTTGTTGTTATTACTCACATCACTCTGTTATTGGTCAAATCAGTCATACAATCAACTGGGTCATTCCGTCATTGGATGACTTGAATAATATATATTTTTATACAGCAGGTTCTTATTAGTCATCCATTTTACACACATCAGTGTATACATGTCAATCCCAATCTCCCAATTCATCACACCACCACCACCACCACCCTGCCGCTTTCCCCGCTTGGTGTCCATACGTTTGTTCTCTACATCTGTGTCTCAATTTCTGCCCTGCAGGCCAGTTCATCTGTACCATTTTTCTATGTTCCACATATATGCATTAATATACGATATTTGTTTTTCTCTTTCTGACTTACTTCACTCTGTATGACAGTCTCTAGATCCATCCACGTCTCAACAAATGACTCAACTTCGTTCCTTTTTATGGCTGAGTAATATTCCATTGTATATATGTACCACATCTTCTTTATCCATTCGTCTGTCGATGGGCATTTAGGTTGCTTCCATGACCTGGCTATTGTAAATAGTGCTACAGTGAACACTGGGGTGCATGTGTCTTTTTGAATTATGGTTTTCTCTGGGTATATGGCCAGTAGTGGGATTGCTGGGTCATATGGTAATTCTATTTTTAGATTTTTAAGGAACCTCCATACTGTTCTCCATAGTGGCTGTATCAATTTACATTCCTACCAACAGTGCAAGAGGGTTCCCTTTTCTCCACACCCTCTCCAGCATTTGTCGTTTGTAGATTTTCTGATGATGCCCATTCTAACTGGTGTGAGGTGATACCTCATTGTAGTTTTGATTTACATTTCTCTACTAATTAGTGATGTTGAGCAGCTTTTCATGTGCTTCTTGGCCATCTGTATGTCTTCTTTGGAGAAATGTCTATTTAGATCTTCGGCCCATTTTTGGATTGGGTTGTTTGTTTTTTTCATATTGAGCTGCATGAACTGTTTATATATTTTGCAACTTAATCCTTTCTCTGTTGATTCGTTGGCAAATATTTTTTCCCATTCTGAGGGTTGTCTTTTCATCTTGTTTATGGTTGCCTTTGCTGTGCAAAAGCTTTGAAGTTTCATTAGGTCCCATTTGTTTATTTTTGTGTTTATTTCCATTTTTCTAGGAGGTGGGTCAAAAAGGATCTTGCTGTGATTTATGTCATAGAGTGTTCTGCCTATGTTTTCCTCTAAGAGTATGATAGTGTCTGGCCTTACATTTAGGTCTTTAATCCATTTTGAGTTTATTTTTGTGTATGGTGTTAGGGAGTGTTCTAGTTTAATTCTTTTACATGTAGCTGTCCAGTTTTCCCAGCACCACTTATAGAAGAGGCTATCTTTTCTCCACTGTATATTCTTGCCTCCTTTATCAAAGATAAGGTGACCATATGTGCGTGGGTTTATCTCTGGGCTTTCTATCCTGTTCCATTGATCTATATTTCTCTTTTTGTGCCAGTACCATACTGTCTTGATTACTGTGGCTTTGTATTATAGTCTGAAGTCCAGGAGCCTGATTCCTCCAGCTCCGTTTTTCTTTCTCAAGATTGCTTTTGCTGTTCGGGGTCTTTTGTGTTTCCATACAAATTGTGCAATTTTTTGTTCTAGTTCTCTGAAAAATGCCAGTGGTAGTTTGATAGGGATTTCATTGAATCTGTAGATTGCTTTGGGTAGTATACTCATTTTCACAATGTTGATTCTTCCAACCCAAGAACATGGTATATCTCTCCATCTATTTGTATCATCTTTAATTTCTTTCATCAGTGTCTTATAGTTTTCTGCATACAGGTCTTTTGTCCCCCTAGTTAGTTTTATTCCTAGGTATTTTATTCTTTTTGTTGCAGTGGTAAATGGGAGTGTTTCCTTAATTGCTCTTTCAGATTTTTCATCATTAATGTATAAGAATGCAAGGATTTCTGTGCATTAATTTTGTATCCTGCAAATTTACCAAATTCATTGATTAGCTCTAGTAGTTTTCTGGTGGCATCTTTAGCATTCTGTATGTATAGTATCATATCATCTGCAAACAGTGACAGTTTTACTTCTTCTTTTCCAATTTGTATTCCTTTTATTTCTTTTTCTTCTCTGATTGCTGTGGCTAGGACTTCCAAAACTATTTGAATAATAGTGGCGAGAGTGGACATCCTTGTCTTGTTCCTAATCTTAGAGGAAATGCTTTCAGTTTTTCACCATTGAGAATGATGTTTGCTGTGGGTTTGTTGTATATGGCCTTTATTATGTTGAGGTAGGTTCCCTCTATGCCCACTTTCTGGAGAGTTTTTATCATAAATGGGTGTTGAATTTTGTCAAAAGCTTTTTCTGCGTCTGTTGAGATGATCATATGGTTTTTATTCTTCAATTTGTTAATATGGTGAATCACATTGATTGATTTGCATATATTGAAGAATTCTTGCATCCCTGGGATAAATCCCAGTTGGTCATGGTGTATGATCCTTTTAATGTGTTGTTGGATTCTGTTTGCTAGTATTTTGTTGAGGATTTTTGCATCTATATTCATCAGTGATATTGGTCTGTAATTTTCTTTTTTTGTAGTATCTTTGTCTGGTTTTGGTATCAGGGTGATGGTGACCTCATAGAATGAGTTTGGGAGTGTTCCTTCCTCTGCAGTTTTTTGGAAGAGTTTGAAAAGGATGGGTGTTAGCTCTTCTTTAAATGTTTGATAGAATTCACCTGTGAAGCCATCTGGTCCTGGACTTTTGTTTGTTGGAAGATTTTTAATCACAGTTTCAATTTCATTACTTGTGATTGGTCTGTTCATATTTTCTATTTCTTCCTGGTTCAGTCTTGGAAGGTTATACCTTTCTAAGAATTTGTCCATTTCTTCCAGGTTGTCCATTTTATTGGCATAGAGTTGCTTGTAGTAGTCTCTTAGGATGCTTTGTATTTCTGCAGTGTCCGTTGTAACTTCTCCTGTTTCATTTCTAATTTTATTGATTGGGGTCCTCTCCCTCTTTTTCTTGATGAGTGTGGCTAATGGTTTATCAGTTTTGTTTATCTTCTCAAAGAACCACCTTTTAGTTTTATTGATCTTTGCTATTGTTTTCTTTGTCTCTACTTCATTTATTTCTGCTTTGATCTTTATGGTTTCTTTCCTTCTGCTAACTTTCGTTTTTTTTTTTGTTGTTGTTCTTCTTTCTCTAGTTCCTTTAGGTGTAAGGTTAGATTGTCTTTTTGAGATTTTTCTTGTTTCTTGAAGTAGGCTTGTATAGCTATAAACTTCTCTCTTAGAACTGCTTTTGCTGCATCCCATAGGTTTTGGATCGTCGTGTTTTCATTGTCATTTGTCTGTAGGTATTTTTTGATTTCCTTTTGATTTCTTCAGTGATCTCTTGGTTATTTAGTAACGTATTGTTTAGCCTCCATGTGTTTGTGTTTTTTACGTTTTTTTTCCCTGTAATTCATTTCTAATCTCATAGTGTTGTGGTCAGAAAAGATGCTTGATATGATTTCAATTTTCTTAAATTTACTGAGGCTTGATGTGTGACCCAAGATGTGACCTATCCTGGAGAATGATCTGTGCACACTTGAGAAGAAAGTGTAATCTGCAGTTTTTGGATGGACTGTCCTATAAATATCAATTAAATCTATCTGGTCTATTGTGTCATTTAAAGCTTCTGTTTCCTTATTTATTTTCATTTTGGATGATCTGTCCATTGGTGTAAGTGAGGTGTTGAAGTCCCTCACTATTACTGTGTTACTGTCGATTTCCTCTTTTATAGCTGTTAGCAGTTGCCTTATGTATTGAGGTGCTCCTATGTTGGGTGCATATATATTTATAATTGTTATATCTTCTTCTTGGATTGATCCCCTGATCATTATGTAGTGTCCTTCCTTGTCTCTTGTAACATTCTTTATTTTAAAGTCTATTTTATCTGATATGAGTATTGCTACTCCAGCTTTCTTTTGATTTCCATTTGCATGGAATATCTTTTTCCATCCCCTCACTTTCAGTCTTAATGTGTCCCTAGGTCTGAAGTGGGTCTCTTGTAGACAGCACATATATGGGTCTTGTTTTTGTATCCATTCAGCAAGCCTGTGTCTTTTGGTTGGAGTATTTAATCCATTCACGTTTAGGGTAATTATCACTATATATGTTCCTATTACCATTTTCTTAATTGCTTTGGGTTTGTTTTTGTAGGTCCTTTTCTTCTCTTGTGTTTCCCACTTAGAGAAGTTCCTTTAGCATTTGTTGTAGAGCTGGTTTGGTGGTGCTGAATTCTCTTAGCTTTTGTTTGTCTGTAAAGCTTTTGATTTCTCCATCGAATCTGAATGAGATCCTTGCCGGGTAGAGTAATCTTGGTTGTAGGTTCTTCCCTTTCATCACTTTAAGTATATCATGCCACTCCCTTCTGGCTTGTAGAGTTTCTGCTGAGAAATCAGCTGTTAACCTTATGGGAGTTCCCTTCTATGTTATTTGTCATTTTTCCCTTGCTGCTTTTAATAATTTTTCTTTGTCTTTAATTTTTGCCAATTTGATTACTATGTGTCTCGGCGTGTTTCTCCTTGGGTTTATCCTGTGTGGGACTGTCTGCGCTTCCTGGACTTGGGTGGCTATTTCCTTTCCCATGTTAGGGAAGTTTTCAACTATAATCTCTTCAAATATATTCTCTGCTCCTTTCTCTCTCTCTTCTCCTTCTTGGACCCCTATAATGTGAATGTTATTGCGTTTAATGTTGTCCCAGAGGTCTCTTAGTCTGTCTTCATTTCTTTTCATTCTTTTCTCTTTATTCTGTTCCGCAGCAGTGAATTCCACCATTCTGTCTTCCAGGTCACTTGTCCGTTCTTCTGCCTCAGTTATTCTGCTATTGATTCCTTCTAGTGTAGTTTTCATTTCAGTTATTTTATTGTTCATCTCTGTTCTTTAATTCTTCTAGGTCTTTGTTAAACATTTCTTACATCTTCTCGATCTTTGCATCCATTCTTTTTCCGAGTTCCTGGATCATCTTCACTATCACTATTCTGAATTCTTTTTCTGGAAGGTTGCCTATCTCCACTTCATTTAGTTGTTTTTCTGGGGTTTTATCTTGTTCCTTCATCTGGTACATAGCCCTCTGCTTTTTCATCTTGTCTAACTTTCTGTAAATGTGGTTTTTGTTCCATAGGCTGCAGGATTGTAATTCTTCTTGCTTCTGCTGTCTGCCCTCTGGTGGATGAGGCTATCTAAGAGGCTTGATGGGAGGGACTGCTGGTGGGTAGAGCTGACTGTTGCGCTGGTGGGCGGAGCTCAGTAAAACTTTAATCCACTTGACTGCTGATGGGTGGGGCTGGGTTCCCTCCCTGTTGGTTATTTGGCCTGAGGCAACCCAACACTGGAGCCTACCTGGGCTCTTTGGTGGGGCTAATGGCAGACTCTGGGAGGGCTCACGCCAAGGAGTACTTCCCAGAACTTCTGCTGCCAGTGTCCTTGTCCCCACAGTGAGCCACAGCCACCCCCCGCCTCTGCAGGAGACCCTCCAGCACTAGCAGGTAGGTCTAGTTCAGTCTCCCCTGGGGTCACTGCTCCTTCCCCTGGGTCCCGATGCGCACACCACTTTGTGTGTGCCCTCCAAGAGTGGAGTCTCTGTTTCCCCCAGTTCTGTCGAAGTCCTGCAATCAAATCCCAGTAGCCTTCAACGTCTGATTCTCTAGGAATTCCTCCTCCCATTGCCAGACCCCCAGTTTGGGAAGCCTGACGTGAGGCTCAGAACCTTCACTCCAGTGGGTGAACTTCTGTGGTATAAGTGTTCTCCAGTCTGTGAGTCACCCACCCAGCAGTTATGGGATTTGATTTTATTGTGATTGCACCCCTCCTACCATCTCACTGTGGCTTCTCCATTGTCTTTGGATGTGGGGTATCTTTTCTGGTGAGTTCCAGTGTCTTCCTGTCGATGATTGTCCAGCAGCTAGTTGTGATCCTGGTGCTCTCGCAAGAAGGAGTGATAGCACGTCCTTCTACTCTGCCATCTTCCTCTGGGCTATTTTTGTACAGATACAAATGAGATTTGATATGTGTTAAGGTGTATGGCATTTCTTTGCTTTATGTCTAGACAGAAGTCTTTTCCAGATAGAAGTCTTTGAAAGCAGGGCCCTTTCATTCATCTTTGAATCTCCAATCATTGTCATGGCCTTTAGACATAAGGAGTAGTGTGAAAAGTGATCTCAATGGTTCCATAGTTACTCAAGGATTGATCTAAACAAGTATATGTGATCAATAAAATTGTATGGGAATAAAAGTTCTAGCTTGGACAAATGAAGCACTTGAGAAGCATGCCTTAGATTGAAACAATTCTTCACCTGATTCCTCTGACAACACAACCCAAGCAATATTTGCTTACCATCCCCTCAAATTCCATAACTCATCAAATCCTAATTGAATAGCTAGAATATGGCCATTTAATTGGTATGTGTACATGCAAACTTTAAAAATGTTGATAATGACAAAGACTTATAAGCTTTGAGCTTTTTGAGTCTTAAGTGGCTCAGTCCCTAAGGTTTGAAAATCGTTATGGTCCTATTTTTTTCAACAGTGTATTTTGTGCAAGTGACTTTCCTCTTAATTTGGAGAGAGGGAGAACACCCAAAACAATAAATAAGGACAGAATACCTAAAATAATTAAGGAGCAAGCTTTGAGGACTGGAGAACAAGACCAATCATTGCCTCTTGGGATGGATGTTGTTCTTGGGGGGGGGGGGTTGAAGGGGATGAGGAGGACCTCCACACCCAATCTCCTCGAGGCTTTTAGAGCAGAAAATTCCTCACAATTTTCATTAAGGACCATTATATCAAGAAGACCATCTTTCAGCTATAACAGATTGCTCTGGGGTGTAATGTTTTTCAACTCGAGAGCAAATGTTTCTTCAATCATTTTTTTAAAGGGAGAAAGTAGTTATTTTGAATGCATGTAAAATGCAAATAGAGTGACTATGGATATTTCTTGAGCTCACACACACTAAGTCCAAAGCAGCTTTGATTTAAAAATTGAAAATTGGCAAGTGATCCATCAACACGGGCCTCTAATTGCTTTTACTGTCTTCACAAAATAAAAATGCTATTTTAATGGCAGAGATGTTTTCCTTTGGCAGGTGGCTATGGAGTACGCACAATACCTACAGTGATGTTTTCCCCTGAATACACAATCCTCATCTTCAATTCTGCATGCCTGTTATTGACAGAAGGCATTTTAATTTAAAAAAATGTTTTCCAAAATGCCTAAACACACATTTATGCGTTGATAGTTATTGCATGGTATTAGGTGGAAAACACACAAACTTAAAAAAAAAAATGTTGACCCTGTGCACGGCCACACAATGGAGTATAATGGAAACCAGAAAAGTAGAGGACTTGTGTCATTTCATAGGCAAGGCAAAAAAAAAAAAAAAAAAAAGAAGGAGAAGAAGAAAGGAAAAAAAGAACAATTCAGTCATGTTAAAATTAGGAGACAATACTGACATAAGAAAACACACCTGACATTAAGGCAGTGGAGTCCTTCATCACAGCGAGTCTAGACAGCTCCCACAGCTGTGTCTGCTTTCTCCCTGAGTGATGTGCAGCCCTAGCTGGAGGGTGGCATAAGCTCAGAAGGGAATGTGAGCGCAGGGTCTTAATTAATTTCCTTCTGCGGCCGGGGGTGTGGTTGTGTGTCACGGTGTGGTTCTGCATTTGCTGGGAGGCAGCTTAGTGGGCAAGCCTTAGGTGCACTACACCTCGGCTCACCAAACCACAGGGCAAAGCCCTCACCCTCCTGAGAGGACACGTGGTCCCTTCCCAGCAGAGTTATCCGAGGCTCTGCCTGTCCTTTGGGCCAGATTTCAGCCTCATGAGCCGCTCTTTCTGGTTCCGAGGGGGCTTCCCCGGCTTGCTTGATATGGTGTGTTTGGTCAAGACTGCTGCTTGTGGTGTGCCTCGACGCAGCCTCAGACGGGTCTGAGGCTGAAAGGCAATGGACCGCGTTCTCCCTGCCTGCTGGCTGTGACGGTTCTTCAACGTTCAGGAACACACAAAGAATCAGCGCCCCTCCCCATGCCCCTAGGGAATGGAGGTGACAGACACCTGATGGTTCTAAAATGCAGGCATCAAAATGCCTGAAAAGAACCTTGCTAATGAGATGCATAGAACATAATCCATCAAGTCAGGTACAACTCTTCATCCATGAGCTTGTCCCCGAATTATACATGGTAAATCATGACACTGCATCTAATCTAGACTCTCCTTCAAAGGCAAAGTCTCTTTCTTCTGAACTCCTGTGACATTGATGATCTGTCTACACCCATCGTTCCCAGTTCATCTGGTAGGAGCCTGACTTTGTGATGGCCTTGGGGGAGGGTGACAGGCGGGATCCAGTGTTGCAACACTGTCATCAGCCGAAGGGAGGCGGATTTTGCTGAAAGCTTAGATGATCAATGGCAGTAACAGCCCTGAGAACCACCTTGGGGTTTGGGGGTAGGAGAGTTGAAAAATGACACTTGGGTGGTAAATTGTTTAGGGCAGCACTACCGTTTACTGTAGCCTCACTGAGGGCAGGAGCACTTGGTCAGAAACAACATTTTACTACATCTCCATTGAACATCCAGGTAAAATTGTCCTCCAATTGGGTGACAAATGGAATTATTCAAAAGAAAGCCTCTCATCCTTCCCAGGGGGGCCCTCTGGTCTGAGAGTCTGGAAAGTCAGACTCTTGTTCCAAAGCTGGGCAGCTAAAGAGTTTCCAAACCTTAGTATTTCTTCCTGAAGTTGCTGCAGCATCATTTTTCCCCACTGCATTGAAAGACTAACAGAGACAAGTTTTTTGAAATTACGAAACTCACCTTTACTCCAGTTTATTCATCTGTAAAATGACATCACCAATGTGACAAGATGATGTCTAAGGTTCCTTCTGCCCTAACGCAGACCAAGCTATATGATTCTGATGATCATTCTCTGTAAGACTTTCTCATTGTTCTCAGATACTCGAAAGAATGTATCTTGTATATTTAGAAGCTGAACATTTAAAATTCTTTTTAGACAGATGTTTCTTTTAAGTGGTACGCCATTTGCAAATGCCATTTGGAGCAAATTTTTTTTTTTTCTTATTGGATCTGAGGTGGATCACAGGGCTTTGCCTCCAAATCCCCATTGTACATACAGACAAGCCAAGGTCTGGGAGATTCATAACTTACCTAAATGCATGATTATCATCGTCATCATCATGATCTTCATTTCTTCTTCATTTTTTTTCCCTCCAGATTTAATCTAGTAGGCCACGCTGACCTGGTTTAAGAATTCTCAAATATAAATGGTCTAAATGTTACTCTACTTGGCAAAACAAAGGCAGAGTAAGTAATTTTTCCAAATATCTCTTCAGACATGCCTTATAAGGAAGGTTTTCTTTCTAGGGGGATTTGGACTCTCATTAATCTATTTCTCCTTTCAACAATAAAATGAAAAATGGAATGAGATTATCAAAATGGATAGTCTGGTGTGGACCCGATAACATGCTTTTGAAAAGTGGTTTACATTCGACATCAGTTAAGCTCCCTGGGCCGGCGCATCTCAGGTCTTCTATGTGGGGCCTGACTTCACTCCCAGCTTGGACACAAATACGCTTTATTGGTTTCAAACGCCTCTCAGGATGGTTGGAAGGATGGTTGAATTCCTAGGGCAGTAAGTATTAAGTCATCTGCAGAACTATAAATATCCCCTCACCCTATCTTATTCAGTATTTATACAAAGACATTTTTGTGCTGTATGCCTTTTCCTTAACCTGGATATATTTATTTTCAAATTTTATTCTCTTTATCTTATATACTTTTTGATTCATGGTACAAAAGGTATGTAGTATAAAGTGAGCAATTTAGATATTTAAAACTTGATGTGTCTTCCTTCGTGCCCTTTGGCACACATAACTATAGAGTCCAACTGCTTCTGAAGTCAGGACAGTCTGAAGGGAGTGGAAAGTCCTGAGTGTCTAGTAATCACAAGAACAATGGCAATTAAAACAGCTAACTTACTACTTAAAAATAATCCTTTCAAAGCAGTATTTCAGAATGTAACTTAAAGCAAAACAACAAGCTGCCAACAACCTACCTTATAATCTTGCTTCACTGGTTGTGATGATTGTGCTTCTAATTAAATGTGTGATTAGCAGAAGTGACTGAATCCACACTACGGCAGATGTGGCCAAGATAAGGGTGTCATCCCTGTGCCTCACTCAATTGATTAAAATTGCTCGATACCCCTAACACTCTTCACGCCACTCGCTCAGAATCAGGTTTGTGGCGTAAATCATGAAATAAAGTGCCCTCTCCTGATGTCCTTTAATGCGTGGTGCCTGGTCCTCCTCAATCCATAAGCCACTGGGAGAGGGTCCGTACTAAGTTAAGAGCGTAGCCCTTATTTAGACTAAAATTCGGGACTTCCCTGGTGGCGCAGTGGATAAGACGCCGCACTCCCAATGCAGGCGGCCTGGGTTTGATCCCTGGTCAGGGAACTAGATCTCACATGCATGCCGCAACTAAGAGTTCCCACGCCGCAACTAAGAGTTCGCATGCCACAACAAAGGAGCCCGTGAGCCTCAACCTAGGAGCCTGCCTGCTGCAACTAAGGAGCCCATGTGCTGCAACTAAGGAGCCCGCCTGCCACAACTAAGACCCGGTGCAACCAAATAAATAAATAAATATTAAAAAAAAAAAAGACTAAAATCTGATGACTAGCTGGTGGTATTTTCCCACAATGTACAAAGAAACAAGATGTAACCAGGGAGCTGGCTAGAATGTAGATTCCTAAGCTCCATGCCCAGAGATGCTGATTCTGTGGGTCCTGGGTAGGGCCCAGGGCACTGTACCTTTAAAAACAGGCTTCTGGTAATGCTGATGACAATGTCAGGGGCCTGAACTTTGAGAAGCGCTGGAGAAGACCCTGCTGGGGATCCTGAGGTGAAAGGCTTTGCCCTGGACCTACATCATTGTGTTTGAGGTCTGGGAACTCAATGCCTCATACCTCCTACAACGTCCCATGACACACAAGTTTGTTTGAACACATTCTCCTCGTATGGAAAAGTGCCAGAGTCTAGAGAGAAGTGACGTGCTTGAACCCATGAAACACAAAGGGACAGAGCCAACTGAGGAATCCACACCTCTATACAAAGCACAGACATCTCCCTTTGGCAGGAGGGTCTTGGCACTAAATTCTCCAGTCAAAGGCACACGCTAAATTAATGAGCAAGGTGAAAGGGGACAGGAGGTGTCACCTCGTCAGTCCCTTTCTGTCCCTCTCTTTTCACTCTGTGTCTGCTCACTGTTCTTCAGCCCGCAGCCTGGGCTGCCAAAGTCTCTCCTGCTCACCATCTCGTCACCATTTGGTGTCTCCTTCTTCAGCAGAGCTGTGACATTCTATTTATCCCTAAAGTCAAACTGTGGTGTTAAGCATCCCTAATGTGGCAGCATTGAGTCAACAAAGGGAAAAACAAGTACCTGAAGGCATTCGCAGCTGCCATCTCAGGTGGGACCTCTCACTAGTTCCTCAGCTTCAGCTGTACAACTTTTACCTTTCATGCTCTGTAAACACAACCCAGCTGGCTCCCCCACTGGCCCCCAATGGATACCCCACAGTCAACTGCTGGCCAGCAGACTCAGCAGATGCGCTGCCTGGAGGGGATTTATTTTTATTCAGTTGGGAGCGTTTGGGGAAGGATCCTCGCATTTTTGTCTGCAAGTCGTAGACATCTTATAGTATTTCTGCCCAAGCCCTGTTTTAACCCAGAATGTTAATAAAATAAAGACGATTCAGAAATGATATTCCAGGGTGTGGCTGAGAACCAGGATTTTAAAAATGTTTTAATTTAGTCTAAAAGGCCATTCCAGGACTTCCATGACAGGAAGACGAGAAGATGAAACTATGATATTTTCTACTCCTCCATCATTTCTCAGCTGAAATACCCATAGCTCTTTATAAATTCTCAGCTATGTTTGTTTGCAAGTGAGAACTCTTCATTTACCCCTATTCCAGGCAATACGTCTTAAGTAAGACTACACTGAAGACTTAGCAGTTATTTGGTTAATTAGAAAATTTGGTAACAGTTGTTCATTCCATTTTATAAAATATTCATTATTCAAAATAACCATGGAATTGCCAAATCTCCATCCCACTTTTTGCTTGACAAAGCTTTGCAAAAGAATTTAAAGACTAAGTGTGTGTGTGTGTGTGTGTGTGTGTGTGTGTACAAGGCTGAACCACCAAAGAGATTTGTCCAAGGTCACATAATAGTTCCCTGCCATTTCCTTTATTGTCTGCCCTCAAATCCTCTTTTTGTAGTAAGCAAAAGAAGGGAAATGACGCTGGCTTCCAAATTTCATTATAAAAGCTTACATTAAAACAAAACGTATTGCATATTATAATTGCAACCAGAACCAGTGAGGGCAGCGGTTTTCAGCCTTGTGAGAACCGTGGGGTGCTCTGAAATACGGCTGACTTCAATGAGCCCCGTCCTCCGTCCAGCCTGTGAATCATAGTGCATTTTCAGAAAAATAGTTACGCTGCACAAAACCCAGACGCAGTTCATGTCTAATTTTCTTTTTAGTTACCAAAATGTACGACGTAATCTTCTTAACCAAAAAAGTTATGGTCCTAGTCCTAGTGTTACGATAGTAAAGTGTTCTGTTTTCCCTAAAATCCAAGTTTGAGTTTGCATACGCAAAACTGTTTGTAAAAACAAAAACACAACTGTTCATTAAAACCTGTTTTCCTTTCCTCCCAAACAACAAGCTGCTGAACTCAACTGCTATTTTTGTATGATGTTGTTGTTATTTCAAACCTGCTTGTGGATGTAAACACAGCTTCTGTCTCTCTTTATAGGTGCAAAGGAGTTCAATGAACTTTGGCTATAACAATGATGGCAACTAACATTTCCTGAATGCTTACCCCTTGCCAAGCCCTTTACAACCAGGAATTTATGTACTCCTGCCTGGAGAGGCAGAAATTATGATCTCCTTTTCACAAGTAAAAAATTAGGCTTAGAAAGATCAAGAATTCGCCCAACTTCACCCTGGCTGGGCAGTGGAGGAAGCAGTGCATCTCGGCCCCAAGGCCTTTCATTCCAAGCTGCACCACTGCTTGGGCAAGACATGTACTTACCTCTGATCACACTGAGGTTCTGAGTCTCTGAATAGTCTCCCCTGCAACCACTAGTTTAACCAAGGAAATTTGGAAAATACTATTAAAAATATGGATTTTTAAATTAAGTAATTAAAGTCTTTGAACTTTAATTACTCCCAGCACTCTGAGTCTCATGGACAAAGCAAATCATACAATTGAAAGCTAAATAGAAGTTCAGCAGAGGAAAGAGACATCGTAGTTTTCTCCCCTCTTCCTCCTTCTTTCCTCTTCATAAGCCCTGCTTTGTCAAACTGGGGCAGAGATCTGTTTCATGTGCAAAGAACAGACAGCAAGGGAGTTGGGGTGGACATCTTTCTGAAAATCTTGTTTTGAGGCCTAGCATTGAATATCACCATATGCCTGCAGGTTGACACTTGTGTTCCCAGAGCTGACATCTATGACCAATACCCTAGAAGAGGAACACTGAGTCCCTTCCATGTCAATGACATGATACTCATGTTGGGATAGACCATTCAGCCTTTAGCTTTTCTGTAATGCACTCAGGAGCCAGGCTCTGGGCCTCTGGGATGGACAGCCTCCTTCTATCAACAAGATGGACTTTTGAAGCACCAGCAGTCTTGGTGGGAGACAGACAGATCCTGTCTCCTTCAGGAGCTACAAGTAGGGAGTTCTTTCTGTTAGACTAATGAATGGCCCGTCTGGGACACTGGTTGTTCTCCTAAAAAAAAAAAAAAAAAAATCCTTTTATGTATGTAGAATTGGAACATTTTACTTACAATTCCCGTGGCCTGTTTCAAGATCTTTCACAGACTTGCCATACCTAAGACTCTATCTTAGTTTCAAAGATGGGACTAAATATATGGTCCATATTTAACAATCTCACATTTTTGCGCAGTGCTAAGAGATGGGGTCGTTTTCCCCTCATAAGAAGAGGCATACCAACCAGAATTCTTCAATTACTTTTACTTTTGGATCCAAGTGAAGGAATAATTGAAAGATGTATTTCAAAATACACCGAATAGGTGCAAGATTTTTCATCAAAGATGAAGTATTTAGTATGATCATGAAAGAATTCGTCAAAATTAAGTTTTGTTTTTAAATTCCATCTTTGGATATCCAAATTGTCCACATATGACCCGATGAAAAACAAAACACAACAAAACAAAACATGATGGAGTTTTGAAAAATTATTTAAAGAAGACAACTGATCTTTTTAGAGTTTTTCCAATACGCATGCAGGCTACCAAAATATATTTACAAGTATATATATAAATATAATTTGGAAGTCTGCGTGCACTTCCATATGTATTTATATAGATATGTCTTCCGCTCAAGTAGCAACAGTGACCTCTAGTGTGTCTTTTTAATTTTCTCACTCTGCAACTTCAACTCATTGTTTCTTTAACCTCTAGGGCATTATTTAAGCAAAATTTTCCAGTTTGTATTTGTATTTGGTCTAATTTCTAATATTTACTCTATATGCTGACAACTGATTCTGAAGAGACCGTCTTTGACCCTGGTAATGCATGATAAAGTGAGTGTACCTTCATTAATGACTGTAATTACAGTACATAAAGCTGCCATTTACATGAATAATCACCCACCCCACCCCTTCCCCCCCAAAAAAGGCCAGCTTTATTTGCAAGAAGAGTTTAACTTTGGCTTAAATAACTCTTTGAGCTCTAAGCCACCAGCACCCTCACGAAGTCACGTAGTGTTTGCAAGACGGCTCCTTTTTCTTGGATGAGACACCCTAGTTCTTTGTATAAAATGAATTTGAGAGAAAAATCAAAGAATCTATCTGACGGGCAAAACATTATTTTGGTAATTGAGTGTTTGGTGTTTTGCCCTCGATGTGATGTGTGCTGATGTCAGGACAGAACCCACAAGAATGAAGGGCCGCAGCTCTGGCAGCCTGTGTCAGCACTTTTACTCCAAGTTCCTCTTTTCAGGAGTTTATAACATTGCAATAAAATTTATTATGGGCTGGGACTTGGCATACGGGAGCCTGGGCTAACACTGTAATGTAGTACGGAGGGCTTTTTTTTCCCAAGCAAGTGTTTGAATCTGTTGTGTCCTGTCTCCCTTTAGAGGAAGTTCAAAATAAAAGTCTGGTCGGATGGACTTGGCTCCCTTTGGTCTGTAAGTCAGAGGCGGTTGAAAAGAGCCCCCCACCTGCTCAATGGTAAACTCTTTTAGGATGATTAGGAAAAGAAAAAAAAAAAAAGCAATAAAGGACTAAATGTTTCCTGTAAATGAAGGAGGCTCTTAAAATTGCAGTTGATGGAAAAGATCCTCTAGGGTTGAAGAGGGAGACATGAAAAGGTGTTCGAGATTGTTTTCTATAATTGGGTGATCTTCAGTGCCCCCCAACAGCTGGGCTTGTTGGCAAACAAGAAGCTGCATGTGGAAAACATGCTCCAATCTGTGTAAACTAAGCAAGGCATCAAAATAAGCATCATCCCCAGGTTAAAAGCAAAACAAAACATACGGAACACAGACCCCTGGAGAATCAGGCAGGAGAATGTGAGTATGCGTAAGTAAACCTATTTTTTAATGTTGCAGATATAAAATATATAATATATACTCTATATTTATATTTACTATATACCTCCCTTGCTATTGTCTTTCAATTATTGCCATGAGAGTCTGTGTCTCAATGACAATTCTGAGATGGCATCTCGCCAAAGAAAGAACAAACAATTGAATCAGAGAATTGATGAATCCCGTGGGAGGAAATCAATTAGAGCTGTATATAGCTCAATAAAGAATTTCCGAGTTGGAAGGAAATTCTCGTTTCCTTTGCCTGACCAACCTCCTCCGTTTGCAAGTGAATAAGGCCTAAAATGTCAAATTATCCAATGTCAGAGCTAAATCCAGTTAGAATACACAGTATACCCTCACAGGTTGCTTATGGCTGACATTTGTTCTAATCAGAGCCCAGGCTATCATGGCCAATGGTTCTTGGATATTTTTGAATATCACCCCTGCCTATGGTCACTTAGTAACTTTGTGCCAAACAGCTAAGTCCTGGGTTTCTCTGACAGTTATCAGAAATGGTTCAGACTCTAAAATTTATAGGTTGACATATGTACAGCAGAAGCTTTCTTAACCAGCCCAAATTTAACTGCCCTGCCACATTAGACCCACCCAATTAGCCAAAGCTCTCTACTCACTGCGTCAAACCCTCTGTAGGATGAATGCTAATGGCTCCTCACCATGGAACTGAATGCTTACCAAGAACAATTGCACCTGTAGTTTGTTTCCAAACCTGCATATGTGGTTGTATTATTTCATGTAAAATAATATTATACAATCAAAATATGAAGATAGGATTATATCTATGACTAATTCAGCTAAGTGCTTTGGAGAGACTTGATACAGGTGATTTTTTTAAATGTTGACTCTTTTAATAGGAGTGGGTAAAACAACTGTAAAAGATAAGAAAAAGCTGTAAAAAATGTGGACAGCTTTTTGGCAGTCACATTGTTTTGCAGGTATCATGAAGCTTTCTCAGAGAAACCCCAAACTGGAAATTGTAGAAATGCATTCTGGGCGTGGGTCACACAAGAAAGATGCCGCGGAACTCCAAAGAGGATGCAGACAGAAGGAAGTAGCCTCACTCTTGCAACAACAGATGAGTAGCGAATGTGCGTTAAAATAAATATTTAAGTATAAGATCACTTCAAATCATTCCCTACTTGAACTAACCTTGGATTAACTGATTAACAAGTGGTCTTATCACGTCTGATAAGAGGGCTCTTCCACTACTCTTAAATCCACCATCTTGGCAGGAGCCCAGAGAAGACACTGTGGTCTTCAATTCTGGGTGCAGGTATGGGGGTGGGCATGAGGGTGGGGCCCGTAGAAGTGAAGGACAGAAGCCATGGAAGGTGGTGAAGCTTTTGAAGAGGAGACTATGGTAGATCTGAGTAGATCCCTTACAGATGATGTGGACTTACAAGGCAACTGGCAAAGATTGGTCAGTGGACAATAGCATTGGGTAAGAGCAAATTCAAATATGAAGGACTCGTTCAGAAAGTCTATTGTTCTCAGAGGACAGAAGGTGTGCGTTGCTCTTAAAGGTAGTTAGTATATGCACATAAACAGAGTCCTTGCAGGCTGTCTAGTCCCTCCTACATGTGTCCACTTCCAGAGTATTTTTGCAGACAGGAAAATGCAGATGAGTCTGGGCTGGTTATTTGCAAGGTTGTTTTATGTCTCCCTTTTATCTGCCTTTGCAGCTGCAGGATTTTTCTCCGGGTCAGATTTGCCTGAAGCTTATTCTCTCCAGCCATTAATTCGGCGAGGTCTCTCCCATTATCCTCCTTTAGAGGGTTCATAAAAATGTTTTGAGTCCCTGTGATGGAAGCACGTAATGCTAGATATGGTTTTGACTGTCCTACAAAGTCACCACTCTATCCTTTAAAGACATAATTTGATTGATTGGAGCACAGTTCTGTTAAAACCATTTTGGCTTTAAAATGCTTGAGATTGGGATAGAGGGATAGTGTTCGGTTTGCATCCTCTGGCTTTTGTCAATTTGTGTCAGACCTTAATGTGATCTTTCCTGTTCAGTATAAATAATATAGAAGTTCCTCCTTTTAAAACAAGTAATGAAACAGACTTCCATTTTTTTTAATTCAATAAATGAATATCAGGAAGAAGAGTTTCTTTTCTTAATATCTCTTTTGAATTCACAGTTTCAGTTCTTCCCTTACTTAAAGATTTGAGATTTTTTTGAAATAGTTTTGTGATTTTTTGAATATTTTGAGATATTCTTCTTTAAATGTTCTTTATTATTTGAAAAAGAGGAAAAATATTCATAGGAAAAAACCCAAGATAATCCTGATTTTATTTATTATCACTTTAAATATCTCTTATATCATTGGTAGATTTCTTTCTAAGTTTACATAATAATGCCACTATATCCAGGGAAGATAGACACTAGTACTATAGCGCCAAGATAGAGATGTTTGCTGCAATATTGTTTAAAATAGTAAAAATTTTTAAACAACATGAATGTCTGCTAATAGGGAATTGGTTAAATAAAAACGATGAAATAACAATGCAACAATTAAAAGGATGGGGCTTCCCTGGTGGTGCAGTGGTTAAGAATCTGCCTGCCAATGCAGGGGACACAGGTTCGAGCCCTGGTCTGGGAAGATCCCACAAGCCGCGGAGCAACTAAGCCCATGTGCCACAACTACTGAGCCACGTGCTGCAACTACTGAAGCCCATGCACCTAGAGCCCATGCTCCACAACAAGAGAAGCCACTGCAATGAGAAGCCCGGGCACCACAACGAAGAGTAGCCCCCACTCACCACAACTAGAGCAAGCCCACACGCAGCAACGAAGACCCAATGCAGCCAATAAATAAATAAATAAATAAATAAATAAATAAAAGGATTATGTTATTTATATCCACTGATGTTAAATCTCTATGATTTTTTTTAATAGAGCCTTTTAATTAATTAATTTATTTATTTATTTATTTTTGGCTGTGTTGGGTCTTCGTTTCTGTGCGAGAGCTTTCTCTAGTTGTGACAAGCAGGGGCCACTCTCATTGCGGTGCACAGGCCTCTCACTATTGTGGCCTCTCTTGTCATGGAGCACAGGCTCCAGACGCGCAGGCTCAGTAATTGTGGCTCACAGGCCCAGCTGCTCCGCGGCATGTGGGATCTTCCCAGACCAGGGCTCGAACCCGTGTCCCCTGCATTGGCAGGC
The DNA here is from genome assembly GCF_949987535.1 of Balaenoptera acutorostrata. Taxonomy (NCBI): domain Eukaryota; kingdom Metazoa; phylum Chordata; class Mammalia; order Artiodactyla; family Balaenopteridae; genus Balaenoptera; species Balaenoptera acutorostrata. Next base: position 36,155,554 of record NC_080075.1, on the reverse strand, counting down.
AGATTCTCAACCACTGCACCACCAGAGAAGCCCCCTATGATTTTTTGAGTGAAAAAAGTAGATAGAAAATAAGAAGTAGCATATAATCCTATTTATATAAAATTACACATATATCTGCATACATACACATATTCACACATATGCATGTATATACATACATATATCTGTATGTATATATATATAGAAAGAGAGAGAGAGAAATTTGAGAGGATAGACACCAAAATGGTAGTAGTGTCTACCTTTGGGTAGTGGGCTTTAGTTTATTATTATTATTTTTGTAGCTACAGAAAGAATGAAAGCGTCTTGAAAAAGTGTAAAGGATACAGTTGTGGTACACTTGGAGCACACTGGGGTACATACTTCCAGTTGCTGACCCAGCATTTATTCCCAGCCCCCTTTTCCCTTAGTACCTACCACGATTGTAACAGGAAAAGGAGTACTTTCCCAGCTTCCCCAGTAATTAGGAGTGGCCATGTGACACAATTCTGGTGATAAGGCAAGAGTCAAAACATGTTGGGACCCAGGGGAGCCTAAGAAATCTTTTGAGTTTGATGTCTAGTGACAGCGCAGCCATTACATAACAAGTACAAGGGGAAGCCAAGATCACCCAGAGATGCCAGTTCTGATAGCATCAAACCTTGAAATCAAGGCAAGCAGCCATCCACTTCCAGCCTTCTGGATAGGAGAAAAACTAACCTCTCTTTGTTACTTGCAGCTGAAATCATTCCTAACTGGTTAAGGAAAAAACTGAAATCACCTTTCAATCCCTCCACCAATCCAGCTGCTCAGAGTTTATATCCAGGGCAACATTGTCACTCTATTCTTTCAATCTGTGTGCACATGTGCACACACACATGCGCGCGCCTGCACACACACGTGTGTGTATGCATTAATATATTTGCATATGTGTGTTTCATTTATACCTTGTTTTCTTAAACAGGAAACATTCATATATATTTGAATATTTAAATATAATACAATTATTTAAATATTTAAATTTAAATATATTATATTTTTAAGTTGTCTATAACGTGCTTTTATTTAAAGTATAAAGTAGTAACACAGTTACCTATTTTTGTTGGCTCATATATCTCTATCACATTTTTTAAACAGCATTATTGATATTTAATTCACACATCGTACAATTCTCCCATTTAAAGTGTACAATTCAATGTGTTTTCCTATATGCAGAGCTGTGCAACCATTATGACAATTGGTTTTCAAACATTCTCATCACCCTGCCACCCTCAAGAAAACCCCATGACCCTTAGCGGCCCCTCCCCATTTCCCCCCAGTCCTCCAACCCTAGGCAAACACTGTCTTATTCTTTAACATCTGTTTCGATTTCTGGAGTTGCACTTAAACATAATTCAATCATTTCTTTCCTGATAACTATTTAGGTCACTTGTAGTTTTTCACTGTTACAGACAATTCTGTGACAAACATCCTTACGTACTTCCTCTTTCTCACTTTGTTACATTGCTTAACTTTTCTACTTGTACATATTCCATCTTTAGAATCGGGGGAAGGAATGAGGAAATGAAATCATGAGGAAATGTGATCATGGCCCACAGAGAGGCATTTAGGGACAGGACAGGGCCCAGCTGGGGACTGGATCCAGCCTGGGGTCTACCTGCCAAGAAAGGTGTGTGATCTGGCCCAGGCTGTGTGAGCCCAGAGAAGGATACCTTTGGGTAACTTGTCTGTTACAGAGGGCTGCTGTGATGCAGATGGTCTACAACGTCTAATTCCACAAAGAGCAGGGCCCTAGGGGGAAAGTCATTTAAGGCGGCATCAGCTGGTTGAGGGTTTGGAAAGGGTTTCTGCTCTTGAGGGGTCTTGCTGGTCATGGTAAGGACTTTGGATTTTATTCTGAGCATGACAGGAAGACATGGAAATCTTTTCAGCAGGGAAATAGTACTATCTGAATTTTATTTTGTAGACATCAATCCAGTTGCTGGGTGGAGAACGGACTGTAGCTAAGGAAGAGTGAAGGTAAGAGATCGGTTAGAAGGTATGTGGCGGTTCTGGTGAGAGATGGATTCAACCTCAGGGAACTCAGAATTTACGAGGAGAGATAAAGTATATGTGAGTTACAGTGATGCAAGCTAAAAAGTGATGTATGTCATAAAACAATCACATAAAAGAGTCACATAAAATGCTTTCGAAATTCTCCAGCTTCAGTCTGGAGATCTAGGTACTCTGGCTAACACCGAAGGCTCTGGGTACCACTGTCACTCTCTTTTACAAATAAGGCATATCATTAAGTCATGAGAGTGGGCTGAATTGGTGGCCCTCAAGGATATATTCGCCTCCTAATTCCCAGAACCTGTGAATACTGCCTGACTGCCAAAAGAGTGACTATCAACATGTATGGCAGAAGACTAGATTCAGGATCTTCAGAGAAGGAGATTTTCCTGGATTATCTGGATGGGACCTAAACGCAATCACATATATCCCTATAAAGGGGAAACAAAGATTTGAGATAGACACACAGAGACACAGAAGAGAAGAAGGCAATGTGAACATGGAAGCAGAGATGGGACCACAAGCCCTGGAAAACTGGCAGCCACCAGAAGCTGGAGAGGCATGGACAGATTCTCCCCGACAGCCTCAGAGGAAACGTGGCCCTGATGGCACTTTGATTTCAGTAAAGTCACGCTGACTTTTTTAATTCCTGGCATCCTGAACTATGAGGTAATAAATTTATGTCGTTTTTAGCTACCAAGTTGGGGTTATTTGTTATCATAGCCAGAGGGACCTAATAGCCACATATATGTGATACGTAAAAGCATTTTAGGGAATTAACTAATCTGAGATGCACTGGCTTATTATGCCTCCCCATCTCAGGAAAAATATTTGCACATTTTACAAGGACCTTCTGGAAACTCAATGCCCTTAACTCAAATGGGTAACCTTAGAGGGAAGGATTTCAGGGTCACATCAGGTGAGGGAAAAGATATTTTGAGTTGGGAGCAGAAGGTAATTTAGTGCCATTACCGTGATGACCTTCAGGACACTGCCTTTTCCACGAATGAGTTTTGATGCATTTGAGGCCCATCTTAACCCTGTGACCTTGAGCAAGTCATTGGAGGACTCTTCATCTCAAATCGTCATCTCTAAAATGGAGAAACTAATTCTTACTCCAGAAGTAGGACTTGAATATTAAAGGAGATAATATATGTGAATGCATTATGTAAATTGTAACGTGTTATGAATTCAGTAGCATTATTATTATTTTTGTGTGTGCATGAGACCATGAAGATTTCAGGTTAAGGAGACAAATGACATCCTAGGTTGGATGCCGGTTACCTCACTGGCTGTTTGTAAAGATGAAACAAAGACAAAGCAATTGCTGCCACTTATGAGGACACATTAGGTGTGTGAAATAACTCACTTCATCCTTAGAACAACTCTCAGGTGTAAATAGCATAACCCCCATTTTACTGAAGAATGATTCTATTTCAGAGGGCTTACACAGTCCTGGCATACAGTAGGTATTCACTAAATGATAGGGGATTCTAACTTTGTTCCCCGTTGGGCCCTGCAATTTCTGCCTCAGTTCTACACTGGACCTATTCCACCGCTTAAAACAACTGAAAAAGGATCACGATTTGAATCAAATGATAATCCTTTGGTTGCTTTTCTGTGGAGCTCATTTAAAACAATAAGTACCTGCTTTGACTAAAATTAATAACCAGGCACAAGCTTCCACGGCTGGCTGCCCAGCTCCTGAGATGGGTATGTGAACAGAGCCAAGGATCCCTGGATTGCGGTTGCTTCATCTTTTGTGAAAGCTCTAGGGAAAAAGAGTTATGCCTGTCTCAGCCTCCAGAAGTATTCCTCAGGCTTTCCCTTCTTTAGCACTGGAGAGGAAGGGCCACAGGCAGTCTCTCCCATCGCCTGTGCTTTGCGAGTTAATTATCATCTTAGGTAGCTGGCGGTCCTCAGCTTTCCTTCAGGGCCTCTCTAGACGGTGTCTTAGAGCTGCATCGGTTATCTCAGTGAATCTCTTTTTTTATTCATCTTCAAAATCCCCACTTAGTGAAACTTAAGTTCCAACCTCACATCATGCTGAATGACCTGTGGACAGAACAGCGGCTTGGGTTTCTTGGTTTGGCGGTCAGCATGGCTGTAGTTTGGTGCTCAGTGATTCAGAAAGCATTAGGCAAGTTCATTTTGGCACAGCGAGAAGTTTTTTGCAGGCAGAACACTGAAGGGGCCTTTAGTAAGATGCACGATTAATTTATAAGAGAAAGTACACCACACCAATTCATTTTAAGAATAATACATTAAATATGTCCTTGACGATGATCTTAAGAAGGAGTTCAGGTTCTAACACTGGGGGGAATGCTAGATGCCTGTTTATTTGTGAGAGGTGGGAGGAAGTAAGAGAAGGAGAGAGACGGAGAAACTAACAAGAGGAAGGGCAAATCAAGATGAATAAGCAAAGACATGTGATATTAAGGAGGGAGCAGCAGTGTCCAAAAATCATGATACCCCAAGGGATAAGAGGTTCCACACAAGAAGTCTGATGCATAGGGAGAAATTGGGTATGATCAGGTAAATCCCAGCAGCTTTTATGGAGGTCACGGCATTGAAGTGCTGCCTTTGAAGGATGGGGAAGTTATGGAGCAGAACCTAGAGTGAAAGAAAATTTTAGATGTGAAAGCAAGAGTATTGGTAGGAAAAAACAAGCCCTCCTATGGATTCTCTCCATAGTACGATTCATGGATTAATATACAGATCATTAAATATGGATAGTTATTAATGCAGTTCAGGTCTAGGTGGGCAGACCAGAACTTGCCCACGGGAAAGGCTTTAAAAATTCCTGTGTAGTCAACTACTGAGCATGTGCTCCGCAACAAGAGAGGCCGCGATAGAGAGAGGCCCGCGCACCGCGATGAAGAGTGGCCCCCGCTTGCCACAACTAGAGAAAGCCCTCGTACAGAAACGAAGACCCAACACAGCCAAAAATAAATAATAAATAATTTTTTTTTAAAAATGTAAAAAAAAAAAAAAATTCCTGTGTAGAGACACATGTGCATCAGGGATTCATCAAGTAGCAAGGAAATTGGTTGTGAGATCAAACCCAAATCTCAAGGTGGAGCCACTTGGCACAAACCCTACATGGGCATGTACCGCTGAGTTATCAGGCACCATCCCTGTCCTCAGACGTCTCCTTCTTGCAGCAGCGCTGACGTCATAAAACTACAGCATTGACCTAGAACTACAGAGGAGCTCAAGGTGACATTGTCCAGCCCCTCTGCTTCAGCAAGAGTTTCCTACTGTCTGGACTGAGGTCCAGAAGGTGACCTGCCCAAATACACACTGCTTCTAAGTAGCACAACAGAGATGATGACCTGAGTTGTTGGCTTTGGGTGGTGTTCCGTCTCTCCACTCAGCAGTCACTTCTTCTTGCCTGTACTAAGTAAGGATTTGAGCTCATATTCTCACTCTATCTGAGAATAGATGACCCTAGAAGAGAAATGTCCTTTCCTGGCCCAATCCACCAGTAGGTGGGTGCCCACGAAGGATCAGGAAGTGAGGTTGTCTCAAAAAACTCTCTCCTCCTGATCTGACCCCACCAATCTAGTGATTCCTATAGTTATTCCTGAAAACCCTCATGAAATATTGCCTAAAGTTCATCTACCTTTGGGGAAATAATACATTAAGTAGCTATTAGTTCCTTAGAATGGCTGAGCCCATCAGGTATTTTTGTAGCGGTAGCCAGCTGGGTGGTATGTAATAAATGTAGTAAACAGAGAAGTGGATTTGAAATATTTTTCACAGCAGAGCCTTTTTTTCAAAAATATATTGCGAAGCCCTCATCTAATAACATTTATTTATTATAAAGTCCATTAATTAGATCAATGGAGTTGCTTCCAAAAATTTCTAATTGGGTATTGGGAAAGACAGCTGAGTCTCAGGAAGGCATAGTATTTAAGTCAGGTGTCTGTACAATCCCTGAATTGTCACTGTATTACCAGTTCTAAAAAACTCAGGAACACTTCTTTCTCCAAAGTGCTCGTCACCTACAGGAAGGCCTGTTCACTGCATCGAGCTGCCATGCTCTTGGGTGAGAACATAGAGGAGACTATGTGAACGCCCCACGTTCCTTCTGACATTCACCCACCTCTGATGTTAAGTACTTTTCATGCTTGTTGGAGGCCAAGGGAGTAGAGTCTTGTTTTGTCTTTTTTAGAAAGAAAAAGGGAAATGCATCCAATTCAGAGGTTAAGACACAAGAGTAAAAGCAAGTTATGTAGTAGGTAGACTGCATGTTCCAGTAGAAAGGACACAAATTTCTTTTTCTGTTTACTTATTTTTGTATCAGAACTGCAGGATTGGAATTCTGCTGCACCCAGTGTGAACTGTGTGACTTTAAATAATTTCCTTAAACTTTTGGAGTTTTTGTTTCCTCATTTGTAATGTAGAAAAAAGAATATCGCCTCCATAGAGTTATTAGGAGGATTAAATAAATTAGGGAATACAGATGCTAAAGCACTTAGCACAGGGCCTTCCCCAGCAAGTGCTTTTACTTCTTTTCTTTTTTTTTCTTAAGAAAAGTGACATACAAATATACTGGAAATCCTTGGACCTTCTTGGTAGAGCACTGAGTCAAAACAATAGGATTCCAACTTGTCTCTTCTATGTAAACAAACATGTAAACAAACACTTTCTGAAATATATAAACATGTAAACAAACATGTAAAACACTTTCTGAAATATATGTTGAAATTGAACTGAGGAGAAAGAAAACTTCATGTACATTTAATTTCATGTAAACAAACATGTAAACAAACACTTTCTGAAATATATAAACATGTAAACAAACATGTAAACAAACACTTTCTGAAATATATGTTGAAATTGAACTGAGGAGAAAGAAAACTTCATGTACATTTAATTTCATTTATGAAGGGATCCTTGAAAAGGAGATGATGCAGACCATGTGTAGGAAACAGCCAGAATTTTGCCGAAGTACATGTGCCTGTGTCCTGGGGTTCCTGGAAGCTGGGACAAAAGCTGAGTTCTCATAGTAAAGAACTCTGGAAAATACCTTCTCAAAACTCCCTCTTTAGTAGAGTTATGTGTGCTGTCTACAGTATGGCCTCAAGAAATGACATGGGCATAAAAAGCAGAGAGTTCTTTTTATCTTTTTTTCCCTAGACCAAGTTTTTTCTTTTTTTTTTTAATTGAAGTATAGTTAATTTACCATGTTGTGTTAGTTTCAAGTGCATAGCAAAGTGATTCAGTTATATATATATATATATATATATATATATATATATAACACATATATACATATATATATAAACCTATTTTATATATAGTAGTGTGTATCTCTTGATCCCAAACTCCTAATTTATCCCTCCCCCCTTTTCCCCTTTGGCAACCATAAGTTTGTTTTCTATGTCTGTGAGTCTGTGTCTGTTTTGTAAATAAGTTCGTTTGTATCATTTTTTAGATTCCACATATAAGTGATATCATATGATTTTTGTCTTTCTCTGTCTAACTTACTTCACTTAGCATGATAATCTCTAGGTCCATCCATGTTGCTGCAAATGACATTATTTCATTCTTTTTTATGGCTGAGTAATATTCCATTGTATATATGTACCACACCTTCCTTATCCATTCCTCTGTGGATGGACATTTAGTTTGATTCCATGTCTTGGCTATTTACAACAGGCATAGAGTTCTAAGCATGCAGATTGCATGTTTGGATGAACCATCTCTGGATCATAACCCACTGTTATCAGCACTCTAAACCATTAAGTTAATGAATAACACAGCTAGTGGAGGTTTTGCAGGTAGTTGTTGGATGTTTTCTCCCTCTTCTTGAGTTTTGTGCCAATTTGGAAACCAGAAAATACTGGAATTTGTCTAGTATCTGCCAGATTTATAGGCCTTCAGCACATCCTTCAAGTATTGTCCATGTAACTGTGGACACCTTCATTCCGTATGCTTGGGACAAGGATATAAACTTCCCAACTAATTTTAAGAATGAGATAAGTCAAGCTCTTTGATTACCTAATGTTATATACTCTTTGGTGTCTGTCAGTTACTTTCTGATATATCATGCTCCAACAATTTGGCTTGATTTAGGTATTAAGAGTAAAATAAAATAGCTTTCCTTTAACGTAAACATCCTCATGGGAATGACTGAAGTGTACAGCAAGATAAAGAATTGGTTAACTGGACTTATGAGTCTCATACACAAAGGATTCTGTAATTTGGGGTCCTTTCAGCTCTGCCAGAACATGAACAATCACTCCTCCATAGAATACAATCAGAGTTTTCCTTTACAAGACCCACTCACTAATGGATCTTCAGTTGCAATAGAAAATAAACTCAATAATATCCAAGTCCTGTCCTCTTGAGATTTCTACCCAAGTCTCCAAATAAGTTTTCTTGTCACAAAAGCATTCAGACACTTTTCCATCTCTGCCAACAGATTTGACCAGACTTTGCGTATAGTAGGAGTATTTAAAAATCAACCTAATAAAATAATAAATAAATTATTCGGTATAAACAGTGACAAAAATATGTAACGATTCAAATATTCCATCTGCCTTAATGGAGAAATAATTGAAATAGGGGCCAATTTTCAACCTTTAGAGTAAAAACAATTTTAAACATTCCATTGTTATTAACTAATGCAACCTTGAAATACCTTAGCCATAGGTAATCACTTGGACTTTGGGTAAAATGCTAACTCCTTAGCCTGATATAGAAGGTGATCGTGCCCTAACCTATGCCTCCCTCTGTAGTAAACAGTCCTGCAACATGCTCATGACATCTGCCCCAGGCGATCTGGTTTGTGTTGGGTTCTGGTTTCCAGAGCCCATCTGGTGCCCTCCTCCCTCCACTCGCTCGCTCAGGCTTAGACTCACTTAGCACGCCCTTCTGTCTCCTCTGCCTTCAAAACCAGCTCCTTTAGATCCAGTGCCAACTTCACATGTTATAACTTCCCTGACCATCTTAACGTAACGTTAGCTCCCCTCCCTTCTAAGCCAATATAGTTCTCATAAGTATAATTCATTTGGAAAAGAAAAAAGAAGAAAACATTTACTTTCCTGCCATATCTTTCTAAACATCATTCCATGTGTAGTTATGTCTTGTCTCATCAACCCTGCTCTTAGGTTTTCAGGATTAGGAAGCACGTTCCTCACTGGGTTCAGTTCAAATGACTAGCTCTGTCTACACAAAGCAACAGAAAGAGTCTAAGAGATGCTCAGGTGAAATCCGGAGAATATTTTGTCATGGACTTACACTCCTGTATAAGTATCAGGAAATACTTATAATCGGCAGTCTATAACCCTGTAACTCACCAGACAGTAAGCATGATCAATTAGATAGAAATTATGAAGGAATAGGCCTTGGAACTAAACAAGCATATACAGACTTCATAATTCTTTAACATTTTCTTTTAAAGACCCATAAAATCTTCTTGGGAAGACACAAAATCCATTGTAGTTTCTAAACTTACAGCTTATTACAAGCCACCTATTAGAACTATACAGATAAATTTGCTGTCTAATGTTGCACAAAGCATTTTAAACCAAAGAGATGATTGCAATTACTAGCTTGTGTTTGTAAAAGCAGAATAATAATAGTAATAGTAGTTTTGCTTTGGGCATCTCTTTGAAGGATCCAAGACTTGCTTACCATATGCCATTTTAACTGATACAGATTACTCTTGTTGACTGGGGTTTTGGTTTGTAGGTTTGTGGGTTTGTTTCATTGGATTAATAAAAAAAATTTGAAAATGAGCCACGACCAGACTGGAGGGCGAGAGGCTTCGTGGATACATTCGCGCACAAGTCCTGTCTCATCAATCACTTCCTCTTCCAACCCAGCATCCCTCCACTCCTTGGCCTCTTGGATTCACCTTAGTTTCTTTATTCTGCAAGGGCACCTGATGCCCATCATTCTCCAACTTAGGAGACCTGGCCTTGGCCACGAAGGTCTCAGTATATCATCAGGTCGTTGTTCGGCGCTGGATTCAGCTTTTCTTAATGGTGTGCTTTACCAGGCAGCTTTTTCATACATCATTAAACAGCAACTCTAACGCTTGTGCCCCCTTTCTGATTTACCGTAAATAGTAATGTTTAAGATAACATTAAACGTCACACATGCTCCTCGCCACTTGAACAACCCTGTGGTAATGAATAGTCAACAGAATCACTAAATTAAGGCCCCGTGGAGCTCAAAAGATGACTCTGGTCTTTCCGAGGAGGTAGGATGGTAATGCTAGGTAATGAATTTGCTATCCACTCTGAATTTGGGGTCTCCTTTTCTTTCTCCTAGTGACTTCAGGGTCTGCGCTGTAAGAACTGTATAATAAGCCAATAAGAAAGTGTCTTCCTTGTCAACCATGGATCTAGACCCATTTTAATCAGCGTTTATTGAGAATGGCATCTAGGAGAGAAATAGGGAAGCTGTAAACACATGGCCACTGCCTTCAGGGAGTTTGAAAGCAATCAGGGAGAGAAGAAAGATGGATGAGAAAGCATCTAACACCACCTACCTCTAGGCAGAATTTCGTAGCTGCAATAGTAGAGAATCACACCAGATTCATACCGCTATCTTAGTACTTACTATGTTGAAATCATTTGGGAATATAGCTGTGGCCCCTTTAGAATGGAAGTTGTCATTAGGCAGGGCTTATTTTATGTGTTTTTGTATCCCTCCTGCCTGGAACAGTATCTGAAACACTTTAGAAACTGAAAAGTATATATATATATATATATATATATATATATATATATATATATATATATACACATACATATACACACACACACATATATATATATATATATATATATGTATATATATATATATATATATATATTTTGAACTAATCCAATCATGGTGGCAGGTGGACTAAAAGGGAAAAGAGCTTGGTGGGGTCTGGTGTGGGAAGGCTCGAGAAGCACAAAGATCCATCCAGGAAAGAGTTGCTAAATACAAAGAAACCAGTATTTTCTTTAGAATGTTTCCTGTCTACAAAATACATCACCTCCCCTGAAGCAGAGAGCACATTCTAAGAAGGCAAGCATTCTTACCAGTCAACTATAATGCTGAAGGGTGGTGGAACTGGTGACAAAGTTATACACCTGGCATCCTGTTCTTTTTTTTTTTTTTCCCATTGAAATGATTCTCTTGTAAACCTGAACTCTTTACTCACAAAAGCATTTCCCTATTTTGTGATCAGGCCTTCCCTTCATCCCCCTCCCAGGCTTCTGGAAGCCTGGAAAGAGTCAGTGTCTGCAGCCACATAGGAAATGGCATTTGTCTTGACCACACATGCAAAAACACAGTTCCGCCAGAATTCTTCTGACTGGTGTGGTTGTGGTTTGGAACATACAGAGAACACCTTCCAAAGTTTGTCTTTCTTTCTATGTGCATTGGTTGGACTGAAGTAAAAGTGACGGAAGATAGAAAATTTAGAAACTGTGAAGGGTTCTGGTGATCTGGAGGAAGGCAGATTTTTTCCCAAAAGGCCCACGAGTCTAGAAAACAAGCCTCGAGCCCTCCCAACAGCATGGATTCTGTGCCAGAGTAGACATCTCTCATGTGTTTCCAGTAAACTCTCCTTCAAAGCATTCTGAATGCAAAATTGGGGGGTTACAGACAAGTCAAATTTCACTGAAGACTTGGGTTTTATTTTCTCGTGAGTTTTGCATTTTACTCCACATTAGATCCACATGCATTCCAATATGTCTGTCCCATCCCCCTCCGATTTTTGAACATATGGCAATTAATTCTCCTGTGATGCCATATCCTTGACTCGCTTTGAGCAACAAGGCTCTAAAATATAAATTCTGAGCGGAAATTTCTCCTTCTCACAGTATTTAGTTGCTAAAGACCTATGGCTTTCTCTTTTGAGGCCATATAGCCTATAACTGTGCCCAACAACTGTGGACATTTATACACTTCACATTTCTGCTTTTCAATTAAATGACTGCCACTTATTCATGGCTACAGCCAATATTTATTGTGTACCTACTATAGGCCAGGTACTGAGCAGGGTCTCTGTTAGATGAAGGAATAAATCACAGTGTGGAAAACAGACAGGAAAACAGGCTTGTCTTCCTTCCTCAGGCTCAAGACAGATGGACTAAAGCACTGGTGTCCCACCTCAACCCCTTGGTTGGAGACTTTTGAAACCACTTAGCCTTGATGGTTGAACCCACTTATTCCCAATCCCAACTGTATTCCAAAAGGTGTAAAAATATAGACCTAACTTTTAAAGAATGAGGCAGAATTCATAGATATTTTTTATGTGTCATACCTTCATTCAAGCAAAATTTCATTAATTTTCCCAGGTGATTAATTTTATAGAATTCTGGTTGGTGGCATATTTTCTTTCCTGGCAGTCTTGGGAATAGCTGAAATATGGTTCTCTTACCATAAACCTGTAATAGGAAGTTTGATTAACAGAAAATACTGGATGGCAAATGGACCCAGCAGAGCTCCATGGAGGAGGGACTAAGAAATGGTGTCCACTTTTTTCACTGTTTCTACCCCAGTGCCTTTGTGGAACCATGAATATTTATGTATAGTATATATCCAACTCTTGAACCTTCCTGACCTACCTCAGTCTGTAAAACTATTTACTTAACGTACATGAAAATCCTGGCGTATTCTGCTTCCCACTTCAACCCATGCTTTGCCATTTCCTTCCATGAGAAACCCACTAATGGTGGTCTCTTCAGTCCTGTCTGTGGTTGGCAACTCTACCATCACCAGCTGGTAGCCTTGGTGTTCCTCTGGTCTATGGACCATCCTGTTACCATAGAGGAGGGTGTGAGTGCTTCTCACCTAAAGTCCAGCCCCAAATTCCCCTTTTAAAAGCCATTGCCAAGCCTATTGAAAGGCTAGAGAGACGCTCACTTTACTTTTTCAAAAGGTCATCATTTTCTTCCTTTCTTTCTCCTTTTTTGTTCCTCTCTCTTGAGACAGTCACTTTCTGTGTCTCTTGAGTCTTCCAAGGGACTCACTGTTTTTAATCGTCCCATTCTCTTTTTAGTATATTTCTGTATTATGCTCTTTTAATATACATACACAATCATTAATAATATTTTTTATCATTTTCAATTTAATTTAACAAACATGCATGGAGTGTGCCAGGCTCGGTAGTAGGAAGAGTGGAAGATATAAGGGTGAGTAAAGTTACTGTGGAAGCTTCTCTCGGGAGAGCCACCTGCTTAGCAAGAGAAAATAACCATGCATATCACTAGCTGTAGCCTAACATTCCAGGAGAGCATAAACACCATGAAAGGCTTAGTGGCACCAAAAACAAGGGCTTATGTCCATCTGGAAGGATTGCAGATTGTTTCACAAGTTAAAGATTTGCAATATATATACATACATCAAATCATTATCTTGTACACCTAAAACTAATAGTGTTATGTGTCAATTATATCGGAATTAAAAAGAAAAGATAACATTTCATCTCAGCAGTGGATCAGAATTTTACTAGCAAAGGGGGTGGTTGGAGAATAGCACACCCAGCAGAAGGGAAGTGAAGGGCAGAGACATTTGGGCAAGTGAACCCAGGATATGTTTTAGAGATGACAAGTCATCTCTTGTGAATGGGAAATATTTGGGAGCTTCAGTCAAAAAGAAGCCTGGGAGGGTAAGTTAGAGTCAAAAGAGCACCTGCAGGTTAAATAAGGGAATTAAGAACCAGAGCTCTAGAAGGGTCTTTAGCTGTGTTGTAGAGAGAAAGTCCCACTAGTATGGTGTGCATTCTGGAAGGCAACTTCACCCTTCTGCTACAGTATATCCAGCTGACTCAAGGTAATTAGAGAGTTCTCCTCTCCTTTTAATCATTTAGCTAACAGTGGCTGTCAATTTATAAAGAGATTCCTCCAAACATGAAGGACTCAATGTGGCAGTGAGCTTGGCCAGGGAACTATACAGGATTGTCACTTTCTACTAATGCATTCTGCTCCCCACATGCACAGAGCTGAAAAAGATTGAGCCCTTACTGTCTGTCTAGAAGGGGTGGCTTCAAAAGGTAGACATTTTAGAATTCTGAGAATAGTCTTTATTCTTTCATGTCGTAAAATATTAGGAATTATAAATAAAAATCCATCTTTCTGCCCAGATTTTTATCTCTCAGTCTTCCTCTTGGCTTTTTCCCATTTTCCCCCACCAAAAATAATCATCTATTGAACAAAGCAAACCATGGACAATCTAGAACCAGGAAAGAATAGTGAAGAAAAAAATGCAGCATCTGAAGACGGAAGAAGAAAGTGGAATGGATGTTGTAAGCTTCAAGAAAATGTAAACACGTGCTGGATGACAGGAAGCGAAAGGGCTCCTACCACTAGATGGAGATTCTACTCCAGAAGAACCCCATTGAAGCAAGTCTTCTGGGTTTGAAACCAGGTGTGATGCTTTTGAACCTCCGGACCTTCCAATTTTACTCTGCCTTGGCAATCATAAGCTCTGGGCTGCTGCACATTGTGTTATGCTATTCCCCTGGTTGTCCTGGAATCACTTTCAAACAAGAATTTTTATTGTTTTCATCACACTAGCTCCACTTGGGCTATTACAAAAGACTTTCTCTTATGAAATTTCTCTGAGAAAACAATAGATTATATGATAAGAGGAAATGACCTCAGGCAAGTGTAAAAATACTGGTAACGCTGTAAGAAAACTTTCCAGAAGTTTCTCTAGATTTCTGCGTTTTGTCAAACTTCAACCACGTTCAGTCTTTCCTTTCTCTACCTCCAGACAGTAAAACTGTGGGATGGTTTATTTCTCATCATCCTGAATGACAGCAGGTCTGTTCCTCCCTCACCTAGATAACTGTCATAACAGGGATGGTTTGACCCTGTCTTCTGTAAACAACTCCCTCTCTCAAGCCAAAAATAAATAAATAAGTAAAAATAACCTTTGAGAAGAAACCAATTTGTTGTTTTCTGCCATTTGGTAAACTGAAAGCAGTGTCTCTGCCCCAACTGTTATCTAAACCATAAGCAAATTTGCAGTGCTCTTTGGGGGTGAACTGGAGAATTTGGCAGAAGGCAGAGATGGAAAGAGATCCCATATCATTGCCTGAACTTTGTCCTCAGTTAGCTCCTCTCCCAGCTCTTTTTCTCTGGAAAGGGAGCTAGCAGGTGGCATGCTATGCAGCAAACCAGCAGCAGGCCGATTACAGCTGTGCATGTTTGGCAAACGTTTAATTTTGGAATTGGTCTCAGGCCAGCTCCACTGAGTGGGAACAGGGAGAAGATCCTGCTGTTGTTGCACTGGGGAAACAGAACATGTCCACAGATGCCAGTAACCCAGTTCACCCCACAGAGAGACACAAATACAGAGTCAGCTCTGGTGCTGCTCTCCATGGCTTCCCACCCACCATCCCAAGCCCTGATGGAGGAAGAGGGTCCCAGGAGAGATCCTCTTCTCAGGAGAAATAACAGCCATGAAAAGAGGGACGTGACTAACCCTCAAAGTTTCCCTCACTCATTGCTCTTTTACAAAGAATTGGGATTCTGGCGTCAGATGGAATCTGCAGGAATTTCACCCCACTATCGGGGAATTTCAAGTTATCGAGGAGTTCACGTTCCCAGCGCACCTCCCAGAAGACCATCTGATCCCGTGGAAGGAACTCAAAAGTTAACGGCAGGGACTACAGGGTGGTTTTCATTCCTCCAACTCTGGGCAGCTTGGATGGAACATCTAATGTATTGGTGTCTCCATTGTTCCATCTATACAGTTGTTGGAGCTGCCCTTCTCCTTTTAGATTTCTGAGGATGGGATCTAATAATAGATGTAAAAGTGATATGAAATAAAAGCCCACTTACTCTTTATCTGAAAGGGCCCACGTTTGAGGTGGAGTCAATTGAGAAACGTCTAATAACAATATCATTTGGAATCAGTGACTTGGAATATGGTTTGGAAGTAGTATTATTCCAGAAGAGAATAACTAAAGGTGAGAAACCTCACATTTCTGAAAGTGCAAATAATTGATTGGCATGGTAAGATTCTATAGTCTGAATGTTTGTGTCCCCCAAAGATGATGGTATTAGGAGGTGGGGCCTTGGGAGGTGCTTACGTCATGAGGGCTCCACCCTCATGAGCAAGATTAGTGTCTTATAAAAGAGGCTCCAGAGAGTTCTCTAGCCCCTTCCAATCAAGTGAAGACACAAGAAGGTGCCGTTTATGAAACAGAAAGTGGGTCCTCAATAGACACCCAGTCTGTTGGCATCATGATCTTGTACTTCTCAGCCTCCGGAACTATGAGAAATAAATTTCTTTGGTTTATAAGCTATTCAGTTTGTGGTATTTTGTTATGGCAGCCCGAAGGGACTGCAACATGGGGGGAGAGAAGGGACTCTTTCTTCCATTCCTCTATTATGAGAAACACAAATGTATAAGTTGCTGTGAGGATCCATAAAAAAAGGCAATATCCTGCACATGCTGTGTGGTGGGAAGAAGAAGAAGAAGAAGAAGAAGAAGAAGATGCTTCAAAATTTACCCAATCTCCATCCCCCTTTTCATCTTTTTTACAATCTGATCATAATTGATGCCCATAATGAGGAGAGAATTTCAATAGAGAGCTAAAGTAATTTCTGTGCCATCAAATCATGAATTACTTTTAGGAGAGTTTCACCATTTGGCATAAATCCAAACCTCAGTTGGTATGTATTCTGTCACTCTTAGAAGTAACCAACATAACTAAACTAACCAGAAAACTCCTCAGTTATTTTAGAGAACTAGAAATAGATATTTTTGCACACCTGTAGGAAAACTACAAGTAGCTATCTTGGGAGAGTTCTACATTATACCACACATCTGGAAGAAAATTGAAAAAGTGAATCCAGTAACCAGTTATATTTAGTATCCAAGGTAGTTGATGACAAAAGTTAGGAGTTTTGAAAATGTGCACAGATTTTTAATTTTTTAATCCCGATATCCAGTTTAAATCATTGGTCAGTGAATTTTTACTGCTCTTACTGTCATCCCAAGTGTCCTTGGACATTCTTATCTGTCCTCTCCGTACCGTTCCAATTTTCTTGGCATGCTGACCACAACAAGAGAACAGTCTAATTCTCCGTATCCAATTTGCTGGTTTTGTGGAATGACTAAAATATGATCAGAACAGTGAGTACAGATGAGAAGCAGCTGTCAACTTCATGGTCCCAGCCTCTTGGTAGACATTCCATGAAATATCACATCTGGGAGTGAATCTCTTAGGGCCTCTCCTATCTATAGCTTTTGCTATGAAAAATGAGGGTTTCAAGCATCATCAGGCAGTGATGAACATGCGTTTGAAATTTGGGGTCACCAAATTACAATGAAGGGTCAGCATGTTTGTGAATTGTGTGCCAACTCCCACCTCTCCATGTATGTGTTTTGTGGGGGAATCAGATCAAACAAACACTCATAATCTGAAACGATCTTGTTCACTTTTTGCTTTTTGCCTTCTTCCCATCACGGAAATGTAAACTTCCCAGCAGGGCTTGGTTTTGCTCACCTGTGTCCCCAGTATCTGAATGGAATGTTCAAATATAGGCTCCTAGTAGAGAATGCTGCCATGCATGCAAATAGAAAAACAGATGAAGTGCACGTATTTGCTTGAATATGCATAAAATATCTCTGAGAGCACCATGCACACCTGATAACATTAGTTGCTTTGTTTGCCAGGAAGGAGGGAGATTTTCCACTCTATACCCTTTTGTACCACTTGAATTTTGAATCATGTGGTTATATTAACTATTCAAAACCAAAGGAATAAACTTTTTAAAAATGGAGTCTCTGTTCTTCTAAACAAAGTTTGGCTGTTTTCTATCCTATGTGGATCTATCCTAGAGATTATCATACTAAGTGAAGTGAGTCATAAAGAGAAAGACAAATATCATAAGATATCACTTATATGTGGAATCTAAAAAAATAGTACAAATGAACTTATTTAAAAAACAGAAACAGACTCACAGACATAAAAAACAAACTTACGGTTACCAAAGGGGAAAGGAGGAGAGGGATAAATTAGGAGTATGGAATTAACAGATACACACTACTGTATATAAAATAGATTTAAAAAAACAAGGACCTACTGTATAGCACAGGGAGCTATAGTCACTATCTTGTAACAAACTATAATAGAAAAGAATAAAAAAAAAGAATACAGATATATATATGTATAACCAAATCACTTTGCTGTACACCTGAAACTAACACTATAGTGTAAATCAGCTATACTTCAATCAAAAAATAAAATAAAATAAAGTTAAAAAAATAGAGTGCTCTATTTTTGCAGAGCATGGCTGCCTCTGAAGGGTACAATTATTTTTTCATTCTTGCCAGTCCTATAAGACTTTAGTCTCTTTGCTTGACTAGAGGAGCCCAAATCATTCTACACTCTTACATATTTTGCCTCATCATCTTCAAATATTAGTCACATGTAACAATATTGAAAGACTCTGACCCCGAATTCGGTTTATTCTATACCATGGGAGAAAAAAATCGAATGAGCCAATTACACAGGAAGGATGGAATTGCGTAATTAAGAACATTCACGATGGTTTTACTGAACAGCATTAAAACAGTCCATTTTCCAATCATTCGTTGCTTTTATTGGACACCATCCTGACTTAATAGAATGGTTCTTCTTAACACTGTTAATTTCTGGAAGGGCTCCAAAGCAAATGAAATCTTGATACCCATGTTCTGGGAATACAAGTTGTGAAAGGGTAGAGGTGGGGAGTGGTGGAGGGGGTCTTGTTGAAGATCAGTTTCACTCCGAAATGTGATAGGACGACTCCTACCTCATCATGACCAAGTGAATTTATCTCAGAGCTTCTTCCCAACCTCTGGAAGGATGTTCTGTCATGCTGAACAAGATTCAGCCGCTAACTCTGAGAGGGTATGGAGAGAATCTAAAACCATTCTACAGATGAACTATTTCCTGATTTTTACTGTCTGCTTCCCCCGCACAAGGGAGTTGTGAATGAATGACTTTAGCTTATATAATTACATTAAATAATTATAATCGCATCAAGGATATGAATAAGAATAACAATGTTGGATTGATCCAATATCTCATTTCAAGAGAGGCCAAAGTTTTTTTCCTAATTATGGGTGGGGTCACTCTTGACATAGGCCAACGGGATAGCCTAGCTTGCAGTTCTTGATGTGATCACTTCTTAAACATCCAAACAGAAATCCAAATCCAAGTCTCAGAACCCCCATCTCTTGCCTACCATCCAGCTCTCTGCTCTCTGCTGCATCTTGGGATGTGTCGGTATGATCCTGGCTAAAAGAAGATGGGGTAAAAATATCCAACAAGTTTATTAAAAAACTCATTGTTGAACTGTCGGTCAGTAAATTTTAGACTAACTAATTACCTAAGTAGATGCACGTGAATCAGTCTGTAGGAATCAGACTAATTTTTACCAAAACCCATTCAACATATTCCTGGGTTTATAACATTTCTTAACATATAACAAAGTTTTGATTCAGACACTGATGATTCAAACATTGTGTGTGTTTCCAGGTAAGGTAGAAGTGTTTTTTTTTTCCCCCTAGGGTGAAAAAAGTTTGCTTCCCTAATTAGAAGAGCAAAAATTATTTCGAAACCAGCATTTACCTTAGTGAATAAACTCTTTTCAAACAGTTTCAAAGCACCTATTTACGTATAAACAACAAATATGCTTGCTTAGAAGACATTCATAAAGCAAAAAACACCTCACTCTATTCACTGTGGCTGGTATGTCTGCGTTAGTGCCTACTTGCAAAATAATAAGTTCTGTATGTCTGGAAGTAGGACCATGCAAAGACACGGCCTAGTTTCTGACCTTGGCAGGGATCCACAGCAGTGGCAGAGCTCCCTGGGACTCCCAAGAGGGCAATACATTCCACTGCTTCTCTTTATGTACCCAAGGTTAACAAATCACAAACATGAAAAACGACAAGACTGATGGACACATAAATATTTGTTTATTAAAATGTGCACAGTGGCCATCCCATTTAGGTGTACAGATTAATTAAATTGTAGATGCATGTTCTAAGAATAGGACTGATTTCAAAGTGCTCTGTGGCTATTTCCATATATTCAAACCACTCTGAAAAACCGTCCTTTTGACTTTAGTCAATCAGTTAATGACCAGTTATTTTCAGATTTCTTACAAATTAATCTCCTAACTCTGACTGCAATTTTAAATATTTGGAATATTAAAAACTCACCTCACAGGACTACTGAAATCAATTTTTAATTGGTTTAATTCAGACAGTTATCACAGAATCTCAGATTTGGAAGAGACCCCAGAATTATTGAACCCAACCTCCCATCCTTTATAAAAATCCTTTCTCCCAGATTCTTGAGTTAGTCTCTGTTTGATAACTTCCAGCTGTGAGGAGTTTACTATCTATCATGAATACTTTTGTAATTAACAAATGATATTACTCATTCCAGCTGTATATTGCTTTTAATTTGGGAGATTTTGTTGGTTGGGTGGGTATGTTGTTACATTTTGCTCACATTATTTGTAACTTGTAAAATGACGTCTACAGGTGGAAAATTACATTAAGTAATGACTACTTTCCAGCGTGCTCCCAGTGGGAGGAATAAGAATAAAACTTTCTTCAGAACACATTCTTTCACATTCTCTAGGGAAGTCCAAGTCTGAAGTACGTGGCAAAGTGGTGAAAAGAAAGAGAAGAAGGTCAAAGATCAACAAATCAATTATTAATGGGTATTTATTAAACAACTATTAATGTCCCCAGAATGTATAAGCAGCTCAGTGGGAAATGACTTGGCCTTTAGCATTTCGTGATGGGTCTAGAATGGTTCAGTAGGATAGTTGGGGTACCTGGAGCTCTGAACTGAGTCTTGAAAGACGGCTGAGGTCTGGAGAGGTTTAAAGGGAGGAAAACAATTATATTCTGGAGTCACATGACTCCGGGGTGTGAGAAATTGAATATAGAACCTGTGGAGGACAGAGAGGAAACAAACCTGCCAGAACAGAGTGGGTTGAAGAGTGGAGAGGCAAGCCGTACTGCCCAGAATTATCAAAAGCTCTGGGTACAGAGCTAGCCAAGGTCATCGAACCTTCCAGGAGATGGAGGGGAAATGCCTTTAATGAGTAAGCATTCTGACATCACTTGTTTTAGAGATGGGATCAAAAATGTAAGACATGACTCACCCTTCTTGGTAAATTCATGAAATTAAACACAGACGAGAATTGTCTTTACATGCCCATTCTATTCCTTATAAAGACAAAAAGAATGATTCTAAACGTGGTCACAGCCAAATGATGCAAGGATTCTGGAGATTTATCCCAACCAGCGTTTCTCTCAAAGGAACAAACTACACATATCATGCATACATTATGTCCCCAAACTAACATTTTTTTTGAGTGGCATTTCTAGTTTCAACGTCATCTTCAGTGTGAAATACAGTACAGTTAAAGGGTTCAGGGAATATCATATCCCACTGTGAAAAAAGTACATTCATTGAGATACTGGGAAAACTTGGTGAATAACGAACTAGTTGTTGACCATGTAACACGATTTATACATTAATCTAACTGCATGAACTAACTTCCAAGCGTTTTTCTTATTGTATTATAATTTCCAGCCAGGTTCTGATTAGTCAAGATAATCCACTTTTAGCGTGTAACCTAACCTGTGTGTGTGTCACCTGTTTTGTGTGTGCACGTTACCTGTGTTTTGCAGTAACTGGGACCACTTCAACAGAAGAATAGAATGCCTAAGACCCATTTAACAGATATGACGTCTCTTCTATTGTTATCACTCTTTGTCCAATGTGACAACCCACTGGCATTTAGCAAAACATAAAGATTTATCACCCGATTCCCCTATTCACGGTCACCTGGATATTTTGATTTTCGGTTTGATGTCAAGACGTCTTCCTTCATTACGTGCCATGCATGAGGCATGTGTGCTATGCCTCCTACACATGAGTTTTTTAGGTTTTAGGCCTTCTCTCCGCCATCAAATATGAACTGTCATGGGCAGTGTTCAGTCTCTTTATCTCTGAATTACTGCCCCTCACATTAGAGTTTCCATCAGTTGAGTAGAGGGAGAGAGATAGCTGCTTGTTCGCCCTCAGGAAACAAATGTCTGCAGCTGAAATGCTCTTAACAGCGAGGGCTGAAGGAGGGAGCTGTGTAGCGACTAAGAGGACTGAAGTGTGGAGTTGTGTAGGTGACACACTCAGGTCCTCTTTCTTAGCTCACCCATGGTCCTGTGCCACCAACTCATGTCCCCAGATAAACACGGGGTCAGAAGATGAACATAAGATCTGGTTTACTGATTCCAACCAGCCCAAGACCCATTTAGATAAAAATTGCATTTTACAGCTTCACAAAAAGGAGACATTTTTACATGCAAAAGTGTTGAGTAAAACATAATCAAGCATTCATGAAGGACCTCTGAATGCCTTCTGCCCCACTGGGAGTTTTAATTACCATGTCTCCCCAATTATCCTTTAAGCTGAATTTTTAACCATTTAACTCATCCAGGACTCTTTATATACTGACTAAAGGAATATCTTGTCCCTGTGGTTAATACCTCACCTTAAATTGAAGTAAACCTGGCTATAGAGAGGGTGCAATTTATGCTGCCTGCCACATTCCCTGGTTGGGTGAGATTTGCAGTTAAAGTCACCCCTCCCTCACTTCCGTTTTGCCCCAGGGAAGGGAGATACATAGGCATTCAGGCCTGACAGGTAAGTGCTTGCCACTTATAAAATCCAATAAATAAATTCTAAATAAATATATCTGCAAATCGAAACCATTTTGAGCTACTTAACTGAGTGCATATCTAGTCCTTTGTACACATATTTGTACAAAGTGTTGCCTGTAATTTTAAAGATGCTTGCCTCCGGGAGGTTTCGTTTTTCCATTGAAGTCCCCTTGATTTACTGTACGCAATATGTTACAGCTTCCTTATTTGCTCCTTTGGGACAGTTACTGACAGTAAATCTCTATTAAAATATTCTTCCATATGGTTGCATGAAAATTTTATTGCAGTGAGCCTGGGGCTGAAGGTCACAGCTGAGTAGCTGCAGTTAAGTATTGCAGAGTCTATGGACTTGGAGGTACATCTGTTCTGGGAGCTGGAGCAAAATTAAAATTTTACTGTCAATAGCATCTCTCCAAAACTAGTTACATTTGTTTACTGTTGCTGGCTGGGCCTTTGCCTCTGCTGTCCCTGAAATGCATGTCATCTAGCCCAGCATCCATATCTTTCCGGTTGGAAGTCTGAATACAGAATTTGCTGAACCTGAAGGTCATCTGAGAAGTCCCTAATGGATATTTCATTTATGATACATGAAAATTTAATTTTATTTCTTTTAATTTGAGTCTATTGCTCGCTCACATCGGTTTTAGCCACAACTCATTGTTTGTTCTAAACGCTTCTTGGAAAGCAGATCGTACAAACTTAATAAATGCTACCAGAGAATGATTTTTAATCTGCACCCTCAGAGCTAATGAGAGAGGACCCAGGCAACAAGTTTTCATTGCTTTGTATGGGTGATTGGAAAGGGTGGGATGGATTGGACGCCGTTTGCCTGGGATTGGAATGCTATTAGTTCAAGGGGTGAGGTAGCACACACCCCTGAAAATATTGGGAAAACTGAGGGACTTTTGAAAACACAATTCCACTCCATAGATGTGACCACATCGTAGTGTTTTATGCTCTAAACACCACATGTAACACGTGGGAGCTGGGGCCAACCAGTGTCCATGATCAGTGTGTGTTCGCTACTTTAAAAAAAGGAAGCATTCCGCCATACCTCAAGCCTATCTTTCCCAGCTGTGTGATGTCTAGTCTAATCCAAATCCAACCCAGCCACTGGCATGTCCGGGCACTGTAAGTTACAAGAAGAAAACCAGTCCAAGAAGTTCCAGGTTTATGGCCATGTCTCCACAAAGCTCACCAGCATCTCCAACACAGCTTTCATCCAAACAGTGGTTTGATCAGGAGATTTAGAAATTTAAGTGACTCTGTATCAAGTTTCTTCTTTGATACTGATTGATTTCCAACATATTTCTGAGATTCTATTGATTATCTTCTACTATATCCAGAAGCTTAGTGAAATGTTCAAAACAAAATTTTGTTTTTAATTCTTACTTTTAAGCATAAATCACCGTACTGAACTTTCAGGGGGCAGTAGAGGGGTATCCAGGGAAAAGAAGTGGAATATGCATTAGAAAAAAGTAACTATATTCATTGAGTGCCAACTATGGGTAAGCCTAGGGCTTCTCAAGGTACTAACGCTCATAATTCTCACAAGATCCCTATGAGTTAGGAACAGTTCTCATCCTCATTTTACAGATGGCAAAACT
Organism: Balaenoptera acutorostrata; assembly: GCF_949987535.1. Classification (NCBI taxonomy): domain Eukaryota; kingdom Metazoa; phylum Chordata; class Mammalia; order Artiodactyla; family Balaenopteridae; genus Balaenoptera; species Balaenoptera acutorostrata. The sequence goes on along the minus strand of NC_080075.1, from coordinate 36,131,210 downwards.
AAGGTACAGAGAGATTAAGGAAGTTGTTTAGTCACATGGCCAGTAAACAGAGCTGGATCCAAAACAATATGGCCCCAGTGTTAACCATTATATTTGCCTGCCTCTTGTATGAATAACATGGTGGAGAAGGCATTGAAGATCCCAAATGATTCCCCGGTGGTAAATCAGGTTTGAGGTAAATGCACAGAACATGCTGTTTGGCCACAGGATGCAGTCTAAGTCCATTCTCTCTGTCATTTATGGTGACAAGGATCGTGCTTTTGACCCCCAGCAGTGAGAACAGATATGGAGTCAGCTAACCTTTGAATGCTCTCATAGTATTTTCACAAAATATATAGTGAAGCAGAAGATGTCAACTTGATGGATCTGATGAACTAGGTAGAGTCTCTCCCCAGCAAGAAATTGTTCTTTATAAAAGGAAATCTATTTCCGAGATGCAGGTTACCACAGATTAAATCTCAACCTCACCCCTCATCATTTCCACTCTGCACATCCCCTACCAATACACACACACACACACACACACACACACACACTAGCTGGGCAAAAGGGAAACTGGGTGCTTAGAAGGTCAAGGAAAAAGACACAGTGGTGGTGGAAAGAGGTAAATACAGGAGGTAAATGTGAGCCAAAAGTCCTCATGCAGGGCTAGTAGCCAAACTTTGGAAAAGATCAAATATCTTTAGCTGAGGACCAGAGGCAGAACCAGAATCTGGGCTCAAGGCAAAGGGATCTAGTGGTAAAGAGATGCAACAAAACCAAGAAAAAAATCATACAGGAGATTACTGAGAGTAGTCTGGAGGCATCAGTGCCTCAAATGGGTAGCATGTTCAGCTGGCTTAAAGGATTTAGAGATTCATTCTTTTTTCAATAAATTTTTTTAAATAAATTTATTATTTATTTATTTATGGCTGTGTTGGGTCTTCGTTTCTGTGCGAGGGCTTTCTCTAGTTGCGGCAAGCAGGGGCCACTCCTCATCACGGTGCGCGGGCCTCTCACTATCGCGGCCTCTCTTGCTGCGGAGCACAGGCTCCAGACGTGCAGGCTCAGTAGTTGTGGCACACAGGCTTAGTTGCTCCGCGGCATGTGGGATCTTCCCGGACCAGGGCTCGAACCCCTGTCCCCTGCATCGGCAGGCAGACTCTCAACCACTGCGCCACCAGGGAAGCCCTCAATAACTATTTTTTAAAACTCTTTTTGAAATAATTTTAGAAGTTGCCAAAAGAGAACAGAGAGTTCCCATGAATCCTTTCTCCATTTTTCCCCCAAAATAACATCTTACATGAGTATGATGAGCAAAACCAGGAAACCGACATTGATACCATACTTTGAACTAGGCTACAGACCTTCTTTGCATTTCGCCAGAACAAATAGTGTTTGGAGCCCTCTTTTGGTGCCTGGCACAGACCGTGCTAGAGGTTGGGGTACAGTCTCTGGGCTTCAAGTGTTTTCAGTTTATGGACAAAAGGTGCAGACCAGCCACATACTGCTTGACTGTACAATTTTTGTGGCTAGGATTTGGAAAAACTGTCATCTCATTCAGTTGCCACGACAAGGAGAAGGATGACATAATTACACATCTCTGAGCGTCTTTTACTTAAGCACGCAAAGACTCAATCTGGGGTCTTTGTGTCTTCAAATTGCAGCGGATGTACCATCATGAGGGATTTCCAGGAAGTGTTTAGTGGGGGAGAGGTGGGAATTGGGGAGTTTTCCTTCCTGGCCTCAAAGAACAGAATCAGAATCTTTGAACGCTGTGAACTTTGGAAATACTACTTAGAAATCACCAGGGTATTTGTGTGTGTGTTGATAACTTAAATAGAATCCCTCAAAATCTTTGAGGTTTTAGCTATTCTTTTCTTGGTAATTGCAGAGAGTTTTTATTTTTCATATCAAGTAGCAATCAACTATTAGAAACAGGACTAATTTGTACATTGTTAGGTTTGCCCCATTCTGAGGAAGCTAATGTATATTGCTGTAATAGGGCAGAACAAATCTGACTCCATATTAGATCTGTTTCTTTTACTTTAACCTTTGTATTCTACTGCTTCTGCTTCGAGTTAAGAATGTTGTCTATAGCCTGAAACACACAGGATAGTGCATTCTAAAGGCTCTGACCTTTAAGTGTATAGCACTTTTTCCTTCATGTAGAGATTAAAAAGTTGTAGAACAGAGGATAACATTTGTCTTGTTGGAGGTTTACAGGAACATCCTGACCTGACCTAAGTGTACAGCTGCAAGAACAAAGGATTCCGACACCAAGAAGTCTGCAGTAACCAGCCATGCCCCTCCCTTACCTTGCCTTTAAAAATGCTTTGCTGAAACCCTTCAGGGAGTTAGGGGTTTTTTGGGCACAAGCCACCTGTTCTCCTTGCATGGCCCTGCGATAAACCTTTCTCTGTTCCAAACTCCGACGTTTTGGTATTGTTTGGCCTCATGGTGCGTGAGACACATGAACTTGCACTCGGAAGCATTGCTGTATACATAAAATCAAGATTTTGACAATAACATAACTGGATTCATGGTAGGGGGAATGATTTTTTTAGAACTGGTTTTACTGTGTCATTATCTAATACTCACATTTTTTTTTTGTAATCTAGAAGTCATTTCAAATGACTTTATATAAAACATAAGTGCTCTAAAAGAAACATGTAAAATGATTATAGCTGTGTCCTGGAGAGTGAAAGTTAGTCTCTCTGTGTGTGTCCACTTTAAATCCTATTATTTAGAAGTAGATGTAGTAACACTAAGTAAATACATGTTTACTAACCATCCGTGCCTCTATCCACACACGGGTGCCTATTGCAGAGATGCGAAAGGAACAGCAGGCAGAATCCCCTTCCACTCAGCTTGTACCACGAAGCTCCTTCTATTTGCTTATTTGAGAAGGGGGAAAAGATCATTTTAAAGTTAAATTGCCTAGTGAACTCATCTATCATTTGCAAAAAAGTAATGAGCTGGAGCCGGAAGCCTATGTCTCTGCTTTCTTCCTCTTTCTCATGGCCAGGATGTAAGACATAAAAAGCCATTTTTCTTGATGTGTGATCAAACGATGGATTAAGACTCTCCAGGAGTCGGTGATCAATTGTCTGATAATATGTGACAGATCTTGTCAGGGTGATGAAAAGTTACCCCAACCCAAAGGGAGAGAAGGCTCTGAGCTGTGAAGGTGCTTTCTTAAGCAATTGCCTGAGAAGAAGAGGCCTCTGTGATATCGATTATCTTATGTATCAACACCAGACAGGATTTTTGCTGTGAAAGCTGCCATCTTGGGTTGACGTGTGTAAGTTAATAACTAATTGGATGCATTTCAGTAATCACTTCACTTTAATTGGTTTTGTATCTTACTTTTCAAAGGAGGAAGGTATAGACTTGTTCAAATATTTTACCCTAATGATGTCCCATAACACGTGAAATGAATTCCCCTCTGCTCTTCCCCACATTCTGACAGGCCAATAAAAATAGTATTAGGTGATTAAATAAAGAAAAGAAAGTTAAAGACGCAGATATAATGATACAGAGTAATGAAGTTAAGCCGTGGGCAGGCTCCTTGCTGAATCTGCCACCTGATGGCTTGCCCCAGGATATGGGCGGGGCCTTCAGCCCTATCTTCCTTGGCGGGATCCACACTTTGCATCAACCCCTCTTCGGAGGAGGGGAGGGCAAGGGAATCATGAGGAGAAGTATTGTTTACATCTTTCACAGCAGTTTCAAACTGGCACATGAATATCTACTCATCTCTGGCCCCAATTTAAGGAAATGAGGGGAAAAAATACGTTTCAAAATCACCTGGACTTATTTGGGAGCTCAGAGAAAGTATAAATCAGGGTTAGATTTTTTTCTTTTACTTAGTCCCAAGCTTGGGGAGAAAAGCTTTATTTTTGCATGAGGCCCAAGAAAGGACTGAAATCGGTTTTGAATTCCTTTTTAATGCAAAGGCAAGGAATCTGACGACTCAGCATTTTCTCCCAGTTCTGCTGTAAAGGCAGACAGTGTGCTGAAGCAATTCTTCCTGTGTAAACAAGCTGTCTCCCCGTGTGGGAGACATTCACATTTAGTGTTTTAGATGCAATCTTAGGAAAGCTACGGGCTGAGTTCTTATGTTGTGCAGAGAAAAGTCGGGGGGAGAGGGGGAGAGGGTAGGTGGTAAGAAGGGGAGGTTCACACTGAAAACCCAACTCTATCCGTCACAAGGAGCTAGAATCTGAAATGGATACATCTCATGACATCTGAAAAATCTTGTATTTACCCATTCATTATATATATATATGTATATATATGTAGTTTGTGTGTGTGTGTGTGTCTGTGTGTGTGTCTGCATGTGCTTACTATGTGCCAGAATCATGCTAGGCCCTGGAGATTCAGGGATGATGCAGGCAGAGCCTTGCCTTCATGGAACTTGAAATAGAGGCACATAAGAGATGATCTATTTCAAAGTTTTTGTGTTTGCCAAACTGAATTCCAGGGAGCTAACTGGAATTCTTTGGAAGAGTGGGATAACTAGAGAAATTTAAGCAGATATGCTCCAACCCATCTCCAACACCCACCCACCCCGCTGTCTCATCCAAAGGTCCCACTCTTATCTTTTTTATATATTGACATTCCCTGTTAGACCTCCTTTTCTTAAAGAAAGAGTTATGCTAAAAAAAAGGAAAACGGGGGGTGGGGAGAGAAATCCAACTCTTTATTCTATGTAAAGAAAATTAAATTCTTGAGCCTGAGAAGCATATGTGACATATTTGGTGACAGGCTGGGGAGTACAGCCAGCCCGTGGTCAAGATGTCATAACGGGTTGCGCAGGAGGCCAGCACAGCCTGCCCTCTGCCACCTGCCACTTGCTCTGTTCGAGAGGTGGAGTTTGTCCATCTGCGGAGAAAGAGGCTTGGAGGCAGGAGACAGCAGCACGACCTTCTCCCAACAGAACAGAACTGGGAGCCGGACTCCTGCCATGTTCACCACGGGAGCTTAGGGACATCTTGGTTTGCCGGTTGATTTCTGTTTTTCCCCTTTGGTTTTGGTGCGTAGGAGGGCATATTGCCCTGGTCGTAAGAAACGTTTGGGAGCTGGTCTGGGCAACCACAGCATTTGCTCACATTCTGAAGGGCGTCAACTCTTATTACCATGAAAATCTGTTCATTTTCCTCAATATCTCCAAATTTTTCATGAAGCAGAGTTTGAAACTCTTGGCACTCCAACAATGATCAGGGCCAACCTGAAATAAGGCAGAATTATGGCAAAATGCTGATTCAGTAGATTGCAGTGATGGACGATGGTGAGAGGTCAAGTTCTAGGATGAGGAGCATGGGGGGAATAAATGGGTATAAAATTTGAGTTATGCAAAATTAGTAAATTCCAGGGATCTTCTGTACCACATCATGCCTATACATAACAATATTGTATTGTACACTTAAAAATCTGTTAAGAGAGTAGATCTCATGTTTAGTGTTCTTACCAAAGCAAAACCCATCAGGGACAGGTAAGAACACTTTCCTTTCCCTTTGCTGTGGAGGGTGGGCATTAAGTTGTTTGTAATTGAGGACTTCAGAGCCAGAGAGTGCCAGGTCTTGGTTTATCTGGTTTATCTGGTTTGAGACCAGCAATCACCTTGGCCCCTGGGCATTCTCTGTAGACAATGAGGAAATTCTTCATCAGCCAAGGCAACTGGGTCATTTCATCCCTGCCCACTCCCTTTCTGACTTGCCTCATGTGAAGGTCCAGCCCCTTTGTTAATTCTTATCATGAACTGTCCTTGTCATGTCAAACTTTGGAATAGAACATCCATTCTTACGTCTACCCTAGAATCAAAAAAATTTTTTTTCAAGGATGAAATCCCCAAGGTAAGATACTACCTTAGTGGGAAATTGAAGGGAAGAAGAGGAGGAACACGAGATACTATGTACAAGTACAAGAGATTAAAAAAGGTGTTTTCACAGGGCCTAAGACATTGTATTAAACCATTCAATGAATGTTTGTTGATTGAAAGAATGAAGGCTGAGCATGAGAGGTTTGTCCTTATCAAACTCTGATTCAGGATAACTGATCTTCAAGCCTTGTATCTGAACATCTCAGAACATTTCCCTGATGAACATAGTGACTCCAGCACAAGTCCAGCATCAGAGGTATGGGCGGGGAAATAGAGAAATCTGAGATAGGTAGAAATCTAGTTCCTGTAGAAACCCCTTATACAACATATGTTCCCCTGTTCCTGGGTTTACCACATCATGGCATCAGGATCCAGTGGAAAGGACATTTGGATAGCTTTTTCAATAAGAAATCGTAGAAAAGGATGAACACCTGAGAAGCTGATCAGACAGAGAAATAGGAACTTGCTAGAATTTTAATACTGATGGCCATGGAAAAGACAGAGAATTTGGTTTTGAGCATTTGCCATCTTCCCAAGACAGAATTCTGCAACCTTAAAATAAGCAAAACCAAGTAAGATTCTGAGTTTAACAGAAAAGAAGTTCTGATCTGTATTCAATTATTCTTTGAGAGCTAATATGGGAATTCACACAGGATCAGAGGCAAGCTCCTCTCTTGCCCTCTGCAAGGCTTTAGCTGAAGTGGAAAGGAGGGGAAATTGGCAATTGTCTTTAATTTGGCAAGAAAAGCAGATTTTAGTGTTTGTCAATAAGGATGAAGAACTGTCACATCCAGACACTGATATCCTCTGTAAGAAGTAGAGGACCAGAAGCTTCACAGACATACTTCCTTTGAAGCAAGATCTTTCTACTTCTGCAACAGGAAGTGCGCTAGTTGGAGATTCCCAAAGAAAACCCATCAGGCTTCATGTAAATTTAGTATTAAGACACATTCTTACGGGTCCCCTAGCTAAATGACCAATATTGTTTTACAAACCAGAAAACATAGGCTTTCAGTGACAAATGAACACGTTCAAAATTAGTGGCATAACAGTGACAAGAACTCATTGATGCACCCTCACTGGGTCCTTTTTCTTCATGGGATTGCCTTAGTAAAATTCAGGAAATATTTAACTTCCGGGTTATGTATGCTAATTTTGATTTGGGGACCATGGAACCCCAGGTGGCAGATGACATGATACCAGCTCCCGGGAAGATGTAAACCTCATTGGGAAGAAAAGACATATGACACTATTAGAACTAGATGGCCTCGCACAGCGGTTCCTGTGGCGAGATCAGTGCCAGCACTAACTCCACTACACAGTAATTCATATTTGATCTTCACAATAGTTGTATAAGCCGAAGAGACCCATTTGACAGAAGTTAAAGCTTAGGGTAAATGATTTGCTCATGGTCAAACAGCTAGTATGGTGCAGAAATGGAATTTGAAGTTGGGACATGTTTAAAACTGAGGTCCTCACCTCCTAGAGAAATGGAAATAAAAACAGGCAATTGGGACCTAATGAAACTTAAAAGCTTTTGCACAGAAAAGGAAACTATAAACAAGGTGAAAAGACAACCCTCAGAATGGGAGAAAATATTTGCAAATGAAGCAACTGACAAAGGATTAATCTCCAAAATCTACAAGCAGCTCATGCAGCTCAATATCAAAAAAACAAACAACCCAATCCAAAAATGGGCAGAAGACCTAAATAGATATTTCTCCAAAGAAGATATACAGATTGCTAAAAACACATGAAAGGATGCTCAACATCACTAATAATTAGAGAAATGCAAATCAAAACTACGATGAGGTATCACCTCACACTGGTCAGAATGGCCATCATCAAAAAATCTACAAACAATAAATGCTGGAGAGGGTGTAGAGAAAAGGGAACTCTCTGGCACTGTTGGTGGGAATGTAAATTGATACAGCCACTATGGAGAACAGTACGGAGGTTCCTTAAAAAACTAAAAATAGAACAACCATATGACCCAGCAATCTCACTACTGGGCATATACCCTGAGAAAACCATAATTCAAAAAGAGTCACGTACCACGATGTTCATTGCAGCTCTATTTACAATAGCCAGGACATGGAAGCAACCTAAGTGTCCATCAACAGATGAATGAATAAAGAAGATGTGGCACGTATATACAATGGCATATTACTCAGACATAAAAAGAAACAAAATTGAGTTATATGTAGTGAAGTGGATGGACGTAGAGTCTGTCATACAGTGAAGTAAGTCAGAAAGAGAAAAACAAATACCGTATGCTAACACATATACATGGAATCTAAAAAAAAAAATTGGTTCTGATGAACCTAAGGGCAGAACAGGAATAAAGACACAGATGTAGAGAATGGACTTGAGGACACAGGGAGAGGGAAGGGTAAACTGGGACGAAGTGAGAGAGTAGCACTGACATATATACACTACCAAATGTAAAATCGATAGCTAGTGGGAAGAAGCTTCATAGCACAGGGAGATCAGCTCGGTGCTTTGTGACCACCTAGAGGGGTGGGATAGGGAGGGTGGGAGGGAGACACAAGAGGGAGGGGATTTGGAGATATATGTATACATATAGCTGATTCACTTTGTTATACAGCAGAAACTAGCACAACATTGTAAAGCAATTATTCTCCAATAAAGATGTTAAAAAAAAAAATGGACAAAGGGCTTGAACAGACATTTTCCCAAAGAAGACATACAAATGGCCAATAAGCACATAAAAAGATTTCAACATCACTAGTCCTTAGGGAAATGCAAATCAAAACCACACTGAGACAGTACTTGACACTCATTAGCTGCATTAAACAAACAAATAAACAAAACAAAACAAAACAAAATATACAGAAAATAACAAGTGTTGGTGAGGATTTGGAGAAATTGGAACACTCAAATTTTGCTGGTGGGAATATAAAATGGTTCAGCCACCGTGGAAAACAGTTCGGCAGCTCTTCAAAAATTAAACATAGACTCATCATATGACTGACCAGTTTCACTCCTGAGTATAAACCCAAAGGAACTGAAAACAGGAACTCAGACAAATACGTGTACATTCATGTCCATAGCAGCATTCCTCACAATAACCAAAGGGTATAAACAACCCAAATGTCCATTGACAGTTAAATGGATAAGCAAAATAATGAAATAATAAATAAATGAATAAAACTGAGGTTCTTCCCACGCTATTTTGCTACCTTTCAATCTTGTAAAACTCTTGGTTTTTTATTAACAGGCATGAGAGGCACAAAAACTAGTCATCTCTAGGATCTAGCTCTTGTCATAAAATTGACAGTGTGAAATAATTTTTTTAAGCATTCAAATTCAGCAAAACCACTGTTTGAGGAGAGAAAGATCTTTGAAAAAAATTGCTGGTTTCACTGACATGTGCATTCTTTGACAGGTGTCAGAATATCATAGAGATGGAGTCTCCATCACCTTGCTGAATTCCTGCAGAATCAGAATATTCTGAGAACTGTTTGCTAGTCAGTATTAGACCACAGCATCATTCATGGAAACAAGTCATGATAATCAATGTCCATTAACAGGGACTTTTTTAGGTTTCCAGATGTGTTCTCTAAAACAGTGAGGGATTATCTCCCCCTATAAAAAAATGGGGAGAGTTACTACAAAAAATGGGCATGATGCACGAACAAAAACAATAATAAAGGAAATACGTACCCTAAACCACGGCTCTGCAATTCTAAAACTACAATGTTAAAAGCCAGCCACACACACAATTATCTACAATGAATACCTTGGGCTAAAATCTAACCCCTTGCATTTAAAAATACTATAGTCATAGAAGGAAACTTACAGGAATACATTCTTATTGTAAATAATACTATGAGATTTTACACTTAAAAATTTAAAGCTAAAATGCCTGAATAAACTGGAAATATCCTGCTACAAAGAATAGTTACATGCAGATGCAATCCTTAATCACTTAGAAATTCATTACTTTTTAATTCGTTTTCCAAAATTACCCAAGAGATTTTTCTCAGTGAGAACAAAACACATGGTTAAATTATAGCATCTACTCACCAATTTATTATTGTTTTTGTTTGTGGGTTGTTGGATTATTTTTTTGGCCTCACGGAAAGCCAAAACTAGTTTGGAGAACAAGCTCTCCAAAAATACTGCGCTGGAGCTAAAACCAAACATAGAAAATGTTGGCTTGTAGAATGTGATTATGAATCACTAAAGATGATACCAGAAATCCACATGAAATATTCACTCTAGAAACAAATGGGAGATATGAAATGCATGAGCTGGAAGAGCATAAATAGTGCCTCAATTATTTGAGAGTCAGGCAATACCAGAGAGAAAAAGAAACCAGAGTAGAAATTACTGCAGCTTCTGACTCATAGGGCAAAATGAAATAAAGTTCCCGTAGATAGGGAATCCAAGAATCATATTTATACGTTCTGGGTTTTACCAACTTGAATACTTGAGCTATGCTGGATTGTGCCTTCAGACTAGATTCCAGCTGCCAACTGCATTTTCATAGGAATAGTAACCCAAACAGGAAATATTGATGCAGTTCTTTTGACATGGGCCATGAGTTACTGACATTTAAAGTGGTTAATTTAAAATAGTTATGTCCTCAATAGATATCTCTGACCATCATTTAATTCCTCAGCCCATCTAGAGGATGACTCTCCAAAAGTTTTTTTGATGTCTTCTTGGTAAAGATGTTGTGAAGTCACCTGATAAAAACTTTATTCGGAATCTAAAACTTTGAAGCTTAATAGCTTGGTTTTTAAGCATTGTCAAAATGTTCCCAAGTCAAAATGATGGCATCAGAATGTCTGGGTCAAAAAGTTATAAACTTTTTTTGAGTATAAAAGCCTAATGCTATTTAACAAAATATGTGTAAGATCTGTATGAGGAAAACTGCAACTCTGATAAAAGAAGGACTAAATAAATGGAGAGATATTGGACATTCATGGATAAGAAGACAATATTGTCAAGATGTTAGTTCTCCCCAACTTGATCTATAGGTTCAATGTGATATACAATCCCAATCAAAAGGCCATGAAGTTGTTTTGTGGATATTGAGAAATTAATTCTAAATTTACATGAAAGTGTAAAAGACCGAGAATAGCCAATTCATTATTGAAGGACAAGAACAAAATTGGAGGATTATACCATTCAACTTCGAGTTACTATAAAACTGCAGTGAACAAGACAGTATGGCATTGGCAAAAGAATAGACAAATAGATCAATGGAACAGAATGGAAAGCTCAGAAATAGACCTGTATTAATATGGTAAACTAATCTTTGACAAAGGAACAAAGGCAATACAATGGAGCAAAAAGGATCTTTTTAACAAATGGTGCAGGAACAACTGGATATACACATGCAAAAAAATGAATCTAGGCACAGACTTTACACCCTTCACAAAAAGTAACTCAAAATGGACTATAGACCTAAATGTGAAACATAAACCTATAAAACTCCTAGAAAATAACATAGGAGAACACATGATTGGCCTTGGGTATGGTGATGATATTTTAGTACCACATCGAAGGCACTATCTGCAAAAGAAATAATTGATAAGCTGGACTTCATTAAAACCTGCTCTGTGAAAGACAATCCCAAGAGAATGAGAAGACAAGCCATAGACTGGGAGAAAATATTTGCAAAAGACACATCTGATAAAGAGCTGTTATACAAAATATATAAAGAACTCTTAAAATTCAACAAGAAAACAAACAGCTTGATTTTTTTTTTTTTTTTTTAATTTATGGCTATGTTGGGTCTTCGTTTCTGTGCGAGGGCTTTCTCTAGTTGCGGCAAGCGGGGGCCACTCTTCATTGCGGTGCGCGGGCCTCTTACTATCGCGGACTCTTGTTGCGGAGCACAGGCTCCAGACGCGCAGGCTCAGCAATTGTGGCTCACGGGCCTAGTCGCTCCGCGGCATGTGGGATCCTCCCAGACCAGGGCTCGAACCCGCGTCCCCTGCACTGGCAGGCAGACTCTCAACCACTGCGCCACTAGGGAAGCCCTGATTTTAATTTATTTTATTTTTTATTGAAGTATAGTAGATTTACAATATTATATTAGTTTCAGGTGTATAACATGGTGATTCAATATTTTTATAGATTATACTCCATTTACAGTTATTATAAAATATTGGCTATATTCCTGATACTAAACAGCTGATTTTTAAAAGGGGCAAAAGACCTGGACAGATACCTTACCAAAGAGGATACACAGATGGCAAACAAGCATATGTAAATATATTTAACGTCACATATCATAAGGGAATTGCACATTAAAACAATGAGACACCACTGAACACCTATTATAATAACCACAGTCTAAAATGCTGACAACACCAAGTGCTGGTGAGGATATGGAGCAACAGGAACTCCCGCTTATTGCTGGTGGGAATGCAGAATGGTACAGCTACTTTGGAATACAGTTTGGAGTTTTTTTACAAAGCCAAATATACCCTTATCTTATGATTCAGCAATCATACTCTTTGATATTTACCCAAGTGAATTGAAAATGTATGCCCACCTGCACAAGGATGTTTATAGCAGTTGATACATGATTGCCAAGACTTGAAAGCAATCAAGATGTCCTTCAGTTGGTAAATGGATTGATAAAATATGATACATCCAGAAAATGGAATTCAAGGCTAAAAAGAAATGAGCTATCAAGCCATTAAAAGACAAACCATTAAAAGACATGGAAGACATATAAGTACACATTACTAAGTGAAAGAAGGCAATCTGAAAAGGCTGCCTACTATATGTTTCCAACTTTATGACATTCTGGAAAAGGCAAAATTATAGAGACAGTAAAAAATTCAGTGATTGCCAAGGGTTGTGGGGAAGGAGGGATGAATAGGTGGAACACAGAGGATTTGCGGAGCAATAAAATTATTCTGTATGATACTATAATAGTGGATACATGTCATTATGCTTTTTTCAAAACCCACAGAATGTACAATGCCAAGAATGGATGCTAATGTAAACTATGGACTTTAGGTGATACTGATGTGTCAGTTCAGGTTCATCGATTGTAACATATGTACCACCGTGGTACAGAATGTCAGTAGTGGGGAAGTTGTTTGTGTTGGGGGACAGGGAGTATATGGAAACTCTCTGTACTTTCCACTCAATTTTGCTGTGAGCTTAAAACTACTCTAAAAATATAAGTTTATTAATAATAATAAAAAAAAGCCAAGTGCTTGTATGACTTGTAGGGAGAGGGTGCAGAGTGGTAGTGTTTGGGAGTGTCTCCAAAAGAAGAGAAGAGGGAAGGCCATTCAACAAGAAATCTGCTTATGATACAATTAACAAAAGGGATGAAATGACTTTAAAAGTGTCTATTAGAGGCATAGGAATTTGACTTGGTTTTTTTTATTATTGGGAAATATATGTTAAAAAGGTGTATATAATGTAAAAACAACTTAAAGTTCTTCAAGGTGGGTCTAGAGTTCCCTGAGACCTTTCAAGGGGCCAAAACTATTTGCATAACAAGACTGAGACATTATTTGCTTTTTTCACTGTGCTGATATTTGCACCCACAATCCCAAAACTATGGCGGGTAAAAATGCTGGAGCCTGAACCAAGGCAGTGGCACTGTACTGGACCAGTAGTCACTGTATTCTTCACCAGTATGCACTTGCAGATGAAAGAATGCCAGGTTCACTCAAGAATGTCTTTGGTGACGCTGTAAAAATGATTGATTTGATTAAATCTTGACTCAAGTACACGTAACAAAATGGAGTGTATACACAAAGCATTTCTGCTGCCCACAAAAGTATGACTGTCGTCTTGAGGTGAAGTAATGTGACTGTGTTGTGAGCTAAACTAGCTGCTTCATTCAAAGAGCAAATTTGTACTTGACAGAATGACATGGTTCTTTCTTTTTTTTTCTTAACTTTTTTTATTGAAGTATAGTTGATTTACAATGTGTTAATTTCTGCTATACAGCAAAGTGATTCAGTTGTACATATATATACATTCTTTTTTAATGCTTTTCCATTATGGTTTATCATAGGATATTGAATATAGTTCTCTGTGCTATACAGTAGGACATTGTTGCTTATCTATTCTATATATAAAAACTTCCATCTGCTAACCCCAGCCTTCCACTCCATCCCTCCCCCAACCCCCTTCGCCTTGGCAACCACCAGTCTATTCCCTAGACATGGTTTTTTTCTAATCATAGTTTGTCTCTGATTATTCAGGCTTGGGCATCTGGCAGACATTTTCTCAAGGATGAATGGATTGAGCCTGTCACTTCAAGGAAAACAACTCACAGTATTTGTTGCCAATTGTAAAATTTGAGTTTGAAGCAAATAATTATAATTTTAGAAAACTTGTATTCAACACTATGAGCTTGGAAGTTCCCAGTATTTAAAGACTTTTCAGATGAGATCAGTGGTGATACTGATGAATATGATTTTTCAGATGTAGTATGAAACGTGTCAACATTTAAAAGATCCACATAGCTCAGTGAACCATGATTTTCCAAATGGCCAATGCACGGTGTCATAAAATTATGCTTGGATAAAAGACCCATGCAAAATGCAAGAAGACCAATAGATTTTACTGTAAGAGTATTAAAAATTCATTGATATACTTCTAGATCCCCCGCTGCAACTAACCTTTAAGAAACTACCACCTCTCAAGTTTGGATGTAGTATCAAAGAATATCCAGAGTTAGATGAAAAAAGGAAATCTATTAATATAGTCCCAAATTCTCCAAAGAAATTTGGAAAAAATAAAAAACGATGCCACTCTTCTCATTCATTTTTGTTTTCCTCTGTTTTGTTTTTGTTTTGAAAATACTCATGTTCCCAAGTGATTTATGTTATCAAGTAATGAGCTTATTACTGTTATTTTCAAATAAGTAAGCAGAAATATTTTTAATTGCTCAGTTTTCATTTTGAATACAGTAAATGTCATTTAGGCAAAACTCACCAAAACAGAAGTTCCTTGGAGTTTGCAATGATTTTTAAGAGTGTAAAGGGGTCCTGAGACCAACAAGTAGAGAACCAATAATTTAAAGAGATAATGAAACAAATGCCATGTACCTAAAACAAAGTTTAAAAAATAAAACATGACTAGTGCCTTTGAAGTTACTATGTGTCTCGCCGAGAACATAACTCCTTTTATTAACCATTCTCTTGTTTTCTTCATAGCTTATCTCACATGCATATCTCCCTATATGATATTTCATCTTGCTGTTTTTGAACTGCATACAAATGGAACTATACTGTGTGTCATAGTTTGGGTTTCCCTCAAAGCAGGACCTGAGAAAAGGACTTGGGTGCAGATAGTATACTTTGGAGGTGATCCCAGGAAGCAGAAATGTGGGGACAGGGGTAGAGATTAGAGAAGGGAGAAAGCAAATAAAAGTACATTAGCTGAGCTGGGTGTTGCTCTGGGAAGCTGAGACATAGTCGTTCTGTGCACCCTCTGAGGTAATGTGTAATAAACATTGCAGAACTGGCCCACCAGACAAAGGAAAGGAGACTGGGTATCATTTACTGACTTAATCTCCATTCCCTAAAATTTGCTCTTGGGGGGTTAACTCTCTTGCCCGTTCAGGCTGAATGGCTTCCCGTGGTTCTGAGAAAGGCCTGAGGCAGAAAAGCAGAGGCCCCCCCTTTGAACTTGAGGTGTACTAGGCACGGCTAGTGTCCACCACAGCTGCCTGAAGTCAGGTGAGCTGAAGGGATGGGGTGAGGGGCACCACAGGTGTCAGCCACAATGTATGTATTCTTTTCTAACTTTCTTCTTTCCCCCCAGAGTATGTCATTGAGATATCTGGGGTTGATATGAGTAGTTTCAGCTAATTCCACTGCTGCAAAGTAGTTTATTCTCTGAGTATTCCACAAGTTAATTTCCATTCTATTGTTGGCCATTTGGCTTATTTCTCCACATGGAGGCTTTTGTTAATGCTACTTCAGGAATGAAAACACACAAACATTTCCATGTCTTTATATTCCATATACAATTTTCATAATCAGCAGAGATGAGGTCTTCACCTCACTGCATTTGCATTTCGAATCTTGCATGAATTTGATTGGCCAACCTAAGTCACATCTGGCTGCAGTGGATTCTGGGAAATGGAGATTTTAGCCTTCTGGCCTCTGCAGTACAGGAAGGCACGCTAGAAGGAGCACCATACCCAATACACTAGGCAACCAGGCAACAGCCATGAAAATGTAAAATATACACACCCTTAGATTACATGATTTCAGTCTCATAATCTATTCCATAGGAATAAAAGTACTAATATAAAGGAACATATGTACAATGACATTTATTGCAGAACTGTTTGTAATGAACTGAAAGTGAATGATCTTTAATGAAGAAATGGCTGAATATATTGAAATATACCCACATATTGGAATATTATACAGCCAAAAAAAATGAATTAGAGTAATATCAGATGACTTGGAGTGATTTTCCAATGCATCGTTGAATGAGAGAAGAAAGACACAAAAATGTGCATGTTACATAATCTCATTTTTTTGGTAAAACAATGGCCAACAAAATGTTGTATGTGTGTGTGTATATATATATATAGAGAGAGAGAGAGAGAGAGAGAGAGAGAAAGAGAGAGAGAGAGAGAGACTGTATAGAAGGCCACTCACTAGGCTATTAACAAGGCTAAATGTATGGTTAGGGAAGTAGTATAAAGCTAATATGGGGCAGAGAAGAGAAGTAGGAAAAATGTATACATATAAAAGGATGGACCCCTTAATGTGATTATTTTAGGAGGTTGCGATTTTAAGCAACCTTTACTTTCTTTATATTTGTATTTGTATGTACTATTTATTTATAAATAAATTTAGAAATTTATGTTATATTAAAATTATTTATAGTGAATATATGTTATTTACAAAATCAGAATAAAACAATAAACCAATTTTTAGTGTGAAAAAAATCTCTTCTTTCTAGTGGAACTGGGAGTAAAGGAGCAGTGGAAGGGATTATTGTTTTATATCACCCTCTTCTGTACCATTAGATTTGATACCATGTGTATTTCTATAACTTTGATAAATGTATAAAGAAATAATGTTTTTAAGACGGCAAATAAAATACCCTTCCTTGGGCTAAGGCAGATTCTGGCACCTGTGCTCTGGAGTGCACCCAGTTCTACCTCCTTATTTCATTCATTAAACTTTTTTATGGTATCAACCATCCTTTTCTGCTGGCTTCTTCTCTGGAGGTTAGAAACATGCTCACCTATCTCCTAGCTTAGAAGATCTTGATTCTTATTATATCTAATAGACAGGATCTTTTGACTCTCCCTCCTAAATATCTCTCGAACACTTCCAATCATTCCCTGGCTTCAACTCTGCTTAGTTCAGTCTACTGTCCCTCATTTGGACTCATAATCTTTTATCTCTAGTGGTACCACCTTTAAGACATCCTTTATGTTGTCAGCAGTGTGAACGTTCTTAAATATAAAACCGAATAGATCATCCCATGTTTAAAATTCTTGAATAACTTCCCATGACCTGCATGTCCAAGTTTAAACTACTTAGAATGGCATGTAGGACTTGCTCCACTTACCTCTCCGGAATCATCTCTTACCACTTACCCACATGCAAGTGCCCTACCCTTCAACATACTCAATTATTTACATTTCCAAGTTCAGCCCCAAAACCTAATCTATGGCTTTAGGAAGGCCTCTACCTTGTACATACTTCTCTGATACAACATAGCCCTTGCACAATTCCATGTTACCATCGGCTTCCCCACTAGACTGTGAGTGCCTCTAGCAGGGGCTGTATTTTACTCCCATTCATAGTACATTATATTTGATACATATTTGTTGAATATTGAATGATCTCATATTTGCATGTACAGACACTGAATATTGACAGGGAAAAGTAAGTTTCTCAGGCCATATGACAAGAAATAAGGCCGCATGAAATAAAACCCCACTCTTGCCTGGAATCTGTGTTGGGTGCTTTTCTCACCACATTCCATGTCCTTCTTGTTAGTTATATAAACCTAAGCAAGATACTTTCATTTTGGACCTTTATTTTCTCATTTTTGGGACAAGTATTTCCAATAAATCATTCAACTCTGATATTTTCTTTAGCATGGTGGTGAGTTCAGATCTCCAGTCTATCACTGGGGAAAGTTATTTAACTTTACTGTGTCTTAGTTTCCTTATCTGTATATAAATTGACGATAACAATTGTAACTTAATTCATAGGGTTCTTATGACGATTAACTGGGAGAATAATTTGGAAGGCTTAGGAGAATGCCTAGTCTATGACAAGCATTCAATATGTGTTGGTTATTACTATAGTGTACATACGTATGGAGCCAAAACACTTGAGCCCTTCTACAATTGAAGTGGATGGCCAGCGACAGTTCAGCTAACTGGTTGTTTAAAAGCAATAGCTTAGCCAATTGATTTTTGAATGACAAACATAGATCATTATTCTTAGCTTGTGGTTAGCTTTCCAAATAACCTATAGGACAGTATAATATAAGGAAAACATCCATAGCCAAAAATCCTGTATTAAAAATAATTGTCAAAAAATGTCAAATACATATCATACTTTGATAGGTTTTTCCCCAACTATTTTGGACAATTTTAAGCTCTAAATGTATTGCTAGTTTTATCTCACCTAAACCATTGGCAAGGCGTTTTGAAAGTTAAAGAAATGCCTAGTATTTTTAACAGTACTTTGCCGAAAATTTCTACCAACTTTAACATGTTTCCCCCCCAAGCCTACAATATACGTTTTCATAAAAAATATTAAAAAAATTTTTTTAATTATATAGAAGCTGAGTTTTATAATCTCAAGATTCATGCTTTTGATTTTTTTCTCTTTGTATGGTTACTGTAAGAGAAGCTGGCTAAATGCTCATCTTTGAAAATGTGATGGAAACACAGAGAAACTAGCATGACTCCCACGTCCGATCAAAAGAACAAGAAAAAAGTGTCATTCAACACAATTATATGAGGCTATATGTCAGACCATCTAGAAATACCCCATCTTCAGATTGGCAGTCTGGGTTTCAGGTGCCCTAGACAACACTAAATCAAGACTATCTTTGCCAGTGTGGTCTATGCCAGTGTATATTCAGAAGAAAATCTAACTGTATGTGCCTCATTTATTTATAAATCATCAAATATTGATTTAACATAGCTGGTGTATCACCAAGAAACATCTAAGTTGTTTTATGATTCCTTTAACCAGCCACCAACCCTTAAAACAGAAAACTATATTTTGCCTGTCATAAACAAAACAGAACGTAAAATTTTGAATCTGACTTAGAAAGGGCCAGCTCAGTGTAACTCAGGGTGGCATTTGATTTTGATGTTCCAGGTTTTTCTTGCTCCTGATGACAGAGAAGAGGAATCAAAAATCAGAAAATAAATAAATAAATAAAAATGAAACAACAACAATGGTGTCTGTCTTGGTTCTCTATTAGAGGAGTTGGACTTGGCTTGTCCTGGAAGTCAGCAGGGCAGACAGTCTGTTTTTTCTGCCCGTGGATGTTGGATTATATTTGGCAGGAGGAAAGGAGTGGGAGCCACAGGAAAATGAATGGCAATCCAGGAACAGCTGCCTGGTTAGGATACTGTAGGATGCCACTTGTGCATTCCCAATGGGCACTCTGGGTCTCGATAAGCAGAGGAGGTGTCAGGTGACAACCAAGACAGTATGTGCCTTCCGCATTCTCTACCTCGGGAAGCTAAGAGATGCTGCCAGAAATGGCAACTTTTTCCTTGTCAACACAATCACAAACATGAAATGCAGCTGAGTAACTGGTCGCAAATGGGAGATCGTGCTCTGCTGGCGTCTGTGATATGGGGCACAAAACGCTCCCCTGCTCTGCCTGTTCCTCACCACAGGAGTGCCGTAACTATCTGTTTGTTGAGTGCCAGCTCACAAGTACCTCTCAGGTAGAGCAAACTACAGTTACCTCTGCTTTTAAACACCAAAGGAAAACACTAAAGACTACAGAAAGCACAAAGCAGAATAGCCTCCGAATGCCCCTAGGCTGTCTGTGATTGTCATTTTGAAGAATTGTTACTACTCTATTTTGACGCCAGTGGACATATTGAACTTCTTTCCTTAGTGCCATTGATGTCAGCAGGATCAAAGGTGTGTGTGCCCATGTCTGTGTGTCTGCACAGGCCTGGCAGGAGGTGAGATGGATGAAAGAGGAAGAGGGGAGGAAAAATGGGCAACTGAAGAAGAAATGAAAGATGAGGGTGGATGAAAGCCCTGATCTGAGGTTATGTGGCTCATGGAAGATGAATTGTATAGTTCAAAGAGGGGACCAGCACACGTATCTCCTTCAAAGGCATTCTGCCCCCGGTGAACCACATTCTCTGAGCTTATTGAAAGAACCAAGAATCCCATTTATTGTGGGCAAGACTGATCCCAGGTATAGAAAATGGAGGCATTGGGCAGACTTGCAGCTGCGCCTTCTAGCTAGCTGTCAGGTCGTCATGAAAGCAGATGAATCTTTACGTACTTCTCTGAATGACATTTGTTTGGTAACTGTTATGTGCCAGGCACTGTGATAAATGTTGGGCATATGAAGTTGAATAACAAAGTCTAGGCCAATCCAAAGGAGATGTAGAACTATCCCTTTTATAATACAATTGGATGTGTCTTATAAAAGCCTGAAGAATAGCAGTACTCATTTAACCTAGAGGAAAGGGATACTTTCTGGAGGAAAGAGAGTTTCCAAAGGACACTTGAAGATGACAGGGAAGCAGAATTTAATCAAGTGGACAAAGACAGGGGAGTTTTAAGAAGAGTAAATAGCCATAGCTAACACATATACTGTCTGTACCAAGAACTAGCCTAACCCTTTACATATCATTTAACTGTACTACTACAACCATATCAGAGAAGCCAAATCATCATGCACATTCCCGTTTTACAGATAAGGAAAGTGGGGCTGGAAGAGAGTAAGCAACTCGATTAAAATCAAACAACTAATAATGGACAGAACCAAAATTTTAACCCAGGTTGTCTGTGTTTGAAGTCCATGCTCTTAACTACTATCATATACAGACTGCCTTTTCTTGCTAGGGGAAAAAAAGGAATAAAGAAATGAAGTGTTGAAGTGCCCTTGGATTAGTTCAAACAGTTGATAAACTTGTGGATCAGATGTTGTAACAAGTGCTGATGTTACAAAGATGAATAAGACTCATTTCTTACCCCCAAGGTACTTAAAATATAACAGGGAGAAAGACCCTTAAACAGGTAATTACAATATAATGTGGAGTAATGTTTAGATATCTTAGCTGATTTTCTTTTCATTCCCTGTAATTCTTTTTTACTCAGTGGCTCTTTCTCCTATCTAAACCATATATCAGGATTGCTAAATCAGAAAAGCAGAAGAGAGGCTTTTTGAAGAGCAAAACCCAGGGTCTCAAGTACCCAGGGCATAAAGGGCATGCCATAAATGATACATTTGGAAGAATTCAGCATGATGCAAGGTCCCGCGTAGTTCTCTTCCTTCTGCCCACCCAACCACCACCCTCTCAATGAGAGGAAGTTTCCCTAGTCTGGGAGAAGAGTAGGAGAAGAAAAGGAAGAGCAAAAAAGTTGGAGGCTGGTATGAGTCCCTTGACAGATACTTTGGAAAGATCCAAGGGTAGAGAAGACCGCACCTCACTCCTTGGACAACTGGTTATCTGAGTCTGGCATTTGGGAGAAAGGTCTGAGTGGGAGAAATGAATTTGGTGTCATCAGCACGTAGCTGGTATTTATAGCATGAGGCTCAATGAAGTCACCAAGGGAAAGCCATGGGAGGTGGCAGGTCTTATGTAACCCTTTGATCCCAGATTAGGATGGATCTTTCGAGGTATCCGTGCAGATGGGGCTGGGATGTCCTTGCAGATTTTCTCTGCACCCAGTGTGATGCAATTCCCAAATTTCCCACTAGAAGCTCCATGAGGGCAGGGATATTAACTGTTTTCTTCACCATTATACTCCCAGGACCTAAAATAGTGCCTGGAATATAGTAAGTGCCTATAATTTGTGTAATGAATAAACGAATGTGCTTCGCCATATTTGTTCAAACAACAAGGAGAGGTTTGAGGCTTATTAATTCATTCAACAAATGACTACTGTTTGCAGGCACTGTTCTAATTGCTTGGAATATATCCATGAACAAGAAAAAAAAAAAAAAAGATTCCCACCCTCTTGCATCTTATATTTTGTTAAGTGACACAGACAATAAACACTGAACTAGAATTATGAGTTTACTGTAGATATTTTTCCCTGAAAGATCAGGCTGAAATCACCCTCTCTGGGACCTTGCCTGAAATTGTACCCCTCCTTGATGTCTTCTCCTTACCCCTCCTGCTCCCCACCCCCCTTCTTGGTTTCTTCTAGGAGCACTTCCTTATCACTTCCTTGCACATAAATCTGCCTCTCAAGGTCTGCTTCTGAGGAACCCGATCTAAGATAGGCATTGTGCTGGAAATTAAGCTTAGTTATAGGAAAACAATTTTTACTTCTTGCATCCTGAGTTTATAGCTTGAGCCTGGTACCTGCTGCAAGTGCTACAATCAAAATTTGGACAAAGAAGTGGCACATGGTCCAGTGTGGAGGAATCAGAAAGAGCTTCCTGGAGGATGAGAAGAAATTAGCTGGGTGAAGAGTGGTGTAAGTTATGCTAAAAAGAAGGGATATGAAGGACAAAGGTGCAGGAGTCACAATGCGTGGGGACCTGTAACTGGCTCAGTAGGTCTGCAACAGAGAGTTGTGGCATATGGCCACAGAGAAGCATGCCTGGACCATAGTGGGTATATGGGGGAAGGATGATGGCAGAGGGAGCAGCCAAAGATGATGCCAAATGGGCAAAGGGATCAATCATGAAAATCTTCCAAGTTAAGAATGTGAACTTTTCCTAAAGGCATTCAGGGTCATGGAAGAGTTTTGTTATTAGGTCATATAGTTGCATGGTGCAAAATTTAAAAGTACAAATAGTTCACAATTAAAAAGAGAGTCTCTCTCCCCCTTCCTCCCCTAGCCATGGAAACCACTGATACAAGTTCCCTGAGTATCCTTCAGGAAATATGCTTTGTCTATATAAGCAATATGTACATATAACCCTGCTTTGTCAGTGATGATCCTTGCATATCACTGCAGAGTTTTAAGTAGAGGAATGATATGATCAGATTAGCATCTTATAAATATTATCGTAACTGGAGTGTACAGAATAGATTGGGAGGGGAACAGTGCAGGAAATAAACAGTTTCTGACATAAGATAGTAGGAATATAATGGAGAGAAAAAGAAGACTTTAAAACTAGCTTTTCTCATCAAATAATAATCTCCAGTGTTTATTTAATGCCTCTCTTGTGAAGAGCTCAGAGCATCTTCATTCCATCCCCAAATTATATCATGATGGCCAGCTGAGGAAAGGTTTTCAAGCTTACAATTTGCTGATGGAAGAGACAAGGTACATACAAAGGTGAGTTTAGACCCAATTCTGGGTCAAATAATCTCTCCCTTGAAAATCCTAACTCTAGTGTCTTAGTGGTCCCAAACCACCAGTGCAATAAATGGGCAACCTTCACCAAGAACCATGAATCAGTTACTGCACCAACAAAGTAAAGTAATGATCTAAAAGCTCCTAGAAAATGGAGGAGGATTTTTTTGTCCTGATGATTACAAATCCTTTAAAGACTCTGGAGTAACACAGAGTATTACTAAGTTACCAAAATTTCAAATAATTGTTTTTAGATGCAAAAGAAAAAAAAAAAGATTTTAGACACAAGGCAGACTCTCCCATTAAGGGTTTTTGGACAATTAATTGATTTTGCTTATGTCATCCAAAACCAGTGCTCAAGACACATTCAAAAACCATGATGGCTTCTCTTTTACAGAGGCAGACATGGAAGGCTTTTGTAGTCAGACTTCCAAGATGGCCTCCAATAATCCCCATCTCATGGGACTCTTGTCCTGTGGAATTCCCTCCCATTAAGGTAGACTGGATCTAGTGACTTGCTTTCTAATAATAGATAAGGCCAAAGAAACAGGGTGTCCCTTCTGTGATTTTGACTTCCATCTTGCTGGCAGATTCTCTTTACTGCCTACTAGGTTTCCATGTTTTGATAAAGCAAACTGCCATGTTGCAGAGGCCCAACAGCAAGAAACTGAGTTTGGCCTCCAGCCAATAGCCGGCAAGGAATTGAATCCTTCAGTCCAATACCCTGAGAGTAACTGAATCCTACAACCAACTATGTGAATGAGCTTGGAAGCAGGTCCTTCGCCAGTCCAGCCTTCAGATGAGAATGCAGCCCCTGAGCTAACATCTTGATTGTCACCTTGTATGAGACATTGGAGTAGAAGATCCAGCTAAGTTGTGTCTGGATTCTTGAACCATAGAAACTGAGATAATAAATGTGTATTGTTTTAAGCTGCTAAATTTTGGCATAATTTTTTACACAGCTATAGGTAAGTAATGCAAACACATTGCCAGCATATACAAAACTTAAATCACTTTATTTACAGAGACCAATGTTAAGCTGTTAAACATAATGTGTACCCTTCTCATGAACTCAATAGTACAACTTAGTGGCCCAAATGCTAACCAGAGAGCTTACTTGACTGAGACTTAGATATGGGTGGGTCTAGAAATTCACAATCCTGTCTTCAGGACAACTGCTTCCTGGGATGTTCCCTTAAGATGTTTTTCAGGACTTTCCCATTGATTCAAGATCCTGTGAGGAGGACACTGAGGAAGCTGGTGTTACCTCTGTGACATAGGAAAGAAAAGAGGCTAGACTGCATGCTTATAGGCATGTCACACAAAGGCGAAGCTGTCAGCAATTCCAGCATCACTAGGTTCAACAGGAGAGCTCTCAAGACACTTAGGCAGCCCTACAAAAGCCTTAAATGGAGACAAGAAAATTGGAGTTGGGGAATATATACAGTCATTTCTAACAGATAATGTCTAATTATCCTAATTTATTTGGGAGGTGAGATGAGACGAAATTCCATGGACTAAGAGAGTTTTCTCTTCCTTTCATTCCAGATATTTTCAACCTGTCTTCACTTGAAGTTTATAAGCCTATATTTAATGAGCATTGACCTAGGGGATTTGAGAATATGACAAAGAAGTAAAAATCAAAGTCTCTGCTCTTAATGACATTCTAATGGTGAAAATAGGACACATAAGATAAAAAGCTACAAATACCAAGCAGGAAGTCCTGATTTCACAAAAGGTAGTAAATATATAATGCGCCTGACCTATGTGAATCCAGTAAGAATCTCATTTCACTAACTTAGTTGTCTAAGAAATAACCAATTAAGACTTTTTTCTTAATAAAAATGAATCCATCTGTGGCCTCTCTCTCAACTGGCTAGTGGGAAATTTGATAACAGCCATTATTTGGGGCCCTTCTCTTTCAAGGATTGCTACAGAATTCCACCTGAAAGATGGACAAAAGGCCTTTAACTTCAAATACAGTGTAGCTGTTGCTGGTTCCTCACTGCCCAGGCCCACAGTGGCCCTTTGAACATGGAGGGTGGGTAGTAGTCTCAGGGCAACTCAACTAAGGAGCAGAAGACAGAAATCCAGACCTTCTCTGTCCATCACTTACAGTGTTCCTTGGAAAAAACTCACTCACCTGTTTAAAGGCTTTGTTTTGCTTTCTGTAAAACTGAGGGCAAACACATTTGTATTCCAACTGCCTCATCCAGAGGCACAAAGGCGGTTTTCTCTCACTTCTACACTTTTCAAAATAAGTTCTCATGTGTTCCTTCTGGAAGGTAGGCTAGTCAGGAATTCTTGTGCCCATGTGACTGATGAAGCAATCGGGACATTGCCATATGAGGTTCATCCAAACACACACAGAGCAGGTCCACAGCCAAGTCAGAGTTAGAATGAAGAGTTCATGAGGACACTGGATTCTTTTTTTTTTAATTTATTTTATTGAAGTATATTTGATTTACAATGTTGTGTTAATTTCTACTGTACAGCAAAGTGATTCAGTTATATGTATATTTACAATACATTCTTTTTCATATTCTTTTCCATTACGGCTTACCACAGGATATTAAATATAGTTCCCTGCACTATACAATAGGATCTTATCTATAGAATGTTGTTTATCCATTCTATATATAATCGTTTAGTGCGCTGGATTCTTTATATTGCACTGTGGCTGCCAAAATAGTTGTCACCAATTTTTATACCTCAAGTAGAGATTAAAATATGCATATCGAAATACTGCAGATTGTGGGTTACCTTGTTACTTGAGATGGACCATCTCTAGTCAGAGAATGGTATACACATCTAGGTAGGGAATTAGGACTAACAAGACAATGGAGAGCAGAGGTAGGCTTTTGTTTTCGGTTGATAGGAATGGTTTCTACTGTATCTTTGTTTTTCATATTGGATCTTTCTCTGCAAATGTATGGATACAGCACAGAGTCATCTATTACCTGTTTCCGAAACATCATCAAAAGCCCCATGGGCAGCAGACTATAATGCAATGTGCCAACATGACAAGTGTGAAGTGTGTCAAGTCAGGGAACACCATAAATCCTCTATTCAGTTCTCAAAGAATATGATACACAAATGCCCATTTGTCTTGCTCTCTCACACCTTCCAACATTTTCATAGAAGGCTCTGATAGGCTAGTGAGGGCTGCCTCTGTGCTGAGCTCCTGAGGGCAAGACTCATTAGCCATGTGGCCGTCTCTAAAATTATTACATCCAAACACTCAAGGAAAATAAGAACCTGAGGTAGCACACCACCCCTTGCTGCTATCATTTGTCAAAGAGTGGCACCATTTAGAAATGACACAGGACAACAAGTCCAGAAGCCTCTAGAACAAACAAGAATGATTCTTCACTGAAGACAGAGCGAAAACACAATCTCATCCATCCACATATCAATTATACCAGCGATGAAAATAAGTACCAGTTCACATTCCCAAGGCCTGAAAAAAAGTCAGGCGGGCCATAAGGGAATTACATTATAGTTAAAATAGAAATCAGATCTAAGGAAAAATTAAATGTGTTGTACCCTGTCTCTACTTGCGCTCATCATGACTCTTATTTTTTCAGGGAAAAAAACTAGTTTGTGAAGAGAAACTCAACATTTGACTACAGAAAAATAGATACTTCTCTCACCCCTAATGTGGCAAATATGAAGAGGTAAAGAGAGGTGGCAGGGACATTCAAGAGAGAGGAACGCGCCGACTCAGTCAGGCTGGAAAGATGACCAAGAGGAAGAGGTACTCTAAGACCAGAGAATGGGCAAAATGTGAACAATAATAGCAAAAACATATGAAGTATACACCTAGTGCCAGGCCTTGCTAAACTTTTCCCATGTATTTTCTCAATTTAATGTCACCAACAATATATGGATGATGGATGATACCATGATTACCCCATTCACTGATGAGAAAACTGAGGCACAGGAAGGGTATGTGACTTGAAAGTTAAATATTTGAATTCAGGCAGCCTGCCCCAGAGCTCATACTGTTAACGACTAAGCCAATAGTTTTCAAACTTATTCTTGAAGCAGAATTCCCCGGAGGGTTGTTAAAAACCCAGATTGCTGGTCCCAGCCCCAGAGCTCTTGATTCAATAAGTAAGACCTGGGAATCTGCGTTTATAACAAGTTCTCAGATGATACTGATGTTGCTGGTCTGGGGACCACACTTTGAGAACCACTGCCTTAACCTGCGCTGTTCTTTTAATGGGTGAGAGGTCTAGTTTGAGGGGAATAACATTATCAAACTCATAGATTAAAAAGAGACCAAATCAGGTAACAGTGAAGAAACACACCTCACTGTAGTAAACCTCTTTTTCAAAAGAATGTCACAGCTGAGACTTGAAAACCCTAGAGTGAATATTGCAGTATACAGACAAAGATATTATCCTTTTTATACATAAAGGATAAAATGAGGGGGACCTACAGATTAGGTAAGAGCAAACAAACTTTTACAGGTGAAGTAAGGCAGACAGCTGCACCAGTAAAAGCTATTGTCATGCACTTACCCCAATTATGCTTAAGTTGAAAGGAAAAAAGACAAAAAGAATACTTTGATGCATGTGTGGCCATACAACCACATGCTATATCTATATTCCAACCAGCCTGCTAAAAAAGCAACGTGGGTAATCTTCTCCAACTCCATGTCAAAATCTGAGAATTTATTTAAGTTTAGGAATCCAGTGGAATCCATTATCTTTGGAACGTACAACAAGAGTTAACTGAGACTCTCAAGAAAACTTTTATTTTTGGACCACAAGAGGCATATATTTAAACAGAGATATTTGTCTTAAAACAATACATATATGTGTGTATATACATATATATAAAAACCAGACAGTACAGACAAATACAGCATAACAGCTCTTTTCAAGCGCCAATTGCTGTTAGAATGGAGGGTCACAGCCTCTGTATAATAATGTCATATTTATTAGAAGTAAGTGAAAATGAAAGGAAAATCAGGAAAGCAATAACTACTGTCGATGCAAAAAATAAATAAATAACAATTTTTTAAAAATTAAATATTTTTAAAGCAAAGATTTTCCTGTACTAACCAAAAAGCCCCCCCAAGCCTGGATACTACTTTTATTTCACTATACTGATAGTTTTGACATAGAAAAGCATGTACAAAATAAAATTGGCCATATAATCATTCTTTAGACACTTTCTATGACAACGCTCAGAGGACACAAAGGGTTTGTGCATTGTGATTGTCATGATGAGGTTACAGCTTAACTGGAAAGACTTTATATTTTTTTTATATGTGTGAATATGTCTTTATCTCCCAGAGTGTCTTAGTTTTATTCAATCATGAATTTGTACTGAATCCAGAGGGTGGTGCAAAACATCCTTTCCCATGGAATCCCACGTACAGCCCACTTCACTGTGGTAGTTTGTGTCTCTTTTCCCTTGGATCATTGAGAGGGGGTGAAAGATATCAATGAAGGGAGAAGAAAATTATTTAGCCTGATAGCTAGATAGTCAAATATGATTAAGTATCACATACATTGTGCAAACAATAGGTCCCTGTAAGCTTGGAGGACGGAGGTATCATGGAAATCTTAGCAAATGTTCTGAGAGACCATGGGACTTTAGATTTGAAGGAAGCTTGAGAGATAACAATAGGGAGAGAACACAGGGTATTTCTGAACAAGGCTCAGCAGGAAGACTTGATCTAGTACATGCCATCATGAAGAAGGCATTAAGTACAGTCATGTGATAGGGACGGCAAAGATCCAAGGAGGGAAAGTGCCTAAGTCTAGTGTAGAAAACCAGCAGAACAGAGACGAACTCATTGTCACACCAAGGGTGACTTCACGGTACAGGCATTTGAGAGGAGTGATGTAAACAAAGTAATGGTTTAAACAGACAAGATAGCAGCATTTTATGGGACACATCTGAGGAGAGAACATCACCTAGGAAACTACTGCAACAACCCCGAGGTGAAATAACAAGGACCCAACCTCAAGTCAGGCCAGTGGGAGTGTAGGAAGGGATGTGTGACTGTGAGCCGGGAAACTAAGGAGAAGTATCTGTGTTGGCTCTGACTGTCTGGAGGGGAAGTAAAAGTCAAGGAATGATGTCAAGCTGTTCAGTCTCAGTGTCTGGCTAGAAATAGCAACTGAGGCCCAGATGGGTTAAATCACTTGCCCGGGCTCAGGTTTAGCCAATGGCAGCGTAGCTTTTAGATGTTTGGGATCTCAGCTCAGCCTTTTGTTCAGTAAATCAGCTGCTTTTGAATGTTTCCTTCAAAGGTTTTGAGTCTTTACATTACTCCACATCACAGTAACTCTAAAACCATGTGGCCCATCTTAGAATGACAACAACAAAAAAGAATAGTATCTTTTCTACCTCCTAAGTTTTAATTGAAGTGAGTGGCTTTAAAAGAAATACTTTATATTTCAAATCCTAATATATTATCTCTTTATAATGTCATTTATAGATTTTTTCTAAACAGAAGCTCTGTACCTCATTGGTACCTCATGGTACCTCATTCCCTAGACAGAGTAATCTCTCCCAAGTCCTCATTCTTCATTGATTTTAAAGGTTCTTTTGAGCAGAGTTCCTCAATCCTGGCCCTTGACATTTGGGGCCAGATAATTCCTCACAGTTGTTGCTTTCTTCTGCATTGCAGGAAGTTTAGCTGCATCCCTGACATCTGCACGCTAGTTGACATTAGCACCTCCCACTCCAGTTGTTAACAATCAAGAATGTCTCCAGACATTGCCATATGTCCCCTGGGGGGACACAATCACTTCTAGTCAAGAACCACTGCCTTAGGGGTATTTGAAAAAATGTACATTAATGAAAATATTTCTATTCAGCAGTCTGCCTAATGGGAAAACCAAGTTCTGTCTTGAGATAGTGGTTTTCTTAGGTATGGATGGGGGAGTTTGGGGGGGAGTTGGAAAGACAAGACTCAATCATCAGTCACCAAGTTTTACTTCAAATTCTCCTTCGTGGGATATCAATATATCTGGAGTCAAACAGACAGTTATTTGCTTCCAAATAGAACCCAAAAGTATTCTGTGGTCTTTAAGAAACAGGACAAAGAACTGTTTTCTATAAACCCGTAATAGGGAAGAACAAATCTGACTCCATATTAGATCTGTTTCTTTTACTTTAACCTTGGTATTCTACTGCATTTTCTTCCAGTTATGAATGTTGACTATAGCCTGATATATACAAGATAGCCCATTCTCAAAGCTCTGACCTTTAAGGGTATAACACTTTTCCATTCACATAGAGATAAATAGTTGTAGAATTTGTCTTGTTGGAGGTTTACAGGAACATCGTGACCTGACCTACGTGGACACCTGCAAGAACATAGGATTCCAACACCAAGAAGTGTGCAGTAACCAACCAAGCCCCTTCCTCTCCTTGCCTTTAAAAATGCTTTGCTAAAACCCTTCAGGGAGTTCGGGTTTTGGGGGGCATGAGCCACCTGTCTCCTTGCATGGCCCTGCAACAATAAACTTTTCTCTGCTCCGAAGTCCAACATTTTGGTTTGTTTGCCCTCAATGTGCATTGGGCACACGAACTTACATTCAGTAACAAACCCACTCTTCATTTACAGTCATTTAAAGTCTTTTTTATCGGTTTAGAAGGGATCTTTTCTCTTAAAACAAACAAAATTGCACCCACCTTCAGCAAATTTCAATGTTCAGGTTATAAACCCCCCAAAGGGAGCTCAGAGTGGAGGACAGATCTGCGCTCCCTGCCACTAATGGCCCTTGTCTATCAGACAAGACCAAGGAAATGGCTCTTTATCCAAGAAGGGCATGGCTATTACTGCACACTGATCATCTACCCCAAACAGGCAGGCCTGGGAGGGAGTAACATAACTGATGAGACATAATGTACCATCAACATCAAATTCTATAACTTCATCTTTCAGGTTTGTCAGGAATTGAGTAAAGAAATAGGGACCTGTTAGGTTTAATCCTAAACTGACAAGATATTTGTATTTATGCGGCAAGAAGTTACATCTGCCAACCAGGCTCCTGGCTGCCTTAAGTAAAAGCTTCATGTCAGCTCTTCTGTTTACTCAATCTCAGGCTGCTTTCTGGTCACACTTGCTTTCCTATATATTTATATTGAAAGAATACATTCTCAGCAGCTTTTAGGGCCTTAAATGCATTTCAAGAGGAGACCAAGCCCAATCACTGTTACTTAATTAACACAATTGTGAAGACTTCAATCTAGCTACACAATAGCTTTCCTGACCTTGCAGAAGGAGGCAAGACTTCATTATTGAGTATATTGTTTCCTATAAACATATAAAACTCCTACAATAACAATCCCATCAGCCGAAATGAAGTTATCTGAGAACAGAATTAAACTCTAAATGACCTTTTGCTCTACTCCGTAGCCCCCTATTAATAATTTCTAATCTAATCAGTGTGGATAAATGTACTAAGGCTGGTCATGCCAGGCACAGGGCCAGCCCGGCCAATTGCCGTCCATCTGATTCATTCCAGTCCAGAGCTTGTCTGGAAAAGATGCATCCTTTGCTGAGAGGCCACTGCCTGATTTCCTCTTTTGTTATCTTTTAGTGGCAAAGTCATGTCCTTGTAACTGATAGACACGTTTCTTTGTAAATAACCCTGGAGTGACTGATAGAGCTTTAGCCAGACAAAGGCAGCAAATAGCAAGGCATTACTCATGCCAAGCCGGAGAACACTGTGTCATGGCTGACAAATTTATGGGAGATATGAGCTCACCTCTTGCACAAATATATACTTTCCTGGCAAATTCATCACATGCTTTAATGGCCCCGTACTGCATTTGTCAGCTGTCTGTCCCTGTGCCTTGTTGCCTTTGGTTTCCTGTCAAGGATTGTTTGTAGAAATCATCTTAGTGGCCCCATTCTTCAGCGGTGAGGCCCAAGAAAGATCAATGATGACACCTGTATTGATAATATTTTACTTTCAACTATTTGGCTGATAAATCATTTTAACAATGCTGATATGTTTATTGAGTGTCTGCCAGTATCAAAATCATATGGAGAGCGATGCCAACCTAAATCTTTGCTTTGTTGGTCTGGATTTGATTTCTTTCTTTTCATTTTCCCATAATTAAATGTGCCCTGGGATAGGTCTGACTTGTCCATCTCAATCGAGAGCACGTGAAAACAGGAAAAGAGGTGACCTTGTACTTCTACACATTTTTTTTTTTTTTTAAAGAAAGAAATGGTAGCCTTGTGGTTACCCTTGGCCGACAGGGGAGTCATTAGGAGGGAGAACAAGGGGGTTTTTAGGGTCCTGGTAGTGTTCTGTTTCTTTTTTTGTTTGTGTGTGTTTGTTTGTTTTTGGCAACGTGGCATTCGGAATCTTAGTTCTCCCACCAGGAATCAAACCTGTGCCCCCTGCAGTGGAAGCACGGAGTCTTAATCACTGGACCACCAGGAAAGTCCCACGTTCTGTTTCTTGACCCAAATGTTAGGTATAAAGATGTGTTTGTCTGTGAAAATTCTCTGAGCTCTTCTTTACCATATGTGTACTTTTTGGTATGGACATTGTACTTCAATAAAAAGTTACACAAAAAATTAGCAGACATCACACACACATATATATTATGAATATACAGGCTCAGATTCAGTGTTTGCCACCTTGAAACTCTATTCCCTATAATCCCTTCTGTTTCTCCCTGTAAATATTGTATGTCTAACATGGAAATGTCTGACAAACATTTTGGAGGTGATTATTTTGCCACCTCTGCCCCAGAATTTCAAAGAAAATTTTAGGGTTCTCAAATTCCTTAGCCTTTGCCTTCTCTGTAAGACAATTTTGTCATGGATTCCAAGGTCCCTATGAGGAAATAGAGAGACTAAGGCATCAATAAGAAGAGATAGAATTCTCCCTTGATTTCTCATTCAAAGTACCTTTGATTCAAGTCATGTGCTCAATCTATGTCTAAGGAAATATTCAGATAAATATAAGCATTCAGATGAAAAGTGAAAAATCCAACCACCTGAATTGACTAAGTCATTATCAAAAACACCTAGATGCGTGGGCTTCCCAGAAGCCCTCAGCAGGCCATCACTTTCTTGTCATTAGCCAGAACTGCATCCTATAGCTCCTCCATCTTCAGGGAGGTCTGGGAAAGAGATTTAGCTTCTTCAGCCTCTATATTAGAGTCAGGTAATGAGATGACATTTGAGAATGGTTGTTGAATTGGCCAACTCATAGTTCTAGCTATATGAGTAAAAGCCCAAGCAGGCCACAGGCAAAATAAATACATAGGGAAAGTCCAGGGAAGAATTATTTCAATTAGTGGTTTCAACCTTGGATGCTTATTGTAATCACTTGGATATCACCCACAGCGATTTTAATTTAGTTGGTCTTGGGTGTAGCCCTGGCATCAGGATCTTTAGAAGTGTCTCTAAGTGATTCTAATGCTCAGCCAAGACTGAAACTTCTGGCTTAACCAGATAATTCTAAAGACTTGTATGCCCAAAGAAAATGGCAAAAGTGTTAGACGTATCACCAGCCATTACTTTTGTGGATTTCAAGTTGAAGATTAAACAAAGGTTTAAAAAAGAGCCTATAATTGGAAAAAATGTAAGAGTTTGGAAAAATTATCCCCTGATTTTGTAAACACTTGAGTGACAAATGGGCATTAGAACATGAACAAGTTTATTCTGTGGTGTGTCGATTAGTTAACACTCAATTTAATACTTGGATCTATTAGCATAAAATGTAGGCAACCTTATCTCTGTAATTAATTGGAAAACTTGGGCACTGTTATGTATCCACGTCCTAGCTCCATCACTTCCTAGCTGTGGTCTCATGAAAAGAATGAATTTCTCTGAAAGCCTCAGTTTTCACCACTTATAAAATGGAAGAAATGATTGGAACTACCCCAAAAGGCTTGCCGTAAGGAATGACTGAGATGATCTGGATAAAACAGTTCATGGTAACATCTCAGTATCATCATTGTTCCTGGCAACCCATCCAGCATGCTCATTTACAACATCAGTGTTCCTGAGAAAGAATTAAGAGGAATTGGATCTGATAAACACTGAGAAGGCAATTAAATAATTGTTATTATATGAGGCTTGTGATCAACTACCAAGTACTATTCAGCTATCCAGGGGCAAAATATTTTAAAATAAATATAAACTGCTGCTGAATTGATTTAGGTTAACTATGATAAAAATAATTAACTATGAAGGCAACAAAACATCACAATCCATACTACAGGAAGCAATGGCCTCTCCTTTTCAGAAGGCCTGTTTTAAGAGGAGATATTTTCATCTGTTTTAGAATCGTGGGAGCCAGGAATGTGGTGAGTAAATTAACTTTCAACATCCTTTTAAGCTTTATAACTCAACAGTTTCTACTCACAGATATCAACTCAGGGAGATGAAATTCGGATTTCAGTTTAGAAATGGTGCTATTTCAATTCCACTGAGATCACGGACTTGTTTGTGAAATGCTACAGCGAAAGCTGCGTTGCCTCCAAAATGTGAAAGGTCTTGGCCTGAACAAACCAAGGCAGAAGACTCACCCCCATAAGAGTGGTACCCCCAGGAGTCTGTGGGCAGAATAGATGCCATTCAGGCTGTCCAGTCTGTCCCCAGGACACTGGCTCTTCCTCTCCATCAAGCGGCAGTACACAGCTAGGGCCGCACTGTCCCAGGTGATTTGGGGTTTTGCTCCCTCACTTCAAGCACTCTTTAAATAAGAGACCTTGTCGGTTTCTATTAGGTCTGGCTGAGAGAAGGTGCTCCATAAATATTTGTGGAACGAGCTGATCATTCTGATGAAAAGAACCTCCTTTGTTCTCTTGGACCATTGGCTTTACCATTTACTCAATGGCCTGTGGCTTCCTGGTCTGACAAATTTATAGCACCTGTTTATGTCTTTCTCACCCACAGGTTTCAACAGAATACCTGTGGCTGTACTTACAAGAGGTGACCAAAAGGACCCATCCATTTTGGCAAGCACCTCTGGTCTGAAAGGTCCAAATCAGAACTTTCACCGCATTCTGTCTGGCACTCACTGGTGGTGACAACACCTCAAAAGCCCTGCTTGGGCCATGTCTCACCATGTGGACACACACAGACCACTGACGGAAAATGGGATTTTTGAACCAGTTTGAATGACCGGCCTATATGTGTAAACAGCCATGGTCACTTTTTCTGCATAGTATTGAATGTGCTCATTCTAACGTGGTTCCTACTATGCTGTTATTTTCCTTTAAAAGTAAAATTTCTTTCAGAAAGCTGGAAATTTCTGACATAATTTCACATCCATTCTTTCCCCTTGCCTTCCAAAAGAGCCGCTCACAATCTGAATATTAGTCAGCACATAGCAAAAGAAAAATAACTTATGATTATGATCATCGTTATTAGTTTTCCATAGAATCTCAAGGACTTATTGATATAATTTAGAGTATGCCATTAGACGGAAATCATTATTTTCCATGTGATTTTTCCTGTGGAGGTATAGATTGAGAAATCCTGCTCTATCTTTCCTGGAAGTGGAGACTCGTCTTTAAGAACAATGCATTTTCCTCAAATAAAATGGAATTAGCACTATGATTAATCAGTAGTAGGAGTAAGTCTGTCACACTCTTGCCATGTTTTTCCTACTACATTTTTCCAGGTCCTCACCAGCAAAGCTGGTTCTACTTTACCATTTTCAGCATGTTTTTTCTTTCTAGTTCTTATGAGGAAAAATTATAGAGTTTTCTGGTGCTATTCCCAAATGACAAATGTGCACCCAACACCCCACATGACAGGAGAAGAACCAGAGAATAATTAATTATTCCATTATAATTCCTGCCTCAGAAATATCTGGTACTTAACGTAACAGTGCAAACATTCCACCCCATGTTGGTTATCTTTTTTATGTATGAATCTTATCTCCTCATGTAATAAGCTCCCTGAGGGGAAGGAGACCACCATTTATTGAAAAAACCATAGCCCATTTTGTAGTTCATTCTATGTATGACCAAGAGCCTGCGAGGTCTTCACAGATGAGGAAAAAGTAAGAGGTCTGAGTCAGTCTTGCAAAGGCACAGAGCAACTGTGGAACGTTTTCCCCGCCCTCAGGTTGAGGTCGTCCAGGCACTCAGTGAGGGTTTGCTAAACCACGTAGACAAGCCTCAGTAATCATGGTCAAGAGATTAGTACTAAGACCCTGGTATTTCCAGAATGTCTGTTACTTGAGTACTCCTGAGACTTCCGGAGTCACCGTTGACTCTAAGAACAGCCTCAGTTTAAACATCAGCATTGGCTCAGGCTTCCATCCCACATATTTTGAGAAACTCGGCCTCCACCACCCCACCCCACTATTCATTAGTCATTTAAAGTCAATGTTCGTTGCGTCATTGGATGCAACGAACGCCAGGCTCTGAGCACCGGGCTTTATGCTACCTACTTGGGAGAAAATGCCAAACCGGAAGTCTCTTCCCACGTGGAGCTTACGTTCCACTGGAGATGTTAATTATTCATTGCTGTTTCACAAATTACCCCAAAGCTGAGCCACTTCAAACAACACGTATTTATTACATCATAAGGTTAGTTGGGGGCCCCTGACTCAGGGTCATGGGGCTACAGAGGGTCAGCTGGGCTGCTGTCACCTCAAGCCCAGCCGGGAGAGGATCCATTTCCAGTTCACTCGCGTGGCTATTTACACGCCTCAGGCCCTTGCTGACCGCTGGCCAGAGACATCAGTTCCTTGCCACGTGGGTTTCTCCATAGGCTACTCACAACATGCCGGTTTGCTGCCTGCAGAGCAACGACTCCCAGAGAGAGAGAGAGGGCAAGAGGCGGCAAGACGGATATTACAGTCCTTTTCGTAAAGTACTTGCATTACTTTTGCTGATTCTATTCGTTAGAAAGGAGTTACTAGGTCCCACTGACACTCAAGCTGGTGGAAATTTGCACATGGGCACAAACAAGTAGCAGAAGACAGAGATCATTCGCCATTTTAGAGGCTGCCAACCACAGAGAGACAGACTGCAAAAAATAAAGAAAGAAAAATGGAAGGTTATGAAAAGTGCTATGAAGAAAAATGCAGTGGGGTAAAGAATATGAAGTACGGGGTTAAGGGACAAGTGTTTTAAAGAGGAAGGTCAAAGAAATTTTCTTTGCAAAGGTGACATGTAAGCTAAGGTCTGAGCGATGTTTGGGAACCAGCTATGCCAGAGTCTGGGTAAAGAGCATACCAGGCAGAGGGGGCACAAAATGTAAAACCCTGAGATGGTAAGGAGTTTGGCACGTTGGAGAAATGACAAACAGTCCAGTGTGGGTAGATCCGACGACGGGAGTTATGGGGTGAAAGAGAAGAGGTCAAAGGGGCAACCGTGAGCCAGGCACACAAGATCTTTTTGACACAAGGCAGAGAGTTTGGGTTTTATTCTAAAAGGGATGGGAAGTCATCATGATCTGATCTACATTATTTCCCCAACTTTATTGAGGTGTGACTGACAAATAAAAATTGTATACATTTAAGATGTACATGATGTTTTGGTATACATATACATTGTGAAGTGATTATCACAATCACCCAATTAACACACAGTTACCATTTGTGTGTGTGTGTGTGTGTGGTAAGAACACTTGAGTTCTACTCTCTTATCAAATTTCAAGTATACAATACATTTTATTAACTATAGTCATCATTATGTATATTAGGTCTTCAGAATTTATTCACCTTATAAGTGAAAGTCCCTGTACTTTGACCAGTATCTCCCCATGTCTCCCACCCCCTGGTCCCTGGTAAGCATCATTCTACTGTCTGTTACTCTGAATTCAACTTTTTTAGATTCCACATATAAGTGAGATTATGCAGTATTTGTCTTTATGTCTGACTTATTTCACTTAACATAATGTCCTCAAGCTCCATCCATGTTGCTGCAGACAGCAGGATTTCCTTCTTTTGTAAGGCTGTATAGTATTTTGTTGTGTACCTATACCACATTTTCTTTATCTATTCATCCTTAGGTGAATACTTTGATTATTTCCATATCTTGGCCTCTGTCAGTAATGCTGCAATAAACAGGGAAGTGCAGATATCTCCTTGAGCTACTGATTCTATTTCCTTTGGATACATACCCAGAAGTGGGATTGCTGGATCAATGGTAGTTCTATTTTTATTTTTATTTTTTTAGGAAACTCCTTACTATTTTCCATAATGGCTGTACCAGTTTACATTCCCAACAACAGTGTATAAAGTTTCCCTTTTCTCCACATCCTAGCCAACCCTTATTATCTTTTGACATTTTGGTAACAGTCAACCTAACAAGTGTGAGGTAATATCTCATTATGGCTTTGATTTGCATTTTCCTGATGATTAGTGATGTTGAGCACCTTTTCATATACCTATTGGTCATTTGTCTGTCTTTGAAAAATGTCTATTCAAGCCCTTTGCTCACTTTTAAAATTGAGTTATTTGTTGTTTTTGCTATTGAGTTATATAAGTTCCTTATACATTTTGATACATATTAACCCCTTATCAGATATATGGTTTGCAAATATTTTCTCCCATTTTGTAGGTTGCGTTTTCATTTTGTTGATTGTTTCCTTTGCTGTGTAGGTACTTTTTGGTTTGATGTAGTCTCACTTCTTTGTTTTTGCTTTTGTTGACTGTGCTGTTGGTGTCAAATGAAAAAATCATTGCCAAGACTAATGGTAAGGAGCTTTTAATCTATGTTTTCTTCTAGGAGTTTTATGCTTTCAGATCTTATGTTTAAGTCTTTAATCCAATTTGAGTTGATTTTTGTCTATGGTGTAGGAGCTCAATTTCATTTTTTCTCATGTGGATACCCAGTTTCCCAACACCATTTAGTAAAAAGTCTATCATTTCCCCATTGTGTATTTCTAGTGCCTTTGTTGAAGACTAGTTGCCCATATATGCACAGATTTATTTCTGGATGCTTTCTTACATGCCATTGGTTTGTATGTCTGTTTTTATGCCAGTACCATACTCTTTTGATTACCACAACTTTGTAATATAATTTGAAATCAGGAAGTGTGACTCCTCCAGCTCTGTTCTTCTTGCTCAAGATGGCTTTAACTATTCAGGGTTATCTGTAGCTCCATATGAATTTCAGGATTATTTTTTCTATTTTATTGTAAATGCCATTGATATTGTAATAAGAATTGCATTGAATCTGTAGATTGTTTTGGGTAGTATGGACATCTTAGCAATATTAATTCTTCTGATCCGTAAACATGAAATATCTTTCCATTTATTTGTGATTTCTTCAATTTATTTCATCGATATTTTATAGTTGTCAGTGTACAGATCTTTACCTCCTTGATTAAATTTACTCCTAAGTTAGTTGTTCTTTCTGATGCTATTGTAAAAGGGATTGTTTTCTTAATTCCTTTTGGGGATAGTTCATTGTTTTTGTATAGAAATGCCACTGATTTTTGCATGTTGATTTTGTATCCTGCAACTTTACTGAATTCACTTATTAGTTCTAACAGTTTTTTGGTGGAGACTTTAGGTTTCCTATCTATAAGATCATGTTATCTGCAAAACAGAACAATTTTACTTCTTTCTTTCCAATTTGAATGCCTTTTATTTCTTTTCTTTAACCAATTGCTCTGGCTGGAATTTCCAGTACCATGTTGAATATAAGTGGCTAGAGTGGGCTACTCTTCTGATCTGAGTGTGTCTCATTCCTGAGCTTAGAGGAAATCTTTCAGTTTTTCACCTTTGAGTGTGATGCTAGTAGTGGGCTTGTCATATATAACCTTTATTATGTTGAGATATATTTCTTTTATACCTAAATTGTTGAGAGCTTTCATTATGGAATGCTACTGTATCTATCAAATGCTTTTTCTGCATCTGTTGAGATGACCATATGATTTTTATCCTTTATACTTTTATTACATTTATTGATTTGTATATGTTGAACCATTTTTCCCTCCTAGGGATAAATCCCACTTGATCATGGTATATGATCCTTTTAATGTGCTGTTGAGTTCAATTTTGTTGAGAATTTTGGCATCTATGTTCATCAGGGATATTGGCCTGTAGTGACTTTCTTGTTGCTGTTTTGGTTTGTTTGTTTTGTTTTGTTTTGTTTTTCATGTAGTTTGCATACTTCTTTTTCCCTCTTGAGGGAAAATTCTTAAGACTGTATGCCTTCTTTCAATCCTGCAAAGCCAGACTGGTACTGAGAGCCTCCTGAGTGCAGTACTCTGAATTGCTTAAGTTGTGGGATTTCTCCCAATCCCATAGAGTTGGCCAGCTTTCTGTTTTGTGTGTGTGCTTGTGAGCCATCTGTAAAAGCTTGTGGTGGGAGTGGCGCACTTGAGGAGACAGGGGGTGGGTTAGGCACACAGAGCATTGGGAGGGCCTGTGAGCACCTGGGGGGATCTGCAGGTGATAAGCCCCAAGCAGCTTGTGGGCAACTTCCTCACTACATCAACAAAGCAGTATAGTAAGATCTGTGACCCTTTCATGAGTTACAAGTCCTGGTTGCTGCACTCCCAGCCTCTCCCAAACCCTCAGCTGTGCTGATCACATCAGCATAGCTCTTGGCCTCTTGGATAGCATCCCGCGTCATAGGGAAGCTAGGCATTCACTCACCATGTCCACACTTTCCCCTGTGGGAGAAATCACAAGCTGAAAGTGTCTCTCTTGGCACTGAGCTGTGGTGCTTTGGGGAAGGGGTGGCATGGATAAAGTGAAACCATTTTTCTTACCCTCCTCAATGCATCTATTCTTGAATCTTTTGCTCTAACAGTGTGCTGGACCTTCTCTACTGAACTACTGGCCTCCTCTGTAGGTGGCTGTCAAAAAATCAATGTTCTTTGGGGAATGATGGTAGGAAACTGACTCCTCCATCTTCTAATTTACATTTTTAAAAGTTCATCTCAATGGCTTTTGTGGAGAATGGACTGTAGCAGAGCAAGGCGGGGGACAGCAAGACCAGTTAATCCATGATCTTAGCAGACCTATGAGGTGGATGGCAACTGAGACAGGAGTAGAGAAGACTCAGGGGCTTTGTTGTCTCTTAATTCCCTCCTACTCTGATATTCTGCTTTGTCTGAATTCCAATTCTCTAACCACACCTTTTTATGTAAGAGCAGTTCAGTGTCCCCCTTATTTTGCTTCCCTCCCTCTAGACCCTGACTTGGGGCTTAACTTTTCAGAAACAAAATACCCCATCAAGGTGTTTTGCCAAGCAACATTAACAGCAAATATATTTTCCTCAGCAAGACTCTTGAATGTTTTCATACCTCTCTGATATTTGGTTGGAAGGTTAGATGACAAGGGCATGGATGGGCTGAAAAGGACTCCAGAAGGAGACTTAGAGCATGCATTGCTCCTTGGAGATGGAAAAAGTAATGAAAGAAGCTGATGCAAAACATTTCCAGCAACAATGTCTCCTTGCCAATATATACTTTCAGTGTTTGGTGTTTGTTATCACCCAGGGAACACAAAAACCTTTATGGACATGAAAGTCATAATAATTCCACTTTGCCCATCCCCTAACTCCCATCCCTGTAGCAGCCTCATACATTCTAGTCACTGTAAACTCAATTCTCCAGAAAATTTCAAGAAAACTAATTTACTTCCCTCTTCAACCATTTATATTCATTTTAGCTTATTGTATTGAGTCTAGGTACCTGTGGAGTGTTCAGACTCTGTTAACCATGTCACCATTCAGAAGTATAAGAATGATTGAGGAAGAATTAATTTCTGATTCATGTAGCAATAAATTGAGGCATGTTGACTTGAGTATTCATTTTGCCAAGAAATTTGCTGCCAGATTTTATTTACAAATGTCAACATTTTCCAAAACATTGTCATTTCTTTTTTTGGATCATGCCTTCTGATGAGAGCAGGTGACTTGGGGAGGATTTATACATAATGATAGCCTGGATCCTTTTATTTATAAACTTGCAGAGTACTTGGCTCATTAATGGCTGTTGAAAATGCTAGTCTAATAAAATCATAAGAAGAGATTTTAATTGGTGCATTTAATTGCTGAAACCAAGTTGGACCAATTCCCAAACATTATCTTGAAACAATCAATCCTGGTACTGGGTGTTCCTCAAGGCAGATGTTGGGAAAGCACTTCCTGACTGGACTGGCAATTTGGTGTCTCGGGGCTCTAATCACTCACTGTACTTGGAGCAATCACTAACCCGTTTATTTAACTCCATTTGGGCAACTGAGAAATTCCATTGAGGGCATTGACAAGATTCCACAAGGCAGTAAAATGTATATAATATAATCCTGGTTTAAAGGATTTAAGTATCTGTCAATGCCCCAGCGATGACACTGGACTTTCGTCATTAAGCACATAGTAAAATTGTGAGCTAGAAGTTAAAGATTAAAGGGATACCAGGTGAACACCTCTCTTCAATTCTCGATCTTAATAGCCATCTATAGTGTTTTGTCCTCCCAACTCAGGCTCTGATTTGAGACCTGATAGAAGAAACACTCTGTACCCTCTATTCTGCAGAAGTAAGGCTGCTGATTTACCTGAGATTTATTCCTAAAGTTTGAGGAAGGGCAGAGTCAGATTTCAGGGGATGAAGATATATCGATGTAGCCCAGATTGAATCTTAATTTCCTCTTGATAATTGTGCATTTGTGTGTGTGTCTGTGTGCACATGTGTGTGAAGAGTTTGCAGATTGTTTCCAATAACTAAGCTTATCATCAGAATGACTTAAGGAGTTTTTAAAAAGCTCCCAGATGCCTAGACCAACCCATCCTGAGACCCAGGGATCTGTACTTATGAAACAGATGCTCATCCAGGTAACTGGTTATTAGCCAGGTTTAGAACCACTGTTACAATATCCATTCCTCACCTCACCCTCATCATTTCCTCTAGTGGCTCTCTTCCAGTAGTTTAGTTTCTTAAGGTTTCTATTTTCTTGTTTCCTTTATACTTTGACCTGCATTTGATCCACACGTACTGTTTCTTTGTTGGGCTTACAAAGATGTTCATCTCTCCATGTGAAACTATTATTCTTCCAATTTCTAAAAATTGGAAAGAGCACATTAAGTAGATAACTAGGTAAATGGATGTTCTTTGGGTCCTGGGGAAACTTCAACTATACACTGGTCAAGGATGGCTCGATGATCCAAAGACATTTTCATAAATCCTTATCCAAACTGAGGCAAACATGGAGAGACTGAGAGTTTGGGGCAATGCTTAAGTACTGTCAATGTCTCCAGCATCTTGAAAAAAAACCAATTTTTGATTTTCAGGTAAAATGTAGCAGAATTGTTTTCTTATTTAAAGAAAAGAAAGGGCTTAAAATGGATTACATACAACTGTAAAGTACATGTTTTTACAAAAAAATGGCTTCATGAGCTAATTCTATATGTTAGTTATAAATGAATCAGAAACATGTGGTTGCAACTTTTCTCTAAACACAAAGGAGACTAAAAATTCAGGGAAAAGGAGTTAGAGACAAACACGAAGTAGATTTTCCAAAAACTTAGATGCTGAGCAATGGTTTAAAGCACTTTATGAAAACTCAAAGCTGTCAGGTTTAATCAAATCTATTTTTTAGTTTAGTTATCAGAATCTACAGACATCTAAGAGGAATCAGTGTTAAATGAAAGTTTCTAACAAATTCCAACTAGAGGCAGTTTTCAAACTATAATCTAATTATGGTAAACTTGCTAAGGACAGGATATAAAGTAGATGGAGACATACTCAAAAACCCAGAGCTGAGCATCCAACAACTTTCAAGTAGTTTTTAATAAGCAGAGAGTACTTCAAATTGAATGATGGTTGAACAAATCAATTGTTGCTGAAGAATTTTTCCCTAATTAAGTCCTGATGGCTTTACAATTCACAAAAGAATGTACTAGGCTTTTGACAACTCCTTCTATTCCCTGTGAAAAGGGAAACCAGCCAGGAAAATCACTTAGGAAGACCAGGACAACAGATGGTACACCAAAACTGAACAATGACCTCAATAATGAGGCCTCAGAGACATGGTGAGACATTCCGTAACTTGGTATCATAAAACTTGGGTACCAGTGGTGCACTGGTCTGACCGTCAAAACTATATTCTTCTTGAGCCACAGGCCAGTATGTATGATTGGTCAAAGTCCAATCACAAACTGGACAGAGTCGTAGGAAGTATCTGGGGTCGGGGAGGAAGCAAACCTACCCAGGTTTGCTAGAGTATGACTGTTACCTTAAACAAGTCAAGATCCCGCTATGTCCATTGCCTGTGGAGTGAGGGTAACTTCATTTATTCGACCCATCTTACACAAGGATCCAAAATGAAAAGAGAAATTGCTTTGAAAATGCAAACATGCTGTAGTCAAATCAGTTGGTATTTTGTAAAAAAAATTTTTAAAAATGACAAATTTTAGACAAATTCTTGACCCTCCTCTCATTAAAAAGAGGGATCTATGGCCTCTCTTCTTGAAAATGAGCAGGCTCCATGACAGACCAATAGAATATGGCGGAAGTGATGCTGCTGGTTTCCAGGTTCAGGGCTTGAAAGGCAGCTTCTACTTTCTTTCACTTGACTTACTCTTAGAACTCAGCTTCCAAGCAGTGAAGAAACTCAAGACTCAGATGGGGAGAAATGTGGCCTGCAGCCAACAGCCTTGGTTGAGCTCCGAGCTAATTGCAGCCATGTGACTGAGCCATCTTGAAAGAAGGTCCTCCCACTTCCA
The DNA here is from genome assembly GCF_949987535.1 of Balaenoptera acutorostrata. Lineage (NCBI taxonomy): Eukaryota > Metazoa > Chordata > Mammalia > Artiodactyla > Balaenopteridae > Balaenoptera > Balaenoptera acutorostrata. Next base: position 36,086,228 of record NC_080075.1, on the reverse strand, counting down.
GTTGAGATGCCCAACTGATGCCACTGAGCTCTGCCCAAGTTGCAGATTCATGAGCAAAATAAATTGGTAGTTTTTAGTCACTAAATTTTGGGGTGATTAGTTATGCAGCAATAGATAGCCAGAATACCCACTCTCTTATATAATAATAATTATATAATAATATTGTCGTATTTTGTATAAGGAGAATTTAATTATTATACTATAATTATTATTAACAGAAATAATTATTTTTACTGGTTCAACATTAACTGTGTTCCAGGCACTATTTTATGTGCTTCACCTGCATACTTTCATCAATTTTTTTTTTTTTTTTAAATCTTATGGAGGCTACAAAGGGTTTTAGTAGAACAGTGGCAGGATCTGATATATATATATATATATATATATATATATATATATATATATATATATATATATATTTTTTTTTTTTTTATGGCTGTGTTGGGTCCTCGTTTCCGTGCATGGGCCTTCCCCAGCTGCGGCAAGCGGGGGCCACTCTTCATCGCAGTGCGCGGGCCTCTCACTATTGCGGCCTCTCTTGTTGCGGAGCACAGGCTCCAGACGCGTAGGCTCAGTAGTTGTGGCCCACGGGCCCAGCCGCTCCGCGGCATATGGGATCCTCCCAGACCAGGGCTCGAACCCGTGTCCCCTCCACTGGCAGGCAGACCCCCAACCACTGCACCACCAGGGAAGCCCTCAATTTTTAATTATATATTTATTTGTTTGCTTATCTACTCATTGTCTGTCTTACCCAGTAGACTGCAAGCTCCAAGAGGGAAAGGACTGTGTATTATTCACCACAGTATACTAAGTGCTTAGCACCATGTCTGGCATATAAATAGACATGTTCGATAGATTACCCTGCTATTTTATCACTTTTTCTTTACAAAATTTCATAAGATTTTTTTTTTTCCTAAGGAAAGAATCAACACAAATCTTGAAAAGTTCAGGACCAAAAAAGGAGCTTGGAGATTAAGAGAAGGAGTGAGGGCTCAATCCAACTCAGATGGTTTTTAGTGACTGATTAAAACAATCTAACCACTTATGCATATGGGCATAACCAAAGAGAGAAGGAAACATCAAGAAAATCACAAAATCACAAAATGAGAATAAAGAAAGAAACACCATGGTAGTATTATTAGGGAGCTTTTGCTTCTAGGCACCAAATTCTGCTGCTCTTGAAATAGATTACACCAGTCAAGTGACACCCTCTGGTCCTTCATGCTCATCCAGGAACTGAAGGTACAGCCAAGGGAAGGGTATGACCTGTACTAGACTCAAGGGTAGGATGATTTTGTCAGACAGGAGCTTGGTGTTCATGACCGCATCCGTTATTTCAGATAATTGATCAGAGCGACTAGAGGCCGCAGAATGTTTCAAAAGCATTGCCATCAACGGGGGTGATTTATATCCTGGAAGGGGCCACAACTTCACATTTGCGATATTGAGGAAAACACAGTCAGATTGTTAGGCACTTGGATGGTGTGAGGAGAATGGAACAACAGTCAACACAGCCGAAAGGACCAGAAAAGTCACTGATGCCTGGGCTAGCACAGTTGCTAAGGGTGAAACTGATGTGAAAATAAATATTTTAAAGCATATAAGAAGAAGAATAAATTGGGGGTAAACAATAGAACAAACAACTGGACCTTCCAATGGCGGATGTTCAGGCTGTACTGATAGAGGTCATGTTGTATGGAACTTCATGTATCCTTAGGCTTTGGGAAGTCAGAAGCTTAGGAGAACAGAGGAAGGGGAGCACGGAGGCTATTTTTGGAGGAAATCATATTACATCCTGGAGTTGCCATTCTCTAGCTCAGATCATGTACTGACACGGTCAAGGATTGCATGGCCACAAGTCCATTGGGCAGATATAATATGCTGATAGTGTGCAACAGTGGTGACGTACAGGGATCCCGCCCAATCCACACCCTTCCCAAAGTCCCTGAAGGGCAACACTTGGAGCACTGCTGCTCTGGATGCTTTGCCAAAAGAAACATTCAGATGTTAACACTGTTGGGAAACATGACTGAGTAAAGCAAAATACGCAAAGGCAGAAAAACTGTAAGACTCAAGAAAAATCATCATTCTGTCCATCAGGCAGGACAAGGCAATAAATGCTCCACTGGGAACTGGGTTACAACCGAAATAATAGAGTGACTAGTTTAGGTTGGAGGCATATTTCCCTAGGTGACCTCCAGATAAATGTTAAAAGAGACAGCTAAAGAGAGGCTCTGTGTACAATGCGTGTCAATTTCCATTATTTTGATAAACCCACATTGCAGCTGGTAGAGCACAAATCTCCGGTTTACATTGGGCTATTATTTAATTAGGCCAACCCTTAATGACTCATGGTATTTTGTCATTTTAATGATTCTTTATTTTTCTCACATCTAATTGGTAAATCACTGCTTATCAGAGTTTATGGTCTCTTCCTTTATTTTACCCTCTTCTAGCCGCTGTCCAAGGTAATGTGAACTTCAGGCTATTGACTTTCCTCATTCCTCAATGGAGCTTGTCATGGAAAATTAAGTTTTTGACAAATCAACAGCCTATGTGCAGTGCTTCTTACTGGGTATAACTCTGAAGAATTTGGGAACTGCCTAGTTTTGGCCTGGAGTCACACGGCAGCTTGAGACCCTGTCATTTACATCAAGCTCGAAAATATACATCTTGATACATTGCAGTATTTCTTGGACTCTGATGGTATCTGTGAGCATGATGAAAAGGGTTTTCACCACCAGATTTGAAATGTTTGGCTTTTTTTTTGTTTTAATCACAGACTTCTTTTGTTTAAAACAAGTTCAGACAGTAGAAGAGTGAAGAGATTTCAGATTAATTCACATGATATCTTCTCAGAAGTGTCTCTTTTTAAAGAAGCAGTTATTAAGCCATCACATTAGTTCCATGCAAATGGAAAGATCAGAGTTAATTAATCTTATCCTGAGTAAGAGAAATGACAAATAGCAATTAAATATTTTGTGTTCCTCAAGGAATTTGCTTGCTTACTTACTCCTTGTTTCTCAGGGGAGGGAGTTACTCTCATAATATGGAATATGCCTGGTGGAGAGGGCTAAGGCTAGTGATTCACGTATCCTGATTTTTTTCTTCAGCATGAAGAATGCATAATGGGAATTTTGGAGTCACAGAAATCTAGCTTCTAATTTCTATTCAACCATTTGCTAACTATGAAATCTTGGCTAGTTTACATGAACTCCTCATCTATGAAGCAGAGCTATAGGGCTGACCGTCCTCAGTGATCACAAAGCAGCCACCTGTTTCTCCATAGGTTAGAGCTAGTGTAAAATAAGGCCCCTATAAGAGTGCAACTTGAATCCAAAAAGGTTTTTTCAAGAACATGGAAAATATAACTTATATTTCTAATACCACATTGCTTTGCACTTTATTTTATATAGTACTTTGAGGCTAAGTCTATACCCCATAATGTTTGAATTTATTCAGATAAAACCAGATCAAATAATAGTAATACCAAAATAATGACAATAATAATTGATATTAGTCTGATGGAAGATAGTAGGTAGAAAGTACTCTTTTGGCTAAATGACCTCAAGTCATTGACTGGTTGCCTTCCTTACTAGTCAGTTGATCTTTGAGGCACCATTGGACTTAAGGACCAATGTTTTTATTGAGGAAAATAATAAACAAGTATATTAATTAGACATTGCTTACACTTTTACTGGAAGTCTAATGATTTGTTGATTTTAAGTTAGATGTCTGTCTTCATTAAAGTCATTAATACTCTAAGTGAACTTGTGCTTGAAATTCCATAACTATTTAGGAATTACACACAATTTTGCTTTATACTGCAGACCCTTAGGCAATGAACATTTTCTGATTGCAGACATGTAAAACCACAAACTGAGCTCTTTAGGCATTTGTTAATAAATGCTTCTCCTTCACAATTGAAAATGGAAATAAACACAAAAGCGTAAGGGACAGAACCGTCAACAAAATTCTATGGATATTAACGTCTCTTGGCTGTGGGTATATGTCTTCTACACCTGGTCACAAATTAGCACAGCCAGTATCTGAGGTGTGACTGGCATTGACATTCACTATTCAGTCTTCACCAAAATACCAGAAGATGTAGGACCCATGCTTTCCCAAGCCTTATTGCCCAGTGAGTACAACTATATTGCTTTTAATAACATATATCTTGAGACTATGAGCCCCATGCAGAGTCTCCCTTTCAAGTGATTTTTTAGGGGTCTTTGTGGTGGTGTAGTAGTGATAATTATAACTTTTTTTCTAATGCCCACTGCTATAGTGATCTTTGGCTCTGTGGACCACAGATGGACCCAGAGCTACAGTATGTGAAGACCTTGACCTTCCCTTGAACATCTGATCTCTAGGCAGCTTCTTCAACTATACCCAACAGGAAAGCTCCTTTAGCTCTTGTGATCAGCTTTTTCACAACTTTCTCACAGCAGAATTGTCCAGATGTTATGGGGAAGGGAAATGAGAAGAGGGAATGACGGGTTGGTGAGGTATAGAAAGATTTTATGATTACGATATAGTTTGTGATTGGCCTAAAAATTATAAAAATTGAAAAGGGTAATAAAATATCAGTATGGCTGTATTCATACAAGAACCTGTACATAGAAGTTTTACTTATAATAGCCCCAAACTGGAAACAACCCAGGTGTCCTTCAATGAATGACTGATTAAACAAACTGTGGTATATTCATACCATGGAACACTACTCAGCAATTGAAATTAAAGAACTACTGATATATGCAACAACTCCAGGGAATCCCCAGGGAAATATGCTGAGTGAAAATCCCATTAGCAATCCCAAAATATTACATACTGTACGATTCCATTTATATGACATTTTTGGAACGACAAAAACCCAGAAACAGAGAACAGATGGATGGTTATCAAGGGCTCAGAGAGGGAGCAGGAGAGAGATGGGTATAGTTATAAAAGGGAAACCCCAAAATTCTTGTGGTGATAGAACTGTTCAATATCTTGATTGTCATGGTAGATACTCAAACCTACACATGTGATATAATTGTATAGAACTAAACACACACACACACACACACACACAAATGAGTACAAGTAAAACTGGGGAAATCTAAATAAGATCTGTGGATTGTATCAATGTCAGATCCTGGTTGTGATACTGTACTATAGTTTTGCAAAATGTTACCATTGGAGAAACTAGATAAAGGGTACAGAAGATCTCTCTGTATTATGTCTTACAAATGTATATGAATCTATAATTACCTCAATTTTTAAAAATCAATTTTTAAAAAGTAGAATGTCATTTCAGATAATAAGGTATAGCATAAACCAAACAATTAAAATTTAGATCAGGTCTAAGATCAAATTTCTATAAAGTTGGTTCTATAAATATTTCTTAACCTGTTAAACTACTTTGCCTCAATTTACAAGTCAAAATTTTATGAATAGAAAGTAGAATAATGCAGCCAGAAAAAATTTAGTAAGACATTCACACTTTCAGAGAAGATGATTTCATTTCAACTTATACTGATTACACCTTGGGGAGACCACCGCCAAGTTGGTCTCATTGAACGGGTCAGACATTGAGACGGTGTCTTAGACAAAGACCGGTATAGCCTAACCCTCAAATTAAAACTCCCACCTTCCAGTGTCTGACTAGTTTAAGGGTTGATATACATAAGATTATATATCTTACATATACATGATTGTATATAAACAACGATATACATAAGATTCATATCAAGATGTGAAAAATACAGATTTCTAGACCCACACCTGAAATGCACATTCAGTAGGGTTCCATAGGGTTCTGGAGTTTTCACATCTTATAAGCAACCCAGGTGATTCTAATCTACCTGGAATCAGAAATCAGAGTCAACTGGAATGCTTATTAAAAATGCAAATTATTTTGAGAACCCACTGCTTTAGTTGCACCAGTCTGTTTTAACTTTATTCTGATGACTCAATGGAATTTATAGAAAGAGGTTTGGGTACTTAAAGGCCTGGGTCATGTTCCTATATGGTTGGGGGTGGAAAGAGAGAAGGAAGCTGTCAAAGAATAAAACCTTCCCAGCCCTCCTCTTCCAATCACAACTCATCAGAGAGCATTTTGCACAGGGAGATCAAAGGCCCTTGCCGAGGAGAAGTTGAAAGACTTTGCTGTTGTAATTCTGGGGCAGAGGTGCTTGGATATAAATGATTCCTAACTGTGGGTTTGGGGGACCCTGCTACGTAGAAATGTAAACACAGATGTCAGGCCTTTTATCCCCACTATGTAAACACACCAGCTGCCAGGGAAAGAAGGAGAAACCCTTTGGAATTAGCTGCATTTTTTTGTCATCTAGAGCATAAAAATTGGCTTCACGCTTGAATTTCCACCAGCAACGCAAAGCCCTGTTCACCAGAATAGGGCTGAACAATGAAGAAAACCTCCACTTGCTGATTGCCTCTTTTCTCTAAGTGACATTCAGTTCTTGCCTTTCTCCAACACGTGAGCGGCTGTCCCAGAAGAGGACGATGAGAAGAGATGGTAGCACCCTATCACAAAACCTCTGGACTCATGGAAAAAGGCCCTTAAGCAATATATGGCCATTTGGTCCCAAGAGCCTAAGATTATAGTCCTGTGTGACCCAGATTTAAGGAAAACGGAAGTGGCAAACTCTCGTGAGTTTTTGTGAGAAAAATAGAATGGTTTCCCGTAAAAAAGGATGTGATTATTCCAATGCATGAATATTTGAAGGGCCACAACTGGTTTAGCCACACCCAAACCACAACAAACCTCTTCTCACACTATTAAATATTTTTTTTAAAAAAAGGAAACCATGAAAGGAACCATTTCTGAAAAAAAAAATTAAATGTGCAAAAAAGTATAATAGGAAATGTATTTCTAAACAAAACACTTTAATCCATGGAGAAATGTGTCTTCAATTACATCTCGAGCTAGCATGCCAACTGGCATATGCGAGTAACTCTCGTGTTTTCTACAGAGCTTCAGTTCTGAAAGACCTGAAGAATCATGGCAAAAGCATATAAAGAAAATTCACTGGAAGGGAATTTTTTTTTTCTGAAAACGTTAATGGTGGTCAAACAGATTTCTGACAATGGACAATAAGCTGGCTGTTACATTATTAACAATACACAACAGTCCATGGTGATAAAAATAATCTGAAATTACTAAGCAGCCCACACATGTGAACTTATTTGGCAGAGGCCATTGTGGTTTAGGACACATTAGTTCTAACAAATGGTCCATCAGAGTATTGTAAAAGGATTATCACAGCAAGCTTTTTAAAGGATTCTCTTGCTTAGAAAGGGCCAGCCAAACTGGCAATATGTGATAGAAGAACCAATCAATTTAAGATAAATGCTTCATAGGTATTAGCTGGAAGTTCTGTCCTGCTGGTGTTTGGCTTATAAGATACTATTTTCCATAGTCAGGTTATGGACTACAGCTAAAGATCGGTGGAGACACTATCGTCTACTTAAAAATAGGTTAGTTCATAAATCCATTTGTTTCTAAATTCAAAAGATCAGAAACAAACAATCCATTTGTATACTTTTCTGCTTCTACAAGAGAGTTCTAGATGTTGATTAATTGCATTCCATCTACCTCCTCTTGCTTATTTCAAAAACTCATGTATATATGTATGGATGGATGTGTGTGTAAATATATCTGTGTGTATGCATGGATGTGTGTGGATGTGTGGTATCTATTATATGTATGTATGTATGCATCCAAGATTCAAAAACAGCACACACCAGAACATCTTGAAAATTCAGACTTCAAATGGCTGTGCATGGCGTTAACACCCACTGTGAGTTCAGGCAGCGTTGACCTTCCCTCATTAGGAGAATGAAGTTTGATAAACCGAGTAAGTAATATAGCTTATATAATTCATAATTAATGTAATATGGCAAAAATACACATTGTGGTTTGTCCCCGTGTGACTCTCCAGACTAAAAAAAAAAAAAAAAAAAAAGTGTGCTTCTTAATTTCCAAATATATGATTTTTTTTCCCAGTCAGCTTTCTATTGTTGATCTCTAAGAATTTCACTGTAGTCAGCAGAACTATATATTTTAAACTTTTATTAATCAGTTTTATGGCCCATTATATGTGTTCCATTTTAGTAAATGCTTGGTTTGTGCTTGAAAAAAAATTATTCTGCATTTGTTGATTGCATTGTTCTATATGAACCCAACTGATAAATCTGCCAATTATGTTGTTCAAATTTTCTGTCTCTAAGCTGATTATTTTTGGCTTGCTCTATGAGTTTTTGAAATAGGTATGTTAATATCTCCCACTATGTTGATGGATTTTTAAATTTCTTCCTGAATGTTGTTAGTTTTCATTTTATATATTCTAAGGCTGTGTTTTTAGTTGTTAAAAGGATAGAATTGTTGTACATTCCTGGTTAACTGAACTTTTTATTATTATACAATAATTTTTCTATACCTAGAATGTATTGTTTTTAATTCTGTTCTTCAGTATATAATAATCTTTAATTATATGTAAAATAATATACTTTATTATTATTACATATTAATATATATAATCTTTTAGTTAGAATTCATCTTAACATATCTTTTCCCAATTGATGATTTTCAGCTATTCTGTGACCTTATAGCTTTTCTATGTCTCTTGAAAGCAGCATATGCTATATTTTGGATATTTATCTGGGCTAACAATCTTTTTTTAAAACTGGAACTCTTAGCTTATTTACATTTATTGTAGCTACCAGTATACTTAAATGTATTTTCAAACATCTAATTATGGGCCATTTAATTATTCTACATTAAAAAAAATTTTTTTTCTCTCCTTTCTTGCTGCCTTTTGTATCATTTGACAATTTTTTATCATTACTTTATCCCCCTTCATAATTTAGAGTAATATACTCTATTTTGATTCTAGAAATTGTAATAGGCCTGTATCACCAAAGTTTAAATTTATTCAATATCTTTACTTCCTTCCCCCAAATAAAAGGAACTCAACCTTTCAATCCCAACCTCCAGCTCTTGACTTAATTCTGTTGTTTTAATGTATTGTCATTTTATTATTTTGAACCACTTAAGACACTGTAATTGTCATTTCACATAGTCAATGAAATGACTATATCTATATAGATATATATAGGTTTATATATATAGATATATACATTATAGTCAATACTTAAGTTTATCCACTTATATTTTTGTTTTCGTCATTCATCCTCAGACCTTACACCTGGGATCACTTTCCCTCTACTTGAAGTGTATCTGTTAGTATTTCCTTAGTAAGCTCCCTTTGGTGATAAATTCTTAGTATTTGTTTGTCTAAAAATGTTTTTACATTGGACTTACTCTTGAAAGATATTTCTGTAAGCATGCAATTTTAAGATAATATTGTCTCTCTGAATATATCTTCAAGATATCAATTTACTTTCTTGTGACTTAATTGTTATTGTTGAGAAGTCAGTTCTCAGTTGAAATATTATTTCTTTGAAGGTAACTTGGCATTTTTTCCAGTTACTTTTAAGATCTTCTTGTCTGTAGTGTTCTGCAGTTTCTCTATAATGTACTTTATATGGATTATGTTTATCTGCTTGTTTTTCCTACTTTTCATTTGTTTGGATTCCTATATAGGAGATTGGATCTCTCATCCATTCTAGAAAATTATCTGCCATTGTCTTTAAAGTATTGCCTCTAGTACATGTCCAGTTACACTGTGGTAACACATGGACCCAAACATGCAGTGGCTCAACACAATAGATCTCTGTTATTTCTTAACAGTCATGAGCAGATGCGTACGTAATTAGGCAGGGTTAATCTCCTCTACATGGTCATTCAGGGACCCAGCTGACAGAAGCACTGCTTCTTAAACATAGGGCTTTCCAAAGGCATCTCCACTGAAGTCAGCCAGAAGGAGAAAAGAACCTGGAGGAACACACATGAAAGGTGTTTTATGAACCAATCTAGAACAGGCACACATAATTTTTGTGTCCATTGACTGGAATGCAGGTGAGGCTAAGAAATACAGTCTATGTGTCCTGGAAATAGAGAGTTTGGATCCTTTTGAGTGGCTAGTAGATTCTGACATACTCTTTCTCCTCTCCTTCTAGATGATGCTAGATCACTCTATCCTCCACTTCTCTTAATTTCTCTTTCATTTTTTCCATGACTTTGCATCTTTCTCTGTGCTGCATTCTGGTTGCTAGATATATAGTAATTGGAATATATCTTCTATTTCGTTAATTTTGTTAATTCAGCTGAATCTACTCTGGTGCTAAACTCAACCATTGAGATTTTAATTTCAATTGTTCTATTTTTAATTTCTAGAAACTTTATTTGGTACCTTTTCAGATCTGCAAGGTCACTTTTTATAGTTTCTGCACCCAAAACATATTTTTAATCTTGTTCTATTTATTTTGACTTACTAATGAGAGTTGTTTTAAATAATTCTCATATATGAAGCATTTAGGAAAGGGTCTGATAATTCTCTCTTTTGTTTCTGCTGGCTTTCACTCATGGTGTCTTATTTCTCTGCATAATGTATAATGTGGATTAAAGGTAAATTCCCCCAGAGAGATCTGTGTTTGTTACTGCCAGGAATCTGAGAGCATTACCAACCTGAAACTGATTTAAGCTAACATCTCATCTTCAGAGGGTTTTATTGGGGGAGGAGGGGGATTGGAGTCACCTAAGTTTTGAGCATTCAGAATTCTAATATTTGGGGGGCTGGCTTGAAGTTTTACTATTTCTCAAGAGATTATTTTTCCTCTTCCACTCAGAGCTAAAGTTAAAAATAACAGCTTTATTTGCAGTCTCCTGGAGTAAAAAGAGAGTTGAGATATGTTTATTTCTAGTTCACTCTACACTGTGGGTACATACCTTTGGTATCCCAGCTTAATCCTCATGGTTGACCCTTTGGACTCTCCACAATTGTGGGGACAACACTGGGAAATCTTTCATTTCCTGTACACTATTTCTGTGAAAAAATGAAGCTCAAGTTCACCCTGTTTGGAGAATGTACTTAGGGCAAAAGCTAGCTTCCTGCTCTGCTGACCTGAGTTCTTGTTTTCATCTAGCTTTTAGACTTAATTTTGCTCCTGCTCACTGACACATGTGAAAAAATACAAGATTTTTAAAATAGCCTATCAAACATTTTTGGTTGTTTTCAGTGAGTGGGTCAGTTAGAATATTTCATTTCTCCTGCTGGAAAAGGAAGTTCACTTCTACTGGTCTGGTGCTGTCAACTCATTTCCTCATACAATTTCCTCTCACAAGCTTCCTGACTTCCCTTTCCTGAGTATTCCTGTAGCATTCAGAACATACTCTTATTGTAATAAGGAAGAACATATCTGACTCCATATTAGATCTGTTGGTTTTACTTCAACCTTTGTATTCTATTGTTTTTGCTTTGAGTTAAGAATGTTGCCTATAGCCTGAAATATACAGGATAGCCCATTCTCAAGGCTCTGACCTGTAAGGGTATAATATTTTTCCATTCATATAGAGATAAAAGGTTGCAGAACAGAGAATAACATTTGTCTTGTTGGAGGTTCATAGGAACGTCGTGACGTGACCTATGTGGGCAACCACAAGAACAAAGGATTCCAACACCAAGAAGTTTGCATCAACCAACCACACCTCCTCCCTTTTTTAGTATAAAAGAAGCCTGAATTCTGACTTGGGTAAAATGGTTCTCTAGAACATTAGTCTGCCATCCTCTCAGACTCCTGGCTTTCCAAATAAAGTTGTTATTCCTTTCCCAAACACCTTGTCTCCCAATTTAATGGTCTGTCATGCAGCGAGCAGAATGAATTTGGATTTGGTAACATTATTCTGCTATTTACTACATGGCATTGTAATTTCTAGTTTGTCCATATTCATGGTAAACTGCAAGTTTTGAGAAAGTAGGAATCATGACTGTTTTGTTATCTATTATATCTCTAGTAAGAATCAGAGTGTTTCAGGTATAGAGGAAGCACTGAATAAGTATTCATTGAATAAAGGAATGCATATGTGAATTAACCTCTTTCTCCCACTTTCCCTATCTGCTTTGAGTGGCTCCTGGACATTTTCTGGGATCTTTTTGTTACGATTTACTGTTAGTTTTAGGATAGTTTGGCCTTTAGGTCATATGTTGGCATACCAGTAGATACAGTGAACTTGGTAAATATTAAGTATGTGCTTTTGAAATCAAAAACATCTCCTGAAATGCATTATAATTATTGGTTAAATAATTTTCAGATGGTTTTTAAAATATTGTATGACTATTGAGGCACTTGGTTAACTAACACTTAAATGATATGGTAAATACTTAGAGGAGTCTAGAGAAAAGCAAAGGATGCTTTAACTGCCCTAAATATCAGTTTTATTGTGCAATGGAGACTCCAGGAACCATATCCTGAAGTTGAGATGGTAGTTACCCTTCCCCACTGTCAAGTCTGTTCAGAAACATGCAATCATCATGCTCAGCTGCTGCTGATTAGGTTTGTTGTCACTTCCTGTCTCTTCTGTGACTCGTTCCTGTTCACCTTCACCTCTAAGCCTCCAGCTTCCTTCCTAGTCCTCTGCGTACAAAAGGTTGTTAGTAAAGTTCCACCCAGTCATTTCATTCATCCTGTGGTGAATGCTGTTTCCAGAATTAAAGACCAGAATGTCCTGATTAAACACTTAATTAGACATAATAAAAAATATTGCCAGTTTTAAATAATTGATTCACTCATTAGTTTAATATGCTAATGACAGAGCCTTGAGAAAAGGAAATGGAATAAAATTTACCCTCTAAGAAAGTGGGTTGAAATTAGATTTTTACACTAAGATTTTTCAGAGTAAATTACCAGCTCCTGATAGATGAGAACAGTCTAACTAGTATTTCATTCACTGCATGGACCTCTAATAGCTAAACTTTTTGCAAATGACAGCATTCAGGACTGGCCTTTAGTTATTTACTGTTATAAACTTCCATATGCTGTGAGATACAATGGAAAGAACCCTGCACTGGTTAACTGGTTTAACTGGTTTGTGTTCCAATCACGTTTGTCACTTCCCTAATGTGTCTTGGAAAAGCCTCCCAATCTCTTTGAGCCTTCACTTGCCCTGATGTTAAGATGAAGACTCAGATTGTGTCCTAGACAACTTTTTGTCTCTAACATCTTTCTTGGTACCTACCGAGTACTAGGAACTCAGTATATATTTATCGAATTAATAAAAGAAGAAGAGTAGATCAGGTAATATCTTAAGTATCTTTCAATTCCAAAATTCCATGTTTCTCTCTACTATTTACCTTTTCTTGACTTTTGTCCCAAATTTCTAGGCAAAATGACTTTTGAGGCCTGTGCAAACCGATGATTAGAGGGATAGATAGAAAATTCTGATTCAGCACCAAGAGTGAGCTGAACTTGCAAGAAGTCATATATTAACTATTTCTACTGACATCCATGATCTGGAATATTATATCAGAAAATTTTAGGAGGACCCACTTACATCACAGATCTTATTCTTTGCCATCATCCTCATGAGAGGTGTAAGAAAATGAGGAACAACAAAATGGCAAGATGGAGAAGATTATGTTAGATGTCTCTTGACCTGGTGCACAAAATATTGTTCCACAAATAAAGCAAGATGCAGAGAATGGTCCATAATATAATCATATTTTAATAAGAATAAGAAATAATTATAAACATACATACATATTCTATGTGTGTTACAGGGAGATATATCTTTGTATGAGCTTAGGAAAAATGTACAGTTGACTACCCAACAAATTATTAATTTCTGTTTCTAGGGGTGGAGAGGGTCGGTGAGTGTTTAGATGGGGGAGAATGGGAGGAAGATATGGAAGGGAAGTGATTTGCATTTTTCTTTGCCCACTTCTGTTTTGTTTGGCTTGTTTTATAAGCAATTATAATTTTCACTTCCTTCTTCAAACTAAGAAATGAGTAAAACATAGCGGTTCCCAAATTTAACTATAGCATTCCAAATAATTCATAATTCAATCAAAGTGCCTAGATTGGCCTCCATGGCCCTTATATTCTGGCCTCTCACTACCTCTGAGACCTCATCTCCTGTGAGTCTTCCCCTCATTTACTCCCTTCCAGCCACTCTGATTCTCCTTAACATTCCTCAAACATGCTAAGCTTGCTCCTACCAAGGGCCTTTGTACTGGCTGCCATCCCTTCCTGGAAACTCTTTCGCCAGATGTCCACATGGCTCTCTCCTCATGTCACTCAGATTTCTCCTAAAATGTCATCTTTTTTGGCCACTATATATTTTGCCCCTCTTCCCTGGCATTCTTTCGCCTGCTTTATTCTACTTTCTTTTTTTCCATGAAATTTATTGCTATCTGAGAGGCTATACATTATTTACTTGTCTAGTTACTTACTGATCTGATCTCCTTATATTGGAATGTTTCCCAGTGCCTAGAACAGTGCCTAACATACATGTGACATTCAATTAATACATACAAAGGTAAATAAGTCAAGTGTGGTCCATTCTCATGGAGCAAACTAGTGCCATCTGGGACACACATTCTGGTCTATACAGTTGATATGGGTTTTTACAAAGAGGGAACAGAAATAGTAAGAGTTTAAACCCAGGTTTCCTTCTGCTCCGAGCCCCCGACATCTAGTGACATCACTCAGGTTACTCTGCTAATCTTGACCTATTACCTCTACCCTTTACTTGGTACTATTCAGAATTTTCCAGGTTCACTAGACAGGATCAGACTCAGCAAAATCATGTCTTTCAGTTTGTCTAATCACCTAACATTTGTTTATTTGATGTCTCCAACTAGATTGTCTCAATCTTGTTTTAATATACCCAATATGGAGCATAGACCCATTTAAGAGGCAAAGTGAGCAGTATATTCTCACCCCTGGATTCTTCACTGAAATATTCTATCTCCAGCATTTCTATGTCAGTAGGTAAGCATGTTCCATTTATGCTAAGATGCTCTTAGTAACAAATGAAATAAAGCACAATTCATTTGGCTTAACCAATCAAGATTTGTTGGCCCTTAGAACAAATACAGTCTCAAGGAATGGCAGTTTCATGGTTGATA
The DNA here is from genome assembly GCF_949987535.1 of Balaenoptera acutorostrata. Taxonomy (NCBI): domain Eukaryota; kingdom Metazoa; phylum Chordata; class Mammalia; order Artiodactyla; family Balaenopteridae; genus Balaenoptera; species Balaenoptera acutorostrata. Next base: position 36,071,196 of record NC_080075.1, on the reverse strand, counting down.
GATCCAGCTTCTCAGTCATGTCTCCAAAGACCCAATTTCTTTTCATCTTCCTGCTCAGCAATCCTCAACCTGAGTTCCATCCTAATACCTACTCTCCTAGTTGTAGCAGGATACGTGCCTGACAAAGTCAGGGATACAATCATCCTTGCTCAAGTCCAGTAGAAGAGATTCCTTCTGCCCCAGTATTGCAACAGTGCTAAGATACACACTGATTGGACCAATGTGGGGCATATGTCTTCCCCAGAATGAATGGCCATAACCAAGGGAATGGAATGTACTGATTGAATTTAGCCAATTCAAGACCACCCCTAGATCAGGGAGTGAGGTCAGCTTACTCTAAAGTCTACTGGAGGAGAGGAGAAGAGAATCCAACAGTGAAAACTGGGATACTTTTAGAACAAATGTCCACTACAAATAGGGAGGGATGTGAGGGCAAAGGGAAAAGGCTCATCTCAACTTTCTATGGGCCCCAGAAAGTCCACAACTACAGCTTTTTCATTTGGATTCCCAATGTCCTAAGTCTCTCTAGAGCATATTTATTGGTTGGAAATTACATGGAATCCAGGAGAATTAAGTCTGAGTCTAAATGATGGACCTGGTCAGTGCATAGGGGATGTTCTCAGTTAGGGACTTGCCTCTACAAAAAGGCCAAAGGATTGCCCAATAGAGATGGCAATGCCAGAAAAATTAAGTTGTTTTTTTCCCCTCCTTATCCCAGTTTAGAAACTGAGGATGGGAAGGAAAGGGGGAATCCATTAGAACAATAAAAACTAAATTTTATATCTGTTAACAATTCTTTCCCCATTTAAGCATTAATAATCTTCTACCAAAAAAGCATCAGTGTCTATATCCCATTCTTGTAGGGATAGTCCAACCTGTCTCTGAGGAAGTGCTAAGAAAGCTCCAAGAATCAAAGAAAATGCTCAGTGTAAATTGCTGGCATTAATTGTTTTTTCTTATTGTGGAGAATTCTAAGCACATAATGGTACAATGAACTACTATGTAGCCATTATCCAGCCTCAACAATAATCTACACGTGGCCAATCCTGGTTTCAGCCACCCCTCCCCCTATATTATTTTGAAGCTAACTGTATATCATGTAATTTCATCTGTAAATATTTCAGTATGTAACTCCTGTCTCGCTAAAAGATGATCAAATCTTTAAGAAACCACTATACCATTATCACAGCCTTTAAAATTAGCAATATTTTGTAAATAATTATCAAATATCTAGTCAGTGATCACAGTTACAGTTCTTAGGAATGTCATAATTTTTAAATTTGTATGTTTGAATTAGGAGGCAAATGAAGTCCATATATTATAATTCACTTATAAGCATTTAAAGTATCTATGGGTTCCATCTCACTTTTCTTTTGTCTTTCTTATAATGTGTTTGTTAGGCAATCAGGTAATATGCCCTGAAGATTTTTCCACAGTCTGGATGCAGCTGAGTGCAATCCCTCAGTATAGGTTGACACTTTTCTCTCTTCTCTCCTGTAAATTGGTAGCTGGAGCTAGAATCTTCATCAGACTAAGGTGTGGATGGCATTTTGAACCATCAGTCAAGGAAATGTATTCATATATCTTCTCGTAGATATATTCAAAAGTGCCTGAGAGATTCCAAGCTACAGCAAGGTGCCGTTTTGTTTACAGCAAATAAATAACCCAAATGGAGGGAGTTCGCATGGCAGGTTGTTATTCTGAAACTCACACAGCTAACATTTCCATGTTGGATGAAAATAAACTGCACGAGTGTGGGTCTGCAAGTCTGTACTGTACTCTCATTTGTAATGCTGCAAACACGTTGCTGTATATTTCATTGATCAACCTACTGAAGCAATGGTGTGCCGAAACCCAGTATAGAACACAGAATATGAAAGCTTGCTTAGAAATGATTTAGTCTGTTCCTTCTGTTTTTTCAAAGCTCAGAGAAGTTAATGACTTGCAATTAAAAGACATGGCAAGTGGAGACCCCAGAGCACCTGATTTCCAATCAACGGCTTTTTTCACCATCTCTCTGCTAAAAGGCTAAGGATAGTTCAATTCGCCTGCCCCAAATCTATGTAACCTTACGTCTTCCCATCATTGTCCAAGAGCTGGAGCCTAAAGAGAGATTTCTTTGGAACTAGGGAGGAGGAGATCTCCCACCCACCTACCTTCATTATCAGCTGGGATTATAGTATTTCACCGCTCACCCTTCTTACCTGGGGATGGAACAAAGGTGAATCCTTGCTTTCCCCTGAGGCTCCAATATCATCGACAGTGTCATCCTCTCATTCCTTTGCAAGTCTAAGCAGCTCGCTCTGCTTCTCATTCGTTTCTCCCCCTTCTTTTCTCAAGCCCCTGCTCAGATTCTGGTTATTCCATCCATAAGTGACGGTAACCTCTTTTCCTGTTCACTTCCTCTTGCCATTAATACAATCCTTTATATGTACTGAATGGAGGGCATATCTCAGTTATTCAAAATCTTCTAAGGACAATTGTCATCTGTCTAGTCCAAATGCAAACTCTTTTTTTCAGATTAATTTTTTTATTGAAGTATAGTTGATTTACAATGTTTCAGGTGTACAGCAATGTGATTCAGTTTTATATATATATATGTATATATATATATATATATATATATATATATATATATATATTCTTTTTCAGATTCTTTTCCATTATAGGTTATTACAAGATATTGAATATAGTTCCCTGTGCTGTACAGTAGGTTTTTGTTGATTATCTATTCTATATGTAGTAGTGTGTGTCTGTTAATCCCAGATCCCTAATTTATCCCTCCACTCCCTTTCCCCTTTGGTAACCGTACGTTTGTTTTCTATGTCTGTGAGTCTATTTCTGTTTTGTAAATAAGTTCCCTTGTATTATTTTTTTTAGATTCCACATATAAGTGATATATGATATTTGTCTTTCTCTGTCTGACTTATTTCACTTAGTATAATTTCTAGGCCCATCCATGTTGCCAAATGCAAACTCTTGACCCTGATTTTCACTAATATCACTTCCTCTTTGTGCTGCTGGTTTAACCCTCTGGTTTCACATTTACATCCTCCTCACAGCATCTTCTCCAACCCTCTCAACAGACTTTGTGAAACTTACATGTCAAGTGCATAGAACATGTTAAAACCCAGGCCAAGTCCTTTTTCTTCTGAGAAATCACCTCCACTTAATACAAATTCCAAATTTCTTGACCTCTTTGCACCCTTCCTTCCTTGACACTCATATTCCCTGTCATGAGTGCATATGGCAGAGTCTCCACAAACTTATCTGGCTAAATTAATACCACTTATAGGGATATTTGGCTGTGAACAAATTCTCCAACTTCCCTATAAAGTTGCAATCATTGATAAATATTTGTTGAATATTTATTAAGTGCTACATTTAATAAGGCTCTAATATAAATAATATGGTATTTACACCAGTGTACAAAAAACACAGTCTCTGCCATCAAGACCCTTATATTCTAGCCAAACCAACAAAATATGCACACTTGAAAAGATGGCTAACAACCAAGAAAGATAGTTACAAATGAAAAATTATTAATAGCCAGACAATGGCTACTATGAGGAATTCAGCAGAGAGGTCCTAGAAAGAGGAAGAGAAATTCGACCTTGGGCTTGGAGTTCTAGGTAGAGCTTTTAATGGGCAGAGAGGGGATCAGAATTAGGTAGGACATGAACATGGAGTGCAGGCTCTTAGCAGATATGGACCACTTTTCATCTTTAGTGTACTTGTAAAAGGAAACATGACTGCCGACTATAAATATGATGACGATGATGTTAACAATGGTGCTGATGTTATGAGGAAGGTGAGGATATTGGCAGTACTGACAAAAGACAGCGATGATTCTAGAAACAGTGAAATATGTTTTACCAAAGAAGCCGTTCTCTTTTTTCCAGCTTGGCCTTGATTTGTGTCAGTTAGTGTGAAATTGTCTTTTGTTTCACTCTACCATTCCAATACTAATTTTGATAGCAAGGCTGCAGTTGACTATTTCTTGCTTTATATCAATGGCTTAATGAATCTATTTTTTCCAGCGGAACAGCAGCAAAACTTGTGGGTTGATGCTAATTTACCTGGCTAGAGTCTTATTCATATACTTTGGTTGGGGACACATGGAGTGCTCAGGCAAAGCACAAAGAATTGAGAGTTTTCTGCAGAGTTTGTTTTCCTTTAGTAACTGTTGCCCCAGTTTCACTCCTAGAAGCTTGGCTTCTGGACAGAGGATAGTACAAGCCTAACCTTAACCTCCAACTGAAGAAGCCGCGTGCATGTATCCGACATTGAGATTATCTTGACAATGCATTGCTACATCTAAACTCACAAGAGCGCGCGCGCACACACACATACACACACTCCACTTTATCCTGCCATTTCACTCTTAAGTTTGGGGAAATTGAAGGCGCAAAGGCAAGCATGATCTCAGTTCCACTGCGTAGAGGCTTGAGCTAAAATGACGCCTGGAAAGCAAATGCGGTGACCTTTAAAGGAATCGAGAAGAAGCTATTTCCAGCACATTACTAAATGCTATATTTTAAAGGTTCTAACCTTATTTGCTACAAGTGTATAATATCGGGAAACCCTCGTGAAGGAAGGGTCTGCATTCATCACAAGGCACAAGTCACTTACAGAAGGGATGAGGAAAGTTATTACTTTCCAACTTGCAGACACTGGTCAGCTCAGCTCCTTCTGTGGTTTGCTGCATTAAATAAGGTTCAGAGGTCACTTGGAGAATTACAGGCTTCTTGACCTAACAAAAATATAAAGTTTTCTGCAAATAACAATAGCCATATCATCAAACAGAACAATTTATGACACAAACTTTTACAGTTCACACCAGCTGGCAAGACTGACCCTTCATGTGTCCGTGGTATTAATTTCATTTACTCTTCTAGCTGATTCATAGTAGTAATTGATCTATGAGACTCAGTATCAAAATAAAGAATGGGTAAGCAGAAGAAATTACTCATTGAAAAAAAAAAAGCAAACCTAAAACACAGTCTTTGAAACCAAAGTTGGTCTCCACTGTACAGGTCTGGAGGACTATTTGCAAAAAATAAAAATATGTAACACTGATTATCTTGACATTTAATGGAGTCCTCAGGTTTAGATGTCCTAGAATAGATAGGTAGATCGATAGATATAGAGAGAGAGATAGCTGGATAGATAGCTGGATAGATAGATAGATAGATAGACGATCAATCAATCTTGATAATGCTGACAATATTGCCTTACATTTGTAAACCGCTTTACAAAACACTGGTATTTGGTGCTCTTTCTTATTCTTAACCTTATTATATTTTATAGATTGGAAGTACAGATTTCCAGCAAGTCAGCTGCAGTAGCTCTTTTTCCCACACTGATTGCATAACTCACATCTGTGAAGGAGTGTGCTGCTAATTATCTCATGGATATAGGATTTATAAATCAGCCAAGTCAATAAAACATTGTGTGAGGGCCTATGTGGTCAGAAGTGTCTCCAGTTGACCTTTATGCTAAGTGGAGCTGTCAAAACATTAGTAAATAACCCTGATTACCTAACAATGCGCTGGCCTCCACGTGATGGTCTAACTGATTTTTGATTTTTTAATAGCAGACTGGAGAATCCCTTTCAACCTAGTTAGCATAAAATCATTTGTTGCCGTTTATTGGTTTTCCATACTTAGAGTTGAAAGATTGAGGCCACCAGGAGAAAACAACTATATGGGGCCTAGGGCATGGGTTTTCAGGCTAGGGGGAGGGCTCTTAAGCAAGCTTCTATCATGGTCAGAGAGTAACTGTGTGAGGGTTTTGAAAGATCTCATTTAGCCAAAGCCCCAGGCAAAAGAAACCGACAAGGGCATTGGGCATCGGTCTCCAAAGCAGCAATAAAAGCAAAGTCAGAGAAGGAAAGGAAACCGAATAGTTAAAAGTAGTGAGCAAACTACATTCAGAAATTAGTTCAGTTTCACAAATAAGGGTAGGAAAAGCGGAGAAACTCAGCCCTAAGATGTTAAATCAAGAAGTCACTTAAACCTAAAGACCTTACCAGTAGTTCCCCTGTGACTTGGGCCATTATGGCTACAAAATGTCCTTGACTGAGTTACAGGAAATCTAAGGTCTACTGGCAGTGGTTGACTTCTAATGGCACAATGAGTATCCTAAAGCATTTTAGGCTACTGTTGGTGAAACACTCTAGAATGAAACAAAATGCACATTGATTTTCAGTAAGGAGATCCCAATATTACCGTTGAGTCGAAAAATGTTTCTGCGAGATAATTCCTGTAGCCCGAGACACAATAAAATAAACACAGAGAAATTCAGGTCTGTGAGTCCCTCATGCTAGCACATCCTGAATTATCTTGGGTTGTTCATTTTTATTTTAGGCTGCCCTGCCCTTTAATCTGCCTCCATCTCTAGGTGAAACTTCATGCATAAAGTGGTTGTATTTAATCCAAACTCAATCAAGATAATGAAAAGTAAGTACTGAAGAACACACCTGACAAGTGTCAGGACTCCCTTCATATTCTCGTTGGCAAAATTGGTTGTGGGTTTGCCAAGGGAGACTGGAATGGGGTGTTTTCAGTCGAACTTGAGGTTTATAAGACTTCAGTGGAAGGATGTGTTCATTTATCTACTTAACAAACGTGCTGGATATTCTCATGTGGGGATACCAGCAAATACATCATTTCTAGGTTTCAGATGGCTGTCATGTCTATACCCCGCCATTGTTTTGTTCTATCTTCCTCTATAATGACAATGGCTGACTGTTACTGACTGCTTCTAATACACCAGGCACTGTTCTATTGATACATACTCGGTGTGGGATCACTCATTTAATCTTCCCAATAATCTTCAGCAGTGCATGCTGTGATTATTCTTAATTTTCCTAGTAAGGAAACTGAAGTACGGAGAGGCTAAAGGGTTTGCCAAGTTCACACAGCCAGTGAGTGGGAGAACCAGAATTTGAACACAATTTATCGATTCCAGGGTATTTGCTACCTCACAGAGTTTTGTGAGGATTCAAACATTCCTGACACACAGTACCAAATAACTGTTAGCTATTATTTTTTATTATTTCGGCTCATCCTATTGTTGTTATCCTACTTTTTTTTTTTTCGCCACAGGAGAAAGACAACTTTTATTCTTTCGAGAAAATATACCAACAGGTGGAAGGAAGAAGCATGCTGGCCACATCCCCTGTCCTAAGCAGGGGTCTGAGATGATGCCAGGCCTGACCAGGGCTTGGGAGAAGCTAATGGGGCTCCCTGTGGCACTGAGGGGGAGGGCTGGACCAGTTCAGAGGTGGGACTTTGTTCTGTTAGCACCAGGAACCGCTGCAGCTGCAGCCGGACTTGGAGATGGGACAGTGGGTGGCCCTGCTCTGTCTCTACCTGAGCAGTCTGGGGAGGGGCCAGCGGCAGAAGCCTCCCTGCAGGCGATTATCTTTGTGTGATTCTCAAATTCACAGCCTAGACTCGGTCCCCCAGCCCCCTGTAAACATGAGAATAGGCTCGTGACTGCCAGCTTCTCCCTGGGTCTCCATCCTGATGGTCCATCTGGAGATTTTGGACTTGCTAGCCTCCATAATCATCTGAGCCAATTACTTAAAATAAATATATATATAATTTTTAAATATACACACATGCACATCCTATTGGTTCCGTTTTTCCGGAGAACCCTGACTAATACACCCATGAACTGAAATGTCAAAAACCAGACTGGGCATTTTTACCAGCCTACACAAATTACATCACTTCTCCCCATCCTTACTGGAACTTTGAGAGTTAGAAAATCCCCAAATTTCTCCCTGAGGTGTAGACTTTCGACGTATCATTAGTTTGCTGCTCCTTTTCAGTTTGCCTACAAAGAAGAACTTCAGGCTACACAATAAACAGAAATGCCAGCAGTGCGACCGGATTGTCCAAGGTTGTGGCTTGTTTCAGAACACTCTGGAACACAGCTGACCACAGCCCTCCCATTGGCTGAAACCAAGATGTGATTGATTAAATATCCTGCCAGAGATTTTATGCCTAATTATTTAAGTTCCCTAAGGCTAATCTTTAAGAAAACAGTGGAAGAAGAATACCAATAACTCACAAAAGATAACTTTCACACCATCAAAAGCAAGTGTCCCGTTTCACCCAGTTCCACCTTTTAATACCCCCCACCCCCCACCCCCCGCAAGGATGTCCTTTTCATATGTTAAAGACTTCTTATAGGGTGGAATGATGTGTTAAGTTATAAACAGCTGGTGGGCAGTTTAATATAGTTACAGGTGATTGGATCTTCCCCTTTCATTTTCTCACTCTTGTCACTTTAAAAATAGAAAAGCTACACCCTCCAGAAAGCACAAGATATATAAAACCAATATGTTTGCCTTTCAGTTAAAGACCTCAGGCTCTCAGCTGGAGTGCAACACCCCAGCATCAATGAGAAGATTTTTCTAAGAACTGTGAAATGCAGGACCAGGACTGTGAGTGTTTCTGTAGGAGAATCCCGCTAATGATCTTTAATGTCCCTGAGAGCTCAGGTCACTCTGAGCTGAAGCATCGTCTACACATTTTCACCTTGGAGGTGTCTTTTTTCCTGAAATCCTAATCTACTAAGACATACTTAAGATTTAACAATCAAAATGTTTACATGGATTCAAATGTTCTTTTTTTTTTTTTTTTTCTTAAGTTCTGGCTAACGGAACTATGAAAATGACACGCAGGTATAGTCCAAACTTCTCTGTCTCTTTTTCTAACAGACCTTCTTTTTTTAGAGCAGTTTTAGGTTCACAACAAAATTGGGCAGAAGGGACAGAGATTCCCCATGTACTCCCTGCCCCCTTACATGCATATCCTTCCCCATTATCAATGTCATCCCCCAGAGCAGTACCTTTGTTACAATTGATGAACCTACACTGACACACCATTATCACTCAAAGCCCATACTTTACATTATGGTTCACTCTTGGTGCTGGACATTCTATGGATTTGGACCAACGTATGATGTATCCACCATTATAGTATCATGCAGAGTAGTTTCACTGTCCTAAAAAATCTCTGTGTTCTGCCTATTCATCCCTCCCTCCCTTCTAACCCCTGGCAACCACTCATCTTTTTACTGTCTCCATGGTTTGATTTTTTTCTAGAATGTCATATAGTTAGAAGCACATAGTATGTAGCCTTTTCAGACTGGCTTCTTTCACTTAGTAGTATGCATTTAAGTTTCCTCCAAGACTTTTCATAGCTTGATGGCTCATTTCTTTTTAGCTCTGAATAATATTCCATTGTCTGAATGTATCACAGTTTATCTATTCATCTACTGAAGCATATCCTGGTTGCCAAAACTTGCCAAGTTCTCTTTCGAAATATCTCTGAAAAAATAAAGGGATTAGTAACTCACTTCACAGGAAAAGAAAATATTAATTTTTTAAAAGATGTATTTATGGATCAAAGGCCACAAATTTGCTGTGTGGTAGGCAAATTGGGTGGGAGTAGACTTGAGTGAGGAAAACCAATGAGTTATAAAAATACTAGTCTTTGATATGATTTAATCTGGCTTAATCACACAATGTTAAATATTGCATAAAATTGGGAATTTTGAGCATATGTTTAAACATCTCTGAAATCTATGGCATTATTTAGCAATTTCAAATTTTACCCAGTTTTCAACTTACTTTATTCAAGACTTCAAGTTATTTCTGTTGACTACCTCATTACCTTAAGAGAAAATAATATTGACTTTCATCTTCAGAAGAAAAATGAAGCAAAGTAACTATAAAAAAATAGATTCCTGGCATGGTGTATTCTCAGGTATATGTTCTACTTACATTGTGCCTTCCTTACAACACACATAGTAACACTGTTAGAAATTTAACTGGCTGACTAGTTAGTTGTTTGAATCACATAATTCAAATTAATTTTTTTTTTTTTTATCAAACCAGTCCATTGTTTCTGAACCGTTCATACCTCTCCATGATAATGTAAGCTCCATGAGGACATCCATAATTTCCTGGTTTAGTTCTTGGATCATGGTCCTCAGTAAATTTGCTGAATGAATGTCCATTTGTTTGTTTGTTTTAAATGAATAGGAGCTATATCTGGTTCACAGTGTGGCTATACCTGCCACCATGTTATAACCAATACAACAAATCTTGGAATCAACCCTTGCAGACAATTCTCAGTCAGGGCCAGAGCTATGTTGGGCATACTCAAGAGGGTACCATTTTTATAGATGACGATGATGGGAATTGCGGCCCCTGGAGTTAGTGGGGCCGCCCCGGTTTTTTTTTACTGATTATCATCAACATCTCTTGAGAAATTCTGTATGGTCGATGTTTACTTCTAATCAAGAATCAAGATGAACAGTACTTTCAATGTGTCTTGAGAATTTTACATGCCATCTAATTAACTAATTGGAGGTGCCTTGGAGTATTACAAGGCTGAGAACCCTTGTTATTAGCTTCTCCTAAATGGGGATAAAAATCCTGCCCAGGGATTTTTTTTTATTTTTTATTTTTTTATTTTTTTTTTAAATTTTTTTATTTTTTTAATTTTTTTTCACCTCACTGGGGTGGTGTGAATTTTTGACTTCTGTTTGCTCATCTGTAAACTAAGCAGGGCTAAAACCGGAGACCTGTATGGATTCTTGCAGTTCCGACATTCTATAAATTTAAAATACACAGAATCCTCAGAATTCAGACTCATTCTGTGACTATTGCCTTTGGCCTCAAAGTCTCGAATCACATTGTAAATAAAATCTTTGTGTTTTTTATTCAACAAATATTTAGAGAACACCTGTGATGCTAGTAGTCACTGAGAAGGAACTAGATATGCCCAATCACCTCCACCAGTAATAACTAACAACCATTATTTAACAGTAATGCCAGCATGCATTAAGTATTTACTATGCACCAGCCACTCTTCTAAGATTTATATATCTTATTAATCCTCTTAACAATCCTATAAGGTAGGTATAAATAAGAAAACTGAGGCACAGAGAGGGTATGACCACCACCAGTAAGTGAAAGAGCTAGGATTCAAATACAGGCAGTGTGACTTCAAAGCCCTCGCTCTTAATCACTGCACTATCATAAAAGAATTACAAAGAAATTACAAAAGAAAATAAAGAATGTGAAGAGTTACTTATAGAGTCTGCATTTCTTACATTGATTTAACTTCTAAACTGAAAGAAATTATCCACATAATCTAAAGTAGATTCAGTGGGAGGAATCGGGATGACGACAACCAAAGCCCCCATCTCTTAATATATTCATTTGTGTTAATATTATTATGTTGGTTTAGAAGGAACACACTGGGAACAGACTCAGGAATTTAACTCTGGGTCGATGTGAGTTACTTCCAGTTCGGGGCTCACTCCAAATAACCTGAATGAAGGCCCAAGTCCCACTTCCGTGTATAAGTGGGAAAAGTCCAGTAATGACTCCAACCTTCACAGGTCTTTTCCTCCTCACTCCAGTGGAGCTGACTCTGCACTCTAGAGATTGGCACTGGAGAGAAGCTGCAGCATCGAGTGAAGATGTGGAGCTTTGGAGCCCCAGCTGGCTGTGAACTCAAAAAGAACTGAGTGGGAATCCTGGCTCTCCTGGAAGAGTGGTCCTGCCAAGTTCCTCAGTCATGCCAACTTCAGGTTCTCTATTTGAGTAATGGGAGAAAGACAGCACCTACCTAATAGGATTGTTATGAGAATTAAATGAGATGATACATTTCTAGGTAATGCTATTCTGTAATAATCTAAATGGAAAAAGAATTTGAAACAGAAAAGATATATGTATATGTATAACTGAATCACTTTGCTGTACACCTGAAACTAACACAACATTGTTAATCAACTATGCTCCAGTATGAAATTAAAAATTAAAAAAAAAAGTATACACTATATGACCCCCTTCCCCCCTAAAATAAAGATAACATTAAACCTTGGCACAGAATCAGCACTCAAAAACTGTTTGCTGTTAATATTATTTAACACTAATCCGTACTAGTCAATCATATCTCTCAACAGGACCATATGCCTCAAAGGTGGGTTTCTAAGACTTTTGCTTTTTCGTATCTACCTTGGTACCTAGCACTTACGATGTGCAATAGATACACATAGACAGATAAACTGGCAAGGAGGGCAAAAAAGGAGAGCTCAGTTCTCTGCCCATAAAGTTCCCAAAACAAAGACAGCAAATGAGTGGACTGCCATTTGGTGTTTTGATCATTCTCTTCAGATTTGTACGATCAGATTTCTTCTCTTTTGTAAATCACAGGAATAACTTCAGGAAGCCTCAGACATCCTCATATAAGGTTAAATATTTAAAACAGAGCTGCATGAACCTTGAAAAGATCCAGACAAACATATGTTGAGAAGCTTTGGCAAAGCCCAGTGCAGCACAACGAGCAAAGGGAGGCCGAGAACCCCTGCACCCATCGTCAGGGGCCGTCCATCTTGAGCACAGCTTGCAGGCCTCATCTCAAGAATGAGGTCACCCAGAGCCCAGCTGGGCAGGCGGGTTGCAGAATAAGATATGTCTGGGTGCAGATGTGAAAGGAATTGGGACTAACAACCATAATGGAAACAGGAAATGAGACTTAGGTCAGCCGAACTGCACAGTTGTTGAAAAAGCAAAACTTAGCCATGTGGTATAATTTTCATGCTCCATGAGGTTTACCACCAATCAGCCAACTTTACCAGTAGATTAAGCTGTCACTATGAAAAAAAAAACCCTCAAAGGTGTCCGTCAGACCCCTTTCCCCCCGAGTCTTCCTCAGTTCCTTCCTGTACTCCAAATCAACATTCACTAGAGCTGAAGGGTCATCCCATTCAAATGCTTCAACCCACTACTTTTTCCCTACTATTTAGAGCCATCACAATGAATCTGACAAGGCCTTTGAAGACTGGAGGGCCTCACTGATATATGAAACAAGAAAGAAAAAAATAAGGATTTATTATAATAAAAGAGCAAGGCTCTTCCCTTATGGTACACGTAGGCATGTATGTTCATAGTAGGGATATACTCACAAACTCACCCATACACATGCACAAACACACACAATGCTTCTGCCCTTTATACAGGGAGTTATTTTGAGAAAATTGTTGCTGGGTCTCTGGGCTAGGAGAGCAGCGAATCATTAATCTCTCAAGATGGTTAGGTTATGCTTGCTGCCGTGATGTTACTGACCTAACCCTCCCAGAGTACATCCAAGGCTGTCTGCCAACCTGAAAACTTTGAACAATCTCTGCCACTCTGCCCTTGACCTCGCATGGATCCTGATGTCTTTTTGTCTGATGATAAAATCCATGCACAGCTAAGACATGTGGCTTCACAGAAATACCAGGACCAAGTTCTGCTATTTCTTTTAAAACTATCTATAACATTACTGTTTCTAAAAATCTACGATTCTACTCTTTAATATATACCAGCATGTTTAAGACTTGGGAAGCATCCTACACAAAATGTTTCTTAGTTCTTCAGACTCATTTCATTTTCTGAAAGGCCTAGAGTCTATGTGCTATATCACCTAATTGTAAAACATCTTACACAATTCTCTCGTAGTTTCACTTTTATTAAAAACTCTGCTTTTCCAAAGGAAGTGGGCCCAGAAAGAGGAAAACTTCAGGGAAAATGCTTAGGAAGGAAGTTATTTTTTTGATTTGCTATTCTAAAACAAGAGTAGGAAGGGAGACAGATCCTGCTGAGTTCATTAGCTGGTAATACATTAATGTATATCAAAATCAAATAAAATGTCCCAGATTTCACCTTTGTCAAAGAGAAAGATGCTGAGACTAGAAAGAAGAGTATGGACAAACTTAAGTGAGAGAAAATAGAGTTGAAGTCAAGAGTCAAATATAAGACTAGCAAGCTGGAGGGAATGAATTTAAATCCTGTAGCTCAGAAGAAATTATGCACTCAAGATAAAATTACTGAATCCTTTAGGAAACCAAAATGCATAGAGGAGATCTTAGGAAAAACGAGGCCTAAAGAGTTTGTCTGACTACAGACTCAATACAACCTATTCATTCAATAATTCATTCATTAAAAATATGAGTCGGGAACCTACTAGTGACAGGGACTACCTAATATGTGTCTGAAATTATTTTGGGCAGCTTTATGCAAAAAACAAGACAAAGTTTCCACTTTGATGGATCTGACATTCTAGTGGTAGAGTCAGAAATTAAACAAATGAACAAATAAACATATAATGGCAGTTGGTGGTAAGGGCCAAGAAGAAAAATAAAGCAGAATAAGAAAATAGAATGTGAGTGTGGGGAGAAGTAAGTGTTCTATTTTAGATAGAGTAGTCAAGTATGAACTTTCTGAGTAGGTAGCATTTGAGCAGCAATGAGTTAAGGGAACAAATCAAGAAAGGATCTAGGGAGATGAATATTCCAGGCATAGGAGGCAACATGTACAAGAGTCTTGAGTAAGGATAAAGCTTTGTGTGTTCAAGAAACAGAAAGAGTAACCCAGTGGCTGGAGCAGAGGAAAGTAAAGAGTGCAGTAGGATAGGTAAGAAAATCACAGAGGGTCTTGGAGCCGCAGTAAAGAAGACTAGATTTTGTCTGTGTGAATTGGAGGATCCTGAAGAGTTTTGAGTAGAGAAGAATCATGATGTGATTTACAGTTTAAGAAGATTGCTCTGTCTGCTTTGTGGAGCATATGTTAAATAAGATCCTAGAAAGGAAACCCTAAGACAAGTTAAGAGGCTATCCTATCAGCCCAGAAGACAGATGAAGGTGACTGGAGAGGTATGCTAGAGGCGATATCCTTGGAAGGAAACAAAGATGGGACATACCAGTGTGTTGCCCTGAGGAGTCAAATATGATAACCAGGTGTTGGCTGGAGCAATTGAGTAAATCATGGGGATATTTACTAAGATGAGAAATATTGGTGGAGGAACAGAATTGGGAGTAAGGTAGAGAATCAAAAGTTACATGGGAAATGAGATTAATAACTATGTAAAGGAATTGCTAAAAAAAAAAAACCCCAAAACCAAAAAAAACCACTAATGGGACTTTTGACTATATTGATAGAAGTGTAACATCCAGTTCAAAGGACACAATACATCCCATCTACTGTGAACTGTTTGTACCACATCATAACAACTCTGTTCAATGTTAGACCCTACGTTTTAAGAGGGATATTGACAAAGAGACCCATGTTCAGAGAACGGAGTCCGGGAAGGAAAAGGGGCTCACATGACAAACGTTTCAGGGAAGTGGGGACCAGAGAAGAAAAGAGATTTCACTGAGAAAGATGAACGCAGCACGTGGTGGTTGTCTTCAAATATTTAAAAAATTTAACTTACCCTTTGGGACTACAAAAGGCACTTGAGTAGAAGTGGGTAGAAGACACCAGGAGACAGACTTCAGAAGGGAGTCTCTCAATTAGAAAGCTGTTCCAGAATAGACTAGCCAAGCATTGATCAGGCAAGCATCAGTTAGGAGGAGGACCAGATAATATCCAAGTCCTTTCCATCACATGGTTTTCATCACTCTAGATGTAAACTCTTTCTGGTTAGAAACCATCATGGTATTTTTAAAAAGTCTCTAATAGGGTACATAGCATAGGATCAAAATATACTTAAAATTCAACTTCTTTTTAACTTGGCATGCTTATCTAGCCAATGAAAACTTTTAAATAGTTGTTAACATTTTTTATTACTGTATTTTGTTTTTTTGTGCAGGGGTGCTGATGAGAAACCTGTTCTTGGCAATAAAAAGCCTGGCTCAACTCCTTCAATTTTTAATAATAGACTAAGACTCATAGCAACTAAGGCTAACACAGAAGCCTAACAAGTCACTTGCTAATATCTTTCTGCCCCTAAAAAGAGCTGGATAGAGGGACAGCCAGAGTATGAAGAGGACAGACATTCCAGCTAAACACATCTGCCAATAATCTTGAACAACGGTATTCCAAATGATTGTTGTAAGAATAAAATGAGTTGTTCCATGTAAAGCACCTAGCACAGTGCCTGAACCTTGATAAATGGTTACTGTTATTTTATCACTATGATTATTCACAAATGTTAAATCATTTCTGTATGTTGAACTGTCTGATCTTTAGTTTAAGAATCTCCAGGAAGATGGGGTGGGGCCTTTCCAAGGCCTTCATTTCATAATGTTTGGAGCTTGGTGCTGGGGTTCCCTAATGGGTCCTATAAAATGAGAGGGTAAGGTGACCTTCAGAATCTTCCAGCTCTCACAGCCTGTTTCTAAAAGATTTACCACCACGGAGGATAGTCTAAAAAATGTGCGAAGTCTCCAAAATTGGAATTAATGAGACATTTTAGTAAAAGTGGTTGAACAGGATATGATCATGTAGAAATAAATAACTTTTCTTCATACTTGTTAGAATATATCATGAAAAATATGACCTTTATAAAAGCAAACTCCGTAAAATACTTTAAAGTTAGTAAGACGTGCAAGAAACCTATGTAAAGAAAATGGCAAATAGTTCCTGAAAAATATAAACTAATTATTGAATAATTGGAGACATAATGTTCTCAGATGGCAAAACTAAATGTTGTAATCCTATTAATTATTGACAAATTGACTTGTTTGTTTAAAGCATATCCAATAAAAGCATCAACAGCATTTTTCTCTCTTTTAGCTTGCTTGAAAACTGTTTCAAAAGTTCATATGGAAGAATATATATGTAAGAATAGCTAAATATATTTTGAAGGAGAAAAGAAAAGAGAAAAGACTGGGTACAATACCACAGAGTTCATATTTCAGTACACACACACACACAGAGTTCTTAATATACTCAAGAGTTAAATGTAAAGGCCAGACCTTAACAATCAGCAAAAAACCAAATGGGTGAATATTTATCATCTCTCCAGCAGGGAAAGACTTGAAAGCAAGAGAGAAGGAGGGAAATAAAGGAAGGAAGGAAGGAAGGAAGGAAGGAAGGGAGGAAAAGAAAGACCCCATGGGAAGGTTGAGTATTTAAACACATAAAAGTTTACATTATTTGTCAATTAAAATAATATAAACTAAATTAAAATGCATATAAGCTAGAAAGATATCTGCAAGATATGACAGAGGTTTAATATTCAATATATTAAAAGGTCATGTAAAGCTTATCTTAGTTCAGGCGTCCAAGAAGCAGACAATAAGACAGGATTAAAAATGGGAGGATTTTATTAGGTGTATTAGTTACCTGAGGCTGCCATACAAAATACCATAAACTGGGTGGCTTAAACACCAGGAATTTATTTTCTTGCAGATCTGGAGACTAGAAGTTGGATACCCAGGGGTCACCAGGGTTGATTCTGAGGGCTGAGAGGGACAGTCTGTCCCATGCTTTTCCCCTAACTTCTGGTGGTCTCAGGGGTTCCTAGGCTTGTAGATGGTTTTCTCCTCATGACCTCACTTCATCTTCCCTCTGTAAGTATCTGTATCTTCACATGGTGCTCTTTGTAGAAGGAGATCAATCATTTTGGATTAGGGGCCCATCATATTTCAGGGTGACCTCATCTTAACTAGCTACATCTGCAACAACCCTATTTCTGAATACAGTCAGCTTCTGAAGTATTGGGGGGTTAAGACTTCAAAATACGAACCTGCGTGGAACACAATTTAACCCATAACATTAAGGGAACAGCCTGTGTGAAAGGAAATCAGGAGGGAGCCCAGCAGGCTGGAGGTGGGGAGGGCATCAGAGATGGAGAGAGAGGGTGTAAACTGCCTTCTAGTCTAAGGAAGGGTCAGAAAGTCATAGGGGAGTCAGAGTCAGTCAACAAAGGAGTTCGGTGTCTCCTAGGAATGGGTCTGCCTCAGTATCCTCACCGCACTCCACACGCGGTCATTGGCAGGAAACAGCCCAGGAGGCGTGGCCTCAGCGTAAATAAGGCCACAGATTTCAAAGTGGGAGGCCTGGGAGGCACCTTCTCATGGCTGCCACACCAGGAGAGATAAAGGGATAGGGGGTGATTTACAATAAAGGAAATATAAAACGTTCAGTTTCGCTGGTAGTCACAAAAGTGAAATGTAAGATAGCAGACCATTGTTTTTATTTTAAAATTATCAGAGTAAGAGTTCTTTTTTAAAATGAGGATGTCCTGTGCTGGTGAGAGTGAAGTGGACAGGCTATTATTAATGTAAATTGGTATATCCATTCTGGAATGCAATTTGGTAAAAAAAAAAAAAGTGTCTTTTTAAGTAACTGCATGTATCTTTTTAAGTAACCTTCAGTCTCCTAGGGCTCCTGTGATTATGTGATACCCACTTGCTCGCTCACTCCCTCTGGTCAGGAAGAGATGGGAACACAGGGGAATGAGATATCTCTTAGAGGTCTCCTCCTTCCCATACCTTTCATTTCTAGCCTCATAGCCACCGTCAAACAGAGCCATAATTCTCCTCCTTCAAAGGAACCTCACAACACCAAAGTCATACCTACAGTGGAGAAGTAGGGCATTTACTTGGCTGAGCGACCTTCCTTTCAGTGGTCGGTTAGCCGTTGCCAGAGCTTAGCTTGCTGAAGTCAATAGTTCCAGGAAGATGCTGTATTTTGCACATCAGGCAAAGGGACAGTGAAAACTCTTTTCTTTCCTTCCTTCTCCCAACCAAGAAGAAGATCATTAGAAACAGATATAAAAACTTCCTTGCAAAATGTCCAATCTAATTTTCAACTCAAACGGTTCAGTGGACTTTTCATTCACCTGACATGGAAGAAACTAATTTATGTTCAATTTTGGAGAAGAGGGAGTCAAAAGAGAAGGGGAAATTCACCATCCTAGGAACAATTGCTTGTGAACAAGCTTTAAAACTCTCATACTGTTATGGTGGCATGCCTCTGAAACTCCGCTTCCAGATGCCTCCCGACCATATTACTCATATGATTTCACCCCACATCCCTCCAACTCATTCCAGTCTGTCAAGACATCTCATCTTTTAAGTTCTCCCCTCTCCCCGGAATGCCACTGTATTGTTTCTTGGATTTGACTAGAGTGCCTTAGTTTGTCCCATCAACTTTTTTTTCTCTGGGAGGCAGTCGGCACATTTTAGAGGACTTTACAGCATTAAAGAAAAAAAGGGGAAGAAAGCCCTTCCGGATGTCTGCTCTGAATTTGTTTGTGTTCTATTCTGTGTGTATCCTTCCTTTGTTCTGTCCTCTGCATCAGATGGAAAGTAATCATCCGGCCTGAAATGTATCTATAGCCAAGGCTCCATGTAAATTACAGAGAGAGATGACAAATTTCATGGCCCGGTTATGGTAAAAATGGCAAATTTCACAGTTTGTCATGGATTAATAGAAAAGGAAAACAAACACAAATGAAGTCATCCCAATTGTTAGAAATAATTCCAGAGTGACTATTTGATGAATTTAAACAATGGGATGGAATGCAGGCCATTCAACACGTAACCCACGATTTTAAATTTAATAAAGGACCTTGTAGCTTTATACTCAAACATCCTCATGCTGAAGGTTGAATTCAAACACACTTGCACTTCAGCCTGAGCCCGTAATGAGCAAGCTCCAAATTCCAAAAACCTGAGTTTACCCTTCTTCATGAAAAATAATAAAGCATCCATGAAATGTTTTCACGATGAACCATGGATTGCAGATTTTCAGGGTCGTTGGTGACATCATGATAGATGAGGAGATTTATCTACACGTTTGGAAATGTTACACAGCTCAGTCGCTCCACCTGGAAAATATCTTTAAAAGATTAAGGGACTGAGCCCATCTTCATAGTTCATTCCCTTTCGTTCTAGTTTCAACTTTATTCCCTATCCTTGCTCATTCTCAGTTACTACCGCAACCTTGTGAAAAACGTGTTGACCAGGGCTTCACTCACCATGGGATTCTGAGAAGGGTCTTAGGGAAGAATTGGGCAATCCATCATCATCTCTTTAAACTCAGATTCTGTAGCCTGGGCTTAAGGCCTGGCATTCCTGCGGCTTTGGTAACTGTTTCTCCACATTGTCCAAAATCCCTCAAAAGAATTCCTCATTGTTTCAGAACCTGAGCAGTGTTATTGCACTGTACCTCATTTCTGTGTCTGTATTTGGCTTATGATCCATATAGTTGTGTTTTTCTATAGCATTCATGTCTGGAGTCTGAAAAACAAATTCCAAGATTATAGTAGAATTAACATACAGCCAAAATTACATTCATTAGAGCTAAAGTTTTCAGGTTGCCTGATACTTGTCAATCCAATCAAATTGACCATAAAAATTCGGTCTGAATAAACCTGTTAACCACTTTAGATTCTTCCACAAAAATGAAGACCTCTAACTAGACTGTAAGTGCTAACGTATATGCAGGTGAATAAAAGTAGGAAGATAAAACAAGAGGTGACAATTGACGCCTTCAAGCACTAAGGTTTAGGGACTGTCCAAAAGTCTCAGGCGGAATAGGCACAGGACAGGGTTTATATTATAAAAGTACTATTCTAAATCCCTAATAAAGAAGGCGTAGCTCATTTTTCACCTCTGCATATTCAAAGCAATCACATTTGGTTTATTGTCAGCTTTGAAAATCATGACGAAGTCATCTGGAATTTAGAAATAAACAACAAAGAGTAGTCAGATACTGATGCCTCTTTTTTTTACTTTATCGGGAGATTTTTGGGTCCATGGGAAAAAAGACAAGCAGAATGACCCTGGCTTCACCTTCAGTCCCTTCAGTGCTTCCATAAACATTCTGTCCCACACTTTCACCTTGCTCACATATGTCACCTTGTAATGTCCCTGTGTGTATGTCCTACCTACACAACTAGACTGTAAGTTCCTTTAGGGGAGGGTCTTTATCATCTTTTAATCCATCCTGGAAACACTGAGAATAATTCAAGGCCATAAGTTCTAGCTGACTTGAGAGACACTCCTCAGGACCCCATCAAGGCCATCAGTTGCACAGCTTGCCAATTTCACTGTAGTCATCTGCAACGGGTCTTCCTAAATCACTGCTAAGGACTCAAGTCCCCAGAGCTCCATGGAATATCACCACTTAATATTCCCAGCACTGCCATAGAAAACAGTTTCATATGCAAATATAGCCACTTAGCTTTCTGATCAGAGAAGCTTCACATTAAGGAAAGGCTGCTGGAACATCTGGTGTCCCATCAAGTTCCGAATATCACCATCAGTAAAGAGTGAGCCCCATTTGGAGCTTGAGGATAAAGGCTCTAGCCTCTGGCTGAGCCCCCGGTCCATATTGCTGATGGAATCTGAAGACAATAGTCATTTGCTCTGACTAAGTCTGTGACAAATGATATAGGTTCTGGCCGATAAGAAAGAACTGAAATTTGAACCTGTTTTAAGGCCACAGGATCTTATGTTCACTAGTGCTCTGTTGTCTTAATTCTCATTCCCTGATAAAAAAAAGTCTCTGCAATTTTCTGGGGGGTGAAGTAGGGATTGGTGGGCAATACCACTGAGCCACTATGGACGAAGGAACTTCCAAAAATCAGAGGTTGAGCAAAGAGTTGGGTGTAAAGCTGAAATCTAAAGAATCCAAAGCAGTCATTGAAGCAAAGGCTAAAACCAAGGGGCCAGAAGCAGGAATGGAAAGTAGAAATCCGGAGTTAGAAGCTGAAACCCTGGTGGATCAAAAGTGATCAATCTAATACCAATGAGCTATAGTCTAAAAAATGGCCATTTTTTTTTTTTGCTTGCTCTCATATACCCTTTTAAAACAGATGCTTAGATAAGCCATAAAGAACAAAGGAAAAATGTACATTGCCTCTTCTTGGTGTTTCTTTCATCTCACAGGAAAAATGACAGGGCTTTCTAAACTTATCCAGTGGAAAACTCAGACCCAATTTGAGTATTCTTGAAGTAGGAGGTTGGATCACTTGACCTCTCTTCTTAACCCCATCTAGTGCATCAAGTTTAAGAACTAGCCCTGACCTTTTTCAACAAATCATTGAATTCCCCATTTTGGGTTTTGTGGCTGCATGAGAGGCAGGGCTTGGTCTTATTAGGCTGGGTGCGGGTGGAAGTGGTAAAGATGTGGTTGATACCCTTCAGTGGGGGTTATTAGAGGTGCAAAATGATACACTCAGGCTGAATGAATAGCCAGAGGTCCCACAGAACTTCCTCCTCCTCTGCCTGATACCTGTCAGTTACATTTCATCTCGTATTGCTCTTCAGTCTGCCAGAGGGCAATTGGTAGACCTTTCTAACTGACCTAAAACATCTCCAGGTATCCTGATTCCAGAGCTATGGTGGCAATCAGGTTATAGGTTAATGGTTAGCTGTGAGGTGAAATTAACTTAAATCTGATCATGCAGACTTGGGTTTGCCACTTAACCAACTGTGGGGCTTTGAGCAAACTACTTAATCTGTTTAAGACTAAGGCGTTAAATTTGTCAAATGGTTTTCTTCAAGATGTATGTATTCATTAGAGAGGCACATAAGGCTGTTGATGATGATGGTGATGACGATGATGATGATGATGGTGGTGGTGGTGGTGGTGAGGATGATGATGATATCTATCAGCCACTTTACCCAACAGCAATTAATTTTCTACTGGTATAGGTCAGCCAGCTCTGCTCCAGGCAAGACTCAGGGATTCAGGTTGTACCTAGTAAGTGGTTCTGACTGGAGCCCCATTAAATCCTCTGCATCTGCACAAGGAAAGAGGAAAGCAAGAAAGCCAAGAATCTCATGGAGATTTTTTTTTTTTCAAACATCTTTATTGAAGTATAATTGCCTTACAATAGTGTGTTAGCATCTGCTTTATAACAAAGTGAATCTGTTATACATATACAATATGTTCCCATTTCTCTTCCCTCTTGCATCTCCCTCCCTCCCACCCTCCCCATCCCACCCCTCTAGGTGGTCACAAAGCACAGAGCTGATCTCCCTGTGCTATGCGGCTGCTTCCCACTAGCTATCTATTTTACATTTGGTAGTGTATATATGTCCATGACACTCTCTTACCCTGTCACATCTCACCCCACCCCCTCCCCATATCCTCAAGTCCATTCTCTAGTAGGTCTGTGTCTTTATTCCCGTCTTGCCACTAGGTTCTTCATGGCCTTTTTTTTTTTTTTTTTTCCCTTAGATTCCATATATATGTGTTAGCATACTGTATTTGTTTTTCTCTTTCTGACTTACTTCACTCTGTATGACAGACTCTAACTCCATCCACCTCATTACAAATACCTCCATTTCATTTCTTTTTATGGCTGAGTAATATTCCATTGTATATATGTGCCACATCTTCTTTATCCATTCATCTGTCGATGGACATTTAGGTTGCTTCCATGTCCTGGCTATTGTAAATAGAGCTGCAATGAACATTTTGGTACATGACTCTTTTTGACCTATGGTTTTCTCAGGGTATATGCCCAGTAGTGGGATTGCTGGGTCGTATGGTAGTTCTATTTTTAGTTTTTTAAGGAACCTCCATACTGTTCTCCATAGTGGCTGTATCAATTTACATTCCCACCAACAGTGCAAGAGTGTTCCCTTTCCTCCACACCCTCTCCAGCATTTACTGTTTCTAGATTTTTTGATGATGGCCATTCTGACCGGTGTGAGATGATATCTCATTGTAGTTTTGATTTGCATTTCTCTAATGATTAATGATGTTGAGCATTCTTTCATGTGTCTGTAGGCCATCTGTATATCTTCTTTGGAGAAATGTCTATTTAGATCTTCTGCCCATTTTTGGATTGGGTTGTTCGTTTTTTTGTTATTGAGCTGCATGAGCTGCTTGTAAATCTTGGAGATTAATCCTTTGTCAGTTGCTTCATTTGCAAATATTTTCTCCCATTCTGAGGGTTGTCTTTTGGTCTTGTTTATGGTTTCCTTTGCTGTGCAAAAGCTTTTCAGTTTCATTAGGTCCCATTTGTTTATTTGTGTACTTATTTCCATTTCTCTGGGAGCTGGGTCAAAAAGAATCTTGCTGTGATGTATGTCATAGAGTGTTCTGCCTATGTTTTCCTCTAAGAGTTTGATAGTGTCTGCCCTTACACTTAGGTCTTTAATCCATTTTGAGTTTATTTTTGTGCATGGTGTCAGGGAGTGTTCTAATTTCATACTTTTACATGTTCCTGTCCAATTTTCCCAGCACCACTTTTTGAAGAGGCTGTCTTTTCTCCACTGTATATGCTTGCCTCCTTTATCAAAGATAAGTTGACCATATGTGTGTGGGTTTATCTCTGGGCTTTCTATCCTGTTCCATTGATCTATATTTCTGTTTTTGTGCCAATACCAAACTGTCTTGATTACTGAAGCTTTGTAATATAGTCTGAAGTCAGGGAGCCTGATTCCCCCAGCTCCATTTTTCGTTCTCAAGATGGCTTTGGCTATTCGGGGTCTTTTGTGTTTCCATACAAATTGTGAAATTTTTTGTTCTAGTTCTGTGAAAAATGCCAGTGGTAGTTTGATAGGGATTGCATTGAATCTGTAGATTGCTTTGGGTAGTAGAGACATTTTCACAATGTTGATTCTTCCAATCCAGGAACATGGTATATCTCTCCATCTATTTGTATCATCTTTAATTTCTTTCATCAGTGTCTTATAATTTTCTGCATACAGGTCTTTTGTCTCCTTAGGTAGGTTTATTCCTAGATATTTTATTCTTTTTGTTGCAATGGTAAATGGGAGTGTTTTCTTAATTTCACTTTCAGATTTTTCGTCATTAGTGTATAGAAATGCAAGAGATTTCTGTGCATTAATTTTGTATCCTGCTACTTTACCAAATTCATTGATTAGCTCTAGGAGTTTTCTGGTAGCATCTTTAGGATTCTCTATGTATAGTATCATGTCATCTGCAAATAGTGACAGCTTTACTTCTTCTTTTCCGATTTGGATTCCTTTTATTTCTTTGTCTTCTCTGCTGTGGCTAGGACTTCCAGAACTATGTTGAATAATAGTGGTGAGAGAGGGCAACCTTGTCTTTTTCCTGATCTTAGTGGAAATGGTTTCAGTTTTTCACCATTGAGGACAATGTTGGCTGTGGGTTTGTCATATACGGCCTTTATTATGTTGAGGAAAGTTCCCTCTATGCCTACTTTCTGCAGGGCTTTTATCATAAATGGGTGTTGAATTTTGTCAAAAGCTTTCTCTGCATCTATTGAGATGATCATATGGTTTTTCTCCTTCAATTTGTTAATATGGTGTATCACATTGATTGATTTGCGTATATTGAAGAATCCTTGCATTCCTGGGATAAACCCCACTTGATCATGGTGTATGATCCTTTTAATGTGCTGTTGGATTCTGTTTGCTAGTATTTTGTTGAGGATTTTTGCATCTATGTTCATCAGTGATATTGGCCTGTAGTTTTCTTTCTTTGTGACATCTTTGTCTGGTTTTGGTATCAGAGTGATGGTGGCCTCGTAGAATGAGTTTGGGAGTGTTCCTCCCTCTGCAATATTTTGGAAGAGTTTGAGAAGGATAGGTGTTAGCTCTTCTCTAAATGTTTGATAGAATTCGCCTGTGAAGTCATCTGGTCCTGGGCTTTTGTTTGTTGGAAGATTTTTAATCACAGTTTCAATTTCAGTGCTTGTGATTGGTCTGTTCATATTTTCTATTTCTTCCTGGTTCAGTCTCGGCAGTTTGTGCATTTCTAAGAATCTGTCCATTTCTTCCAGGTTGTCCATTTTATTGGCATATAGTTGCTTGTAGTAATCTCTCATGATCTTTTGTATTTCTGCAGTGTCAGTGGTTACTTCTCCTTTTTCATTTCTAACTCTATTGATCTGAGTCTTCTCCCTTTTTCTCCTGATGAGTCTTGCTAATGGTTTATCAATTTTGTTTATCTTCTCAAAGAACCAGCTTTTAGTTTCATTGATTTTTGCTATTGTTTCCTTCATTTCTTTTTCATTTATTTCTGACCTGATCTTTATAATTTCTTTCCTTCTGCTGGCTTTGGGGTTTTTTTGTTCTTCTTTCTCTAATTGCTTTAGGTGCAAGGTTAGGTTGTTTATTCGAGATGTTTCCTGTTTCTTGAGGTAGGCTTGTATTTCTATAAACTTCCCTCTTAGCACTGCTTTTGCTGTGTCCCATAGGTTTTGGGTCGTCGTGTCTCCATTGTCATTTGTTTCTAGGTATTTTTTGATTTCCCCTTTGATTTCTTCAGTAATCACTTCGTTATTAAGTAATGTATTGTGTAGCCTCCATGTGTTTGTATTTTTTACAGATCTTTTCCTGTAATTGATATCTAGTCTCATAGCATTGTGGTCGGAAAAGATACTTGATACGATTTCAATTTTCTTAAATTTACCAAGGCTTGATTTGTGACCCAAGATATGATCTATCCTGGAGAATGTTCCATGAGCACTTGAGAAAAATGTGTATTCTGTTGTTTTTGGGTGGAATGTCCTATAAATATCAATTAAGTCCATATTGTTTAATGTATCATTTAAAGCTTGTGTTTCCTTATTTATTTTCATTTTGGATGATCTGTCCATTGGTGAAAGTGGGGTGTTAAAGTCCCCTACTATGATTGTGTTGCTGTCAATTTCCCCTTTCATGGCTGTTAGTATTTGCCTTATGTATTGAGGTGCTCCTATGTTGGGTGCATAAATATTTACAATTGTTATACCTTCCTCTTGGATCGATCCCTTGATCATTATATAGTGTCCTTCTTTGTCTCTTGTAATAGTCTTTATTTTAAAGTCTATTTTGTCTGATATGAGAATTGCTACTCCAGCTTTCTTTTGATTTCCATTTGCATGGAATATCTTTTTCCATCCCCTCACTTTCAGTCTGTATGTGTCCCTAGGTCTGAAGTGGGTCTCTTGTAGACAGCATATGTATGGGTCTTGTTTTTGTATCCATTCAGCCAGCCTGTGTCTTTTGGTGGGAGCATTTAATCCATTTACATTCAAGGTAATTATCGATATGTATGTTCCTATTCCCATTTTCTTAAATGTATTGGGTTTGTTATTGTAGGTGTTTTCCTTCTCTTGTGTTTCTTGCCTAGAGAATTTCCTTTAGCATTTGTTGTAAAGCTGGTTTGGTGGTGCTGAACTCTCTCAGCTTTTGCTTGTCTGTAAAGGTTTTAATTTCTCCATCGAATCTGAATGAGATCCTTGTTGGGTAGAGTAATCTTGGTTGTAGGTTTTTCTCCTTCATGACTTTAAGTATATCCTGCCACTCCCTTCTGGCTTGCAGAGTTTCTGCTGAGAGATCAGATGTTAACCTTATGGGGATTCCCTTGTGTGTTATTTGTTTTTTTTCCCTTGCTGCCTTTAATATGTTTTCCTTATATTTAATTTTTGACAGTTTGATTAATATGTGTCTTGGCGTGTTCCTCCTTGGGTTTATCCTGTATGGGACTCTCTGTGCTTCCAGGACTTGATTAACTATTTCCTTTCCCATATTAGGGAAGTTTTCAACTATAATCTCTTCAAAAATTTTCTCAGTCCCTTTCTTTTTCTCTTCTTCTTCTGGTACCCCTATAATTCGAATGTTGGAGCATTTAATGTTGTCCCAGAGGTCCCTGAGACTGTCCTCAGTTCTTTTCATTCTTTTTTCTTTATCCTGCTCTGTAGTAGTTATTTCCACCATTTTATCTTCCAGGTCACTTATCCTTTCTTCTGCCTCAGTTATTCTACTATTGATCCCATCTAGAGTATTTTTAATTTCATTTATTGTGTTTTTCATCATTGCTTGGTTCCTCTTTAGTTCTTCTACATCCTTGTTAAATGTTTCTTGCATTTTGTCTATTCTATTTCCAAGATTTTGGATCATCCTTACTATCATTATTCTGAATTCTTTTTCAGGTAGACTACCTATTTCCTCTTCATTTGTTAAGTCCAGTGTGTTTTGAGCCTGCTCCTTCATCTGCTGTGTGTTTTTCTGTCGTCTCATTTTGCCTATCTTACTGTGTTTGGGGTCTCCTTTTCACAGGCTGCAGGTTCGTAGTTCCCGTTGTTTTTGGTATCTGTCCCCAGCGGCTAAGGTTGGTTCAGTGGGTTGTGTAGGCTTCCTGGTGGAGGGAACTAGTGCCTGAGTTCTGGTAGATGAGGCTAGATCTTGTCTTTCTGGTGGGCACGTCCACGTCTGGTGGTGTATTTTGTGGTGTCTGTGGCCTTATTATGATTTTAGGCAGCCTCTCTGCCAATGGATGGGGTTGTGTTCCTGTCTAGCTAGTTGTTTGGCATAGGATGTCCAGCACTGTAGCTTGCTGGTCGTTGAGTGAAGCTGGGTCTTGATGTTGAGATGGAGATCTCTGGGAGATTTTTGCCGTTTGGTATTACGTGGAGCTGGGAGGTCTCTTGTGGACCAGTGTTCTGAAGTTGGCTCTCCCACCTCAGAGGCACGGCCCTGATGCCTGGCTGGAGCACCAAGAGCCTTTCGTCCACATGGCTCAGAGTAAAAGGGAGAAAAAATAGAAAGAAAGAAAGAAAGAGGCTATAATATAGTGAAGTAAAATAAAGCTATTGTAAAGCAAAGCTATACAGACAAAATCTCACCCAGAAGCATATACATATACACTCACAAAAAAAAGGAAAAGGGGAAAAATTAGTATCTCCTGCTCCCAGAGTCCACCTCCTGAATTTGGGATGATTCGTTGTCTCTTCAGGTATTCCACAGATGCAGGTACATCAAGTTGATTGTGGAGCTTTAATCTGCTGCTTCTGAGGCTGCTGGGAGAGATTTCCCCTTCTCTTCCCTGTTCGCACAGCTCCTGGGGTTCAGCTTTGGATTTGGACCCGCCTCTGCGTGTAGGTCGCCTGAGGGCGTCTGTTCCCCGCCCAGACAGGACGGGGTTAAAGGAGCAGCTGCTTCGGGGGCTCTGGCTCACCCAGGCCGCGGGGAGGGAGCGGTTCAGAGGAGGCGGGGCGAGCCTGCGGCGGCCGAGGCCGGCGTGACGTTGCACCAGCTCGAGGCGCGCAGTGCGTTCTCCCGGGGATGTTGTCCCCGGATCCCGGGACCCTGGCAGTGGCGGGCTGCACAGGCTCCCGGGAGGGGAGGTGTGGAGAGTGACCTGTGCTCACACACAGGCTTTTTGGAGGCGGCAGCAGCAGCCCCAGCGTCTCACGCCCGTCTCTGGGGTCCGCGCTGATCGCCGTGGCTCGCGCCCTTCTCTGGAGTTCGTTTAGGCGGCGCTCTGAATCCCCTCTCCTTGCGCGCAGCGAAACAAAGAGGCAAGAAAAAGTCTCTTGCCTCTTCGGCAGCTGCAGACCTTTTCCCGGTCTCCCTCCCGGCTAGCTGTGGTGCGCCAACCCCTTCAGGCTGTGTTCACGCCGCCAGCCCCAGTCCTCTCCCTGCGATCCGACCGAAGCCGAGCCTCAGCTCCCAGCCCCGCCCGCCCCGGCGGGGGAGCAGACAAGCCTCTCGGGCTGGTGAGCGCCGCTCGGCGCCGAGCCTCTGTGCGGGAGTCTCTCCGATTTTCCCTCTGCGCCCTCATGGAGATTTAAGAGGCGGAATCTATTTACACCCCATTGACCAGAATCAGTCCCACAGCTTTACCTAGATTCAATGGGCTTGGGGAATGTCCCAGAAAGAGGAGGGGAAACACACACATTGGTAAGTATTGCTAGGATCTGCCCTAGCCACTGCGGAGGCAGTTCATCTAGCTATTGGCAGCAGTTCGTGGAACTGGGCATGGAGAATCTTGAGCACTAGAAACCAGGCTATGAATCAAAGAAGCAAGGGCTATAGTAGAGATTAGGAGGACACGTCTTCATAGATGGGGAGCTGACAAGGGATAAATATAACCATTTTAGTGGACCTGCTTATCATCACCTCATTTATCCAATACTTTCCTGGATAAATGAGAGTGGGAATCCCTCCTTAGTCCAATCCTAACTAATATGATGTGAAGCCTGGATGTCTTTGTAAAGCCACTTTCCAAAAGCCGTTGAGATTGCTTTAAATTGGTACAGTCAGGAAAAGCTTCAAAGAAAGTTAAGAACTTGATCTATGTTTTCAAATAGGCAAAGAACTAGACAATTGATACAAGGGTGAAAAGTTCATATGCTGTTAGCTGTTTTGTCCCCTAATTACCAAGGAAGATGATGAAAATTAAAGAAGGGAGGGTCCCTAAAATTTTTGGTCATAGAGTGAAAATGGTCATAGGATGAAAATATATCCTTCCATTTAAAAAAAAAATTTAATGTTATAGGCAAATTATTTTTTAAAAGATACCTTCTTCAGCCATAAGTTCTGAACTTGATGGTACAGACTTCATGTTTACAGATAAAGGGAGAGTTGCAATGTAGAAAGTTGCCAAAAAGCGTCCCTAATCTTCTTACAAAATTGTCTAAGAGTCTCATGATACATGTGCTTTCTGCTTTAACTGAACAAAAAAAAAAAAAAAAAGGGAGGGTGGGGGGAGGAAAGGAAGTACTGTGATAAGGGATGGACCTAAGGGAAAAGAAATACTCAGAAAGTGATCAATAATTCTTCCATATTTTCTTCTAGGGTACAAGAAAAAAAGTCAAGGGCTTTACCACCAAGTTTAGATAAAGTCTAGTAGCTTGAGAACTTTTCATGCCAAAGCATCAGTGTTCCAATCCCTAGGGATACTATATGTAGTATAACATATAGTATGTGTGTATGTTATATAACATATTTAACATATATAACATATATGTATGTTATAAAAAGAAAATGGAACCAACTTACAGTTCATGCACCTACAGATCTTCCTCACTTGAGTGACTTCTTCTCAATTATTAGAGGCCTGTAGATGAAGGAAAATGTAAGTCTGTTATGTAGCACCTGATAAGAGAAATATGGAGAGGCTGATATATACACATTACCCAGTTGTTATATTTATTATATTTTACTTTAATTAGTTTTCCTTTTAAAGCTAAAACATGATCATAGGTAGTGGAATTTGACTAACTTTTACAGGTCTGTTCCAACAAATAATGTAACCTATTTTTTTTTTTTTAATGTAACCTATTTTTAATGCATTTCTAAGAGCAGAAGCGTTTACCTTCCTCTGTGATATAAGTTATCTATACCGAAACAACTTATTTTCTCTAAAACCATTTCTTCCTCCTGAAGCTCCTAATTCTTATAATGTTTCCCCCCATGTTGGTTATTTATCTTTTGTTTCTCAGGCCCACAGTCTTCCCTTCTACACTCTGCTGGGTATTGCTGGGGCTGGAAGCCTGCAAACTACATTTCTCAGATTTCTTGCCAGCTGACTTCTTATTCATGTCCTGCCAGTTGGAGGAACTGTTTGAAGATTAGAAAGTGGGAGGAAAGACAGAAGCAGTGGTTTGGGTTTTTTTTTCTCTGCTTCTTATTTCAACAGCACAGCAGTCTCTAGGAATTTCTGATGGTATCGTGACAGCAGGCGCAGAGGAACTACAGCCTCTAGAGTCCCAGAGCGGGCAGCCCCGACCATGGTTCTGGTTACCCTGAGGCAGCATTCCGTCGGCAGTTTTTGGCAGCAGCAGGTCTGGGCTCCTAAGCTCCAGTCCAAGAGCACCAGAAGCTTCCTCCTTTTTCCATTAGTCTGTCTAGGTATAAAGCCTTGACATCATGCATGACCATTCTCCCTCTCTGATACAGCTTGTCAATCATCTTTTGCTTCATAATATGCTTCACACACATATATTCTTTCTTTTCTATTCTCATTTACTCTGCCCTGGCCCACTCCTCATTCCCTGCTTGTTTCATGGGACCCTACAATATTCCCCCAGACACGAAACTGGGAGAGACCTGCATTTAAATTTCAGTTCTTCCACTTACTTGCTGTGTGGTCTTGGACAAGTTATTTCACTTCTTTAAGACTCAGTTTCCTCATCTGTAGTAATAATAAGCAAAAATCATTAAGTTATTGAGAACTACAATGTACTTGGGGCTCTGTTATCATTCTCTATTTTAATACTTATCATAATCCCATGATGTATATGTTATGATTCTTTCATTTTTATAGTTGAAAAAACTGAGGTTTAGCAGAGTTAAGGAATTTGCTTAAGTTCTCACTGCTGATTAAGGGAGGAAGTCGGAGATGAACCCAGGTACCTCTGACTTAAAAGACTGTGCTCTTAAGCTTATTTAAGTGCAGATCATAATATAGATATTGTGAGGTTATTGCAATGATTAAATGAGATGTGTAAAGCGTGTATAGGGCCAACATATAATAAGCATGTAATGAATGATGGATTTTATGTCATAAAAGTACTATAGTATTCTTTATATCTTATATAGTCTTCTTTACATCTTATTACATGTGTATATCAATAGCCCTATATATCCTGCTTTGATCATCTTAACCCAAATGATTGGGTGTTTATCCCCCCTAGAAACTTATATGAGAGTTAATAGGAAAATAGGTTTTGCCTTACAGTTAGTTTTGCTGGAACATATAAGTTTTATAGACAGATTCACGCTCGCATTAAAGTACCCATATATTTCCTTATGTATTAATTTGTTCATACATGAATATACCCTTTTCATTTTGTGTAGGCATAGTCTTAGTTGACACTTAACAAAACTTACTTACACTTGAATCTTAAATGTTTTTGACATTAGAAGAGCAATCAAGATAAGTGGAAAAGCCAACTTCCAGGAAGCAGGAGTTGGCCCAAGGAGGTCAAGAGCAGCCCAACTAGAGAAAAAGGGGGAAAATCCTAAAGACAGATCCCATGCAAGCCTAGAGTTAGAACACAGATCCAGTGAATTCTGTTTCAAAATACAGTATATTTTTTCACGTAGTCTGGCTATGTTCTTTGCTGAACCACTGGCTTTATTCGTTTCAATAATAATGTTTTATACCCCAAAGTCAAAAATTAGCAAAATTAGGAACCCAAGCAAACTTTTTGGTATCTTCTGTTATCAATTCTTAAAATTTCTGGAGCATCACCTCATATTCAAAGGATTTTGTTTATTTTTAAAGCAACCTGTCTCTCCTTTCTTACCATCCGTGGATAATTAGAATTAGCTCCTCAGGAGGCTTGTGGTATAGCAAAAAGAGGAGTGAATGGGGGTCAGGAGACCTGGAGTCTGATGGTGACTTTGATGCTAAACATCTCTGTGAACTTTTTGGGCCTTCATTCTCTCCTTTGTACAATGAGACCTGCAGTTCCACCCGGTGCAGAAATTTTGTTTTAATTAAGAATGATGGGGCTTCCCTGGTGGCGCAGTGGTTACGAATCCGCCTGCCAATGCAGGGGACATGGGTTCGAGCCCTCGTCCAGGAAGATCCCACATGCCGTGGAGCAACTAAGCCCATATGCCACAACTACTGAGCCTGCGCTCTAGAGCCCGCGAGCCACAACTACTGAGCCCGCGTGCTGCAACTACTGAAGCCCGCATGCCTAGAGCCCGTGCTCCGCAACAAGAGAAGCCACAGCAATGAGAAGCCTGTGCACCGCAACGAAGAATAGACCCTGCTCGCCACAACTAGAGAAAGCCCGCGGGCAGCAAAGAAGACACAACACAGCCAAAAAGAAAAAAAAAGAATACTATTCCATTCTGATTCATTGCAATGAATTGAAGCATATCCAAAGCGTGAATTTGGCTGCATTCCAAAATTCTGCCTCTGGGAACTCTAATCTTAACAATTTCACAGAACATTCAGTTGACCAAACGCTCTGAGCAACCACTCCGTGTGCATTTGCTTAATGTTCTGGAGGATGCAGGACCCAGTAGCAACCTCCAGGGAGCTTATCGTCGAACTGGTGAAGCAACACCAAAGAGAAAATGCAGGTACAAGGTGAAATAGGACATGAATCAATTTTTTGGAGTGCTAAACTGACAATAGTTTTGGGAACAATCACGGACAAAGAAGAAGGCATGGGCCATTTGAGGGAGAGTTTAAAGGCAAGTTTGACCAAAGTGGAATGAGTGAAGAAGAGGGAGAGGATGAGCAGAAAACAGTATGGGCAGAGAGTGAAAACTCTCGAATGCCCATATAAGAAAACTTGACTTCATTCACCACTCAATGGGGAACCATTATTAGGTTTCAAATAAGAAAATGATAACTTCTAAAGAATCACGAAGGCTGTCAAAATTGTTATTGGTCATGACATACAGATGTTTCATACATCTGAATGAACCGCTAAACCTTCAGAATTTGGTCTTTATCTCATTTAATTGGATGAGTTGGACGGGTTCTCACAATCCATAAGAGCTTTATTTCAAACATACAAGTCACACTTACAGACATTCTTTTAAGTGTGTTTTGCTTCAATTAAGATACCTCCAACTTAAAGTGAATAAAGATCAAAACTAGTAGCTAGCGACAAAGTAAAAGCATCAAAGAATCCCAGTCTCTAGAACTTTCTCTTTCTTATTTATTTTTTTAACTAGATGTTATTTTACAAGGGGCTGTTGAGCCTTTATACTCCTCTCACATCTTTATACACATGCTGCTTATTCATTTCTTCAGTTTTGCAGTAAAGTTAAAACTCTGTCTTCATCCCAAGAAGGCAATTGATTACATTTTAGGGGACGACCATGCCAATCACTTGGGTGGCTGGTGGATATTTCCTTGTTTTGTCATATTTAAAAGAACCAAACAGAAAATTTCCAGCATTCACCACCAAGGATTGGAGAGAGAAGAAATATCTATCTATTAGCAGGAAACTTTGCTGTTTTCTCTACTGAATTAACTCCAATCATTTGCAAGAAAGAACATTTCAATACATTTTTCTGACAGGTAGGAAATTAACTACATACCAGAAGCTATTGAATTCAACTTTAACAGTATCAATAAACATTTCTGATTAAATTATGAAATTGATTTTATAATTTTGACCATTATGTTTTTACATCAATATCATCATATGGCAGTAAATGTAGTTACCACTTCCTTATTGATCTCAGACATGGCACTCTAAAGTATTCATTTGACTACATTACAAAATCAAACTTGATTTCCTGTAGTACTGCAGTAACTTCAGGTCGTAATCTAGTCTGAAGAATCAAAATAGATGAATTATTCAGTTATTAAAAGACATATTTTTCCTTGGAGGAAAAGGAACACTTTGGTCAAGCCATCCTTAATGATTGTGTTATAGGATATTTCTCCATGTGGGATTACTTTGTGTGGGTTTCACATAAATATACTATTGCCTCCCACTTATGTGTTATCAATCATGTTTCTGGTGAATAACATAAACACCACTCGAAAAGAAAGAAATGTTTATCCTTCCTACTTAGGAATTCAACCAAAATGCAATGTTTCCATGACTTTAAAAACCAATGTCTTGGTCTCCCCAGCGCATCCCATCAAAATAATACTAATATATTGAGCCATTGCATTTCCTGAGAGAGTTACATATCTTATGTGTCTTTCACTGGATACATTTTTTTTATTGGAGTATAATTGCTTTGCAATGTTGTATTAATTTCTGCTGAAAAACCAACTGGATCAGCTATATGTATACATATATCCCCTCCCTCTTAGACCTCCCTCCCACCCACCCACCTACCCCATCCCACCCATCTAGGTCATCACAGAGCAACGAGCTGAGCTCCCTGTGCTATACAGCAGGCTCCCACTAGCTATCTATTTTACACATGGTAGTGTATTTATGTCAAATCTAATCTCCCAATTCATCCCACCCTCACCTTCCCCCACTGTGTCCACATATCTGTTCTCTACATCTGTGTCTCTATTCCTGCCCTGGAACTAGGTTCATCTGTACCATTTTTCTAGATTTCACATATATGCATTAACATACAATATTTATTTTTCTCTTTTTTGACTAATTCACTCTGTATGACAGACTCTAGGTCCATCCATGTCTCTACAAATGACCCAATTTCATTCCTTTGTATGGCTGAGTAATATCCCATTGTATATATGTACCACACCTTCTTTATCCTTTCATCTGCCGTTGGACATTTAGGTTGTTTCCATGTCCTGGTTATTGTAAATAGTGTCACAATCAATATTGGGATACATGTGTCTTTTTGAATTATGGTTTTCTCAGGGTATATACCCAGTAGTGGGATTGCTGGGGCATATGGTAGTTCTATTTTTAGTTTTTTAAGGAACCTCCATACTGTTCTCATAGTGGCTGTATCAATTTACATTCCCACCAACAGTGCAAGAGGGCTCCCTTTTTTCCAGACCCTCTCCTGCATTTATTGTTTGTAGATTTCTTGTTGATGGCCATTCGGACCGGAGTGAGGTGATACCTCACTGTAGTTTTGATTTGCATTTCTCTAGTTATTAGTGATGGTGAGCATCTTTCATGTGCCTCTTTGCCATCTGTATGTCTTCTTCAGAGAAATGTCTATTTAGGTCTTCTGCCCATTTTTTGATTGGGTTGCTTATTTTTTGATTTTGAGCTGCATGAGCTGTTTGTATATTTTGGAGATTAATCCTTTGTCTGTTGCTTCATTTGCAAATATTTTCTCCCATTCTGAGGGTTGTCTTTTCTTCCTATTTGTGGTTTCCTTTGCTGTGCACAAGCTTTTAAGTTTAATTAGGTCACATTTGTTTATTTCTGTTTTTATTTTCATTACTCTAGGAGATGGGTCAAAAAGATCTTGCTGTGATTTATGTCAAAGTGTGTTTTTCCTGTTTTCCTCTAGGAGTTTTATAGCATTTGGTCTTACATGTAGGTCTTTAATCCACTTTGAGTTTATTTTTGTGTATGGTGTTAGGGAGTGTTTTTTTTTTTTTTTGAATTTTATTTTATTTTATTTTTTTGTACAGCAGGTTCTTATTAGTTATCTATTTTATACATATTACTGCATATACGTCAATCCCAGTCTCCCAATTCATCCCACCCCCCCACCCCTGCTTGCCCCCCTTGGTGTCCATACTTTTGTTCTCTCTATCTGTGTCTCTATTTCTGCCTTGCAAACCAGTTCATCTGTACCATTTTTCTAGATTTCACATATATGTGTTAATATATGATATTTGTTTTTCTCTTTCTGATTTGCTTCACTCTGTATGACAGTCTTTAGGTCCATCTATGTCTCTACAAATGACCCAATTTTGTTCCTTTTTATGGCTGAGTAATATTCTATTGTATATATGTACCACAACTTCTTTATCCATTCGTCTGTTGATAGGCATTTAGGTTGCTTCCATGACCTGGCTATTGTAAATAGTGCTGTAATGAACATTGGGGTGCATGTTTTTTTGAATTATGGTTTTCTCTGCGTATATGCCCAGTAGTAGGATTGCTGGGTCATATGGTTGTTCTATTTTTAGTTTTTTAAGGAACCTCCATACTGTTTTCCATAGTGGCTGTATCAATTTACATTCCCACCAACAGTGCAAGAGGGTCCCCTTTTCTCCACACCCTCTCCAGCATTTGTTTTTTTGTAGATTTTCTGATGATGCCATTCTAATGGGTGTGAGGTGATACCTCATTATAGTTTTGATTTGCATTTCTCTAATAATTAATGATGTTGAGCAGCTTTTCATGTGTCTCTTGGCCATCTGTATGTCTTCTTTGGAGAAATGTCTACTTAGGTCTTCTGCCCATTTTCTGATTGGGTTGTTTGATTTTTTAATATTGAGCTGCATGAGCTGTTTATATATTTTGGAGATTAATCCTTTGTCTGTTGCTTTGTTTGCAAATATTTTCTCCCATTCTGAGGGTTGTCTTTTCATCTTGTTTATAGTTTCCTTTGCTGTGCAAAAGCTTTTAAGTTTCATTAGGTCCCATTTGTTTATTTTTGTTTTTTATGTCCATTAGTCTAGGAGGTGGGTCAAAAAACATCTTGCTGTGATTTATGTCAAAGAATGTTCTTCCTGTGTTTTCCTCTAAGAGTTTTATAGTGCCCAGTCTTACATTTAGGTCTTTAATCCATTTTGAGTTTATTTTTTGTGTATGGTGTCAGGGAGTGTTCTAGTTTCATTCTTTTACATGTAGCTGTCCAGTTTTCCCAGCACCACTTATTGAAGAGGCTGTCTTTTCTCCATTGTATATCCTGGCCTCCTTTGTCATAGATTAAGTGACCATATGTATGTGTGTTTATCTCTGAGCTTTCTATCCTGTATCATTGATCTATATTTCTGTTTTTGTGCCAGTACCATATTGTCTTGATTACTGTAGCTTTGTAGTATAGTCTGAAGTTGGGGAGCCTGATTCCTCCAGCTCCATTTTTCTTTCTCAAGATTGCTTTGGCTATTTGGGGTCTTTTGTGTTTCTATACAAATTGTAAAATTTTTGTTCTAATTCTGTGAAAAATGGCATTGGTAATTTGGTAGGGTTTGCATTGAGTCTGTAGATTGCTTTCAGTAGTACAGTCATTTTCACAATATTGATTCTTGAAAAAGTTTCTGTTATATGGCCAACATTTAAAACCAATGGAAAATTTTATTCAGCAAAAAATAAATATAATAATTTATACATCAAATAATAGATTTTCAATAAACAGACTCCAGAATTTTCAAGTTGGAAGCAATCATAAAGCTCAATTCATCCAGCTTTCCCCAAAGCAGAATTGTCCTGTGCACCATCCCAGAAAATGACCAACTGATCTATCTCAACAGCACTGGAGCCAGAGGACTTTCTCTTTTCTAGATAGGTCATTCCATTCATGAATAATAGTGAACATTGGAAGTTTTTTCTTATAAAACACTAAAATTTATTTACTGATTGATTTAATGCTTAAGGGGGGAAGGCATTATGAAAACTGTCACTTCAATAAAAGTGAGTCTAGCCCTAGATATTAGTCTCCTATTTTATTATAAGAATATCTTACTGGTTTAATTTATGCAGGATAAGAAAATCTCTGAAAGGAAAGATATTTCCAGAAAGTTTGAAAGAGACAAAACAACAGAAATCTAATATTTTTATTTTACTGACCAAGATGTTGGATTTCTACGGAGCTGGAGATTTGAAAAGCACGTGACAGCACATGACTTATTGCTCCAAGATCATTAAAATGAGCACTGCTCTCACTAGGATGATACCTATTCATCGTTTTAACAATGAATGGATAGGCTCTGAGATAGAATGATTAATTCAATAATTTATTTGTTAGGCAACTCTATGGAGTGTATTCTTCTCTGTGTCCAGCTCTCTACAAGACTGTTAAGAGTAAGCTGAGCATAATCTCTCCTCTCACAAGCCGGTGGGAGAAACAGACAGCAACTAAGAATGCAGAGAGCACAGAGTGTGTGAAGAGAATGTTCTATGATCAGAAGGAGAAAGCCCAGTTTCCACCAGGGGTTCTATCCTGATTTGCTTGTCTTGCCTGGATTACTGCAACTGGCCTTCTAACAACCAATTCAATTCTGCTTCACTCAAATCCACCTTTCATACTCGTTTGCGATGCTTTTTCTAAAATACTAACCTGACTATGCTATTCCCTTGCCTTCAAGCAAAAGTGCATGCTCCTTGGTGTGATATACAGTCATTTATAAGAAGTTCCTACTGTCCTCCAGCCACTTCTCTCGGTACCAGCCCCACCTCATACCTTGTCCTCCAGCCACACTGACTTCCTTGTGGATGTCCAGAGACTCAGGGCTCGCTCACCTCTGGGTCTTCATCCACAAGGATCTCTTCACTGAGGATGACTGTCCTTCCTTGTTTTCTTCGTAGAACAAATTCGATTGAAGCCTCAGATCTCGGCCCAAAGTATCTTTTCAGGAAGTCATTCTGAGTCTCCCAATCGGGGTCTGGCATTTTTCTTCTTGGTTCAAGAGCACCTTGTGTTTACCTTAATTATGGATAGTAAGTTATTGAAAGTCTGTAGCGGTTATGATCCGTACCACTTAGGTTCTGTGATCACCTTATCCAAAGAGAGAGAGAGAGAGAGGGAGGGATGAGGGAGAGATGGAGGAAGGGAAGAAGGAAGGAAGGAAAGAAGGGAATACGCCTATTTCATAGGTTATCATTAAGCAGTAAAGAAAAATTTTGTGTAAATAAATTATTTAATCTACATCTTCCATAAATCTCAACCTTTCTTGAGTGTTGATAATTATTAAATTGATAAATATTTAAAAGATGGATGAGTTAGTGAGATTCTGTCAGTGGCTTTGAGTGGCCCAAAGGAGTATTTACAATGTTCACAGATTATATTCCAAGCCTTGTCTGCTCAGACATCCTTTCAGTAACTTAGTACCATGAAAGCTCCAGTTTGACTGCAGGTAAAAGACAGTCAGCACAGGCCTCCTTGGAGCAAAAGTGGCTCTAGTGCTGACAGAGGGAAGGTTTGACTCATCAGATTTGGGTAGCACAATCTCATTCTTTACTGGTTACTATACTGAAGTTCATCCAAGGTTAAGAAAAGGTAGACAGAATTGCATGGAGGCAGATTCTACAATAACAACACTGACAGGAAACCTGAAGACGTTTATCCTTAACATTGTTCAAAAGAGAAGGTTCATTCTTACAAAAACAATCATCGCTACTATCCCTAAGCCTCAGAACTTGAATTCAACTTAAAAAGCAACAGGGCTTTCTTTTCCTTCTTCCTTCACTGTTTTTAAACTTTTGATGTTTTAAAAGTTTTAAATAAACTGCTCATTTAAAGTTCACAGCAAATTTTTCTCTGATAGTGAAACTTCAATTCCACCTTTGCAGATTAAAATAACATTACTTGTGTCTGTGATGCCCCCATGGAGAGAGGGTAACAAGCCACACGCACTTGGGGACGTTGGAGACTCATTTTGGAAAGTAAGCAAACATTACTCAATGCGAAACTTCCTCAGGCAAACTTATAAGATCTAAAATGGAAAATTAAGTGCTCGTGCTATATGGATTCATCACGACTCTTGGAACAGGAATTAGAAGAGTGTGATGTAGACCAGGGTTTGGCACACATTTCTGTAAAGAATCAGATAGTCAACATTTTAGGCTTTTCAGGCCATATGATCCCTGTTTCGGCTACTCAGCTCCGCCATTGTAGGCAGAAAGCAGCTACAGACCATATGTAAACAAATGAGTATGGTCGCGCTTTGATGAAACTTTATTTATGGGCACTGAAATTTGAATTTCATGTAATTTTTCCATGTCACAAGATATTCTTCTTTTGATTTTTTTTCTTAATCATTAAAAATCATACTTAACTCCCAGGACATTCAAAAACAGGCAACGGGCTGGATTTGGGCTGTCAGGCGATACTTTATCCATCCCTACTCTAGAATATATAACAAGGCACCTCTGGGCTATTAGGTAGAAACCAAGCTATGCTGCAGGTAAAGTAAAGGATGAGGATTAGACTGCTTCTTCCCAGGAGTATGGGTACCCTTGGGGAAGCTTACAGGGACTCCCTGGGTAATACTCTGCCAATTCCCAGGAAAGGTATGAGAATACATTCAAATATTTTTGCATGCTTGCTATATTTTGCACTTTTCATATATTGCCTCGTTTAAGCCTTAAAATGGCCATATGAGGGCATTTTTATCCCTTTCATCCCCATTTTGCAGACGTGTAAACTGAGGCCATAAAGAGTCATATAACCTGGTCAAAGTCACACAGCAGCAAGCAGCAGGCATGAGATTCTCACTCAGTCTGCCTAACTGCAGGGTCCGTATGTTTTCTATTCTACTACCCACAGCACAATGTCCCTGAATCTGCCACTACCTTTGGAATTCACCATTTATAACGGGCAAGTGAATGAATGGTGTGGGAGTCACTGACAGTGGCATTCAAGGCCTTCCATACCTGCTTCCATGATACACATGATGTGGCTTCAATCTTGCTGTCCAACTCCTCTCCCGCTCGTCCCTTACATGAATACTTTGAATCCTGAAGATGTCCTGCCTCTGTGCTTTTGTCAAGGCCATTTCCTACCCAGAAATTCCTGGCCTCCCAGGCCCAGTTCGCATATTACCAGTACCAAGAGCCTTGCCTGGTCCAGAACCTGAAAGGGACCCTTTTAACATGTGATTGCCTTGTACCTCCCAGCTGCCCTCAAGATTATAGTCATTGATGTTTAGGTCTTACCCACCTGTTATTAGCTCCTTGAGGACAGATAAAGTACCACATGAATCTTTGAACCTTCGTATATATTACATAGGTTGAGTGATCAGTATTTGCTAAATGAGTTAACAATAAGATTCGTTATCCAAAAAAAAAGCTACTATCATCCTCAGTAAAATAAAGGGTAGATCCTTTAAGATGGACAATGGAGGGATGCTCTCCAACAGGGACGAGTGATCAGGCCACTCGATTTTGTCCCTCACATTGGAAATTCAGCTCTCCCTGACTATCAGCTCAACACATCAACCCTGCGGCAGAGAAGGAACTTCTGCCTCTTTCACATTCTGCCCCAAGCATGGGCACAACCTTTTCCTGAATTCCCCGTAGTACAGGTGAAATGAGGCAGAAGCATTTAAACAAGAGTTTATTAGAGGCTAGAGGATGACAAAAGGGAAATACACATAAAGAGGGACTAGAAAATGGGATTGTATGAGTAACGTATAGTTTACAGCTCTGCAGCTGAGCTCGGCCACCGGGAAGCCTGCATGTGGCTGACGCCACCTCACGTCCCCACTCCTGGGAGCGCGTGTAAGTGTCCCTGGATTCTCTGAAATTGAGATTCAGGAAACATGGTCCCAAAGAGACAAAAGTTTGCTTTGACTCTGGCTATAACTTGCTGTCAAGACTTTCAGGTCTTTTGTTAGAGAAGCTACACCTTATCAGAAAAATAAGTTCCAGGGTATCAAACTCCTTTAGGTCATAAATCATCTTGATCTGATGCAAAACCTCAAATCTGGGGAGAGGTAAAGTGCAGGAAATCAGAATCTGATACTGGATATAAAAAGAGAAAGGCTGTTTGCTGACTGTGTTGAGAGCAGAAAGTGCAAGTGGCTGAAATTGCAGAGGAAAGGACTTGGGTAGTTATAACAGAGATGTCTTACTAAAAGGATAGTTGGACCAGAGAAAGGCTATAAACAGTCTGGATATGGGAAAAATGTTCCAATGGAACTGAGGTCAGTCACTCTCAGAGTGTCCCAGTTTATGATGGTTTGAAAGTAGGGACCAAGAGGCCAAGGAATAGACTAAGGGACATTTAGATTTCTTTTTGGCATTGGGTGTCTTTAAATCATGGATTGTGGAATATGGCACTTGAAATGAGAACTCAACTTCTGATATAAAATCATGGGCAATTAATATGATTGTATTTTCTTTTTTTAATTTTTAAAAATTTTTTACTAAAGTATAGTTGATTTACAATGTGTTAGTTTCAGGTGTACAGCACAGTGATTCAGTTTTATATATATATACTATATATATTCCTCTTCAGATTCTTTTCCCTTATAGGTTATTACAAAATATTGAGTAGACTTCCCTGTGCTATACAGTAGGTCCTTATTAGTTATCTGTTTTATATATAGCAGTGTGTTTATGTTAATCCCAACCATAAGAACTATAAGAAAGTACACTGAGTGGTGTTAAGTCGAAACACTAAAAAGATGCTTAAACTTTAGTGAGTTATTTATAATAGTTCAGAGAAAGAAAGATAGAGGGAAGGATAGAGAGAGATACTGGAGAAACTTGTTGTGTGACCATGAGCAAGTCAATTTCTTCTGCGTTTCCCCATCTGTAAAATGGGAAATGTTTCCAGGGCTGAGTAAGGATCAAATGAGATAATAGAGGTGAAAGAGTTTGGAAAAGTAGAAGGCACTCTCCCAAATGGAAGGGATTATGATTAGCTAAATGCATTACAGACCCAGCAGCATCATGAAGGCTCAACCTCTGGCCAACAGCGGTCCAGCAGGTGATTTGAGTAAGGCTGAGGTTACATTTTGATTAACCCATATGAAGCCGTTACATCATCTAATGCAATGTGATACACCCAAACGGAGCGCCTTCAAGCCAAATTGAGCCTCTAGTTTCATGTTGTCGTGATTGTGTTTTTCATTAACTTCAGTGACCCTTGCAGTTCCTCATCTAAGGGATGGGGGGGCGGGGGGTGTCTGTAAGGAAGCCTGGGACAGAAGAGAGAAGTTTGGATGCTAAAGCAAGGGGA
Organism: Balaenoptera acutorostrata; assembly: GCF_949987535.1. Taxonomy (NCBI): domain Eukaryota; kingdom Metazoa; phylum Chordata; class Mammalia; order Artiodactyla; family Balaenopteridae; genus Balaenoptera; species Balaenoptera acutorostrata. The sequence continues at coordinate 36,027,444 of NC_080075.1, read as the reverse complement.
TATTAACTTTTGCAAAAGAGTAAATTTAAAAAACATAAACAAAACCAATAAGTCAGTTAAACAAGTGGGTCATTTAGACTTGCCAAAGCATGTAATGAAATAGATAAGAATGAATTTGGGGGGCTGGTTTTGTTGTTTGTTTTGTCCGCCAAGGGAAGTACCCAGCAGGGTCATGCCTCGTTATTCATTTATCCCATGGTTGATATCTTTACTTGGTTTTATGTATAAATAAAATAAATGCAATTCACTTGACCATATAGAATAAAACTCTTATTAGAAAAGCAAGAGTGGTGGAGAATATTCTTTGAATACTGTTTTTGTAAGTCCATTATTATAGCTTTTTTAAAAGTGGGAGGGAAACTGTTTGCAGAGAAAACACTCACCCAAGACCAAAGCAAAGGAAGAGTCCTGGTTTGGACCTGTTTGGTTTGAAAAGTAGCATTCAGTTCAGCATGACTAGCAAGATAACCAGGCAAATGATTCATCAGGCTCGTAACTCAGCAGGTGTATTGCTGTGCGCCGGCCAAAGAACCATTCACGGCTCGTTTCAAGCTGTGACTTCCTCTTGCTGTGTGGCAAGAACAAGAGAGGAAGATCAAGCCCTCAGGTTTCCTCCTGTGGGTGTGTGCACATCATTTTAGTCCATTCTACTCAGAAAATATTTATCAAACACTCCTTCTGTACTCCTAAATGACACTGGTGTTGGCGGGAATGGGAATGGAGGTAAGGAAAGGAGAAGAATATAAAGGAGAAACTATCCCTGTGCTCAAGGAATTTATGAACTAATTAGAAAAGTCCAGTTTCCCTTCATGAAAGCAATTATTGAACTACAAGTTAAGTTATAGTAGTACAAACCCAAAAGCCAGGACACAGGATATAGCACTAAATGAAAAGAAACATAAAACTAAGAATACACTCAAAATGAAAATTTGACTCAACGATTTTATATATATATGTGTGTGTGTATGTGTGTGTGTGTAAGAGTCACATACACACTGACAATAATAATTATAAAATTACATACCCAAATGTTAATACTGGTTATCTCTGCATATGGGTTCATAGGTGATTTTTTTTTCTTATTTATACAATTTTGTACTTTAACTTTCCTGCAGTGAATAGAATTCACTCTTAAAACCAGGAAAAGAAATTACTAAAACACACACACACACACACACATATATCACATATGGCAAATGTGAACGCTGTGAGAAGAATAAGGAAATGTCCTAGAGGAGTTTTGACTGGAAGGGGCAGAAGCCCTGGGAGATGGATGGATGCTCATAAGAATCCCGAGAGGGTCTGATTTTCCACCTGAGACCCACGTGAGGGAAGTGGGCAGTCATCTCTGTAAGGCTACATGCAGGAAGAGAGGATGCCATGGAGAGTTCTAGATTCAGATGAAAAAGCCAGGACTGCATAAAGCTGAGCTGTTGGTGAGCTTCACCTCAAGACTGTGACTATCATCAAAATGATTCATTCTGTAGCAGGAGCAAATTGTATGATTTTGACCAGCCTATCAGCCTTCGCTTCGCACACCTTCCTAAGGAAGACCCCTGTGGCATGAACCCTGAAACTTCTCTTCGATTGTTTGGGATAAACAGTAGAAAGCACTGAAAAAATGGAATGAGCAGAGTCAGGGTAGAGTTTTCGTATTTAGGGGGAAAAATTAGAATTACTAGCTGGAGAGAAGGATTTGATTTAAAACAGGATAAGTGAGGAGGGAGGAGTTAGGAGCTACCTGGGCTGTATTTCAAGGAGGAGTTTTTGATGGGAGTTGAGAGGACAAAAAAGATCATTTTCTTCTTTGAGAGACCAGCTGCTGTCTCCATGGTGATCACAAAGTGTGGCAGAAATAGGAAAAAAAATGTTTTCCAGTACATTAAGAATGCTCTCCCCCCTCTGGCATCTTCTAAGATGGGGGTCAACAAACTTCCTGGAAAGGGCCAGATAGTAAATATTTTCAGCTTTTAGACCCACACAGTGTCAGTCACAGCTACTCAACTTTGCCACTGTCACTTGAAAGTGGACATAGATAAAACATAAACAAATATGGCTATGTCTCAATAAAAGTTTATTTAAACAAACAAGCAAAAAACTATTTTAAAAAACCCCAGATTTGGCCTGGGAGCCATAGTTTGCCAACCCCTTCTCTTTGAGAGATTTAAACATCTTTCTATTACTTTCCCCTGACATACTGCTCTTTCTTTGACTCTATATTGTGCATAGACAGGGCCATGTGGTATGTTAGTTATATTCAGGTTACAGCAATAAACACAGCAAGTTCTTTCATTGGCAACTTCAGAGGCATTAGAGCTACAGAACAGAAACAGGACTATCAGAACATTGCATGATGTTGTTTGTTATTTTTGTATGTGATTTCCTACAATAATCAGGAGGGAAAACCTCATGAGGAGAGAGGGCTTATTTTTAGGAGCTGTCTTATTCGTTACACCTGCTATAACAGAATACCATAGACCATGTGGCTTATAAACAACAGAAATATATTTCTTCTGGAGTCTGGGGAGTTCAAGATCAAGGCACCAGCAGAATGGGTGTCTGGTGAGGGCAGCTTCTTGGTTCATAGACGATCATCTTTTTTCTGTGTCCTCACACGGTGGAGAGGACAAGGGAGCTCTCTGGGGTCTCTTTTTTTTTTAATAAAGTATAGTTGATTTACAATGTTTCAGGTGTACAGAAAAGTGATTCAGTTATAGATAGATAGATGATAGATAGATAGATAGTTGATAGATAGATAGATGATAGATAGAATATAGATACATAAATAGAATATAGATATCTAGTTATCCCTCCTCGACCCCTTTCCTCTTTGGTAACCATAAATTTGTTTTCTTTGTCTGCAAGTCTGTTTCTGTTTTGTAAATAAGTTCATTTGTATCTTTTTTTAAAAATTCCACATACAAGCGATATCATATGATATTTGTCTTTCTCTGACTTCCTTCACTTAGTAAGATAATCTCTAGGTCCATCCATGTTGCTGCAAATGGCATTATTTCATTCTTTTTTATGGCTGAGTAATAGTTCATTGGGTATATAAATAAATATATATATACACATATAAATAAATATATATATATACACATATATACATCTGGGGTCTCTTTTATAAGGGCATTAATCTCATTCATGAGGGCTCTGCTCTCATGACCTAATCACCTCCCAAAGTTCCAACCTCCAAACAACATGACATTAAGGACTAGTTTTCAGCACATGAATTCTGAGGGAACACAAACATTCAGTCTATAGCAAGAGCAAAAAGAAAGAGAGGAGCTGGAACACTGTGTCTCCTTAGTCTAACTTGCATGAAGAAGAACCTCAAGGGGCAGAAAAGATGGTGACAGATAAAAAGAGGAAACTAAAGTTATCTAAAGAAGAAATTCAAAGGACCTGGAGCAGGCTGGTCTGGCTTAGCATGGAAAAGTCTATGTGGTTTCTTAAAAGAACATCTTTCACTCAGTCAATATCTATAAATCACCTCCTATGTGCACAGTACCCAGGCAGTCATGGGAGAACAAGGCAACAGGATATGGATTCTGTCCTTGAGGAGCTAGTCTGAGAGGGAGCAAAGAGAAGAGACTGTCGTGGGTGGAGGGGAAAAAATTATTCATAGCTGGTGAGAAGTAAGGCTCTATAGAGAAGAAAGTCAATGTCGTTGCTGCTCCTTGACCAGGAAAAGGAGATCTGAATTGCCTGGCATTACTCACTTTTGCATGGGCATATATTTCTTGAGCCACTGAACACACAAGAGTTAAGAAGGGAAAGCCAGTCTTTGACCAAAGATAGCTTTGCAATTCCAGGGCAAGATAGGCCTGACCTTCCAGCCAGCTCATGTGAGATGAGTTTGGATGGGTTGTTCCTACCCATTTACTCACAGGGACTCAAACATCTATGGTGACAAGCCACCATTATTTCCTCCAAGACAGATGTGCTAACTGGCTAAACAGAAGTTTGCTGTGCATGTTGCTAAGGATCCAGAGAGTTAGAAAAGTCTGGTTGACTAGCTGACTTTTTCACTTTTCAGCTTACTTTTGGCATGCCTTAGAAACAGGCTGAGATGAGATGATTTCTACACAGGTCAAATCAAGTGTATTATTGGCCAAGGGGCTTCCTAAGAAAGTGCTGTTCCCTATCTAAATAAGAGTATCTCCCCTTGTTAACCCTTCAAAGATAGACACAGCCATGTCTGTGTCATTTTGGTTCAGCTTGGTGCCAGGCTCACAGAAGGACCTTTCTGTTTGTGATGAGTGACTATAGCAGAGGACACATGGGCTTTTTCTTCATTTATGTTCCCTCTATTAGGATGCTTTTCCTACACTGTGTGGTCATATTTTGTGCTGCCCAATGTAGACACTGCTGCTGCAGAAATTTCCCAAGCATCAGAGAATCCTAGAGCTTCTAAAACCAAGCAATATATTTCAGGAGGCTTCTAACATGTGTCCACATAATACTTGTTTCATTTCAAACTTTTCGTTTCATACTTGTTGCAGAGTTTAGTGAGATTAGAGAAGAGAAGAACAAAGAACAACTCTGCACTGGACTGACCTGCTGGGTCATGGCTGAGGCCCCATGCTTCCCGACACAGGCACAGATGCCCAGGCAGGGTCTGGCCCAACACTGTGATGTTGCTGTAAACACGCCTTATTTCCTTCTCTTCCTGTATCCAGTCACCACAAAGACTTATCATTAAGGCAACCTTGTGTTGCCTTGCTTTCTGTGTCCTAACAGCATGGGGATGACGGCCATCTGTAGAACAGAGAAGTTAAGCAGTTGCAATTTCCAGGAGGCTCAGTACTTCCGATTTTAAGGGATGTAGGCTTTAACCTTGTCCTCCTGAAAATATTGGCCTTCACATTTAATTTTTCTTTTCCTCTGTTCTCTGCTTCCCAGTGGGTTCAAACCTCTTGGAGAGAAGAAATGACTTTCAGATCACTCAGCGGGTCAATGGTGGATAGACAACAAATTCATATCCATCATTATACTCCAAGACTCAAGAGCTATTGGGCCAGAACCACTTTTGGTCTCAGACTATGAACTGTTTTTAATTTTTTATTGAAGTATAGTTGATTTACAATAGCATGTTAGTTTCAGGTGTACAGCACAGTGATTCAGTTGTAGATAGAGAGATAGATATTCCTTTTCAGATTTTTTTCCCTTATAGGCTATTACAAAATATTGAGTATAGTTCCCTGTGCTATACAGTAGGTCCTTATTGGTTATTTATTTTATATATAGTAGTGTATATATGTTAATCCCAACCTCCTAATTTATCCCTCCATCCCCTTTCCCCTTTGGTAACTATAAGTTTGTTTTCTAGTTTGTGAGTCTCTCTCTGTTTGGTAAATAAGTTTATTTGTATCTTTTTCTTTAGATTCCACATATAAGTGATATCATATGATATTTGTCTTTCTCTGTTTGACTTACTTCACTTAGCGTGATAATCTCTAGGTCCATACATGTTGCTGCAAAAAGCATTAATTCATTCTTTTTCTATGGCTGAGTAGTATTCCATTGTATATATCTATACTACATCTTCTTTATCCATTCAGACTATTAACTCTTATTCCAGTATTTCTCATGTCCCTGACCAGAGCGTCTTTGAAAGAAACAGTGTGGAATTCAATTTTTATACTTTTTGGGTCTTGAGTAGAGAAGCATATAATATCAGCTTCCTCCTGTGTCATGGGTGTCAAGATCTGTTCACAGGAAGCCACATCCATTCAGGTATTTTTATGTTTCTTCCATCCTCCCAACCCCAGTTTCTCTCCCTCCCCATTTGTAAGAGCTCCCCCCCGCACTTGGTTTAATTATTATTCTCCATTTCCCTGACTCCTCCACCAACCTCCTCAACTCTCTGATCATTTTGTCTTCCTTCTCAGTAGGTTTTCTGATGAACCTTCATTCCTCCTCTTTTCTCCAAAGCCTGCTGTCTGGCTGGTAAGGTCATCTCTGTTTTCCCTTCAAGGCTAGCTATCTAATGATTCTTCTCTGGCTTTCAGATTGGAATCCTGGGGTCATTTGTCTTTAGTAGTAGGGGTAACATGGCGGACCCTTTGTCTGCTGGTGCCCGCAAGGCAAATTGCTTCTGATCCCACTTGACCTCTCACCTTTCCCCTCTGGCAATGCTAAACTAGCATCTATAGAAATTAAGATTCCTCAGGAAATTAACTCTCCAATTCATCTTCACCTTAGACAGCCACTATCTCCCTCTTTAACATATAACTTTTATTCGTAGAATTATTAAATCTTGAAAAGAAACCATTTAATCTATTCTGCTTGTTTCATAGTTGAGGGAACCAGAGTCCAGATGGTGTAGTGACTTGACCAAAGTCACACGGCCAAGACTAGTTAGAGACATTCGAGACGAGAACCTGCTCTCCAACCTCTTCCTGCGTGGTCTTCTCACCCAATTGCCGCTCACCCCCCCCCCCCCCCCCCCCCCGCTTAGTCTTGCCAGTTCCTCTTCCAATAAAATCTTACATCTGGAATATTGACATACTAGTTTTACCCCTTCTAGGACCTTAACATGAAATCAACTAAACTGAATGATCAAATTTTTGATTCAGTAATTAGATAACAGAATAAACCTGACTTCTAGATCTTTCCCTGACATCTGAACACTTCTCAGCCTTCCCCTCTTTGACTGACTTACCTTCATCTTAGGTAGTAAATGATGGTGTTTTTGACCAGCATGCTCCCATGTGTGTTGTCATGAGATGCTTTAGTCAAGAAGGGCTCTGTATCAAACATGTTTGCAAATGCTCATGACACGTCTGATCCCTGCCTTGGCAATTCATATCGTGTGCCAAAACCTCTGGGAGTGCTGTAATCAGAAAATTTTCATGACATTGTTTAATTTAGTATTGATCAAGCCTCTCTGGTTATGGAACTCTTTACCTGACAATATACCTATTGAAATCTTGCAGTACACATTTTAGGGAAAAGTAGCTCTAGATTCCATATCTCTGTTTCTGTCTGGATCCCCTACTTTCTCGAATTCTTGGCAGCCTTACACTGCCCTATCCATTCTGTGGACTATCCTTTTAAGTTCCTACCATGTTAAAGTATTAATAAGGGCTCTCTATGTGCAGGAAATCATTGAGCTTGGAATCTGAAATGGGTTGAATCCCAGCTGAACTGGCTACATGACTTTGAATGAATAGCTTTACTTTCTGTGAGCATTGATTTCTTCACCTGTAACCTCAACATCGTAATTTCTGTCTCACTTATATGAGTATTGCTTTAAGGATCGGCAGAAATAATAGACGGGAAAGCATGTCATTCACTCTAAAAGGTGGTATAAATGTTAAAAATTATTATGATGGTAATGACAACGATGCTAAACCTCTTTCCTTAAGTTACACATTTACATTAGTGTCAAAAGTTCCCAAAGAGGTTTAAAAACTGGTCATATTGGGTTTAATCTGTCAATTGAGTATAGGGAAATAACAGCTGAAGGATCAAAAGCAGAAATTTGCCAGTTGCAAAAGAGAAGGAGAAGGAACGTGTAACCCTGGTGGGGAGAAAGGTTAGGGGGAATTTAAAATCATTCTCTGAGGAGGAGACAGAGCTCTTACAAGATTTTCATAAGAGATTTCTCCTGACCTAGGGACAGGGGTAAATAGTCAGCCAGGAGCTAGGTTCCTGGTGGAAACATACATGAAATTGTTGAAGAAATGCAAGGCTTTGGCTCAAGCAGTAGAGACCCCCTCCTCAGTGACCTGAAGGAAGCCAGAAACCCTAGAAGAACGTGCAAGAAAGTCTTTTCTGAGACATCCCAGAGATTTATCCTTTTTGCCCCAGAGGGAAGAAGGCAAATAGGGCTGGATGTCAGTAACGGCAGTTCAACAATTCAGAGCTGAACCAGAGAAATGCTAGTTTCTCATAGATAGGTTTATACGAGTGCACCCTTCTTGTCTGCCAGGCCGGTGGCCAGAAAAACATCTGTTACACATTTTAATAGGGGTCTGTGGAACACATCACATGACGCTATAACCCAAAGGAGTGATGTAAATGATAGGGAAATTTAGAGATCACAGCTGGTCAGAAACTAAATGTGACATTGGCCCTTTAAGGCTTTGTCCTTCTGACCACTCCAAGTTCCTAATCCTCCTGCCAAGTGGGCTGGAGGCCAAAATATTTCTTAACTTTGCATTTATTTCAGGGTGTTAATCTCATAGGCAACCAACTCCTATTTAATAAACTCAAACTCCTCAGGCCCTCCCCCTCAGGGATGCCTGTGTCTGCTCTCCCAAAGCCTTAGCATACATGTGCCTGCCCCTGTCTTTTCCTGCCTGCCGAGGGTGTTGACATAGCAGTGTCAGGGCATCGTGCAGCTGTCATCAGCCCCATGCCACAGATGGTACCTCAATTATGCATCCTTCCCACAGCGTCTGCCTTGGCCACACGAGCCATCTACCTGCCTCTGAGTCTCACTTGGGGCTCCAGAGGCCAGGAGGTGAGGCAGAGGAGCTGAACTCCAGATGGACTCAGGAGCCTTTAGCTCTAAGACCGATCGCAGAAGGAGTGGGCTTCCCTTGCCCCATCCTCAGCCCTATTTTTAATCACTAACCAAGGAAGGTAATGAGAAAGTACTTGAATTACAAAGATTCCCATTTATTACTCTTGCTGCCCCTCCACAAAGCATCTCTTTTCCCCTTTGGCAAGAACAGATCACTATTGACACTTTTAGAAGGCCCTGGGCCCCTCTCAATTATTGGCCTAATCTCTGCCTGCTCTGAAAGCAGAATTCTTTCCTAACTAGATTTTTTAGAAAGTTAAGAGGCCATTCTTTGCTTTATTCACTGGAATGACTTCGTGAGCTAATGTATTCTCCTGTCAGTACATTTCATGGGTTCAGCAACATCTGCAGGATATGGAAAGAGCAGAAACAAACCAGATGTTTCCAAAAGGTAGCTCCACTAAGCCTTCTTAACATAATTATTGCAATAGCGCATCCGCATTTTATGGTACCTCTTCTATCTTTATACGCTGCTAACTTTTCCTGTAGAACTCCAAACCCATGGACCTGAGTTCCTTCTAAACAGATTTGTAATCTTAAAAAAAAAAAAAAAATTGACATATATCCTCCATTAAATCCAAATTTCCTTTATCAAATCTTAGAGGGGAAAAATAGATTAAGGAAATGTAGATATTTATCTCAGCCTTCAACATTTACACTCATTTGGTTAATTACCACTTAATTACACTGTCAAAGGGGAAAATTTTACCACAGACAGACCAGTGCCCACCCTTCAGGGCCTCACTTCTTCCAAGAGGCAGACCTCTGCTCGGAGCCAACTCCTTTCTCCACGAAACATTTGTAATGATTACTTGACAAGAAGTGCAGATACAAAATTGCGCAAAGGAGAGCCATCACTCACCAGAGTCTTGCTCTGAGTTCTCAAGCTAGAGCAACAGTGCCCCCCAAAGCAAGCAGCCAGAAACATCCTGTAAGCTGACACTGGGCTTCCCAAACTTCTATTTTCTGCTTCATAAGCCGAGGAGCTATTTTAAGAGTTGCTGGCCGAAAAGCAGGCTCTATTACAACCAGACGAGCATTCCAACCAAGCTGGGGAGCCTCGGCTGGAAACAGAGAATATTTCCACCTATTTTAACTCAGACGCCAGGAATTCTCTATGGAGGAGATGGGGGTGGGGAGCAGGAGACACAGTAGAAAATCGGAAAACTTCAGAAGTTTGCCAAACTCGAGGGAACAAAGTATAACTAGATTAATGCATAAATCTTATTAACCGAAATGCAGCTGAATAGAGTCATTTGTCATCAGAGTTTCTCCATCTTTTAACAAATGGTAATATTTTGGGGTCTCACAGTTCTCTGCCAAGTGGAAGACCTCATTAAAGCTGTTGGAAAATAATAGTATTCGAACTAGTTTAATTATGGTATGATGAACTATCAACCCAATTTTTTAAAACAATATGCAATTAGCCTTTTAAGCCAGAGACTCTGTCTTCCAAAACAGGAAATGAAGCATAACACCCTTAATTTCATCATTAGGGCAAAATCCTAGATACCCTGACGCAGTGGTACAATGAGCGTAAAATGAAACCAACAATCCCCACTCCAGCAACTCCCTTTGTGCATTGACTAGAAGGTCTTTTGGCTCCAAGAATGGAAACTGCATTAAGCCGGAGCCTGACCCAAATTTTCTCTTTCAAGTTCTAAGCCCTGTTTTCTATTTTCCCTTCTATCTTGGAATAGGGTCACTCTATAAAAAATGAAATTTCACATTCCTGAAAGACAATGATGATGTCATATCAGCCTGCTTGGCTTTTATGCTGCTCTTGGGGGTATTACAAGGGGGAAAAAAAAATAATGTGGTATTGGGAAAAGGGAATGAAAGCCAGGAAGCCTGAAAACCAAAGTTTTAAAACCAAACTGTATAATCAACAACACAATCATAAACACCTATAAGAAACAACCCCTTCCACTCCCCTGCAAAAAGCCACAGTGAGACCTCCCCCACTATACTCCCACCAAAACAGAATTAAAAGTACTGATAATACCAAGTGTTTGTAAGAATGGGAAGAATTAGAATTCTCATGCATTTTAAATGGGAACGTAAATTGGTACAACCACTTTGGAAAACTCTTTGATGGTGTCTACTAAATATATAAATCCTAAGATGGAACAATTCTACTTCTGGGTATATATCCAACCTAAATAAGCATATATGTCTACCAAAAGGCTTGTACAAGTATGTTCATAGCAGCTTTATTCATAATAACCCCATCCCAAAGGTCCATCATTTGTAAGATAAATTGTGAGATATTCGTTCCGTAGAATATTACATAGCAATATTTTCCAGACCAAAAAAAAAAAAAAAAGAGTGCCTACTATGTGATTTCACTTATATTTTGTTCAAAAATAGGCAAAACTAGAAGTGATAGAAGTTATCATAATAGCGGTGGAGGTAATGGCTGGACAGGGCATGAGTGAGCCCTTGGGGTGTGTTGGGATTGTCCTGTATCTTACTATGGGTGTAGCTCCACAGGTATATACGTATGTAAAAATTCATGCAGCTGGACAGTTAGTTACTATGTATGAACTTTATTTATGGTATACCCCTCAAAATAAAAGCAAAAGGAAAAGAAAGACAAAGGGAAAAAAAAAGAAAGTAAAGAAAAAAACCCTCCCCCTGAGTCATCAGTTTCAAACATGTCTCACATAATGTCACTTCCTACATCAAGCCTTCCTGGGTTTCCTGCTTCCGATGACAATGACTTGCAAACTCTTCACTTGGCTTACCGAGGTCATGCATGTTCTGGGCTCAGCCTACCTCGACATCTCTCACCACTTCCGCCCCACTTCCTCCTTCTGACTCCCCTCCAGCCACACTGATATTTTTCTTCCGGAAAACACCAAGCTCTTTTCTGACCTAGGTCCTTGGCGTTTACTCTTCATTCTGAGCGGTACATTCTTCTCCCAGAACCCATCCCCAAGACTGCCGCCATCTCATCATTCCAATCTCAACGCAAATGCCATCTCCTCTGCTTGACTGTCCCAGTAGCATTCTCCTCTCACCATCCCTCTCTACCCTACTGCCCCACTTATCCTCTTCAGTTTTATATATTGCACTTATTCTCTAAAACTATTCTGTTTGTTTACTTATTGTTTATTTCTCTGTCCCCCACAAAAATGCATGTTCTTTGAGAGAGTGGTCAAGGTCACTCTCTTAAGGTCACAGCTATATCTCCAGTGTCTAGGACGGAGCCTGGCATCCAGCGGACACTCAATGACTATTTACTTAGTGATGCATAAATGACTCAATAAATGTATAAATCACTGCCCTCGAAAGTTAATGGGCATGGTAAAATTAATAAGGAGTAGTATGACTCAGTCAAAAGAGCACTGGATCAAAAGTTTGAAAACTGAGAAGTCTGCAGTAGATGATGATCACCTGCTTTAACATCTTTAATATTCATCTATCTACATATAGTTGGGAGACTGGATAGATAGACATGAGAAGGACATAAACAATCCAAAACAGCAAAAAGCCCAAATAGAGACCTCAGAGAGAAAGCCATCAGGTCAGGCTGGGGTGGTCAGGGGGCCTTGCAAAAGCTGTGAGATTTTTCACTGGGCCTGGAAAGCTGGGTGGAAGCAATGGAAGTAGATTGAGGGGAACAGAAGGTCCTAAATAGTAAACTTGGGTCAGCAAATATGCAGAGGTGAAAAAACCCAAGGCATCACCAAGGGCTGGAGCAGATGAATATCACTCAAGAAGAGGGTTGGTATTGAAGAGTGGGCCCCCACCAGTGTCCAAATTTCTTCTTCCTCATTTTTGAACACATCCAGCTCTTAGAAGAGGGATTAGCAATTACCAGTGAACCAACCATCTCCCAAAGAGAAGCAGCTTGACTTATATAATGGGTTAGATGAACACTGACCTCCTTTGAAACTGCAGCCTGAAAGGTGATATGAATCAAATATCAGAAATTTGCTTTATTGCCTCTGGAAAGATAAAAATTTAAGTGTATTCCCTGTGTGGAAGTGAGAGGTTTGTATACAGAACCACCAACCTGTGGAAATACATTCTTTTACTCATTTGCCCTAATATTTTGGCTGTACTATAGAGCTAATATTATTGTTTATTTTTGAGAGTTAAAATGCTATCTCATTACCTTCAACTGCTGTCATCAAGCCAGTCATAAAGTTTTAAAAAATATAATTAATTCTCAAACTATAAACTTTCCAAATAAATACTTTGATAGAGTAGGAATCATTTGATTAAACTGAGCATGTTGTCTAGGAATTGTGAACTGTGTGTGTGTGTTTGTGTGTGTGTGTGTGTACAAAGCCAGAATATGATGAATAACACACTTGCCCAATAATTTATAGGTCAAAAAAAAGTATTTAGAAGCTAAATAAGTTCAAACTACTGGAAGTGGTATGCAAGCAGAGATGAAAAGGAAGATCATTGATGCCAACTATTCCTTGTTTGAAAAGAGTTTGGAGTTTGATCTGGAAAAAAGAAAGAAAGAAGTCTTGATTCTATTGTTATTTTTTCAGAACTGATTAATTTCTTCTTACTGCACAGCTGGAAACACATGGAAATAGGCAAGGGTTTCACTGCAGAAGTTTAGTTGGAAGTAATTTGCCATTGAGCTAGTAAATTGTGAATTTCAGACTTCCAGTCAAGTTGGGGCCCAAGATTGGCAATGGCCACCTTTTGGTTACAGAACCAAACCAAAGAATTCCAGTGGATCATTTCTCTGAGGATTCTCTCCTTGACTCCATAAGACTGGCAAAGTTGAGGCTGCTTTCCATAGGACCAATCTACTGGGTTAATCTCTGGTGCCTTTGGAGTCTGGTAGAGATTTCAGAATACTCTCAATGGGTAGGGCTACTGCCATTTACATCTGTACCTCCTGATAATGCTCAAGAAAGTTCCAACAATCACAGGTCACAGGTGACCACCACAGTACTAGGAAAAACACTAGTATATTCTTATTTAAAGAAGAAGCTCAAGGAAAGAGGAGGGGAAAAGAAGTTACTTTTCACTTATATGAAGTGGTAGAAAAACCTCAAACAAACCTGGGTTAAATCCCAGATCCACTACTTACTAGATTCTCCCTTTCAAATTCTGCTTTCACCTTTTGTCTCAGGCTGTGTCTACACGCTTAGCAATGAAACACTGCTATTCCTAACTTTTACTTAAAATGATTGCTATGTGCATGTAATGTATGACATCAATTCTCCAATCTTAATCAATTGCTCTGCGATGATGATAAATTGATCTATCTGAAGGTTGCCATTTAAAGGTTTTGCACTACCATTCAATCATTCTGAGCTGTCCAGCTCCAGAACAACAGCTACCTATTCAAAGCCAGTTCTCTTTCAGGGTTTTTTGTTTTTTGGTTTTTTGGTTTTTTGGTTTTACTATTAAGCCATCATAGTTTAGCTGTTGTTCCCTGAAAACTCTGTGTAAATTCCCAACTCCAGGTCTTTGCTCAGGCCACTCACCTTCACACAATGCTCTCTCCTTCCCTGTGAAAGCACGCTCCTCTGAGTCTGCATTTTTTGATCCATCCGCTTCCTCTTCCATTGGACTTGTTGGCATCATTTAGGTCCTAGCATACGTTTCTTTTATTGTCAGTTATCTTTGTCCTTAATGGCAGAGACTATGGTTTTATGCTTTTTGATATTTTCATGACTGATGAGATACGCCATTCATAACAGGTGTTCAACATATTAATAGCAGCACTGAAAACAAACAAAAAAAATTTGGGACTCAGACAGATCTGGGTCATATCTCAGATCCACTACTTACTAGATTCTCCCTTTCCCTGGCCTCCATATTCAATCATCAAGCCTTTTTCTTCTTCCAAAATGTATATTTAATCTAATTACTTCTCTTGTTACTGCCACTGTCTCTATTCATACCACCATCACCTCTTCCCTTAACCACGGAAATAGGCTCGTGACTAGCCTCCTTGTTTCCATTCTTGCTCCTTACCTGCCATTCTCCATACTATACCAAAATTGTCTTGTTGTTTAAAGGAAACCATACATCCTACTCCCTCGCTGAAACTCTTCAATGTTTTCCCACCGTGCTTAGAATCAAGCCCAAATCCCTGACCTTGACCATGGCTTCAATACCCTGCGTGACCTGACCTCTGCCCCAGCATCATCTCACACCTCTCCATCCCTCTCTCACTATATTTCAGTCACACTGGCCCTTGGATAGTTTCAAGAAACGGCTGAGTTCTTACCCACCTTCAGGGCCTTTGCCTGGAAGTTAACTCAACCTGGAATCCTCTTCCTTGATTCTCAACTGGCTGGCTTCTCATCTCCCAGGTCTCAGGACAAATGTCCCCTTGTCATTTCAAAACCTTCTTGATCACTCTAACTTATTCCTTATACCTTGTTAGCCTCTATTATAGCATCCTATTTATTTCCTGTATGGCACTTACAACTGTCTATAATTATCCTGTTTATTTGTGTACTTGTCTGTTAACTGCCAACTCACTGAAATGTACAGTCCATGAAATCAGGGATCTTTTCTGTTATCCATAGTATCTGTAACCACTAGAACACTGTCTAATACATAATAGATGCTAAATAAACAGTTTTTTACCCTTATAAACAGTAAATGCTAATTTACGAATAGATTCACAATGCATATACTTCCATTTCTCCTCTCCTGGCCTTTGTCATATGTTTTACTGGTACATATGTTATACTGTATACTGTGTTATACTGTATTATTATTTTTAAAACTGTCCACTGTCTTTTAAAGAGATTTAGCTAATAAGAAAAAAAAGAACCTTACATATTTACCTATGTAGCTAATGTTTCTAATGTTCTTCATTATCTTGTATAGATCTATATTCCTGCCTGGTATCATCTCTCTGCTTAAATGATTTTCTTTAACATTTCTTATAATACGGTTCTCCTGATGATGCATTTTTCCAGTTTTTGTATTTCTGAAAAAGTCTTTATTTTGTCTTCATTTTGAAAGCTATTTTCACTGGTTATGCAATTTTTGCTTTTGTTATTTTACAATTTTAAAGACATTGCTCCACTGTCTTCTCTCTTCCATTGTGTCTAATGAGAAATAAGCCATCATCTTGATCTTTGTTCCTCTGTGTGTAATCTGTCTTTTTTTCTGTTTTTAAGATCTTATCTATGGCTAGCTTTGAGCAATTTGATTACAATATGTTTGGTGTGGTTTTCTTTATGTTTCTTGTGATTGGAGTTCATTTAATTTCTTGGATCTGTGGATTCACAGCATTCATCAAATTTGGAAACATTTTAGCCATTATTTCTTCAAGTTTTTTTTTTTTTGGCTACATTGGATCTTCATTGCTGCATGCGGGCTTCCTCTAGTTGCGGCGAGCAGGGGCTACTCTTGGTTGAGGTGCGTGTGCTTCTCATTGCGGTGGCTTCTCTTGCTGTGGAGCATGGGCTCTAGACACATGGGCTCAGTAGTGGTGGCTCACGGGCTCTAAAGTGCAGGCTCAGTAGTTGTGGCACGTGGGCTCAGTAGTTGTGGTTCGAGGGCTCTGGAGCGCAGGCTCAGTAGTTGTGGTGCACAGGCTTAGTTGCTCCGCGGCATGTGGGATCATCTCTGACCAGTGCTTGAACCTGTGTCCCCTGAATTGGCAGGCAGATTCTTAACCACTGCACCACCAGGGAAGTCCCACTTCAAGTATTTTTATGTCTCATTCCTCTTCCCTTTCTAGACCTCCAATAATATGCATGCTAGGCTGATTGCAGTTGTCCCACAGTTCACTGATGCTCTTTTCATTTTTTCTTGAGCTTTATTTCTCTGTGTTTCCTTTGGGATAGTTTCTATTGCTATGTCTTCAAGTTCACTAATTTTTTTCTTTTGTAATATCTAATGTGCTGTTAATCCCATCAAATGTGTTTTTTATCTCAGGCATTATATTGTAGTTTTCATCTTTAAAAGTTTGATTTAGGTTTTTTTTTTTTACATCTTCTATGTCTCCAGTTAACTTGTTCAATCTTTTTTCTAGCTTCTTGAACATATGAAATATAGTTATAATAACTGTCTTTAATGTCCTGTCTGCTAATTCTAATACTATTGTCAGCTCTAGGTTGATTTTGATTAGTTGATTTTCAACCCAGATGGGTTATATATTCTTGTTTCTTTGCATGCCTGGTAATTTCTAATTGGATGCTAAGCATTGTGAATTTTATTTTGTTGGATGTTGGATATTCTTGAATTCCCATAAATATTTTTGAACTTTGTCCTAAGATATTAAGTTATTTGGAAAATTTGGTCTATGCCTGACTTGCTTTTCGGCTTTGCTAGGTAGCCTTAGGTCTAGGGCTATTTGTTCCTCATTACTCTAGCAAAAACCTTCTAAAATTCTACCCAATGACCAAAGAATTGTGAAGTTTTCCAATCTGACTGGTGGAAACAATCACTATTCTTTGCCTTGTATGAATGTCAGGTCCTGTTCTCTCTAATACTTCTGAGTGATTCTTTCTTCTTCCAGGGTAATTTCTTCATTCACATGTGCTGATTAGTACTCAGCTGAATATTCATTCAGGGAGTCCTCTCTCCTTGAGCCACAGCCTGTAAGCATTCTCAAGACTATAAGCTGTAGCAATTGTAGGGCTCAATTAAGTTTTTCTCATCTCTCAGGGATCTCTCTCCTTTGATGCCTGATGTCCAATGTGTTGATTTTTTTTTTAATTTATTTATTTATTTTTGGCTGTGTTGGGTCTTCATTTCTGTGCGAGGGCTTTCTCTAGTTGCGGCAAGCGGGGGCCACTCTTCATCGCAGTGCGTGGGCCTCTCACTATCGCGGCCTCTCTTGTTGCGGAGCAGGGGCTCCAGACGCGCAGGCTCAGTAATTGTGGCTCACGGGCCCAGTCACTCCACGGCACGTGGGATCCTCCCAGACCAGGGCTCGAACCCGTGTCCCCTGCACCGGCAGGCGGACTCCCAACCACTGTGCCACCAGGGAAGCCCCAATGTGTTGATTTTTAATTATTTCAGAGGGAGACCATATCCAGTCTATGTTACTCCATCTTGACTGGAAACAGAAGTCCCAGAGTGCATGTGAACATTGCCTAATCCTCTCCCTCATAGAGATACTCTCTGGGGAACAGGTCTAAAGTATAATAAAATGGTAACAACAAGAAAAACATGAAAAAAATCAGAGAAAGAAGAAAGTACAGTGAAATGCCACACCACAGTTATGCTGGAGTTGGATAGTAGAGAAAAGAGAAGGAGATCGCCTTTACTGATTACTACCTTATTTGGAGTATACGAAACAGGCCATGCTATATGAAATTCTCTTCTCTTTTGGTGGGGAGGAAAAAACCAAGGTAGAGTTAGTAAGGAAAAAGAAAGCCATTCTTCCAACCCATCCCTCCCTCTCACACCACACACACACACACACACAGCCTCTTATCTCATTAAGCGATGTGACCCTCCTCACAAAGGAGGGTCATCAGCAAATACAGTGGCTTGTGAACACATCACGGGATGTGCTCATTATGCCACAAAGACAGAGTAGGGACCAAGCAATCACAGGGCAACATAGAAAATTGTTTTATAAGCCGACTTTTACAAATTGATTTCAAAACTGGGGAGCAATTACCATTAAGCAAAATAATTTGCTGCCCCGAAGAGGGTAGGGCAAGGCAGTAGGTCCAAAGATAACCTAAACCATCATTAGAGAAATCCAGTTATTTAGTCAATTTTACTTATTTACAGGACTAAAGATTAATGAGTTCAGATACTCACTCAGACAGTAATTAGGTTTCAAAAACATACTATAACACAATCAATCATGGCTCTTGAACATAATGGCATTAGGGCAGAGCCCTCTTTCAGCTCCAGTTATTAGCAAGTGATTGGCGAACACTGGGTGAAGCTGAGAGGTTACCCCAGGGCCCTGCAATAAAATGAAAGAAGACCCTTAAATAAGAAGAAAGTATATCTTTGATCCTTTGTCCTTCGCTTGGATATTCTGAAATATTGTGCTCAGGATGTGAGGTTTTATAACAGAACTTCAAGGATTGGTGGCATTTAAAAATACAGTTGGTGTTTCACTTGGAATATATCTTTACTTGATAATCTAGCTATTTACAGTCTTTTGAATCTAATCTTTGGGGGTATTAACATTTTCAGATTTTTTAAAAATTTACTTTCTCATGACTTTATGAGTAAAGATAACTCAAGAGTTTTATAAATATACTGGGACCTCATGGCACCAAAGAAAAAGCCAAAAAATAAAAAACCAAAGAACTTTAAATGAAGGAGAATTTTTTATTGTCTGCTTCTACTTAGCAATGAACAGTTTCTCCTTTCATGAAACAGAGAAATTAGATAAAGATACAAGTCCTACACTCATGGAATCTAGGATGGAGAATAGACAGGAGAGAAAAGAAAGAGCAGTAATCATTTGGAATAATTTTAGATTTACAGAAAAGTTGCAAAGATAATAGAGAGTTCCTATATACCTTTCACCTAGCTTCCCCCAGTGTTAACATCTTACATGACCATGATATACTTGCCAAAACTAAGAAATCAACATTCGTACATTACTATTAATTAAACTCCACACTTCATTTGGATTTCACCAGTTTCTCCAATACTGGTCCTTTTTCCGTTCCAGAATTCAATCCAGGATACCATTGTGTATTTAGTCACACCTCCACAATCTTCTGGCTGGTGACACCCACTCAGTCTTTCCTTGTTTCCCATGACCTTGACCATTTTGAGGAATATGTATTTTGTAGAACATTCTTCAGTTTGTCTCATATTTTCTCATGACCAGACTGAGGTTGTGGATTTTTGGAAAGAATACCACAGAGGTCAAGTACCCTTCTCATTGCATCATATAAGAGGCTCTGTGGACATCAACATGATTTATTACTGCTGATATTCACCTTGCTCACTCTGTGAAGATGGGATCTGCCAGGTTTCTCCACTGTAAAGTTACTATTTTTTCCTTCCCATACTCTATTCTTTGGAAGCATGTCATTACATCCAACACCCACTTGAGAAGGAGGGGCATTAAGCTTTATCTCCTAGAGAGGGGGTATCTACTTACAGTATTTGGATTCCTTCTTTAAGGAAGATTTGTGCATTCTCTCCCACTTATTTATTTATTCAATCTCTTTCCTCACTTATTTTAAATAAACATGTCCTCCTAGCTGCTTCTCTCTATATATTGGATTTTATGTCAAAATATAACAAGCACATTAGTTCATGCTGTATTGCAAAGACTCACCAGACCTCTTTGGAAGACACATGCTTGTCCTTCAAGAAGCCACTGTGCAGTTTATTAAAGTTGTAATTTTATTCTTCAAATGCTTTTCTTGATTTTCTGACTGTAACGTTTATTTTTCTGTGGTTGTTTGTGCAGACTCCATGCATTTCCTTTTAGAATGTTAGGTCTATCTCTGAAGCAGTTAATTTTTTTTTTTTTTTTTTTTTTTTTTTTTTTTTTTTTTTTTTTTTCAGATGCGTATGTTTGATTGATTGATTGATTGATTGATTTTGGCTGTGTTGGGTCTTCGTTTCTGTGCGAGGGCTTTCTCCAGCTGTGGCAAGCGGGGGCCACTCTTCATCGCGATGCGCGGGCCTCTCACCGTCACGGCCTCTCTCGTTGCGGAGCACAGGCTCCAGACGCGCAGGCTCAGCAGTTGTGGCTCACGGGCCCAGCCGCTCTGCGGCATGTGGGATCCTCCCAGGCCAGGGCTCGAACCCGTGTCCCCTGCATCAGCAGGCAGACTCTCAACCACTGCGCCACCTGGGAAGCCCTGAAGCAGTTAATTTTTTATGCAGGTTATGGAATTAATCTAAGACTGTGTAAACTTCTGCTCTGTCTCCACAAGTTTCTAAGAACAGCTGAAAAAGAAAAAACATAACATTAAGATCATTCAATTCAGCAGTTGTTTGGTTTCCATAACAGCAAACAAAGGATTTGACTGACTTTCTCTAAACTAATCGTGTTTCTCTGTTTCAATTTGGATCTACAATTCTTTTTGCCATGTGAATGCCCTCCGAAAAAAAAGGAAGAACTTCTTTTCCTTTACATAGCTTCCTCTCCACTTAACTCTTCCCCAAGGGGAAAAAAACCCTTTAAACCTTTAAATTTAGTTCTGAAATAGGCAACCTCAGAAGAGCATAGGGATTTGCATTTTATGTTTGGTTTATCTGAGTCCCAATCAATTGGTTTCCTGAGTGAGCCACACCAAATTCCTTGTGTCTTATGACAGGCTCCTGTGAGTCACAAGTCCAAACCTCGTTTCTTACCAGCTTTTCCAGGGGAGAGCAACATGAGACCCATGGGTCCTCCTGCATTCCAGCTCCAAGAAAAAGTTCTGTCAACAAGGCATTGATTTCAAATATGCGTAAAGGCACCCCCTTGGTGTGTCACCCCGCAGGAATATTACCAATGCTAACGTGTGCTGTAAGCTAGCCTTTCCCTCATTCTGTCAACAATAAGAGCTTAAAGGAGGAACAGGAAAGGGTACCTCCCTGTAGGATGCCCATCTAGTCCTTGGCCCCCAACTAGACCCGCTGAGTATAAAGAGGATGCAGACCCCTTTATCCTCATCCCCGCCCACTGATGTTCCTCCTGTCAAGAACCCCTTGCCTCTTCCCTTCTCAATCTCATTCATCTTTCAAGGCCAAAAACACTGGCTCTCCTTTCAAAGTTTTCCATAGCTCATGGATTTCTATTCTTCAGAAGTTCTGAGTGTTCAAACATATGCCCTTTTTATTGTATACTATCTCGCCTTTGCTCTTTCAAATGTGTTTCTTTTCAATCCAATCCAGCTTGCAAGCAATTTGAGGCTTAGGAAAAAAAAAAAAAAAACTCTTCCATGTTTCATCAGTTCTTTCTGCTAGAATGTAAACACCATGAAGAATCTTAAGATGTGTTTACTGCTGCGCTGGTTGCACTTTCCAAAGGACCTAGAAGATAATACGAGCTCAATAAATATTTTTTGCAGGAGAAAAAAAAAAAATGAAAGAATCTTCACTGTGCATAGTGTATCTCCTGGACCCTATAGCCTACTGACTGTCTGATTAACTCATGCCTATTCTCAAGAGGCTTAAGATCTAGAGTAGCAATAAGAAGACCATCTCATATATTTCCAGTAACCGGTAACTGAAAATATTTTATTTTATGTTTATAGAGACATTGAAAGTCCTCTCTCTCAAAATGCTTTCTTATCTCATTCTCTGAGCAATTCTGTGATATAGGTTTAGTGACTGATTTCTTAGCATTCTACCCTGGGAGAATATAATTGAACGACCCTCAATATTTTTGATCCATTGGAACTGACAACACCAAGCATTAGCCACAAAAGGGCTAGTTGAGTAAGGAAAGTTAATTTCTGTATCTTTTCTTTTTTATTCTCGAAATGTGAAATCATAACAACAACAAAATCAGGAGTCTTTCTCAAGTGAATTTTTGGTTTAAAACACAAGCATTTTCTCTACATAAATTTTGTGTCTCCTACCACACACCTTGACTTGTTACCTGTAGGTAAGCAAGTTTTTGTCGAGCAAACTTTGTTTGCTGGGTTTTTTTGCTGGAGCCTTGTTCAAGCCTTCACATCTCCAGATGATCCAAGCATGGTCATTTTGTGAGCATTCAAAATTCTTCATATATTTAAATACGTTTATATATTTATACTTTTAACCTGACAAAATGATTTTAAAGTGTAATGAAACTTCAAAGATATGTATTATATATTGCTACAGATACACATGGTTTCTTCTCAAAATGTGTTTCCCTCGGTTAAAAAATGATTACAAAATCTCTCATTCAACCCTTCTATGCAAGTGAAATTTCTGTGGATAAAGAAAACCAAAAAAAAAATTTAATAGTTTATATAACATTTGATCTGGTCAAAAGTTACATTAAAATTTAGAGTCTCAAAGGTAATTTGGTGACAGTTAATTAATCTGTTAGGGTTTTGGCTGTGTGTTTGTGCATATATATTTATAAAAATATATACCCATAAATGCTTTACTGCATTTCCTTATTCGAGATTGTGGTTTATCACTTGACTTTCTCGTTTGTCCTTTCTCATTTCTTTTTAGCCTTCCCTTTTATCCCCCTTACCTCTCTTGTTCCCTTATCCCCCAACCTTACCCCACTCCTATATTCCTGGGATCTAGGACTTGTACCTTTACTGATTTACCTAAACCTCCACTTTAAATACATGTGTATTACATGGGGAGGATCTCCCAACCCTGCCCCATCACCACAAACTTACCAGAACAGCCAGCTGAATCTGGGAAGACCAGAGTCAGAGTATGAATATTTCGATGGATAATAGTGGTCAGGTCACCAGGATCAACCTCCTTCCAAAGTTAAGAGGACCAGCTGGCAGGCAGGACGGGGCAGAGGTACAGATCCCTGAACGGAGGCAGGAACTTAACTACGAATCTTCTATGCTGTCGTGGTTCTATCTGGGTATTCCCTGATTCAAAATTCCTCCCTGCTCCCCTTTCCATGCACAAAAAACTCAGATTCCAGGGCCAAATATGTTTCCCTTTGTGAAAAAGATTAACCCCTCCACCACCCCAGTGGATGCAAAGCCTGTTGACAAAGACAAATTAGTCGGGTGAGAATCCCAGCGTCTGGATTTCTCTCTGCTGAGGCCATTTGAAAGCCTTTCCAGACACAGCACTGACCCTTGGGCTGAAACTTATGGTCAGTCCTTCAGGTCATCTATTTGGTGACAACTAAGCCTGGGGCGGGGGGTAGGGGGGGCAGAGGAAGGAGTGTGAAGAAACGAAGGCCGAACTTTCATCTTCAGGGCGTAAGAGATGAACTTCAGGCTGCCAAATCCAAATCCACAACCTAATTGAGGCTGTGTCCTGGTTTGAGCTATTACTCAATGTTCTATGCTTTCATATTTTAAGAAAAGTTTATTATGACAAGTCAATGACAGCACTTTTAGTAAGTCAATAAATCATAGAAGTATCATATCACAGAGATGACAGCTATGTAAAGCATCACAGGGAACCTGATATTATTTCAACAAAATAGCAACTAAAGCCTCTTGGCACTTACTGTAATTTGAAGTCAAGGTTTAAAAATATATTATTATTAATATTACTGAATGGGAAATTTTCTTGGATGGGGTACTGAGAAACAAAACAACTCATTGCAAAGTTTTGTGTGAGAGGGAATAAATTATTAAGTGGGGAAGGTTTCCAAACTGCTGCTTCTCATATTGACGTCCTGGTTATATTTTATAATTTGCTAATATCGGGGTGGGGGAGGGGAGAAACCCAAGCCAGATGAAAAAGAGGATAAAAAGATTGTCGAGAGCTTTCCTTCATGGCCTCTTTCCAAGCATATGGAAAAAAGAAGAGATGTTAATTTTTTAATAACGTTTGGATCATGGCAGAGTAGAGACTGGGGGCTGACCCAACCCTGTTTTGTTACTTTCAGAGTGGAAACTTCGAAGCAGCTGTCAGAGCTGGGGTGACAGATGTTAGCATGAAGGGTGCAAAGGCAACAACTTACTTCTCCTTCCAAACTGTGAACATTATCCTGTGCCAACATTTTTTTCTGTTCTTTGAGAGGAGAGGGCAGGGGAATGGCAGGATTAAGAAAGAATAATAAACCCTGATATTTGGATAGGACTTTCCCATTTCCAAAATGCTTTCATGTATTTTATTTCATTAGATCCTCAAATCAGCTCTCTACAGGAAGCAGTTTGGGCTCGGCTCTAATTCTTTTCACAGAAGGCATAGGGAAATTAAGTGACTTTCCCCAAACTACACAACTGCCCATGGGAAAGGGACAATGCCCAGTCTCCCCACCATCAATTCACTGCTTTTCCCACTGTGCATGTTTATCTTATTTTCCATCTGGTTTGCGTTTCTCTCCCTCCCTTACCCCGATATTAGTAAACAATGAACCAGAACCAGAACATCAATATGAGAAGCTGCATTTGCGACCCCTTCCCTACTTAATACTTCATTCCCTCTTACATTCAACTTTATGACAAGTTGTTTGTTTCCAAGCCTATGCTAGTCTCAGGTCACTATTTCTTTTAACCTCTGTTAACCTGGTAACACTGGGATTCAGTGATGCAGTGGCCATGGTGTCATCAATGCCTGGAGGGCGGGGTGGCCGCTCACATTCCTCCTCCCCAATCCCGGCCTCAGGGTTGGCTCTTTCGCTCCAGTTTTTGACCACAGAAGAGGATGTTTCACATCAGGGAGGCCGTGGTGTCCAGAATAACATCCCAGGAAAGGAGGGCCTGCCTGCCCTTGGCTCCTGGGAGGTACTAAGAAAGTTTTCAGGGAGAGCCCAAGTTCATCTAACAGCCACCAAATTCAGGGAGGCCGCTGGTTTCCACAACTTTGAAGCGGAGATGCAGAAGGAGGTATAACGGAACGAGATTTAGCCTATCAGTACACGCTTAGACAAAAACCCCCAATAATCAAAGTAAAGTCAAGTCAAGCTGCTGGCCCCCCAAGTTATTCCTCCCTCAAGTTGCTTTTTGTGGCTTCTTTTCCCCTCCAAAACTACTCTAGAAAATCATTTCGTGTACATAGATAAATCTATTTTAAACACACATCAGTCCAGAGCTGTCATCGTCCCCACCCCTGGAGGTGCTGGCCCTTGAAGCACGGCATTCTCTGTTCTCTAGGCTGTGCCTCCTAAAAACAGTCAGAGTATCCTTTGCTTGATTTCCTTTTGTGGACCAGGCTTGGGGAGCAACCTGAAATAATTCGGCATATAACTGTCAACAGCCCTGCCGGCCAAATCCGTGTCTGAACAGAAATAAACCCAAATTGGCAGAGAGGTAGGGAGCGTAGTGATGTGATTTCATCACACCATGATCCTCCCAAGAGATCTATAAAGAGGCAGCTCTATCTAGGTGAGGACTGAAGAACCCAGAGAGAAAGAGGCAGCAGGAAGTAAGGACAGGACACCAACAGGCACAAGTGGTTTAAAAATAAACGAATCCCAGCAGCCAGTCTGAGTCCAGCACTGAAGCCACCGAGGGACTGGGTCTAGGACACGACGATTCTGGTGCTGGCAGCACCGCTGTGCACCATGTCAGCTGCACGATCCATTTTCCTTGTCTGTTTCTCTTTTTGCAGATCTGTGAAATGAAAATGATAACATCGACGTCATAGCCTGTTGATTTCATATGATGGGAGGGCAGGACATAGCACAGTAGATATGAGAAAATGCTCTGAAGCCACCCGATGAGTTTTTGCTTCTACTTCTTAATAGCTCTGTGACTTCGGTCAAGTCTCATAAGCTCTCTCAGGCTCAGACTTCTCAAAAGGGGATAATAATGCCATATTCATGGGAACAGGGAGCAGATTAAATAAGATAATGAACATGCAACTACTTAGCATAATGCCTAGCTTAGAGTCAGTGCTCAATAAATGGTTAAAAATACAAGCACACTCACATATATCCTACATTTGGTCTGAGACCCCAAATAAGATTGAATATGGAGGAGCTTGGAATAATAGAAAATATTCTATTATTTTATAATTTACCATAAAAATTAATGTATGCTATTCTTATTAATATTTACCCTTTAAAAGTCCAACCACTTTTTTAAGTGTCTTAGTCTTTGAGGATGTCCAATAGTTTTAATATTATTTGATCAGAGCCGGCGGTATATTTAATAATCGGCCCCAATCTCCTACAGTAGTATTAAATAGTCACACCCTCAACATGGCCTCCTGGTCAACAAAATTCTCTTTCCCACCCCTTGACTTTGGGTTTTGTCATGTGACTTGCCTTGGCTTCTTGGAGTTTGCTAGAACAACTGGAAATTGGCTTGCTCAGCAGGCTTGCTCTCTTTATGTATGGCCATAAGAAGAGCTTCCTGGAGCTGCAGGTCCCAGGATGACAGGAGACACATGAAGCAGACCTGAACCCAGATACAGATTAAGCCACACCCAGCCGAGCCTGGACCAGCCAACCAACACACATGTAGGCAAGAAATATTTTTTGTATGGCAGCAGGTTTTGCGGTAGTTTTTTATGGATGGTATTGAGGCAATAGCTGACTGATAAAAACAAAATAAAACAGCTCATTTTTAGAGGCAAGAAGGGAGATTGCTAGCCCTTCAAGATGTGTTGGCCCCATCTGAAACTTCTGTGCTGAGTGGCAGGAACAGGAGTCACTGGAGAAACAGCGTCCTCTGACCCCTTCCTGGCTGAGGGAGGTGGGGAAAGCTCGGTTATTTTCTGATGATTCTCCCACAACACTCGACCCATCTCCACCAGTCTGCTCTGTGGATCTTGTCTCCACCTTAGTCAAAAAGTATAATATCATGGAATCTGAAGAATCAAGGGCTCTGCAAAGCAAATGAAGGCTTCTTAAAAGTAGCTTAGATCCCGTAAAATCTTTAAAAATTGTGAAGCACTGTGTTGTACACCAGAAACTTATATAATACTGTAAATCAACTAAATCTCAATTAAAAAAAAAAAAGTAGCTGGGATAGAGTGATAAGAGGGACTGAGAAAATGCAAAAGGCAAAATTGTGAGGATGACAGAATCTGTTTCCAGGTCTCACTCCTACATTTCAGGAACCTAGGATGTCCCTAGATTAGCCAAATCTGCCCAGGAAAGAGTCCAGTATCACGTGTTTAAACCTTGGTTTAAATGTAAGTCTATATTACTCCTCCTAGGGCTATTTTGATACCATCCTATATTTAATTGTGGAATAAAGTGTTTTTCTTGTAAAAAAAATTATATATATCAGGAACTACAATAAGGATGGAAACGTTGTTTAATGGTTTTCCTAGGGAAGGAAAGGGAAAATTTCCCCCAAATCCCTGACAGTGTGCTACATATAGCCAACTTTGAGAACATGATCCAAGACTTAACAGTAAGAACATAGCATTGCATATACCCAAGGTATACTTTAAAGGTTAATCAATGATTCAGCATCATATTTCAAAGGTGATCATTTTGAGGGTGTGTAACTGAGACACAGAAAAAAGTGGAAGTGATGGCCATCAAATAAATTTAAAAGTCCCTGTCTTCTAGAACACTCTCTAGGATGTTAGGACAGGTAAATCTATCATCTCTGTATCATATGTTGGGAATTCCAGACGACTTCAGAGAGTAGAGCTTTCAAAGGACGGGTGATTGGAAATCTACCAGGCAAGGCTGTTAAATCTAACATCATAAGTGCAAATCTACTTAACCAGTAGTATTAACCAGTACTTGGCTCTTCCTTTCAATTGCTTCCTAGGGCCATGTCATATCACTCTCAAGGCATCACTTGGAGCCAGAGAGAGTGAAAAACACTGCTCTTAAGACATATAAACTGAAAAAGAGACATCAACAGTTAAGTCATTTACCCCACGGTGACCTAGGCGTGGAGCCCAGAGAATAACCCATGTCTGCTGATTTCTTTCCACAAGCAATGGATGCTCTAATGACTACATAGGAAATTACAACTCAGGAAACCTTTCAGTCAGCAGTAATCAAGTCAAGACCTAATAAACAGGTATGGACTACAGCCTTGGAAAAATTAGTTCTACCAAACTGTGTGAACATGGACTGGATCAAAGTGATGATATGGCCAGTGTTGTTCCTATCCTCAGAAAGTGTTTGGAATGAAGAACGAATCAATGAATGAGTCAATCACTTCAATCAGTCAATTAATTACAGAAGTTATCTCCATAACACACCACACCAAAGTATATTTACTGCCTATTTTTAATTCCAAAGCTGTTTTATAACGTCTCTGGAGAAGGATCGGGTCCTAGGGGACCCCATGCGTCTGTCACAACTGCTTACAATGCCCCGGCTTCGCACATGAGTGGCTGAGTTTGAGGCAATGTTACAGTATTACCACTGTAAACAGTGTAGAAAGTAGCCCTGCATCCACTCACACAACACCCCAGAAACAGAATCCACTTAAATGAAATACACCTTTTTGTTTTAATGTGAGCTTTGATTCATAAGTTAGAGTGAAAAAGAGCTTAAAGCCTATATTTATACTAGGATAATTTCTCTAGCCCATGAATTGAGGAAGACAAACTAGGTCAACAACTCAAAATTGCCTTCCTTAAAAAAGAAGCACAGGCAGAGGTGGGCGTCAGGCTAGAAAAGTTGTGACACTCTATAATGTTGTTGAAAAGTCAAGTCTGTGAGTAGAAGAAATATTCTAGAAGTAGAAAGTGAATTTCATAAAAATATGCATTCCCTAGGGATTTTAACGTCTTGGACTTCCCAAGCTGTGCTAGCGAAGTGAAAACTTGTGAGGAGTAAAACATTGGGGAATTTTTATTTGCAGCCATAAGTTATGCCATATGGTTGGAGAGTGATTTCTTATACGATGGATAGGCACTTGAAATAACGTGGTTCTTTATTGCAAGAAGAAAGAAGAGATGGGTGGGCTGGATTTCTGTGTCATACTGCGCCTGCAGCAGAGGCAGCAGCAAATCATCTCAAATCAGAAGAGTCGTCGGTGGCTGAAAAATTATGGAAAGAGTGACAGTGGGATAAAGCAATAGGATGGAAGGGAGAAGAAAAAATGGAAAAGCAATGTAAGTGATTCCCGGCCAATAGGCAGTGCATGCAAGGGAGAGGGAGGAGATGAGGGGAGAGGAAACTGGGGTCCAGAAGATCATTCAAAGGCAAAGAAGGGGGGGCTTCCCTGGTGGCGCAGTGGTTGAGAATCTGCCTGCCAATGCTGGGCACATGGGTTCGAGCCCTGGTCTGGGAAGATCCCACATGCCGCAGAGCGGCTGGGCCCGTGAGCCACAACTACTGAGCCTGCGCGTCTGGAGCCTGTGCTCCGCAATGGGAGAGGCCGCGGCAGTGAGAGGCCCGCGCACCGCGATGAAGAGTGGCCTCCGCTTGCCAGAACTGGAGAAAGCCCTCACACAGAAAGGAAGACCCAACACAGCCAAAAATAAATAAATAAATAAATTTATTAAAAAAAAAAAAAAAAAAGGCAAAGAAGGGGCATTTAGGCAAGACATAAAATACAGGTGGAGAAGGTCCTTGACTATTACAGAGGAAAATCAAGGCAGTGTAAAAAATGGTAAGACAAGCAAAGGTGCAGAATGAACGCAAGATAAATTACAAAAGAGGTTGAAACAAACAAGACATTTTTAAGTACATAAGGAACAAGGGGTCAGGGAAATGGCAAGGGAAATTTACTGCCAGAAGAGGCAAAAAAAATAATTAAATGAATTCTCTGCCTGAGTGTTCAGAGAGAACAGGGCAGATGCCAGAAACAGGCATAAATTTCCAGAAGAAAGAAGAAGAAATATTTAAGGAAATCAAGATCAATAGTAGAACCAGCCATCAAGAAACTGCCATGGTCCCAAGCCTCAAAAAACTCCAGAGACAGAAATGGCCTCCAGCCCAGGACCTGAAGGGAATGGTGGAAGGGAGCTCTGGAAACTTCTCACGGGGCTTTTGCAAAACTAGAAAGGGAATGACAAGTGCAGTCCAGCAGAGGCGACTTGATAGCAACTGGGGATGACCCACGATCCATTCTTGGGTGACCATGTGATGAGGTCTAGATGCAGATGGGGGTGTGACACCCAACTCTTTCATGACTGGCATTTTCCCTTTGAAAAGCAGTTGTCAGTAAGTTCTGGTGTCAGTAATAAAATGGCTGGTATTTGGACACTCTCCAAAGGCCAGTTGTTGTCACCCCAGCTTTTAGCTATGGTACCAACAAACTGTTGACTAAGTGATCACGGTGTCTTTTGACCCTTGAGCTCCGGGAAGTCTTCTCTGACATGCTTCCAGGGAGAAAGATCACGAAGACAAGCAAGAGGAAAAAGCAAGGAGTCCCCAGGGAATTCGACTACAGCTGAGGTTGTGTACTAACCTCACTTCTCATTCACATCACCTTTTCTATCCCAACTCTCTTCATGTCTCGCTCTTAAATTTCTTTCTTTAATTCACTCTATTGCAAACATCTTTGCAAGCTGCCTTAAATGCTTTTTGAAAATAGCTGAGAATATAAGAAGGCTCAAAGAAAGAAGAGGAGAAAAGAGGAAAGAGACAAAATGGGGGCGGAGAGGGATGAGGGGGAAATTGTGAGTTCAATTCTCAGGAGAGATGATGCCGCAAAGAAAAAAAGCATTTGTCTGAATGGGGAAGAAAAATGGGTTGGAAACAGGAAAAAGATCTAAGCATTCAAGAAATTAGGTAACAAGGTGGGGTTGAAAGACAGAAGAGTAAACTAAACTGTAAGAAATGAAGAAAGGATCTGAAGTATAGGGCTAAGTAGGAAGCATTCAGGGGAAGGAAGAAAAAGAAATATGATGGGAAGATGGCCTCTGATGGTTCAGAAGGAAAATTTGGAAGAGTAAAACTAGAGAGAAAGAAGTCAGTCATTAGCAGATTTTCACTTGGCTTTGAAGAGAGTCCTAGGAGACAAGTCACTAAGCTGGTGAGAGGGAAAATGAGCTAGGCATGAAACCAAAACAGCGAGCAAGGAGGAAGACAGAAATTTAGGGATAATCACAAGAACTATATGCATCCCTGAAGGTGGGTGTCCTGTAATGAACTTTGGCCACAGCATTGAGTCTGTAAATATCAAAAGCTGCTCTCTGGGAAGACACACACACACACACACACACACACACACACACACACCACACCATGAGCACATATGCATGCACAACCTACACAATGTGCACACACACACACACACACATTTCCATCAAAATAAACCAACTTTGGCTCGCTTTCAGAAATTAAGATGGGTAATCTAAGAAAGTTGCTAGTGGGAGACACAGATTATTCTAATATTCTAGTTATTTGATTCCATAAAATTTAACATCCACAGTTATAAATTGTACACAGGAATGATTATAATTCTATACACAAATAAATGATAATGGCTTTATTCACTAACTTGATCAAAAATACTTAGCTTAGACTAAGAGCTCACCAATAAGGAAAATAGTTCATAAATCCTAAGAAGTCAATTATTTGATTTCATAAAATTTCAAGGTTGAAAGTGAAGAATGATGGGGTCATTTAGGTCATTTCCCCATTAAAATATGCTCAGTTCCATAACATATGTCAGAATGGTATGCAGAGCTTTTATGTTGATTAAGTCAAATAATAGCCAGACAGTTATGTTTTTCCCCTCTTCTCCATGTGGTCCTGTTCTTTGCACACTGCTCAGTCAGAAATACTCCTTTAAAGGAGTACCTACTCCTTTATTTTCTAGTCTTCAATGTGAAGTAAAGATCAGGAGGTTTTCACTCCTATTTTGTAATTAGGCAAATGGAGTCCACGAATAAGGAACCATGTGAAATTCGAACAAGAAAAGGGTTGCCCCATAACCTAATGAAAAAGGAATCTGTTTACTCTAGCTGATGAAAATAAATTGAGTCTGGAAACAAGGTCCCTAAGATGTCTTCCTTGCCCTCTACTCTTACCCACGCCCCGGGCCACACAAGAGCACAGGATACTGGCTGAAGATGGGTAACCCATGACAACATGTAGCCGTAGATGCTTGTTTGTTTTTTGGACAGTGGAATTTTTTAATTTTTTATTCACAAGGCAACATTCCAAATCTCTCAGTGAAGATGACCTACACTTTGTGAAAAATCAGAACTTCTGACAACATTATTCCCTCTGGTCAATTGCATAGGGCTGGCCACTTGAGACTGGACATGGGTCTCCAATTCATCCCAGTTCCCACCCAGGCACACACACATTTTGGTTGCCCATGTGGCCCCTGGTAGTTCCTTGAGTTTTTGACATCTGAAGAAAGCATAAAGACCCCCAAACACATCACTCAGTCTTTCAAAATGAGGGTCAGCATTCCGATCTGCTTCTCTGAGAAGGCAGAGAGCATAAGACAGGTCCAAACTACCCAGCCATGCCTAATGCTCCATATATATTTACAAACAACAGTAGAGCTACAGAACCAGATGACAGGGCTTAATTGGCCCCTGCCTCACTCTAAATTACAGAATAAAGTAGACTTCTGGTTTTTGACATTCCTTGACAAATGAGATTAAGAATTACATTATCCTTTCTTATAACTTAACTACTTATGTTCTTCCCTTATTTTGTTGTTATTTTTCTTCATTGTAGTATCTTAAACCTGATGTTGATAATCTTGCTAATAATTATAATTGTATTATGAAATATTTACTTTCTAATGTCTTCTTTCAAATACTCAATATATATTTTATTATGACTTTACTGAGGATTAAATGGGTAAACTAATTTGTTACGATGTTGGCATTTTTCAACATTTACCTTGAAAAATAACACTGGATCTTTTGAATGTAATGACCTGAAATTTCTAGAAGTAATTTGATGATTTATTTTAATTATTATCAAGTAGAAGGATGATAAACAAGACTGAAACTCCTTACTTCATTAGGAAGTCTCATTCTGTACCCACATGGAAAACAACAGATGAAGCATCTGGGCCCTGACCCATGGTAACTTGACTGCCAGCAAGGCAAGCACTGGTTAGAAAAGGTCATACTTTGGAGTCTCGGGATCTATAAGCCAAAAATAGCACAAGGCATTGAGAAATGACTAGTCTTTTAACTCACAAAGGTGAGATACTGAATTCAGTGTAACCACACGCTTCTCATATAGTACAGATTCTTTTACTCAGAATTAAACACATATTCTTATGCTAGAACAAGTTTTTATAAAAAAAAAAAAAAATAGGCTGCAAACCAGAATGGGTCATAACTCCCTACAAATATAACTTTTCTACCCTACGCTCACCACAAACACACATATCCCAAACTGGGCTGTAGATGAGACAGGCAACATGATTTACAGGGCTTGGTGCAAAATGAAAATGCCAGACTCCATGTTAAAAAATTATTAAGAATTCAAGATGGTGAATGCAGAGTATTAACTCAAGGGAGGATCCCTTCTGAGCTCAGTGCCTTATACAATTGCCCAAGTCACCTGCCCCTGAAACCAGCCCTGGTTGCAAGGAAGAAGTTTTGAAAGTTTTGAAAAAAAAAGTAATTCTTCCTTTCAAAGATATAAAACCATTTAGCCTTTCCTTCTGGATCCTCGGATCCAGCCTTAGAGAAGACAGCATCCATATCTGGGAACAGAGCATGGGGCTACAAAAGAGAATCAACCAACAGTTGATGACCCTACATGGACCCATCATCATTGCCCAAACTCTGTTGTTTACATTAGGATTCACTCTTGTCGTTGTACATTCTATGTATCCACCATTATAATATCATACAGAGTAGTTTCACTGACCTAAAAAACTGCTGTGCTCCACCTAGCCACTCCTCCCTACCCCCAACCCTTGTCAACCACTGATCTTTTTACCATCTCCATAGTTTTACCTTTTCCAGAATATCACACAGTTGGAATCATATAGTATGTGGCCTTTCTGGATTGGCTTCTTTTACTTAGTAATACACATTTTAGGTTTCTTCATGTCTTTTCATGACTTGATAGCTCATTTCTTTTTAGTGCTGAGTAAATTTCCATGTTTGGATATACCACAGGTTAATTATCCATTCACCCACTGAGGGACATGTTCTTTGCTTCCAAATTTTGGCAATTCTGAATGGAGCCCCTATAAACATCAAAAAAAAAAAAAAGAGAGAGAGAGAGAATCAACCATCCCCCCCACAACCAGGTAACTTTCCAGATGTTGCCTCCATCCTCTGTATCCAAAGGGACACTTTCACTCCCTCCCCAGACCAAGGAAGATTTGCTCAGGCATGAAGCCTTTGGGCACCCATAGTGGGCAGTGGAATAAGTAACTAAGACTGAATTTCAGTAGGACTGCCTGCACCTTTTTAACCTCAGGGCAGATTTAAGTCCCTTGGGGGAGTTTGAATTAAAAATGTCAAGTTCCTTTCTTTGAGAAGCAGGAAGTCCACTAAAAGGAGGAAGACAGGGGCAGTGAATTCCCCTTTAAAAAAGTGTGGAATCGCTCTTCTAGAAGGGCTCTTAGCACAGCAAAGCAAAAGAAACCAGACTCCAAAGTGTCAGCAGGGCAGGGAGGACGTTAGCTTAGACCCTGAAGGACGCTGTCTTGGTAACAACCAAAACCATGTGAGAAATTCTAAGAATAAATCCTCGGGCATTTGGTGGGCATCATTTTGGGAAATCAGGCTTTGGCCTAAACAACTGTGGCATCAGCTGTTGGCAGGGACGTGGAAGGGTTGGTGCCATTTCCCAGTTGTATCAAAACTGTGTGTTTCCGTAGAACATTCTAGTTATTCTTTGGGCTTGGCCTACTCTGTCACTTCTTAGCTCTGAGAAAATTGTACAACAGGATTTCAGGTGAAGTCAGGTGTCTTGGTGTTGCTGTTTGGGGGTTTGGGGTTGACAGTGGCCTGGCAATCAAGATGGCTGGACTCTGGTATCAATGGGCTATGTGACCCTGGGGCAAGGCCCAGCACCTTCAAACACAGCGTCTCAGCTTCATCAGCCAAGAACATGAGGGAACTTCACAAGATCAGGAGGCTGGCTCCCCTTAAGGGCCCTTGGGTGAGGGGGTGAGA
This sequence comes from Balaenoptera acutorostrata, assembly GCF_949987535.1. Lineage (NCBI taxonomy): Eukaryota > Metazoa > Chordata > Mammalia > Artiodactyla > Balaenopteridae > Balaenoptera > Balaenoptera acutorostrata. The sequence goes on along the minus strand of NC_080075.1, from coordinate 35,992,454 downwards.
GGTGTAGGGTCAGGTCTGGGCTGCACCTCACCCCAGTTCCAGCCAGAGAAGTTCCCTTATTTTCTGTTCATTTTATTCCCCCCCTAGGGCACAGAGGTGACATGTAGGACATCCCCACCATGTCCAGTTTGGGTTCCACCAGCTCTGACGCCAGTTGCCAGGGTCCCATCCCAACTGCGCCTCTTCCTAACTCTGTGACCTCACGTGTGTTCTTGAACATCTGTGCCTTGGTTACTTTGCTTGGAAAATAAAGACAATCACACTACCTACCATTGGAGATTTTGTGAAGACTGAATGAGGTCATATGTGTGAAACATTTAGTTCACTCCTCAGTTTCTAGTAGGAGCTCAACAAATGTTAACTATAACAATTCTGTTTGAACAAAGGATTCCACGTCCAAAGAAAGGCTGAAAAAAACACTGAACCTGATAGCTTTAAAAGTCTCTCTAGGACTAAAGTTCTATGATTTTCCTACCATTTTTGCCTCTCATTGTCTTTATCCTTTCACTCCCTTCCTACAAAAACCCTCGGGCTGAACCGAAGTCAAACAGGAATCTTCCCCTTGGCCGTGGATGGTGGTGATGGTGGGGTGACCAGGAGCCGTGGGCAAGTCCACCAGTTTTCAAGTGTTCCTGGAAATGCTGTTGGAAAGCCCGGGATCATGGAATTTCCCCTGGCTTGTTTTACTGGGTGTAACTGAACCCTCCCTCCTGTGAGAGGAATTGTGATGGTCTCTGTCTCTGTATGGGCAAGGCCTAAATCTCTAATTACCTCTGCAGACAATAATACTAACACCAATGGCAAAACCACCACAAAGAAAAAATCTAGGACAAGGCAGAAGCAATAGCTAAGGCCTTGCGGAATCCATATAATTTATGCCCACTTCATGGCGTCAATTCACAAATGACCTCTCAGCTGGCAGTTACCTTCCCAGGCTTTTGTCTTCCACCTGCTTAGTGAGAAAACAGCCATAGATGACAGGAGTCCAGGATAAATCTGTCAACGAGACTTACAGGACAAAATCTCCCGAGAAAGGCTTGAGGAATCTGGAAAATAAATCTTTGTTTCCCAAACAGTAGCAAGGTCACCCAAGTTTATAATGTCTCCTTTTAACCCCTCTGGTATGGGCCTTATTGACTATAATTATCACCAACCTCAGATGACACCCAGCAGTAACACAAGGACTGCCCCACACAGGCCTGCTTTCCAGGCAATGGCCTCAAACACGCAGGTTTTAGACAAGGGGTTATGGTTATCTTCTACCTGACAGGTAAGTTGGATGCTTCAAATCTTTCAGGACGGGACTGGACATTGCAAATGGAAGTCAGGCATTTAGCACAAGCTGGAAAAGGATTTCAAGAGACTTAGAAGACAAGAGGGCAGCAGGGTCTCTGGCTACAAGATCATAGCAGTTCTTTAGCTGTCACCCAAGCATGCAGACTTGACCAGATACCCCCCAGTGATTCTAAAAGAGGTTTGAGGACACCCAGAAAGGTTCAGCCCAGCCTTTTAGAATCCCCTTCGATGTCTTCCTTTGGACACCAAGGATGCTTCCAACAATACCCAAGCTGCAGGAACAGTGAAAGTCAGCAGGAAGACAAGAGCCCCTCAAAAGGCTACAGCAGTTAGACAAGCACAGGAAAGGGTGGAAGAGTGTAGGATATTTAAGATTTCTCACTGCCTAGGAAATAAAGTCCCAGCTCCTACGCCTGATACTCAAGGCTCTACCCAGCATAGCCAGTTTTCTCTTGCCAACTGTGCCATCATTGCCACCCAGATGCAGCTCCAAAGTTACAGTTGCAGACACCAAGAGGACCTCAGAGTCAGTCCAAGGGGCCACAGATTCTGATACACTAAGGTTGTCTTAGCCATATCTGTCCATATATGTATATGTATATATATATATATATATATGAAACTGCTAGAGTTTGTATGAAACCCATATAGTAACGGTTCATTTAGAAATATTACTGAACTTTTGCTTGCCTTTAGTACTGAATGAGCAATTACTTTCCCAGAAGCTTTTTTTTTTTTTTAACATAAAAATGTCCCCCTTGAGAAGTCGGGTCCTGTGGTATACACAGACCCATTTCTTCAGCTAGGCTGTCTCTTCTCTGACATCTTTCTCTCTCCCAGTGCTGTCTGATAAAAATTTAATGCAAGCCACACATGGAATTTTTAACTTTCTAGTAGCCACTTTTTAAAATAAGAAACAGGAAAATTGATGTTCATAATATAATTTAATATATCCAAAATGTTATCATTTCAACATGTGGTTAGTATTTTCAAAATTATTAATGAGATATTTTACTTTTTTCATATTTTTAAATTGAGGTATAGTTAATTTACAATGTTGTGTTAGTTTCAAGTGGTCAGCAAAGTAATTAAGTTATACATATACATATACATATATATATATTCTTTTTCAGACTCTTTTCCATTATAGGTTATTAGAAGATATTGAGTATAGTTCCCTGTGCTATAGAGTAGGTCCTTGTGGTTTACCTTTGTTTCATATTAAGACTTCAAAATCTCGTATGTATTTTATAGTGACAGGATATCTCAGTTTGAGCTAGCCATATTTTAAGCGCTCTGTAAGCACATATGGCTAGTGGCTATCATATGGATATGCAATTCTATGCAGTTATACTTCAAGGTCTTGTTTCTTGTTGCTCCCATACCTTCCTACCGTCCACACTCTCCCTTCTACTCTCTCCCTTCCATACCTCTCTGCCTGCCTGCAACACAGCCATCCGTAATACGTAGTGTATGAACCATTGTATCCTGAGATCTCCAAACCGATGGGGTTCTCCCAATCCTCATCTCTTCTAGCATTCAAGGTCTATGCCACACGCTTACCCCAACAATTCTATCCAACCTGGCCTCATAAATCAACTGCTTCCTAAGTGTGGGTCATGTCTCCCCAAGAAGTTTGAAGCCTATTTGTGGATAGTACATGTGCCTTTTATCTTTTTTCTTCTCCACAGCACTAAGCAGAATGTGGGACACATAGTCCCAATTGGCTCAACTGAATCAATTTCATTTTCTTAGACACTCTGCTCTATGTTACAGGAGAAGTAAGGTTTTTCTTTGCCAATGAAGAAAATATGGCAACAAAAAAACAGAGAGATGTGATACTCTTCCTTCAGGGGTCAATTTTCTCACTTTTGGATGGATGCACTTTGTCATCAAGAATATCTTAAGGGGACTTCCCTGGTGGCACAGTGGTTAAGAATCCACCTGCCAATGCAGGGGACACGGGTTCGATTCCTTGTCCGGGAAGATCCCACATACTGCGGAGCAACTAAGCCCGTGTGCCACAACTACTGAGCCTGTGCTCTAGAGCCCGCAAGCCACAACTACTGAAGCCCGTGCGCCTAGAGCCCGTGCTCCGCAACAAGAGAAGCCACCGCAGTGAGAAGCCCGCACACCGCAGCAAGGACCCAACACAGCTAAAAAGAAAAAAAGGAAAAAAAAAAAAAAGGAATATCTTGAGACTTCCCCTGGCCTTATTTTACACTACCTTGGGCCTCTCATCAGCATTCTCAGACTCCAAATATGTATCACCAGTCTACTTTCAAAATACTTTCCAATGCGTGTTTCCATATGACTCGTACTGCTTCTCCATTTTAGCCCCATTGAAATAGAGAAGACAGGGGCCACTTTGAGAAAAATGAGCAAATGGCAAGAAAAAAAAAAAAACTCTTTCCCCTTGGAGGTCTGAAGAAGAAAGTGCATGGGGATGGAGAAGTAGGCAGTTATACGTGCCTGTGTCATAGACTTTGAAAGTACAGTCATGGAGACCTTGCAGGAGTTAAGGTCTGTGGTGGATGGCCTGGTCCAGGAACGCTCTGAGGACCTGACAGAGACTCACAGTGAACTACAGAAGCGGGGAGAATCAGGACCATGAGCTATGAAACATACCACAAATTCATCAGCTGCAGAATGCCTGGAGGAAGCAGCCAGCTAAACCAGATCTCAACAAACACTAGTCAGCACTCACCCAAGGAGAATCATGGGGCAACCCCTTCTTCCTGAACCTATGAAGATCCTTCTCCTTTACTCTGACGTTTTAAGAGAGGATGAGGTGTAGGGAGGAATCTGAATAATAACTCAAAGAGATCATTTACCCTAGTGGACTAAGTTTTGAACCAGCCGACAAATTTGGAAACTATATTTTTTCTGCACATCTCAGTGTAGGTTGAGTCATTCTGTGACCCTGATATGGATGAAGTCATAGAATAGATGAACCTAAGATAACAAAGTATGGAGTGCAGATGATGTGTCTGTGTAGGAGGTGAATGACTTTCAGACAATGTTCACATTCTCTAAAAACTTTGTAGTCACAACATTTACTTTAATGAAACAGCACCGGCCTTGAGCAAAATTCATTTTGGACATCGCATTCAAAATAGCATTCACTGAGCACTCGTGCTAATAAAACATGCTTCCAAGGCACCTACAGAAATCTGCTCTCAAGAAGGTTCTGGTGTTTGTCATGCAAACCTTAGTGTAAATTAAATTAATGTGGTACCTCTCCATCATTTGTGGTTTGTTTGTGGCGGTGGTGATTGTTTACATTTTTAAGTCATTCTCCACTATAAAAGCAAAACTTTGATTTCTGCTAGAGCAACTTGCAAGCAATAGTAAACACCTAAGGAGCTATCTAGCTTTTCCTACCAGGTCTTCTTGCCTGAAATTAATTCAACAGATCCTAATGGTACTGATTCTGTTCTAGATCCAGGATTAAATGCTGGAAAGACATAGATGCCTTTCTGACATCTCTACTTGGAAGCCCCACAAGCATCTCAAATTGAATACATCCTAAGTAGAATCCACCCACCCAAACCTGTCCAGAAAATAGCAGAGCCGGGTACCCAATGTGCTCAAATTGGAAACCCTGGCATAATCCAACTCCTCCCTTTTGCCAACACCACCCACAGAAGAACAGAATAGTGCACACACACTGACACACATATCCACATGTGTACTGTGAAATTAATTTAACAAGGAGGCTATTAGACCCAGGTGGCTAATAATAATAATGCAGGTGCCGCCTATGCAGAATCTAAGCCTGTAAATACCTCAAGGTTACAAAATCAAAACCTAAGGATAACCGATCACAAACAACCAAGTAGGCTTTAAGCTGTAGTCAGTCAATAATTTTCTTGTTTTGCATCCGCCTTTTCTCTATAAAAGTCTCTCCCCAGCGCCTGTCAGTGAAGCGCTGCTGGTCACTTCCAGTTTGGTACTGCCTGATTCAAATCAACTTTTGCTCAAATAAACTCCTAAAAAATGTAATATGCTTCAGTTTATCTTTTAGCAGTACACACACACACACACACACACACACACACGTGTCCAAGGAACCATTCCTTTTGGTCCTGTCTCCAAATCAGATCTGTGTCTGTAGGAGAGTAAAAATAATTTTCCCTCCACCCTTCTGAGTTCTTGGCTGAGATGCCCTGTAATAAAAGTTTAACAAGATGCAAAGCAATAGAAGTTTGTTAACATGTATACATCACGGATACATGGAAGATACCCAGGAACAATGAATAAACTCCCCAAGATGGTCCAAGCCACCAGCTTAAATATCATCTTGAGCTCAAGACAAAAGAAAGATGTTGGGGGGGGGGAGGGGAAGCCAATTACATGAGAGGTGACCAGGAAGAGCACAGTAAACAAGGGTGCAGTTGTTACGCAGATTTAAGTGGGTGCCTTCCCCAGTGATGTGTTTCTAGTGCTTTAAAGTCATTCTCTTCTTGGGACAGAGAGAGAGATGGCCTTATAAATGGAGATTTCCTTTATAAGCGGAGATTTTCCTTACAGAAGGGTAACTTCTACTCTGTTTTCCGAGCTTCTCCTGTGACTGCTGGCTCTCAAAAACAATCAGCTCAAAATAATTTGTATGCCAAGAGGCATATTTGGGGTGTCTCCCCTTCAAACCTGTGCTCTCCTCTCTGTGCCGTCTCTCAACCAGACCGCCCAGATGGACTCTGGATGGCTTCTTGGACAGCTTCTGCTGCTTCCATGCTTGCTTCCTTCAGTGCATGCCCATCTCAGCACTCAAATGGGCAGTCAGATCATCTCATTTTCCTGCTTAAACCCTTACTGGTTTCCCAGGTCACCTGGAATACTATCCCGACTCCATCCCTGTCCTCCAAAGCCCTGCATCATCTACCCTGCTTACCTCCCCAGGGACTCTACCCTTTCCACCTCCCCAGCCTCACCTCTACTGTCTTTCTTCACCACCCTCATGTTCCAGTCATGATGGTTTCAGGAGGTTCTCAGAACAGACCACAACCTTTCTACTTCCGGTCTCTTCCCTTGCTATCCCTTCTGCTTCAAAGGCGCTCCCCCTGTTGCATGACTGGGTCCTTCCCCTCCCACAGGTCTCAGGTTAAATATCATCTCCTCACGAACATCTTCCCTGATCTGCCTAGCTAAGTTTTAAACTATCACTAGCATTCTGTTTATTAAAAGCAGAATCACAGGTTGTAAAGAGTGGACTGAGTTACTGCTGGCATAACATCATAGTTAAGAGTCTGGACTCTGCAGCCAGACTCTCTGGATTCAAATTCTGCCTCTGCCACTTCCAAGCTGTGTGGCCTTGGAAAAGTTACTTAACCTCTCTGTGCTTCCATTCCCTTACCTCTAAAATGTAAAAAATGATAGTACCTGCCTCACAGAGTTGTTAGAGGATCAATGGGTCAATATACATGAAGTACTTCAGAGAATGATGGTCTGTAAGACGCATGCTATGTCTATTTTTTCAAGAAATTTAAAAAGTAAAATATGGGGGCTTCCCTGGTGGCGCAGTGGTTGAGACTCTGCCTGCCAATGCAGGGGACAGGGGTTCGAGCCCTGGTCTGGGAGGATTCCACATGCCGCGGAGCAACTAGGCCCGTGAGCCACAACTACTGAGCCTGCGCGTCTGGAGCCTGTGCTCCACAAGAGAGGCCGCAACAGTGAGAGGCCCGCGCACCGCGATGAAGAGTGGCCCCCGCTCGCCGCAACTAGAGAAAGCCCATGCACAGAAACGAAGACCCAACACAGCCATAAATAAATAAATAAATTTAAAAAATTTAAAAGAAAGAATCAGTACATGTAGCAAGGACATACAGGGATTTAAAAAAAAAAAAAAAAAAGTAAAATATGATGATGGCAAGAATCCTGTCTTTCTTTAAGACCTGTTACCCCATGGCTTAGCCTCAGGCCGAGCACAAAGTAGACATTCAATGAATACTCATTAAATACATAAATAAATAAAAGAATGACGAGATGACATGATTTCTATCCCCGAAGCATTTGCAGGAGAGCCCAAGAGGTTGCAAACTTGAACGTGCAAACAAATCACCTGAGCATCTTGTTAAAATGTAGGCTCTGATGCAGTAGGTCTGGGGGGAAGCCTGAGAGTCTGTCTGCATCTCTAAAGTGCCAAGTGGTGCCGATCACAAACCGCACTTTGAATATCAAGGTTCTAGCTGGCTGTCGGCTGACATAGGTCTAGGAACCAGCTTCTGAAAACTGGCTGCCAGGAATGCCTTCCTACTGCAATCCGTGTATACCTACCTTAGAGTCACTTCCTCATAAGTCCATCCCAGAGTTAGCACCTTCTGGAAGTATTGATGGGGTCTCAGTGGACACTGCCCATGACCCCACTCAGGTGCAGGGTCAATGAACATTCTACCTTTACTTCTGATCACCTGGGAAGGTCTGGAAAAGGTCTCCTTATGTATTTCCCCTTTATCATCCCCAGGCCATCGATATATTTCATCTGAAAAGACTCTTTTCTCTTTAAGGCTCTCTTTGGGGTCTTACAAGGTGTCGTAAATGTGTTCCCTTTACACCAGCATTTTCGGTAATTTATTCCAGATACTGGTCTTGTGTTATTTAACTCTTAAATGCTTTCAGATCTCAAATATGCTTTATATCAGAACATACAAACTATGTATGGTGGCACTGGCATTTTAAGAACAAGAAGGTTAAAATTTCAAAAGCAACACCCTGATTTCTCGGACACGATGATGGTGTGATTTTTTTTTTTCCGGGGCAGGGGTGTGTGGGGCTAGAATTTCTCAGAACTGCTTACTGGTTGCCTCTCAAGGACTGCTTGAATTTTAAATATTGCCATTGCCTCTGCTGTAGTGTGTGCTCCAGAAAGGCAGTCTTGCCCTTTTCCCAACTCCCAGCTGAAATAATCCCGGAGGCACTTTTGAAAGTAAGCATGATCTTCAGGCGACAAGACATTTCACAGAGCCACAGCTGAAGACTGCAACCTCACTGTATATCTTCTTTAAACAATCACAGCCTGCAATGCCTAATTATCTGCTTCCAAAGCATTTGGTTAGGCACACAACACATCTCAGTAATGGAACTGGACTTGAGTCTCCTAGAGCCAGTTCATAAAAGCAATGGAGTCGTTTTAATACTGTCGATTCCCTCTCGGCAGTACAGTCGAGTAATGTAGCAGAACTGTCTGATGGCCAAGGTAATAATCAGAAGAGATATAACAGACAGACACATCTACTGGCTGATATCATAGAATTAGCTCATTTATTCAGCTGGAAGAGTTTGGCTCGAGGGCCCCCTGGTACTTGTTTCACATGCCGCTCTCCCCTCCACAGCAGCGGTTGGGCTATGCAGGATCAATGTCCAAATCCTTACCTGCTCCCTGGAACCATGACTCCATCTGTCATTCCAGCGAAATCTCATTCTCTTGCCCACGTGTACTCACAGCCTTTAGTACCGAGCACCAATTATTTTCATATTTAAGGATGCTAACTCTAGCTAAAAAAGAAAAAAAAAGAAGCGGTTAGAATTTCCTTCCTTAGAGATTCTTCAGAACTGACAACCAAGAGTTCAGCTCAGCTGAGCAAGATAATGGGTTTTCCATTGTCAAGTCCTAAAGTCCTATCATGCCACCCTGCACTTTTGGAAGTGGAAAACTCTGACGTACTGAAGCATCTCTCACTCACTGACCTCCCACGGTCCTTGTTTTATCCCAAACCAACTTCCCTCCAAAACATGATGATCCCTCATTGTTCTTACTGCTACTGGTTAATAACCATGTTAATTATTCATAATTCCCTGTCACTAATTACGGCCCCCAGGGAACCCGCTTCTCCTTGCTTCTACTCCTCTCCCTTAATCTAGAATTGAAAGAGATCAGCTACAACAGGAGGACTATACTGAAGCTTGATGTTTGTCCTGCCCCAGATTGTTAGTCATAAAAGGATAGCAGTGGTACCCTGCCCCTGTGCTACTGAGTCTCGGGCATGCTTTAACAACTACACAGGAAGAATCGCGATGTCCATACTTCTCTAAAGCAAGCCATCAGATCACCCCCCAAGAGGGGAGTTGTTAGGTGATTTTTTTCCTCAACAAACGTATTTTATAATGGAGGGCACTGATTTTACACGGAGAATGAGGACACAGCACACTTATCAGAGAGCCCCAGTTACAGCCCCAGCTCAGCATTTGCAAAGTATACTAGATATTGGTTGACAAAGATCCCAAGCTTAAAGCCTGTGCTTTTTGCAAAAGAATGAGCAAATATTCAGACTCAGTATTTGCTATCAATATTGCTTGGAAGCAAGAGGGAGACATCCTTGTTCAGAAGGTACTGGGCTCAGAGAAGGTTCTAGACAAGGTGTCAGGTCATTAATGCTCAACTTCTTAGAGCATCACTAGATAGCAGTGCATGGAACAGTCCCTAAAATAAAGAACTATCCTACCCAAAATGTTCAGTAGGGCTGAGGTTGAGGAATCCTATCCTCTGGGATTATGAGAAGGAAAGAAAAGGCTATTCTCACCCTATTCTCTACCTGGGACTGCATTATCAGCTTTTTTACTGGGACCTGGGTCCAAGTGGGATGGTGTAGCAACAAAGCCCGGCCTTGGGATTGGAAGATGAGCACACTCACCCTGGCCGCTTTGCAATGGTGTGACCTCTGACAAATCAAAATTCCCAAGTCCTAATTTCAAGTATTCTGCCCCTGTTGTCAAATATATCCTAGGCTGGGATACACAGACACGTTTACCATAACTCAAGTGATATCATAACGCACCTTCCATGTTTGTGAGTGAAAGAGGTGCTGTTAATAATTATACTGGGTCAATAGGCATAAATCTGGATTGTCCTGGGAAAACTAGGACATCTGGCCATCCCACCAATAAGAAGAGAGCAGCAGAAACTAGCAAAGGGAAACAACCTTCTCTTGTGCTTATCTGGTATTCTGTCCATTTCAGGAGACTTGCACATTCTGGTTGTTACTTGCTTGTCTGGTTATTACATCCACTCCTTTACATAGAAAGTAGGAGGATTCTTTTTACTCTAATTGAAGGGCAGGCAAACTGAAAAACAGACTGGGAAGCTGGGTGCCCATGTGTCCCTGGTCTCCTGATTTCTAGCCCAGTGTCCTACCTTCCGCAGAAGGGTCTGCCCTCCCCCAGCAGCGTGGCGATCTAAAGCAAGGAGTCAGGACGCCATGGTGGCAGATTTGTGGTCCATGCCTATTTCCTTAACGGCTTAACAAGCCTGTTATATGCATTAAGTATTGGCCGCATAAGAGAGCCTGTGACACCATCTTAATACTAACCAGGAGAGAAGCTGGTTAGCATTAAGCGCCAAGAGAGCCCTGAGCCAGGACAGACAGCCATATTTTCTTCATTAATGCTCAACTTCCTATAGCATCACTAGATAGCAAACCACATCCATCTTTACGAGCAGTTTAGGGAGAATAAAGGAAGAAAGACACGCATGGGTAATAGACAACATCCTCACGCAGAAAACTGTCAGATCGGGTCACCTGATTTAGATCTGCTTTTCTTTCTTTTTTTCTCTGTATTTCATTTTATTTTATTTCATTTTTGCCATGTGGACAATAAATTTTTATTTTTATTTTATTTATTTTTTTAATGTGACTGTTCTTTTTTTTTTTTTTTTTTTTTTCCTGATCTCACTTTATACTTGTTGCAAAGCCTGATCTCTTAGACTCTGATCTAGAGCCATAGATTAGATTTTCCCCCTGCAGTTCAAAGTAACCTAAACGGATTATTCTCTTGATACGCCCTCCTGGCACAGAAGTCTCAGTGCTGGACCATATTCTCACTGCAGTGGTCACATAAAATGGTCTCGCTCCTTTGTTTTAATATAGGGTTACCAGATAAAATACAGGATGACCAGTTACATTTGAATTTCAGATACATAACAAAGAATATTTTAGTAGAAGTATGTCCCAAATATTGCAGGGGACAATGTTTTGAAGTATGGTAATTTTCTCCTAATATTAAAGGTTCCCTGACTTCCTCCACAAAACTACTGTCCTCTGGCCTGGCATCATTTGAAATACGCTATAGTGCAGATGACCACAGACCCACTTAAAATTAGAGACCCTGAATTACGCAGAGCCATTAAAAAGAGGTTTTTCGAAAATATGGAGACCAAAGCTGGTGGTCATCGGTGTGAAATGGGGAATTTCTACTTTCCACTTGAAGTTATTAACCAAGCAATCATTAGCACCCTCAGGCTGACCTGAGGCTCAGGATTTCACCGAAGAGAAAAAAATGAGCTGAATGAAGAGACACCATTTGCTGATTTGTGGTTAATGGCCAAAGGCACCTCCCAGGGCTAGCCAGAGAGTTTGGAAACAAATCCAGAAATAAAAAGAGAACAGTCCTGGTTCTGGCTTGGGTGGAAAAAAAAAAAATCTATCAACAGAGAAATCGTTAGTGATGTATTTGGGTGGGGAGTTAATGTTGTCTGTGGCGAAGGGCAAGCTTCAGGGGAGAGCCCCATCTCCGCTTGTAGGTGAAGGATGCAGTGAAACAGAGCGGTGGGAGAGGTACCCGGGATGCTTTTTGAATTCTGGGTTACAGAGTTTGCAGGCAAACTGAAGTCTTTTGAAGTTTCCCCTCCTATACCTTGAGCAAATAACTATCTCTCATGTCTAAGGAGAAATATGTATTTGTAAAAGCCTATAAATGGCTCATCTGGCTTTTCATACTTTTAAGAACACAAACAATATTTTAAATGTTTTAGTAGAATTGAATAAAAACCAGATGAGTCCATTTTTTTTTTTAAAGGTCTGAGCTTAAAAACAAAGATAAAATGGAGCTTTCACCACACCCCTGCAGTGGAGGAGTAGCCTGATTTCCAAACAGGGAAAGGGGATGGCTGACAAATGAGACAAAATTCCATCCTCCTTGTAATTAAATCACCCACAACTCACTTTAACAGCAGACTCTTTTTTTTTTTTAACATCTTTATTGAAGTATAATTGCTTTACAATGGTGTGTTAGTTTCTGCTTTAAAACAAAGTGAATCAGTTATACATATACATATGTTCCCATATCTCCTTCCTCTTGTGTCTCCCTCCCTCTCACCCTCCCTATCTCACCCCTCTAGGTGGTCACAAAGCACCGAGCTGATCTCCCTGTGCTATGCGGCTGCTTCCCACTAGCTATCTATTTTACATTTGGTAGTGTGTATATGTCCATGCCACTCTCTCACCCTGTCACATCTCACCCCTCCCCCTCCCCATATCCTCAAGTCCATTCTCTAGTAGGTCTGTGTCTTTATTCCCGTCTTGCCACTAGGTTCTTCATGGCCTTTTTTTTTTTTTTTCCTTAGAGTCCATATATATGTGTTAGCATACTGTATTTGTTTTTCTCTTTCTGACTTACTTCACTCTGTATGACAGACTCTAGGTCCATCCACCTCATTACAAATAACTCAGCTTCGCTCCTTTTTATGGCTGAGTAATATTCCATTGTATATATGTGCCACATCTTCTTTATCCATTCATCCGATGATGGATACTTTGGTTGCTTCCATGTCCTGGCTATTGTAAATAGAGCTAACAGCGGACTCTTGATCCAGTTCCATTGTAGAACAACACGGGACCCGTGCTTCACTGATTTTCAAGGAAGTGCCTCCCCTGGCAGCCCCGGCCTCTCCAGGGTGGAGGGACAGCCGATGGCCAACCCTGGTCCCACACCACACCGTGTCCCTAGAGGTGTCCCACCTGCCACCACCAGACCCAGGACAGCTGAGGCAGTAGGACAGCCTGCTGCGGGTCCAAGGATGTGCTCCTTGCTCACCTGTGTACGTTGGAAACCATCTCTGGCCACAGTCTTTGCTAACTGAAATCAACTCGGAACTGGATCAGCCACTTACCTGATCCTGTTTGGAATCAAACTAGCTCCTCTTCTGTCAAATACAACCTGGATTAAAATCAACCCTACAACATGAAACATGACATTTAAACAGAAACGAATCATCACCCACTCTCTGTCTTCTGCCTGGTTGAAGAACCCAGCTTCTTCAACACCAGTGGACAGCTGTCCCAAAGCAGCACTTCACTACCATTATTTGATGATTCCGCCCCTTCCATCATTCTGCCAGGGGAGGTTTGCCAGTCTGTATGTATGACGGATACTCACATCATGGCAAGGCCCTCATCATCACCTGTGATTAAAGCTGAGAACCCCCAACGGTACATCTTTTAACGATGCTCTCAGAATTGTGATATCTGATCTTGGTTGTATGACATGTCAAAAGCGCTTTCATCTGCCCTGGGTTAAGGGCTCACACATCTATGCTGGTGTCTTTCCAGACAGACAGTTGGTGATTTTTCACTCCCTGCTCCAAATATTCATTCTTCTTTCTCTTTGCCTCATAACATAGAAATGAAAGAAGCAAAGAGAGTGTGTCCTCTGGAATCAGTTGTAACTATTGCTATTACACAGGTCATTTGGCCCAAATTGAGGCATCCTGCCTAGTTTCTCTGTGGCTTGACTTTAAGGCAACAGAAAATGGGAAGAGGAGCTCACAAGAAAACAAAGTGCTACAGAGACACTTCCTCGGAGAGGTGACCAGTACACCCTGGCTATGTCAGGGCCAATTTTAGCCTATTGTTAACAGGACCAGAGACAGAAACCTCCAATGCCACTTGCTTATTCAAAATGTCCTCCTGTTTTTAGTGTGGGGATGCGTCTCACAGCAGGAGTTGGGAACTAGAAATTAAGTGGCAGTTCTTTGCTGCATACCTGCTTGTGTTTTTAAAATAAAATGCATTCAATTGCAGGACTGGCGGTCAGCACACATCCCAATGTTTTATTTAGTAAAGGGAGACAGTATCACCAAGTTCTCCTCTCATCTGATTCCCACAAGCCATGTCACCCCGGGCAGAACAATTAAATCTTCTGACCCTCAATTTCCCCATCTGTCCAATGAGGGGGTCAAACTCCCATGATCTGATGGTTAAACGTCAAGTTCTGATTCACTGGGACTCCTGACCCACAATATTGCCTAAAGAACACAGAGTATGCCTCAAGAGTATCTCTCAAGCATGTCCTTTTTTTCTCAAAGACAGAGATAACCACATTTTCATCAGCGCAAGTGGCCTAATGAGAAATATTTTTTAAACTATTAACCCCAGTCTATTTGTACTTCAGTTAGGTCCTATGGATATATCATAGTACAGGAATTACTCCAACAAGGAAGAGTGAAATCACTAAGCTAAAGATAGTGACTCAGCTAATTAGACTTGACACCTGAGCTCCACAGAGAGAAACGTTCGTTGGTATCATGTGTGTATTCCCCAAGTTCATCTAATAATTCAGATAGAAGGGGGAAAGTGTGAATAATCTGAAATGATATCACTAAGAGTTTGCACTCTGAGTTGTACTCATGAGGAGCGGTGATAGCAGAAATGGGGGTAACACAAGTGAGAGAATTTGGATGTAAGTACTGCTGGAATTTAGTTTGGGGGAATAGACATAGAAACGTAGGATGACATTAATTCACTTAAAGCCCTCTACTTTCTCTAGATATACAATGCCCAACAGGGACCTAAGTATTCTGAGAAAAAAGAGCAAGGATAATTAAAATCCAAAGCACTATTTTTGCTTTTGCTCTGTTTGAAGTTCTTTTCCACAAGTTGCCACTGAATCTTAAATTGCATAGACTCATTTTCTGATACTGTGATTTCAAAACGTGACTTACAAAGTCTGAAAGTTAGCAGATCTTTTAGAATAAACTGGCTTTCCAGATAAAATGCAAAAGAACTATTGTAGTCAAATTATTTGTATGGACTAGAGTTTAGTCTCTGAAATTACAACAGGGTAATTGTACCTTAAAGTTGGGGAAGAATAAATTATTTAAATGAGTGAATACCTTAAGCTAATGTTATCCAATTTTAAAGTATGCAGTGGACTGAATGTTGGTGTCCCCCAAGAATTCATATGCTGGAATTGTGAGGGTATTTGGAGATGGGGCCTTTAAGAGGTATTTAGGCCATGAGAGTGGAGCCTTCATGAATGGGATTAGCGCCCTTATAAGAAGAGGCCAGGCAGCTTGCTAGCTCTCTTTCCACCATGTGAGGATACAACAGATACAATGAGAAGTGAGCAGTCGGTAACCTGGAAGAGACCCTCACCAGAACCCAACCACACTGTCACCCTGATCTCAGATTTCCAGCCTCCAAATCTGAGAAATAAATCTCTGTTGTTTATAAGCCACCCAATCTATGGTATTCTGTGATAGCAGCCTGCACTAAGATAAGGGTGTATTTGAGTCTCTTGGCGATCTTGTCAAAATGCAGCTTCTGATTCAGCAGGTCAGGGATAGGCCAGAGATTCCTCATTTCTAACGAGCTCCCAGAGGAGGCTGATGTCACTGCTTGTACCCAGACCACACTTTAAGTGACCCTAAGTGACCAATTTTCGAAGAATTTCACTGCAGCCATCTACACTCAGATTATTCTAAGGACAATTTGATATTTGAGGGTTTGGAAGGGACTCAGCTGAATGCTGGGCTTCAGTTTCATCAATAATTATTACGAGAAAACACTGCTATTCTTTCAGCTTTCTTGTTGTTTGGAATCAGGTCCTTAAAGTCTATAGTTGATGGAGATGAGAAAAAGGCAAGGCACATATGTGAAGAAGAGTTTTTATTTCCCCTACGCTTCTTCTCTCCCTCTAGCTTAACTGCACACATAAATTATGACTTAAGGAATCTGGCAGCATCGGACTGGGGGCAGCAATGAAACATCAGGCTGCTGTCCTGAGAAATGTGTTTTAGGACCCCTCCCATCAGCCCCTGTGAGAGAAGAACTGAGACAGTCCTATTGGTGAGGACCACAGCCAAGTTCCATCTGTGTACTCAGCTTTTAAAGTCATTGTCTGATTGAAGAAAGAAAGGGACCTTGGTCTGTAGGTGACCTGAAGATAAGTGAGATAATATAACTCTTATATTTAGAGACCATTTAATACCACCTTGGTTAGTTTCAGGTGTACAGCAAAGCAATTCATTTATATATATATTTATATATGTTCTTTTTCAGATTCTTTTCCATTATATGTTATTATAAGATATTGAATATAGTTCCCTGTGCTATCCAGTAGGTTTTTGTTGGTTATCTATTTTATATATAGTAGTGTGTATCTATTAATCCCAAACTCTTAATTTATCCCTCCCCCACCCCTTTCCCCTTTGGTAACCATAAATTTGTTTTCTTTGTCTGTGAGTCTGTTTCTGTTTTGTAAATAAGTTCATTTGTATCATTTTTTTTTGATTCCACATATAGGTGATGTCATATGATATTTGTCGTCCTCTGTCGGACTTACTTCACTTAGTATGATAATCTTTTAGGTCCATCCATGTTTCAGCAAAAATTTTTGAGTACCTACTATGCTCCAGATGCTTTTCTAGGAGCTGGGAACATAGCAGGAATCAAAAAAGACAGAAATTTTTGACCTTATATTCTAATGAGAGATACAAACCAAAAAACAAGTAAGTACTTAATTTAGAATAAAAGTGAAAAATACTATGTAGAAAAATTATTAAAAATAGCCAAAGGACAGAAGCAACCTAAGTATCCACTGATGGATGAATGAATGAACAAAATGTGGTATATACGTGAAGTGTAATATTATTCAGCCTTACAAAGGAAGGAAATTCTGGCACATGGTACAACATAGATGAACCTTGAGGCCATTACATTAAGTGAAATAAACCAGTCACAAAAAGACAAATACTGTATGATTCCACACATATGAGGCACCTAGAGTAATCAAATTCATAGAGACAGAAAATAGAAGGGTAGCTGCCAGGGGCTGGTGGGAAGGGGAGAGGGGAGTTATTGTTTAATGGGTATAGAGTTTCAGTTTTGCAAGACGAAAAAGTTGTGGAGATTGGCTGCACAACGATATGAATATACTTAACACTACTGAACGGTACACTTAGAAGTTCAGATAAGTGGCTGAGTGATCAATTTTTTGTTACATGTGTTTTATGTTATGTCTATTTTTTTAATGCTATGGAGAACAATTAAACAGAGAGGTGGGTTAGTTAGGCCCAGGGTGGTTTTAAATAGGGTGGTTAAGAAAGGTCTCATTAATAAGGTGATCTTGGTGCAAAGACCTGAAGGAGGTGAGAGATTGGATCCCGTGAGAGAAGAGCCTTCTGGCAGAGAGATGGCAGGAATGACAAGGAGGCCAGGGCTCCCACCCTTTTGTCCCATCACCTTCACCAACTAGATGACTGACTTAGAGCCCCAATCTGCTCCCATCTAGATTGCAGGGCCGCTGATTGTTTCTGTTAGGAGACCTGCCAGCCAATACTTGACAGGAGCAAGCAAGGATGCCATGAGGAACATCTATACTTTTCTGTTGCTCAGGTAACTCATCATTCCTTTTCAAGCTGTTTAATATTTAAGAGCTGAAGAGGGAGGGCCAGCAGAGTGCTATGCACTCTGTGTACCTAAGTCAGACTTTGATTAACTGGTGGACCAGAGACAAGGAGAGGACAGTGGAAAAGCTTCAGATCTGCACACAGCTCAGGCCCTGGGCAGAGAGAAGGTTCTAAGAAAAACCTGTTAGTCCAAGACTTAGGGAGTACCTGGGAGACAGGAGGGTCTCGGGGAGAAGGACTGTCCCATTCTGGACAGATCACAGCCCTGCTCCAGCACAGTACAGCCAACAGGGTACAGGGTGACAGGCCTGGCACTGGAGCTTCTAGAAGTCTTCAGCAAGGAAAGGTACTCATACATAAGGCAAGGGTGAGGCGCACGGCTTCAGACATCTAAAGGGAAGCGGAGAATCAGAAAGCCATTGGTGAATATACCTGAGACATGCCTAGGGACTATTAGAAAGAATACAAAGAGGGCTAAAATCCCGTAAAATGTGGGTGCTACTTATGCTGGGACCTCTTTTATTGGTAAAGGCTGGGGAATTCGGTTTATTGAAGGAATTCATTTCAGGGTTTTTTGTGTGTGTGCTCAAAGACTAAGATTCCATGATCTATCTTCAAGTTCTTATCTTCACATATGGATCAGCTTTATTTTCAGTCAATTTCCTTAACCTGTGTGTGCTTCAATTTCTTCATAAGTAAAATGGGGACAATGGTACCTGTTCTCTTGGCATAGCTACAAGTGTCAAATAAAATAACAGAGGGAGGGACTTCCCTGGTGGCACAGTGGTTAAGAATCCGCCTGCCAATGTAGGGGACCCAGTTTCAAGCCCTGGTCCGGGAAGATCCCACATGCCATGGAGCAACTAAGCCCGTGTGCCACAACTACTGAGCCTGCGCTCTAGAGCCCGTGAGCCACAACTACTGAAGCCTGCAGGCCTAGAGTCCATGCTCTGCATCAAGAGAAGCCACCGCAATGCGAAGCCCGCGCACCGCAACGAAGAGTAGCCCCCGCTCGCGGCAACTAGAGAAAGCCCGCGCACAGCAACGAAGACCCAATGCAGCCAAAAATAAATAAATAAGTAAATTTATTTAAAAAACTAATAATAAAAACAGAGGGAAGACTACTTGGGGTAACTAAACGTCCTAGCTCAATAAACAGTCATGATTATTATTATATTCTTTTCATTGTCATTTTGTTACAGAATTCTTCTTCCCCCTCTCCACCCTGGGGGGGGGGGGGGAAATCTGCCAAGAGTCTGAGCAAAGGAAGGCTGTAAAGTTATGTGTGCAGTTTATTTGTCAGGGACCCGCGTGAGGAATTTAAAGCCTTTTGAAACATCTGTTGCATTTCAACACAGTAAGTGCAAATAACAGAGAAATTGTAGCATCTGGGTTAGAAATGAAAAATATCTGCTCCTATTTTAGAAGAGAGAGAGGGAGAAGAGAGAGAGAGGAGAGAAGAAGTCAGATTGTTATATTTCTTAAGCTACAGACTGAGCACGGGATCCCTAGGAATCTGGTTCACCTGCCGCTCAGGAAGGTGCATGATGAATGTGCCCTGCGCATCGCCAACTGCGCCGGAGGCGGCTCTGGTCCCCGTGCCCCTCGCTGGCTGGGGCAGCACTTTGCTCTGCGGGTGCTGAGAAGTTGACTTTCTCCGTTTTCCGCTCCCTCCCTTGTGCCAGCCTTTGCTCTGGGAAAGAAGGAAGAAATGGTCCATGAAGTTTCATTTGCCTTGAAACAAACAGAAACATCTTGGGAGATATTACAGGCCGTGGTGTCGGCAGAGGGTAACAAAGAAAGGGCCTGTGGCCAGGCCAACCCACTGCCTTGAAGAAGCAGAGAAGGCTGATGGGCACACAGAGCAACTGGACCATTCGTGGGGAAGCAAACGCCTTAAAGAAAGAGAAGGACATCTCCTAAGTCTCACAGGTTTTGTGTTCTTCCCCGCTTAGGAATGAGTTTCCTGGAGTTGTTTGGGGTCTGGCCTGCAGGAGGTGGGCCCACAAGCAGAGGGAAGACGGGCCAACTCCCCACTTCTGTCTCTAGCCAGCCGTCAGCCCCAAGAACAAGACGTCAGGACAGCCAGCCATCATCACAGGCAGAACTGAGCCTACAGCAGTGAGGCCAGAGGCAAATGCTGGTGTTGGTCTGGGAGCTCAACAGCAGGCACTGAGGTCTTTCCTGGCCAGTCACAAACTCTGCTCACCCCAGAGTCCTTTTACCAGGCCCCTGTGAGACCCGACGCATCCCTTCCCAACAGGCACAAGGACACCTTAATCATGGTTTTTGCTTCACGAGTTCTGCTTTGAAACCATGCACTGTGCTGAACTTTTATGGTGGCTCTTGGGGTGGTTTCTGGTTATACGGGGGATTGTTTCTTTATTTTCTAAAGTTATCACTGAATTTCCTTTCATTTCCTCAAAATAATTATTGACAAATGTGTATATATGTAAAACTGGGTAAGTGATGGCACTGCCCCTTGAGTTTTCTCTCTCAAATGAAGTCCTCTGCTTTCCCATTCTCTTATTTCTGAAAGAAAGAAAGAAAGAAAGAAAGAAAGAAAGAAAGAAAGAAAGAAAGAAAGGAAGGGAGGAAGGGAAGAAAGGAAGAGAGAAAGAAAGGACGAAGGGAGGAAAGAAAGAAGGAAGGCAGAGGGAGAGAAAGAGAGAGGAAAAGTGAAGGGGCAGTGAGAATACCTTTTTAAAAAGTCAGTAAACTAAATTCTTCCAATATTTAATGATGCTTTTTCTTCTGTGTAGGGATTGAAGGCTGAATTATGCCAAGGTGTGACAATTAGAAAAATTCTGAGTCAGGGCAAGTTTACCTTAGCCTGATTTTATGCCTCTAATACATGCTTATATTCTAAGATCTGCATTTAGAAAGGGGTTGTGAGATATTCGAGAAGAAGTTAGGGAAGCCACAAGACACATTTTTCTTTAAATCATATAAACGGCACTTGTTTAACTCACAAAGGTGTCCATGTGAAATTCATGGAGGACTGAGTACTCCAGCATGGCAGCCACAGGGGTAGGTTTCACGGACTAGAAGAGAGAAGGGTCCACCTGAAAGGCTTTGCAGGCCCCCAATCCATCTTCACTCTCCTCCTCCTCACCTTCATCCCTCCCCTGGACAAAGGGCAGGGGCCTCCCCCAACCACCCATGTCTCTGTTTCCTCACTTGTTTCCCTACAGTCCACTCCCCCTCAAAAGTCAGTGATTTTTTTTTTAATTTATTTATTTATGGCTGTGTTGGGTCTTCGTTTCTGTGCGAGGGCTTTCTCTAGTTGTGGCAAGCGGGGGCCACTCTTCATCGCGGTGCGCGGGCCTCTCATTATCGCGGCCTCTCTTGTTGCAGAGCACAGGCTCCAGACGCGCAGGCTCAGTAATTGTGGCTCACGGGCCCAGCTGCTCCGTGGCATGTGGGATCTTCCCAGACCAGGGCTCGAACCCGCGTCCCCTGCATTGGCAGGCAGATTCTCAACCACTGCGCCACCAGGGAAGCCCAGACAGTGATCTTTGAAACTACACATCAGAGGACAGAACTCTCTTGCTCAAGACCCTCTGATACTGCTGCTGCTCAAGCTAGAAATAAAACCCTCACTCCTGGCCCAGGACCTGGCCAGCTCCCACCTGAGTTCCCACCTCAGCTGCTCCCAGGCTCTCTCCTCTCCTCCCAGGAAGAAAGGTGACCATGGCGCTTTTGGTTTCCTGTTCCTTCAGCAAACCTACCTTGTTCTGTCTTAGAGCAGTATCCTTCAAATACCTTGGAGATTCTTCTTGTAACTAAAAGTGGGAAAATTGATGCTGCTAGCCCAAGGTTTTGTCCACAGGATGAGGATGAACAGGGCAAGAGTCAGGTTCCAAGGAACAATGGTAAGAAAAACTATGAAGTCATATTCTGCTTGCCACCTTCTGAGTTCAGCTCATTGAAAGCACTAATCATGCACTTGCTGTTTGTGTCTCCCCTTTGCCAGAACGAAAGCCCCAGGGAGCAACAAGCTCACCTGTCTCGTATCCCCCCCACCTAGAACCATACTGGGGACATAATGGATACACCATAAATAGTTGAGTGAGTAAATGATAGAAAATAAAGGACACTCGCCCATTACCATTTTACATACTTATTCACAGCTATTCCACGATTAGGTACAAGAATGAAGGATACAAATTCTAAGTTGGAAACAAGTTTTCTCTCGCTTAAAAGATGCAGAAACAAAAATGGTGACCTTGTCAAGCCCTCATGAATCAACCAAGACAAGCCCAGCTTCTGGCAAATCCTTGGGCTGAGGCATTTGGCGCACCCTAATTGACTACTCAAGGAACTCCTCGCTTCAAAAGAAAATGCTTGACCAATGGCCTTGTCTTCATTCGAGGCGGTGATTTAGCTTTCTGAGAGGCATTCATTTGCAGCAAGGCCATGTGGCCGAGTGGAAAGAGTTTTTCAGCAGTATCTGCAGTGGTGACTGTTGCTTGGTGACTCAGGAAAAAGCCTTTGAGTCTCAGGACCCATATCTGTCAAACAGAGTACGATCTGCCTCAACTTCCCTCTTTAGCATTTCTGGAGATGTTAGATGCCTATCAAACCCTGTGAGCTTGCCTGGGAGAAAAAGAAATGTAGCATAGATACAAAATGTACGTAGCTTTTTCATGTTCTTATCTGTGTGATTAAGTTAATAGGTGATAGACTCTTATTGCAGCAAGATGTCCTCTTCCTCTAGGAACATGATTTGATTATTAATCCCAGCCCACAGAAATCTGAGGTCTGAAAGTCAGTAAATCTGGGAAAGAGACAGAGAGGAGCTTAGCTGAGACTCTGGCCTTGTAGAAACCTAGGAGATAACTCCAGCCAAGAACCAGGTTGAAAATGTGGATTCAGTTTCCTGTCCTTGCTGAGTCAGCTCTCCATGGTATAGCCTTGTGGTTTTGCTTGATTTGATACAAATTCCCAAAACATCTAATTCATTCCTATTAAAAAGACCATGTAAAGAGAGATTACAGTGGTGTCCAGGTGGCCCCCACTGTTGACATCATTTGAACCACCTCTTCCCTGTGATTATGTGAGATAGCACAGTTGTCTAACACTTAGTCTCCTTCCACAATAAACCTTAAGTAGATGGTTGTGGCATCCCCTGCTCATTGCCCAACTGATAAGCATTCTTTTTTCCTTCATTGTTTACAAAACTCTGATTGCTTTCAAGCAGCAATATGCCCAGCCGCAAGTGAGATGCTCACTTGTGCAGCTTCTTGGATGTTCAAGATGTTGATGTGATGCAGTTCTGGCTAATGGGATGAAAGTCAAAGTCTATTGGGAGCCTCTGGAGCAGGTTTGCTTCTCCTGATGTGAAGGGGAAAATGCTGATGACTCAGTCCTTTTCTTCCTGTCTTGCACAGGAGGAGATAGATGTGGTGGCCACCTGGTGACCACCGGAAACAAGCATCAAGACATGAACCCTGGTATGGAGGGCATAGCACAAAGGTAGAAAGAGTTTGAGTCCCTGATAACATCCCCAGGCAGCCAGATCCACACCAGCAAGTGCCTGCATCTGATCTTCTTTATATCTGAGAACAAGGAACATCTATTTGTTTATCATTAAAATTAATTCACTCAACAATCATCGTCAAAATCACTACTAAGTGATACGATGACCATATTATTTGAGAGTAGAGAAATTGTTCTGTAAATAGAAATAGCATCTTGGATCAATACAAGTGAAGAGCCCTGAAACATCCCCTGCTTCCAGGGAAAAACATCTCTAAATCATCTCCACCATTTGGTCTCTAGTCTTCCTGGTCTAAATACAGAGATCAGAATTATTCCTTAGAGCCTGAATCCTTGACCCCTACGGCCTCACTGTTCCCCACCAGCCAGTTCCCTCAGCTGTCCCACATCCACCCTTTATTATTTTTCCGTCCATAAATCACTTGCTTTGTCCAGGTTTACAATTTTCCAAACTCTGCCCATTTCAATTAGTTGCCAGGGTCGCAGACATAACCCGGCAGCCGCGCCCTGTGGGCCGCTAACATCAGCGGCAGCTGGATTCCTGCAGGCTCTATTCCCATGTATGCCATCTTGAGTCCAGGACTAGATAATTTCACTCATCTAGAAAATTAAGGTGAATAAGAGAATAGAAAACTGGAATGGCATATGGTCTAGCTTCCTGAATTTGTGTGATTATCCATTATCAAATAGCAGGCACTGAGTTATTAAGTCTATTGACAGATGCAATGTAATTTTCTTCAAACAGATAACTGATCCTGGAGCTGATAAGGTCTGAATGTGCAGTGCACGCTCCCTCATATTTGGATCATTCCTCACTTTCTTCATTCAGTGCTCTATGTTATCAAATTACCGGTACCAATACATACACAGAAGGAAAGCAACAGAGAATGCCTTAAATTTACACTCAGGGCTCTCATTTTCTTACTTAAAATTTTCTGACTCTGAGTAGCATTGCTTTCTAGTCTTAGGAGCAACAAAAATAAAAATAAATAGGAAAATTACAACACGAAATGTTCAAAATTCTGGGTCTGGGAAAGGTTTGAAATAAATTGCACAGAAATGGGTGAGAAAGGGCTCTGAGCTTAGACCATTTTGAAGATTTCAAAGATTAGAGTCAACACTGTTGTGATACTGCTAAATGTGTGAAGGGTTTGCCTTTTCCTTTTATAACCACTGGCAAGGATTTTCATATTCCAGTAATAAATCAACACTGAAATGTAGCTCAAATTACAAAAGCAAAATAAAATCATTGGGACAATACCTGATACAAACCGACTGGAGAAGATATTTTGGAAACATTTGAAAAACACTGCTCTGAGTACACACAGTAGGCACTCAGAGGGCATGCCGTTTTCCAGCATTGGGGAAAAACTTTCTAAGCTTGTGAAACAAATAAACAAAATCCTTCTTGTCTCACAATTTAGCCTCAGGCCCTAATTCAAAACTGTTCTATTTTTTTTCTGATAGTTCTTCCTGACTAACATGACTTTGTCAATGCTCTGGGTTCCAAAGAGTTAACAACAACAAAAAGAGAGTATCTAGGTGTTTGCTTAACAGATACACACTACTGTACATAAAATAGATAAACAACAAGGATCTACTGTATAGCACAGGGAACTATGTTCAATATCTTGTAATAACCTGTAATATAAAAGAATATGAAAAAGAATATATATATATATATATATATATATATATATAACTGAATCACTTTGCTGTACACCTGAAACTAATACAACATTGTAAATTAACTGTACTTCAATTTTTAAAAAATGGGTGTATATAGTATACACATTATGATTAAGAACAAATACCGGAGATTACATGACCTCTTTGGGAGGAAATACGTGTTTTGGGGAGGGGGGGGTCTAGTTCTTCTTCGTTTGTGAAGATGTAGGTGAGACCCCGTGCCTTCACTGTAGACACTGTAGATTGGGGTTGAGTTCTTACTGGAAACCAAAATATTTTAGCAATTCAAACATGTTCCCATTTGTTTGACAATAATTCACTGGGTACTGAACTCCAAAATAAATCATCAGTTATATCTGACTATAAGAATATACTCAGATATAAGATCAGATAAGAACCTTATTTAATAAACATAGTGATCACGATCTTGGGATTTCAGATATTCAGATTTCATAGCACCCTCAGAAGACACTCCCCAGGTAGCCTCTTTGTTTTCTTAGTTACAAGTCTTTGATATTTGTTTGAGGATTTAGTTGAGTTAAGATTTCCCTCATTCTATTTCCTCCTGGCTGGTCATTTTCAAATATGAAAGCAGTTAGGCTATTCATTTTCCCCAATGAGTTGAGTCTTTATTCTGTAGGAGTGGCGTTCCAGAGCACATTTCAGTTCTCAAACTTCTTCGTGAAGTGTTGTTAGTGTAAAATAGCTTTTGGAATGACTTTGCTTGTTTCAGAATTCCTCTTCCCTCTTGAAGGGCCACATTCAGATGTGAGTTCAATGGAAGGAGAAAATAAAAATATTAATTACCCAGAGCTGCCTGAATCCTAACAGCCATGCTGAATGTGTGGGACACTGGTGGAGGCTTCCAAGGAACATCAATATTTATTATGAAGATGTGTGTATTGATTGAGCTGTAAAATGATTCAAAGTAATATATGCCATCCCAATAATTGAACTCCATTCAAAAGAACACCAATGTAGCCACTATGAAAATTGAAAGAGATGATTTTGATTTATTAAATTACTCTGTGCAGCCACAAGATATTGAACAAAGAGAGGAAAAGTTAATATAAAACTATGGTCCCACTGCCTTGCTGTTAGAAAGAAGGACCAGAGGCATATTGGGCATCATGATAAGAGGACTGAAACTGAGCAGGGGGACCTCCCTGGTGGCGCAGTGGATAAGAATCCACTTGCCAATGCAGGGGACATGGGTTCGAGCCCTGGTCCCAGAAGATCTCACATGCCGTGGAGCAACTAAGACCATGCACCCCAACTACTGAGCCTGCACTCTAGAGCCCGTGAGCCACAACTACTGAGCCCGTGTGCTGCAACTACTGAAGCCCGCGCACCTAGAGCCCATGCTCTGCAACAAGAGAAGCCACCGCAATGAGAAGCCTGCGCATCGCAACGAAGAGTAGCCCCCGCTCGCCGCAAGTAGAGAAAGCCCACGTGCAGCAGTGAAGACCCAATGCAGCCAAAAATAAAAATTAAATTAAAAGAAAGAAACTGAGCAAGACCCTGTGGGGGTCCGGGGCACGGAAACCCTTCTGTCCCCCTCCAGCCTCCAGGACCTTCCCTGAGTTCCAAAGGGCAGATATGAACAGTTGCTAATCAGGGAAGGGAGGGAATACAGAGACAAGAGAGGAGCAGTCAAGAAACAATAGTGCAGCCTTGGGGCAGGTTGTATATGTGTATCCATCTCAAGGGATACACATAACAATGCCTTTAAGCCCTTTATAGAATTAAAACCCAACAAATGGAGGATGTCAGCATTCTTCATACCAGAGAAGACCACCTGAGGCCAGACTAAAGGAACCAGAGAAACTCATCAAGAAGATTACCTGAGACCAGATTAGAAGAGTACAGGCCCTGCACACACCCTAATCTCATCAGCGACCCCACCCATGAACTGTTGCCATAAAACTCAACAAACTCCCCTGGGTTGGGACACATAGTTTTCAAAGGCATGAGTCCGCTCTGTCCACTTTTGCCTGGCAAAGCAATAAAGCTATTCTTTTCTATTTCACCCAAAGCTCTGTCTCGGAGATTCAATTTGGCACTGGTGTACAGAGGCTGATGTTTTGGCATCAGGATCTGGCCACACATTTTTAGAGAATGAGTGTTCTTTTGAATGAGCATTTGGTGGCCCTGAAGCTGACTGCAAGGCCACACCTTCTCTCTTGAATAGCCTGTCCCCTTCTCGTGTCACCTCTCCCGCAAGGGAGAGGTCACTCCAAATTTGTTTCTCTCCTCTCTGTAGGTGGATATGGGCATAAGGGTAGGTAACAGGGATGAAATTCACATTTAAGGAAACCCTACGTACTCAAAATCATCAACTAGCCAGAAACCCTCCATACACTCTGCTTAAACACAGGACAAAGCCCGTGTATCTCACACACATTCAAGGAGGACATGAGGTCAGTTGGCATGTTTTAAAGGACTTTAAGAGTCTATATTGTAGTCAATAAACGCATCTCAGCTTTTTCCATTCTCTCTATCTTCAGTTAATAGTGCAAATTCATATTCAGATGAGGAAAGCTGCCTGTGATATTACAGAGATAACTATTATTAAAGAAACATATAATCAATTTCATAATCCTATCATTACTAAGACGTGAAAGTAAACAGAAAATGTTTTCAACACAGATCAAAACAAAGAGATTTTATGAAACTGTCAACCAAAAATGTTAACTTCCCTAACGTACCCCCATCTTGTTATTTTTGTTAATTGGGGTATATGCGTTGAATGGTGGCCCCGCAAAATATATATCCACCAGGAACCTGTAAATACAACCTTATTTGGAAAAAAAGGGTAGTTGCAGATGTAAATAAGTTAAGGATTTTGAGATGAAATCATCCATCTTGAGGTTATCCAAGTGGGCACAAAATCTAATGACAAGGATCCTTATGAGAAGAGAAGAAGAATTTGTAGAGACATGGATGGACCTAGAGACTGTCACGCGGAGTGAAGTAAGTCAGAAAGAGAAAAACAAATCTCGTATATTAACGCATATATGTGGAATCTAGAAAAATGGTACAGATGAACTTGTTTGCAAGGCAGAAATAGAGACACAGATGTAGAGAAAAAACATATGGACACCAAGAGGGGAAAGCGGGGAGGGGGGTGGGCGGGATGAACTGGGAGATTGGGATTGACATATATACACTGATATGTATAAAAGAGATAACTAAGAGTAATCTGCTATATAAAAAATAAATAAAATAATTTTTTTTTAAATGAAAAAAAAAAAGAAGAGAAGAAGACACAGAGACAGAGAAAAAGGCCATGGGAAGACAGAAGTGGAGCTTGGAAGTATGAGGCCACAAGCTAAGGAGCTCCAGCTTCTTCCAAAAGCTGGAAGAAGCAAGGAAGCACCTTCCCCTCAAGCCTTCAGAGGGAATTTGGTCTTGCTGACACCTTGATTTCAGATTTCAGTCCCCCAGAACTATGAGAGAATAAAGCCACCACGTTTGTAGTAATTTGCTGTGGCAGCCCTAGGAAACTCATACATGGTGCTTTATTCTATTTGATTAATTGCCACTCAATAAATGCAAATAAAGTATAATTAAAGATAAAGACTCTCCAGTAAGTCATTTAACAAACACATATTAAGTGTTACCATGAGCCAGGCACTGTGTAAGACTCTGCAGATACAGTAAAAATTTTAAAAGATATTCCACTACAAGACCCTCATGGACCTTACAGTGAAATCTGAAAACGTGTTTTTTCCCCAGTCTTTGTGGAACGAGGGAAAGAAATATCAGAGATTTTAAAGAGGAGAATATTAACTGGGGTGGGTGGATGGAGTTCTTTTGATATAAAAGTTCTGAAGGCAATTTTAATGTACAGAAAAGATAGTGTCACTAAAGAACTGTACAAAGACTTAGAGACATTCAGTTCAAACTCGGAGTTTATCAGTCCCCAAAGATGCAATTGTTTTCTACATTCCCTGTTAATTACGAAGGAAAGAGCAGCAAGCCCAGACAAGACCTGAACCCTTCCCCAGGTAACTATCCTAATGAAGCAGATCTTTTCCACCATCATATTCCAAAAATTAGAAAGTAAAAGTGGCTTCGAGTCTTCTGTTGTTTTTCTACATTTTCCAGATGATATTTTGCATTATGATGTGTCATCCCATGTTGTATCAATCACATTACAATATGTCACTTAATGTAACATAAGGCAATATGATTGACACAATCTACTAGGGCTTGTCACAACATTGCATGTCAACCAGGACATTTTTATGGGTTTTGTAAAGAAAAAAAAAAATTCAACATATTTCACAGAACATTGCATCCAAGGTGCACGGAGGAGGGGAGAAAAGTCGTCTTTGAAGATTTTTGCAACATTCCCATGGAGGGAACTGATAAACATCTGCTAAGCAAATGGAGTCAAATGTTGTCCTTATCCCCATATCAAATGGGTGCGATAAACTATTGCCAGCCTGTCTCAGGTTCATGGTCAGCTCTTACTGCTCCCTGTTCCTGCTTGCTGCATTTAATCCAAGACGCCTTATAAGATCACCTTTAAAAGAGGGACCAGAACTATCAAATGGAAGGCTCACGTCTGAGCCAAAGGAGGCAGTAAAGGTAGGCAGGACTTGGGAATGTTCTAGAAGCCATTACTGGTTACACATGTGGCTGCAGGTAACAACACAAAATGACTTCATCAAAAAGGGGGGTGGTTATTATAAGGACATGGGGAGTTCTCAAGGAGCAGAGGGTAGGATAGAACTAGACCTTGAAAGCACTAGAAGAAATAAATAGAAATTCATCAGTATTCTTTTCTCACTCCTGTTTCTGCTTCTCTGTCCCACCTGCTTTCTTTTGGTCATTCTACTGGTGCTCCACCCATTTGGTAGAATTCACCCCCCATGACAACCAGTTTTACAAATTAGAGTCCCAACCACAAGGGAGATGTTAGTGCATATTTGTTGATTTCCTCTGTGGGATGTAGTTCCCCACTCCTGACATTATTCCAATTCCCCAGCAGTGCAGTGGGTGAAGGATGGACCTTACCTCCACTCTAGAGGGAAACTCAAATTGGCTTCAGTCAACCAGTGGCTTCCATTTCCACGGCCAGTGATTGGTTCAGGGAAAGACACAGGCCTAAGTAGCTGCAATTAGAGTAAATCCAGGGAAGATTTGTCTAGAAAGCTAGGACACAATCTCACTCCTCTCCTCAGTGTCTATCTGAGTGAGAATGTGAGTTTGGGGCTGCTGTAACCTGCTACCATGAGGGGAGCCAGCTAGAGGGTTGAGCCAACTCAAAGGAAAGGAAGCCAAGACTTGGATGACATCATTTTTGAGTCCTCCATCAAATCATTCCAATAGCCCAAGTCTCTCCTCAAACAGTTTGGGTATGTGAGGCAACAAAATACCTTTATGCCTAAGATGGTATAAGTCAAGTTTTCTATTCCTTGAAAGCAAAGAAATACCAGCTTATGTGAAAGACCAACTTACTATCTTCAGGAAAATCTCTAGCCAACCTAGATTGAGCCAGCCAGTCTAATCAGCACAGCAGGGGTACAGCCATAGTTGCCAGGTGCCAACGCTCAGAGACCAGGTGGGAGAGCAGTTCTCAGAAAAGGCGGTGGGGTGGCATCTTGAACAAAATCTATTACCAGTGAAGATATCCATTTACTGGGTGAGTCTGGATACGCAGCCCTCTGTGCTTTGGTTCTTTTCATTTTTAAGCTGGTTCCTCTCATCTCTGCACTTTAAATCCTTCCTGATATGCCAATGAGGGATGAACTGGCTACTCGCTCTGAATAGTTTTCATACTTCGCAGATAGGTTCTCATAAGAACAATACATTCAGATGCCTTTTGACATTTTTCACAACTCTTTTCCTTCTCTCCCTCTGCGGCCGCTGTTTGTGCATGGAGGAAAACAAGGAAAAAAATTTAGATTCTTCAATTTTATGATTCTACATTCCCTCCCCCACCCTCACCCCAAGTTTCTATGGAAATACTCCTCTAAGAACATCCTTTTTCAGGGCTGGTCATGTGGCTCATCCGTGCTGGTGGGAGTGCAAGTGGCTTAGCTTCTCTGGCCTTTCTGGATGAATCTTTGATATGAGGTAACAAGAGAATTAAAACTGCTCATACCTTTTATTGAAAGAACTCCTCTTGGAATTTAATAGGAAGCAAAAATCAGAGCCATGCATACAGATTTATGTTCACTGTACATACAGAGTTATGTTCATTCAAATGTTTTGCTTTTCTATTTTATTTTTTAATTGAAATATAGTTGATGTACAATGTATATAAATTACAGGTGAACAATATAGTGATTCACAATTTTTAAAGGTTATACTCCATTTATAGTTATTATAAAGTATTGACAATATTCCCTGCGTATTTTGCTTTTTTCAAATAATGTTTAAAGCCTGGCTCTGTTGCACATTGGATAGCTCATTGGTTTTCTAAAATAGTGATTAAAAATTGGAAACAATTGAATGTTAAAAACACTGACCTTGTTAAATAAAGTATCATTTATCCATGTGACAGGTTTCTATTAAAATGGAAAAATGCATGTGAAACACAAGTGAAAGAGGCAGTTACCACAGTGTATATATAACATGACAATCATCAACCCACACACTCACACACACTCTTACTGGAAGAAAACTAGTCTTGACTGTGGTTACCTCAAGATTCTCAAAATAGTAGAATTAGGAATGGATTTTTTTTTTTAACACACTTTTCCACATTTTCCAAATGAATCCACAGTGAAGAGTATCACTTTTATAATTTGGTGGGGGGGGGGTATTAAGAGCTTATCCTATTTCTGTAGATGTGAAATATAGTTTATTCTCTGAATTTTACAGTAAAACGTGTCAACATAAAATAGTTTTGAGACAATGTCAATGCTCTGTACCTCAATCATATTGAAGAAAATAACTTGAAAAAAGACAACAAAAACAGACGTTACCCACACAACTAAGGAAAGGTATTTTGTTGTTGTTTTTGTATTTCCTAGTTGAAGAATTTTATTTCTAGCAGAAGAACAAAGTGTTCACTTTAATTTCTACCTTTCAAACTCCTCCAAATCAAAGGTCAGAACAACTTCCTTTCTGCGTCACCGTATTGTGGCAGCTGTATGATTTATAACTCTGATTATATTTTTGTCTCCTCCAATATGCTAAAGTGAGTGAGGTCAGAGATTCTGCTTTCACTCAGTTTCCTTGTTTTGGTGGCTTGAAGTCAAATTATTCATATTACTTTAATGCAGTTTTGTTTAGCTTAATTATATACTGAAAGTCTGGTACACATAATTAATCAATGTATTGCTAGTGACTGTTGAACAACCAGTATCTGTTGGAAATTTTATTATAAAATACCGGATGTGAGGGGAAGGAAGACAGGAACAGATGAGAGAGAAAAACCATGCCATCTTTTCCTCAGACCAGCGCTATCAAAGTGGTCATGTGTGTTGAGAGAAATCAATTTAGTTTTACAGATTTGTCCTCACTTCTGGCAAATACAAAATATATCTTCCGTTGTTCTTTTTTTTTTTTTTTTACATCTTTATTGGAGTATAATTGCTTTACATTGTTGTTAGTTTCTGCTGTATAACAAAGTGAATCAGCTATCTGTATACATATATCCCCATATCCCATCCTACTTGTGTCTCCCTCCCACCTTCCCTATCCCACCCCTCTAGGTGGTTACAAAGCATCAAGCTGATCTCCTTGTGCTATGCAGCTGCTTCCCACCAGCTAACTATTTTACATTTGGTAGTGTATATATGTCCATGCCACTCTCTCACTTCGTCCCAGCTTACCCTTCCCCCTCTCTGTATCCTCAAGTCCAGTCTCTATACCTGTGTCTTTATTCCTACCATGCCACAAGCTTCATCAGTACCGTTTCTTTAGATTCCATATATATGTTTTAGCATACGGTATTTGTTTTTTTCTTTCTGACTTACTTCACTCTGTATGACAGACTCTAGGTCCATCCACCTCATTACAAATAACTCAGCTTCGCTCCTTTTTATGGCTGAGTAATATTCCATTGTATATATGTGCCTCATCTTCTTTATCCATTCATCTGTCGATGGACACTTAGGTTGCTTCCATGTCCGGGCTATTGTAAATAGTGCTGCAATGAACATTGTGGTACACGTATCTTTGTTCTTTCACCTGCCAGGCAAACACACCAAAAAGACCTGCCTCAAATACTTTTACATCACTTTATACAGCTAAAATGATGCTTTGTTTTGCAGGTCACACAGGAATACTGGGTATAACTGGTGTGATTATATAATCCAGGGTTTTCCCAAAGCCTTCATCTTTGCCCCAGTATTCAATCATTACTCTTCTACCTCCTCCTTCATTCCATATGAGAAAGCAGGGGGGAGAAATGGCACCTCAAAATTTTTTGTTTCCTTAGACTTCATGGACTTTTTTTTATTTTATTTTATTTATTTATTTATTTATTTATTTTTAACATCTTTATTGGAGTATAATTGCTTTACAATGGTGTGTTAGTTTCTGCCTTATAACAAAGTGAATCAGCTGTACATATACATATATCCCCATATCTCCTTCCTCTTGTGTCTCCCTCCCATCCATGGACTTTTAGGGAACTCTATTTTAAGAATGTGTGAAAACTGATTTAAAATTTTTAAAATTTGTTTCACCATACATTGCCATGAGGAGCTGATAGACATTAGCTTCTAGTGCCTTTTGAGCGCTGTTTTTAATGATAGAGTTCAATTTATCCATCATTTGACTGCCTTTACTGGGAGCCAGCCACTGCGCTGGGCTCTAAGTTTCATTTGATACAAGATGAGGATCATTGTTTCTACCCTAAAGGAACTTACAGGCAAGTGGTGTAATAGCCAAATAAACCCAGGGCTACATGTAGTGAGATAAGTGCTCTCACCAAGGAGGGGAGGGGGCCATTCAGCCCCCCAGTGGTCCAGGAAGGCTTCCCTGAGGAGGTGACATGACAGCATTTCAAAGGATAGATACCAGGCAAACGTGAAGTAAAGTGCATTAGTGAAAGTGCACTCCTTTCATCTCCTGGTTCCTCAGTGATTCTAACAGCATTATTAACTCCAATCCAGAAATGAGAATCCTAAGTTGCAGAGAGGTTAAATGATGAACAGTGTCACACACTCAGAGAGTAAAAAGTCTGGCTGCAAACCAGTGTCCTGCAGACCAACTTTTGCCCTTCCCATAGAGGCAAAACAAAGAACCCATCGTTTTGCTAGGGTGTGCAATGCCCACACAAAGGCACTTCCCAGAAAGTGCATTATTTGTAAATAAAGATCTTTATTACCTCCCAGAGGCAACGAGTAAACTTAAAGAACTGCTTCCTCCAAGCACTTTCCTCAGCCAAAACCAATGCAGCACACGTTAAATACCTGGCCCAAGACGATGATAATAGAGAAATTGGGAATCCCAACGCACATGTTCTTTTCATTCCCCTGAAATGCTCATCATTGTATGATGGGCTCCTGGGCACTGACCTGGTTATTTCTCCATTTTGCATAACCCCAACCTTGCACCTACGATGAAGTCCCTTTTCTCTTCTGTTTCATTGTTATGATCATGGCCACCGTTGAGTGAAAAATAAAATAGCTCTATGCTTACATGTCACTTTATTTTGTTCTGTTCATTAAACAGGAAAGGGAGAAAGAGAGAGAGCAGAACTGAAGACAGCAAAAAATAATTCTGTTAGGCAAAAGGCAACAAAATTACAAACGTGGTCAGATCCCACAGAAGCCAACCCCAAAACAAAGAAACTGGGATCCGAATATGCTCCTAATAGAACCATTGGCTTTAAGCAGTGGCTGTGGCCAGAATGATTCACTGTCCCAAGTCCCAGACACATTTCAGCAATTTCGAGAAATAGAGACAGGAACCTTAAGTAGGATGCCTGGATTTGGTCACCAGCGCGGTAGTGATTCCCGGTCATTATTGAGCTGGGTTTTGAAGGTGAAAAACCCATCAAAAATGGAGAGCACGCAGCAGAATGGGAGGTCCTGGTGCTCTCGGCAGCACATAGAGGATGTCTGCAGTCTACTTCTGGACTCCCCATAAGTCAGAAATAAACCAGTCTCAACCTCATCTGGTCCCACCTTCAAAAAGACTATAGGAAAAAGTAGCAGTATATTAAAAAAAATTTTTTTTAATAAAAATTGTGATGGCTGGCAAAGAAAAAGGAGTTTCCAGAGACCAAGAATAACATCTATATTGAGGCAATTGGCTTCCATTCTCTCCCCAATACAAATTTCATCTCATAGCTGTTGTTTGTATCAACTTTACCGTCAAAAAGTTTTAAGCACATATAATTGAGTCGAACTGCACTTTGAACACAGTTAGAAATGAATATGAACAAGATCTCTCAAATACTTGTCTTATTAAACAGTTTGTGTTTGGAAAGAAAAAACAAAACAGGAGAGGATTATTTACCAGAAAAGCATTCCCTGTATGTTGGAGAACCACAAGTCTGCCATCCAACACTGTTAAACATGAATACACTGCCATGTAAACCCATGAAGAGACACTCTGCCCTATCTTTGTGGTGTCATTCATAGTTCTTGCTCAGTACCCAGACACTGTTTACTTCACTGGATGACGCTGTGCCTTTAGCCAAGACATTTTTACCCTTAACTTATTGGGCATCATTTATAACATGCTGATGTTTTATAATCCCTCTCCTAAGAGCTGAAATGCAATTGAAGATTAGAAAAAATGGAATATCATTCACTAGCTCTATCCATCCCAGAATAAACCCACAACTGAATAAAGAAGGAAGTGATCTTACTTGCAAAACAGAAGTAGACTCAGACATAGAGGACAAACTTCTGGTTACCAAAGGGGAAACGTGCAGGGGAGGGATAAATTAGGAGTTTGGGATTAACATATACACAGTACTATATTTAAAATAGATAAGCTAAACAACAAGGTCCTACTGCATAGCACAGGGAACTATATTCAATATCCTGTGATAAACTATAATGGAAAATAATATTTAAAAAGTATATATGTATGTAAAACTGAATCACTTTGCTGTATAACAGAAATTAATGCAACGTTGTAAATCAACTGTACTTCAATAAAATAATTTTTTTAAAAAAATAGATAACCACAAGGACCTAATGTATAGCTCAGGGAACTATACTCAATATTTTGTAATAATCCATAATGGAAAAGAATCTGAAAAAGAATAAGTTTACATATATATATATATATATATATATATATATATATATATATATATGATTCACTTTGCTGTACACCTGAAACTAACACAACATTGTAAATCAAGTATATTTCAATTAAGAAAGGAAGGAAGGAAGGAGGGAGGGAGGGAAGAAAGGAAGGAAGGAAAGAAGGAAGGAAGGAAGGAAGGAAAGGAAGGAAGGAAGGAAGAAAGGAAGGAAGAAAGGAAGAAAGAAAGAAAGAAAGAAAGAAAGAAAGAAAGAAGAAAGAAAGAAAGAAAGAAAGAAGAAAGAAAGAAAGAAAGAAGAAAGAAAGAAAGAAAGAAAGAGAAAGAAAGAAAGAAAAAAAAGAAAGAAAGAAGGAAGGAAAGAAAGGGGACAATAGCAGAAAGATATTTGGGGCCATAATGGGGATGGGGGAGGGGCGTGCACACGCATGCCCACGCGTACAAACGCTCCCTCCTTCGTGCATGTGTTAATCCTGACCCCTGGTCCTGGGGAAAGATAAAACATGATCCTCACTCATTTACAGTTAATCTTAAAGGTTAATTTTGTTGCCTCTACGCTGTAAACAAAGAAGAGATTTCTTTCCTGTCACAGGGCCTTTTGCCATCAGCGAAACAGAGAAGAAAGTCAGCGCGTCCTGAGGATTAAGGAGAGGTCGGAAGATCCGAAGGACCTGGTGCTGACAGATCTGCTTATTAAAAAGCGAGCTCTGGTGGCCGAGCTGCCGCTGACGGCCCGACACGGCCGGACTTCAGAGGACCAGCACACAATCAGCGGACTGTGCCGCTCTGAGGACAGCGGGCACCGGGGAGCCTTTTCTAATTTGTCAAAGTTGTATCTAATTCCACAGAACAAAGTTGGCAAAGAGAGATGAGCAGAATCCACAAATTATTGTTCATTCACGGAGCCCGAGATGGAGAGATAGAAGCCCCGCACAGCTAGGGTTTTGTCAAGTAACTCGACCCCTGCCAGGAGGCTTTGGGTAATTCCGCCTTGTGGGCATAACAGTTTCCCTTGTTTTTTGTTTAATAGGATTATTTCTCAGAATATTAAAAAGATAGCATCAACGTCTTTCAGTGGCCCCATAAACTATTTCTGGAAATATAAAAAGAATGATTCAGGTGGTTTCGTTACTCCTGATAGGACTTTTGTTCTCTCATAAACTCAGAGGTGAAGAATGTGGTTTGGGGAGGGGTGCGCCTGGAGCAAACAAAACAAAATGTGAAGTTTTCTAGAAAGGTAACATTGTGCAAACTTAACGTTGCCCGTTGAAACTCTTGCTTGCAAGTTTGGAAAATGAGGCTGACTTTCAAACGAGGACTTAGAAGTTCAAACTCTGAAAATTTAGGGGTTGTTCAGCGGGAAAACAGAGACGTCTTAGTGTCCTAATAAGTTTCCGCCATTTTCTGGAATGGTGACCAAAAGAAAACACATTCTCCTGAAGAAAAGATATTGAACAATCTGGAAGTCTCCAAGAAAATATGGCCTTCTTGCTGGTAAGGAGCAGTGCATCTGAGTAGGACCAAGCACAGATCTGCCAGGAGCTCTGTTGACCCAAATCTGCCCAGGAACCAGGGTGGTGAAGGCAAATGGTGGCCAGGTCCACCCGAGTCTGTGGCTTTTCCATAGCAATACCTGAAGGGTTCTTATAGCTCAGTGTTTTATAAGGATAACAAAAGGAAGGGGTGGGGAGAACTAAACTCGCACGATGGAGTACACCACATACCACCACTAAACGGTTCACCTACACATAAAATACAATTCGCAGGTGGGTAGAACCAGAGTCTAAGTCAGGTTTGGATACCCATCCCTCCTCATCAGGTGTTTGATGAAACTCTGCCTGGAGGCTGTCTTGGTCTCCATGAAGCCCCATCTTCATTTGTTGGGCGAGTCTTCATCCCACACCCAGTCTCACTCAGACTGGTCACATTTTTTTTTTACCCAATAACCGAGACTCTCAGGTCAGACATTTAAAATTCATGAAAATTCACTGCTTGCCTTATATTGAACTCACTACTGAGGCTTTATGGCTCTAGATAGGTCCTCGCTGCATAGACCCATGAAAATACAGCCATGTCAGCAAAGGTGACTCTCTTCCAACACCGTGGGCCCAGCGGACTGCTGTTGCAGAAGTTTTTCAGCCAAACCCCTTTCCCAGCTATGAAGAGATTGACATTCAGGATCATCCTAGTTTTAGACAAGAAAAAGACAAACCTCCAGATGAAACATACCTAAAAGACAGTTCTTACTTAGAAACCCTTGGCTTTCTCCTACCTTCCTCCATCAAGCAATCCTTTGGATGCAGGGCCAGAGGTTAAAGGAGAACCTTGCTTATTGCACGCGAGAGGTTAGGCCTTGGGGAAGCAGCCTGGAATAGTGGACAGGACGTGGGATTTTTAATTAAAATCTATTTTAAATCCTGACTAGGACATTTCCTTCCTGTGAGACCTGCAGCATGACTCCAACCCTACCTGAGCCTGCTTCCTCATATAAAATGGAGCTGAAAATAATGCTTCTTCATTTTCAGGGCTGATGTGAAAAATAAATGAGCTAGGATATATGAGGATACCTTGTAAAATATTCTATAAATGTCAGCTGCTGGGTTTGCTTGGTTGTTTGGCTTTGTTGTATCATTATTATTAACTGTTTGGGTTCATTAGCAAGTTATGTCCCCACGAGGTCAGCTTATATCACAGCAAGACCCCTTCCCCATTGCAATTAAATAGCATGTGAAGGTGGGACTTTCACATCCCATTCTTTGAAAACATAAAATAAATGTTTATATAAAAATCAACTTTGCCACTTTGACTGGACTTTTGGTCAAATAAAAAAATGTTTCAAACCAGGTGTGGTGTAGAACTGGTCGTAAGACTTGTTTATAAGAAAAACCACCTGCGTGTTTTGTGGTATTTACTTACTTTTCTCTCCTCCAGCTTATAAAAGGGTCTTGAGAAAGCTTAAAATATAAGACACAAATATCATAAAACTGAAAAATCATTAAAATAAGTAAAAAAGACATAAGGAAAATAAAAAGCCAGTCTATGTTAAAGCAAATTTCTGCAGCTAAGCACAAAACTTAGCAGCGGGGTTACTGACAGTCAAAATAAAATGGGAGTGAAGTGGCTTTCCTTTTCGTTAGAAAGCCTCAGAGGGAGAAAGGCATTTCCTAACTCTAATTCCAGAAGAGATTTTTCACAGGAACCTTCCCATGACTGATTTCAAACAACATAATAGTCTCCATAAAAGGTTTTCCAAACATGGGTATCTGCCCTACTGAGAGGGACCCTGAGTTTGGAAACCCAGTTTGGAAAAGGAAGTTTGCTATTTGCAATAAACAAACACTATTAACTCTTGATTCATTATATATGTTACTGTAATTTATATTTTCAATAATGATGAACTTATACAAGTTTTACAATGAATTTATTTTGTTTGTTAAAATTAGCTAAGATACATTGAGTTCTCATTATGAGCCAGGCAAATGCTAAACCCTTTATCTACAATGTCTCATTTAATGCTCCCCCAAATCCTATGATACAGGGATTATTATTTCACTGATTTTACACAGGAGAAAACTGAGACGTACGGAGGTAAAGAATCTTGCCCAAGGTTACACAACGTGCAAGTCATCGTGGAGTCTGAACTTGAAGCCATCTCAAGGTAATCTGCCAGACCCCTCACCACTGTGCAAACCTACCTCACACACATTCAGATAGTCCTTATGAGGACTTTAACTAACCATCAAATGAATGCAAAAGTGTATTGGATTTGATCGGAAAAGCGAGCTGCCAGTCAACACAGATTCTATATTGTACATTAAGAATTTATTGGAGGCAAGTTTATGGAGAAAGAAAGGGATGTTATTTCTGGTCTGCCAGTGGCTGAGACTCAACAGCTCATCAGGGCACCTTAGGAGAAATGTAAACACTTCATTTGAAAGTTGATTCAGAAGTCCCCTGGGCGTCCACTTTGCTTCCCTAGAAAGTCAAGTAGACCTTCTCCCTCGTGCTACAAGGTTTCCTTCCAGAGTTAGAGCCCTGTGTTAAATAAGATGTGTGATCTTTGCTTCCTGGTCCTGGCCCCCAGTGGGGTCATAGCATCAAGATGGCGAGCATCATTCTGCCTCTCTCCGCGTACGTTGATCACCTCTAGCAAACAAATATGTGATGATTTTAACTGACTCTTAGACTCAGTTCCCTCACCTAAAAAAATAAAAACAAAATTATTATGAATGAGAACTAGATCACGGCTCTTTAAAATTCTAAAATTGTATGATTCTATGACCCAGTCTTTTCTCCCCGGCAAATTTAACACAGTTTTACAAATTCCCTTTCCTCAAATCTAAACAAAATACTATGTTATACAGGAACACTCTAAGGTGGAATACCTCTTTTCTTTTACCTTCTCTTATCGAGACTTATTTTGGCAAAGAGATTAAGTGCAAAGGCTCTGGGTACCACTCACTTATAACTGTGTGTCTTGGCAAGTTATTTAAGTGTAATGCCTCAGTTTATTCATCTGTAAAATGAATGTAATAATAAGGTTAATAAGGTTAATAATAATAACTTAATAAGGTTGTTATTAACTTCAAATGAGTTCACAGCTATAATGTGCTTAGAGCCATGTGGATTTGCAGCGTAGTAAATGCTCAGTAAATGACAGTCCTTAGCCATCTGACTGGAATTCAACCCTTCCCCCCTCCTCCCAAGACGTTATGCTTATTGTACACATTTTCCCATCTCCCATTCTCTTGGAGCTGTGACTTATCCCAATCTGACACACAGATCATTCCCACTACATCCACAGCCCACCAAGCCATCTTGGAAGAAAAAAATGTTTTATGAGATTTTTCCAGATATTAGCATTTCAGATGTTTAACTCCTCCGGATTTTTAATTCACCACGTCTCCTCCACCCCCTTCACTCGCTGCAGATACATTCACTCTTCATATGTGTCGCATGCATGGCACTTATTTTAGAAGGCACCTATTTGCAGACAGGGCTTGAGGCCAGTAGATTGTTATCCTTTGGGGTAGCCTTTAGTTTTTCTATTCATTTACGAGGACATTAGATAAATCAATATCCCAAAGTGTGAAGAAAACCAGAGTATGTTGTCTAGAATGAGAGGGAAAAAATTATAAATTTTATCCGAACAAGGAGCAAAATGTGTGTCTATTATTCCATCATTCAAAGGTACTGCCTTTAAAATGCAAAAGTCATCTTTGACTTTTCTAACTGTCTGACTCCCTGGATCTAATCATGCTAAGTCCTAAGAAACTCTTCCTTCCTAAATCTCTCTCTCAGATGCACTCAGAGCCTGTGCGTCCTCTGACTCTCTCCAGCATCTCTCACAGTCTGTTTCATATTAAAGTTACTTACGCACGTGCCTGTCTTACGTACTAGATCTTTTGGGCTGGGACGCCCTGGAGCCTGATTTGTCTTTGTATCTCCAGCAGCATCTAGCACACAATGTCTATACTACCCTGCACTTCCCCCTACGTGCACACACACACACACACACACACGTGCAAGTGCACACACAGAGCTGGTTCCCTTGTCCAAGCATTTTTATTCCTGTTCCTTTCACCCCCAATGCCCTTACCTCCTACCTTCTCTACATGGTGAAACCCCTCTTATCCTTCCAGACCAACTCCTGTTCCCTACTCCTGCCCACACTCCTCCTGCAGGATTCCATTGTCTGTTTGACAGCACAGTGAGTATCTCATGCTACCGGACTTTTTCCAGACCCTACTGTCCTCCCTACCCGATTGTAAAGTCCTTGAAGGACAGAACCATATCTTCTTCATCCTTCTAGCCCACACAGCACCTGCTATAGTGCTGTGGACCCTCAAAACTACCTGTGAAATTGAACTAACTTGAATCGTAAGGACCAACTTCAAGAGTAAATGCTCCCTTTAAGCAATTACCCTGCATTTCTCAAATGCCAGAAGAGTAGTTAGGACCGTTTGTCCTATGTCAAACGGTTCGTATATGTCACCCAATGGCTTGGACACATGAACGCTGAGCTGAGGACAAAGCATGGGCATGAATCAACAGGAAAGCCGTTCCAAGAAATCTGACTCCACTCTGGGTTGCACAGCCCAGTGGCAACATGAGAGAAGAAGGAAAAAGACCAAGCCTAATGCTCATAGAAATTCAAAATCAGAAACTTAAGAAATAATACCACAAGATGAGCCACATGTTGGTTTCCAGTAAATCATCGGCAACTCTGCCGGGAGGAGCCCAATATGCTGCTTCATGGCAGGACATCAGAGGGGCTCAGA
This sequence comes from Balaenoptera acutorostrata, assembly GCF_949987535.1. NCBI lineage: Eukaryota > Metazoa > Chordata > Mammalia > Artiodactyla > Balaenopteridae > Balaenoptera > Balaenoptera acutorostrata. The sequence continues at coordinate 35,950,093 of NC_080075.1, read as the reverse complement.
TACCCTAAAGAATAGGTACTGTGTCCTCATTAATGACATGGAACCTCCTGGAACACTGGCTTCTCTGTCCCTCAGGTAGCTTCAACTCTCATTTCTGAAACGTCTTCGGGAAGAAGGGCATGACTCATCCCCCAAGAACAGAAGCTGTTCCCCTGGTCTCCAAAACATGATATTAATCTTCCATTTCTCTGTGCACTACAATTTAAAAAATCTGCCCCAGAGACATTTGACAGCTGGACAGCTGATTCTGTAATTCTTTACTCAGATGAAAAGAAAAGGTTGTGTGAAGTCTTCGGGTGGAATTTCCACCCCTTCCCTTTTTATTTTATCAGATTAAAATGGTTTCAGTGTTTTTAGAGAGGGTTCCTCTTAGGAAGATGCAAATTTATACCATCTTTCTGTGTTCTTAGGATCACATGCTCTGCTAAAAATCCACACTCCACTTCAGTTACACACACGTAATTCTTCTTGACCTAGATGGAGCGGAATACTCACAGCAAATTGAGAATTCAGATCGTCTTGAAAGCCAAGCAAAGAAAGCTAATGACCTGCATGTCATTCCCACGTACAGGATTCTTGGGGACCTTTTTTTTTAATTGTGCCTTCTTTTCAAAAGAAAATATGCTGCTCTTTCATTTCTTATTAGAGTCTAGGAAAGATCAGCACCTAAAGGGAGAGACACATGTGGAAATTGCTTCCATGATGGCAATTTCCTGAACTGTTTTCAAAAGCCCTTTTTTGGCTTAAAGAGTCCATGGAGCCCTTTTAAGATTTTATACAAAGAAACTGATCAGTTCCATCACGTCGTGATGAAATTAGAGCCCATATTGCTTAGCGGGACAGACCTTACACACGGTAGCTCTCCTTCTCTTAGAGAGGGGGTGTAATTGTCTTGGGGGGAAATCGCCTCCCCAGGAGGATTTAAAACGAGGCAGGAAGGGCATGGAGTGAGGACAGAGACCTGAACCTCCCTTGCAGTAATTCAAAGATTCGAACAGAATATTGACTGTCTTACTGTGAGCCCTGCTTTGATTCCCACATTCAGGGAAGTCTTTTCGATGAGGGAATGTCTGGTTTTCTCTCCTCTTGTTTAATAGGCACGAAATACACTTGTATTCCCTAGGCTGAGGGGCTGAGGACTCAATGCATGGTGGGTCCTGGATTACCATTGTAACTCTCCATTTGACAAAACCCCTCAGACTTTACCCAGTCCCACAACTTTTTTGACCTGATGGCAAATAAATCCCAGATCACTTCTCTGGTCACAGGATATCAAGGACAAACAGAAGTAGCTAAGAGACTTTCCTGCCTTCAGAGGCTGGGTCTTCTTACCTACACCTGCCTCCCTGACATGAAGACATTTTATTTTGGTGACTGTCACTGGGTCCCCTTGCTCTGAAGTCACCAGGTTTCAGCGGTTCTGCTTATCTGTAGGGAATTTCCTTCCTGGTTCATGAAAGAAGACGGGAACTTCTGTTTAAAACGGTGATACGGGGGCTTCCCTGGTGGTCCAGTGGTCAAGACTCAGCATTCCCAATGCAGGGGGCATAGGTTTGATCCCTGGTCGGGGAACTAAGATCCTGCATGTCGCACGGCGTGGCCAATAGATAGATAGTAAGTAAATAAATTAATAAAGTGTAAAATGGTGATATGTGCATTAGCTGCTGAAATTTTCAAGACCATGGTCATGAGGTCATGGCCAAATATAACTTTCATGGGTCATACAAGCACTTTTGTCTTCATGGCCCCTTCCTCCATGGACAAAAATATTAAAAATTATATTTTGCAATTGCATTGTTATAAAAATGCATATATTGCTATTAGATATTAAAACATTTTCTGCTATCTTCAAGTTTACTTTTTTTCTTCTAATTTAATAAAAAGAAAGTAAGATATTTTCATGAGCCCTTAAAAATATTGTGAAATCTAGGCCCTGTACCTACTGGGTAAGTCAGCTCTGATAGCAAATACTTTTCACCACTTGGATGGTTCTGATTCTCAGATGCCATCCCTGGAGTTGGCTGAGTGGGGTCTCAATTTCTTTCAGTGTCAGATGACAGGACTTGGACCTCCTAACCTATGTTATCTCCTTGACTGTCCCCCTATCCCAGTGGAGTAAGTATTATTATTACTATTTTCCACAGACTCAGAGATTTTTAAGTGATTTTCCCAAGTTGCCTCATCTGGTCGTTGACAGTGTTTCTTGGGAAAGTGAAGGGAATGAGTACCAACAATTCCCTGTTACCCTGTATTAGGTGTTTCACACACAATCCACCATTCGATTCCCAAGAGCCGGGAGGTGATTTCTGAATGTCCCATCCAAGCCGGCCAGCTGATGGAGAGCCTGGCCAGGGATGAGGACATAGGTGTCACTAGGAAATGTTGTGAAAATCTAAGTCCAAAGGATAGAAGCAGGGCTCCAAGCAAGAGACGGAGTCAAGGGCCTCAAGGCAGAAATGGAGTGAAATAGGAGCCTGGGGGAAATGGGAAGACTGGTGACCTATAGCTGCAAACAGGCCAGCATGTCCAAGGACCCACTTGTCAGAAAGACATGAAGGGGAGGCAAGATCATATCCCTCCCATTTTGCAGCTGTAAAAACTGAAGCACAAGGGGCTTTAGTTGTCTCAGGTCACACAGCTAAGTGGCAGATCTGCATTTGACTCCTAATGCCACGTTCACTCACAGAGCAGACATCTATAGGGATGCCAAATCTCCATTCTGAGTGTTGCCAATAGCCTCCTAAGAAGATATCCCATCCAGCAATCTCACTCTTGGGCATACATCCAGAAAAGATGAAAACTCTAATTCGAAAAGATACATGCACCCCAATGTTCATAGAAGCACTATTTACAATAGCCAAGACATGGAAGCAACTTAAATGTCCATGGACAGAGGAATGGATAAAGAAGATGTGGTACATATATACTATGGAATACTACTCAGCCATAAAAAAGAATGAAATAATGCCATTTGCAGCAACATGGATGGACCTGGAGATTATCATACTAAGTGAAGTAAGTCAGAGAGAGAAAAACAAATATGTTATGATATCACTTGCATGTGGAATCTAAAAAAGTGATACAAATTAACTTATTTACAAAACAGACTCACAGACATAGAAAACAGACTTCCGATTACCAACAGGGAAAGGTGTGGGGAAGGATAAATTAGGAGTTTGGGATTAACAGATACACACTACTATATATAAAATAGATAAACAAGGACCTCCTGCATAGCACAGGGAACTATATTCAATATCTTGTAATAACCTATAATGGAAAAAAATATATATATATATATCTGAATCACTTTGCTGTACACCTAAAACTAACACAACATTGTAAATACTTCAATTAAAAAAAAATAAAGATATCCCATTCTTGGGCATTTCCAACACGAGTAAAGCCATTGCCTGAAAATGTGCCAGATTGGTCTCCACTGACTTGAATAATTGTGCATCTATTCCCAAGACAATACTTGTGAATCAAACTCGTAAAGAAACCCATAGCCCTTGCCAGCACTCTATGTTCAATGGATACACAGAAACAATGGAGAAAGGTACAATTTCCCCTTTACATCTTTTCAGAGAAAAACTTGGGAGAAAGTGGAGAGAAAGAGGCAGAGAAACCTGACCATTCAGTCTGCAGTAAAAAGAGAAAAAGGGGCCCTGGGCACTTTAAGTTATCTATATATTATGTGTTTGATATTTCCCAATCACTGGAAGCCCTCAGGATCCCCGTTTCTGTGGAAGGAGCTAGCTCTAATACTGGCTGGAGGGAAGCTGTCTGAATGAGAGTCCATTTCACCTGCCTCCCTCCAACCAGCTTTTCTGAATCCGAGTGGCCCACCGCCTGCCTGCAGCCCAACGGATAAAGCGCTACAGGAGTGGCCATTAGGATGGGCCGGCCAGACATAATGGCCACACTGAGCCGCAGCTCAAAAATTAACCACATAAGGTCTCTTCCATTCCTGCCAACAACCAATTTTAGAAATGAAATACAGTTCACTAGGTTTGTTTCTGAAAAATCTGAATTTCTGTTATAGAATTTAAAATATGCATTTCCCCAAATGCTCTGTGTGTGTGTGTACCTATTCTTTCATACAGTTTTCCTAAGGGTCACTCACATATCTGGCGCGACGTTCATTCTAGTTTCGTAACCATCCAGAATGCATCACCTGATTAATTCAGTCATTTAACTGCAAACCCAAGCAGGGAGAGGCCTTTCATCAATTGTCTACCCACTCTAACTCAGCTAACATGCTAAGTGATCTAGCTTAATCACTCGAGAGCTGTGTCACATCTGGAAATACACAAATGCCTTTTTCACGAGTCAGACAAATCCCTGGAGCCTGGTAAGAACTTTTTAAGAGCCAAGAGGAGACACACAGCCCCATTCTCAACTGCTTTCAGGAGGAGAGGTGGGTTCTAGCCTGTGTCAGAGTGCTTTTCCTTGCATGATTGCCTGTTGAATACGGTTCCCGGAGAAAGCTAGCAGGAGGACGGTGCATGGCCATTACAACGCTAATTATGAGAGTTTGAGAGCTCCCTCCTGGAAGACCCCACAAGACTTCGCAAAGTTAATCCTGGCCCAGTCCCCGTTTCCATGCCAAACAGAACCTAAGTGGCCCTGCAAACCAGACTTTTCAGCTCCCCTGAAATCTGATGTTCATTTACTTAAGTATTTACTATACATCTGCTAGCATATGTAAATCTCAGCTTTGGCACTGGATCACGAATACAGGCTGGGAACACTTAATGCACTAACATCCACGTAAAGTAGGAAGGCGTCCACCACCAAGACGATCTACACAGAATCTTCTCAAGGCAGTTGGCCCACAGATGCTCAGCCTGCCCTGACACTGTGTTTACTTGATGTTCTAGTTGGAATCCAAATTCTAACAGGCCATCCAATGCCACATTAACTTTTCATAAGGAAAGCTTGTGTGTGTGTGTGTGTGCGTGTGTGTGTGTGTGTGTGTGTGTCTGCACTCGTGAATTTCTGGAGAAGGAGAGGGAATTGAAGTCATAGTTGACAACATCTGAAACCTTGGGTTGTGTCACAGCTGTTCCAACTGGCACTCATTCCCTCAGCAATGAATTCTAGAGCATCACATTTTCAAGGAGTCCATTTTCACCGTGCACTCCAGCGTTTTAGCATGCTCTCTTGGAAAGCAAAGTCAATCCTAGGTCACCATTTCAATGTAGTTTCCTTTGTACTAAATCCTACTCTCAAGAAAATTCTTGCCATGGTTCACTGGTGTTTAACCTATCATATAATATCCAGGTTTACTGTGTTAGAAGAAGCAGAACAGTATTAAGCTTTTTCCCACAAGCCTGTGATTGCATTTGACCTAGTAACCTGTATTAGATTAACATTTATTCTACAACCGCACAGCAAGCCCTGCACCTTGGTGAGCTACAGTTTATAGAGAACACTAACCACTTTTACAAGTGGAGCAGGAAAAGGGAATTGAATCTGAGGGAGTAATTCCAGGCAAGTATGTTGCTGCAGCAGTTAAATTGTTTATACGAGGAGTAGGGGAATTACTTCTGACTGACCTCTCTTTTTATCTGCTTAAAAGACAAAGTGCAGGTCTCCATCACTGGGGCAAACTCTGGGGAATGTAGCTTTAAAATGCAGAGGAGCCATAGGGCCCCACCAATCCACCAATGAGAAGCAGCTTCAAAGGCAAAACAGATCAGGAATGTAAACAAAATAGAGTCTCTGGGATTAGGATGTTTTAACAGTAGCCAGGGTTCAAACGTTCTCCCATCCACCCCCCCCACCCCCCACTTCGCAGGCCTTCCAGGTCAGGTGGGACACGAGTGAAACACAAGTTCGTAATGGGAAGAGGCTTTCCCATCACAGATATTTTGATGGAATGGCCTCTTGATTTGCCTTGGCCCCAGCTCAGTGTGTGGCAGATTCATTAAGGAGCAAGTCAGGCTTTGAGGGAGGCTGAGAAAGGCAACGAGGGATCGGTGGAGGCATCTGTTTGGGACCAAAAAAAAAAGGGCTGAATCCATGAGGAAGCAATTACCAGGAAATGAAAATCAGAACTGTCTAAGCATCCACCCAACATAACAATGGGAGGAGGTCACCCACATTATACAGCATCTTGTAATGAAATCCAATTCACTCTTTCAGTGAATGCTGGATTCACCAACATATCTGGGATGATGGCTGGGGAGTGTCCCTCCTGATGAGTCCGAGGGAAGCTGTATCTACATGATGGGCTCCTCCAAGAAGGTCCAGTTGTTCCCTGAAATGAAGCAAGCAACACAGCAATAAAAGAAAGAGCAATGTCCTTACGCTTGAAAATGACACGAAGAGTGCTAATGCGTCCCTCATTGCGTATCCCCTCCTGTGGAAAAAGATGAGCCGGGAGTATTTCACAATTCCAGCATTTCTTTGTCCACTTAACTTGGTAACTTCATCTCTCAGTTTGCAATGGAACCCTCCAGAAGTTTCTGGGTATTCGTGTATGCTCATTAGAAGTGCCTAAAAAAAGAGTTTATTAAACATTGCCTGGCCTCCTCCCCAGACACTGAAACAGAGTTGGCCAGAATGATGCACCACCTTCTGTACCTTTAACCTCTCCCACAGGGGAGTCGGATGAATGCTCTCAGCTGAGGACCAAAGTTCTAGAACCCAGGGAATGTGAAAAATCTACCAAATGAGGGTCTGTTGAAGAGGCGTCAATCAGAGCTCAGTCACAACTACTTAGACCCATCAGCACAGCCAAACCTGACCCTGTTCTATTTAGGAATCAGCTCAATGAAAGGCTGATGAAACATTGGCTTCTACACCGCAATCAATAGGTGCAATTCCGCAGCTGTCAATGTCGTGTGGTAACTTGGTTCCGGGGCTGCCCGCCCTCCAAGATTTCCCTTCCCATCATCTGTGAAGGGAGGTGGGTCCTGGAGTCTTCATGTGTAAAGCTGTCACTCCTTGGGCCCCTCTCACCCAGCAATTTGGGATCTGGCAGGCCTTTTAAAGCTATTTCATTCAGAACGACAGAGAAGTATTCCTTGAATTCTCAGCCAGAAGCATGGATGACTTCTATAACCAGACACCCCAGCAGGGCTTGCTTTGCCGTTTTGTTTTCTTTTCTTTTCTGAGGGGCTAGGAAAGAATAAGGACAGGTAAGGGGGTGGGCGGGTTCAAGGCAGGTGAGAAGGGAGAAATAAACAAGGTGCACCTGGGAATTTTAAAAAGCAGCAATGAATTCTGAGGCTGGGATAAGAATGGAATCTGCCCTCGGGATGCCACCTCCAAACAGGCCTGAACACAGAGCGAAAACGGTTCAGCTGAAGCAATGCCTGTCAATAAGATGAGCACCGGGGTGAAAAATCCGTGTGTGCAAGTGCCCTACTTTTAAGCCCCTCTTCTCCCATAGATGAACGGGGAAGATTCCAGACAGCCAAAGGAGACGGCTAAATGTACAGGACGGAATGTGATCCCCATTCCATCCCTCACCTGCCACTACAAGATCCTTACCCTTATTCTCCCGCCTGGGGTGTTCAGAGCAAGAGAATGACACCAAAGAAGGTGCTTTCAAGGACAGATAATCCTTCAGCCAATGTGCTAAAGGAGCTTTCACCGAAGTTCACCTTAATCCCAGGTGTTCTAATTCAATAGGTAACCTCACTCCTACTAGTTTACCCTTTGGGGAAAAAATGGGAGAAGGATTGAAAACCCTGAACATTGCTAGTAGAAATAGAAACTTCCTTGGGCAGACATCTCTAAGGTTGCGTCATTTCAAAGTCACCACACGATTGCCTCCTAAGTACACATATGTGCCACAGACAGGCAAAGGTAGTAGGTAAATGTTCACCCCCTTCTGTATTTAGACCTGCAAACTCCCACCCAGACATACCCACATTTACACAATTACAAAGTACATAAGTGATAACGGTAGTAGGGCAATGAAGCGCAGGGAATCTCAGAATTCAAAACAGAAAAGAAATATCCAGTTCAGAAAAAATAGTCCAATTCAACCCCTTCATTTTACAGATGAGGAAATTAAGCCTAGGAGAAGCAGAAAGTAACTTGCCCAAGGTCACACATCACCTCCTAGTAACTGAGTCTGGGCTGGAACCCCTTCTCCTTTCTCCCTGTCCGGTGTTCTTCCTGCAATACCACACCAACTCCATGAGGAAAAGGGATGGAAAACGTGACCTCAGACGTCGCCCTGTCAGTATTAGGGCAGGTCATAAAGCATCCGGAGCAGCTTCTCTGTATGGTGTGCAGAATGTCAAGTTGTCAGCTGTGTGTAATGTGTCCATTTAACCAGAGTCTCTAGTCTTAATTACCTCTGCAAGATACAATATGGCATCACGCAGTTTTGGAATCTGTATCCTTCATTAACCGTTTCCCCATTAACCTTGACTGGAATCACATTCCCCCTCTAACCGGGAAGATGTGTTCTATTTGTAAGCATTCTCATTTTCTCTTTGAAACCATTCTCATATTCTTATTTCATTGTAAATGGTCCTCCTTGCAATAAAGTGCCATTGAATGTATTTACTATTTGCTGCTTAATTTTGTCCTCTTGGAAGGAGATCAATGTCAGCTCCAACATTAGTTAATATACCTTTGAGCACACACTGTGACCTTTCTCCTGATCATGCCTGACTTCATTCTCAGATCTCATTAGACGGCAGAAATTATCTTTGGAAAGAGCAAAACCAGAAATTGTGCAGGTTTTGCGCTCAGCTATAGAGAAGAATTTGATTTAAATAGCCCCACGATGGCACTCATATAGAAAATAAGAGGATGAAACTTCCAGGTAAAATGGCCTGTTCTCTCTACCAGCAGGGCAGTATCACATGCACTGACCTGGATGTGGAGAGGATTTGAATGATTTTGTGTACCTGACTGTCTTACCTTGTATATTACAATATGCAAAGCCTTCCATCAATACACACACAAGCTTGTTAGTTGTGAAGCTTGCCTGACCACACCCCAAACCAGGTTTGCATCAGTCAAGGACTTATCAAGAAAGTGATGAAACAAAGTAATGAACCTTTAGGATTTATCAACCCCCTAAAGAGCCCTGAGAAAGTGGGTCAGAGGAAAGGAATTTTTTTTTTTTTTTTTTATGATTAGAAGAAGAAGGTTAAAGTTTGGAATGGTTGAAGGACAGAGTCAGTTCTTAAGTAAAGCAGATCTAGGTAAGAGCAGAGGTCCTGAGTTATGTGGTTCCCCAAACCCCAGCAGTGGGGACAGGTAACCCTAAAAACAAATAATGAAAACCAAAGACAGCGACATGTTGGGAGAGGAAGGTAAACCAAAGAGAAGTTGACAGAGAGACCACCTAGCCCCTGAACAGTGACCCTGTGCTAAGGGGAGAGAATAGGGCCAGAGATTTGGCCCAGAGTAAGTAAAATACCCAAGCCCTTCCAAGCTCTATCAACCTTCCAGTTTTAGGCTCTGACTCACTCAGTTCCTCCCACCACAGACTCTGCTACCATTCTATAGTGACTTTGACGTAGGTGATTCTTCTAAGACTCTGGCCTCTTGGTCCCTTGACCTCTGGTTGCTAAGGACAATTTTCCTCTTTCCACCCCAGCCAACCACTCCCGTGCTCACACCCTGAACTAGTGATTCTCAACAGCGCCACACATCTGAATTATTCGAGACAATTTTTTTAAATTACAATTCCTAGGTCCCACAACTGTAGTCAGAATCTCTGGAGGGGAAGCCAGTCATTAGTATTTTACTAGCTCCCCTGGCACTGTTGATATAGAGCCAAGGCTGAGAACCAATGACAACGGCTATTGTTATTATCAGTAACTGCATCAATTACAAATTTTCTATTCTAAGCACTCACTCTACTCTCTGAGACTGGTCCCCAATTTTCAGCTCCCTTATGCCACCTCCAAAATCCTTTGACCCCATTGGGACTTCCCAACAACAGACTCCGCCATCTTTGCAGTCTATCCACCCTGCTCATGCCCACATTTCTCTCTTTACTCAGCTTGGAGTCCTTTTTCCATCATCATCTCGCTCTTGTTCATACTCACAAATACCCTGCTCTTTCTCCTCTGTGAAGCCTGCCTGACCACACTGCAAACCAGGTTTGCATCCGTCAGGGACTTGCCAAGAAAGTGATAAAAGAGGGAGCATATGAAGAGAGTTTAGCAAAGGTATTGTTTCTAAAGATGTAGGCAGATAAAGGGAAAACAATATAGAGTGAGGAAGCATGACAAATCTAACATCAGCGGGAAGCAGTTACCAACTCTACCCTTGAAAGAATAAGAAGAGGGAGTGATTTCCAGGACCTAAAAAGAACCTCAGCCATGAAAGGGTTGCCCCATAGGAGCTGGGGCCTTCATAGAGGGATGTAGCCAGGTCTACCACAGGCCACTGGGGAGAGAGTAGAGAAGTAATACAAGCACCTCACTGCCTCCTGCCCGCCAGTCTCGTCTTGTGCCTGCCGCCATTGGCCAAACCCAATCCAGAGACCAAGGAATCCAGTGAGTTCTTCCTAAACAGCAGCCTCCCAGAACACCAAGCCAAATGAAAAAGGATGGAGAATGGGTCCAAACAGCCAAACAGCTGAGAATTCCCAGCACATGGTTAAGTCCACCTTTCTGCTTACATCTCCCTGGCATCCAGGCATAACTGGAAAAATTCCACAGTCACATTGATCAGTCTCACCTAAGACTAAGATGGCAGATGTCAAGTGGGCCCACAACACTGTCCAATAGCCCTTCTATGTTAGCTAGTAAATTCACATTCTTACCACCCTGGAGGACCATGAGTCCCTTCCCCTCCTTATACCCACCTCACTGTCTTCACCTGATGTTTTACTAACAAAATAGAACCAACCAGAAAAAGAAATAATTCATTTTCCCACCAAATCTACCACCCCTTCCACATCTGTTCTCATCTCCTCTACCTTCCCTCCCATACCAAAGATGACCTGTCCCTCCTCCTGGCCAAGGCCAACATCCCCACTTATACACAGAATCCATCCTCTCGACTACTCAGAAATTTTGCTTCTAGAAATTAGCTACCTTCTCTCTCTCCTACATCATAAAACAAAACAAAATAATCCTTAAAAAAAAGCCCTTGCTTACACCCCCAGGCCCACTAGTCACCTTGTAATCCCATGACTGTGCTGAGCATACTAATTATGTATCTACTCTCCCATCATCTTGGGGAGCTCTTTCTCAAGATACCTGCATGGCTCACCCCTTCCCCTCATTCAGGTCTCTACTCATATGTAACTCAACCTCCTGACCACCCAACTAAAATAGACTCTGCTCCCACCCTGCCTTTCTCATCCTGTTAGCCTGATTAAGTTCTCTTTATAGCAATTATCACTATGTGAAAATACTCCGTGTGTTTAGTTATGTTTTCATTTTTCGTAGCTCCCACTAGAATCTATTTTTTAATGTTTTTTTTTTGATTGAAGTATAGTCGATTTACAATGTTGTGTTAGTTTCAGGTGTACAGCAAAATGATTCAGATATAGATAGATATAGATATATAGATGTAGAGACTCCCCTGGTGGTCCAGTGGTAAAGAATCCGCCTTCCAATGCAGGGGGATGCAGGTTCGATCTCTGGTCGGGAAACTAAGATCCCACATGCTGCAGGACAACTAAGCCACGACTACTGAGCCCACAACTACTGAGCATGTCACAGCTACGGAGCCTGCGCTCCTCAACTAGAGAGCCCAAGCGCCACAAACTACAGAGCCCACACTCTCTGGAGCCTGCTCCACAACTAAAGAGAGAAAAAACCTGCACGCCACAACTAGAAAGAAGCCCATGCGCCACAACGAAAGATCCCAGATGCCACAACAAAGATGCCACATGCGGCAACTAAGACCCGATGCAGCCAAAAATAAATAAATAAATAAATATTTTAAAAAATATAGATGTAGATATAGATATATAGATTCAGATATATATATATATATATTCTATTTCAGATTATTTTCCATTATAGGTTATTATAAGATATTGAATATAATTCCCTGTGCTATACAGTAGGAGCATGTTATTTACCTATTTTATATATAGTAGTGTGCATCTGTTAATCCCAAACTCCTAATTTATACCTCCCTGTTTCCCCTTTGGTAACCATAAGTTTGTTTTCTATGTCTGTGAGTCTATTTCTGTTTTGTAAATAAGTTCATTTGTATCACTTTTTTAGATTCCACATGCAAGTGATATCATATGATATTTGTCTTTCTCTGTCTGACTTACTTCACTTAGTATGATAATCTCTGGGTTCATCCATGTTGCTGCAAATGGCACTATTTAATTCTTTTTTATGGCTGAGTAATATTCCATTGTATATATGTACCACATCTTCTTTATCCACTCATCCGTTGATGGACATTTAGGTTGCTTCCATGTCTTGGCTTTTGTAAATAGTGCTGCTATGAACACTGGGGTGCATGTATCTTTTTGAATTAGAGTTTCTGTCTTTTCCAGATATATGCCTAGGAGTGGGATTGCTGGATCATATGATAACTCTATTTTTAGTTTTTTAATGAACCGCCATAGTGTTCTGCATAGTGGCTGCACCAATTTACATTCCCACCAACAGTGTAGGAGGGTTCATTTTTCTCCACACCCTCTCCAGCATTTATTATTCATAGACTTTTTGATGATGGCCATTCTGACTGGTGTGAGGTGATACCTCATTATAGTTTTGAATCGCATGTCTCTAATAATTAGCCATGTTAAGCATCTTTTCATGTGCCTGTTGGCCATCTATATGTCTTCTTTGGAGAAATGCCTATTTAGGTCTTCTGCCCATTTTTTGATTGGGTTTTCTCTTTTTCTGATACTGAGTTGTATGAACTATTTGTATATTTTGGAAATTAATCCCATGTCAATCAATAAATAAGTTCCATGAAGATCTTGTAGGTCTTGGTTACTACTATATCTCTAGTACCTGAGATAGTATCTGATATATGATAGACTTTTGATGGGAGCTGAGAAGGAAAAAGGAAAGGAGGGAGGAAAGATAAGTGGACTCAAGCACAGAGGCAAGTTGGTGAGATTATTTGCTTGCTGCTCCTGCAGAAACCAGGCTCCCAAGGTGAAATGGCTCAGGTCTCAGTAGCTTAGGGATGGGTCTTTTTACCCTAGTGATGGGTATAAGCAAATATAGGGAAATGGATGTGTATAGTGAAGATTCCAAAGTCCTATGTTTGATCCTGTTTATAGCACTTCTTTTTTTTAACTTATTTTTTATTTTATTTTATATGTATTTTTTATTGAAATATAGTTGATTCACAATATTGTGTTAGTTTCAGGTGTACAGCACAGTGATTCAGATATATATGTATATATATTCTTTTTCATTCTTTTCCCTTATAGGTTATTACAAAATATTTAGTATAGTTCCCTGTGCTATACTGTATGTCCTTGTTGGTTATCTATTTTATATATAGTAGCTGCTACTAGCACTTCTTAACTGTATCACTTTGGGCAAGGTCACTTTACCTCTCTGTGCTTCTATTTCTTTATCTGTAAATGAAGAAGGATCAAGGGAGGGGATAAATGCTGCAATGTTTCTGTGAATTTTAAAGCATTATGTAATTGCTTCTTCCAAACTATAGGATTCCACTGACAGTTTAAATTTTTCAACTCTGGCATTTTCCTCGTATTTTCAAATTAAACTGTTTCCTTGAAAAATATATGGCCAAGACCATCACCTATCATATAGGAAAATCACCCAGTAGAATCTCAGTATTTAACATATTATTTAATCTCTTCTTTCTGAATTATGAGCATTTTGATTCTGATGGTCTAGCAGAAGTGTAAAACTATATTTTTTAGCCCCAAATATTATACAGATAAACAAAGAGATAAAAAGATACATAGAGTAAGGCACTATGGTGGGACTGCCTAGTGGGGCATGGAGTTTAGGTTACAGAATCCTTGTTTTCCATCAGCTCCCAGAACTCTAAGGAATCCTGGGGCTCTCAGGACATGGTTTGAAATCCTCTGGTCTACACATTATCCATTTGTGTTCTTTGAACTCTAGGTCAGCCCTTTACAACCTGATATTTTCAAGGACTTGCAGAGGTCAGTGGAAACTGGAATTTCCCATATCTTAGAAAAATAAATACTAATAAAGGGAGTATCAAAGTGCCAACCATTAGACCGGGGGCTGCCAGGCTTTCCCCTCTGGACACTATGCTGCCCAGGCTCAGCCATTTACCCCTATAATAGAAATGTGTTTGCTGAACCCCAACTAGTAGCATATGATTTCATAGTTCATTAAACACCTTACAGTTAGTTGTACTCCAATATTCATTCTTCTATTATTTTTCAAAACAATAGAACCCAATATTTTTATCTAGATACATGACATAAAAGAGAGACTGTATTTCCAGCCTCCCTTGCAGCTATGCATGGCCATATAACCAAATTCTGGACCAGAGAACGTGAGTGGAAGTGATGTATTTAATGTCCAGGCTGTGGTCTTAAATGATGATCACCCTCTTCCCTCTTTCCTCCACCTGCTTACCTGGATCATGGAGGTAAGGAGCCATTTGGGATCATTCATATAAGGGCAACACCCTAAAGATGGAAGAAAACAAATAGGAGTTAGGTCTTTGGACAACCTTGTAGAACAGAGCTTTACGACAGCCCTGGACCTCCTGCTTCCAGACTATTATATAAAAGAAAAATAAAGTCTGTCTTATGTAAGTCCCTTTTGTTTAGGATCTCTGATTTATGTAGGTGAATGTTTATCCTAATTAATACAATAACCAAGGTCAGAATCAGGAGAGCATCACCTCAATCCCACGAGTCCTCCAGCCAAAAAAAATTCAGTCCTGAGATCATTCACCCAGCGCGTAATTGTAGGCCTGAGGCAACCCCTGGGAGCTAGCACCCTCTAGCATTCAAAATCTAACCACTACTTCTCACCTTAAGGGGAGGAGTCACTGGTAAATGCAGGTGCAGACAAATGTGCAACCCCAGCTCCCCTCTGTTCTATCTCTGCATGTTCTGCAGGGCCTGTGGAGGCTGTCCACTTCCAGAGCCAGTGGTCACGGCCAGGTCACAGTGCCCTACACTTGGGAAGGACCTTGGAATATGCTAAGCTCTGGTGAGAGAGACTTCTAAAGGTAGCAGCTGAAACAAACCAGGGCCCCTGTTTCTAACTATGCACAGCCCCTCTGCCAGCAAAAGGAGGGCTGTATCACTCCCCACTGCCGAGCTTACCCACCCAGCCCCAGCCCCAGCCCTGGGCCCCACTTCTCCAATACATCCTATCAGATCCTACCTCCAGAAGAGATTTGTTTCAGACAGGAGGTGACCAGGGTAATACAATACATTTTCATGAAATTTTAGCAAGTTTCAAAATAATTATGGCTTGTAAAAAGAATAGTTTTAAAAATCTTTGTAGCATTCTTTGATAACTTCTTATGTACCACGTGGTTTTCCCAGGATTGTCCATTTGTACATTTGAAATCTCAACCAGATGCCATACCTTAGAAGGATGGAAGGTGGAATGAAGTTCCCAAGTTGAACACAGAGACTGGTGACCAGCCACCTTTCCCTGCCTTGACTCACCCCTCCCTGCACCCTGCTCACTCCTCCCTATACCTTGTTCACCCTGGAAGATTACAGGATGTTAGAACTATAGGGAATTTTGGAGGTCATCTGATCTAGTGATTTTCCTTGCAGGAAAGTTACTCTTGATACAAATTTAATTTTATGTGGAATATTAAAGTTTAAGACAAATAAAAGCAGAAATTCACTAGAATATATTTATTTCGTGAGTTCAAATATGCTATACATATATGGTATATACACCTTGTATATATATAGTGTAAAGTATATCTCTGACAACTCTGAGATTGATTTGATGAATGTAAAAATTTGGAATAACCACAATCATATTGTCCTCAGCATCTGATTTTTATTTTATTTTGGTTTAGTTGCACAACACTTAGAGAATACTGATTCATCCGGCTAAGTAGTTGCAAGTGGTAATAGTCTTTGTGTTGTTTTGTTTTAAATCAACTTGCCTTACAGCTTGGGTTTCTGCTCAACTAAATTCATCCAGAAGCTTACAGGAAAAGTAGTAGGAAATATCTGTTTCAAAGTTGAATTGTTAGTAACACCTAATAAATTCTTGAGTTTCTAATGGTAAAGTCAGAAAGGAAGCATTCATTCTAGTTCTAATGTGATGTTTTCAAGATGTGAGAGAGTCAGTGGTGAGTGCACAAACAAGGCTTAAGCCATGGGGAGAACCAATGCAAATAAGCTTGAGCTGGCACTTAACAGAGCAGGTGCAAATGTACTGTGGTCATGAATGCACTTGTGCAATTTTATGTCAGTGGAGGCATGCAGCGGTCATGTCAGAATTTAAGAGAGACAAAGAGACAGACCAGTGCAGAATATCAACATCCCTCACCAAATATGTACATCCACAGGCAAGGTTTTATTGTGATGTTCATTCCAGATAAGTTAACCTAGCAGCGTATTTTTATATGCTGATGTTCTTAGATAAATATAAAATGTGAAATAAACCACATCTGAATGCGTGTTATTTTACTGCAGTGTTTTAAAACAGTTAAAATGTACTCTACAGGGGAAATTCAAATGAAAAGTTTGCAGAACTACTAAAACCCTTCCATGGAACCCTGGTCTGAAACCACTTATGAGGCCCACATAAGTATTCTAAGTCCAAACAGGTAAATTTAGTTCCCTGAGTGATTGTGGCAGGATCAAGACTAAGGCCTGGGTCTCTGACTCCCATTCTAGTGCTCTTTCCACCAGACTGCTCTATGCCCATCACATCTCCCATCCAATGGCATGTTCCAGACATGAGATCTAAATCCTGGTAGCCCAATGCAGGAAACCCATTTAGATGGGTGTGTGCCCAGGAGTGCCTAACTATGAGTATGAACTCTAAGGCTTTACATTCTCTAAAATTGGGGAAATTATAAACCCAAAATGTATGGTTTGGAATTGGGCCCTCTCTTCATTTATGAGGTGCTGGCCATGAGATGAGTAGGGTGAGACCGCATATCTCAGGGCAGGTGTTTTTTAGTCCACGGTTTTCTATGTTAGAATTTGATTTCCAAGCCAGTTGGTGAAGGTTATGGTACTTTCCATAAGGCATTGTATTCGTTTCCTAGGCCTGCCATAAGAAAGGATTGAATACCACAGACTGGATGCCTTAAACAATAGAAATATACTTTCTCACAGTTCTGGAGGCTGGAAGTCCTAGATCAAGGTGTGTGCAGGGGTGGTTTCTTCTGAGGCCTCTCTCGTTGGCTTGCAGATGGCCGCCTTCTCCCTCTGTCCTCACATGGTCTTTCCTCTTTGCATGTCTATCTCCTAATCTCTTCCTATAAGGACACCAATTATATAGAACTAGGACCTACCCATATGGCCTCATTTTACCTTAATTACATCTTTAAAAGTCCCATCTCCAAATACAGTCACATTCTGAGGTACGGGGAGTTAGGGCTTCAACATGTGAATTTGGGGGGATATGATTCAGCCCATAACAGCCATAATGGTCAGTTGGGGTTGTCAAGTTCCATTAAGGGGATCAGAGTATGAGGTCCAAGAGGGAAAAATCTGCCAGAGATTTGATCTCTCAATATTCCTCCTTTACCTCAATCTGGGCATGATCTTAGATGTTCCAAAGGAAAGGCTGAAACTGCATTCAAACCCCTCCTTAGTTTCTATTTCCATGCAGATTCAAAGACACACAGATTTGAAAATCTCAGGATATATTTTTGGTACTTTTACTTTCCTAATTTAGCACTCTAGACCTAAATATTAAAAAAAAAGAAAGCGTTGAAGATTAAGAAGGGTAGATTTTGGAGATTTCTAAACATCCAGAATACCTGCAGCTTGGACAGTGTGATAATCCATATAAACTTTACAATCTATGAAAATTTAGTCTTCTAAAATCAGTTTTGATGAACAAAACCTAATTTTGTTATTAAACAAAGGGCTTTTATAAGTGAATAAAAAGGATAAAGGATCCCATTATTAAAATAGGCAGAGGGCAATAACAGGTGTATATATAAAAAGAAATATGAATGGTTAATTTATACATAAATGGTGTTCAAGATCACTCGTTAATGAAATGCAAATGAGATTAAAATAAGATTCCATTTTCTACCCATCATTGACAGAAAGATTAAAATGTTTGATAATACGCAGTATTAGAGAAGGTATGAGAAAGTACACACTGTTGATAGATACATAATTTGGTAGGGACATTTTGCAGCATTTTTAATCCAGAATCAGCAGAAAAACTTCTAACATTTTCTTCATGAAAGAAAAGGTTTGTATCCGAACTGCTAAGATGTGCCTGGCCAGGGCTCCAGAATCATCTATCATTCAAAACCTGTCTCCCCTCACAAGTTTGGTCTCGATAGTTGACCATAAAAGAGAATTGTTGTGGCTGTGTATATTTATTTATAACATACGTCTTCCAAACTTTTAGATGTTCTTAGTGCCAAGTCAATAAAAAGAATCTTAGCTCTCCTATACTCATCCATAACCAAGTCTGGCAGTTCTTCCTTTCAAATTCCTCCAGGACGAGCCCTCCCCATGCCCACTGCCCCATTCCCACTGATTCACAGTGGTCCATTTTACACCAAGCTCTACTCTCCACCAATATAGCTGCCACTAACTCCCCTCTCTACCCACTGTACCTCAGGTTATTTCCTGCTTAAGAACTTTCAATGGCTACCCATTACCAATTTCATCTCTTTCAAAAATTCTCAAGGGATTCAATTCAGTGATATGAGCCCTCCAAATATTATTTCCTATCATTTCTTTCAATAAACCTTCCAATCTAATTAGTCATATCTCTCTTTACCCAAACTTCGTGCTCCTCTTCATTTCTGTGCCTTTGATCCTATGGTTACCCCCACCTGTAATTTCTTCTCTCCTGCCTTCCTAAATGCTATTTCTCTTCCAATATCTAAAAATGAATTGTTTGATTTTACTGAGTATTACTTAGTGTTTTTATGATCCATGATTTCCCATGGCAAAGATCACAAAGCCTTCCATTCAATCAAACATTCACTAAATTGTTCTCTCACTTGGACACCTGTGATATACTAAACGTTCTGATAGAAACTTGTGATACAGAGATCAACGCAATGCAACCCAGCCAGACAAAGTGGAAGGAAGACACTCCAGGCAGGAGGAACAGCATGAACAAAGGCACGCAGCTATGGGTGTGGCTTATGCAGAAAATAACATCTGAAGAAGATTCATGGTGGAGTGGGTCAGAGGGAGATGACTCCATTTTTACACGGTGTCTGTACATGTTCCTCAAGTTGCTGCAATAGGCATATTGGCACACATCAGAGGAAAAGGCTTTAATTAAAGTGTGAGGTCCCAGGATTAGGCGCTCAGAGGATTCCTCCAGCTCCATCTTTCTGTGGTTTCAGGTGGGAAGGGTACTTATAGATTTCCTTCAATCATTAATGTGGCTCTAAGATTTAATTTTTTAAAAAAAAAATCAGGAGTTATTTATATGAAGGGTAAGACTCTAGCAAGGCAGGACCAATCACG
Organism: Balaenoptera acutorostrata; assembly: GCF_949987535.1. NCBI lineage: Eukaryota > Metazoa > Chordata > Mammalia > Artiodactyla > Balaenopteridae > Balaenoptera > Balaenoptera acutorostrata. The sequence continues at coordinate 35,930,550 of NC_080075.1, read as the reverse complement.
AGCTGGGACTGAGGATGGGGAAGGCAGGGGAGGTCTGGGAGGCAGAGTCAGCTAGGCAGATGTGGGATAGAAGTTTTATTCTGTGTGGTGCCTTCAGGAGGTTTCAAAGCTTTATGCAGGCACTGTTGACTGTGTAATTTGCCAATTCCTATGCCCCTGCCGTGAAGCAGGCCCCCAAAGTACCGGTCCAACCTACTGTGGCCTCTGGTCCAGGGCTTAAAAGATGCAGAAAGGGATAAGATTAAGTGTCACTGGGTCTGATCCATTCCACCCAGATTTGTAGAAATGTAATTTACATTTCCACGTACATCTTTGCCCTCCAGGGCCAAGAAATTTCCAACTCTGCCTTCCCAAAAGCTAGGCCTTCAATGCCCCAAATATGACAGTTTATAAAGTAATCACCATGCTTTTTTTTTTTCTCATTCTATCTGTTTTGCCTTTGAATTTAGGCTCTATGACTTCAAAACTATCAGTTCCATCTTCCTCTCCTTTTAGCTGGTCTTGATCCTTTTTTCCTGTCTTAACTGTTAAAAATCATATTTTCAGGGTCACAGAAAGGCTCGGTAATATATTTCAACCACATAATTCACAGAAATATCTGCCAGGCAGCTCGAATTTTCAACAACCCAAACTAACCCAAATTTACATTTTAGGAGAACATTAAACTACTAGAGAAAATGTTATCTCTACACTGAGTTTTTCAGATGTTTTCTAAGGCCATGCATCCAAGGCAATGTGCAAATCTAGACTAGTCCCTTCTTTCATTGGAGATCTTCTCCTCAATAGCAAACGCCATTAATAATGCTTCTCACTGGGATAAAAAAGAACATCTTTTCCACTATGACACAGATCTCTGAAACTAGAAATATTCAAACCTCAATAACAACAAAAGATTTCCCAACTTCATATTTCCTTTTTTTCTATTGTTGTTCCCGGTAGTAAAACAAAACAAACACACAAACAAAAAACACTGGGATCACTTGACTGCATTTGTTTTCTTCCTGAAAGCATTCTTCCAGAGACATAGGTGTTCCCGTTGTCACTGTCCTTTTTCCTGACTGCAGCCTGGTGTCTGGATAAATAATGACAAAAAAGGAGCTAGAGAAATCGCAGAGTATCTGCTCAACATGGTCTAAGCCCTCGGCAGCTGTTGCTTGATTGGCCTTGGATGGAGTGGGGGACTCAATCCCTACCTCATTTCAGTTTTTAGTGAAATTCTTTGGATAAGGACAAAAAAATCAAGTGAAACAGCAAATTGGAGACAGCCTAGAGCAGGAATGGAGCATTCCCATACTAGAGCATATTTACGCTCTAGGGAGAAAAGAGACCCAGACAACATAAATTCAGAAATCCATGAGCCCTGGGAATAAATCTCACGGTCATTGGCCTCTTCACTGTCTTTGAGTCAGTAGTAGCTGCAACCTGCAAGACACCTTTTAAAGCTGCACCTAATCCAGCTCTCCTGAGGTTTGGGGCTCACAGTTTACTCTTGGAGAAATCAAAGACCTTTAGATGGCTAAGGTGAAATAGATGATCACTGCCCTCCAGCTCTATGGGGGTAGCCAAGCACCCTGTTCTGAACTTTATTAAAGCATTCATCACACCGTTGTAATTAATGTTTACATCTCTCTCTCCCACTGGACTGAGAGCTCCCCAAGGGCAGGAATCATATCTCATCCATCTGTCTATTCACAGGGCCTAGCTCTGTTCCTGACACAAAGAAGACTCCCTACAAATGTTTGCTGGTGGATGGATGGATGGATGGATGGATGGATGGAAGGAAGGATAGATGGATAGTTGAAGGAATTGGTCCTGGAGTTTAAAAAAAGAAAAAAAACGCTGAAACAAACATACAAGAACAAAACACAAGCAAACAAACAAAAAACCCTATCCCCTATCTTTGCTTGTAAAAGGAAATCCTTGCACTACGCTAAAATCTGTACTGAAGGACATTTTCTTGGGTAGCTTTTTCAAATACTATTCAAATAATGTCACTCCAAATCTTTCTGCTTTCTCTTTGGAGGAAAATTACTTTAATTAATTGTCCAACATGTTCCAAATATTTTCAGACAAGATTCTGGGTGATCAGCGATTATTGGAAAGGCAGAAATCACTTTCCCCTTCAGTGTCAGGATGGCCAACAGCATCCAGCAAACATGACCCCGTAACAGGAAGAAGGAGGCAGCAAAGTGAATGGGGGAGAGGACAATCTTGGGGGTTTAGCTGGTTAGTCTCTGTGCCAGTTACCACCATACCACCCCTGGCACCTTGACTCAAGGGAGTTCCCCAGGCTCTATCAACTCTGATCTGCCTCTCGCACCCAGTAATTTATACAAACAACTCTTTACCCCATGAGAATAAAGCTGTAGGAAAGTCTAAGCACCTTTAAAAATCATATGGCAATCCTGCTTTAAACCAAGGATAATGATTTAACCTAAAGTAGAGCCAGAAGTTAGTGCTGGTTACTACTAGTTTAATCCCTCGTGGACACTTTTTCCTGTACCCCCTTTTCTTTCCTAAGTATCTACCTCTTCGTTTCCCTTCAACCCATCTACTTCATTCCTTCCCCCATGACCTATACTTCAGCCCCGTCATTGGAACCTACAGTCCCCATAGACCTTATTTAACCCCACTAATGGCCCTGAGAACTAAAAAGAGTTCTGACCTTTGGTCTAGGCACATAAATATTCATTGCTATTTATTTCCACTGCACTTTTCTAAAGGGTTTCTCATGTTTCACTGTAGCCAGATATATTCCATGAATCCCAAGAAACCCAAGAGACATGAACCCAGATGGGCCAAAATATCAACACAGCTCCCCAAACCCTCTCAAAGCCTACGTTCATCACCTCCCAACCCTTGCATAGGGACCCTCAGATACCATAATTAGAGGGAAAATGTGGTTCCTATTAAAGAGAACTGCTGTCTCATATTTTGGAAAGTTGTTTTTCCTTCTTCTTTTTTCCCAATTTCAAATTAAATATGCACTTTTGTGGAAAAAAAAAACAAGGCCCTTTCCATGTGAGGAGAGAGGAAGAACACGGTGGCATTACTGACCTGCCTGTGAGCTCACCCATCATCTGCATGGCCTCATGGCTAATGAGAAGGGGACAGGAGACATGGGAGGTCTCATTGTGCTTTATTAGAAACACATCTGTGCAAATGGCAAGCTGGGAACATGTCTTCTATCTCCTCCACTGGGAAAATAGAAAAGGAACTCCCCATGCTCTCATTTAAGTTTCATGTATATCTTAGAAAATTATGGATCTTTTGACAACTAAAGTATAGAAAATGGAATCTGAAGAGACAGCCTGGACTTATAGGAGGCTGTTATTTTTATGATTGCTGAGTGTTATCTATTCAAATTTCCAGTGAATAAGGTTTCCATCACAGCATCAAGGGTGACAGTCTCTCCCATCAGCTTCTGTCTCAGGCCATTTTGTGTTTCCTCTCTGGAGTCTGATTTGTAATCAAACAACCAATAATACAGGCAGATAGAAGGGAAAAAATTGAGAGGGGAGGGAAGGGGAATATCTTAACGTTTTCTAACGTTTCTAAACTAAATAAAGTTCCAAGCTACCCAGGAAACCTTTTCAACCGCTCCATGAAATCAGACTCCTTCTGCACTAAAGCCAGTTCAACACCATTTAGCATTTAATTGTTCTCTAAGTGCTTGGCATCTGGGTGCCTTATCTTCCCAACCACACGGAAGGCTCACTCAGGATGGAGACCATGTTTACATTTCCAGCAGAGAGCTTGTGTGACCCAGCACAAGGTCAAGGCATGTCTGTTGATTGATGGCAAAGTGTGCCTCTTTTGACTTCACTTAGTAAAACAAGATTGGCCAGAAATGATCAAAGCAATGTATCTTATATTCAAGATCAAATTCCAGTGCCCATACTAAATAAGAAGTTTAATGAGAAAGTGCATATTGGAAGACCACAAGGGAATATGACCATCAGAAAACTAGGGTTTTGGATAGATCGTATAGTCCCTTTGAGCTCTTATATTTTTGTGCGTACTGTCAACATTTGAGAATTTAATATAGTTCAGAGTTGTCATGTTATTTCATTTATGTTTCGCCAGATTATAACTTGATCCCCAACTTTAAAGCCATACTTTGGAATAAATGCATTTGGGATGATTTTGGAACAGGACCAAGAATGTTGGAATTATATGCAAACAAATCAGAAAAATAACCAGAGGAGTTTTAAGTCACTGGCCTGATTCAGCTTTAAACGTTAGTGAGAACATGGTGGGAGATTTAGACCCCAAGAGCCCATAGGCGGCAGCATAGAGTGGATGTAAAAGGACAGCTCAGTGTCTAGAAAAGCTGCCCATTTATAGCACCTTTACCTCCTCACACCACACCTAGCAGAGACTTAGTGGAGAGCTACATGCAAATATAGGGATAGACCCAAGAAAGAGCCAGGTAGGAAGCAGAGTCTAAGTTTTACAGCACAAAGACTAATACCTCTGGAGAGATTGAGAAGAAATCAAGTTGAAATAAAAAAATTAATGATCGCTAGTGGTTACAGCAAGCCAAGGGTCTGAAACCAAAAGAGCAGAAAGATACTGTATTAGTTTGCTAGGGCTGCTGTAACAAAGCACTACAAACTGTGTGGCTTATACAACAGAAATGTATTGCCTCACAATTCTGGAGGCTGAAGATCAAGGTGAAGTCTGAGACCGAGGTTGGCTCCTTCTGAGGGCTGTGAGAGAGAATCCTGTTTGTGCCTCTTTCCTAGCTTCTGGTGGTTTGCTGGCGAACTTTGATGTTCCTCGGCTTGTAGAAGCATCATTCTGACCTCTGCCTTCATCTGTGTATGATGGTCTTCCTAGGCATCTGTCATCCTTGTGTCCAGATTTCCCCCGTTTATAAGGATATCAGTTGGATTGAATTACAGCTCACCTGATGACCTCATTTTAATTTGATTATGTCAGTAAAGATCCCATCTCTAAATAAGGTCACATTCTGAGGTACTGGAGTTAGGACTACAACATATATTTTGATGGGGAGTGGGGAATGGAGAAAGATACAGTTCAACTCATACCTGACAGAAATTAAAAAGCAAGGATCAGTGGTCAGGAGGGCATTGGTCTAGAGCCCAGTAGCTCTGGTAGAAAAAACTCAGAACCAATAATAATTGAAACCATGGTCTGGAACTATGCAAGAGTTCCTTAAATGTTCTTCCTGTCTTCAGTCTCTCCCCCTTTCCATCTACCTTCAGTAATGCTGCTAGGTTTCTTACTGCACATAGAGATGATTGTGGCCACCCCTACACTCAGAACCACCCATGACTACCCACTGTTGCTGTTAAAGTATAGACTGTAAGTCGATTTGAAGGGCGAACTCTCCTCATTTGGCACCTTAGAAAGTTCAGGCCCAGAAAGAACAAAAGACTTGGCCAATTTCTCATTTGCCAAATGAGGGATCACTCAAATCTCAACTCCTGCCCCTAGTCTGCCCTGCTCCTTGAGTCCTGATTAAAAGGAAACTCTAACTCAGATTGGTCAAACTCACACAGCGAAATTAGGTAATCACAGAGCAGACTATGTCTCCTCTTTAGTCCAGAAATATTCCCTAGGTTGGAGCTAGGCAGTGTGGAACAAACAAAGGTGCAGCAGCCAGAAACCCTCTTCCTGGCCTCAGGAAGAACTATACCAACTATACGTTGGTAGTTACATTTCCCTCTGGGAAACTGCCTCCAGGGGGTCTTCCCAGGCTGGACAAGAGCAGGTGAGACACAGATGGGCAGGAGGGGGGAATAACACTGATGGAGTCAGTCACGTCAACGGGACATCCCTGTTGGGCCCTAAGTGAAAATCCTCACCAAGAGAATCACCACCCTTTGGATGGGGCCAAATGGTACACATCTTGCACCAAGAGCCAAGCCAAGGCTGATCCCATTCAGGTTTCTGCCCCGGCCTCCCCAGAGCATTTATCTCAGTGTCCCACACTCAGGGAGGAGGGTCTTGATAAAATGCTGGTTGGTTTTCTTCCTTGGCCCCCTCACCTCTCCTTTCACACTTACTTTCTTCCTCTGTCTTTGCCTCCACCTGCCATATTTCTTGAACCAAATATCAGGACACTCAGTCTGGTTAGCATTATTTCTGATGAGTTGATTCATTCCCACCAAAAATCTCACTCAAGTGGAGGCTTTCATCACACTTAATTAACATAATTAGTGGCTTGACCTTGATGACCAGAAAAGAGAAAAACAATCAGAAGCTGAGTAGAAGTCTGGTTTCAAGGATGGATGCCATTTTCTTGTATGTACAATGAAGTCTCTTGAACCCAAAGTACAGCCTTATAATGTAGACAATGCGCTAGCAGGACCAGTCCAGAGTAAACTCCAGGACAGCTGCCAGCGCCTACCCTGCTTTAGGGTGAAATCCAGCTAAAGGTCCATAAATGCATCTGTTTTCAATTCACATGCACCGTGAAGGGGAAGGCATCACGGAAGACAAAGGCGACTCCGTCCCGCTGGCTGCACTCCGACGCGGTCCCCATTCGGAGGCCGATAATTAGGCTGGCTAAATCTTTTAATCTCAAAATTGGAAAACATGACTTTGCATGGCTCTGTAAATGTTAATGACCAATAAAACCAGCTGTAGCACCACATTTGGTTCAGTTTATTAACGTGCTATTTTAGATGAGCTGAAGTAAAAAGAGATTCCATTATCCAACTTGAGACGCCTCCCCTGTGTGCAGACTTAGACAATGCTTTTACCCTACCAGAAACCCAGATTCTCAATCTGCCCTTTTCCTTTTAGGGCTAAGTTTTGTTGTTGTTTTGGTTTGGTTTGGTTCGGTTTGGTTTGGTTGGTTGGTTTTGGGCTGTGTGCGTGTGTGCGCATGTGTGTGCGTATGTGTGTGCTTATGTGTGTGTGTGTGTGTGTGTGTGTGTGTGGAGCATGATTCTGGCTAAGAAGCAATTAAGTAAAGATGAGCAGTCCTTAGGGGCCAAGATAACTGCAACTCATCTCCAACCCTCACAATCATCGCTTCCCAGAACTCAGACGTCTTCCTCTACTTCTTGCTCAAAGATCTACATTTTTCAATCATGAAGATCAATCCTGTACCAGTGGGCTTGACCCACGGCAGAAACAAATAACTGTCCCACTAACAGACATCCAGGGACTGCACATTTAAAAACCCAATCAATGGTTGCCTCAGCAAACGCTTAGGAAGCACTTACTCTGTCAGGCATGGGGTACAGAGCAATTCAATGAAGTAAGAACAATCCATTTATGCTTTCATTCAGCAACTACCTAAAGCCCTAGTATATGCCAAGCACTGCTCCAGATGCTAGAGATACGGAACAGAACAAGTCAGACCACCCTCTGCCCCCACGGAGCTTATTTTGAGTCAGTGAGACAGATCACAGATAAACACATAAACACTTAATAGAATGTTAGGTAGTAGGAGGTGTCATGAAAAACATAATAAAGCCAGATGAGAAGGTAGACAGCGATGGGATTGCTACCGTAGATGGGAAAGCTGAGAAACAGACTAGAGTAAGCCATGTTCTTGCAGAGGGAAAACGTACAAGAGGCAAGCGGGTGAGCGTTGTCAGCTAATGACAATAGGGCCATATCGATTAGGCCCTTGTAGGCCACTGAAGAGTTCGTGAGAGAAGAGTTTTATGATCTGATTTATACTATAAAAGAACCACTTGGCTGCTGGCTGGAAAAAGGACCACTGGAATTCAAGAGGGGAGTGGGAGAAGGGACAGGGATAGAAGCAGGCAGACCAATTAAGAAGCTACCGCGATCATCTCTAGACAAGAGATATGATGGCGGCTTAGCCAAGGTTGGAAGTGAGGGAGGGGGTCCTAAATGGCTGGATTCAGGATACCTTCCCATCAGTGGGATCTGATGATGGATTTGAAGTAGGAATTTTTTAAAAAAGGAGACGAGGCTGATTTCAGGTTTAGCAATGATAGAGGGACTTTTAGTTCATAAGACACTTTCACATATATTATCTCATTTAAGATTCACAAGGACCTTGCTTCTCAAAGTGTGACAAGAAGACGAGCATCATCAACATCACCTGGGGGCTTCCCTGGTGGCGCAGTGGTTAAGAATCCGCCTGCCAATGCAGGGGACACGGGTTCGAGCCCTGGTCCCGGAAGATCCCACATGCCACAGAGCAGCTAGGCCCGTGCACCACAACTACTGAGCCTGCGTTCTAGAGCCCGCGAGCCACAACTACTGAGCCCACGTGCCACAACTACTGAAGCCCGTGTGCCTAGAGCCCGTGCTCCACAGCAAGAGAAGCCACCACAATGAGAAGCCCGCGCACCGCAACGAAGAGTAGCCCCCGCTCGCCGCAACTAAAGAAAGCCCGCACGCAGCAACAAAGACCCAATGCAGCCAAAAATAAAATAAATAAATTTATTAAAAAAAAAAAACAAAAAACCATCACCTGGGAGCCTGTTAGAAATACAGAATCTCAGGCTCACTTCAGATCTAGAGTAATCCGTATACACGTTAAAATTTGAAAAGCACTGATCTGAGTGGAGGAAATGAATGGTGATGATGGAGATGTTGAGGAGGAGGAAGAGGGTAAAGCAGGCTCCTAGAGATTAAATAATTTACTAAAGACACACAGGATTGTGGGATTATGACTGCAAGCCCTGTGCTCTTTCCATCACTCCATGTTTTTGAGATGTAATTCCTTCCCCCGGAGGAATTCACATTGCACCGTGAATGTGGGTGTGAACGTGGGAGGGCTTACAGCCTATCAGGGAACCAGAACCCACGCTAGGTAACAATTATTGTCTGAAACATCATAGTTTCATTGGAGGTCACGATTTAGGGAATCACAGGACAGGCTTCAGAGAGGAGACTGAATCATCTTGGTCGTGAAAGTGAGTAGAATTTAGATAAGGAAGAGAGCAGAGATTGTGTGTGTGTGTGTGTGTGTGTGTGTGTGTAGGGGGGAGTCACCGTGAAGAGGAGAGCCACTTGAACAAAGCGCAGAGCTCCTCCTGACACTGAAAAATCACCCTCCCCATCACATTCTGCCTACCAGACATATTGATCCTGAACTAATCAAGTAGAAAGAGTCACTGGGGAAAAAATAACAGGCTGAAAAAAATAACTCCCCCTCACATGATTACCGCTCCAGGAAGAGTGAGCTCTGCCCAGCTGATGGCAAATTTGCCAAAGGGCACGGTGGCCACGCAGGGCAGGAGGGAGGGGCGAGGATGTAGGAGGGCAAGCACCCAACGGAGATGAACCGGGTGCCTGCCGCTGTTTGGTTTTAACCTGTATCCACTGTGCGTCTCCAGTGTAACATCTGGGCTCAGTGCAGACCTGATTTAATAATGTGTTGGGAGTTGGCATTTGCTGCAATCCCGCAGCAGCAGTAAATTGCGGCAGGGAAGATGTGTACCAGACCTCTGCTGCCCCTTTTTTCTACTTAGAAAGGCACATGAATATTTAATAGAAGAAAAATAATTCATGCAGATTTGAAAGCAAAATCCATGAAAAGGCACATTTAAAAAGCTGGGGGGAAATGGGTCTGTTTCAGGAACGCTGGATTCTCCCCCTAAACGAAAGAAAGCTGGTGATTTATGCCCACAGAGGCAACCTAGGCAAATTTCACCCACCTGCTTCCTCCTGTATTTTGGTTCTATGGCTATAAACATCCCCTAACTTCCCACCCAGGCCTTGTGTTCCTGCCTCCTTAGTATAGTGCTGGAAATTCGCCAGCAAAGGCAGGACCTGATGGTCAGAGTATCGGACGGGGAGTTGGGGGAAGAGCTGAGACTTCCTGTGTCATAAACATTTCTTAGGACAATTTTGGGGCCTGGGCTTAGGGGCCCCATTTCTGTTAACTACAGAACAGGTGTAAGAAAGCAGTTTTCTTGGGGTCCCTTAGGAAAGAACTGTATACAGTGGTACTGATCTGGGTGGGAAACAACATAACTTCATCCAAGGCAGCTGAGAGAGAGAGAAGACAAGGCTCAGACCATTCTCATCCTCCTTTGGGTAGCTTTCTTCCTGAGGATTCCAGGTGGCCAGTGCCCTCTTGCTGTGCTTTCAACCTGCCCTTGACATTGTGACAGCCCATAGAAAGAAGATCTATGCCTAGGGCCTTCCCATCCTCCCTGCTCTTGTCAAAACTTACCAGTTTTATATCTTCTCACTACATCCCAGACTGGCAGTTGCCAGCTCATCTGTCCTGTGTGTTCATCAGCTTATTGGTGTCACATCCAAGGAAGCACATTGGTACTTTACCAAGAGTCCTTTAGAAGTCAGGCCTTACTTTTAAAGACTGGCCCAACATATATCTGGACAAAAATATAATTCAAAAAGATACATGCACCCCTATGTTCATAGCAACACCATTCACAATAGCCAGGACATGGAAACAACCTAAATGTCCACCAACAGATGAATGGATAAAGAAGATGTGGTGTATATATACAATGGAATATTACTCAGCCATAAAAAAGAACAAAATCATGCCATTTGCAGCAACAGGATGGACCTAGAGATTATCATACTAAGTGAAGTAAGTCAGAAAGAGAAAGACAAATATCATATGATATCACTTATATGTGGAATCTAAAAAAATGATACAAATGAACATATCTATGAAACAGAAACAGACTCACAGACATAGAGAACAGACATGTGGTTGCCAAGGGGGAGGGGGGTGGGAGAGGGAAGGATTGGGAGTTTGCGATTAGCAGATGCAAACTATTCTATATAGAATGGATAAACAACAAGTTCCCACTGTATAGTACAGGGAACTATTATTCAATATCCTGTGATTAAACCATAATGGAAAAGAATATAAAAAAGAATATATATATATATATATATATATATATGGATTGGAATCACTTTGCTGTACAGCAGAAATTAACACAACATTATAAATAAACTATACGTCAATTAAAAAATATTTAAAAAAAGAAAAAAAGACTGGCCCTAAAAGGGTGACTTGCAGGTGCAGTAGCACGTTACGTTGGCAGGGGCACATGTCAGAGCTTTTGTGTCCCTTAAATTACACCATGTAGAGGGGCCTGGCCCTGCTTCCTTGAAGCATGTCCTATAATACACTGAGGTGAATTTCAACCAAGGACCCCCCCACCCAATCACCTCTCATTTCACATTAGCCAGCAGGGTGGGTTCTGGTCCCTCTGCCACACCAGTGTCTCTTCTCTCTGCATCCTATAAATTACTTCCAACAGAACTTCCACTTCTACATCTTGGGCCTTAACGCCCCTCAGCCCATGACACGTGCCAACTTGCTTTGACGATGAGAGGACAAGGGAATTTTGGAAGCAGACAGGTGGGCCTGGCCTGCCCCTTTGAGACAGAGAGCAAATCCCCCAAGCAGAGGGCAAAAACAGCCCCACGGGCACGGGTAATGTAATGGTTAGTCCTTTCCCAAGCCCATAGGGGTAATTCCCAAGCCACATCACAGGTTTTCATTTAGCCCAAATTTGCCTCATTTCCTCTAAAATCATTACCACCATGATTTAATGTTCAGGGCTGAGACCAACACATCTTCTCCTCTCTCCCTTTCTTACCACGAGCTGCCCTCCCCTGAGGATGTAATGGAGACTTCAGCATGGCAGGCCAGTGCCATTTAATAAATGCAAAGCAACCTGGTCTTACAGGGCAAATATGTGATGACATTTTTTCCATGTTAAAGTAATTTTTGTGAGGAAGGGACCCTGGACTTTTTTTTTCTATGAATAGGCCCAATATAAGCTGCACCTGACCAAGAATCATTTTAGAATTGTTCTTCCCTGAGCTTTCTACTTAGCAAATATTTCCTGTTGCTAAATCACCCGAAGCTACATTTTATGTCACTGTGAATTTGCTCGGAATAACTTCTATCCACTTCCTTGGATTCTACTTGGAAAGGTCCCTCAGCAAAGATTTTGGCTGTTGAAGAGATTTTTGTTGTTTGTTGATGTTGAGGTTGTTGTTTTAAATCTAGGAAGATGTTGAGGGAAATGACTTGGGGAGGTAGGGTAGGGTTTAGAAGAAGAAGGAAAAGGCAGAATCCCTAGGAGTTTCTGCCACTAAGGCAAAACTTATTTAGACTTTGCTTTTTTTCTTAAAACCAACAGGAAAGAAAGAATTGTGCTCAGAGGGTGGGCTGTTCTCCAGCTAGAGGTTCAGTGGAACAATTTGCAGAGAGACTGGGTCAGCTCAGCCTGTCTCTGCCTCCAAGAAAAATACTCAGGAGAAAGCTCCTGCTTCTCTAGGGGGCCATATCAGCAGGTAACCACGGATGGAAACAGAGTATTAATTATCCCTTCCTGTGTTTTATATTTTCCTATTTAACAACCATTGGAAAGCCAGACATTGATAAAAATGACAGGGAATATTCTTAGTCAATTAAATCTCCACAATGTCAGGCCTAACATCTGTTCTATGAACCCCGCAGAAATATATGGCGTTAATATTTAATTTAAAAAAATAGCCTTGGTTTGGACTCAACAGCCATTCCACACTATTCTCCCAGGACAATCACTTCAGATCTTATAACCTTACAGAATTTAAATACATATGGCTCTCCCCAGCCGTCCTTCTCATCAGCATTCAGAGGAAGCTTTGCTTTTCCTCTTACTGGACCACACACCTTCCAATCCTACTGCGTTCCCCACCGGTTTCTGCCCAATGAAGGCAGCTGTCACAGGATTGACCTTGGACCACACTCACCTAAATGGAAAGACATCACATGAGGAGACAGCAAGCTCTGTATTCTAGAGCTCAGCCCCACCAGCTGCCCCTTGTCCCTGTGGGCCCCAGTGCTCAGTTGTCTCCCTCTGTGAAAGGCTGAGTTCACCAGGGTATCTCTTCAGCTGCCATTTTCTTCTCTATCCAAGCCAGCAGGAAGTGGCCTCCAAATGGTTCCAATGTACCTGGGCACCTGTCACCCATGTGCTTTCCCTGCTCTAGGGAATCTCCATTGCCATTTCCCTTCAGTATCTATAGTACCTTAAGTGGGGCCCTAAGAAAAACCCATTGTGTAGACTCTTACCTCTCTCCTTCAACACTGCCATCACCTTTTCCTTTTTTCTTTCTTACCTGGAATTTTATATACAGTGGGTGACCATAGTGTCAGCCCATGTTACTCATGGCAGCCCCAGAATTTTCAGATGAAAAACCCCACTTCCCAGAATGAGTACAAGTATCCACCCTTTTTCCCAACAGGCCTGTAGGGAAATCACTTTCTCCAGAAACTGTAGTTTTTTCTCCCTTTCCAGTCAATCCTATTTCCTAGAAGCTCCTCCATAGACTCAACCCAAGTTTAGGAGAGTGGGATGGGAATTGTCAAGGCCATCCTTTTGGAACAAAAACAAAGCTTCTTTACACAAAGCCTGCCTGGGCAGAGAGAAGGAGGGGCAAGGTCCACACCTGGCTGGAGGTTAGAGCAGCTGAGGAGATGGAAACAACGCTACCCTAGGTTCAGATCTCACAAGAGGGCTTGTGGTCATGGCCTAAGTCTCACTCCTCTTCCCTCCTGGGTTCTCAGCAACTAAGCCAATCTACTCAAGGATCATAAGTGAAAGGGGATGCCAAGGCATTCATTTTATTAATATCCAAACAAATGCTGAATCAGCCCCAAAGTCTGGGTTCTCTGATAAAGCTTGTGGGGAGAGCCAGCTTCCTTCTCCAACTTCAAATCTAGTCCTTGGGACCCGTGTGTAAGAACAGTCTAGAGAACCTATCCTAACACATGGCCCAGTAGTAGGCAGAGATGCCAAAGCCTAGAGTGAAGATCTTGTTTAGTCTGATGATCACGTGGAGACGGGAAGTACGAGTACCCACCGGCTCTGGACACAGGCAGAGGCACCAGGCCACACTGAGCAATGACCTTTCATATAGCGCCGTGGATGGCAGCCTCTCAGCAACCCAATTAATGACCTCAACCCTCGGGGAGGAGAAAATGGAGTGGGGGAAATCCAAAGTGTTCACTCTCAAACTGCCTGTTTATACAGAATGGGGAAGAAGTCTCTTTAGGAGAAATGTGAGGAGGAGGAGAAGAGACCTACTTGGATATGATTTGAAGAAAGACAGATAGCTGGTGGGAAGCAGCCGCATAGCACAGGGAGATCAGCTCGGTGCTTTGTGACCACCTAGAGGGGTGAGATAGGGAGGGTTGGAGGGAGACGCAAGAGGGAGGAGATATAGGGATATATGTATATGTATAGCTGATTCACTTTGTTATAAAGCAGAAACTAACACACCATTGTAGAGCAATTATACTCCAATAAAGATGTTAAAAAATAAATAAATAAATAAATAATAAAAATAAAAGAATACTGTAAACAAAAAACAAAAAACAAAAAAAGAAAGACAGGCCCCAGAATTCCCGGGGTCGATTAAGTCTTGGTTAGAAGGAAAGAGGCTCTCCAAGTCTTGGTATGACACTGGGGGAACAGTCCCAAGGAGAAGGAACCAGTCTCTGTACAATCTAAGAAAATTCTGGAGCCATAATCCACTTTACCTGAAAGAGAAAGAGAGAGGGGGCGCTGAGAGAAGCCACACTCTAGAATGGACCTGTCCCCGACTCTGCCTCCTTCCGCAAGCCCTCTGTTAGTGAGGAAGCATTGGGTAAAGGAGAGGATCATGGGAATCCTTCATCTTCATTCCAAGAGTGGTAACAACACTTGGGAAGTACGATGAAAGCCTAATTCTAGCCACAGTTCAGGAAGATTCTAGTGATGGAGATAGCACCCCAGAAAATAGAATAAACTCTTTCCTTTCACACAAAAATCCAAAAACAGGCTCTGGGATAAAAGGATAAAATATATTCTGAGCTTATATAGTACATGGGATTACAACTCACTTTATTATACTGTACAGATAAATGAAAATTAGCCAAACAAATGTCAAGTGCAGAAAAGTGTTTGCTTCCGTTCCTTGAATTTTGACAAATAAATTTTCAGAGTCATCATTTATAAGTGGCATCTTTCGCAGTGATAGCACTGGACTATATTGAAAACAGAGCATCAGTGGAAATAAAGATTATTTGAAAGACTTAAACCCTTGACAGTCTCAGTCTACTCCTTGGGATACTCCGATGTTGATGTCTCATGCATTCTTTTGTCTTGTCCCATAAAATGGAGAGTATCTAGATTTAACAGGATTTTGCTCTCTCCCTCATATTTCAACACAACAATAGAAAATCCATCCCAAATTATCCCAGAAGGTCCAGTAGGTACAGAGCTGCCAACACAAGGGCTTGGCATCTTAATGTAGGTCTGGCACCATTTTGTAGCAGATGAGTTTCTGAAGTTAACATCAAAATCAGCTTTGTCAAGTTCCATTTTCCCATTGTCGTAAAGTATTTAACACCAATAATGCTTTATCTTAGTTTCAGGTTTTATTTTCCACAGGGTCCTAAATCTTTAGCCTCAAGTTCTCCAGCCACAGCCTCTCCCAACCAAGAAGTTAAGGATCCTTAGACACTCGTAATAGCTGACATTATTGAGTATTCACTGGGTCTGAGTCATTTTACTTCATTCATTTAATACCCTGTCTGATGAAGGCACAGGTATTGTTCCCATTTTGCAGATGAGGAAAGACAAGTAGAAGGAAAAGATGCCTGCTTGATATCACAACAGCAAGCAATAGTCAGGAATAGAACGCAGATGCCCCCCTCCATCACAGGACACATGCTCTAGCCTAAAGCAACACACGATCCTGTGTCCATCAACACCTGCAGAGAAGTCATGCTGCTGTGCCCCAGGTAATCCTCAGCTCAGCCTACAGAGGCTTTCAAGTCTCAATAATCAGGTTTGATTTGCTCGGAAACTATACCTAGGTGCTCAGCAGGACCTGGGAGAAACTTGAAAGGGACTCAAAATTTATCCCTTTTCCAAAGGATAAAAAATCAGGGCTTCCCTGGTGGCACAGTGGTTAAGAATCCGCCTGCCAATGCAGGGGACACGGGTTCGAGCCCTGGTCCGGGAAGATCCATATGCCACGGAGCAACTAAGCCCGTGTGCCACAACTACTGAGCCTGTGCTCTAGAGCCTGTGAGCCACAACTACTGAGCCCACGTGCCACAACTATTGAAGCCCATGCGCCTACAGCACGTGCTCCGCAACGAGAGAAGCCACCACAATGAGAAGCCCGCGCACCACAACGAAGAGTAGACCCTGCTCGCCGCAACTAGAGAAAGCCAGCGCGCAGCAACAAAGACCCAACACAGCCAAAAATAAATAAATTAAAAAAAAAAAAATCAAAGGGAAAAACGTTAGCAGAGACTCAGCTCTATTTTTTCACTCCTTGAAGAGAAATTAATGGCTGTCCAAAAAAAAAGGTTCCACTTCACAGGTGAGGACAAGATTGAACAGGAAGAAAGCAGTTTCTCCTGCAGTCATGCCAATGCAATATGCACTTCCCAGAATTCCTTGCTAGTGACAAGAGAGAAAGAGCTAGTTTCCGTGTGGTTGGTTGTCTACCCCAGCGTCAATATGGTAACTCTTCACATTTGCATAGCATTTTGCCCTTTCAAAGCAGCTTCATGTTTCATCTCTACAGCCTTCCTTCTAAATGTACAGCAGGAACATTCAACCCATTTTACAGATGAGAGAATGCAAGGTCAAGATGTTGATTTGCTCAAGGTCCCCTCTCAGGGAAGATTATGACAGGATGTAAGAAGTCTCTGAAAAAAAGGTAAACGAATTTTCTCTTTTCCTAACTTTTCCCATGCCTCCTTTCTTGGTATCAAGGACCACTTTAGGCAAATGTTAAAAGAGAGTTTATTGTTGATAAAAAGTTTCTTTCACTTTTCCACTTCTTCCACTTCTGTATACCTTTACTAGTGTCCCTCTCCTCTGGGGTCTCTGGCCTCAAGACGCCCTCAGCCCCCATGCAGGAATCTGCCCAGGTCTGTTTGACTCTTGACAGTGCTCCACAATCCAAGGTTCTCTCACTGCCTTCCCATCAATCAAAATAATAAGTTCTTCAGAGACAAGGGAGCCAAGCTAGGTGTCCAGAAGAAAGGAACCTCAAAGAATTAGTTCACAGTAAGGCATGGATGTTTGCTAGCCTCTAATATTTTCAAAAGTTGTGGCATTTTTTAGAAGATGAAATTGGTTAGCCCTCATGAATCTCCATTGCTCAACTAACTGAAATTCTCTACAGTAAAATGAAGAGACTCAAGCAATAAGCTGACACTCCTGGGTAAATGGCTACCTCATACAGGGTAAACTTCCTAGAAGTCTAAACTAGGAACTGATCATAGGATACATCAAGCCTCTCTCATGAGTTCTTCCTTTTCCTCCCCATTTCTGGACTTAGATACGTTAAAAGCTCGAAATTACAACCTCCATGAGGGTAGCGCCATAGCATTGGTGGAGGCCAAGACCCACAAAGGATGACTTATGGACGCCAGTTTCAGAGTTTATAAACCAGAGACTGCTCTTCAGAACTCCTTGGGACAGAGTAAAGTTAATGACAAAACAGGAAAATGTCAAGTATAGATAATCATAGTGATAGCTAAATGTCTCCCCAAAAATGGAGAGAAAAAAATATATATAGTATACACATTTCTGTACTTCAATAAGGAGAAAATAGACACCTAAAACATTTTCTAAATAATACCCTTGATTATTAAATAATTCTTATTTCTAAACAGGCTGTCTATATTTTTCAATCTTACACTTTCACAGAATTTCCATCTCAACTAGTCTACCAAAGACTAATGCAGCTGACCAGGAGATTAGCTGCTAAAACAAAAGCTGGATCATTTTTAAGGTTAATACTATGCAGATAGATATGTTTTTTTCCTCCAAGACTCAGAAACCACCTTAGGATGTTAGAGTAGGAAAACAAAATGAAAGAAAACAGACTGACCCACCCAGATAGACTGAGAAGAAAAGTAACCAAACCAGGGGAGTAGTAATTACGGCTTCCATTTATTGAATGACACCATATGCCATGTGCTGAACATGTATATCTCATCAAATCATCCCAATATTTCATAATAAGTATTATGTGCACTTTACAACAAATAAACAGGGACTCAGTCAGGGTAAATCATCTGCCCAATGTTATATGACGACCTCAAGATTAGAATCCAGGTTTGTCTGATTCCAAAAGCCCAAATTCAAATATTGTACTAATTAGAAGTCCATAAACTCTTAGTTCTCTGGACATATTCTCAAAGGTCCAAAATAATGATCCATGAAAATTTTGTAATTTTGCTCTCTTTTACTAGAAAGATGATAGGCTTTTGGGCACGCCTAACTCAGAAGAGCCTTGCTCTGGCACTCTGGACAAACCCACTGCAAGCAGATTCATGGGGTGGATCCTGAATTTCTGTGAACCCGCTTAAAAATGCTGATTAGCAAGAAACAGTAGCAAATACACAACAAATACTTACTCTGTCTTAATTCAAACAATAATTGGATTAGATATCCACTTAATGCAGGTTTAACTAACAATGCAGTACTAACCTTTCCCTCTAATGAATGAGACAGCTAATAGAATGGGTAGGAGACGCCTCATTGAAACAGGCATTTGAGGATTGCCTCCAGGCAGAGTTTGGGCTAAGAGAAAAGTCCTATTATCCTGAGCTAGCAAAGAAGGGCCTGAAGTTTTTAAAGCAATTTTCTACAGCATTCTTATGCAACCAGGTTTTCTCTGCATAAAAGTCATTTTAGTCAACACAGAGCAACAAATAATACGTAAAATTGAACTTGACATTGTATTTCTCAACTACTAAAGATAATGCACACGCTTTTATTTCAACACAAATGTTATCAATTACAAAATGAATTGATTTAGCCTTTCTGTATGATTTTTAATTGGGGGGCGGAGAGTGTTAGATTTACATAAAAGCTATAAGCATAAGAATTTTTCCTTAATTTAATGTATGTACTTATCTAAAACAATTATTAAATAAAATGGTCCAAGAGGCTTTTTCTTTTTTCCTTTGAGAAGTGTTCTGTACATTCTCAAATTTGGGAAACACAGGTGTCATATTCTCCTCAACTATATTCATAAAGAGAAAGGGAAGTATTTATTACTCAGTGCTGGGGAGGAAGAAATTTTCCTCTACTCTTCTAGATTTTTCTGGCTGGTCCAAGAATTAAATTGACATGAGACAGATTAACAGGAGAAAATCAAACAGAAGTTTAATAACATGTATCCATGGGAGAGACTAGGAAAACTGATTAACTCACCAAAATGGCTGAAGCCGTCACCTTAAATACCATCTTCAGTTAAAGACAAAAGAGGATGTTGGGGGTAGTGGTTTGGGACTTCAAAGGAGAGGGAGGCAGTTGACTTGGAGATGGAAAAGCAAATGTTTGGTAAACAAATGTTCTCTGGGCCATGCAGAGACAAAGGGACACAGAGAAGAATTTTAACAAATAGACTTTGCTAGGCTCTTCCCTGTCTACACAACTAGTTCAAACTCTACCTATCTCTGACGATGGCTCCCGTTCTCAAACAGATCCTCTATCTACATTTTTTAGGCAGTTAGGGGGAAAGTCAAGGTTTCTTCCTCTTTTGGGTCTTGATTTTTTTCAGCTCGAAATATTTCACATGCCAAAGAGATATTTTGGGGTGAGAAGTTTTGCTCCCCTACATCAGAATAGACTAGGTTCTACCAAACTGGCAAATAAATCCTGAAACCTCTATGGTTAACACGGCAGTGATTATTTCTCACTCATGTCCCTATTTGAGGCAAGTGAGGCCGTTCTCCTTATTTCTCTTCCCACAGTGACTCAGGGAATCACGCTTTTTCCCTGGGCCCACCCGGCCACCTCCTCTGCTGCCACCCCACCCCTTCTTCCGCTTGGGGAGAAGGGAGAACACGAGAAAATTCACACCAGCTCAAAACTGTCCCCGGCAAGAAGTGACACCAATCACTTGTGTTCATCTCTCACTAGACTAGATGGAACCATTCATATGGTTTCCCATCAAAGAAGGGAAGCATGGGGAGTATTTGGGAAGCACGAACTATCTCTGCCAGGACAAAGAATCAGAGATGAAGAGAAAACAAGGCTGAAACTGTAATATGGATTCTTTGTTAAATCATATTTCATTTATGAAGTTTGATTTATTCACCCTGCCAGAGCATATCTGATGTACAAAAACTACTTTACTGAACGTTTAGTTGAGGGTGTAGAGATTAATCAAACAGAAATAAACTGAAAGTTACATCTAGTAACTCTGATGTAAGAATTGGTGAAGACAAAGCAGTGTTATCTTTAATTTCCAAATGCATTGCTCCCCTGCCTTGGTCCAAACTTCTGTTCCATGGAAAGGACTTCTCGGAGGTAAAGAAGAACTAAGAAAAAGAGAAACTCAAACGGATTAGATTTACATGAAGTAAAGTCTACCTCATGGCTGATCAACCAAAAGCTTATGTAAAATTGCCTAATTATTTAAAGTTCAGTGGAAATGCAGAAGAAACAGGAAGTTCTTGAAAAGGACTACTCAGGTAAGGAGCTTTGGGGTCTGGACCCCTATAACCACCATCACATACCAAACCAAGTGGGTGATCCCATTCCCACTGGGCATCAACCACCTTTGTCCATGAAATGGAGATAATGCCGCCTTGCCTTCCCCGCCTGCAGGTGGGCAGTGGGCTGTGGTGCTGCAGGGAGAGACCACGGGAGCCGATGATACGGTTTATGCTTTACCTGGCTGCTAGTATTCTTCCTCCCTTCCCCTGACTGTCTCACATGGTCAGATCAGAGGCAAAGTTCGAAGGAAGACAGCATCTCCCTATCCTCCCCAGCGTCCCTTTTCTGTGTCCTTCTTCCTAGTGGACCCTCTTGCCTCCCTCCTGAAGGCACACAGCATTGCCATTACTCTCCAAATTTCCTTTTAGCAAATCCTATTTCCAGGAGGGAGTTGCTAAATAATACATGTTCTTACTAAACAGGGTGAGACAGATATGAATAAGTGTTTACTAAGCATCTACTATGTGCCAGATAACACACTGGGTGCTGACTTATAATGATGAGTAAGATATATCTCTGATATATAACAGTTATAGATCCCTGATATATAACAATCTCATGACAGTGTTATGAAATTATCAAAAAGTAAAAGTGTTGCTTTTTCAGGTGAAAATGTAGAAGGGTACCCATAGGAGACTATATAACCTCATCACAGGGATGGGGATATGATGGGTGAGTACAAACAGAGTAAGAACGTATTTCTGGAAAAATGTATATTCCAACAGAAACAAATTCTTAGAATAAATTTCTAATCATGAAATTTCAGGAATCTGACAATCAAGATAAAGTGGAATCTGAAGAGACAGAGATGGTCTTCCTGGAAAATGCTAAGTCAGTGAAAGACCTGCAAACCACCTTCTCTAGAATCACCTGGGAAGCTTGTTATACTGCTAGGCTCAGTCCTACAGTTAACAAATCAAAATCTCAGAGAGATTGAACTCTATAGGCAATATTCATATCAACTGAAATTTGAGGACCAATGCCTAAAATCATGTTATGTGAGCTACAACCTACTCTTCAGAATAGACCAGAGGTGACTAAACCTACCTGCTCACTGAAATAATTTAGTTTTGTTTGGGTTGTTTGCTTGTTTGTTTTTAGATATTGACTCCTGGTTTCCATCCTTATAGATGTTGATTTTACTCATCTGGTATTGGGCATTTGTATTTTTCAAAAGCTCCCCATCAAGTGATTTTAATGTGAAACAAGTACGTTCTCAATTCATTAAGAAAGTCTCTGCTTTCAGAATCAACTCTCATTTCTGTAGTAATTTCATCATCTGCATGAACCAATTAACAGTGTTACAGCATCCATCTTCAACACGTAACTGTGTGAATCCAGCTCTGAGGCAGTAAAATCAGCTAAAATCCACTCAAAGAAAAAACAATTAGTAAATTCACAGGTTGTGGATTTTTAATTAGCTTTATCTTCACAGGTCTATTAATTTCATCAGGAACTATAGCTGATATTTACTTTTTAAAGAATATCTTCCAAAACATAAACAATGAACACAGGCCTTTGTTTCTGTACCTTCCCCAAAACCAAACTAAAAATATAGTAAAGGAATAATTCACAGGGAAAAAGAGAAAGGGAGAAGAGAGTCGTGGGTAAAAGATGCCAACAAATATTTTTGGAAAATGTTAAGAGCATGGATAAATTAACTGAGAAATCAGAGTACCAAGTGCCCATGGATGGAGAAGAAAGAGAAGTATCACGCAGTAACTCAGAGACATTTAGTTATGTGGTCCACTTTACATACAGAAGAGAGACTGTGTCAAATAATAAAAAGGCAAAAACAGAATTTATAAGAGAGAGAAGAGAGAAGAAGGAAAAAATATACTGCAGACTGTCTAGGAACAGTGAATCTTGTTTGCACATTTTGGGGGTAAACTGATAGCTGGCAACTAGAAAAGAGGGAAAGCAGGATCAGCCCCACTAAATTACTAAATTTAGTCACTTAGATTTTGTATCCTAAGGTGATTAGGATATTAAAGAAAACAGCTACAGTTGGTAGGAGCTCTTCAGAAATTCTTGAGCTTTAGCTTTGTTATTGACTGTCTCTGATGGATGCCTCAAACATAGCTCTACCACCTTAGTTAGATTAGATCTGCCTCATTCTCCTTCTAATTTCCCAGAAGTAAGTCAATTGACTCTGCAGAGCTAAGAAAGGAAAGGAAGAGTCTTGACTCTGAACAAAACAGGTACCAAACTCATAGGTGCAGTTACACCCCCAGATCCTCCCCATCAGCCTCTGTATCCAGGCAACTATCCCTCCCCATTCTCTGAAAACATTTCCCAGAGAGACTCTAGACTCAAAGACATAAGTGAAGTCCCTTCCATCACTCTCTGGTAAGAATGCTAGCAATCAGTCCCACACCACCACCTCCTCTCAAAGAAGATTGATGGATTCTCCTCTAGAGAAACTTACCCATAAATAAAACCAACACATACTGGCAATTGGCATTCCTCTAACAAAATGACCAGGTCTACCTGATCATTCTATGGTGAAAACCACTAGCTGACAAAAAAGAAGGAAGAAAGAAAGACACCAAACACCCAATCAACTTGGTACTAACTCTCTTAAATATGACTAGACACCAAAACACCATGCTGACTTGAAACAAATAGACTGCCAGATGAAATATCAGTAGAGAACTGCAATTCAGGGTCTGCAACCTGGCAAGCCATGTGCAAGTCCCCCAACAGCAACGGAAGGAGACCGCTTTTATAGAGAGGAAAAGGAAGTGAGGAGGGCTATAGTAAACATAGAGTCCATGCCTTTTCATTGGCTGAGTCTTTGCCAGGAAAGAAGAGGTCTTTCTTCCTCCCGTTGGGCTCTGCTATTGTGGCAGGGTGTGAGAGCACCCCCTGCTAGTTTCCCAACTCTATTTAAGTGAGGTTTATGTTTATTAACTTTTTATATTAATATGCTTAAGAAAAGTCTCTAAAATGAAAAACAGAATAAAAATGAACAAACCAAATAACAGGAACAATATAAGGGGCAGGAGAAAACTGAAAACAAGGACTATAATTGATATCCTCAGATAAATGAGTTATGTGACATCCCTATGTAAAACAAGAAGCTATAAAAAGGAACAATCAGAGAATAAACACGAGCACTTAAAAATAAAAAATAATAGCAGAAAATTTTAAAATCCAGTAAGAGTGGTGGAAGATACATTTGAAGAATCTCAGAAAGTAAGAAAAAAAGGTGGAAAATGGAAGAGGAACGCCAAGAAAATTAGACAATTGGGTCAGGATTCCTAACAGTAAAATAATAGAAGCAACAGAAGGAGAGAACAGAGAAAATGAAAGGAAGAAATTATTAAATAAATAACAAAGGGAAAATTACCAGACCAAAAGATCATGAATTTCTATATGGAAAGAGCCCAGTGAGTGTTTAAAATAGATGAAAATAGACCCATATTAAATCATATCATCATGAACTAACATTAAGGACAAGAAAAGATAGTAAAATATTTCATGGGCAATAGCAGGGGAGGGGGAATTAGGACCGAGCATGACAGTAGATTTTCCAGTCATGATACTAGAAGTAGAGACAATAAAGCATTTCTGAGGGAAAATGATTGTAGATACTTGCAAGCAAGCAAAATGTACCGGTTATCAATTTATTGCCTCTCAGCTCCAAACCCACCGTTCTTTGCCCTACTTTGCGATAATGGAGATGAACCCTGAAACATTTTTCCTTCAACACCCACTCAATCAGGCTTCATCAATAAAGGGTGCTAGAGAGACATTGCCAGGCAGCAAATGAAGGGGCTTCTCTTGTGCCCAGTGTGCATTGCCTTCATTCGATGACAAAGCTTCCAGGAGCATGCAGAAGACCCACTGTCACTTGCCCTTCAACAAGTCTTCTAAGTATCCCAATGGATAGCATCCCAATGGATACCAACTGCAGCCCGTGGCAACCCGTAAGCTTTTCTGCCACCAGAAGCCAAGCCACAGTCTCTCCAGTGAGCTCTGAATCTCAGCCTTGGGGAAGGGGGTACCCTTCCCAGTTTGTTCCTCCTTTGGGTGCTCTCCTTCAGCCCTAGAGGTAGTAGCTACTCCCTACATTTGCTATTCCTACATTCTTTAGAGTCCCCTCTTATCTTTTATTCGTTAATCATTCTCACTATTAAACTTGCCCTCTTTGAATTACTGATGTGGTTTCGGTCTCCAGACTAGACCCAGGCTGATAACATAGTCTCAACTATTTCCTTTCATGCATCCTTTCTTAGGAAGCATCTGGAAGATACAGGCCACAAAAACCAGATAGAAAATCACGAAAGAAAAAGAGAGCAGATTCAGGAAGCAGAGGATCCAACACAGGAGAAAAGTCAAGGGAATTCTCAGGACGAGGCCTAGGGAACCACCAGCCTGGAGTGTAGCAGAAGGACGGAACACCTGAGGATTTATGTCTCCTGGGAGGGAAAAATGGAACTGATACATCACCTGATGTGTTTGAAATAAGTATTAATTCCAGGAAACTGTACACTTTATGGTTTAGTGGTATAGACTGTTTACATGGTCAAAATAACGTAAACATTACCGTGATATACAATGTTGATTTATAATTTTTATTTATTTTAAATTTAAGTTAAATAAATTAAAAATAAAATATTAAAGTAAAATTAAATAAATAAAAGTGTTTTAAATTCTATATAAATTTGTGTTTGTGATATTGTGATTTATAATAAGAAATATATATTTGGTCTTCATTTCCATTTCTGGCACAGAGCTCCTAAAACCATAGGAACGTCCTAAGTGAAGAAAAGGATTGATAAAGGTATGTTGTTGTGTTAATGGGGTGGCTTTGGAAAGCCCTAGGTAACCTAAGGATGAGGGTTGGTTGCCCGAGGAACCAACCTTGTGATTAGAGGGTTGCCACTTTCAGTCCCACTCCCTGACCTCCAGGGAGAGAAAAGGGGCTGGAGATTGTGTTCAATCACCACTGGCCAATGATTTAATCAATCATGCTTACATAACGTAGCTTCCATAAAAACCCAAAAGGATAGGTTCCAAGAGCTTCTGAGTTGGTGAACACATGGAGGTGCTGGGAAATGGCATGCATGCTCTGTGTCCCTTCCCCATACCTTCCCTATGCATCTCTTCTATCTGTCTGTTCCTGGGTTCTGTCCTTTTATAATAAACTTGTAATCTAGTGAGTAAATGTTTCTCTGAGTTCTGTCAGCCACTCTAGCAAATTAACTGAACCCAGGGAGGGGGTCATGGGAACCTCTGATTTATAGGCAGTTGCTCAGAAGCACAAGTAACAATCTGGACTCACGACTAGTTTCTGAAGTGTTGGGTGTTGGGGGAGGGGGGGAAGCAGTCTTCTAAGACTGAGCCCTTAACTTGTGGAATCTGACACTATCTCCAGGTACATAGTCAGAACTGAGTTGAATTGTAGGACATCCAGCTGGTGGTGAAGACTTGCTTGGTAGTATAGGGAAGTCCCCACGTACACACTGGAATTGAAGTCAGGATTTTTGTATTTATATATGAATTTTGATTTATAATAAAAGACACTGGTGGGAGAGGAAGTGTGAGCATGTGTGAGTGTGTGTGAAAGGGCAGAGGGGCTGTGAGAGACCTAAATCCCTACCTAGTAAGAAGTTAACAGGTAACGTCTACATTTGATAAATCAAAAATAGCACATAAAATATCATTTACGAATATGGTAATAAATACCAGCAGTGACAGCTAAAACAGTTGAAAGCAGTTTTCTCTGGGAAACCTGACTTGATGATAGGCCTAGAGGGGGGATCTGCTGCTTTTTATCATAAGTCTTGTATGACTACTTGATTTTTTAAATTATGTACATGCTTTGCTTTGATTAAAAACCAGGAGAGATTGAAGCATATCTCAAAATCTTGACAGTGGCTACTTTGAGATGAAGGGATGATTTTTTTTCTATGGGCATTCTGTATTCCTCAAGTATGTATTATTTTTGTAATTAGAAAATAATCAGTATATGTTAATATTTTAAAATATTTTAACCAAATAAAGATAAAACATGACCATGCATGCCCAGTACATGTATGTGCATGTATGTATGTATGTATGCATACATATATGTGCACATATACAGATGTATGTGTACACATATGTTTATTTGTCATATACAAATACTTTAGATACTTTCTCTCATGTGTCCAAATGTTCATTAAAACAAATTTTAAGCTTGGGGATATTTGCCCAAAGAAGTCCATCTTCTTTGCATGTTTCTCCTGGCCTTCCAAGATGTGTGCAAAGGGGGGAGTGTCAGAAGCAAGTTCCCCTCCTGGAGGTGATGCCCTGTCCCTCACTCCGGCTCAACTCACAACTGCCCTAGCAGTGGCCAACTGTGAATTCTCTCCTCTCTCCCCGTCATCTCATTAAGACACGTACTTAAAGACTCCTTGGTGCCTAAATAGGTGGGTCAGGATGGAACAACTGGAAATCAAAAGCTTTGAAATGAGGCCCTTAAGTGTCCCATTCAAAGGTGCTTAGAACAAGGTTGATAGAGAGATACATACATACATACATGCATACATACATACATGGATAATAGAGAGAAACATAGATAATTATAGATACATACATAGATAATAGAGAGATATGTAGATAATTGCAGATAGATGGATTGATAGATAGATAGATACAGAGATATGCCCGCCTCTGCCTGAGAACTGATCCTATAGGTGTTTTCCACAGGTCCTGGAGAACAGAAAAGTCATGATTTGGCTTCTCTTTTTCAAGTGTGTCTGGCTCTACGTGAGAGGTACTGATCATTTTACTGAGGTCATAAGCAGCCTTCCCGGAGGTGGCTGGAGGGTGTGAGTGGTTTGGAACTGGTTTCAACGATCATCATTTCCCAAAGCAGTACCCCCCCTACCCCACTCCCCAGTCCTGAGGACAAAAGTGCCATGCTCATCACCCACCGTGCAATGTGTCGTCTGGACTGGCAACCGGCCATACAAGGATTTCTTCCAACATTGATCAAAACAGAGCACGGAGAAGTCAGGGAGATGGTCACTAGTTTTGCAGGGCCACTGAAAGCTCAAGATAAGTCACTGTAGTGTGCTGTTCAGGTACATTCTCAGGGCTGCCTTCAGTGAACCCCAGCACCTGCTTTCATCAGCTGAACAATCTCAGCTGTTTTAAGTCCAGTTTCCCCATTTGTCAAACTTGCCAGTGGAATTGTTTCAGGATTGAAAGAGCAAATGTACCTGAAGTGTCTAATTAACGCCTGACAGGTCAAACATGTTCCACAGGTGTTTGCTATAATTTGTGATTATCTTTTATATACTCTATTTAGTTGCCAGAGTTGTCACAGCATCTACAGGAGCTCTGCGTGAGAGGCCTGAGAGGTCAGCGATGAAGGTATCATTACCATCTCCATTTTACAGATGAAGAGACCGAGGCTCCTACGAGGGAGTGAGTTGCTTGGTTTTGCACACAGTGAAGCCAGAATTTTCCCCCAGAGCTTCTAAATCCACTGCTACACCTTTTCCTGAGCCTGAAGAAGCACACGCACTCCAACTCAACATATCATGATATTGCTATCACAATCTTGTACTGGTCTAGAGTGAAATTAAAATCACCAAGGATCTTTCCATTGACCAGGATCTGAGCTGCTGACAGCCTGAGAGCTGGGATTATGGCCCAAAGGCAGACAAACTGGACTTAGGTCCAACTCTGACAATGTACGTAGCCTTGGGAAAGTGATTTACCCTCTCCGGGCTTTGGGCTCCTAATCTGCAAGTGAAGGGAGTTAGACTAGAAATCCGTAGAGATTGCTAGGAGCTTTATCAGCTCTGAAATGTACGATTCTTTACCCTATTTTTCCTCTGTTAAACAACTTGGTCTTTGAATGACAGAGATGCCAGAAAAGATACCTCATCAAACCCAGACAACTCTTGCACCCTTTAACAGGCAGCATACTGGAGAGTAGTGAGCTAGTAACTAGATAGGATCGACGGTTATCCTGGGAGAGCACTGTGGATGTAAATTCAGAAAGCCAAATCCCAAAAGCAAGAGAGCATCTCTCTAAACCTGAAGAGTTTTCCCATTCACTCTCAGAGGATCTGAAAGTGACTGAGGGATCCAACCAATGCTCTCATTTAACAGATCAGAGGACTGAGACAATGGGAAGTTCAATGCCTCACCCAAGATGACACAGTTAATTAGCAACAGGGATGTGACTCTGATGCCCAGGGCTCCAGGCTCCTCGCCCACGTTCATTGTACTGTGCTGTGCTTTATTCTCCAGGTTTAGAAAATCCACATTAATGGTTCAGATGTCTCCCCGCCAGGAGACAAGCCGTGTAGGGATCAAAGCACATCTGTGAAACTAATGACAGTCTAATTCACTATTGGCAGAAACGTGAGAGATTTGGGGAGAAAATTGCAACAGACTGTTACAGACCGTTCTGCAGCACATTGTTGAAAACGGAAAAACACCTCTTAGATCACAAAGCATCATTGAGAGGGGGAGCCAACATTCCCTGCTCACTTCACATTCAGTTCCTTTGGATGGTTGGTGGATCCCCCAGACCAGCATGTTCCAAATGCACATCTGCTTCCAGGCTGGAGAAACGATAGCCAGGGCTCCACTGCACTCATCATAAATTTATTTTTTCAAAAGCAGAGTTAAGAGCTTAACTGGATAAACTACAAAAATCAAGTGAGCATGATGCAATCAATCTCTTCATGTTCCAAAACACAGCCATGGTCCCTGACATCTAGATAGCTATCTTTCCAGACTTCTCCCCGCTTTGCCAGCTGTCATCTGACTTTAAACTCACTTCCTGCAAAGGAAGAACACAGCAGGATTCTTACTTCGTTGACTGAACAAGTTTTTACTGACCACTTTGCAGATGCCAGAGATGATGTTAGATCATCTCAGGGGCTCATTCTATTGCCATTCTATCAATAGTTTCTGGACTAATTTACCAAGACCACCCTAAAGACCTACTGACCAACTTGAAACAGAATTCAGGTGTAGTGTTCAACAGCCCCAAGCCCCGACCCAAAGCCCTTTCCCCTTTCTGGTGACAAAACTTTATTCTCAAGTGTCCTTAAAGACCACGTGATACATATTTTTTTAAAACACCATCATTATCTGAAAAGGTTGTATTAACACTTGTACACAACACACACATATGTATATAATACGTATATATGAATCAATTAAAATCTCAATTTTAGGTACTTTCTTTCCTTATTTAACTTTATTATGAAAATTTCAAACCCACACAAAAGCAGACAAAATAGTATAATGAAATTCCATGTACTTGTCACCCAGATTCAACAATTATCCACATTTTCCCTTGTTGCCTCTTCTATATTTCCACTTACAAAAAAAAAAAAAAATATATATATATATATATATATATATATATATTACATTTCTTAATGATGTCCTAATCTAGGGTAACCATACATTTCCATTTACCTGGGACAGTCACAGATTACATTTCTGTGTATCATCTAATATCTATTAATAAATTCCAGAGCCCCTTTATTTCCAGAAGTGACCTGGATTGGATAAATTCTGTGATCACCTTACCTGTAGTCAACATTACTAGTTTGAGACACTTAAGAAAATGGTTGTACCTTATACTATTTGTTATTCCTCGGTGCCGTCCGGCTCTTCCAAGCTCTTCCCTATACTTCTAGAGTGGAAAGCTTGGGAACTACAATTCACAGATTTCCTTGCTAAACCCCACCATTGAGAGAACTTGACATGAGATTTGGAGGCAAAAGAGAAAGAAAAGCATTACTCTCCAGCTTCATCAGGCAAATAGGAATTGGAAGAGAGCGGATGACAGATGTGGATTTTGCCCGTGGGTTCAATGCCACAGGCAGCCGAGATGATAGGGGGCACCTCCCCCCAAATCCCTAACTTCTGATTTCTTGACAGTGGCCTGACCTTTGTTGCCAGAGTCCAATCAGTATAGAGGCCACCGATTCCCCACATGAGACTTCTTCCGTCTTGAAATATCTAGAGTGGGTTCCGTCTTCCTGGTTGAATGCTGGCTGAAACAGTGAAAGAGGGAATCCTTGCTCTAAGTATTGCCTCCAGGAGCTCCGAACGATACCAGGTGCTGATAACCATCCACCCCTCCCCCCCAGCCTCAGCCCCTCCAGCCTCAGCCCCTCCAGCCACAGCCCCTCCAGCCTCAGCCCCTCCAGCCACATCAACAGCTGATAATTGGCCACGACCCCACGCTGTTTTCATTTCCACGTCTTTTCTCAGGCTCACCTGTAATTCCTTCTTTGCCTTAGCCCACTGCCCTTGGCTAACTTCTACTACTTGTACCAGGCAGTTCCTTCTCAAGACAGTTCTCTGAACCCTCACCTGGTTGTGTGTCCCGCTTCTGTGCTCCCACGGCAATCCAAAATCTCTATCCCCGGATTCATCACTGTGTGTTTATGTTTGAGATGTCTGCTTACCTATCCTCACAAATGTATGCTTCAAATGTGTGTGTCCTCCTGGAGTGTAAAAACCTGGTTCTGGGGACTTCCCTGGCGGTCCAGTGGTTAAGATTCTGTACTTCCACTGCAGGGGGGCGTGGATTTGATCCCAGGTCTCGGAACTAAGATCCCACATGCCGTGCAGCGCAGCCAAAAAACAAACAAACAAACAAAAACCTGGTTCTGTATCCCCAGTGCCTGAAAGAGTTTGATCAATAGCAGACACTCATAAAATACCTGGGAAATAAATAAATGAATGAGTAGTTTCTTACCAGCTTCAGCAGCTTGAGAATAAAGAATTCTGCACCTAGAGAGGAGAACGTCCCCTCAGCATTGAACTCCATGTCCAGATCTCCGTAGAATTACACTGCCCAATATGTATGTGGTGGCACTACCCCCTCGGGCTCTTTTCATTTTAATTAATTACTTTAAATTAAATAAAATTTAAAATTCAGTTTCTCAATCACACTGGCCACACTTCAAGTGTTCAGTAGTCATCCATGGCTAATGGCTACCATATTGGATAGCACAGATAGGGGACACTTCCATCATTACAGAAAGTTCAGTAGGACAGTGCTTGTCTCTACAACTAGTAGAACAAGAGAACCGTCTTAAGAGGCAAAGCTGGTAAAAGTCTTCTCATCTGGTTACACTTGGAGATGACACATTTTTACAGGCTGACTCAGGGACAAAATGACCAGCCAGAATACTCAGAGACAAGCTAACAGAAAGGATGTAGGCTCTGTGAGGGGATGAGAATCCCTACCCTAGCTAACATTTATTGGGCAGCTGGTGTTATAGAAGCCACTTCGATACGTACTTGACACACACCTTATTGAAGAAAAATAACTTTATGAGTAAGTACAGATTCACTATTCGTATCTACAATTCCAAAATCCAAAAGCCCTGAAAACTATCTCATTTTGTCATAAGTTTGCCACAAACTCACTTGGCAATAAAATCTGACCTGAATTTTAACTGCTGTAAGCCTATTCCTAATCTTTATTTAATGTCAATAGTCACGCATGTTGCCCCAGAAATATTAATAGGTTACAGGATACCACACAGATTTTGCCCTTGCTGGGGGGTTTACTGTAAAATACGGCATATGTACTAGTGTACTTTTCTAAGATATGAAAGAATCTGAATTCTAAAATACATCTCGCTAGCCCCAAAGGTTTCAGATAAACAATTGTGGACCTGTCTTTTTATTTTCCTATTTTATAAATGAGAACACAAAACTTGGAGAGGTTAAAATCATAGAGACAGTAAGTTGGCAGCAGAGATTTATTTAACTTACACAGTCTATGCCCGAAGGCCAACCCCTAATACTGCCTCCCTGAGCTGTTGTTGAAATAACAAATTCATAGCTAGCCTCTGCTACAAACATATAGCAGAGGCCAAGCCACAGAACCTGCAATTAGAGTTAAAACACTACATGTTCCGGAGAGTTCCTCAGGACCCTAACCAACCCCATAGCCACAATCACAACTGATGGCATTAGGATCACCATTGCTTAATACACAAGAGAGGCAATGTGTATTTCAAAGGAAACTAACTCCTGATATGGAGCTCTCCAATAAATTACAGTAATTAACATCTTCAGGACCCAGCTAGTTAATTCAAAATACCTCAGCACAGGGGGTCCTCAACAAGAGAGAAACAATGAAAAAAAAAATCACTATCTCAAGAAGCATAGCTTCCTTAATCACAGCAGAGAGCAAAAGCTCTCTCGTGCTAAGAGAGGCCAACTCGGTTTCCTTTTTCACAACCCTGCTGAGAAAGAGAACGCCTGGAAAACCCTCGAAGCCCGCAGAGGCTTGGCAGTCAGCTTCCGGAGGGCAGCCTCGGGGTCACATCAAGTCACCAGCATGGAACCAGCGGCTGCACCAGTGACGGCAGGCAGGCAGAGCAATGGAAGAAGCGTCCAGGCATCCTCGGGTTTTGTTCAGAAATCATTCCAGAGCGGGAGAAGAGGACCAGTTACTTTAGCAATATTTTGCAGCATGGATAACTCTCTATCTGAATTGTTTAATTAGTTAATGAGGTTGGGGAGCAGTTCTTCTTAGGGATCATTAGTTAAGATTTAACACATGAGACTACAGTAAGTTCTCATTTGTAAGAGTCAGCAGATTTCCCTTCTCTTTGATGGCCAATCAGAAGCCATCGTAGTGAGTTGATGACACGCTCTCCTAAACCCTCACTTGGGGCCATCGTAAGGGGGTTTAATGCATGGAACTGAGAAGGGGCTGGTAAGGTCTGATCTAGCTGGGGCTTAAACTCCTCTCTCACTCCTTTTATTTTGGGCTTCTGATGATGAATATAGTAGCCTGGTGCCCCCTGACACCTATCACAGTAAAAGCATTAG
The DNA here is from genome assembly GCF_949987535.1 of Balaenoptera acutorostrata. Classification (NCBI taxonomy): domain Eukaryota; kingdom Metazoa; phylum Chordata; class Mammalia; order Artiodactyla; family Balaenopteridae; genus Balaenoptera; species Balaenoptera acutorostrata. The sequence goes on along the minus strand of NC_080075.1, from coordinate 35,897,248 downwards.
CGAAGTTTCATCATCCACACCCGTTTTAGAACAAAGGAAATATGCTCTTGTGGCTCGAACAAGGAAAAGACTGCCTGATCCCCACTCAACCAGGGATTGGCACCCTAAGTCCAAGTAAAGCGCTCCTGCCTCCCTCCATCTGGAAAGTTCTTTACCCCAAAAACCACAGTGAAAAACTCACACATCACTCATGCACATGCCCTTGAGTCCTTCATGTAGGGAAATGACTTTAAAAGATTATATTAGTTGATACTTCAGGAAGCCATTAGTTCCAGATAAACACAAAATCTCTATTCCACGCAGCAAGTTCAGAGGCAGGCGTGCAGATAATTAACTCCAAGGAAAGATGCTACATCCCTCACCTGTAAGGACTATGGGTCCACAGAACTCAGTTCTGCATAATTCTGTGGGAGAGGTCGTTCAGAGAGCTGCCATTGTTGGCGATTCTGCCCGGGGTCAGCCAGAGTGAGAGCCTCAGGACAGAAACCCAAAGTCCCGATGACGAGCTCATGCCTGAGCTGGATGTTTTATTCCAGCCGAGGCAGAAATAACAAAAACAACTCAAACCAAAGGACACACACTTCCAGACAATAACCAGCCTTTCTTTTGTACAGAGTTGTTGAGTTTCCTGCTCCATACTGCTGTCAGAAAGGAAAACAGAGAAGAGACTTAGAAGATGCATCTGGTCTAAAGAGCTTGGATGTCTCCCTTTCCTACTCACCATCCTTCCTGGCCACACCCACAGGCCAAGACTGTTAGGCTCCTCTGAGCTAAAAAGCAAAGGTTTAGAAACATAAATCCCGTGGTGTTCACTATGATGATTTTCAAATGATGGGGTGTAAAATGTGCTAGTGTAGGAATCAGAATCCATGAGGGATCATGGCAAATCTTTGAAGGTATCTAGGTCTCATGTTCCTCATCATATGTAGGTTATGTCTGATGCAGAGCATCAACTCTGAATCACACATCTGAGCTACATTTCTCAGGCTCAAATCTTGACATTACTACTTTTTTTTTTTGATTTTTGATTTTTTTTGGCTATTTATTTATTGTAACATCTTTATTGGACTATAATTGTTTTACAGTGTTGTGTTAGTTTCTGCTGTATAACAAAGTGAATCAGCTATATGTATACATATATCACCATATCCCCTCCCTCTTGCATCTCCCTCCCACCCTCGCTATCCCACCCCTCTAGGTGGTCACAAAGCACCGAGCTGATCTCCCTGTGCTATGCAGCTGCTTCCCCCTAGCTATCTATTTTACATTTGGTAGTGTATATATGTCCATGCCACTCTCTCACTTCGTCCTAGCTTACCCTTCCCCCTCCCCGTGTCCTCAAGTCCATTCTCTACGTCTGCATCTTTATTCCTGTCCTGCCCCTAGGTTCTTCAGAACCATTTTTTTTTAAGATTCCATATATATGTGTTAGTGTACGGTATTTGTTTTTCTCTTTCTGACTTACTTCACTCTGTATGACAGACTCACTCCATCCACCTCACTACAAATAACTCAATTTCGTTTCTTTTTATGGCTGAGTAATATTCCATTGTATATATGCGCCACATCTTTATCCATTCATCTGTCAATGGACACTTAGGTTGCCTCCATGTCTTGGCTATTGTAAGTAGTGCTGCAATGAACATTGTGGTACATGACTCTTTTTGACATTACTACTTACTTTGTAGCCTTGGACTTAGGACAGGACCCAATTCATAGTTCCTGCTATATACGTGTTACTATTATTGTTACGGGTAACATGGGAATGAAAATATTGGTCCTTCCTATACCATAGAGGAGTAATAAGGGACAAACGAGATGAGACTTTTGAAAAACATTTAAAAAGAGTAGGAAAATTACTACATAAGCAAATACCCTACTATAGTTTCTATAACATTCTACTAATGTGGTATTTCATTGATTCTAAGACACATTTTTTTTAACATTTTAACATCTCTGAAGTTAGATGCAACTTACAATTGACATAATTACTTTGGCAATCTTTTATTTCTAATGATACATAAAATAATGATGTCTTATAATTAATGGTATCTTTCAGTCAATGAAATAAGATAGTACATTTTCAATAAATGCAACTCAATTAGTTATTTCTGGATTCAGACCTCCAATCCTGCTGATGACAACGATTTAATTTATTCTTCAGATGTCTTCTTTTTTTATTTCAAGCTAATTTGGTCTCGGAGTACTGAACTCTGAGGTAGAAGGACTGGGGTTCAATCTCAACAATCAAAACAAACACAGGGGTAGGGAGTGGGGGGATTTGATAAAATGAACCCAAAAAAATCTCATCTAAAGAAAAACATATGAAAGAAAGCCAGGACGTTTATGAAGATCAGTCCTAAAATAAATTCAGATATGCATTATGGGATAAAAATGTCATTTCAAATCCATGGGGAAAGAATAAACTTACTGATCAATAAATTGGCTGAAGACAAAAAGGCAGCTACTGAAAGGGGGAGAGAGGAAGTACAGTCAAAGACCCACCTTACTCCTTACAGCAGGACAAATTCCAACTGTATTTAAATGTGAAAATAAACCATAAATTATTTCAACATCAAATACTTCCTATAGACCTACCATGGACAAAGTACTGCAGAGGACAAAAAAAGTCCCTCCTCTTATAACACATTCCAATGCGTGGAGAATAATAAGTGCTGTGAAAACAAAGAAAGGCAGAGGAGACAATGACAGGCATTTACTAATTTATTCACAAGCCCTTCTACGGTACACAAATGCACTAGAAGAAAACATTTTTCAAAATAATCTTGAAGCACCATAGACATCCCTAAATATGACAGAAGTGCATAGTGTGAAACGCATAGTGTGAAATGCATAGCATTGCACACCATAAAGGAAAGCACTAATAAAGTACATTTTGTTTATATTTTTAAATTTCCGAATTGGGAAAAAAATATATAGACAAATGGCGACAGGGCGGGGATGGGGGTAGCAATTGCAAAGTTAAGGAGAAAGGGCGCAATTTTCAAAATCCAGTTTAAGAAAGGAGAAACAGGATTCCAGCTCTGCCACCAACTAATTTTGTGAGTTTGGATAAATCGCAGTCCCCCGCCTCCCCACACCGCCGACTCCAAATCCCCACCCCGAGACTAAGATCCTCTTCTGCACTAGCTCGTACACAGGGTCCTTCCAAGTCTAACACTGTGCCACTGCCTGCAAATCTCCAGGTCTGAAAAAGGAGAAAAGTAAAAAGGTGCAAGTAAAGAAAATGAAATTTCACAGACGATACACCATCGATTACCAGATAGGTCGTTTTGTTTGAATTCCTACGATACACCATCGATTACCAGATAGGTCGTTTTGTTTGAATTCCTAAGCAATTACTCTGCAGAAGTACAAAATGAGACTCCTTATTTGTAACTTAAAATTCTTAGAGAAGCATTATGGGTGAAAAGTCATTCATGTGATTCAAACACAGAATCACGTTATGAGCCAGTTCACGACCAGCGGTGTAAACCGTTATCCCTCCGTTTAGGGAGAGAAATAAAGGGTCATTCAGGGGCTACCTTCCCAAGAGTGAAAATTATATTCCAGTAAATCTGGAAGGAGGGTGGCATGTCCACTGAGTGAACCCAACACCTACAAAAACCACAGAGGGAAAAAAAAAAACCACAGAGGAAGTGAACGTGGAGGGCGGTTTCCGTCTGGAGCGGTGGGGAGGTGAGGTCCCCGTAGGGTCGCTGTGCACAGCCGGTCCCGCATCTTCCCACGAGCTTGATTCACAGTTAAGCGACTCCGGGACCTGAGCAAGGAAGGGGATGGGCCCCAGCTGGCTCCTCAGAGTTCTAATCTCCAATGCTCTGCTTAACCCCGACTGTGTCACTTTTTACTCCTGGGCTTATCTGCAAACCCCAGACTGTTAGCAGCGTCTCTCCTCCAACTGCTCCCAGCCTTTCTAACCCATGACGTCACCCCCACAGCCCCGGGCCGCTCCCTGAAGCTGCCCCCCTACCCTAGCGACCCCACAGTTCCAGAACAGTGGCAGGCACATTGATAAAACACAGCCGTCCTGTGATTCGGGTTTCATTCAGCTTTTGAGGAAATCTTTTGCCGTAGACAGTTAGAAAAGGAAACAGAGCAAGGAAATAAAACAGCAGCTCATTAAAGCTGCAGCAGAACCCAGGGTTGAACTCTACTCACTTGCAAAGTGTTGCTTAGGGGTCTGGGGAAGTCTGCAGGCTCTGTGGGAAAGGAGCGCTTCTCTTGTGAGCAGGAAATGTCAGTGGCGTTTAGATGAAGGGCAAGGGGTCACATCCAGGCACGAGGATATGAAATTAGGACAGTACGAAATTGTTCTAAGGATGTAAGTCCCTTACCTCACAACTTCCGAACCCCAGGGACCGCCTGGCTCCCCTGAGACTGCTTGACCATCCCAAGACTCTTACCCGGCGGGCCTTCCCCTTTCTCCGAGAGATTCTTCCTGGAAAGGGTCTCTGAGAGATTCTTCCTCGAAAGGGTCTCCGAGAGATTCTTCCTTGCAAGAAGATACACTTTGGGGAAATAGCTTTTTACACAGACATGTATTGAGTCTACTCCGAACCAGGTGTCATGCTGCATGCTCTGGTGTACATTGCCCTGTTCCACGGGGATCCAGTTGAGGTCAGAAGGAGGGGGTCTGCTGAGACCTTATGAGAGCCTGTAGAGAAGCCTCTGAGATAAGGTCCCAGTTTTACAAGCTGAGGCTTGGAGCAAATGAAGGCACCCAGGTGCCTTCAATGGACGAACTTATTAAAGTGCAGACCCTGGTTCTGCAGATCTGTGCTGGGGCTTCAGATTCTTCATTTCTAATAAGCTTCTGGACCACTCTTCAGGCAGCCAGGCCCCAGGGCCTGGAGGAAGAGATGCCATCTCCACAGGTCACCACAGCCCTGGCCTTGGTGGGAAAGGGATGTAGCTGCCGGAGATGATCAGAGCTGTCAAAGGATCCTCAGACTGAGAACGCTCAGCCCCCTACTTTTTCCCAGTTCAATCCCCTAAAGAGATTTTTCTTTTTTAATAAACCCAGTGATTAACAACTAGCTTGTTAGTTAAAGGCCTGAGGGACACAGAGGGAGGCTTATGCTCTCCTACTCAGTTCATTAACTGGAGTAACAACCAATTTCAAGGTGATTATTGCTATTATAAGCTCTGATCAATTTTTTAAACATGTTTCCAGGTTTTGAACCGAAAGTGGGAATATTAGAGCAAGGAGAGCAGCTGTGTTGAGAATTAGTCATATCGCCAGATTAATATCTGATCTCTCCATCAAAGGGAACACAGGACACATTTAGTTAGGGTTCTAATTGTACCTCCAATAAACCTCCACCAGAGTGAAATATGAGCGCCCATAATTTTTAGTTTCCACTTCCTATACATAATCCATCTGACTGGATGGTCTCGAGCAAAGGCAGTTAAAGCAATTTGTTTCACTTATATAACGGAATAAATCAGTGCTTAATTATGTGAGGTTTATTATTAACAGTGCCGGCAATCTGACCATATGCCATGACTTCATCTTTTTACATCAAGAAAAAATATGAGAATATACTGATTGCTTTTATGATGCCTTTCGCCTCTCCAGAGTGGCGCACGGGGAGGAGGGTGGCATGCAATATGACCCAATGAGGAAAAGAAGGGGCCGGGAGCCTGCTGTTCTGAGCACCCAGCGGGGGCCTGGGATGCATGCAGAATGGTGAGTGAACAGTTGCCATGGAACAGGAGCAGGGAAACTTCACACCATCCAAAGTACCGCTTCCCATCATGAGAACAAGCCCCTCAAATCTCTTTCTATAGGACCTCGATGTCGTTCCTAAACCAGTATCCAATCGCCAGCATGCAGCAGAGAGGAACACGGATTTGTTGTCAGAGATGTGTGTCCAAATCTCTACTCCAGCTCTTACTAACTGTGTGACTTGAATAAGTGATATAACCCCTCTGATTTCCTGTTTCCCTAGCTGAAAAATTGGGATATCGGTGCCTCCTGTGCAGGGTCATATGAGGATTAGACATAATGGATGGATAACACCCGGCCCATATTAAGTGCACAGAACAAGGTGACTATTACTATGAGAATTCCTCTGCTGTGGATAAATTGGAGACTGAGAGTTAATCATATCCACATCCTGTTGTCCTTGGTGAACTGGTGACACCATTGACAGTATTTCAAATTGTGCTTTTACACTCTTGCCTTTGATGTCAATTTCCAGGATCCGGGGCCAATTTCTCCACCTCTTTAGATTGCTGTGTATCCCATAGCAAATTGGTGAACCTCTCTGAGGTCTATGTATATTATAGGTGAACCAGTTCATTTCCTTGTCTACAAACACAGGATGCTGAGAGGCTCTGAATGTATGGAGAAAGGGTGCTAAAGCCTTTGGAAAGACCTCATGCAGGAAAGACCTCACACCGGCTTGCTCAGGAGCTCCTGCTGTAGCCCACAGACAGTTGCCCGGTTAGTGTACTTTCTTCCTTCTTCCTCAGTAAAAGAATCCAGTTGCAGATCTTAAGCTAAAATATGCCCTTGCAAGTGGGAGTGGCCAATGATATGCAGATGGACACGGTTGAAGGGGAGTTCCAGAAAACCTCCCTGAGGGAGGGACACACAGCTGGCATCTCCCCCTTTTGCCCTTCACTCCCCACCTAGGTGTGGCAAAGATGAAGACCGCAATCCAGAAGCTATATTGGACCATGAGGCAGCCCTGCAGACGAAAGCCATATGCTAAGGATGGAGAAACAGGAAGACCTGGGACCCTGATGACACCATGGGGTCACCGTATTAGCGTAGACTGCTTGTCTCTTCGTCTATTACCCATAAGAGAAAAAACTCATAACTTATATAAGCTAGTGTTGTTTCCAATCTATGTTACTAATAGCATAGTAAATGAATGCAATTCATTTTTGCATTTTTGTGCATGTCCTAAACAGACTTTCCTCACTCCCAAAAGACCCTGGAAGAACAGTGTTCCATATCTGTGCTGGAAATGCAAAGAGATGAGCATTTTCCAACCCAAAGCTCTTAATAAACCAGTATGTTGGGGATTGGAGAAGATGGCGGAAGAGTAAGACGCGGAGATCACATTCCTTCCCACAGATACAGTAGAAATACATCTACACGTGGAACTGCTCCTACAGAACACCCACTGAACGCTGGCAGAAAACGTCCGACCTCCAAAAAGGCAAGAAACTCCCCCCGTACTTGGGTAGGGCAAAAGAAAAAAGAAATAACAGAGACAAAAGAATAGGGACGGCACCTGCACCAGTGGGAGGGAGCCGTGAAGGAGGAAAGGTTTCCACGCACTAGGAGCCCCTTCGCGGGCAGAGACTGCGGGGGGCAGGGGGGGAAGCTTCAGAGCGACGGAGGAGAGCGCAGCCACAGAGGTGCGGAGGGCAAAGCGGAGAGGTTCCCGCACAGAGGCTCGGCGCCGAGCAGCACTCACCAGCCCGAGAGGCTTGTCTGCTTAGCCGCCGGGGCGGGCGGGGCTGGGAGCTGAGGCTCGGCTTCAGTCGGATCGCAGGGAGAGGACTGGGGCTGGCAGCGTGAACACAGCCTGAAGGGGTTAGCGCACCACAGCTAGCCCGGAGGGAGTCCGGGAAAAAGTCTGCGGCTGCCGAAGAGGCAAGAGACTTTTTCTTGCCTCTTTGTTTCGCGGCGGGCAAGGAGAGGGGATTCAGAGCGCCGCCTAAACGAACTCCAGAGAAGGGCGCGAGCCGCGGCTATCAGCGCGGATCCCACAGCAACAGGGGCGCAGAGGGAAAATCGGAGAGACTCCCGCACAGAGGCTCGGCGCCGAGCGGCGCTCACCAGCCCGAGAGGCTTGTCTGCTCCCCCGCCGGGGCGGGCGGGGCTGGGAGCTGAGGCTCGGGCTGCGGTCGGATCGCAGGGAGAGGACTGGGGCTGGCGGTGTGAACACAGCCTGAAGAGGTTGGCGCACCACAGCTAGCCGGGAGGGAGACTGGGAAACGGTCTGCAGCTGCCGAAGAGGCAAGAGACTTTTTCTTGCCTCTTTGTTTCTCTGCGCGCAAGGAGAGGGGATTCAGAGCGCCGCCTAAACGAACTCCAGAGAAGGGCGCAAGCCACGGCGATCAGCGCGGACCCCAGAGACGGGCGTGAGACGCTGGGGCTGCTGCTGCCGCCTCCAAAAAGCCTGTGTGTGAGCACAGGTCACTCTCCACACCTCCCCTCCCGGGAGCCTGTGCAGCCCGCCACTGCCAGGGTCCCGGGATCCGGGGACAACATCCCCGGGAGAAAGCACTGCGCGCCTCGAGCTGGTGCAACGTCACGCCGGCCTCTGACGCCGCAGGCTCGCCCCGCCTACTCTGTACCCCTCCCTCCCCGCGGCCTGGGTGAGCCAGAGCCCCCGAAGCAGCTGCTCCTTTAACCCCGTCCTGTCTGGGCGGGGAACAGACACCCTCAGGCGACCTACACGCAGAGGCGGGTCCAAATCCAAAGCTGAACCCCAGGAGCTGTGCGAACAGGGAAGAGAAGGGGAAATCTCTCCCAGCAGCCTCAGAAGCAGCGGATTAAAGCTCCACAAACAACTTGATGTACCTGCATCTGCTGAATACCTGAATAGACAACGAATCAGCCCAAATTCAGGAGGTGGACGCTGGGAGCAGGATATATTAATTTTTCCCCTTTTCCTTTTTTTTGTGAGTGTATATGTATATGCTTCTGGGTGAGATTTTGTCTGTATAGCTTTGCTTTACAATAGCTTTATTTTACTTCACTATATTATAGCCTCTTTCTTTCTTTCTTTCTATTTTTTCTCCCTTTTACTCTGAGCCGTGTGGACGAAAGGCTCTTGGTGCTCCAGCCAGGCATCAGGGCCGTGCCTCTGAGGTGGGAGAGCCAACTTCAGAACACTGGTCCACAAGAGAGCTCCCAGCTCCACGTAATACCAAACGGCAAAAATCTCCCAGAGATCTCCATCTCAACATCAAGACCCAGCTTCACTCAACGACCAGCAAGCTACAGTGCTGGACATCCTATGCCAAACAACTAGCTAGACAGGAACACAACCCCATCCATTAGCAGAGAGGCTGCCTAAAATCAAAATAAGGCCACAGACACCCCAAAATACACCACCAGATGTGGACGTGCCCACCAGAAAGACAAGATCTAGCCTCATCCACCAGAACTCAGGCACTAGTTCCCTCCACCAGGAAGCCTACACAACCCACTGAACCAACCTTAGCCACTGGGGACAGATACCAAAAACAACGGGAACTACGAACCTGCAGCCTGTGAAAAGGAGACCCCAAACACAGTAAGATAGGCAAAATGAGATGACAGAAAAACACACAGCAGATGAAGGAGCAGGCTCAAAACACACTGGACTTAACAAATGAAGAGGAAATAGGTAGTCTACCTGAAAAAGAATTCAGAATAATGATAGTAAGGATGATCCAAAATCTTGGAAATAGAATAGACAAAATGCAAGAAACATTTAACAAGGATGTAGAAGAACTAAAGAGGAACCAAGCAATGATGAAAACACAATAAATGAAATTAAAAATACTCTAGATGGGATCAATAGTAGAATAACTGAGGCAGAAGAAAGGATAAGTGACCTGGAAGATAAAATGGTGGAAATAACTACTACAGAGCAGGATAAAGAAAAAAGAATGAAAAGAACTGAGGACAGTCTCAGGGACCTCTGGGACAACATTAAACGTGCCAACATTCGAATTATAGGGGTACCAGAAGAAGAAGAGAAAAAGAAAGGGACTGAGAAAATTTTTGAAGAGATTATAGTTGAAAACTTCCCTAATATGGGAAAGGAAATAGTTAATCAAGTCCTGGAAGCACAGAGAGTCCCATACAGGATAAACCCAAGGAGGAACACGCCAAGACACATATTAATCAAACTGTCAAAAATTAAATATAAGGAAAACATATTAAAGGCAGCAAGGGAAAAAAAACAAATAACACACAAGGGAATCCCCATAAGGTTAACATCTGATCTCTCAGCAGAAACTCTGCAAGCCAGAAGGGAGTGGCAGGATATACTTAAAGTCATGAAGGAGAAAAACCTACAACCAAGATTGCTCTACCCAGCAAGGATCTCATTCAGATTTGATGGAGAAATTAAAACCTTTACAGACAAGCAAAAGCTGAGAGAGTTCAGCACCACAAAACCAGCTTTACAACAAATGCTAAAGGAAATTCTCTAGGCAAGAAACACAAGAGAAGGAAAACACCTACAATAACAAACCCAATACATTTAAGAAAATGGGAATAGGAACATACATATCGATAATTACCTTGAATGTAAATGGATTAAATGCTCCCACCAAAAGACACAGGCTGGCTGAATGGATACAAAAACAAGACCCATACATATGCTGTCTACAAGAGACCCACTTCAGACCTAGGGACACATACAGACTGAAAGTGAGGGGATGGAAAAAGATATTCCATGCAAATGGAAATCAAAAGAAAGCTGGAGTAGCAATTCTCATATCAGACAAAATAGACTTTAAAATAAAGACTATTACAAGAGACAAAGAAGGACACTATATAATGATCAAGGGATCGATCCAAGAGGAAGGTATAACAATTGTAAATATTTATGCACCCAACATAGGAGCACCTCAATACATAAGGCAAATACTAACAGCCATAAAAGGGGAAATTGACAGCAACACAATCATAGTAGGGGACTTTAACACCCCACTTTCACCAATGGACAGATCATCCAAAATGAAGATAAATAAGGAAACACAAGCTTTAAATGATACATTAAACAATATGGACTTAATTGATATTTATAGGACATTCCACCCAAAAACAACAGAATACACATTTTTCTCAAGTGCTCATGGAACATTCTCCAGGATAGATCATATCTTGGGTCACAAATCAAGCCTAGGTCAATTTAAGAAAATTGAAATCGTATCAAGTATCTTTTCCGACCACAACACTATGAGACTAGATATCAATTACAGGAAAAGATCTGTAAAAAATACAACACATGGAGGCTACACAATACATTACTTAATAACGAAGTGATTACTGAAGAAATCAAAGGGGAAATCAAAAAATACCTAGAAACAAATGACAATGGAGACACGACGACCCAAAACCTATGGGACACAGCAAAAGCAGTGCTAAGAGGGAAGTTTATAGCAATACAAGCCTACCTCAAGAAACAGGAAACATCTCGAATAAACAACCTAACCTTGCACCTAAAGCAATTAGAGAAAGAAGAACAAAAAAAACCCAAAGCCAGCAGAAGGAAAGAAATTATAAAGATCAGGTCAGAAATAAATGAAAAAGAAATGAAGGAAACAATAGCAAAAATCAATGAAACTAAAAGCTGGTTCTTTGAGAAGATAAACAAAATTGATAAACCATTAGCCAGACTCATCAAGAGAAAAAGGGAGAAGACTCAGATCAATAGAATTAGAAATGAAAAAGGAGAAGTAACCACTGACACTGCAGAAATACAAAAGATCATGAGAGATTACTACAAGCAACTATATGCCAATAAAATGGACAACCTGGAAGAAATGGACAGATTCTTAGAAATGCACAAACTGCCGAGACTGAACCAGGAAGAAATAGAAAATATGAACAGACCAATCACAAGCACTGAAATTGAAACTGTGATTAAAAACCTTCCAACAAACAAAAGCCCAGGACCAGATGGCTTCACAGGCGAATTCTATCAAACATTTAGAGAAGAGCTAACACCTATCCTTCTCAAACTCTTCCAAAATATTGCAGAGGGAGGAACACTCCCAAACTCATTCTACGAGGCCACCATCACCCTGATACCAAAACCAGACAAAGATGTCACAAAGAAAGAAAACTACAGGCCAATATCACTGATGAACATAGATGCAAAAATCCTCAACAAAATACTAGCAAACAGAATCCAACAGCACATTAAAAGGATCATACACCATGATCAAGTGGGGTTTATCCCAGGAATGCAAGGATTCTTCAATATACGCAAATCAATCAATGTGATACACCATATTAACAAATTGAAGGAGAAAAACCATATGATCATCTCAATAGATGCAGAGAAAGCTTTCGACAAAATTCAACACCCATTTATGATAAAAGCCCTGCAGAAAGTAGGCATAGAGGGAACTTTCCTCAACATAATAAAGGCCATATATGACAAACCCACAGCCAACATTGTCCTCAATGGTGAAAAACTGAAACCATTTCCACTAAGATCAGGAACAAGACAAGGTTGCCCACTCTCACCACTATTATTCAACATAGTTCTGGAAGTCCTAGCCACAGCAATCAGAGAAGACAAAGAAATAAAAGGAATCCAAATCGGAAAAGAAGAAGTAAAGCTGTCACTATTTGCAGACGACATGATACTATACATAGAGAATCCTAAAGAGGCTACCAGAAAACTCCTAGAGCTAATCAATGAATTTGGTAAAGTAGCAGGATACAAAATTAATGCACAGAAATCTCTTGCATTTCTATACACTAATGACGAAAAATCTGAAAGTGAAATTAAGAAAACACTCCCATTTACCATTGCAACAAAAAGAATAAAATATCTAGGAATAAACCTACCTAAGGAGACAAAAGACCTGTATGCAGAAAATTATAAGACACTGATGAAAGAAATTAAAGATGATACAAATAGATGGAGAGATATACCATGTTCCTGGATTGGAAGAATCAACATTGTGAAAATGTCTCTACTACCCAAAGCAATCTACAGATTCAATGCAATCCCTATCAAACTACCACTGGCATTTTTCACAGAACTAGAACAAAAAATTTCACAATTTGTATGGAAACACAAAAGACCCCGAATAGCCAAAGCCATCTTGAGAACGAAAAATGGAGCTGGGGGAATCAGGCTCCCTGACTTCAGACTATATTACAAAGCTTCAGTAATCAAGACAGTTTGGTATTGGCACAAAAACAGAAATATAGATCAATGGAACAGGATAGAAAGCCCAGAGATAAACCCACACACATATGGTCAACTTATCTTTGATAAAGGAGGCAAGCATATACAGTGGAGAAAAGACAGCCTCTTCAATAAGTGGTGCTGGGAAAATTGGACAGGAACATGTAAAAGTATGAAATTAGAACACTCCCTGACACCATGCACAAAAATAAACTCAAAATGGATTAAAGACCTAAGTGTAAGGGCAGACACTATCAAACTCTTAGAGGAAAACATAGGCAGAACACTCTATGACATACATCACAGCAAGATTCTTTTTGACCCAGCTCCCAGAGAAATGGAAATAAGAACACAAATAAACAAATGGGACCTAATGAAACTGAAAAGCTTTTGCACAGCAAAGGAAACCATAAACAAGACCAAAAGACAACCCTCAGAATGGGAGAAAATATTTGCAAATGAAGCAACTGACAAAGGATTAATCTCCAAGATTTACAAGCAGCTCATGCAGCTCAATAACAAAAAAACGAACAACCCAATCCAAAAATGGGCAGAAGATCTAAATAGACATTTCTCCAAAGAAGATATACAGATGGCCTACAGACACATGAAAGAATGCTCAACATCATTAATCATTAGAGAAATGCAAATCAAAACTACAATGAGATATCATCTCACACCGGTCAGAATGGCCATCATCAAAAAATCTAGAAACAATAAATGCTGGAGAGGGTGTGGAGGAAAGGGAACACTCTTGCACTGTTGGTGGGAATGTAAATTGATACAGCCACTATGGAGAACAGTATGGAGGTTCCTTAAAAAACTACAAATAGAACTACCATACGACCCAGCAATCCCACTACTGGGCATATACCCTGAGAAAACCATAGGTCAAAAAGAGTCATGTACCAAAATGTTCATTGCAGCTCTATTTACAATAGCCAGGACATGGAAGCAACCTAAATGTCCATCGACAGATGAATGGATAAAGAAGATGTGGCACATATATACAATGGAATATTACTCAGCCATAAAAAGAAATGAAATGGAGGTATTTGTAATGAGGTGGATGGAGTTAGAGTCTGTCATACAGAGTGAAGTAAGTCAGAAAGAGAAAAACAAATACAGTATGCTAACACATATATATGGAATCTAAGGGAAAAAAAAAAAAAAAAAAGGCCATGAAGAACCTAGTGGCAAGACAGGAATAAAGACACAGACCTACTAGAGAATGGACTTGAGGATATGGGGAGGGGGTGGGGTGAGATGTGACAGGGTGAGAGAGTCGCATGGACATATATACACTACCAAATGTAAAATAGATAGCTAGTGGGAAGCAGCCGCATAGCACAGGGAGATCAGCTCGGTGCTTTGTGACCACCTAGAGGGGTGGGATGGGGAGGGTGGGAGGGAGGGAGATGCAAGAGGGAAGAGAAATGGGAACATATTGTATATGTATAACTGATTCACTTTGTTATAAAGCAGATGCTAACACACTATTGTAAGGCAATTATACTTCAATAAAGATGTTTGAGAAAAAAAAAACATAATAAAAAAATAAAAATAAAAAAAAAAATAAACCAGTATGTTTCTCATAGATGGCTGTAAATGTGGATGTTCCTTCCAAAGAGAAGGATTTATTTAATTTCATAATACTCTAGATTGTCATAAACACCCCAAAGGCACACCTTCCTCAAGATTTCTAGCTTAATTGGCTCCATGTTCTGAAGCTTATGAAGTCACCAGTCACCAGCTCTGCTTTTCCTCCCTCACCAAGGCAGCCTGAAACTCTCTACTAGACACTGCAGCAAAATAAAACATTCTTGAAAATATTAAGGGCTGATGAACCGGTTTGGATTTTCTCCAATCCTCTAGATTTTCTCTCCTCCTGATAGATCTAAAGCAAAGGCCAGTCACTTTGAAACGAAGGCATTTGATTTGAGGCCATCACACATTGATTTATCTAGCAGAAGGGGCTTGCATTTTTCAACCCAGAGCAGCGAGCTCACATACCGCTCTACGACCCCTTGGTGTGGGGCAATGGGTCTTGGCAACAAAATTGAATATACTGCCCCATTTCTCACTCCCATGGAGAGGCAACAGAGATGGCCTGACTTGAAAAAATAGCTATTCAGCACTGGAGAAATATATAAATCCAAATCCTCGTTAGTTTCCTTCACCATATCACACTTTAGGAAACTAAAGTAGAGAGAGAGAGAAATAAAGACAGAATCCATCTGAACTTTAATGAGTCATTCAATACCCATCCACGAACATTTCCATGTTGTCTTAAATTTGCTTATGTTATATTGCTGATATAGTATATCAGCAATATAATCCATGGATATAACATGGATTGACTGACACTTAACAGGTGGAAATTGACTGTTCAGCAATCTTCAAGAGGGCAAACAGGCTGGTTCCCTATTTCTGTCCTGGTGTTATTTAAAATCTTTATAAAATTATAAACGAATAACCTTTTTAACCTGAGCAAATGCAATAGCTGGGTCAAATTGTTCATATCTAGAAAAGTAGACATAAAATTTACGATACCTTTATTTGATTAGAGAAAATGGTTCAACTGAACACAGACTGGTATATAACAGAGAAAAGTGCAAAGGAATACAAACACAAAATAAAGACACTGCTAGAAAAACACGTGGCTGGAGAAAGAGGCAAAGGAGACCATTAGCTGCTCTGAATTCTCCACTGATAATACAAGACTGTATTAAATGAACTACCAGCTGGCTACTAATTCTTTCCCCAACCAAGGTAACAGGTAAACATTCTGTTTGACATCTAGAGCACGCCCTGAAAGCTCCAGGTTCTGAATTTTCGGGTCAGTGATCCAGAATTCCACTTCCTACCTCTAGACAACCAAAAGGTGATTAGTGGGACCAGTAGACACCTAGCAAGAAGATCTAAGTCCCACCTTCCATAGTCTCTGGCCGGAATTTAACCAGGCATGAATTTGCACAGCCAAGTAGATTTTTTTCATTAAGTAGTTAATTAAACTCCTTTGGAAAATTGATCAACAGAGCTGATCAATTCAACCCAAATTAGAGCCTTAACTAATAAAAACAGTAGCCTTTAGCGCAAAAATACCAAACAAAAATCTTACAATGCCCACCTCCTCACGTACATTCACACACACACACATACACACACACACCCCATTTGGGCTATCAAATGCGTACAAATTGCTACTCAGCACGAAGGCCCATCCTAATGACTACAGGCCTGTCCCTTCTCTGTCCCCTCTCCTGGGACTGGGCACCCCCATAGACTCTCACCTACCCCCTCCATCGCCCACAGACACACACACGCACATATTAATTACCCAACTCCAGTCCTAAATTTCCTCTATGTGATTAAATAGGATGGAGGGGGACTTAGAACCTGAAAATGTGAATATAAGAGAATCCAGATCTCAGTCTAATATGCACTGGAAGACCTGGAGAGTCTGGACCACCTCTGCTTCTGGGGGTGGATCCACTTCTGGGTCAAATTAACATCTTCTCCAGTGTTTTACACTCATGTGTTCAGTAAATTAATAGCTCCCTGCCTTTACCTAGAAATCTCAAAGTAGAATTTCCTCTATGTGCGTCTTCGTGCTCCTTAGAACGTATTACGTTTCCCAAAACTATAATAACATGCTCAGAAATGGCAACAATATTGCAGAGGATGAATTTTGTAGCACTTGATCCTTACCCCTCCCCCATACACAAACACACCATGTCTTAGTAAATTATATCAAAAATAGGCTTTTTAATACTATTTTGTTCTCGATTACAAAATATACTTATAAAATATTTGAAAATTATAAGAAAACATACCAAAGATTTTATATCCATATGTATATCCATATATATATATATATATATATATATATATATATATATATATATATATATATATATATATATATGCCCTTGATCAGAGAGATAGACCCTATTAACATTTTAGTGTTTCTTTTTCCAGTCATTTTAGAAAAGGTATAAACATGTGTGATTTTTTTTTTTTAATGTATGCCGCTCTGTAGCCCATTTTTCCCCAAGGAATACATACTGAACATTTTTCTGTGGCATTAAAGGTTCTTCTACAAAGTTATTTTGAGTGACTGGATAATATTCTAGCATATTTCTTACCATTTAAATGAAAGTTAAAAAATTTACTTTCACCCAGCTTCTCTTATTGAATACTCAGATTATTTCTAATTTTCTTACCATTAGAAACGTTGCTTCAATGCCTGTCCTTAGAGGTAAGTCATTGTTCACATTCAGTATGATTTTTTCTGGGACAAATTGCTAGATGTAAAATGATTGAGACAAAGGATGTGAACAAATTTAAAACGTTGATACATGTTGTCAAAGTGCCCTGTAGAGAAATTGTACCAATCACACCCCACCATTAATATAGGAAATCATCCCAAAGTAGGGGCAATCTCCCTATGTCCTCACAAGGTTTATTATTTTTTCTCTCTCTGTGACAATTTTTTAAAGGCATATCAATTAAAATTTAATTTTTTATTGCTAGTGAGGCTGAACTCTCACTATTCATTTGCACATTGTCCATTTGTATTTCTTCTTTGTGAATTATTTATTTGTGGTCTTTACTCGTGTTTCTATTAGAGGAAGAGAGTATTTGTCTCTTTATTTGGTTGGTAAGACTGTGGTACACATCAGTTTAGTAAGAATATGCACCTTTTAGCCGACATAAAGAATATGCATATGTTTTTCCCAGTTGTTTGTCTTTTAACTCTCCTCACGGTTTTCATATATAGAAATGTTGGAAGGTTTTTGTAGCCAAATATCCTTTTTATCTTTTATAAAAGTTATTTTTATAAAGTTTTCCTCTGCCTCATGTCATCATTTATTATATTCACCATCTTTTTCTCCCATTACATTTATCGGTTTGCTTTTAGCCTACACATTTAATCCATCTGAAATTTATTTTGCCACAATGAAAGGAAAGGCCTTTCTGCTCCATTCTAAATGGTTATCCACAAGCCCCAACTTATCCCACTGATAGACACGCATTCACTACTTTATTTATACAGCACTGTATTGGGGCTTTAATTTTAGCATAATGATTAAGAGCTTGGGTTTTGGAGTCAGACACACCTGGTTTGAGTTCACGCCTCCTACCCCCTAAGATCTCACGCCAGTTCCCCAACCTTTTTAAGCTTCAGTTTTCTCCATTGCAAAGCACTTAGCACAGGACCTTGCACATATTAAGTGCTCAATAAATATTAGGCAGCAGCAACATTTTCAACAAGATCTTGGAATGACCACCCAAATTCTACATCTGCATCTGATTTGTTGTCACCACAACATTGAAGAATAGTTTGGGCAATTTCCCCAACAGCCTGAAGCAACCTTCCTCACTTCAACCATGCCATGTAGAGCCCAGTGACAATTCAAGAGGAGCCAGACTCACTGCATTTGTTCACAAAGCTCCTGGCCTCCCTTTCTCCTCCTGCCTATCAGAATAAACCACCACAGGCCAACAGCAGAGCAGGAGGGATTCCCAACCACAGGTCAACACCTTCCCACCTGCAAAACACAGGCTCTGCTCCAGCTCTTCTTCTCCCTAACTCGGAGCAGAACACTCGCTTCCCTCCATGGCTTAAAGGATTTATTTTTCCTTAAGGAACAACTCAGGTCATTATACTTGGAGAGCTGGATAGTTTGGAATCCAGGAGAAAAGGGAAGTGGGGGAGAGAACTCCAGGGTAAGATACTCAGAGAGTTTTCAATGGTTGTGCAATTAATTCAGTCAACTGTCTTGATCTCGGATGATTTCTAAAGACTAAAAAACCCCTACCTGGCTACTAAAGAGCCAAGCACTTAAATCTGAGGCATAAATCAGATCTTGGTAATGAAGTTCCCCACCCCTCTCTTAAATCATTACATTCATTCTGATATTTCCTTAGCATGGAGGTGGGAGGCAGCTTGATGTATGGTGGAAAGAACTCAGTATTTGGAGTCAGACATAGCTGAGTTTGAAGAATCCCAATTCCAACACTCACCTGCTGTGTGAACTTGAACAAGAGAATGAGTTTGCCCATTTATAAAGGATGGAGATAAAGCTCTAACCTCACAGAGTTGTGGTGAGGATTAAATCCCCTAACATAAAGATACTCATGAATGGTAGGCGTTGTTACCTATAATCATTGGCACTTCTGTATATATTCTCTGAGTTAAGGTCCTAGGATTTGAGAGCTGGAAGGGAGATTGGTCCAATCATCTGACCCTTCATTCCACACATGAGAAATTGAGACTCACCAAAGAGGTCAAAAGATACTTCTAGGCCATACAAATACCTGTCCAACCCCATCACCTGTCTTCTAGTCTAGTTTGGTTTAGCATTTATTTTAGCATCTACTATATGCCATATGATGAAACATAAAATGAAGATAGAGCCTCTGCCCTAGAGTGGCTCAAATTCCAGTTCCCCGCTGCGTGTGCACTCTCCCCCATTAGATCATAAATTCCTCAACAAGGAGGACTATGCCTGCCACCACCTTCTAGAACCCCACGGGAGCCAAAGTCCTATGGTACATACAAGAGGGTCCCAACGCATTTTGGAAAGAAGAACTGAGATATGTCTTTATCGCATCATGTCAGGTCTGCTCCAGATGGAGAACATCACTTTCCCAGGTAACCTAGGGCCCACAGTACATAACTTGTCTTATCCTCTAGGGTTCCATTCTCTCCTTAGCCTCTGTCCAGCCCCACAAGAGGAAGAGTAAAAGAATCAGACTCCGTGGCTTCCAGGCCTCTCATCACACCATCTCTTCTGTCTCTCTCTCTGCTAACCTAGAAAAATACATCAGATAATGTAGAACAGCCCACTCTCTGACTAACAGGCAAGAGCCTACTGAATGCATTGCCCCTCTGGGTACCAGTGGCATGAAGGCATTATAATTAAGTGCTTGACTTCATTATCTCTTCTTTCTGAGCCTTCCCTGCTTCATCACTTTTATCCATCAGCCTTCGATTGCCTTTGCTTTCAATGTCTCAATGTCTACCGCACTGTCAATTAACGCCTACAAAGAATTCTCTAGAAGCCAGGTCTTTCTGGCCAAGTATCCTGGGGTCCAAGGGGCTCCTTCATTTTGGCAGATGGTGCCCATGACTTCCTGAGTCCTCCGGTCAGCACCAAGGAGATTGCAAACCACTTCCAAATTGCTTACTCCCTCTGTGCATATTCCCATCTTCTTCCTCTGGCTCCAGTTGAGAGAGCCATGGAGTGAGGTCTCTCTGCCTCTGAAGAGTATCTACCTCTGCCCATAGCCATAATTTGATGCCTCTCTCTGGGATACATAGAGGGAGTTATTGAGCCAAGAGTTTATTATCAAGCTTAGCATAAACATACAGTGAGGAGAGCTGAGTGCAAAACCAAATGTTCCAAATGTTCCTAATTCCATGTATTTTGAAATGCCTGAAGCAGAAATTTTATGGAAGAGGGAGAAAGACTCTTCCCTGGTGGTAAATTAAGGATGTATCTCTTTAGCTTTGGATCACAATCAGGCCCTTACAGTCAACTAATCCCATTCTCTCTTTATTTTCTCATTGTATTCTTACCAACAAGGCTGAGCTTCATTTTCATAGCCTAGGAAGCCTTGCTAAAAAGCTTCTCTGTTCTGAGGCTCTCTCTCAAACATGTCTTCGCTTCCAAGGGTAATGAACTCCTTGATAATAAACGCCTCGCTTTAATGCACGCTCTCTGGTTTCCAGGAACTGCCTTCTAATTACACGGCTCTGGATTGCGTGTCAGAGGTTTGCTTCGCCTTTAATATTTTATGAAGAAATTCAGATTTTGACAGTAAAAATATTTAACCCAGAGGACCCGAAACCCAGACTATTATTTAGTAAAGTAGCCATCTAGCTGCACACTTGTGCATGGCTGGCTCTCCCCATTGCATACTCACTCTCTCTGATACTCTCTGAACAGACCCAACCACATGCTGTCCAGATGGAAACCTGGCTGTATCATTACATTATATTGAAATAACCCAATACCACCTGTTTCTGTTGGGGCTCCTGCCAACACTTTCCCATAAAACATTTATTTTGCTAATATTTTCGTTGGTCACCACACAAGGACACTTGAAGTTAAAGATTTACCATGTGTTGCAGCCACTCAGAACCAGGAGAGGCAAAAAAGTAAAAAGCCCTTTGAAACCAGGCGGCAGGGTTCAAGAACAAACGTCTATGTATTGTTTCCAAAGGTGGATGCCTCGCCTAGCATGACGTCATCACGGGCGTGGGGATTTCAAAACAAGGTTTTCTTGGCAATCTTCGTAGAATGAATTACTCTAGTGTCTTTGGTGCTCATCCTTGGATCGTAAAAATAGTTTCTGCTCTGTAAGGAGACTTTCCTGCTTCTTGGCAAATTTTCCTTCTCCAAAAATGTTGCATTTGTAAACAAGTTCATGGAGATAGGGAATTGATTCATTTGACATAGAGGAACACAGGCATATATTATTTTCATTCCATCAACAAGAACGGGATGGAAACTGGTGTTACCTATTAAGAACTGATACTGAGCACAGAGCTGATTTCCCTGTGTTATGCTTTGTGACCACCTAGAGGGGTGGGATATGGAGGGTGGGAGGGAGGGAGTTGCAAGAGGGAAGAGATATGGGGACATATGTATATGTATAACTGATTCACTTTGTTATAAAGCAGAAACTAACACACCATTGTAAAGCAATTATACTCCAATAAAGAGTATAATTATACTCTTTATAATTAAAGAGTATATTTAACAATTATACTCCAATAAAGATGTTAAAAAATAATAATAAATAAAAAAAATAAATGCATAGGAAGAAAAAAAAAAAAAGAACTGATACGGAACCTGACGTTAAAGTCATTAGGTGCCCTTGGAAGCAGACGCAGTGAACTTCAGGACTGAGCAGCCGGCTGGAATCCTTTGGTCGGGAGACGTAACCTCAACAAAGTTGTTCAGGGTTTTGTTCCTCTTTTTCTGTCCCTTGCAACTACATATTTGCTTGTCAAAAAAATATAGAATTAAAGCCTAACTAGCCCCAAGATTGGGAGGCCATTGGAATAGTTTGTCAAGGGTGTCATTTGGAATTGCTTGCACCTAGTTGCACCTTCAGAAGAAAGACCTTAACCGTCTACCTCCTGTGCTGCTGCAACTGAACCCAGCTTCCCTGCTGGTTTTAGCTTCTGCCAGCATTACTATCTTCATTCTCTCCTATACGCTGAACCCCCTCTCCAAAATGAACCCTGGAGGACTAAGGAAAACACACAAAGAGATTAATGGAGTTTGGCGGCATATGCTCAACTTCTCCAGTCTTTTGGCTTCCATGGTGCCTGGAATCTCCACGAGATTTTCCCAGAATTCTGATTCACTGCTAAGCGGTCTTCCTTTCTATTATTGTAATTGGCGATGCAATTAGAAAGGTTAACTGCATGGCCTTTCCAACCATTTCCCCTGAGTTAATTAGGAGGTGGGGTCTTCTCCTGTCCTCCTTCTAGACTGACTCCTCACTTAAAATCAGAGGAAGGAAAAAGAAATGATGTTAGCCTGGAGTTCCACTCACGCAACATGTCCATTTTTTCAGCTCATGGAGCTGTTTTACACTTAAGTGCCCACTTTGCATTGTAAAAATCATTTATATTTTATATTTGTTTTAAAAGTCAACTTCTAACCTGTAATGACTGCAGTTATAGATTAAGAATCACAAGTAAAGCAATGTACCTCTCTTGACAGCTCCCATTCATGTTCACATAGCCTCCCTGAAGACAGATAATCATATAATTAAGCGATCCATTTTTCAGCATATATGTGCTGTACAAAAGATAGTGATACAATGAATCCTGGTGTGTGCTTTGGTTCAAAGTAGGAAATACTGAATAATCACCATTTTTTATGAAAGCACTTGACCTTTAAATTGATATTTTCTCCCAACAGATTATAATTATTGTTCAAAGAGGTGTTGAATACGGTACAGATAACGCAAAGATGGCCCATCTGTTATTCACTGTTACAGTTTATGGCCAACTGACAACATCAGCTGACTGCCTTAGAAAGGGCAGAGAGAGTCACTTTTGGCTTTCTGTCAATACCAGCCCTGATTTTATTTTTTCCTTTTCTAAGATCGTGAATTTAAATTCTTAAGACTGAGATGAACTCATAAGTAACACTTGTGAATTTGCATCTTTCTACTTAAAGAGAATTTCAACATTCTGGATGGCAGGACAAGTGGTAACTCGGTAACACTGAGGCTGCTCTCCAAACAGAAAAGTTTCCCTTGAGTAGAGTTGCCAGATTCAGCCAACAAAAATACAAGATATCCAGCTAAATTTGAAGTTCAGAAGTGGGTATGTCCCATACAGCAAATTATTCACTGTCAACCTGAAATTCAAATGTAACTGGGCATCCAGTAGCTTATCTGGCAGTTCTATACCTGAGAACTCAGTCTCTGATTCTGATTTGCCCTATTTATCTTTTTTTTTCCGTTTCTACAGAGAAAAACATCAAATATGGGCAGCTGCAGCAACCAACATCCCCAAGTTGTTGCTGATGGCTGAAAACTAGGAGTGCTAAGAAGTCAGTATCCATCATCCTTCCTGTTGTTTGTTTTTATTAGTTACTGATTGGACTGTTTCCCTTCTCATGATTACACAGCTCTCTTAATCACTGCCTCAATTCCTGGAATCCTTTATCAAGAGCAAGGACAACTCTGTCCCATCTGAACAAGGAAAAATGTGAAACTGATGCTAATATTTAAAAGCTTTTTGTTTACCCTGCCAGCATCTATCATGGTGGGTGTCTCGTGTGGATTTATCATGAGAAAAGCTCAAGGAGATGTAGCGGTTTCTGACGCAGTCAAAGCCGTTCTTTTTGAGCACTGGAAATGTGCCCTTCCCTTCCCAAAAGTGTCCTCCCACCACTCTAAATTCAGACCTAAACCAGGGAAAAGGAGCTGCAATGGTGGGCAGAGAGCCTTGAGGCCGGAGGCTGCAGAGGGAAGATACCCCATGGTAGGGTCACCAGGGCAGAAGAGCATCCTGGCTCTGAAACAGCAAAAACTCCTCCTTCACCACTGGCCACCCCGCCCTTCCAAGACAGCGAGCGAAAGAAAATCTTCCTGGCTCTCCCCTTCCCCCGTGCCATAGGGGGCCGCCATCGACTAAATCTGAAAGGATAGCTCATCACAGGAAAGCAAAGCTAAGAATCCACATTAAAGCAGGAAACCAAGAGGCGGGGCCTGAAAACATGACTCTTTTCTTTATGGAACTATTACATTGATAAGAATCAATCGCAATTTGAAATGCTTCCATGACACATTTCAAACGTTTTATATGCGTCTGTACATTCAGAGTTAAAAGAGCATGTCCACTTACTTCATTTTCTCTCCCAGGGATTTATGGCTCAAAAGAAACTTAAGAGCATTTGGATCACTCTCTAAAAGGCATGGAATGGTTTTGCTGGCCAAATGGTTCTCAAACTGTGGTCTCCAACCGGCAGCATTAACATCACTTGGGGGTCTTGTTAGAAATGCAAATTTCTGCGCCTCACCCCAGACCTGCTGACTGAGAATCTTGGTCGTAGCAAGACATCCCAGGGATTCCTATGCCCCCAGTGGTTTGAGAACCACGGCCCTAACCTACTAGAGACTGCCAGAGCAGCTTGAGTACCTCTTCACTATCTGACCCACTCAGTGGCACTTTCAAGCACTGTTTGTAGACTGTTCATCTCTCTCTGCCAGTGTTGGGATTGGCATTTCAGATTTCTGTGCCAGACTTAAGAACAGATCATTAAGATAGTTGTTTGCCAAATTAAGAAAATGGTCTCCGTTTATCACTCTTCACACCCCCCTCTCCATGAGACACACACACACACACTGCCTCTGCCCATTTCGGGGTCTCTCCGCCAGCCCCTCAAGCCCCCCTTTTGGGACATCCTGCCTTCTCTCTCCACACCCTCTTCTAGAAAATGCAGCCCCTGTAAGCTGAACTCTCACTCATCCCCCATTTACCCCTCTTCTGCTTCCATCTTCTTTCTGTTTCCAAAGTGCCTTTTTCTCATGTACAGCCTCACACTTTGCACCATTTTTCACCCTAAACCCAGCATCCATCTCAGAACCTCTATACCCCAGCTCTCACTCCTTCCCACTCTCACCCTGTGCCCATTTGCTCTCCCACATACTATCTCCTTTCCCACAGGGCAGCCAGAATCTCCATTTCTGGCTGCCCATTCCCGATTTCCACTGCTTTCCAGATGGCTCTTGTTCTCAGCCCCTGGAGGGGGATTGCCCCCCGAGACCCAATTCTCTCTCCCCTGCTCTGACATCACCAGTCTCTGGCTTATATTTCTGCTGTGATGGAAATATTTTTCTCTGAGGCCATGGTCTTCTCCAACTTTCACACTCCTCTCTTTTTATTATCCATCCACTAGTTCCCTTTTAAAATATATTTAAGTAAATAAGATAGTTGATTTGAAGGGAAATATTAGCGAGATCATTATTCAGGTGATCTGAGAACAAACCACAAGTTTTGGAGGTGGTAACAGAGCAAAATATGGTGTAAAACACTGATGTAGCAGGAGGGAAGGGCATTTCAGCAAGCAGGAAATGTTAAATATTGTGAGAAAAGATCCCGGGGGTAGATACCAGCATGTTTCTTTTTTTTTTTCTTTGTAACATCTTTATTGGAGTATAATTGCTTTACGATGTTGTGTTAGTTTCTGCTGTATAACAAAGTGAATCAGCTATATGTATACATATATCCCCATATCCTCTCCCTTGCACCCTCCCTATCCCACCCCGCTAGGTGGTCACAAAGCACCGAGCTGATCTCCCTGTGCTATGCAGCTGCTTCCCACTAGCTATCTATTTCACATTTGGTAGTGTATATATGTCCATGCCACTCTCTCACTTCGTCCTAGCTTACCCTTCCCCCTCCCCGTGTCCTCAAGTCCATTCTCTACGTCTGCATCTTTATTCCTGTCCTGCCCCTAGGTTCTTCAGAACCATTTTTTTTTTAAGATTCCATATATATGTGTTAGCATACGGTATTTGTTTTTCTCTCTCTGACTTACTTCACTCTGTATGACAGAATCTAGGTCCATCCACCTCACTACAAATAACTCAATTTTGTTTCTTTTTATGACTGAGTAATATTCCATTGTATATATGTGCAACATTTTCTTTATCCATTCATCTGTCGATGGACACTTAGGTTGCTTCCATGTCCTGGCTACTGTAAATAGTGCTGCAATGAACATTGTTGTACATGTCTCTTTTTGAATTATGGTTTTCTCAGGGTATATGCCCAGTAGTGGGATTGCTAGGTCATATGGTAGTTCTATTTTTAAAGGAACCTCCATACTGTTCTCCATAGTGGCTGTATCAATTTACATTCCCACCAACAGTGCAAGAGGGTTCCCTTTTCTCCACACCCTCTCCAGCATTTATTGTTTGTAGATTTTTTGATGATGGCCATTCTGACCAGCGTAAGGTGATACCTCATTGTAGTTTTGATTTGCATTTCTCTAATGATTAGTGATGTTGAGCATCCTTTCATGTGTTTTTTGGCAATCTGTATATCTTCTTTGCAGAAATTTCTATTTAGACGTTCTGCCCATTTTTGGATCGGGTTGTTTGCTTTTTTTTTGATATTGAGCTGCGTGAGCTGCTTGTATATTTGGGGGATTAATCTTTTGTCAGTTGCTTCGTTTGCAAATATTTTCTCCCATTCTGAGGGTTGTCTTTTCATCTTGTTTATGGTTTCCTTTGTTGTGCAAAAGCTTTTACGTTTCATTCCCATTTGTTTATTTTTGTTTTTATTTCCATTTCTCTAGGAGGTGGGTCAAAAAGAATCTTGCTGTGATTTATGTCAAAGAGGTTTCTTCCTATGTTTTCCTCTAAGAGTTTTTATAGTGTTTGGCCTTACATTTAGGTCTTTAATCCATTTTGAGTTTATTTTTGTGTATGGTGTTAGGAAGTGTTCGAATTTCGTTCTTTTACATGTAGCTGTCCAGTTTTCCCAGCACCACTTATTGAAGAAGAGACCAGCATGTTTCTGCAGGCCACAGTGGGCAGCCAGTATGGGAAAACTAAAGAGAAGATTCCAGAAAAACAAAGATTTTGAACCTTTTTTAGGTCAAAGACCACTTTGGGAATCTGATGAAATCCAAAGACAGTCTTCCAAAAAAAAAAAAACCCAAACTGGCAAAAGTTTACATTTAAATACAGGCATTGGGAAGGACCCATGAAGTCCAATGGTAGGTAAGGTCCAGAGACCCCAGGTGAAACAATGTGATAGGTTTGGAAAGGTAGGTTTAAGTGCCACTCAAAAAAGAATCAATGCTAGAAAGTGCAAGAGAACTTGGGCTTCATCCTGAGTACAGGAAGGTCTTTGGAGGGATGGTGTGTGTTTTAGGATGCCCAGTTTTGTTTACTGTATTTAACACAACTCATGTCCAACTTTCAGTATGCTTCTGTAAAATCTATGTTTTGATTTCAGAAACTACAGGCCAGCTATGTTGGCTTGAAGCCAGAAAAACTAGGCACTAACATATTTTGAATATGATGTCACAGATAGAGTACAGGAAACGATTATCACTGGGCAGATAAAAGGAAAACATCTTAAAAGGGAATATAAACTTCTTAACCTACTCTAGAGGCATCATGGTGAAAAGTTCCATGCATCAGAGAAAGAAAACTCAGTAATGTGTGTAAGGTGTGGTTTGCACGTGTGTGAGGTTAGAGAAAAAGCCACACCTGGATTACAAATGTATTGCTTCTATCTATGAGTGCTATTCTACCAATCCTGAAACAAGAAAATTATCATTTTTGTTTCTTCAATGTGATAGTATTGGTTAACACATATTAAGACATTGCTAGATGCCAAGCACTTCACATGCATTATCTTATTTAATCCCCTCTGTTACCCTATGAAGCCAAGGAGACCCAGAGAGCTTAAGCAAAGAATGGTTAAATCATTATCCTGGTGATAGTGATTCTGAAGGTGGTGTGGGCTAGATCAAGATGAAATCGGGTCCCTAGAGGTCCCAATCTGAACACCATCCTGGATCCAGCAATAGTTGTCTCTCCCAAAACCCGATGTGGCCCAAACTCTGAATTCCCTAGTCAGATTGTTCTCCAACCAGACCCACAATCCATAATTGGATTACGCTGTTGGAATCTGAGAAACAGGAAAGTGCAAATGGTCGATATAATGAGCACTCATTAAACTCCTCAGAAAGAACAACATAGTCTTTCAAGGAATTCCTATAAGCAAGTTTCATTTGAAGACAAGAACTGAAAAGTTAGGCAGAGCATCAAGGACATGATCATTGTCTTTAGAGCTTGGTTGTTTTCTCCCAGTATTCGCTCCTTCACTTGTTTTCCCAGAGAAAATATGCAGGTACTCACTTATTAAAAATCAGCTTGCACCCTGGTCTACCCCAGAGTAAGATCAAATGGCTACCACGGGAGTGAGAGGAAAATGGAGTCATTTCCGTGAAATTCCCAAGAGTGTTTTTTGGCTTTTAAGAGCAATGAAATCACTTTATGCTGGTAATTTATTATTTCCACCAGTTATTCAAATATTTGTCTACATGTTGAAAAATTAGCCCTTATTCAAACAAGTTACTGCTTTTAGAGCAAAAGCATGCTAAATATTCAGTGAAACTGGGACTCTAGCAAAAGGATCCGCAGAGAGAGAAATCAAAGACACATGCTTTCTTTCTCCTTAGGTAAGCAAACTAAAAAATAATAATAATAAAAAATAAAAGCTTGTGCCTCTCTCTGACAGACATTAGGTTTTACAGCCTGGGCTAGATGCCTAACCTCAAGGAAGGAGGTTGATTTCATCCGAACACCACTCACTGGACCATCGCCCTGAGCTTCCATGCTAAGTGCGTTCAATCATTTCTGAAAATGATGGTCCAGGCTGGTCTTTGTTTTTTCCCTGGTATTCTTAGTCTCAGACAATAACAGTATGAAGACATAAACCTTAGTAAATGTATATTGTGGTTGGTGTTATCCAAAAGAAGAAAAGTTTGTTGTTCATCCAGCTGTCATGTTATAGATATTTTCTATCGCTACTGTTATAGCTGTCATGTTTATGTGGATAATTTCCTCCTTTCCATCCAAGTCATAGATGTGCCGTTAGATGGGAAGAGAGGGGATGGGGGAAGGGACAGCAGGGTGCATAGGAGGAGGAAAGGACTATTTACTGGATGCTTCCTGACTTACTGTAGGGAACAAAGTGAATGCAAGAGACCGAAGTATTATACCCAGTAGTGTAACATTCTCCCTTCTAGAACTTCTGTGCTCTTGGTAAAAGCAGATGGAGACATGACTGAGATTGAGTAGCTTTTCCTCCTGGAAAACAAGGTCAATGGTACATTAAATACCTCTTACTAAACTAAATATTTCCATACTATACCCAGCAAGCAGTCCTTCAACAGGGAAAATCTTGTCGAAGGAAGAAGAGTTATATAACTTCTTCAAAATTGAGGGAAGATCAGAGAAAATGTGAAAATACTCAAAGAATTAAACTGTGTAAATAAATACAATAATTCATACTAACAGCCTCTGAACCCTCACTCATACTGTAGCTGATGCCTGGAAGCCAAAGTTCCCACTCAGAATTAGCATCAAACACATCATCATCTAGGGGATTATTTTCCCCCATTGTCTGTTTATCCTCAACTACCCTCAGTATTCAGCACACAGGAAGTGTCCAATAATTACTTTTTGAATAAACAGGAAATGACCTCATAGAACATCTAGCAAAGACATAGGATTCTTTTTAGTAATTATCAGGTTTTTGGATGTGTTAAAGTTATAAAAAAAAGATCTGGTTTGGGTCAGCAAGTTCAATAAATCGTCCCCATGAAAGAAGTTTGAGGAGAGCCTTTTCCGTTGACCTTTTCTTCACATTAAAAATGTCTCTGAATTTGACAGTAGGTATCAAGAGGTTTGGAAAAGGTCATACCTCTTGCCCAAGTAGCTCAACTTCCAGTTATCTACCCCAAGGAAGTAATAAGAGGTATGAGTAAAGATTTATGCGTGGAGATGTTCATCACAGCACTATTTAGAATATCCATGGACGTGCATGTCCAGCCGCAGGTCAAGTTTAAATTAATCTGGGATCAGGGTACAGCCATGCAGTGGCATATCAGTGACCATTAAATGTGATGTTTTGTAAAGATTTTCAAATGGCATGGAAGACATATAGTGATAAAAAAAGCAGGATACGAGGCAATTGACATACAATATGATCTCAAATCTACAGGAGAGAGAGAATTCTAGGAAGAGAGAGACACATAAAGACAAAAACAGAAGTTAATATTCCATGATATGAAAAGTTATGAGGTTATGGGTGATTTTTTTTCTTTCATCTTTCTTTCTTTGTATTTCCCAGTTATTATATATACCCAAATTGCTTTTATAGTTAGACACAATGGGAGTTTTTTAAGTCTGAGTTGTTAACTGTCTAAACCAGGTTAGGAAGTCTAATCATGGGGGAAAAAACATAATTCTAAATTCCAGTAGTTTCAGTTATAATGATTAAAACCAAGGTTCCAGCAACCTGCTATCACAGAATCTCTACAGTTTTCCTATGTTTTCTTCAAAGCTTCTATACATTCTCCCAAATATCCAACCACTTATGACCTGTGTGAAAACAGGAGATAATAATTACAAGGACTTGCTCAGGAAGGGAAGGTGGCAGGGGAGTTCAGGAGAGTCAGATCCCAGCCCTAGCTTCCCATTGATTCACTGGGTAAGTCCCTTTACCCCTTCAAGCCTCCTTTGTGACATTTGAGAGTATTAGACTAGGTGACTTCCAAGCTCCCTGCAGCTCTAAAGTCCATGAAATAATTACCTCTTTTCCTGCCCTGTCCATGCCCTCCTAGGCGGTCACCACTGAATAAATTGCATTTGAAACATGGTAGACCTCAACTGTTCCTGAGTGAAAGAATGACTGTCCGGTAACCCTAAAGGACAAGAGAGGCCAACCACACACACTTCGGCTATTCAACAGTCTTCCTCCTGCCTCTGAACCTAAACAACACAATCTGCTTAGAGTTCTGTTCTCCCCACAGGGGTGATTTTTAATGGACTGTATTCACTTTTATCATAAGGGAAACCAGATATGTCCTCAAGGACAAAGACCCTCAGCCTTTTCTGGGACACTGCTACCTTTGAGAACCTGTGAAGAACATTGACCTCTCTTCAGAAAAGTGCTCTTTCATATCAAATTTTTGCTAATCACTTCATGGACTTAGATAGCCTAAAGTTCTTAGTGGCCCTTGGAAACAAGGTTAAAAATCCCTGGTGAAAGATGAATGGATAAAGAAGATGTGGCACATATATACAGTGGAATATTACTCAGCCATAAAAAGAAACAAAATTGAGTTATTTGTAGTGAGGTGGATGGACCTAGAGTCTGTCATACAGAGTGAAGTGAGTCAGAAAGAGAAAAACAAATACCGTATGTTAACACATATATATGGAATCTAAAAAAAAAAAAAAAAAAAAAGGTAATGAGGAACCTAGGGGCAAGATGGGAATAAAGACGCAGACCTACTAGAGAATGGACTTGAGGACACGGGGAGGGGGAAGGGTAATCTGGGACGAGGTGAGAGAGTGGCATGGACATATATACACTACCAAATGTAAAACTGATAGCTAGTGGGAAGCAGCTGCATAGCACAGGGAGATCAGCTCAGTGCTTTGTGACCACCCAGAGGGGTGGGATAGGGAGGATGGGAGGGAGACGCAAGAGGGAGGGGATATGGGGATATATGTATATGTATAACTGATTCACTTTGTTATAAAGCAGAAACTAACACACCATTGTAAAGCAATTATACTCCAATAAAGATGTTACAAAAAAAAAAAATCCCTGGTGAAGAAAATATTGACCTATTCAATAGACACCCAGACAATTTTAAAGTATGCTTCTTTTTCAGCAGGGACATAGAAAATAGTCTGATGGTTGCCAAGGGGGAGGAGAATGGGAGAGGGTTGGATTGGGAGTTTGGGATTAGCAGATGCAAACTAGTATATACAGAATGGATAAACAACAAGGTCCTACTGTATAGCACAGGGAACTATATTCAATACCCTGTGATAAACCATAATGGAAAAGAATATGAAAAAGAATATATGTATAACTGAGTCACTTTGATGTACATCAGTAATAACACAACATTGTAATTCAACTATATTTCAATAAAAAAATAAATTAAAAATAAAAGTATGCTTTTTTTTTCAAGAATAGGATCATCTTGATGACTGCAAATGACCCATATAACTGAGGAGGCTCTCCCAGACCTTGTGACTTGGGAGGAAGGAAGGCACAGGGACGGCCTAGTAGGAAAGTCTAGGAGTAAACAAGCCTCAGTACTGCAGTGAGGAGGGCAGGATCCCTGAAACTGGCCCTGGCTCCAGAGCCCAGCTACAACTCAGGATGCTGCAACCATCACCATAGCAACCTTATCCTTAAGAAGAATCATACCATGCATTGAGTGTTTACCATGTCCCCCGCCATTATCTCACTTGATCCTTGCCACAGCACTCTGCGTATTGTACTTTCATGGTACTTGATATATCTCCATTTACAAATGAGGAAACAGTATCAGGGAGGTTAAGAAGCATCCCCAAGGCCACAGAACCAACAAGCTTCAGGAACAAATTTCTCACAAGCTCTGCCTGGCTCTATTCCACCTGCCTAAAGCTAACCATTGCCAAGCAAGTCTCCTGGCTCAGCTCGGTGACTGGGTTGAATTAGTTTCTTAGGAAACGTTGATATAAGTTGAACCCAAGCGACACAGAGTAGACTTGTGGAAAGTTAGCAACAAGTGGCAGCTGAATGGTAATAAAGCCTTGATGCCCATTGCTTCCCAAAGGTCTGTTTGAAGGAGGAAATGAGGGGAGAGATTGGCTGGGAGTTCCTGAAAAATGGCATCTTTGATTTTTCCATTTGCCGAGTCACCGTTTCCCTGTCCTAGGTTGTGAGTGAACAGGTAGCGCTGGGGGAACGCTATAGCTCCAGACCATCACCAAGGCCTTTACTGAAATCCCCAGGGCCAGGGAGCCACATGCCTGTGCACAGTAAGCTTGGCTCTGAGTTCCACTCCTCTTAACAAACCAGATGCCCTTGACTCCTAGTGACCTCGCTCAAAATCATAGAACTTCAGAAATGGAAAGAATCTCAAATGTCACTTGGCTTAACTCCTTTCTCTTTTTCATCACACCCACCCTTCCTCTACCCTGGACTTGACTTTACCAAGGAAGAAATTCCAGGGAGGAGAAAACCAGAGAGAAGAAACAACTTGATTGAGATTATACAGATAATTGTTACAGAGTAGAAGCTGAACTCAAGTTTACTGTGGGCCAAGAAGTATACTGATATTTTATCAATAAAATTCCATTTAAACTTATAACTATTCACTGAAGCATGCATAATTATACCCATTTTATAGATGGAAAAATAATGCCCAAGGATATAAATAACTCACCAAGGTAAAACTAACAAACAAAATGTTATTTGAACACAAATCAGCCTAAGCCATAAAGCCAAAGCCCTTTTCAAAAAACTCTATTGGCCACTAGGGTTAAGCAAGAAGTTACCCTGGTCATAATACTGTGAGGTATATGTTGTTATGTTTTTAGTTCCCTCGTACTCTCCTTACCTCGGTGCTCTGTCTCTCAGTCCAGAGGATGCACACAGACATGATGATGGAAACCAAAGTGAGACCTCTTCCATGGGTGCGGTGAGGCAGAGAGCCAACAACAGAATTCAAGACGGAACCATCTTGGGCTGGATATATGCCAGAGTGTATGGAAGACATGCTCAAGAGTCAGAAGAGATAAGTGGCATCTCAAAGATGCCAGAATAGAAACAGACAGATGGAGATTAAAAAACA
Source organism: Balaenoptera acutorostrata (assembly GCF_949987535.1). Lineage (NCBI taxonomy): Eukaryota > Metazoa > Chordata > Mammalia > Artiodactyla > Balaenopteridae > Balaenoptera > Balaenoptera acutorostrata. Next base: position 35,863,407 of record NC_080075.1, on the reverse strand, counting down.
AACACACTTTCTCTGCCAACAGTAGTATGTCAGGTGCTCCCATCCAGTGTAGCATCAATACTTGGGGAAAGAAGGGGATAAAGGAGAGAGAATCCTAAATTTGACAAGCACCTACAGTGAAGAGATTAAGTTTTCTGCATTAGGCAAGAAAGAAGCTCAAAGTCAGAAGAAAGTGAGATATAGATAAATAAAGATGGCATTTTTTACACTCCTAGGTGACTATGAACAATGATATGTGCTACTTCTCAAGATCTTTTTGCGACTTTAACACAAAACAATTATACAGTAGTACTGTCCCTGTAGTTGGGTTAAACTGATTATTCTATCATGCTACCAAGTTGGAAATGCTCTATAGAAATCCTGGAAATTCTTTAAAACAAGTGTGAAGTAGATTTTAGTTGAAGGAAGAAGGAACCACCTAAAATGGCATGTCCAACTCCCATTAGGGAAGCCTTTCCCTACCACCCTCCTCCCACTACTTATTGTTACAGACTTGAGGGGAAAGTGGAAGAGAAAAAAGAAGAGGGGTTCCAGAGTAATTGGTTTTTATCTAAATGGAAAGGAGGAGCAGTGGAAATAAAGCTGTCTGAAGAAAAGACAGATTGCACTTCCCCATATCCCTCAAGAAGAAATGAAGATTCTCAGAATCCTTGACCAGGTATATGTCTAGTTTTTTTTCTGTCATCTTTAGGAAGGCCAGTGTACAGAGACACATGCCCAATGAAATTAGAAGTTCCCCAAAAGAGGAAATTCTAGAGTTACCCTCACACCCTCAGAATAGCCTACAGACCCATTTATTAGGTCTTCATAAAACTAAGCATTTGAAACCTATTATCCTTGTGATCATTTCATTCATCAGTCTCCCCACTGAATAAGTCCCATGAGGGCAGTCTGTGGCAGTGTTACTCACCAATGTGTCCTCAGAAACTAGCACACTACGTCACATAGAATGTGTTGCACAGTCATTTGTTGAATTAATTAATTAATTAATGCTACATTCCAGAAATTGGCAACATTCTGTTATTAAATGCTTGCACTACACATAAAGTGGGATAGTGTTATTTGAAAGTGGACTTAGCTTAGTTTAAAATGAACATTGCAAAATCCAGAGCAATCATAAAATTTTTTTAAAGAAATATACTTGCTATGCAAAGAGATGAAATAAAAGGAAATCATATAAAATGTTCAATTAAAAACAGAGAAGGCAGACAAGCAAGACAGAAAAAGAAACAAGAAAAAGAAAAGGTGTAATGAAGGGAAAAAGTTATGAATATGGTAGATATTAATCCAGATATATCAATAGTCACTGTAAATGTGAATGGCCTAAATACATCCATTAAAAGACAGAGATTATCAGAGAGGATTAAAAATAAAACAAGATCCAACTATATGCTGTCTACAATAAACCCACTTTAAATATAAAAATAGATTAAATACTACATCCCAGTCTTCCTTCTCTCCTACACACACACACACACACCCCTGATAAAATAGAACTAAGAATGAGTTACTTCCTATTCTCAATGTACTAGATCCTTTGTGATTATTAATCAGGACATTCTCAGAAAGGGATTGAGACTTCAAATGATCTCATACCTTCTGTAAGCAGTTCTCCAAATCTGGAGCAAAAATGAAAGAAGCACTTAACAAACTTGTTGAAGTCTTGCTCTTACATCCATAGCCAGGATTTAACATGCAGTTGAAAATTAGTTACAGTTTCTTAGGAAAATGATGAAAGAAAACATGCAAATATAACCCATATGTTAGCTTTGATATTTGTCCCGCAAGGCCCTGTCACGTTGCCATTTCACACTTAGCAAATGACAACCTCTCTTGCTATGTTGATTAAAGAAAACTGAAGTTTTTCTTACCTAAATGAAAGTAAGGTTGTTCCCACCTATTGATGCCCAAATTGGGCATATTATTCCCCCCCAAACCTATTACTCTTAATAATTTGCATGGTTTTTTTTCTAGAAAAGAAACTGAGATTCAACTTTCTGAACCATATAATCTACTAATTGAAATAAATTTTAACAATGCATACAGAAAGTGTGAAGGAGACAATATAAGCATTTTTAATTCAAACAATAAATACCATATGATTAATAATTTGTCAGTCAATTTCCTGTTAAATTAGTTAAGACTTGACCTTTGGGGTGGTACTCTAATTACATGAAGCAATTACAAAAGCTCTCCATAAGAATAATAACTCTGTTTACAACAAAATTTGCAAACACACAATTGACATGCCATATATGTCCACCTAGGTTTCCTTGCCTCTACAGTTCTTTTTTAAGAAATGAATTGGTTGTCAACATATTCTAAATGAGAAATTTCACATGTATACTCTGATTTCAGACTTCTCTTGAAAAATAGATCTGTTACACCAGGGCTTATAATTCAGCATGGCAACAATCAGCTAGGCTAATAGTAACTGCTCCCTTTAGTCAAGTAGGCATGAACAATCCAGTTTGCCACAGTCACCACCATTCCATATTGCTTCCCTGACAATGAGGCCCAGTACAGTTGCCATTCATCATCATGCTTCTGCTGTTGTTCTTCTTGTAGTAAAGAATTATTTCTCTGTATTTATTCTTCTATCAAAACTGGGAAGATATACCAAGAGGATAGCAAGCATTTTATCTTATCTGCCTGCTTCAGGCATGCATATTCACTGACCAGAACATGGAAACATTTGAACTTGCAACCTATGTCCTATAGAACAGCAATGGAATAGTTCTAAGCTCTGCAATTCAAGAGGTACAGGTTAGCAATAAATCAGGGTTCATAGACATTCCCTCATGTAACAAGAATAATCAAGAAGATGGTACTCCAAATAGGGAGAATGAAAAGGGATTTAGGGTCAATAAACATATTTGGAAAAATTAAGACCCTCCAGAACACTCCCTGTATTAGCTTCCTAAGGCTGACATAACAAAATACCACAGATTTTGTGGCTTAAACAACAGAAATTTATTTTCTCACAGTTCTCACTGAAGTGAGGGGTCCAAAATCAAGTTGCTAGCAGGGTTGTTTTCTCTTGCGGCCTCTCTCTTTGGTCTCTTGCTACCTTTTCAGATAGTTGTCCCTCAGTGCATGCATGCAGCCCTGTGTCTCTCTTTGTAGGCCCTAATCTCCTCTTATAAGGACAACAGTCAGATTGGATTAGGGTCTACTCTAACAGTCTCATTTTAACTTAATTACTTCTTTAAAGGCCCTCTCTCAAATACAGTCATTTTCTAAAGTACTGGGAGTTGGAGCTTCAATATGTGAATTTGCGGGGGGGCAGGACACAGTTTAGTCCATAATAGTACCTAACTCAGTCTTTGAAGCTAACATAATCTTTATCTCTTTAAATATTCCCTCTCCCCCTCCTCCTCCCCCTCTCCTTCTCTTTTTTCTTCTCCTTCTCCTTCCCCTTCCCCTTCTTCTTTCTTTCTTTGTTTCTTTCTCTCTCTCTCCCCACCCCCTTTTCCCTCTCCCCTAGGATTCAAATTATACATATGTTACAGTGTTTGATATAGTCCCAGAATTCTTGGATAGTCTGTTCTATTTTATTTTCATTTTTTCTCTGTGTTTCAATCTGGGTACTTTCCATAGACCTAGTTTTAAGGTCACTAATTCTTTCCTCAGCTGTGTCAAATCTACTGATGAGCCTGACAAATGCATTTTTCATTTCTGTTATTGTGTTTTACATTTCTAGTGTTTCCATTTGACATTTTTATAGTTTCCATCTCCCTGATGAAATTATCCATTTGATCTTGCATGCTGTCTGCCTTTTCTATTAGAGCCTTTTAAATATTATTGATACTTATTTTAAACCTCTGTCTGGTAATTCCAATATCTGTGTCATATTTGAGTCTGGATCTGATGATTGCTTTGTCTTTTGGAGGTGTGTTGTTCTTCATTGCCTTTTCATATGCTTTATAAATTTTTCTACATCCCTGAATAGAAACCAGAAGTCTAACATAACTTTGATATCAAAATCTGAAAAAAACATTCAAGGAAAGGACTTTACAGACATTGCTAAACAAAATATTGGAAAACAAAATTTTAAATGTATAAAAAAGATAATAAATCATGACTTAATTGGGTTTAATCCCCCAATACAAGTGATTTAACATTAGAAAAATGAATTAATATAACCCACCACTTTGAGATTAAAGGAGAAAAATAATTTAATTATCTCAATAATTGCAAAAAAAGCATTTGATAAAGTTAGAAACCCTTTAATGATGTAACATAAAAACTCTTAATAAAATAGAAAAAGAGGCCATAATGGAAAAGAATATGAAAAAGAATATATATAATATATATATATATATATATAAATGAATCACTTTGCTGTACAGCAGAAACTAACACAACATTGTAAATCAACTATACTTCAATAAAATAAATCTTTTAAAAAAATAAAATAAAATAAGAAGAGGGGAAATTTTCTTAACTAATTTTTTAAAATAATAATTTTTAAAAACACACATATATAGGGCTTCCCTGGTGGCGCAGTGGTTGAGAATCTGCCTGCTAATGCAGGGGACACGGGTTCGAGCCCTGGTCTGGGAAGATCCCACATGCCGCAGAGCGGCTGGGCCCGTGAGCCACAATTACTGAGCCTGCGTGTCTGGAGCCTGTGCTCTGCAACAAGAGAGGCCACGATAGTGAGAGGCCCGCGGACCGTGATGAAGAGTGGCCCCCGCTTGCCACAACTAGAGAAAGCCCTAGCACAGAAACGAAGACCCAACATAGCAATCAATCAATCAATCAATTAATCAATAAAAAAATAAATCTTTAAAAAAAAAAAAAAACACACATATATAAACATATATAAAATACCACACTCAAGAATGAAATGTCGAATTTATTCCCTTTGTTATTTAAAATAAGACAAAGATATCCACCCTCACAAATTTTATTCAATAATGTACTGGAGGTCCTAGACAGTATAGTAAAGAAATAAAAAACATAAAGGTTAGAAGAAAAGAAATAAAGCCGTCATTCAGATACATAATTAGAAGTCAGTTTATCAAGGTTGTTTGAAACAAAATTAACATATAAAAACTTTTGTATTTTCATATACCAGAAATAATTACTTAGAATATAAAAATTTTTAAATACCATTTATAAAACATATGGATAAGAATAAAAGATCTCCCTGGAGAAAATAATAAAATTACTTTAAAAGAGATTATTAATATAAATATAGGAAGATAGAGTATATTCAAAGACTGGAAGACTCAATGTCATAGAGATGTTCATTCTTCCCAAATTGATCTATAGATTCAATAGAAAAATTCCCAAAGGTTTGTGTGTGTGAGAGGGAGGGAGGGAGGGGAAATGTGGTGGGGAGGTGAGGATGTGTATGTGTATGTGTGTTTGAGTGTGTTTTGAAACTTGAAAGCTGATTCTGACATTCATGTAGAAGTATCAGGTATTGGCTATTCTTGATCAAGATATTCATGAAGAAGAAGAAAACTGGGAACCTTGTCCTACTAATTACTAAAACTTATCATAAAGCTACAATGATTAAAAAGCATGCTATAGGCTCAGAGATGGAAAAACAAATTAATCAAACAAAATAGAGAATCCAGAAATTGAATAATACCCATCTGAACAACTGATATATAATTGAGTTAGCATTACACATCAACAGTAACAGGATGAAATTTCAAAAACTTGTGTGGGAACAACTGGGAATTCATTTGGAAAATAAAATAAAATTTACCTTTACTTATAATTATATAAAAATCAATTCTGGGTTTTAATGCTAAACAGCTATATGTGAAAGCAAAGGAATAATATTTTAGAAGGTAATATTTTCTTGGTGTACAGAAGGACTTTTTAAACAGGACACAAATAGCAAACCCCATAATGAAAAAGATGGATAAATTTGACTATACTAAAATTAAGTACTTCAACTATCAAAAGACACCATAAAGATAGCAAGAAGTTAAGCCCCAGCTGGGAGAAAATGTTGTAATTCATGTAACCAAGAGGAGTGCAATCCAGACTATAGAAAAATTTCTGCAAATGAAAGAAAGAAAGAAAGAGAGGGAGGGAGGGAGGGAGGGAGGAAGGAAGGAAGGAAGGAAGGAAGGAAGGAAGGAAGGAAAAGAAAAGAAAGGAGGGAAGAAAGGAAGGAGGGAAAAAAGAAAAGAAAGAGAGAGGGAGGGAGGGAAAAAGAAAAAAATGAAAAGAAAAATTATTGAACTTCAAAAGAAGAAATCTGAATAGTCAACAACTTATGAAAATGTGCTCAACTTCCCTAGTAATCAAAGAAATGCAGATGAAAAGCACAATGAGCTAACATACTTGCACCAAATTTGAAAAAATTGTAAATTTGACAATACCAAGTGTTGCTGAGGATGTGGATGCAATGTCAAATTTCATACATGCTGGTGGAGGTATATATTTGTACAACTATTTTGGAAAAAACATTGGCAGTACTTAGAAGAGCTGAAAATGTGTATTTGTTATGACCAAGCAATTCTAGATATATATACTGGAGAAACTCTTGCCTCAGAGGATTTGTACCAATTGTTCATTGCCTAAAACTGGACACAACCCAAAGGTACATCAACAGTAGAATGGAAAAAATAAATTGTGGTATATTCATACAGTGGAACAATACACCACAAGCAAACTGGGTAAACATCAATATCCTGTGTCAGTGAATTTCACAAACATAACTGAGGGAAAGAAGCAAGTGATAAAAGAATATTTACAGCATGATTCCTTTTTTGTTAAGTTCAAGAAGAAAAGGAAATGCAATGCAATTTTATGATGCATATATTAGGGGTAACACCAAAAAGTTTGCAAAGGAAATAACTATCACAATAAAATAGTAGTTATGTTTAAGGGGTAGAGGGGGTTATGTTAGAAAGGATCACAAATGAAATTTCTAGAAAGCTAGCTATGTTCTATTTCATAACCTAGGTGAAGAGTTAAAGTGTTTGCTTTAATATTATTATTGTTGTTGTTTTATTATTATTTAAATTTACATTTTTAATCAATCTTTTGAATGTATGACAATTTTTTTAAATTAAGGTAAAGTCTTCAGTAGCCCATAACTATCTATAGAAGTCAGAGAGGTAAAAACTCTAAAGGGGAGAAGCTTAAATAAATTGTAATATATCATATGAATATACTATGTAGCAGTTTAAAAGAATAAGGTAGATCTATTGGAACTCATATGGATATATCCAAGATGTACACTAAGTGAAAATAACAAGTTGTTAAAATTCCATTTATGCAAAAATTTTAAATCCCATAAAAACATATACCCCCTTATATATACACACAAGTTTTTAAATTTGTAGAATGAGTTCAGAAACACACACACACACACACACACCCTTCGTAATAGTAGTTACCTCTACCAAAAAGACTGACATAAGTGTAGAGGTGACGTGGGGTGGGAAAAAGGTGGCGAATTCTAGAGGAAATTTTACCTAACCAGTATTACTTGCCCCTTTTATGAGGGATGTACTCCTGCAACAATTGTTTTTTGTTGTTGTTAAAAGTCTAGGACTTCATCTTCCACCAAGGAAGGATGAACTGCCATGGTAAATGTCTTCCCTCTGTAAATAACTGAAAATCAGACAAAATACATGAAACAACAGTATTCAGACATTGGACAGCAGGTAGCACAGAACTGTGGTCTGTGAGAGAAAGGGAACAAAGGAGGTGAGCCCTAATAATATCCAAGATTACAGACTAAAAAAAAAAAAAAGATAAATTGAACTTCATCAAATTGAAAACTTTTGATCTTTAAAATAAACTATTAAGAAAAGGAAAACGGGGGGCTTCCCTGGTGGTGCAGTGGTTGAGAATCTGCCTGCCAATGCAGGGGACACAGGTTCGAGCCCTGGTCTGGGAAGATCCCACATGTCGCAGAGCAACTAGGTCCGTGAGCCACAATTACTGAGCCTGCGCGTCTGGAGCCTGTGCTCCACAACAAGAGAGGCCGCGATAGTGAGAGGCCTGCGCACCGCGATGAAGAGTGGCCCCCGCTTGCCACAACTAGAGAAAGCCCTCGCACAGAAATAAAGACCTAACACAGCCATAAAATAAATAAATTAATTAATTTTAAAAAAAGAAAAGAAAAGGAAAATGAAAACCACAAAATGGGAGAAAATATTTGCAAAATATGTATCTGATGAAGCACTTGTATCTAGGACTTATTTTTTTAAAAACTCAATGATAAGAATACAAATAACTTGATTTGTAAAATGGGTAAAAGATGTAAACAAATATTTCACCAAAGAAAATATATGGATGGCAAACAAGCACCTAAAAAGTTCCTCAATATCTTTAGTCATTAGAGAAATGCAACTTAAAGCTGAAACCGCACAACTCAGATGGGACTTGAACCCACTGTCTTTTAATTGAGATAACACACTTGGTCTCAGGACTGAATGAAGCTCAGGTTCTTCATGTCTCATCGCAGAAAGAATTCAGTGAGAGACAAAGTGATAGGTAAGAAGTGGATTTATTTAGAGAGATACACATTCCATAGACAATGCGCTCCATCTCAAAAGGCAAGAATGGCCCTGGGAGAAGCACACTCCATAGACAGAGAGTGTGGGCCATCTCAGAAGACAAGAGGCCCTGAAATACAGGCTGGGTAATTTCATAGGCTAATGACCAGGAGGATTATTCCAACTATTTTGGAAAAGGGGCGGAGATTTCCAGGAATTGGGCCACTGCCCAATTTTTGACCATTTATGGTTAGTCTCAGAACGGTCATGGCACTGGTTGGCTGTATCATTTAGCACGCTAATGTATTACAATGAGCATATAATGAGGCTCAAGATGTACTGGAAGTCGAATCTTCTGCCATCTTGGACCTTGTTGGTTCTAACCAGTTTATGTCGTATCATCAATGGCTGTGTCATTCTTTTAACAGTTGTGCCCTGCCCCCTTCCCTCCTGTTTCAAAACCACAATGAGATGCCACTCTACTTTCCCTGAAATGGCTAGAATTTGAAAGACTGACAATACCTAGTGTTGGTAAGAACATGAAGTAACTGGAACTCATACATTGCAGGTGGAAATGCAAAATGACACAGTCATTTTCGAAAACATTTGGCATACATACCATCTAGCAATTCTATTCATAGGCATTTACCCAGAGAAATAAACACGTTTCCACCAAAGTTTTGTATGCAAATGTTCATAGCCACTCTATAATAGTCAAAGACTGGAAAAAAGTCCAAATGTCCATGAACTGGTGAACAGATAAGTATATTATGGTATATCCATACAACGGAATACTACTCAGCAAAAAAAAAGGAAAAAAATTAATGCTACATGCAACAACATGCATGAATCTTCAAAACAGTCCAGAAACAAACAACTACATAACTGCAGTCAGCAGAGCAAGAATGAATTCTCTCTTCCTCCACCTTTTGTTCTATTCGGACACTCAACAGATTTGACGACGCCCACCCACACTGGGGAAGCCCATTTGCTTGACTGAGTCCACCAATTCAAATGCCAATCTCACTTACACACACCCTCACAGACACACCCAGAAATAATGGTTAGCCAAATATAGGCACCTCTAGCCCAGTCAAGTCGACACATAAAACTATCATACCTTCCCTAAACCCTCCAACTCTAATCAGGGTTAGAAACCTTCTTTTGATCTCCCAGTGCTCTCTGAGAATGCAACCATCATTACAAGTAAAACCGAGTCCAGCTAGGCTGAATTACCCAAAATTTCTGCCATCCCTCCTCCCAGTTTCTGTGCTCCAGGAGTCCCTGATGATTTCATGCTCGAGTTCCAGTTCTTTTCCTCCAGCATCAGCAAATACCAAGCCTCTCCTGCCCTTGTAATCTTCAGGGCCTGCCCTGTGTTATGGTCTTGGCTATTCCCTTCCTCCCTCCCTTCCTCTACTGCTGGAAGAAGGATGCGGGGAGCTTTGGGTCCCAGGAGATGAGGGAAGAGGGAAGGTGGTCCACCACTCTAGTTCAGCTGGCTCTTGATTTCTTTTGTTCTTCTCAAGAACCTAAAAACCATTTTAGATGCATCTTGCACTCGCATGGGGGCCAATCTCTTGCCAATACCTGCTCATTAAGTCTGAACTAGACATTCATGCCCAGCCCCATCCTTGGCTAGTGTCAGACATAATTTTACTCTGTAATCCTAAAATAACTTTTGCACCTTCCCAACCATAAGGTACAAAATGCTCTCTCCTAACTTGACATTGCAATGAGCCCAGTTGTCCTGTCCTAATTCCTGGAGTCCCCATCTAAGCAAAGGGGTGGGAGAAAGAAAATTCTGCCATATACCTAACACTTATTACCATGAATTTCTGCTTATTTTAACATCGATCCCACAAGTCATCTTGAGGGTAAACACCAAGCCTTGTTTGTTGCCGTCCTCCCGGTGCCCAGAACAGTATTTACCACATGCTGAATAAATGAAAAAATGAATGCCTCATAGTTTACTTGAATTGGAAGAATAATACAAGAGGTATGATTTACTCCATGCACAGATCTTTAAGCAAGTCTATACAAAGATGGCTATAGAAAGGCTTCAGGCATTCACCATCCCAACCCCCTCAAATATTATTTGAGGTACCAAGAATGCCCAGATGTTTTGGTGCCATGCTGAATTTGTACTGAGGGCAAAGGCTTCTATTTTCATGGTAGGACTTAATTTTGGGGATTGATGGTCGAAAAAAGGAAGGTAAAGGGGGCAGGACTGAGAAGTGTTAGCTAAAAGATGGGGGGAAGGGAAAAGTGGTTGGTAGAGAGACACCGGATTGAGAAAATATGCCCCCCACCCTCACCTCTACCTAGACTTTGAAATCATTTAAGAAGCAGACTGGTTTCTGCCCATCCTGAGCTCACAGGCTCAGTCTCTGAGGCCCGCCTTTTCCACGTGCTTCAGTCCTCTGGCAGACAGACCAACACAGTTCTACTGCGGTTCTATTTCTGTCGTCCCCTGCAATGAATACCCTCCAGCCTTCTTCCACACCATATGAATTAAAAGCACATCAGTGAGAAAAGTACTGGAAGGAATACAGCTTCAACGCCATTTGGCAGCTGTGTGGTTTCAGCGGTACCGGCAGCAGTTCACCTTTGGCTGTGGGCTTCACATGAAAACAGGGATGCCCCCACGAGCCACCAGCCAGAGCGGCCACAGTGCCCTTCACAGTGACAGCCTTCAGAAAACAAGCGGACCCAAGACGCGGGGAGCCCATCACTGGAACGCCTTCCCCTCCAGCCTACTTTCTTCTTCTCAAAATCTCCAGCTCTCAGTACAGTCGCATCCCACAGATCTTCTCTCAGGGAAGATGAGAGGACAGCACCACCCCTCCCCCTTCTCCATTTTTGAAATGACTCCAGGAGTACCAGATGTACAGACTCTTCCAGAAGGGTGTTGGAGGAGAGTGTGGGCGCATTAAGAGCACCGAGGCGCCCCGATTATGCAAGGAATACGAGAGCCCCTCTATTCATCATCTCGAGGTAGACGATTAAACCTCTGGAAGCCTTCCACACGGTTTAGGAACGGAGATCCATTATGCTTTCCCTCAGGTTCCACTGAACACCAGCGAACAAACATATGGTGAGTCAGTTCTAATGGAATTCCACACCACATGCAGTTTCTGCGCAGGGGGCTGGGGAGAAGCTGGCCCCAAGCAGCCTTTGATGGCAGCTTCTCCAAGTGCTTTCTGTGACAGGATTTTCCTGCTTTCACCATGTAGGGATGGGAGGCTGGGGGAATTCGCTGTCTTTTAGTAAAGACTTTGGCGAGGAGTGTAGACGTCTCTTTCTGTCCTCATCTCTCAGAGGAGCTTATTAGCCGAACTTGGGCCAGTCACTTGGCTCCCCCAGAACCTCAGTCTTTTTCTCCTTAAAATAACCACAGACGACACCAGTTCTATTTCACAGGTGTTGCAATAAGTTAACACTTCAGTGGACGGAACCATGTTTTGGAAAGCATTTCAGATTTGTATAATTTACCATCACCGTGCTCCTCCCGGATTTCCTGTCTCCAGCCCATGTCTCTAAGCTGCATTTGATACAGGAGCCAACCACATTCTCGTAGGAGGGTTAGAACGAAAACAAGGAAACTAGAGTATTAAAGATATTGATACCAAGAAAAAAAGATTCTCTAAAACCACTTAGAGATGAGCTCTAATTTCCTCTTCAGAAGGTAGAATTTTAAAAACAAAAACCTGTCTTCCCCCTTTGTCCTCCCCCTCCCCCACTCCAAAAAAAAAAAAAAGTGATTATGGAGTGAGAGCCATACTGATGATTTTGACTGATCAACTGGAGAAATTTAGATAAATTTGGCTCTTCATTAACTGCAGCTGTTGTTTCTTTCAGTGCCTTAATGCAATTTATCATTTGAACGTGCTGGCTGAGGAGCGTTGCTGGAGTTTTCTTTTGCCTTCAATCGTTAATCCTAACAGTATGAATCCAATTTCTATAGTTAGCCTTGAAAAAACTCCCTTTCCTCTCCTCTAACGCTGTTCTTATTGAAAAGTTATGCTTTTAGGTCAGTTTCTCTCGCTCTCTCTCTGTCTCAAACACAGACACACGCGTGCACGCGTGCTCCAACACGTGCACCACTATCAACAAATTTCTATTCAAACCCAAATCCAGCTCCCGTGCCCTAAAAGGACAAGTATAAGAAGCTCTCTCAAGGCAGGTCCCAGATTCCCCACCCACACCCAGCTTATCACAGCCCCCGCCTACTCCCTTATTTAGAATAGTGTTGAGTTTGGCCTCTGAATTCAAACATGCAGAAGTAAGGCCTCCCAAACTAAATGAGATTTCCAGGTCCAGTGCACAAAAAGAAAGTTTTGTGGTTCCACATGACTCGTCTGTGAATGAGGGCTGTGAGGTGACAAATGACCTCCAAACAATATTGGCTTATTTAAATTAAACTATTATACATTTATACAGAAGGATGACTCATGACGATCTGGATTTAAAAAAAAAAAAAAATGAGGTGGGGGGCCTCAGAACTTGTTTCTTGTTGATGTTCTAAGAATAGCCTGATGCTGGGCTTTATGTGGTTTCTCCTTATTCTTAGAACTTTACTTACCCTCTTAATTATTACATTGTTTCTTTTTGAAGAAGAGGCGGAACAGACAGACTGTATTTTCTCTTTTCATACCATAATGGATTCAATGTCAAGAATAATGCTACAGCGGTAGCCACCAAAGAATGCTGGCATGTTTCAGGAAAACCCACCCAGGAAAGGAGAAAATAGAAACATTTTAGCATCTCTGTGTCTTTCCTGAGTTCATTATGTAGGCTGGGATCCCAACATCTTAAACTAAAATGGAAAAAAAGAGCAGAGCCTCCTCTGCAAGCTAATAATTATCCTGTGTTTGGAATGAGAGTGTTGAGAACAGACACGGCTGTTGTAACATTTTCCAAAGTAGAAGAAGCAGGGGGTTTACTCCCGTGCATGCTGACAAAAGGAAGCCACAAAGAATGGGCGTCACTCCAGAGAATTGAGAAACACGTTGGGGTCATCTTCAAAGGTCCCCATTCTGAGTTTTTGAGGTAGCAAAGGTGGGCAAGGAAGCAAGGGAGATGTTACCGGCTAGTTTATCAACAATTGATTAAAAGGTTCTCCTTCTAGTTCTGTTTAAGAACCAACCAAAAAAAAAAAAAAAAAAATCACACATACCTGAGGTAGATGGCACTGAGCTAGGCTCACTGAAGCACTAAAATCTTTTTGGAAAATCAGGAAACAAAGGTCAGTCATGGGATGAACTCTGAAGTTCAAGTTCACCTTGAAATGCTAAAGCCTATCACTTTCGGGGCATTTTACTCACTCTGGCAAGAAAAACATCGTCACAGCCCACACCCATCAGTGATTTTAGTCCAGCAGAAAAGTTGGCCCCTCTGGCAATAGCAAAATCTGTTAGACAAATGATACCCTGGAAAATGTATGATCCTCTCTAAGCTCCCAACTCTCAGTGAAGACCTTATTAATTTCCATGTGTTGAGCACATCTCAGTTCTCCACACAACTTGAGGGATAACTAATAGCTCCACAACATTACAACCACACGCGTCCCATCTCTTTTTTCATTTCTGAGGAGGGCTCTCCTCTCTCCCTGCCCCTCCCCACCCCCCCAGTCTTCTTTAATATTAAGGAACTGTTTTTTGATTCTGTATTCCCTTGTCCATCTTCCTTCAATACCACATACTTTGAGGAGCCAATCACTTACCCCCTGGTCACACGAAGTACACAGATAAAGCAAAAGCCCTGCCAAGCAAACTACCAGAACCAGGCCAGATGCTGTCAGCTCTTCTGAGGGAAGCTGGGATTCACTGCCCTGAGCTATGAGGGAGACTGATGGGAACAGAGAGTGCAGTCCTGTCATGCCAGCTGCAAAATTTTGAAACACCAGCCCCCCAAATCTTCCTTCTGTTTCCCTCTGAAGAGCCACCAGTTAAACACTTGACCACAGAATGTGCCACGAAAACCTGGAGCTCTACGGCCACCCTGAAACCCAGCACTCCTCCCGGACGTGTCTCGTGCTGAAGCCCTTTCCTAATGGCTCAGAGCGGAGGACCAGTGCCATGGTTCTCCTTGAGGTGTTAGAATTCCTCCTCCTCACTCCCAAATGAGTACAGACCACACCAGAGACTCCAGCCCACAAGACCAGATGTGGCAGCACAGCAGCAGTGTTCCAAGAAAGGTCCATTCCACATCCCTCCATCCCAATCACCTCCTTTCCACCCCTGCTCTGTACTCTCCTCATCTGTGAGCGAGGGTGAGAAGTCAGAACAGAGCAGACAGGACCCCAGCGTCGACTCTCACCATCTTATACCAGAAGCCTGTTGAAAGAACATTGCCAACACTCCACACCGGGATAGAAAACAAAACATACCAAATGCCAATACTCTGTGTATCTCTTAGCACCCAAGAAAATACTGTCATCATGGCTACCACCCCACTGCCTTGCTGGAAAATACCTACTCAATATTACTGTGCATAAGTCTGCAGTAAATGAATCGATAAAGTTATCTGAACATCTACTGTCATAGCTGTAAAATGCTTTGTAGCCCAAGTTCAGTTTCAGTGCCATAGTTCAAATTCCTGACCTCCAAACAAAATTTGCAAAATTTGCAAAGGGGCTGACCGCCCAACCCCCAGACCACTTTCCTCGGACACTCTGGCCACCTTGGAGAAGCAGGACTTCCCCCCCGCCCACTGGGAAATCAAGGACTTTCCACACTACTCTACCTCTTCAGTGAGAATTATGACTCTAAGAACTAGAGGGGGGATAAAGAGATGATGTCCTCCGTCAATATCGATCGAGTCCCCAGTATGGGCCAGGCAGTGTGCGGGCACCAAAGCCGTAATGATGAACTGGGCAACCAGTCAGTTGCTGTCACGTATTTCACCATCTAATCCTCACAGTCTCATGAGGTCTATAACCACACGATTTAACCAACAGAGAAAGGTAAAGAAACTCATGAAAGCCCCCCAAACAGAAGTGGATAGAGCCAGGGTTGAACTCCAGGTCTGCTGTCTCTAAACCACTGTTCTTTCCAGATTTCACTGACCCCTGAGTTAATGAGGGGTGAATGGGGGATCAAGACTTGTCCTGTTCTTGCCTGTTATTAGAAAACTGGTAGGAGATAATCTTGAGTGCCAATCAGGCCCACTCCCTGTTCAGTCCAGGGCTGGAGCATTGTCAATGGGAAAGGGGACCTCCTGCTGGTCTCAGTGATGGCATACAGCCACGTGCTGATTCCAGATGGTCCAACAGGCCCATTTGGCCTCTGGGCATGGGCTTAAGCCACCAGCAATGCCAAGGACTCCAAAATAAAGTATGAGACAAAAATTTTTGAAGAATTAATTCTTAAAAAAAGGAAAACATACCAACGTGATAAGATAAGAATTCTGTTAGATTTCTTTATACGTATTGTAGAGTTTAGTGTTATTTTTACTCTGAATTACATAGAGACAGGGGGATACTAAAATATTTCAGTGCTTAAGGCTCTAAAATTCTTAATCTGACCTGTGAGGTGCTCTTAGAAGATTCTGCTCTTATGCCTCTTTTATGCCCAAAAGAGAAGGCACACATTTGGCCTTGCTGTCTTTAGAAAGAGAAGGTTTTATTATCCTCATTTTACATCAGTAACTGCAATACACAATACAGTAAAATGACTGAGCCAAGGTCACACAGGAAGGGCCAATAGTAGACCGGAAGCTGAGGTTTCCTGCTCCCTTTGGCACTGTTCCTATGCCTCCCTTCCTAGGAGTTGTGAGGATAAGTGCTATCATGAGTAGGAAAACTGGGACTTCCCTGGTGGCGCAGTGGTTGAGAATCCACCTGCCAATGCAGGAGACAGGGGTTCAATCCCTGGTCCGGGAAGATCCCACATACCGCACAGCAACTAAGCCCATGCACCACAACTACTGAGCCTGCGTGCTGCAACTACTGAAGCCCACGCGCCTAGAACCTGTGCTCCATAACAAGAGAAGCCACCGCAATGAGAAGCCCGCGCACCGCAATGAAGAGTAGCCCCCGCTCGCCGCAACTAGAGAAAGCCTGCGTGCAGCAACGAAGACCCAACGCAGCCAAAAATATAAATAAATTTTTTAAAAAAGTATGAAAACTGGGAATGTTGTCACCAAGATGGTGAAGTGGGAGACTCAAGCCTCTGTCCCCCAACACAAATCAACAATTAGACAGCTATCCATGAACAAAAAAAGCTCTGGAAGAGCTCAGGAGTCCATTTAAGAAAATTCAGCAATGCAGCAGAACAAAACAACTAAGAATAATCACACCAACAGAGCAGGAGGAACTGCTTCATTTCACCTGCAGCATCCCATCCCGCAGGCTGGCAGTGCTCCACTCCAGGAGAGAATTTCCAGCTACAAAAGTCCCTCTCACCAGAAAGGAAGAGAAGGATGAGTGACCAGCTTCCCCAACCTTTTGGGGCACCCCACAAAGGACCCACTTCAGTTTCATCCCACCCAGAGACCAGTAAAACTGAGACGAATAGAGACAGCTAGGAACAAGGAAGAAGAGCAAGGACCACCAGTGTCAGCCATGGCGTGGGGGTCACTAGGACTCCTAGTGACCTGTTCTGCACAGGACCACAGCAGGTTTTGCCACTGAGAAACCAATGGCCAGCACAGCAGCTGCAGACCCCCTGCAGATTTCACCCCACGGGTATTCCCATTTGCAGATGCCAGCCACCTGAGTCCCTCCCCACTCTCTTCCACCACTACCCCCAGCAGAGCCCGGGACGCACACCAGCAGCCAGCCCAGGCCTTTGTGGTTGCACAAATGGAGACATGAGCTAGATGCCCACAGCTGACTCCTACCACCTCATGCATACTTGGGGCTGCCCTTCCAGCTGTGCACTTGCACACCACCAGCCTGATTCTCATTGCCAGCCTCTACTGCCATGTGCACACCTATGGCAAGATCCTGTAGCCACAAAGGTGTACACCAACAGCCAAGGCATCCACAGCTGCTTGTGGGCCCAGATCCAGCTGTGTCTCTTGCCACTGGCCTGTACCACTCGGCTCACCTGCAGCTAGCCACTCCAGCAATGCGCCTGCCTACGCCCAGCCTGACTTCCTTCACTAGCCTCCACTGCCAGGTGTGCCTACATGGAAAGACCCTGCAATCACAAGAGTACATATCAAGAGCCAGCATCCCCACAGCTGAAAGTATGCCTGCAGATGCCCCAGGCCCTTGCTTCTAGTCCCAGCCCCCATCACTATGTGAGTATCTACAACCAGCCCCTACTGCTACACAAGCATCTGCAGCCAGAACTCGCAGCTGAGTGTGCGCGCTCAGCTGGTTCTGGCCACCACCGCTGCCTGCCTTGGACCCTAGCCACCGGACCTGGAGATGTTGCTGAGGACACCACTCAAGACCCGCCCCCCCTTGTCTGCAGCACTAGCCAAGCACCACACAGTTGTCGATGCTGTGGATCCCAGTGGCCTGAGCCAAAAAGACATTACGTCCCTCTGGAATCAGAGTTGCCACATTCCCCCGCACTTGGCACTCTATGTCACTATACCCAGGGTGACAGCATGCTCCAGAGTGCCCCCTCCTGCATGTGAAGGTCCTTCTGGAAATAACAAAGCCAGCAAATGCACAACCGCCTACATGAGGCTACAGAAACCACAAAAAAATCAGGGAAACACGATACCACCAAAGAAACACAGTAAACTTGCAATACCTGATCACAAAGCAATGGAGATACATGAATTGCCCAACAAAGAATTCAAAACAATTGGTCTAGAGATGCTCAGAGAGCTACAAGAGATCAGAGATAAGGAATTTAACAAAATCAAGAAAGCAATACAAGAACAAAATGAGAAATTCAACAAAGATAGAAAATATAGAAAAGAGACAAACAAATTTTGGAGATGAAGAATACAATAACTGAACTGAAGAATTCAATAGAGAGCTTCAGCTGAGTAAGCTCAAAGACAGATCAATCGAAATTATCCAGTCAGAAGATCAAAAAGAAAAAAAATGAAAAGGAATAAAGAAAGTCTATTTGAATGAGAAGGAGAAGAAAGGAAGAAAGGGGAAAAGTCCTTATTTACAGAAATAATGGCTGAGAAATTCCCAAACTTGGGAGAGAGATTTGGACATCCAAGTTCAAGAAGCTAATATAATAGGTCACGCCCTAATTTCAATACAAAACCGTCTTCTCCAAGACACATTATATTAAAACTGTCTAAAACCAAAGATAAAGAGAGAAATTTAAAAGTGGCAAGAGAAAAAATAATTCTCCCATTCAAGGGAACGCCTATAAGGCAACCAGCAGATTTCTCAGCAGAGACCTTGCAGACCAGGGGAGATTGGGCTGATACATTCAAAGTGCTAAAGAGAAAAACTTCCAACAAACAATATTCTACCCAACAAAATTGTCCTTCATAAATGAAGGAAGGATAAAGACTTTTCCAAACAAACAAAAGCTGAGGGAGTTTGTTACCACAAGACCTGCCTTACAAGAAATGCTAAAAGGAGCTTTTCAAGCTGAAATGAGAAGATGCTAATTAGTAACATGAAAATATACAATACATTGGTAAAGGTAAATATATAGTCAGACTTAGAATATTTTAATACTGTAATATGGTAGTGTGTTAACCACTGAACTCTGGTATAAAGAGTAAAGGACAAAAATATTTTTAAATAGCTATAAACACAATAATTTGTTAATGGATACATAATATAAAAAGCTGTAAATTGTAACATCAAAAACAAACTGTGTGGGGGAGAGGGGGAAGTGTAGAATTTTGTATACAATTGAAGTAGTTATTGGCTTGAAATAGACTGTTATATCAATAAGATGTTTCAAGTAAGCCTAAGAGGTAGCCACAAACCAAAAACCTATAGTAGGTACACACAAGATAAAGAGAAGGAAATCAAAGTATACCACTAGGAAATTCACAAAGGAAGGCAGTAATAGAGGAACAAAACAGCTAGAAAACAATTAACAAAAGGCAAGAGTAGGTCTTTACCTATCAATAATTACTTTAAATGGAAATTCTCCAATCAAAAGGTATAGAGTGGCTGAATGGGTAAAAAACAAGACCCAGCACTATGCTACCGACAAGAGACTCGATTCAGCTTCAAGGACACACATAGGCTCAAAGTGAAGGATGGAAAAAGATATTCCATGCATGTGGAAAACAAAAGAGAGCAAGGATAACTATACCTGTATCAGAAAAAAATAGACTGTAAGTCAAAAATTGTAACAAGAGATAAAGAAAATCATTATGTAATGATAAAAAGGTCAATTCATCAAGAGAATAGAACAGTTGTAAATGTATATATGCAGCCAATATTGGACTAGCTAAATATATTAAGCAAATACTTACAGATCCAGAGGGATTAATAGGCAATACAATAATAGTAGGGACTTCAATACCCTACTTTCAACAATGGACAGATCATCCACATAAAAAAATCAATAAGGAAACACTGGACTTAAACTATACTTCATATCAAATGGGCCTCACAGCCATATATAAGACATTCTATTGAACAACAGCAGGATACATATTCTTCTTGAGTGCATATGAAATACTCTTCAGGATTGATCATATGTTGGGTCACAGAACAAATCTTAAAAAATTTAAGAAGACTGAAATTATATCAAGTATCTTTTCTGACCACAATGGCATGAAACTAGAAATCAATGACAGGAGGAAACCTGGAAAATTCACACATATGTGGAAACAAAATGACACACTCCTGAACAACCAACAGGTAAAAGATAAAGTCAAAGGGAAATCAAAGAATCTTGAGACAAATGAAAATGGAAACACAGCATACCAAGACTTATGGGATGTAGCAAAAACAGAGGACATTTTATAGAATAAATGCTTACATTTTTTTAAAAAAGAAAGATCTCAAATAAACAACCTAACTTACACCTAATGGAACTTGAAAAACAAAGCCCATAGTTAGCAGAAAGAAGGAGATAACAAAGGTTGGAGCAGAAATAAGTGAAATAGAGAACAGAGAAATAATAGAAAAGATCAACAAAACTAAGAGTCGGTTGTTTGAAATGATAAACAAAATTGGCAAAACTTTAGCTAGACTTACCAGGAAAAAAAGAAAGAAAAAACTCAAATAAAATTATAAATAAAAAAGGAAACATTTCAACTGATATCACAGAAATACAAAGGATCATGAGACAACTGTGAGCAATTATATGCCATCAAATTGAACAATCTAGAATAAATAGATGAATTCCTAGAAACACACAACCTAGCAAGTCTGAATCACAAAGAAATAAAAATATCTGAACAGACCAATAACAAGTAAGCAGATTGAATCAGTAATTCAAAACGTCTCAACAAAGAAAAGCCCAAGACCAGATGGCTTTACTGGTGAATTCTACCAAACACTTAAAGAGGAATTCATGCCAATTCTTCTCTAACTCTTCAAAAAATTGAAGAGAAGAGAACACTCCTAAACTCATTCTATGAGGCCAACATTACCCTGATATTAAAGCCAGATAAAAAAATACTATAAGAAAAAAAAAAACTACAGGCCGATATCCCTGTGAACATGGATGCAAAACTTACCAACAAAATCCTAGCAAACCAAATTCAGTGGCACATTAAAGGATAACACACCATTGATCAAGATGGATTTACCTCTAGAGTTCAAGGATAGTTCAACATATGCAAATTAATACACAAACCACAGTAATAGAATGCAAGACAAAAATCATATAATCATTGCAATAGAGGCAGAAAAAGCATTTGACAAAATTCAGTGTACTTTCATGATAAAAACTCAACAAACTGGGTACAGAATAACTATACATCAACAAAATATGAACTATTTAAAAATGAAATAAAGAAAATAATCCCATTTACAATAGTATCAAAAACAATAAAATACATAGGAATGAATTTAACCAAGGAAATGAAAGATTTATACACTGAAAATTATAAGACATTGATAAAAGAAATTGAAGAAGACACAAATATATGGAAAGATATCTCATGTTCATAGATCAGAAGAGTTAATATTGTTAAAATGTTCATACCACTCAAAGCCATCTGTATATTCAATATAATCCCTATCAAAATTCCAATGGCATTTTTCACAGAAATAGGAAAAAACAATCCTAAAATTCATATGGTGCTTTGTGACCACCTAGAGAGGTGGAATAGGGAGGGTGGGGTGGAGGGAGATGCAAGAGGGAAGAGATATGGAGACATATGTATATGTATAACTGATTCACTTTGTTATAAAGCAGAAACTGACACACCATTGTAAAGCAATTATACTCCAATAAAGATGTTAAAAAAAAAAGAAAGAAAAAAAAATTCATATGGAACCACAGAAGACCTCAAATAGCCAAAACAATCTTGAGAGAGAACAAAGCTGGAGGCCTCACACTTCCTGATTTCAAATTATATTACAAAGCTATAATTTAAAAAACAGAATGGTAGTGGCATAAAAAACAGACACATAGATCAGTAGAACAGAACTGAGAGCCCAGAAATAAACCCTTGCATATACAGTCAATTTGACAAGGGAGACCAATTACACTCAATGGGGAAATGATAGTTTCTTCAATACATTGTGTTGGGAAAACTCAAAAAGTTTTCCCAACACAATGTATTTCATGCAAAAGAAAGAAATTGGACCTCTACCTTACATCATTCACAAAAATTAACTCAGAGTGGATTAAGGACTTTTAATATAAGATCAGAAAACTTAAAAACCCTAGGTGGGGGGCTTCCCTGGTGGCGCGGTGGTTGAGAGTCTGCCTGCCAGTGCAGGGGATACGGGTTCGAGCCCTGGTCTGGGAGGATCCCACATGCCGCGGAGCAGCTGGGCTCGTGAGCCACAGTTGCTGAGCCTGCGGGTCTGGAGCCTGTGCTCTGCAGCAGGAGGGGCTGTGGTAGTGGGAGGCCCGCGCACCGCGATGAAGAGTGGCCCCTGCTTGCCGCAACTGGAGAAAGCCCTCGTGCAGAAACGAAGACCCAACGCAGCCATAAAAAAATGAATAAAATAAATTTTAAAAAAAAAGAATGAATGAAGAAAATATTGCTAACTTTACTCATATTGGCACTGAAGTTTGTATCTATACTTAAAATTCTCTTTAAAAAAAAAAAAAAACCTGGGGGTGGTGGGGGGAAACTGGGAAAAAACACTTTGACATTGGTCTTGGCAATGATTTTTTTGGATATGAAAGCAAAAGCACAACAAAAGCAAAAAATCAGCAAGTGGGACTACATCAAACTGAAAAGATTCTGCTCAAAAAAAGAAACAATCAACAAAATGGAAAGGCAACCTACAGAATGGGAGAAAATATTTGCAAACCATCTATCTCATAAAGGGTTAATATCCAAAATATATCAGTAATCATACAATGCAATGGCAAAAAAAAATCTGATTTAAAAGTGGGCAGAAGACTTGAATAGACATTTCTGTGAAGAAGACATACAAATAACCAACAAGTATATAAAAAGGTGCTCAATATCACTAATCATCAGGAAAGCACAAATCAAAACCACAATATCACCTTACACCTATTAGAACGGCTATTATCAAAAAGACAAAAGATAGTGAACGCTGGTGAGGATGTGGAGAGAAGGGAACCCTGGTGTACTGTTGGTGGAAATGTAAATTGGTGCAGCCACTAAGGAAATGTTCCTCAAAATATTAAAAATAGAGCTACCATTTGATCCAGCAATTCCACTTCTAGCTATATAAAGGAAATGAAATCACTATCTTGAAGAGATAACTGTACTCAACTGCTTATTGCAGCATTATTCGGAATAGCCAAGGCATGGAAGCAACCTAAGTGCCCATCAATGGATGAATGGATAAAGAAAATGTGAAGGATGCATTAACTAACCTTATTGTGGTAAACATTCCACAAGGTACCGAATCATCATTGCTGTACAACTTAAACTTACAATATTATGTGTCAATTACATCTCAATGAAGCTAGGAAGAAAAAAAAGAGTGTGAAAACTGGTGTTTTCTCTCTATAAACTTAGAAAGCACTGTTGAACCATGATATATCCTTTTTCATATTTATCATGGAATTCTCAAGTGGAGAATCCGGCACAATCACTCATCCAATCCCTGGGCCAACACTGACTGCAGGAGATGAGAACCTCTAGGGGGGTCACCTTCCTGCACAGCTGTGGTGGGTTCCTCCCTCAAGCACGCATCACAAGGAATCCTAAGGCTGCTTGGCTTTGGTCTCTGTACGTGACCTCCTCGGCTTAGCGAGAGCATCTTCAATTTCCCCCATAGTTTTCTCCTTAACACTTCTCCCAAGAGGTATCATCAGGGCAACAGACTTCTTTAAGACCAGAACATTCTAAGACTGTGGTTGACCCAGGCCGTTGGTGGGTATATTTTTCAAGTCTATCTTTATTACCGTAATTATTCAACTTGTGGGCACAAGGTAAGCCGGTGACCTCAGTAATCATGTGCACCAGCTCTCCTTGCTACCTGCCCACCCAAGAGAAATTTCAAAACTATAAATCTCTGGGGAAAGGAGCCCCAACCACAGGTTCTTCCCATCTGTTCATTTTAGATGGCCAACTTCCATTTATCTCTTAGACCAAGAGCTCTCACCCTTGACTATGCCTCAGAAACATCTGGGGAGTTTCAGATGCACCTTGCCTGGGCTCTACCTCCAAAGATTCCGGTTCCTTTGCTCTGGGGTAAGACCCAGCATCAATGCTTCTTAAATGCTCCCCAAGTGATTCATGGCTGAAAACCACTGCTCTTCCTAGGTCACCTCCCAACACACACATTTCCCTTTTAGTCTCCCAGAAGCTTGAATGTTTACATTTCAGGTAAACTGTCTCTGGATCTCAGGGTGAGAGAAGCTTTAAAGACTTTCAGTGCTGTAGGTGTCTTGGAATTCTGAGATAATTTACAACTAGTAAACATAAAGTGCAACTCTCCTCTTCTGCTTTCCTCTCACTAACCCAGGTCTCTTGGCAGGGACTCCTGAGAAGGTTTATTTGTGGGAGAAACTCTGGCTTAGGGATGAGGCTTAAATTCAGATATGAAACTTCTTCCCTCAGGAATTCTCAGCAGAAGGAAAATGGAAGTGAGTGAATCTGGGCACCCAAGGACACTTGGAAAAGATCTATGGTCATGACAGGGATTAGGATGGCTGAAAACCGTGCTGACCTACATTATCTTCTCAACTTTCACCTAAGCCTTCAAAGACAAAAAAAGAAATAAAGAACCTTGCAGCAAAAAGCCAATGGATTCCAAACATAACATCAGGAATGGGTGTCTGCAATTTTGTCTGTGGACAGGGATTCTGACCCACCCTTCACTATCTTGAATAAAAACGCCTAAATTGGGGCTTCCCTGGTGGCGCAGTGGTTGAGAGTCTGCCTGCCAATGCAGGGGACACGGGTTCGAGCCCTGGTCTGGGAAGATCCCACATGCCAAGGAGCAACTAGGCCCGTGAGCCACAACTACTGAGCCTGCGCGTCTGGAGCCTGTGCTCCGCAACAAGACAGCCCACGATAGTGAGAAGCCCGCGCACCGCGATGAAGAGTGGCCCCTGCTCACCACAGCTAGAGAAAGCCCTCGCACAGAAACGAAGACCTAACACAGCCAAAAATAAATAAATTAAAAGAAAAAAAAAATGATTCACTTCACCTCCTGTGGACTGCTCTAGATTCTCTATGTAATCTTACCTTTAAAAAAAAAAAAAAAAACGCCTAAATTGAGCACCTAAATGCGTTTGGGATATTGGATATAAGACATGTCCCAAGAAGGAGTTATAAATACTATTGACAGATTTTTGCACAAAATAGCGGGAAATGTTGGGAAAAGGTATCAAGCTGTGAAAAAATAGGCCTGTTCTGTGTTACTCTGGTTTCAGGACTTAGTATTAATAATATATGTTAAATATGGGCACAAGCACCATCAATGAATAACCAAAGGTCACAGATTAGCCACAAGCATAGAGTCTGGCACAGGAAATATTTTTAGATTGATAAAGGCTAGATAAATATATAGATGCATGCATGCATGGATGGATGGATGGATGGATGATTGGATGCGTGGATGCATGGATAGATGGATAAATGGATGGATGGATGGATGGATGGATGGATGGATGGATGGTTGGATGAAGTCTCTGGTGAACAATGTTTAAGCCAGCAGTGGTGAGACTGTTGATAAACAAGAGAGGAGCAGCTCTCTCTAGCACCTTATTGATCCCTAAGACCACCTTCCACCCATCATTGCAGTTGAACCAGAGGTGTATGCCTCAGGCCCAGGAGACTTCTCTAGAAGACTGCTTTAATTAAGACTTTCTCAGCTGCCAGTGACAAATTCCCATTTTTTAATGGCTTAAACACAAACAGCAATTTGTTGAAAAGATATTGAAATATCTGAGGGAATACAAGGATCAATGCAATTTAGTCTCAGAAATCATTTAGAACAAGAACAAGAATCATGTAGAAAACCAGTTTTCTTTCTTTCTGTGCATCTGTTTCATTTTTTTTCAGTGTATCTGCTTCATCTCCCTCTGCCATATTGTAGAGCAGTTCCTCCTATTTGCCAAAGCATGTAGCAGAAAACTGTCAATGAACCTTGTGTTTCACATAATACAGATCCTGGTACTGACAAAGAATCAAATTGACTCTCAAGCTCAATTCCAAATTCCTGGGAAAGGAGCACAGTGGTCAGTTTGGGGTCAGCTGTGCACTGCTGGACCAATCAACTGAGGCAAGGGGCTGGAGTCACGTCAGGGAATGTACATGCTCTCTCAGTGGCCATGAGAATGGAGGGAAGAAAAAAAAAGTTCTAGAAAATTATAGGTGAGCAGACAATCCAAATTCCTACAAATAGATTGACAACACTGACAAAATTTGCAAGCAACCCTGGACAAGCTGTGACACCTGACTCTTCTTTACCCTCCACTATCTCTGCCCTGCCTCTCACCCCACACACTTTTGTCTTCAGCTGTCCAAGGCTTTCAAGTGATCTAAGCAGCAATCCAAGGTGCCCACTATGAGACCCTACCCAGGTGTACATCCCCACCCAAACTCCAGACTTTTCTTTTCAACCCAGACTTTCAGGATTCAAAAACTGAATCCCTGAAGGAACCTTGAAAAAAATTTCAGCAGCCAGGCCTGATGGGATGAATAGGAAGTAGAATCCAGCATGCCTGGTAGAGACAGGAACCAGAAGATCACTCAGTGTTCGAGGCCCAGTCTGACAGCTCATGCCCTTAAAAGACCATCTTCGTAGAATCCTTTTCTCATATTGTCATTTAAAGAGGTCAGGCCCTCTCTGTGTGTCTCTGTGATCCTTGAGATTTTTCTACTTCTGTTCCTGAAACCACTGCCTATCTCTTCTGTTTACATTTGTGATTGGGGCTTCCCTGGTGGCACAGTGGTTGAGAATCTGCCTGCCAATGCAGTGGACACGGGTTCGAGCCCTGGTCTGGGAAGATCCCACATGCCGCGGAGCAACTGGGCCCGTGAGCCACAACTACTGAGCCTGCGTGTCTGGAGCCTGTGCTCTACAACAAGAGAGGCCGCGATAGTGAGAGTCCCGCGCACCACGATGAAGAGTGGCCCCAGCTCGCTGCAACTAGAGAAAGCCCTCCCACAGAAACGAAGACCCAGCACAGCCAAAAATCAATAAATAAAATAAATAAATAAATTTGTGATTGGCTCATCATGCCCTTTTGATCAGAGGTCAGCTCACAGATTGGCTGGCTTGGAGTCCAATGCCCAACCCCTGCTGTCCAGTTAGCTCTGTGCAGGAGACAGGATCACGTGCTATAGACTCTTGTTACTCTGGATGTGCTCTGGGGCCCAGCAGTGTCAGTGTCACCAGGGAGCTAATTAGAAATGCAGATTCTCAGGCCCCACAGAGACCTACTGAATCAAAATATGCATTTTAAGGAGATCCCCCTAGGTGATTCATAGGCTGATGAAAATTTGAGAAGAGCTGGTATAGAATATAGCCCTTCAAGTTGGGAACTGCCTTGAGCTGCATCACAAGCAAGCAGCTGTGGACGGCACTGATAACTCGGTCCCTTTTCAAGCCACTAATCCCACTGATAACAGCATTATCTATCTCTCCTTTTAGCAACACTTACATCTTTTTATAATAGATTCTAGAATCACAAAATCTGTATAAAGAAAAGGAGGGATCTCTTGGTGACATTTCAGGCACCATGATGGGTAGCTGGAGAAGAGAGCGCTGTTTATTTATTGCGGGAGAGATTTTTATTGGAAGGGGGTGTTATGTTTTGCTTTGTCTTATAACAGCATCTTCATCATCTATTAAAGCTTGCCTTCAGAGAAGCTACTTAGTCTGTTGACTCTTCTCTCTCCATATAAAAAACAACCCTGCCAAAGCGAGTGTCTCCTGCTGTAATCAAGTCCTTACCTTGAAACATCACTGCCAACTTCCTACTGAAAGGGGATTCTGAGGTCTTCTGTTCAACCTCCTTACTTTACAGATGTGGGAACTAAGGCCAAAGAGAGAAGAGGTTGAGACAAGTTCACAGAGCTGAGTAAAGCTTCAGCTGAGGCCAGAACCCAGGGATCCTGACTTCTCTGTGAGGGTTCCCTTTGCTAAACAGAGCTGCCACCAGGCAAATGCTCCAGAATGTGGCTTCTTGGTGTGGGAGGTTGGGAGGACACAGTAAGGGTGTTCTGGGAGAACACGTTGCTGGTGAAATTTCAGATGAGGGCCTGGAATCCAAGGGTCTGCCTCAGACTCAGTCCCTCAGAATATGGATGCCACAGAACCTTCCAGAACCTTCTGAAAGGGCTTTTAAGGAAACAGCAAGTACAAAATATGAAAACAACTGCCCCCAGCTGCTCCTGGGGTCGCTGTATTCTGACTGCAGCTGTGGAGAATTGTTGTTGAATTCCATTCTCAATGTTGCTCTAAAAGCATTTCAAAGAGGTTCAGAGAAAGCCGTGTGCACTTTGGTAAATTGGAAACTATTTGTGACTAACCATCCATCACCGTCTCTCAACATTCGCCACCAGAAAGAGGTGGGGGCCAAGAGGGCAGAAGGCCAGACCCAAGTCGGGGGAGCTGCTCACAGCCCCAGTTGCCTTTGTCTTTCTGGGAGACCCTAGAATAATATATGACCCTTTTGGTCCTTGCCAAGGAGATTTTAGAAGAAGGAAAAAGAAAGATGAAGAAGCAGCAGACACTTCTGTTTGCCATATACCTGCTTCTCAAGAATTGTAAGCATTTGTGAAGTTAAAATAAAAATCCTTCCACGGACATCCTTCTGTAAATACTAATGACAGTGACTCTGCATTGTCTTTAATATCTGCCCACGGTAATTGCCTCCAAGCTGGAGACATTTGTTAAGAGTCACTGTTGTTCAACTACTTTTTCTCATTATTCAGTCTTATAATCTAGAAATGTTATTGCAATCCGTCCTAAGATTTACAGAATGTATTTCTGGGGGGGCGTGGGGCGAGGGAAAAAGGAAGATGATGACATTTAGCAAAAGAAGTCAGATTTTATTATTCCATTAATATACATTTCAAAACCAGGCAAGACCAAACTGTAGTGGTTAGGGATGCCTGCTGAGGTGAAAAGCCAGGAGGTGATTACCATAAAGCTTAGGATAGTGGTTAATTTGGCAGTGGTGATGGGTAGAAGCATGGGGGAGGGGAGGGAACTCAGGAGTACAGGCTAAGTTCTAGCTCTTGACCTGAGTAGTGGTTACATGAGGACTCACTTTCTGATCCATTTTTGAACAATGCAATTTTATATTTTTGTACCTTTTCATTTGTGTCTATTTCACAATTTAAAAAAAATTAAAAGAAAAAAAAGGGCCAAGATGAAGAAATGTGTCTCAGCCACCAAGCCCTTGACTTGTATGAAACCCTCTTTGATTGTGTTCCCCCTGAGTGACAGGAACAGACAAGCTCCAAGAAGGGCAAGCTGTGGACAAGACGAGAACCAGGTAAAACCTGCCTCTCTGTTCCATTCCTGTCCTCTAGGTTACTAGAGGGCAATCAAATAGGCTCATTCTGATGCTCATTTGTGCAAGTTTTTAGTCTCAGGAAGTGCTCCCCAAATATTTTTTTTAAAGCAAGACCCTTTAAAGGGACATTTACAAGGAGGTAACCATATATAAAATACACAAATGGTGCTGCATGGGTATAACCGAATTGCGGGTCTGGGGACACCCATCCTGGTTCCTCGTTGGCCTCTATGGTGGCCCCAAAGGTACTTTCTGGGTGGCCTTCTGGGCTCTTGAGAACACAGTTTAAAAACCCCAGATCCAAAAAAAAAAAAAAAAACCCAGATCTAATGAATAGCCATTGGTTAGCCATGACTAACCTAGAGGCCAAGACTGTGGTCAGGGGAATTGGGATGTAGGACAGATAAGTCTTAACATGAGAATGAAGGTCAAGCACAGTTAAGTGTCAGCTGGCGAGCGACCATGGAGGGACTCAGGACAGCTGGAGAGCAGTGGGTGCCGGCCCCAGGCAACGTGCTGAACAGGGACCCCATCATGAGACTAAGTTGCGCAAATGAGCGTGAGAACACGTCCAGTCAGTTAACATGAACACAGCTCCCAAAGATCCCCAAGGAGTCTTGCTAATGGTGGGAGTGGCAGGGACTCCAAAAGGCCCGCAGGGAAACACTTTGGGTCATGCAGACCTTTTTGTAGCTTTCACATAACAAGTAAGCAATGCCTGCCCCAAGTTCCAATGAAACTAAAGAAACAAAATAGCTGTGATTTTTCAGCAGGGCACGTCACCAGGAAGATGATCTGCTGCTATGCGGCCAAGGCTCTCCTTCCCTGCCCCCTCCCCTTATTGAAACGAAACAGAGAGACAGGGAAAGTCACTGGGCGGTCCTCTACTTTTCTCCACGTGGAAGAGAGGAATGTTTCATGTTGGCCTTTAAACTACAAGGCTTTTCAAACCAGATATCCCCATGCTGAAAATCCTTGCTTCAGGCTGGGCTTAGTTTTGCTTTGTTTTTAAATCAAATAAGACCAAGCAGAGAAAGGTAAGCACCTCTGCACAGCTCTCCGGGCACTGCCAAGTACTTTCCCATTCTGTCCCACCCTCACCCCACTCAGCTAGATTCTAATCAGCTGCGGGGGCAGCGAGCTCTTCCCCAGCCCCTTGGTGACCTCTGGTGTCTTGTGTGAGGTGGGCCCACATACAGGACTTGGCAAACATGGTGTACTCAACAAATGTGCAGTCAGAGTAGTAATAGTAGCAGTAATAGCAGTAATGTTTGTAAACAGCCATTAAACTGCTGAACTTCCCAGTCTGCCCCTATTAACACTGAGCATGTGGGTAGGAATCACTGAGGTCCCCACAAAACATAGTATTGAGAGCAGAGGATTTACTAAATCTGTGACTAAATCACTGGGTATTTGGGGATCCATAAAGCATCACAACTGATACTGCAGTAGTATAGCTGACACTATGTACTACAGTGGCCTGTGTTTGATGCAAAGCCAGTTGACAGGCAAAGGTCCCCCACTGAAGACAGGATACCCCCAGAATCACCGCCAGCAGCACCACCAAAAGTCACCTGCCAAGCACCTGACAGTGTGTCCTGAGAGAACAGAGTCACCACAGTGAGTGCTGAATGTGGGAACTCCTAGGTTACCCTCCTCTGGACCAGGTATTAGGCATCTCTGGAAAAGTCCCTCAGCTTCCCTAGAACGCAGTCTCTCATTCTTGAAAACTTAGTTGAGGTTGGTCTTCAGAGCCCTGTCACCCCCTTTATAGTACTGCTCAATGTCACCCCGACCCCCGCCCCACGCATCCAGGAAAGGTGTTTATGCCCTTCCCCCGCCTCCCCTCACCACCAACCAATGGCGCCTGGGCAAACAGTGATGTTGGGGTAATCCAGAGGTTCCCCTTAGTCCCAGTACCATTTTACACTCTTAGCAACAACTGACATCCCGAAACAACTTCTATTTCTATGGGTTATGTTTATCACATTGATCATATTAGAAGTTTAAAATAAATATTTTAAGTACTTATTAACTGGTTTGAAAATAACAATAAACACATTATGTATAAGCATAAATAGCATTGTCATAAAAATAACTATATTTACCAAAACAAAATAAATTAATGAGAAGAGTGGTGTTGTTTAGATTTTTTCAATCTTTTTGTCTAGCTTTATAGAAGATAGCTAGATTCCCCCATCTGCTTCCACATTCACTCTGTTGAGATCTGTTGTTTTGCTTGAACTATATGAAGAAAATCTGATCTCACATAGGAATGTGTAAGGAGAGAGAAAGGAGTATGTAATAAAATAGCCTTTTCAGATGATTATAGATACTCTTCTTCGACATTACATCAAAATTCAACCGTGCTGATTTAATATTGCACTAAAACTCAACAAGTGCCGATGAGGGATCGGGAACCATATTAACAAACTTTTCAGATTCTGTTATATTAAAGTTCATTAGTGTATCTTGTACTTTGAATGGAATTTTTTCCCACACATAATTTTATAGTATCATGCCTTGGTCATTTGGAAAAGATTGGTTTACTGAGTTATGCAGATCTTCCAAATGTACAATGGAAAACTCCACTACATATTCACGAGAAACTAAGAGTGGAAAAGGGAGATAACATCTCAGTATTATAATGAAAGTAATAGTTTTGACCTCGGGGACCCCCAAGAGTCCCTGGACCACACTCTGAGAATTGCTGAGTTAACCCACCACATAAAGTAATGGTTGTGGATGTGTCATTTAGAGAACTGTCACCTCTCCCAGGTGAATGACTTAACCCATTTAGGTGATGCCTACTACTTTTCCTTCCAAACCTGTCAAAATAGAATGGATAGTGAGCGTGGGTCAGAAGGGAGGCCTGGAGCCAATCAAACTCTGTATGAACTACTCATCCATGCCCCTCCCAGCACCTTGGAAATTTTCAATACAAGCGGTGATGTGCTTGTGAGTGTTTAACAACCAGCTCTCCAGGAAAAAGAAAAGTCCTCTTTTTCAGCATTTGCCAATTCCTATGGTATAAAATCCTCCACCATGGCTGATTTCAAGTGACCAACAGGACATCACTGAACAAGTTGCTGGGACAAGAGGCACACAATTGGTTCTCACAAGCTGGTGTGAGCCAGCTCCAGCACACCACTGAGAAAGAGACAGAGACCCACCTCTCAATGGGAACAGTGCCAAAGAATTTCCAGTCATTTGGTTTTAGCTTCCACGCTCTACCCTCTGGCTATAGATGATTTACATTCCTGTGACATGCAAGAGCCAGTCTCATCCCATTACAATATCAGACTTAGGCTCAGGCCCAGTATCTAGTTCACTAGACCAGTCCCAGGTGTGAGTGAGGCTTCTCAAGTATCATTGTCAAGTACAGTTCCTGTTGCTTGGAAGACCTGTGAGCTAAAGAGGCAAATTTTCTGCCTCTAACATGCCCAACATACTATACACCCTACATGCAATAGTGAAACCTGGCTAGGATGACCAAATAGACATTCCTGTTCAAAAACCATGGGAATGCAAGGCACATAGCCATCACTGGTCCACAGCAGTTCTGAAATCCAGCCTGGCACAAGTCACCAGTTCCTTGATTAAGACTGTTCCTGGGGAATAATTCTTTACAGACCTTAGTTCCACCCATGGGTTCTTGATTCTGCCCTCTGGGTCATCTTTTTTCTATAAGAAAAAGCCTGCGTTTGAACCTGAGTGGTATTCTTAGCCTGCTTCCTGCCTAAAGTAGTTTGGGTTCCAAAGGTCTCTTCTCATCGTGTACTATCTCTTTCTGTTTTGGTCCCCAAAGGAACAGAGACAGCAAAATCAGGTTAAAGTGAACGGTGTGGAACAGCATGAGAAGAGAAAAGAGTCTGGGAGGTCAAAGGGTAGCCTGAGAAACATGTGAGGATAAGAGGAGAAGCTGTGCCTTAGGAATAATCCATGGACTGCTGATTAGATATAAGATTCCTATGCAGAAGAGGGCTGTTCCTCCACTCCCAGAGGGCCCTGGAAGCATGGCCCCCCATTACCTGAAACCTAAGCCTAACCCTAGTTTTATTATTTGTCTTTTAGTCTGAAAAGATTTATAAAGATATGTATCTTCTTACTTGGTCATTTTTCTAGTTCTTTTTTCCAACTCAAGAAATAATAAATACTCACAAATTTTAAACTGTCCAAAAATAAGTCTTCTTCCCATTACAGTTTCTCTGACCAACCCCCAAGGCAACACTATTAGCAATCTCTTAGTGCATCCTGCCTAAAATAGTCTGTGAGCAAACACATAGATAAATGATGATAGATAGATAGATAGATAGATAGATAGATAGATAGATAGATAGATGATAGATTTTTTTTTGCATAAATGAGGACATGCTGTGCATTCTCGTCTGCTCCATTGCTTTTCACCATTAATTATCTATCTTGGAGATTATTCCATAAGAATACATGTAAATCTACCTATCATTCTTTTTCTCCCTAGTTTATTTTGGATGCATTCCCCTCCCCCCTTTATGGAACTTCACTTGCTTCTTTCTTTAAGACATTTCCACAGCAACTGATCTTCTCCCTTTTAAAGCTCATCACACTCAATCAACAGTTATAGATTGCCGACACAATATATGCCAGACATCATTCTAATACTGTATAAGTATTAACTCATTGAATTCTTGCAAGGCCCTATGAGGTCAGTACCAGTAGGGTATGAGGCTTTCCAAGGGCCATACAGCTAGAAGTAACAGAGCTGGATTCAAACCCAGGCACTTTGGCACCAGCATCCACGCTCTTTATCACTTTGCTCCACTTCCTTCCCCCATACCCCATGCACTGCCTTGATGTAATAAGGGCTCATTGTCTGTCTTTCTCACTAGACCTGAGGGTAAGGATCATGTCTACATTGCTAGCTGTCAAATCCCCTAGTAGGTGCTCAATAAATATTTCTGAATTGAATGTCAGTAATGAGACCATGTTCTGGAAATTCTTTACTATGGTCACTGTGCTAAGCATCTCACGATACAGCAACTCTAGGAAATTGCTGCCATGATTGTCCCAACTTTACAGTAGAGGAACTTAGAGAGCCAGGTGTGAACCCACGTCTGTCTGACTCTCAAGCCTACACTTGGCCTCCAGACCAGCCATTCTCTCCGACCCACCAACCCCCTCCCCTCACCGAAGCCCACCCCAGAGAGCCCCGAGCGCCCAGAACCAGCTACGGAACAAAAGCCTCCTGCAGCAGACTCACTACTGTTCCTACCGCTCCAGAAAAGATTTAGAAGGTGCCTGGGTTATTATGATTTTTAAAGAAGTGTCTCTCCACACACAGTGCTGCCTTAGGACCCAGTGCAGTTCAGTTTCAATGGGTCGTAAGGCACTAAATATCCTCTCGATCATCATCACGGGGATCTACATGAGACACTCACACCCCTGAAGAGAAGAGGGTTCGGGTTTGCCACTCAGCCAGGCATAATACTTGATGTCTTGAACTGGGGAAGAGGGGAAAATCTTAGAAGGACTTTCTTCGGGGTGAAGCTAGCTAGCATACATTTACTGTAAATCCAATAGACCAGTTTCCCCATCTAACATAATTTATCTTGAAACAACACAGGTGGCCTCTATTAGGAGCAGCTCTGGCCAGGCCACTCGGCTCCCAGCGCTGCAGTCTCACACTGCCCTCTGCAGTCTGACTCCGGTCTTCACACGGCTCCCCGCACCCTCCGCCCCCTGACCACCCCCAAGTGTCACAACTTGGAACATCCTGCACACATCTCTAGCCCTTCAGGTAGAATCACCATGGACCTTTGGTCTGGAGACAAAAAGTAAACTATTATGGAACTTGCTGCCTGAGCTGTTGCATTTACAGCCATGATGCATCGCTCCAGAGCTGGTGGATTTGGAAAGCACGTTGGGGGACTCCGTTCATAACATTCTTTTCCCATAACAGTGCTAAATAAGGAAGACAATATTTTACCCAGACTGGTGTGATTTGTTCACTCCAACCTCTCCCAGCCCATCTCCTTTTCACAACACAGCTTGCAACCCCTGAAGAGAAGGCAGATGCTATCTAGGTCAAAAACATATTGGGCGAAGACAGAAGCAATCCAAGGGAAAGAAAGAGAGTTCTGCAGACTTGACCTATTATTTAATTAAAAATCTATTAAGGATTTTTCTTCCTGAAAGAGGATGAAGAACCTATCCTAAAACCCAAAATAAATACATTCGTGAAGATCAGAAAAGAACTAGATCTTTTTTCTCTTGGATATAGTGTGTATATGTGTATCTTTCTGTGTATATGTGTATGTTCTCCCGGAAAACTCTTCCTAAATTGGTTGGAAAAGAGTTGTCATTGTGTTTCAACATCCCGGCCTCCAAGAAAGACAGCATAAATTCCCTTGGCAAACTTACCACTAGCCTGCCAGATATTCTTAGAAATCTGCTTCCACCTCACACACACACAAACACCCTGCACACACATGCATTCTACAAAACCCTCTCTGTGAGGGAGCTTTTCTGGGAAACCAGCTTGAGACCACAGGCAAACACTGGTTCACCACTCTACACCAAGTTCCAGGGCCCTTCCTTAACTGGGCTTTTAACCCAAAGCTTAAGCTTATTGTTTTTGGACTACACATTTGGGTGTCTGATGGGGATGGAGGGAGATCGTTATCCGAAGAAAGAGAAAAGAGAAGATAATGCCCAAGTTTAAAACTTCTAGGAATGGGGTCAAAAAGGACCTAAGGAAGTCTGTGAACTCAGAAGTTGGCATTATTGACTTTAGGATCAAGTTCAGGCTCCTTGGTGTATTCAGTGCTCTTCAGTCTCTGTCCAGAGTCAACCCCTTGTGTCTCCAACCTCCCACTATCCAGCCCAGGTGTCCTCGGTACATTTACACCACGTCTCCCCACTCCCCTTCCCTGCAGCACCCACTTGCCCATTCCTCCAGCCCTGCCTGTCTTTCTAGACATGGTCAAACCCCTTTTTAGTGATGATCTGGATGCCCACTCCAGCCAGACCTGTTCTGCCTGTGGCCAGGCCTTGTTCACCTTCTGCCGCTCCCACGGGAGTTGCATTGCTTAGGGAACGAAGGCACAGCCCTCACGCCGAGTAGACTGCACGTTGCTTGAGGCTGGGCACTGTGTACTTGTCTGCTGACTCACCGGTTCCCTGGCTCCTGCTGGCTGGGCAAGCTGCCTTATGACCACATCAGAGCAGAGGGTCCCTGGAGCAGCAACAGATCTGCTCTAAGTGGCCATCATCATGGCCAGCACAGTTCCAGGCATTTTCTGGGCACTCGGCACACTTTAATTAAATGAATTGAACTGGCAGAAAAAAAATGGAGAGTGACTGCCCGAGGTCACATATGCTAGGAAATATGTCAATCCACTGATAAACTCCATCCAGTCAGCAAACGGGAAAATACTGAGGGGCCAAATTAAAATGATTTGATGGTTCTGCCCATTGCTCCTCATTGTACAATCATTGTCATAAAAGGCTAGTCAATTGTTTATAATTTAAACACACACACACCCAATCACTCCACTGGCAGGGACAGATCTGTCTGGAGTTTCTGAAACGTCAGTGCCTCTCCAGGTTACCAGAATTTCCAAAGCTCTAAAGGGAGAGAGACATTTCAGACCAGGAGAAAGGATGTTTTTTCAGGGTCAGTTAGATCCTTTAGAACGACAGCCCTAGCCAACGGGTCGAGAGAGGGCACAATTTACAATTTATCCCAGTTAGTGAGGCTTGTGTTCTTTGTTTCTCAGTATGAAAGGCTTCCTTGGATTGTAAGGAGGATATCTCCCTCTAACCCCCCAATGTTTCCCTTTTTATTCCATAATTTATACATAGATAGGTAGGTAGGTGGATAGGTATATGATAGATAGAGATAGAGATAGGGAGATAGATAGATGATAGATAGATAGATAGATAGATAGATAGATAGATGATAGATAGATAGATGATAGATAAAAGCAAGAAAGGAAAAATATAAGATCAGTAATAGCCCAAGATATCTAGCCAGGTTTTCTAGACATCCTTTGGAGACCGTCAGCTTTAGACATAAGGTTCTAACTTTTATCACTTCTGCAACATTCATCCTCTGTCTTTGGAGGGAAAAATCTCAAGACATAGGTGAGAAGTAGGAGGCCTTTGAGGTTTTCTTGGGTTCTTTCTTTTAATTTTATCAAAGAAGACCAGATAGCCTCTTTCCCCGTGAATACTTTACTCTCTGCCTCCAAAATTGACCATATTGACTCAGCTAGGGCTGCAGGAACTCTTATATCCATTCTGCCCTTTGTATCCATCTGTGTATATGGTCACCCAAAGCCTTGAATCAGATTCATTGTGTAAGATCATCCAAACTGTCCAGCATTGTGAGGAGCTAGTTTTTACAGTGTCAATAGTTTAAAGGGGAAAAATGTTTTTCTCAAAGATTCCATAGGTTCAGAATCATAAATGGAATTATGCCACATTTCAACCCAGCAGCCCTACATGTCGGTAGAAGAGAAGAGCTAAAACTTTTGTCAGTGTCCAGATTCATTTTTTATTATTAAGCTACACGGATGTGCACATCATCAAGGGATGTCTATTTCCAACTCTATTTGCTGTAGACTGTATTAGTAACCAAGTTAGCATATACAAAAATAAAAAATTAAGAAGAGGAGGAAGGAGAGAAAGAAAGGGGGAGGGAGATTTATTAGCAGAATTCTTATTTGGGGTATCTTTCCAAATGCAAAGCCAAGAATATGTAGTCAGACCTAAGAAAAGACTGGAGCTAAAACTGGAAAAGCATTCGGAACCCAGGGAACAATTTTTGTCCATCTCCCAACTCTGTTTTTTCCTGTGGGTCTCTCTCTCTCTCTCTCTCTCTCTCTCTCTCTCTCTCTCTCTCCCTCCCTCCCACCCTCACCCATAGTCACTTCTCTGTCCTATAGTAGCACATGGCTCAGTCTATTCCAAGCACCATACATGGTCCCATCAGAAGTAAGGTCGGCAGGATGGGGGCAGCAGTCACGTGG
Organism: Balaenoptera acutorostrata; assembly: GCF_949987535.1. NCBI lineage: Eukaryota > Metazoa > Chordata > Mammalia > Artiodactyla > Balaenopteridae > Balaenoptera > Balaenoptera acutorostrata. Next base: position 35,824,932 of record NC_080075.1, on the reverse strand, counting down.
TCCAGCAGTGCAATAACTTACAGATTGAGGGGATCTGACTATTGGCTTGGCAGGCTTCTCAAAAGATATCTACCCCCATTAATACCTTCAGGCTATTAGAGGGTGAGGACATGTATATAAATTACAAAATAGTCTGAAACTATGTATATCTTACACATGTCTAGACTATAGCAATTAGGAATTTATGTGTTACAGGTTGAAATGTTCTGCTCTAAAGTGATAAAAATAAGTTGCATTTGATGTTCTCATCTAAAGAGGCTCTAAGGGGCAACATCCCAGAATCAGCCTTATAAGATGGTGGAATAGATATTCATATGGGGGTATTTGAGGGAGCCCATGATGGTGGAGGGGTCGTCCTGGGAAAATAACAGGGGCAAGAGGGGTGCAAAAGTAAAGAGAATACACTACAAAAAGGAGGTAGCCATTATAGCCTGAAAAATAAATTGCCTTATTTGAAAATCCTTCTGGGAAACAATATTATATTATGTGCTAAAAAGCCTTAAGTATTCCTAGCCTGGGGATTTATCTCAATTAATATTTCTTCCCCAAAAGAAAGAATTTATGGTATGAAGATGTTCATTGTAATATTATTTATAACAGTGAAAAATCATGAGCATTCTAAATCACCAAGAATAAGGAAAGTGACATGTGAATTGTCATATATTCCCTTGGAAGACTGTCCATCTACAGAAAATGGTGGTTATAAAGATTAGGTGGTGACTTGGAGAAAATGCACGCGAAAGGATACTAACCTCCAAAAAGCAAATTACCAAATTATAGGAATGTTATGATTAAACCCATATTAAAGTACGTTTCTATGGAACAAAACAAATAAGGAATCCTTATAATTGAAAATACTTATATGGGGAAGTCTCTGTTTCAGAGACTTTGTATGATGCTATTATGGTACTTATAAAATATATATTTAATTTATTTGATTAAAGTATAGTTGATTTACAATGTTGTGTTAATTTTGACTGTACAGAAAAAGAGATTCAGTTATACGTATACATACATTCTTTTGCATATTCTTTTCCATTGTGGTTTATCACAGGATGTTGAATATAGTTCCCTGTGCTGTACAGTAGGACCTTGTTGTTTATCCATTCTCTATATAACAGTTCGCATCTGCTAACCCCAAACTCCCACTCCATCCCTCCCCCACACCCCGCTCCTTGGCAACCACAAGTCTGTTCTCTGTCTGTGAGTGTTTCTGTTTCATACTTACTTCATTTGTGTCATATTTAAAATATATTTTTAAAATCTACATGCAGTGAGCCCTGCTGGTTCCCCATTTTCAGCCTCTAGTGCTCACCTAGAATGTGTCTTTTGCTCAGAAATGTAATCTCCCATAACAGGCTGGAATTCCTGCTTCCCAGGGAAACCCACGAACACCCCAACTCTCCGTCAGCACAACTTCCTCTACTGTTAAGTGCCAGCCTCTCTTCTGCTCTGCCTGAGGACCACTCGGACGGGTCAGAAACCGAAATGGATTTCTGGAAGCTCCAGAGCAACCAGGAAAAAAGCCAGACACCTCCAGAGGCAGATGGTTTAGTCTTACAGTTTTTATTTATTTTCTCTGCACACCAGGAGAGGTTAGCTGATCTACTGGGCGGGAGGGGGTGTGTGACCAATACGTCTCTGCTTTAGAAAACGTCTGTTTGGCAGGGTGGCATTCACACGGGGCGAAATGTCACATCTTTTGTCCCAGCGTTCCAGGGGATGTTCTATCAGGAGAGTTTTATCAGTGCAATTAACACAAAGGCCCCCTTCTGTCTTAAAAAACACAGGCCCCGGATACATGGTGAGATGAACTAGCCATTGTTTCTGCACTGCACAAAAACTCCCCTCCTCCACCCCCCAGCACCCAACCCATTTATGGGGTTTCATTAAGGCCCACGGGTGCCCCTGACTTATTTATTTAGGAAACAGTGTTATTGTCTTAATGTAAACAGAACTCAAGATCAGTTGACAGTTGGAATGGAGCAGCAGAAAGGTTTTCAAAGGCGCCTCCTTGGAAAGGGGTCCCTGCATTCAGGCCGGGTTCCTGTATCATACTGCCAGCACTGTTCACAAAATAAACAAATGTTTGTTTTACAACATGGCAAAGGGGGCTCCCATTCAACGCTGGCCAGATATGAAAACAAACTTTCACATATAAGGGCTTTTGATACACATGACTTACTTGGATGACAAGGGGCTCGGCTGGGGAGTGCTTAAAGCTTATTAATATTGCACAAAAGACTTTTGTTTATCATTTCGCCGGACTGCCTGGGAATCACAAGACTCAAGCCGCCACCCGGCTGGTGTCCTAGCATTTCAGCAGCCGTAACGTGTGGAGATTGCGAAAGCACTGCTGGTTTGGAGCCAAAAACAAACTCTCCGCAGACCCAGGTGAAAGAACTCCGAGCTTGCCGGCGTCTGAGAACCAGATTTGGAATTTTATAAACAGTGAAGTGACAAGAGCTCCCCCTACAGGCGGAAAAAAATGAATGCCTTGCACCTTCCTGTTCGGAAGGGGGTAAACTTCCTCCCAGAAAACATGGAAGCCGTGGCCTGCTTAATTTTGGGACATTTCCCCTTCTGTTCAAAAGGACTGGTTCTCCAGCAGCTCTGGGGGACTTTCTCTTTTAAGTTGCCAGCTCCACTCCCAGAATGTCTTATGAGATGTTAGCTCTCTGAGCAGAAATATGAATGTGTGAGGGTGAAAAACTCACGATCAAAAATCAGTTCTTTAGGCACTGGCTTGTTTAGCTAGAAAGGGAACTGTGTAAATCCGACACAACCCCTCTTCTCAAGACTCGTTCTGCCAATACAGTGGCTACCAGCCACTTGTGGCTACTGCCCACTTAAAACGTGGCTAGTCCAAACTGAGACACATTGTAAAAGAATGTCAAATATCTTGACAATTTCTTACACTGATCACATGCTGAAATGATCATATTTGGGATATATTGGGTTAAACAAGATCTATTAATTTCACCTATTTCTTTTAATGTTTCGTAACGTGGCTACTAGAAAATTTTAAATTAAATACACATCCTACACATCACATTATATTTCTACTGTGGTATAGTATAGAACTACTTCAGGCTCATAAAATAATAATAATAAATTTTGACTCTATAACATTAGTGATTTGTGCCAGGTGAGATGATTTTTTTTTCTTGAGTACCTGTATTCAATCCAGACACCCTGAATCACCTAAAGACGGTGAAGTTGAAAAACACTACTACCAACTGCCTTGAAATTATCAGTTTGTTATATTTAAAGTCCCAGAAAAATGAAAGTCCTCAGTGTGGGTTAAGTTCATATATGTTGAGAAAAAGTTTTCAAAAGTAAGGACGTATTTTCACTCCACAAACTCCTTCCTTCTCCTGGCCATACCTTATGTGCATTTAACTACAAATTATTCCAAGAGAAAGAAATTCCTTCTACCATAACAGTCTTGCAAAAATGTTTTCAAATCACTAGACAGCAGATATTTGTTTAATCCCCCTGATATCTGACAACCGCACCCACCTAATCAGTCCTCCATGTAAGCAATACTTGGGATATGTGAGGTATATGGAATTATGTGAGAAATATGTGACCCTAAATAGGGTTGGACCAGCAAACTCACCATAACATTTATATAAAACTACTCAAAAGTCACTTACAGTGGACAACGCTGTCACCCTAATTTCTGAATTAGATTTCAATGATACCAGCAGCTGCCTTTGATAAACACACTCAGATCTGGCCCATGGTCACCACAACATCTGTAAAAGGAAGACCAGCAGAGAATATTTAGCCTTAGCAAGTCCGCTGCCTTAGATGTGCCTTGGGTTTTTTTTAGTCTCAGGAATGTGCCAAGATCTCACTGAAAGTTTAACTACCTCAGTAATCAGACAGCAATTTAGGAATTATACAAATCTTTCTGAAATCTTTCCCTGGAATTTTGCCTTAAAACTAAGTCAAAGGTGGGTACAGCACTACAGAGCCCACAGCAAATGGTCAAGAGGACACTGCTGTAAAACAGAGTGAGCTGAGGAAGTGTCCCCAAGTCCTCTGAGCCCTTCCACTGCAGTGTCACTCAGCCAAAGGTGGGTGAGATTAGCAAAGCAAATTGCAGCTACCATCTCTGAGATTACAGGTGAAATTGCCAAAGGAAAGAAACTCAGACAAACAAGGGTTTCAGTTACAAGTCAGGACAAATATAGGCTCCTGCTGAATAGCTACACAGGGAAAAATTTGGAGTGGTACCAAAGACCCTCATCATTCTCCCACAGACAGAAATGATGGCTCTGGGGAAGAGAGGCTACAATCCTACCACATGAACTGTGGATTCGGGCGACGGTATTTGGCGGGCACTGGAGTGGGACAGGCTATTCACTGAAGATATTTACTGGTATGATTTTACATCTGACCTTATTATTCTGGCACGGCTGCCAGCACCTTATAATCCCAGCATTGTGTTCACAAGCAATTCCTCTGCTCATTAGCAGAGGCTGAGTCCAACATTGCTCTTGTTGGGGCTTGTGCGTCAGCATGGACCAACAGACAGTGTTTCCAGGAGCTAGCTGCAAAGAAACAAGGACACTACTCACTGGGGGGAAGGCACATGTATCAGTTAGGAAAGACATTGACTGCTAGTAGCAGAGTCTGGAAATAACAGTGATTAAATAAATTCACTTCCTACTCATGTGAAAGAAGTCCAGAACAAAAGTCTAGGATTGCATGGCAGGGCTGTGGGGTAAGGCTCCTTCTGTGTTTATGTTCCATCACCTTGAGACGTGGTTTCCATCTTCAAGGTTGCCCCACGATCTAAGCTGGCTGTTGGAGAGGCTCCTGTAGTCACATCCATATCCAAGCATGGAGTGGGGAAAATGGGAAGAACAAAGGCAAGATACATGTCCGCTGTTGTTCCCTTCTCCAGGAGCTTTCCTGGAAGTCCCACCTAACAACTTCCTAATCTAATTGCTAACTTCTAGCTACAAGGGAGGCTGAGTGCATTGTCACTCAAATAAAATCCATTTTCTTTTACCAAAAGACAGGAGAGAATAAAGCAGGTCGCTTCAGAAGCAAGCAAAGACATCTCTACAGGAGAGTTAGGTGCAACTTGAAATGTTTATTTCAGCCTTGGTAACCAAATTAACTACAGGCATCATAACCTCTGGGCCATAGTATGCTTTCATGACATCTGCCTTCTGTTGGATCCTGGAATTAATTTTCTTAAACTCATTTGCAACTTGTGCCAGTTTTCCGTAAAATTCCTTGATATGAAGGACATTATTTCTGGGCCCACAATATTGTCAAAATCTACAACAGTCAACATGACATCTGTGGACTTGACAGAGAAAAAAAACTAAGCCCCATCATTAGGTTAAGATTCTCTTGACTCGCTAGGTGGATAAAGAGGGGAAAAAACTACTGCACAAGTTGCCATGTACAAATACCCAAAGTGACGCAGACAATGGCTCATCTAACCAGGTGACGTAAACCCTGACTAGTCACCATTACCTGAACATGTTGAGTGAAAGTGGCTGTTCGTAGGGTCGTGGAGAGCTGGAAGATGCTAAATGCAAAGAGGTGTCTAATGAAAACTCCTGGTTGATAATAATTAAGATAATGATGATGATGGCAGTATGTAGAATGATTAATTACTTTGCTATACTCACTCTGAGAGTATAGTCCTATAGAGTAGGATCCCTTCCATTTCTACTATACTTCATAATTTATAGGCAAATGTATGATCTCATTTGTGCCTCAAAATTCAGAAGTAGGAGGGACAGGTATTGTCATCGGTGTGTTCAGATTGTTGGGAGAGAAGCTCAAAACTACCAAGTGACTTAATCAGGTTGTCACAGTAAAGAGGCAGAAAGCCAGCATTAAAACCCCACCCTGGCCCCTGGGTTGGGACTCTCAATTATACTTCTCTAGCAAAATATTTATAAGCTTTAGACTGCTCTACCCAAGCCTGAGGTTATTGCTTAAAGATTTTAAGGTCTTTAAAGGCAACGGCCATGTCTTATTTATCATGAACTTTGTACACACTAGGCTAGACACTCAATTAATGTTTATTAAAGATAATGATGTACTAGCCAGCATGCCATAAGTTCAGCAACATGTACTGTTAGCATAAGAGAGGGCTGAAAAACGGGGCAACGCTGACCTTTTCTACCAAGAATAAAAGGACACTGGCTCTATCTTGGTGGGGGGAAAAGGGAGGGGGAAGTGTGATCAAAATTTGACCTCATTTTGTTGGAGTTGCTTTGTCTGTAACAGAAGGCGATGGGAACTGGAAAAAAAACCTCTGTGATACCTCTTGTACTACAACTCTGTGATTCTAACTAACTACCACTCAAACATTTCTGAGAAAAGATCCAGGTAATGCTAGACAGGTGAGGTTTACAGGTCAAATCTCCTTTGGTCCTTTTGAAAGAGCTGCAAATCTCGTTTGGAACATCTGCCCTTCCTCCTCTCAATAAGTTACACCCCAGTCAATCCCCATTCTCTCAATGTCAACACAATCACTAAAAATAAAGACTACTACCCACCGGTGAGAAGTACCACAAATATACACTCCAGAGGTTCCCCTCTCAGGACCCTGCTTCCACCTAAACCCTTTGTTCCTGAGCCTCTGCCATCACTGAAACTGCAACCAAAATTTCCAAAGTTAGGGTTTTCTAAATTCAGCCCCCTTTAAATCCTTCCCCCAAATCTGAGCAAACTCAATCTACAAAACTTCAGATTCCTAATCCCAATGCTTGGTCCACCCCATTGAATCATCCACCATTTACAACATGATAAAAATCTTGACTTCAATCTTCCCTCCTTCGATAATAGTCAACCCAACCCAATGAAAGCCTCACAAAGCATTCCATTCTCTGAGTCATGTTTTGGCTGGTGGCCAATGAGACTCTCCTTTTGGGGAAAAAAAAGAGAGTGGGAGCAGTCAGCCTAATGAGTTCCACCACCCTTCATACTAACTCAAATAAATCACCAATATCCAGAAGTCCCTTTTGCTCCCCAATTGAGATAGCTGTGTATTATAGTTGGAGATGACGGTGATGAGGATGATATTGATGACAATGGTGATGACATGAGCTATAACAATAAACATATTTTGAACATTGCCTGCACTGTCCTGAGTGCTATAGGTACCTTTTCTCATTTAATCTTAACAACCATCTCCAGCAGTCTTATCAACCACACTAGTTTCCTCATTTTACAGAGGAGGAAACTGATATTTAATTGTTGACCATTGCTCCACAGCCGAAAATGAGTTCGAACCCAGGTCTGTAAGATTCTAGATCCTATGCACATTGATTACCCTGCTTTTTGGAGATGGGAAGCAACAGTGAATCTGAGAGTCTTGTCCAGAGCCAGGGTGGATGTAGAAGACCCTCAGCCATGAGAGTTGCAAACAGAGGATCACATCAGAAGCTACCCCCCAAAAGGAGATAAACAGGGCAATGCCATTTAGACCAGATTTTATTCTTAAACCAGATTAAACCCTGAAAAATTTGTTAAATTGAAGGCATTGCTCTCTCTATTTTTTATAACCAAATTTAAGAATGCCATCATTTAGGGAATTTCCATAATATGGGAATACTAAAATAGTAACAATGACAACTCAAAGCATCAATTTCCTTTCTTTTACCACCTGTGGACCTCATGGGATAAGGGGCAGATGGTAAATTTGGGGGGAAGCTGGTCTATTCTGAATGTTTATTTACAAGGCTACATTCATGCCATCCACCAAACACCATCTGCTGGGCTATTTCTTCCATGAAACTAGAGCATTTTTTTCCATAGCAAATAAAAGTGCGACCAGAATTCTATCAGCATGCTGTGTTTGGGAGAGCACCAACACTTTTCAAAACCGGCTTTAATCCTTCTCCAAGTCCAATGCAAAGAAGGCTCCCCTAAGAACAGTAACCCAATCAACACATTCATTCATTCATTCATTCGCAAACTCACTTTGAAAGAAAGCTGGCCCCGTGTGGACCAGCCAAATGCGGAAAGTTAATGTTACAATGTGAACTGTTTTCACCCTGGGCCAAGAGACAAGTATAGGCACCATATGACCTGGACGTGATTTAGGAGTATCTCAGGACTCCCAAGACAACAGGTATTTCAGCAAGGAGCCCCCTCCTTTTCTCCCTGCCCCTCCTCCCCAGCCACTAAAGCTCCCAAAGAATGTCTTTCATGTTTGCTGCATTCACTTCACGATGTGTTCCTGCTGCCCATCCTTGAATTCTCCGCTCATTGCCCCCGAATCAAGGGAAGTCAAGTTGAATCTTTCAAACTGAGAGCCAGCAGTGAGGAAGAACATCAGCAATGTGAGGCAGGAAAATCCACCCCCATCTACTTTTTTGAAACTCCAAGTCCCATTTGTTATCCTTAAGAGATGGAAAGCCCTGTAATTTCCAGGGAAGTGCCTTGGATCAGGAATCAGATCTCAATTTTATTTCCAGCACTGTCACTGACAGGCTGTGTGGATCTGGACAAGCCCTTTAATCTCTTAGGACCCCCAATTTGCTCATCTATTAAATAAGGAGGCAGGGGGCTTCCCTGGTGGCACAGTGGTTGAGAATCTGCCTGCCAATGCAGGGGACACGGGTTCAAGCCCTGGTCTGGGAAGATCCCACATGCCACGGAGCAACTAAGCCCGTGAGCCACAACTACTGAGCCTGCATATCTGGAGCTTGTGCTCCGCAACAAGAGAGGTCATGACAGTGAGAGGCCCGCGCACCACGATGAAGAGTGGCCCCCGCTTGCCGCAACTAGAGAAAGCCCTCACACAGAAACGAAGACCCAACACAGCCAAAAAATGAATAAATAAAAAATAAATTAATTTAAAAATAAAAATAAGAAGGCGGCACCACAATAAATACCTTGCAATAGCACTAGAGCCTGAATGGCTGTAAGTTAAGAAGCAAAATCTCCATAAAGGGAGTGAGGGTGAGAAGGGGTAGCCCAGGAGCCAGGATACCTCCAAAGAAGTTCTACAGTGAACATCATACGTGACCTACAGGGGAAGCCCCAGGAAACCAGAATGGGCTTTACATCAGCCTGAGTCGAGTTGCCTGCTTCCTGGTTTTGTGGCCACTCTGACAATGTGGGAAGGAAGTTTAGGAAAGTAGTGCAGTGCAATCAGTGGTCAAGAACATAGTGTTTTGGAGGCCTTCTGGACCTGGATTCTGTCCTTTACCATCTCCATGACCTTCACCTGTTACTTACTTCTTGAGCTTCACCCTCTGCATCTGTAAAATGGTATGATACCTATCTCTGGTAGTGTGCTCACAGCGGCTCGCAAAAGCCAATTTTTAAGTTTTCTGGAATTTCACCAGCTGGCTGGCTGCCATCACACTGGTAGATTGAAATAGGCCGTGGTGGGCGTATTTACCACAGAAATTAGCAAATGCCACAAATCTGGGCAGCCTCCCAAAACTGGTTGTGAAACACTCATCAGCACACCCCTGTCTACCTCTCGGCAAGGCTAGAAGGACCAGTGGGAGGTGATGCATACAAAGTGCTTAACACAATGTTTGGTGCATGACAAGAAATGAGAGTCAGTATAGTTGTTAGTGACTCAAGACACAGTCTCTCTCATGCTCATCTCTCACTCTTCTCTTGCCCCCAGATCTCGTGCTTTTCTCTGGAGACCCAGAGAGGGATGCCCTTCAGTAAAAGCTTTTCTCCCTCATTCATCCTAATTGTTTATGGCCTCTCATTCAACAGACGTGGACTGACTACCTACTGTGGGCCCAATCTTGTACCCGGCACTACAGATACCAACATGATTGACTACAATCTAACCTTGGCCTTAAGATGTCCACAGGACATTTGGTGGACAAGATGCAACTGAGTCTAAGAGGGGCACCTTTTACCAACAACATGGAAATCAGAGGAAGGCAAAGCATTCCCAACACTGCCAACTCTCCTGCCACCTGAGATCCCAAGACCTTTGAAGCCTTCAGGGTAACTTCAGCTACAAAATGCAACCACCTTCTCGAAGATGGCATAGTTATTAGGACTACAGGGCGCTCAGCTTTCCTGCTCTCCCTGCCCTAATGGCATCACCCTCCGATTGGCAACATCCTTCCCCACTGGCTATGATGGTTGCTTGTATGCCGCCTGGAAACCAGAAATGTGGAACATCCAGCCTGGCCCCTCGCCAAATTTCTACAGGGCATTAGTAACAAACTGGTGAAGCTCATTAAAAAAAAGAGAGAGAAACCTATAACCATTAAAAGTCCATTAAGCAGCCTGTCATTTTGTAGAGCTAAATAGCCCACAGTAATCAAAAGCATATGAACCCCAGCTGGGATACCCAGTGAATTGTTTCGATTTAGGGGAGAATTCATCAAGAAAGATTGTTCTTGGGATTGGGTTGATTTTTCTCCTTCAGTTCCTGGCCCCATGTTCCATTATAATTAAAGTGATTGATGCACCTCCCAGACAGAGGTGAGCAGTGACCACCAGAGCCAAAACATCTGCTCCTTCCAAGCAAACAGCTAATATGGAACTTCAGTCGAAAGGCACGTAACCTGAGGTTACCCCTCCACTGTCAATTAGGTATGGTACAGTCAACTCTTTGCTGTCCGGCTGGGTTACCTCTCAGTTAGCTGTGAAATTTCTCTTTCCAACCATAGTTGGACTTTTATCCACACCCAGATTATGGTCAAGAAAGAACTGAGTCTGAGGCCAACAAGGGACAGTCCCTAAAGTGGATGATGGAAGATGCACCCATCAGTTAATGAAATGTCTTCCTGTCAATGGACGGACACTTGTTCATTTTGGAAATGTGGGTTCATTCCTTCAAATTTACCACAATCCCTCCCCTTCCTGTTGCCCATTACCCCTCCCCTGTGGGGTGTGCCCCTGCCATGCCACTGCTGTTAACACCTCCGTAGGTGGCCACATGCTGAAGACAGAGGTAAAACTCAGAATGACAGTTTATGATAGCACATTAGCGGTTCTGGCTCTGACATCATGATAGTGAGAAAAGAGAGAAAATGAATGATTCAACACGGGTTTAGGAGGCCATTGTAGGAGTTACTTCTTCATGCTTATCTACCCCATGACACTAGGTGAAAGCAAAATGTTGATAGAAAATGATAGAATGAAGATATTCAAATTCAATATAAAGTCTTCTGAGAGCAATCATGTGTTCCCTTGATCTATCTTTATTATCATTGCTTCTTTTAAAATTTTCCCCTGGACTTCCCTGGTGGCGCAGTGGTTAAGAATCCACCTGCCAAGGCAGGGGACATGGGTTCGAGCCCTGGTCCAGGAAGACCCCACAGGCCGCAGAGCAACTAAGCCCGTGAGCCACAACTACTCAGCCCGTGCCACAACTACTGAACCTGTGTTCTAGAGCCTGCGAGCCACAACTACTGAAGGCTGCGTGCCTATAGAGCCCATGCTTCACCACAAGAGAAGCCACCAGAATGAGAAACCCGCACACCGCAAGGAAGAGTAGCCCCCACTTGCTGCAACTAGAGGAAGCCCGCACGCAGCAACGAAGACCCAACACAGCCAAAAGTTAAATAAATAAATAAATTTAAAATAAAAAATAAAAAAATAAAACTTGGGCTTCCCTGGTGGCGCAGTGGTTGAGAATCTGCCTGCCAATGCAGGGGACACGGGTTCGAGCCCTGGTCTCGGAAGATCCCACATGCCGTGGAGCAACTGGGCCCGTGAGCCACAGTTACTGAGTCTGCGCATCTGGAGCCTGTGCTCCGCAACAAGAGAGGCCACGATAGTGAGAGGCCCGCGCACCGCGATGAAGAGTGGCCCCCGCTTTCCGCAACTGGAGAAGGCCCTGGCACAGAAACGAAGACCCAACACAGCCATAAATAAATAAATAAATAATAAAATGAAAATTAAAAAAAATAAAAATAAAAATAAAACTTTTCCCCAAAAATGTCAGGAGTTTGATTTTAAATACATATATATATATACACATATATCTGGGACTAATAGATACACACTACTGTATATAAAATAGATAAACAACAAGGACCTACTGTATAGCACAGGGAACTACATGCAATATCTTCTAATAACCTACAATGGAAAAGGATCTGAAAAATAACATATATATATATATATATATATATATATATATATATATATATATATATATAGCTGAATCACTTTGCTGTACACCTGAAAGTAACACAACACTGTAAATCAACTATACTTCAATATAAATAAATAAGTAAATAAAATTTTTTTAAAAGTCATGCTCAGTATAATCAACACTCTTCCCTCCTCCCCCACTGCCATCTACTCCAACTCCTGTAGTAGTTTTGGAGCACTACCTATTTATATTGATCCTTTGAGAGCCCTGCACTGTTAAATGCGTTCTTGTGTCCAACCCCCATCATTGACTCTGCAGTTCTCAAGGGCAGGGACAACGTCTTCTTTTACCCTGTATCCCCCATTGCATCTCCTTAGTAGAATCTTTGCAAGCCAGAGTTCCTCACTAAATATTGATGGAGTCATCTTTCAGGGTTGCCAGGCTCAGCATTCCAGTCTCTCAGAAACTGCCTTCCGATTCACCAAACACTTAATGAGCCCCCGTGCTGCCCACACAAGTTCATTTGCCTCGGGAATAAAAACAGATCAATGTCCCCTTTATGCACTGAATCCACTTAAACACACATCACAGATTTACATACATACGGTGTGCATGAAGGCAATTGCCCCCCTAGCCTCTTCTCACCCTCTGCATCCCAATTCTGCCCAACTTTCAAGGCTTGGCTGTCCTCCCATGACCTCTGCGAAACCATCACAGAGTACCCAGTCTGGGCCAGGAATCTCTCCCTCTGAATCCTTAAACTTCTAGTAACTAACAATCTACTGATAACTCTCAAAACTGCCTTGAATTGATTTAATTAAAGCAGTAATTTAATTCCTTAGGTTATAAAAAGTCTCCCCTAGTAAATTCTTCGAGGGTAACTATTGTAGCTTATCCTACTTCATCTTCTCACAAACTAAGCAGAGGATGAGACACACAGTGAGTGGCAAGAAAAAGTGAGCAAGAGAGTCAGGGAATGACAGTGGGCATGGGTGGACGGGTGGGACCGAGTGCAGTGGAGTCAGAATGAGTGTAGGAGGGTCGAGTGAGGCCCACTGTTGGTCCAGGTCAGTGAAAGCATGTCCTTCTCCCATCACTTCTCCAGGGAACCTGGGGAGATGTGGCCTATCGCTAGACAGAGGGAGTCTCTGACCCTTATGTTCTTTCTTCCTTGGAGGTCTAATAGTGAAGGAAAAATAAACACATAAAACGCCATAAATCCTCCTGTAAAAATAAAGGTCCCTTTTTAAGGCCCAATAGCTAATGACTTAAGTTAAATTCCAGACCCTTACAAAAAATGGTAAGACGTCTTCCACCTCTCTGCTGTCTTGACCCCTTCCAGAGTCAGGAAACTCCCTACGCGTCTCTTTATTGATGGACGTCTGTAAGTGGTGCTTATGGCCATATTAAGGGCTTGAAAACAATCACACACTTTCAAATCAACTGGAGAACTGTCCTGGGAACCAGGACCCAGGTCCTCCTCCTCAGAGTATTTTCTCCCAAATCCACAGTTGAGAATGAAAGATGCTTTTCTCGGCAACAACCTATTTTGTTAAGAACCGTCCCGCCGAGTGTGTCCGTGGCACTCAGGACCACCTGTTGTTCTAGGAGAGATAATCTACCTTCTTCTTGGTCTCTTGCTGGCACAGGACTTCCTGGGAAGGAGGACGTTCATCAGCATCCCCTCCTCCGTCCAAAGCCCTCACTCTCGTATGGCTTTCTCTCCGCAGGTGACCTGGCAGCTTAGGACAGCAATGAAAGACAGAAGCCATGAAGAGAGCTGCTCCTGGTCTCAGCTCCACTCCTTGCTAGCTGAGTGACTCCAGCTCTGACCCTCTTTATAATCTGTGAGAGGAAGGAGTCCCACTACGTCATCCCTACATCCTTCCTAGCCTGGCTTCTGCCATTCTCCCTACTCATCCTGGTACTCTCCACCTCCAGTTGTCTCGCTTCCACTCCACATCTGTGTCAAACAACACACAGTGCTGTCTCCTTTGTAATGCCCATTCCCTCCTATGTTCAGGAGACCTCTTCTACTGCTTCCCTCCAAGGTTACACCTACCTCAGCCTCCCATCTCACTCTAGTATTTTCAGTCTCTCCCTCTCATTAATCTCATCCCCTCTGACTATCCATAGGCTCTGATTTCTTCTAGTCTAAAAAGCAAGCAACCTTCTGTGACTGTATGACCCTGTCACTCTCTTGAACTTTCCACCATCAAACTTCTCCATTGAATGTTCTCTACTGAAGTCTCCAGCCAGCTCCTTATCCAGTCCCTCCTCAACCCTTTCCAACCTGGCACCTACTTCTCAGCACTCTACCCTCTAGGCACTTACTAATGGTTGTTCCATCCTCAGGAGTGTTCTCCCAAGACCACTCGATCATAGATCCCATTCCCTAGAAACAGACCCTGCAGTGAGGATTCATTGGCAAGTGATGAGTGAAAGCAATGCTCCAGAGAAAAACAGGTCAGGGAGTGGGGGAAGCAGGGCAATGTAGGAAAAGAAACCAAGCAAAGTCTCAGGGGGAAGTTCTAGAGTATAAATTATTCCTCGGGTTTGTCCTGACTTAAGACAAGGGAGCTGGGCTTTCACACTCCCCAGCTGGCTAGTCATGGGCTAAGGACTCGGGTGGGATGGTAATTCCAGGCACTTGTTCCTCTCTGATCTTGCCAGCAAAGTTATACCAGGAGCCTGAAGGTGGTCTTCACAAGAAATGTCACAGGGGCCAGCAGTTGGAGCCAAAAGCACATCCAGGCTGGGTAAGGGACATCCAGAGACCCTGAAGGAGACCCAAAGGACACGCAGGGCATTGAAAGTGTCCGCTACCCACACGCCTTTCATCCTGCTGCAGCTTCTACCGGTGCTGAATGTACCCCCTTTTGGAACGTTCTCCCCCCGGTCTCGTGCAAGGAAAGCATCCCTGTCTTGCTCTTCTTCTGTTTGTTCCTTTTCTTCCTGCCTCATCCCCCTTCCCCTCCTAGCTGTCCCATCTCTCCTTTATTTTTGTCACTTAGTGACCTCATCTACCCTTATAGCATCGATTACCACATGTAAAATCTCTCAATCCCCATTTCCCACTCTGAAAGGCGCTTCTACTCAAATGCCCACCCAAGCACTCCAAAATCTCAAATTAGAACACAGGGACTTTTTAGTTCAAGTTCAACAAAGCCACTGATATAAAGTTGATATTCATATGCTTATCGATGTACCAAGCAATACAAAGCAGTAAGAAGTCTTCAGAAAATATATGTTCACTTTTAACTTTAACAGTTTTGCTTTTCAATATTTTTTGAACAATAAGTAAGTGACCTTTAAAAGAAATGTATTACCATGTTGAACCCCACTCACAATTTTAAACAGTGCACTTCTATTTCAGATCCTGTGGCAAACTGAAAATAACCATCAACAGGAAGGTAAATGGTATCTTGCAGCTTATTAATACAATTAGACGTCATAGCATGTGAGAAGAAAACTTCAGTGTGCCTTTAAATGCCATTTTACAGATTGTTCCCATCATTCCTATGAGCTTCATTATTAAGTTTTAAAATTCTAACATTTATAAAGTACACAGAACCTTATAAAGTCCCCATTTTATAAGCCACTTCTATGTGTGAGAGGACCCAGCACACCCTTCCCTTCCCAAACACCAACTCTGCTCCCGGGCTCTGATTTACCAGGACAAGTGCTCTGGCCACTCTGGTCTGAAGAACACCCAGGATGGAAAATGACTTTGATAACGAAGCTGCTTCATTTGTGTTGATCAAATATCATAGAAGACTGTGCTCAAAATATCGGGAGCTGAGACAAGTGTCCCTTGTTCAGAAATCCATCCAGTCATTCATTGCCCACACTTCCCCCTTAAAGACATCCCAAGGAAAAGAGCATGGCAGGGCGTGGCTAGTCCACAGCTTTCTTCCATCAAAAAGGAAAGACTCAAGCTCAGGAGAAGAGTGCAGCCCCAAGTGTGGTCCATGGACCGATCCTGGTTACACACTATCTGTTACCATCTTAGGATGAGTAGAGAAAGTAAGAGAAAGCATTTAGACACGTGTATAGTAATTTGACATTGTCAGGACACCCAAGCACACGATCTTGTATTCTACAAATTATCAGTCTGCAATCAACTGAAAAAAAATTTTTAATGGCCCATTGCCACAAATCATTTGAGAAGCGCTGCCTGAGAGAGAACAGTGTATATAATCCAGTGCAGCCTCCATACATGCAAGATGGTAAAGATGGTGCCCACTGGGCAGAACTTGGACTTCTTGGGTTCTGACTCCCCTTCTGTCTACAGGAAGCTAATGCAGTGAATCGGAGCTAATAGGACCAAAGGCCCAAACCCACTCTCTCAACCCCATTCCTTCAAGGGTACATTGAGAGAAGTATGTCCCTTATTACTGGCTCATAATCTAGCGAAACCAAAGAAACCAAAGCAAGGGAGACTGAGAAAGAGATTTCTCAGGAGGGCCCGGCCTCATTACAGACACATGTTGGACTGTGGGTGGGTCAATCACACGCTCTTCCAATAGAAAATCTGTTCATTTCTAGCACAGAGACAATAATCTCTGTCCCATCCCCTCAGCAGACATAATGCTGCCTCAAACTGTGATATTTTTAAGCTATTTGCATTCCTTCTTCAGAGTAGGAGATTTTATGTTTCAAGAGTGACTTTTTCTTTAGGACTTGTCACCTAGTTTATTCTGGGACCAAACTCTACCAGGATACATTCATCCTTCAGGAGTAAAAATGAATTTTAAAAAATTCATTCATCCATGGACTGTAGAAGAAATAGTCCTAGGAAAGAGGTGCCAGGAGCTGAGAGGTATCGAACTGATTAACAAGAGCGACAGATCACAGGAAAAATGAAAAACCAGCCAGCAATTTGCATAAGCCCCCAACATAAACAGGGGAAGAGATGAGAATGGATTGTTTCAACCAGAAAGCAGAAGTTAGCACCTGTTAATGACCAGTTTGTTGGCTCACAAGCTGTTAACACTCAGACAAACTGGTCGTTAAATGTGGTCATTACTTATTTCAATGCAAAATTTATTAGAGCCCCCGTTGGAAGATTTAATGGAAGGGCAGCTCTCGCCCTCCACACCTGCTATACCCCGAGGAGGCTGGGAGCCGGCCTCTAGCTGCTATGTCTGGATTTTTTAAAAAATAAGGAATAATAATAATAATGGCCATCCTGTCACATCAATTACCGATTTCTTTCAGCAATCAGAATGTTAGATGAGTCCTGATTCACAGCTGGATACCTAATAAGGACCACTTGAGTCTTCATTACTTTGTGGGACCATTACGGTTAAGTGCGCATGGTCTGCTCTCTTTACAAGCCCGCTGCAGGACTCATTATTATTAGATAGACTTTCGATTAAGCTCAGAACATTTTTTTTTTCATCTTTTCAGGCTTTTGCAGATCACAAAAAATATAAAATAAAATAAGAAGAGAGAGGGCTGAGGATTCACAGTGATCCAAACTTACGGCAACAGAGGCGGATGGTGAGTCTTGGGAGAGGAGATGTGAGTAGCATTATTTTACCTCAGGCTGTCCCCAGGGTGATGACAGAAGGGGTGGCCACCTGGAACCTCAAGGGCCGGCAATTCTCAAAGCAAAATCTTTCCCACCACAACACCTAAATCTACGTTCATTTGTGGATTTTGCAAAATAATGCCTGTGGGGGGGAAGAAATTAAATCTCAGGAGCCTCAGCCAACTCCAGTTAACAACTCGTGTTTTTTATTGAGGGGAAAGTTGGCCAGAAGAGCACTCTGTGCCTCTCAGAGAGCGATCGAAAGTGCATGAAAACATTGGCCCCTTTTCCTTACATACCTCTCATACTATGGCACTAGAGTTGCCGGATCTAGCCAATAAAAAATCCAGGACGCCCAGTTAAATTTGTATTTCAGATAAACATTGAATATTTTTTAGCATAAGTATGTCCTGTGTAATATTTGAGACACACTTATGTTAACATAAAATAGTATTCATTGTTTCATTGAAATGCAAATTTCATGAAGCCACCCTATATTTTATCTGGCCACCCTATAAAGGACACTTGGCTTTTGGAGAAAATGAAACTCTTTGGAGTAAGTAGCTCTTCAAACTGGTGGATCACGTAAATCACCTGGGAGATTATCAGGTGAAGATTGTGCCTAGGGAATCTGTTTTGTTGAAGGCTTTGAAGATGATGATGATGATAATGATGATGGGCCAGTTGAGAGGGGGGACCAGTGTTCTACAATATGTCTGCATGACTCCTATAATTAAGGAGAAAATGGAGAGTTAATTGGTGAACTAAGCACTGAAATAGGCTGGCCTCCCAAGGCCCTACAGAGCCTTATTCATTCATCAAAGTTCCTGAGTTCCCACCAGGAGCAGGGATATGTCCTTGGGGAACTAAAATCCAGTAGAGGGAAGAGACAAGGATTTAGAAGACAGACATTGATGGAAGGTCTTCTACATGCCAGGTACCACACTGGTGCTTCTACATCCATTATCACATTTAATCCTTACAGCAGCCCTTTTTATGTAGGTGCCACTACCCTACTTCTACAGATGAGGATTCCATAAAAGCTTAACTTG
The DNA here is from genome assembly GCF_949987535.1 of Balaenoptera acutorostrata. Taxonomy (NCBI): domain Eukaryota; kingdom Metazoa; phylum Chordata; class Mammalia; order Artiodactyla; family Balaenopteridae; genus Balaenoptera; species Balaenoptera acutorostrata. The sequence goes on along the minus strand of NC_080075.1, from coordinate 35,806,268 downwards.
CAAGATGAGGACATTAGCAAGTGCCAGAGGGCACGTTCATGCCCTGGTTGGTCTGGCTCCAAGCATTTGCTGTTTGTACTACAAGCTCATCATATCCAATAAGCACCAAGTGAGTGGAACAAATTAAGTACAAGAGACAAGCATCTGGATACTTGGTTCAAGTGTCACTCTGGCACTTCCTAGCCCTATAACCTTGGGCAAATGATTTAACTTCTCTGTGTTTCCAAAGTTGCTGCTGCTTTGCAACTGCCATCATTGCCACTCAGAGAAAATAAATGAAGAGAATTTTTAGGCTGGGATGTAAAAATACGTTCACATCATTAAAATACAGAAGAGGTCAAAACAATGAGATCAATAGAAGAGAAACTTCTTCCAAAACCTGGGCTCAAGGAGCCAGGATCCCTTCCATTTTGAGCTCATCTGCTGTGTGACTATGAATAGCAGAGTCCCCACTTAAGCCTCCTTTAAAGAAGATGTCCCCACAGGGAGGGCTGTCTGTGTCTGGGCATCCAGTGGTGGCCCCAAAAGCCTCTCCTATATCTTAGCAGTGGAAGAAGCGTGAAAGTATATAGGAATTAAACACATAAGCACTTGGGGTTTTATGAGATGGAGCTTATCAGATTTAAGGCTGATGGGCTTTAGAAAAGCACTTCCTAAAGTCAAAGTGGCCTTCGTATCCAATATTTCTAGCCCAGCGATCATTTTCCTCACCTGTAAAAGGTACTTCAAAAATTTCTCTGAGAATTAAATGAGATAATATATTTTAAATGCTGATTGCAATACCTGATATATAGTTAGAGCTCAATAAATGTTAGCTGCTATTATTATTACAAGTTCTCTCCTACCAAACTGTGAGCTCCTTAAGGGCAGAAAACTATACTGTTCTTCGCTTGGCCAACATTAGCACAGTTGCTTACAAAGAGGAAGCACCAGGTCGGTGGGTGGGTGGGTGAGTGGATGGAAAGAAGAAAGGAAGGAAGGAAAGATATATGGGTAGATGAATGGATGGGTGGATGGATGGATGGATGGATGGATGGATGGTTGGATAAAAGGATGGATGAATTCAAGAATGGATCTTCTGGCAATGATGACTGGGAAAATCTTCATGAAGAAGGTAAGAATCAAGCTAAACTATTAAAGGTAAACCATATGACAATTTCATGGCTTCATACGTGCATAATACTTTCATTCTTCTTTTTCCTATTTCTATAGATGGATTTTAGGATACCAGCCTTTTCGAAAAATACCAGTCAAAAGGTGTAGATGATCAGCATAATGTTATGCACCGAGTAGATGCTCAAAAGATATACTAATTCATTCAAAAATATTAGTAATTTACCTTTTTCTCATTGGGAAGAAGAATTTTAATGTGACTTATAACATGTTTAAATCCATAATATTCTTTAAGATAAAACCATATCAAAGCAAGTGGCCAGGAAGGAAAAGAAGAGTTGGTGTTTTTATTCTGTCCTCAAATTGCCTGGGTTTCCGAGATCAGTGTGATTGCTGCCCTGGCTTCATTTAAAATAGAATAATTGGGCTAGTAAAATTGGAAAAGTATATTTTAATTTGCTCCAGTCTGTGCAAGCTCAAAGAAGAGGGAGAGTGTGAGAGAGGATATGACCGGGATAGAAAAGAAGGACATGGGGAGGAGAAAGGACAGACTGGAAAACAAGGGCCAGCCGGCAACAGACATGAAAAAAGGCCTGGCAGAATTAAAATAATCAGGAACTAAGAGGAAAAACCAAGGGTTCAGAAAAAGTGAAGAGGATTCCATTAATAATCATTTCAGAAGGCAGGAGCGGGTAGACAACTCTTGCAAGGGAACGAACAGGAGGGAGTGAAAATAAAGTGAACAGCTGCACATTCCTCTCTCGATCTGCAGCGGTCACCACAGCCCCAAGCTCTTGACCTTGCCACGGAAAGGCCTCCTGAAAGCACTAGCTCAAGGCGGACCAGCCCCCGGAGGAGGGAGCTGAGCCCAAGGAACGCCGAAGACATACTGGCCCCTTAAGAGTCGAGGACATCACCAACACGCTGGGGCCACTTAGTGTGTAGACAGAGGTGGAAGCCCACCCTGGTGATTTTGAGGGTCCAGGCCCTGCACCCCAAAGAAAGAATTCCCTAACTTGCTATCTGACACCTGCAATTCCACAGTTAGAGATTTCTGTTTTGTCCAGTTTCTTTTCTCCGTTACAATGAAAATGCTCCTAGCAAGTAGATATGAAATGTACCAGCCATCCATACTTATTGTGAATGAGTCCAGCAAAACATTTTCTGAAGCTACCTTGGTAATAAGACGGTAAAGAGATGCTGAGCCCCAGGGTGCCTGCACCAAGTCCAACAGGTCAAGGAGAGGGTTTGAGGCACCCAAACCTGCCAGGATCCTTGTCCATTCTGCCTGGCCACCGTCTGGTGCTGACGTCTCGTCCCTAATGGGGCCCAACCCCAGCGGGTCTTGCTAACTGCTCCCTTAATCGTGCCAACTTGTGCTTCCTAAAAAAGGAAAATAACCCCCAAGTATCTCTCCGTTGGATATTTGGGGGCTATTTCGATTTAAAAGAGCAAACAAGATTGAAAGGTAGACACAAGCTCTTCTTCAATACAAAAACTCATTAAAATTCCCCTGAACTCATCTTCCTAAAATGAGTATGTATCAAGAATGACAAACTATTGGGGCTTCCCTGGTGGTGCAGTGGTTGAGAATCTGCCTGACAATGCAGGGGACACGGGTTCGAGCCCTGGTCTGGGAAGATCCCACATGCCGCGGAGCAACTGGGCCCGTGAGCCACAGCTACTGAGCCTGCGCGTCTGGAGCCTGTGCTCCGCAACAAGAGAGGCCGTGCCAGTGAAAGGCCCGCGTACTGCGATGAAGAGTGGCCCCCGCTTGCCGCAACTAGAGAAAGCCCTCGCACAGAAACGAAGACCCAACACAGCCAAAAATAAATAAATTAATTAAGTAATTTAAAAAAAAAAGTCACAGGCTGGCAATCCTGCGCTCCAGCAATATTTACCATAGCCAACACTTGGAAGCAACGAAAATGTCCATCAGCAGAGGAATGCACAAAGAAGTGGTCCATGTACACAATGGAATATTACTCCAATAAAAAATATAAATTAAAAAAAAAAGAATGACAAACTATTGATCATTGTTAGTACTGGGTAATGAGTCATGGGCACCTTGGGGATCATAATATTCTCTCCACTTTTGTATATGTTTTTAAATCGCCACAATAAGAAAGGGAATAATAATCATTTCTTAAAGACTATGTTTCCAGTGAATTAATTCCACTGAATTAAAATGAATGATTGAAGAGTAAACAATTCCTCCATCTCTTAGCTGTTTTACCCACTCCCACCCCAACGCAAAATGCCTAAATGATTGGAAATACTCAGTTGCTTCTGCTTGGGGGAGGGGGATTTTGCTTTTCATTTCGACGTCTTGATGACAGGTGGACACTGCCTGAATGCTTGTCCCTACTCAGCCGGGGCTCCTGCCTTTTTTCTGACTCATTCATGGACTTTGCCATTTGCCATCCTCAGGTCTTCACTTTTAGCCTCTTATTGCTAACTCCATTCTTCCAGTTTCCTCATCCCAGCCTCCAGCCTTTGCCACTGGCTACTCTCTTAAGATGTCAGGAATCTCTGTTTCCCAGATTCCCTGCTTCTCAGCTCCTCTCTCTCCTGCTAAGGATGCTTGTTCTCTTTTTTTCTCCTCTCAACGGCTGGTTTGTTCATCCTGTGTGATTAATTAATGCTCTCGGCTGGCTCAATCTTATCACATGATCACTGGCATTAATTAACCCTGCGGAGTCTTTGCCTTGTTAGGCGCAAAAGGAAAAGGATTGCAGCACTGATGCCTCATGTTAGAGAGAGAGAGAGAGAATTTATGCTAATTTCTAAAAGAGGGAACTCACAACCAAACCACACCAAAAAGGATTCCTAAATTAGCACTCATGACTCCTTGGGGCATAGAGGGCAAAGATATTCACAAAATTCACACCCAGCAACAACAACACCTCTAATAAGGATACTGTTATTTCTGTATTTCATTTGGAGTCTTCCACAAAGAGTGACTATTTTGGGCTAAATGTGAAAGTCAAACTGCAAAATAAAGACCAGGTGTAGAATCACCACATGTGACCCAGACCAGTTCTCACTGAGCAGGTGTCAGTCATAAAGGCCTCAGAGAACCAGGGTCCAGTCTGACCCATCTAAAATCTCTGTGACATCAACACTTATGTTCACTCTAGTGGTTGGAGAGTAAAAGGAGCTGCAAATTAAATAAAAGAAGCCAGTTCTATATTCTATTAGGGCTTATAAAAAGAAACCCGCCTCCGAATGTAAATTGGGGCAGCCACTATGGAAAACAGTATGGAGGTTCCTCAAAAAACTAAAAATAGAGTTGCCATATGATCCAGCGATCCCACTCCTGGGCATATATACAGACAAAACTCTAATTTGAAAAGATACATGCACCCCTATGTTCATAGCAGCACTATTTACAATAGCCAAGACATGGAAACAACTTAAATGTCCATCAATGGATGAATAGATAAGGAAGATGTGGTATATATATACAATAGAATACTACCTAGCCATAAAAAAGAATGAAATAATGCCATTTGCAGCAACATGAATGGACCTAGAGATTATCATACAAAGTGAAGTAAATCAGAAAGAGAAGGACAAACATTATATGATATCACTTATATGTGGAATCTAAAATATGACATAAATTAACTTATCCACAAAACAAAAACAGACTCACAGACATAGAGAACAGACTTGTGGCTGCCAAGGGAGAGGGGCTGGGGGAGGGAAAGAGTGGGAGTTTGGGATTAGCAGATGCAAACTAGTGTATACAGAATGGATAAACAACAAGGTCCTACTGTATAGCACAGGGAACTATATTCAATATCCTATGATAAACCATAATGGAAAAGAATATGAAAAAAATATCCCCAAAATTGGCAGAACTAATCTATGCTGTTAGAAGTCAGAAGAGTGTTCCTTTGGGGGAAGGGGGAGTGGCTAGAAAGGAGCATGAGAGGGGTTTCTGGGGTTCTGGTCATGTTCTATTTCCTAACCTGGGCGCTGGTGATGAAAGGGGATGTTTAGTCTGTGAACAAGTATTGAACTGGGTGCTTATGATCTCTGTACTTTATGAATATTATACCTCAACATAAAGTTTTCAAAATGAAAAAAACAATAATGGTGATTGGAAGCACACTGGAATTTCTCTTCCCTTAATTGGATAAAGGTTCCTGAAAAGCTAAAAGAAAAAAAAAAAAAATCCACCTCCAAGGCGGCAGCTGGGAGGATAAACTTCCTATAGATACACTAGAGAGGAGGAGTGGAACTCCAAATGTCTCTTCCAGGGAGAAGATAAAATCAATCTGCTTCAACTTTCACTATCTCTATGAATTCTTCTTTAAAAATCTTTCATTCAACATTATGTCTGTGAGATTAATCCATCTTGATGCAGGTATAGTATTTCACTTTCTAATTGCTGTGTACTATTATAATTATGTATAATTAAATATGTTACAATTTATTATTTATTTATTATTATTTATTTATTATTTATTTATTTATTTAGTTATGTACAATTAAATATGTTACAATTTATTATGTACAATTAAATATGTTACAATTTATTATCTGTTGGGCTATCGGCATACATACGGCTATTAGGAATAAGACTGCCCTGAAGAGCCTTGTATGTGTACAAGTGTGTGCCCATACATACCCATTCCTGTGGATGCGGAGGCTGAGGTCCAAGGTCACATGAGTATGCATGCATGCTCAGCTGTGGTAGACACTGCTCTGAGCCATCTAACAATTGAGTAGGCCCTCTTAACAATTATCCTGCATAATTCTTCTTCTCCTAGCTTTGAACACCTTCACTTTCCCTTATGCATACCTCTTCCTCCCAAGATTCTTACCTTGATTGCCCCCTTCCCTCTCTATCCTGTGCCCTGTAGTGACCTCACTTCTTCTAACACATGTAACTGACCTTCTATTTCTTTCGCCACACGCTGACTTCATGTCAAAGCATCAGTCATGTTCTTGCATCTTCTAGCTCAACATTCACCCCTGGATGTTCTTCCAGTGTTTGAAACATGTCTAGTCAAACCCCTCTTCCTCTCCCTCCCACTCGTCATTTCTCCTTCAGACCTTCCTGGTTTGATTACCCTTCTCTTGGCCATCTGGGCTGGTAACCTTGGCAGCCCAACATCTAGATGGAATTTAAATCCTACTGGTGGCCCTGCTACCACTGACCTCAAAGGGGAATGGATTTCTCCTACAAAACAGTTCCAACTGTTAGTTTATTTGAAATGGCTACCAAACTGAGAAATAGCAGAAAATGATTTTTATGTTTCCTGTCTCCCAAATCATAAGGAAACACCATTTAACGGCTGGGAACCTAACCCACTGTCTTCAAATTGCAATTTGTAAAGGAACATTTCTCTTTAAGAAGTGACGTTCGGAAAAGGGAAAAGGCGGTTTATATAACATTTAAGAGCATGGCTTTGGATCAAATAGACCTAGGATTCAAGTCCGGCTTCTGCCACCTTCTAGCTGTGTGACGTTGGGTAACTTACTTCCCTCTCTGAGCCTTGGTTTTCTCATCTATAAAATAAACAAATATTGCTATCTTGCCCATTTGCTGTGAAAATTAAATGAGATCAAGAGACTTAGTACAAGGACTTCCCTGGTGGTGCAGTGGTTAAGAATCCTCCTGCCGAGGCAGGGGACACGGGTTCGAGCCCTGGTCCGGGAAGATCCCACATGCTGCGGAGCAACTAAGCTCGTGCGCCACAACTACTGAGCCTGCGCTCTAGAGCCCGTGAGCCACAACTACTGAAGCCTTCATGCCTAGAGCCCGTGCTCCGCAACAAGAGAAGCCACCGCAATGAGAAGCCCGCGCCCCACAACGAAGAGTAGCCCCCGCTCGCCGCAACTAGAGAAAGCCGCGTGCAACAACGAAGAGCCAATGCAGCCAAAAATTAAAATAAAGGAATAAATAAATAAAAGAGAGAGAAAGAGAGACTTAGCACAGCACCTACCACGTCTATACTCATTAATTGTGGTTGGTGCAGCTGTGTTGCCAATTCTCTATGTGGGAAAACTGGATAAATCGCAACTCGTTCTGTGTCCCAGAGAGGTTACCACTGGACAAGCAGCAATTTCAAAGTTCTAATTTCTTTTACTTTGCTCTCTGAATAGCTCAGAAGGGATGGCTAGGTGGTGAAAAATGTTCTCAGGCTGGTCAATTTGAGGTATTTCATTTCACGAATCTGTCTGGAAACTGCCAGCTCTTTTCATTGATCAATGGCCTTCCCAGTGTTGGAATTTAAGTTATTGCCATCCTAAACTAAAGCTGAATGAGATCCTTAGGAGCCAGACGCTCCGAAAGTCTCCATCGGAGACACGGCTGTGATCCACAATCAGGCTTCAATCCATTGGAGGTGCAATTTGCATTTGTGCCAGACTCCCTTCTCTCATGATGGAACTTTCTCCACTGGCTCATGGATGGTCTTTTGCCGCTGCCTCAGATGGTACTTTCTGCAGAGCTATCAGTGCATACGTCTGCAGCTGTCTGTCCTGTCTCACCCTCAAAACGCCCTGTCTTTTAAAGTACAAGCAGAATCCAAGCAGATACTGTGTCAATCCATCCATCAATCAAACATACATCAAGCATCTGCTAAGTACAGTGCCAGGAATCTCACGGCAGGAAAACACAAAGATTCTCTGATCACAAAGCTTGGGTAACTAACAATACAGGTGAGCGTGTGACAGTGGGACTGGCTCAAGTAGTTACATGTCAAGATACTAATAGGAAGGAGAAGTCACTTCCGGATTCATGGATTCCAGAAACAATGGTAACCAATCCCCACTCCAGCCCCACTCCTCTGACACAATCAAGAGCCGAACTCTACACAAAGTAGGTGACTAATAAACGCCAACAAATAAATGCTGAGAGTGCATTCTTAACATGTTCTTGAATTATTATTCTTTCTTTCAGCAAATCTTTCCTCCTTGTGAGCAGAAGTTTAGATGCTGAGTCCTCACAAACTAAAGTGATTTATCATATGACACAGTAGAAATATCATAAGTTTGTAGCTAGTAGGTAGGTAATAACTGAGAGTCAAACCCCATCCTATGGGGGGAGGGGGGATCATAGGATGAGATTTGACTCAGTTATTACCTGCCTACTAGCCATAAATCCTGAGCGAGTTATTTAACTTTCTCAGGCTCAGTGTCTTCACCTGAAAAAAACGAGAGAACAACATCTCTTTCGCAAGATGACTGTTGGGTTTAGAAACAGTGTGAGTAAAGGATGCAATGATACAGAAAAGTGCTAAATAAAGTATACCCATTAACATCACTCTGTTGAACAAAAATAGTCAAACTCCCACCCCTCCAGCACCCTTCCATGGTGGATGAATCTCCCAGCTAAGCCGTGCAGGATTCTGAGCTCGGAAGACACCCACAATAATTAACAATGCTCAGAATCCTTTTGGCCCTATCTCATCTGGCTTTCCTAAAAGGAAAAAGATAAAATGCAATGACAGGCATTCAGAAACTGAGAGAAACTGAACAAACAAAAACTCCCCCAAATACTCCATGAATCCCTGCTCTCTTAGAAGCTTCCCTGCCCAAGTTTGCACCCACACTCAGTCTTGAGTTACACGAACCCACCTCTGGCCTAGGGCTAGCCATACAGCCTCTTTGTAAGTGGCTCTGTGTACAACAGCAATTATCTCTAAGAGCTTGTATTTTCCCATTGATAATTGTTCACGAGACCGATTGCACCGAAAATCAGTAGAACACATCAGAAGGATGGAAAGCATCAAATCTCTTCCATTCAGTTACATCGTCATCCTCACACCAAGCTTTTTCATCTCTCTGATTTTCCCAATTCCAACAAATCTTGCAGGGGTTGAAGTGAAATGATAGGAAAATACACGTGTTCCACCACAAGTCACATGGATGCTACCAACAGAGGCCGAAATGTGGAGGCACACACATAAAATACGCATTTTCTTCGCATTTGTGCATCTAACCAGCTCTCCGGGCTGCTGTTTCAGGGCCAGGCTTATACCAGGTCCAGTGAAAGACAGAGAGTCCCACTTTCTGGAAATGAACTTGGACAAAGTTCTGGAAAGCAAGGCCAACACAGCGTGGCCAAAGTTCTGATGAGCCAGAAAGGAGAGGAAATGGCACTTTCTTCCTTGGATTCATGCAAAAACCATTCACTCTCGGTCCTTCTAACTATTCATGGTCGGAAAACATGGTGCAGCTGTCCTCATGAGCCACCCCACTCCCACGGTGTCACTCTCAGTCCGAGCTGACTCAGAAATCAGACCCAAAGTGAAAGCAAGGGGGTGGCCTCTACCCCAGCCGTTGACAGATGGAGAAGGGACGCACCATAAGCGCTCTCTCTTGTTTCAGCACTAGAAAAACGTCAGACTGACCCATGAAAGATGGAGATGGAGGCTCAGGCTGCCATGAGGAGCCATGCCTGCCTCGGAGCAATAACCTCATTCCCACGGTATTATGAAGATGGTTTTATTGCAGTGGGTTACTTTTTTCCCCCCCTCTGCAAAAATTACTGCTTATCAGCGTCACAGGAATCAGGCTAAAAAATCCCCACCTTTTCTCTCTTCTAATACAATCCCTCCCTCTGGCCAGGAACTTAATAAAATGGAACATTTCATTATTCCAGTTTGCATATGTCTTTTGAAGCTGAAACTGTCATCTCGAGTGAGTGCTCGGAAGTGGCCAGTGTTAGGCTAATTTGATTGCCCCTTGCATTTGCTCAGACACCACCTGAAGGCTTGAAGAAGCCACTCAGCGTCCAGGCCTCTTGCTGGACTGGATCTGGGAGTTGCCATGGGAAGGAAGTCTTTCGAAAGCAGTACTTTCTGATTCCTTCAAAGTACAGTTTGGATACGGCTCTTTCATGAGCTATTAACTGCCTGTCAGATGCCTTAAGAGGAGAGAACAAAACCAGGTGTACTGAGAATTCATATATTCACAAGGAGCTCAGCCCAGGGAGGCCTCTTTTTCTCTTAAGGCTCAGTGGTCTGGGCAATAGGAATAACCAGATTGAAATGATCACCTCTGACACCAGCCATTTCCGAGGAAAACCTTCTGTTGTATTCAGACAACTGAGCCTCAGTGGATTAACACACCCAACTGGAATCCTCAGTTAATACCTTTATGTGGAGTATGAAATCTCGGGAGGTGTGCAGAACCTCAAGCTCAACCCCAGATTTACTGAACAGGAATCTGCAGTTTTACCAGATCTCTAGGTCATTTGTAAGCATAACAAAGTTTGAGAAGTACTAGTTTATACAACAGAAGCAATATTGATGGCCTCACTCTGGCTGCCCAGGTTATTCAGTTTGTACGCAGTTAGTACTCATGTTACACCCTGCTGCAGTCACAACAACAAGGAAGGCATGATCCTGGCCTTCCGTGAGTTCAGCATCTGGGTAGACCACATACAGAGATGGTTAGTGTCTACAAGGAATTAGGCAGCCTTGGAAAGGGGCCTCACAAATCTACAAACTTTAAGTGGTGAGCATCAGACCCTCCAGCACACCTGTCTCCCTGTGTGGTATGTGGTCCCCCAGGAAGGCAACCAGACCCTCTGCCTGTGGCCTCTAAAGGTCTCCCACAATCCTATCTACCCAAACCCAGCAGTCCAAGCAAGCAAGAGCTGACTCCAGCTCTTCTGCCTTTGAGAAGGCCTTGACCATTGCACCTCCCAGCAGTCCAGCTCTCTGCAAGTTTCTCTAAAACACTCCTACCACACAAATACGGGTCATTAACAAAATGAGACCCTCTTAACATAGCATTCGTCCCAGTTATGCTTTGAAGCAGAGACATTTAGCCCTCACTACGTGTTCCCCACATCTCTCAGTTCAGATGCAATTAAGAGGGGCACTGTGGCTAATTACGGTCAACGAGTTGCAAGCAGAGATGATGTATGTCACTTCTGGGATGAAGCACTGAAGAGCTGGTATGCCAAGCCCTTCCCATGCCTCAGTAACCAAAATGGAAAATGTGTTCCAGATAGCAACAAATGCAAGCAACCTAGATCTCTTGGAAAGGAGCTTCCTGAAGAGCTACAAGTTGAACCACTAGTAGAATTTTCATGAGGAAGAAATGAGTCTTTATATGTTAAGCCACTGAGATTTGGGGATTGTTTGTTACCACAGCATAACCTAGCCTATCCTGACTTATACATCTTTGAGTCATCCTTTCTTTCCATATGAGCTTCACATGAAGAATTCAACTTGACTGTTGCCTAAAATGTGGCAAGAAGTGATTGAACATAGCAAGGACTTTTCCTCAGGTTTTCTCAGCTAAATGCCTTTTCTATTTTCTAATCATTATTTTTTCTTAAAATAATATTAGAAAATAGAATGAGATTTGCCTTCTTTATATGATGTTTTGTATTATTCTCCATTTTCTATTGAGTTACTGCCCTGTCCCAACCTCAAAGCTGAGAAAGCTGTTGGCACTTGGACGTGGTAAACAAATGTGGTCCCCACTAGATTCAATGATTAGGTCTGAAGTAGCAAATGAGAGCAGTCATTTGAACAGGTCAATAACCACATATTGGGGGACAGTGGTTTTCTAACCCAGATTACAGGCTGGAGAAAATGTGGAGAAAATACCGTGGTTATTCTTTTTCCCATCCACTGCGTAGACATTACGCTACAGCGGCAAACTTCTCTTTTCCCAGGGATAACAACTCAACCTAGGTTTTCTCTTTTTCCAAATATATTGATCGACTCTTGATAAGAACTGCAAGTTGAAAAGCTATTTAATATTGTAGGAATATCCACAAGCCCATGTTGTGACTTTAAATAACATGTAAATAATATTTAAACCATCTGCTCCAGAATCATCCTATCTGCCTGCCAAAATCCTTTTTTGGAGGAATGAGCTTTTCCTTTTTTCCTTTTAACTAGTGTTTAAAATGGAAAAAAAAAAACCAGTCCACTCCCACAAGAGATACCCTAATAAAATCACTGGGTATTAGCAATCTGGCTTCAAGTGCCAAGAATCCAGGGTAATTCTGATTTAGGACTGAAATTCTGCCCTGCATTTAGCTTGTTATGAATGGTGATGGGAAATCTCATAACGCCCACTGTTAGGAAGTCTTTCAGATAATGGACCATTTGAGTTACAATACCTGGGCAAGGTTACATAGTCTGAAGAGAGGGAAGTTCTACTTAACCCATTGGTGACAGTTCAGGAGTCAGGCTTTGAAGAGATGTTTTCCTTGTTTCCTGCTTGAAAATCTACAATCAGATAAAAAAAAAATGGTAAGACCATAGAAGTGAAAGGAAAATAATTGTAGAAAATGTGAGTGAAGACATCCTAAGGAAACAGAAACAGAAGAAAAAGAAAAGAGACAGAAGAAGGAGAAAAACAAGACAAAGGGAAAAGAGGGAAAAGTTCAAGGAAAGAAATCTACAGAGAGAGAGACTGAAGGATAAGAGATTAGGTATATCCCCAAGATATGCTGCCCTGTGTGCAGGGATTGTGTTTTCTATTTTGTGCATTTCCCACTCCTCTAAAACCTAGCACAGTGCTGAGGACCCAACTGCCCTGGACTGACAGACAACATATATTGAACTAATGATCTTCATTCTACTCTAGGTTCATGGGACCAGAAACCAGTCTAGTTGAGGCAAGGAAATTTTGGATTGAATCATGAGTCTCACGACCAACACGGAACAAAAAATCCCACAGAAGAATCATGGAGCTAAATGAAACCCGTCTGCCAGTTACACAGAGCTTAGCACTTCCCTGGCGTCCTTTACAGCTATAAAGAGCTGTGTGATGCAAAAAGGAAGAAGGAAAAAAAAAAAACAGAAGTCCTTCCATGGTCTTCCTGACAGCTGGATATGAAATTACCAACGGAAACATACAAAACTAAACATAAGCAGAAAACAAGATCATTGCAGAGCTCTGACCAATGACAGAGTCAGGGGTTGGCTTCTGAGCTGTTACTCCAGTGCAACCCAGAATGACAACTGGTGTCATGTTGCCCTGTAAAATCCACTTACAATGGGCGAGGACCAGCGTTACACAACCTAAGAAAGTCCATATGGATGCCCTGAGGCTAACCGTCTCAAGGTCACCCCTGATTAAGCTCCTTTTCAGTCTGTGTCAACTCAGGTGTGGGGCTCATCTCCTTTCCCTGGACGGACACACATGTACACAGCATACACAGCCACCCTCACCAGTGAAGTCCATGTGAAGCACACTTTGCTGAAGTGTGAAGATGGATGGCGCTAGAAAAAGTGAGCACAAACAACGTAATAATAAATCCAGAATACATCATTAATACTGTGTTTAAAACTCTGTCAGCCTTTCTACCCTGTAGTTCCCCTTTCTACCCTGCAGTCCCTCTGCTCCTTTTCCTGCTTCCCTTTCCTTTTGCCCCCAAGACAACAAATTCTCCCATTCTTCTAAGCATGCCCATTTTTTTCTCCTAAGCATGCCCTCTCCTTCCAGAAACTTCCCTGAGACCTATCTTTTCAACTCCCAATGACCCACCATGTTATCTTATGAAACAAAGTCAGTCCTCTTCTGAAGAAATGAATTTTGGTGTGAATTGTTTTTTTTGTTGTTGTTGTTTTTTATAATTTTTTAAAATTTATTTATTTATTTATTTATCTGGGGCTGCATTGGGTCTTCGTTGCTGCGCGCGAGCTTTCTCTAGTTGTGGCGAGCGGGGGCTACTCTTCATTGTGGTGCGCGGGCTTCTCATTGCGTTGGCTTCTCTTGTTGTGGAGTATGAGCTCTACATGCACCGGCTTCAGTAGTTGTGGCACACGGGCTCAGTAGTTGTGGCTTGCGGGCTCTAGAGCACAGGCTCAGTAGTTGTGGCACACGGGCTTAGTTGCTCCACGGCATGTGGGAGCTTCCCGGACCAGGGCTCAAACCCGTGTCCCTTGCATTGGCAGGTGGATTCCTAACCACAGCGCCACCAGGGAAGTCCCTGGTGCGAATCATTAACAATTTTCTTGTGATAACCCATATCATTTAAAAAGCAGTGGACATACAAATGACTTTACAAAACAGAAACAGACTCACAGACGTAGAAAACAAACTTATGGTTACCAAAGGGGAAAGAATGGGGGGAAGGGATAAATTAGGAGTTTGGGATTAATATATACATACTACTATATATAAAATAGGTAAGCAACAAGGATCTAATGTATAGTACAGGGAACTATATTCAATACCTTGTAATAACCTATGATGGAAAAGAATCTGAAAAAGAATAAATATATTCAGTTATAGATATATAACTACTTTGCTGTACACTTGAAACTAACACATTATAAATCAACTATATCTCAGTTAAAAAAAAAAAAGAAAAAGAAAGTAACGAGGGCATCAATCCCTTAGTATTAAAAGAAAAATATTGAGCGTTTAAGCTGACTTTCTTGTAAGAATTATATTTGATTATGGACTGCATACTAAATGACACAGGTATTACTGTTAATTTTTTGTTTGTTTTATTTTTATTACTGTTAATTTTATTAGGTGCGATTGTGCATAATCATACCTAATAAAATGTAGAGCTAAAATGACATAATGTTTGAGATTTTAAAAAATACTTCAGTAAGAAAAAACAGGTGAAACCAGTGTAGCAAAATCTTGATAACTGTTGAATCTGGAAATGTAATATATGTGATTCACTGTTCTAGTGTCTCTACTTCTGTCTTCATTTGAATTATTTCCAAATAAACATTTTATGAAAGAAAAAAAAACACTGGTCAGGTCGCTTTGATTGAAAATATCTCCCTCATTTAACATTGTGTTTTCTAACAAGTTGTCATTAGCAGTCAAATGTTCATCAAGTCTTCTGTAGCTGAGGATGTTTATAGCTATGTTTATGTCGATATCTGTATCTGTATCTATATCTCTAATTATGTCTAAATCATAAACTTGCCTGCCAACAAATCCCAAGCCAGCAGCAAAACATGGTGTGCCTGGAGGTTCAGGAAAGAGGAAATGAAGAGGGAGGAGGAGGAGGGGAGGGGAAGGAGGAGGCGGGGAGGGAAAGGAGAAGAGGAAGAGCCATCACCGTCAAAGACAAGGCGAAGGACATCAATGAAAATCTGCCTCTTTCACACACTCCCAAGAGCCAGTCCTGAATACAGTCCCCAGTGAATCCAGCAGAAGTCCCTTTGCCCAGTAGACCCATCCTTGGCAACTCTCCCTGATCCCTCCCTCCCTGCAAACCAGGTAGATCTTGCAGCCCGAGGACATGAAGCCCCACACAGCCCCAGCCCCGCCTGCCCATGCCCCGAAGCCTCCCCTCTGCCTGTCTGGGGACTCAGGCAGACAACCAACTGCTCCAGGAGTGGGAAGCAATTAGGGAGAGGGGCCTCCTCCCTACCCGCTGCCCAGGCAGCATGATTAGCATAATTACAATATGTTCCTCCAGCACCAGGATGAAAACTTGTACAAGAGGGGGACGGGTTAACACACATAAGCCAGCCAAACAATAGTCAGGCTTTGTAATTAGCTAAACAGTTCCTCTTTGAGAGCTTTCCTGGGATACTCCCAGGAAGCCCCAGGCTCCAGGCAACAGCTTCAGGACCAAAGGCAGCAGTAGGAACATGGAGTCCCTGCTTGAAAGCAGGGAGCTGATTCCCCCCACCCTCTCCAGAGAGGTAGCATTTGCCATTTTGAAGTGGAAAGTGACATCTCCAGACCTTTCCAATGGGTGTTAAGGAAACACCTCTTCACCCCTCAACTGTCCCTTCTTAACTGGCTTTAAAAAGTCCTAACCTTCCTGGGGCTGAATTTCCTCACCACCAAAGAAGGAAAAATAATCCATGCCTATTGTGAGAGATAATTAGATAACTGCTAGGAAACCTCTAAATAGCAAGAATGCTAAATAAATACCAGGTGACAATGATGATCTAAAAAGTATCTGGATTTGAATTATGGAAGTCATCCAATATCTGAAGACATATTCCTGCCCTCTCATCCCAGAGTTAGATTTTCAGCATTTCCCTCTTGCAACCCTTACACATAACACATTGCCATAGTTAGTACACTAACACAGTAATAATAGAATTATTCGGGTTCCCTATAGCATGTTTTCCTTTTTCCTGCCATGGCATACATAGAAATTGATATTTGTAATAGTCCCCAGGGTAAAAGTTTGCTCATGGCAACCCAGGTCCCATCCTGCCGCCTCCAAGGCCTGATGGGATCAATAATAATTCCACATCCACCCAACACATCCATGAGACCCAAATGTATCCCTCCATATTGCTAGGAAGCTCTACTCCACGTTATTGGTTTTATTCTGATCGTTGCATTGTTGGCTGGTTGTTTTGTTTTGTTTTTTAACAGCCATAGCCCCCTGTGATTCTGGAGCCTGTGGTGGTCCAAAGCAATTGCTCTCAGCTTTGACTGTATATAAGAATCACTAGGGAAACTTTTACTAAACACCAACACTTGGGCATCACCCCAAGAAATTCTGATTTAATTGGTTTGGGGTGGGGCCTGGGCATGAGGTGCAGCCAAGGTTGAGAACCAGTGCTCTAAGCTGTGCTTCTCAAGCTTTAAAGTGTAGTCAAATCACCCAGGGAACTTGTTAAAATGCAGATTCTGATTTAACAGATCTGAGAGCGAAGTGGGCCTGAGATACAGGATTTCTAGGAATCTCTTAGGATA
The DNA here is from genome assembly GCF_949987535.1 of Balaenoptera acutorostrata. Taxonomy (NCBI): domain Eukaryota; kingdom Metazoa; phylum Chordata; class Mammalia; order Artiodactyla; family Balaenopteridae; genus Balaenoptera; species Balaenoptera acutorostrata. The sequence goes on along the minus strand of NC_080075.1, from coordinate 35,789,528 downwards.
CTGATACTGTGATCCACAGAGCACACTTTGGATAGCCTTGTTCTAAAGAAGTAGATCTCAGATTTGAGCATGCCTTCCAATCACATGGAAGGCTTTGCTGAAACAGACTGCCAGGCCCAACCCCAGAGCTTCTGATCCAGGAGGTCTAGTGTGGGGACTGATCATTTGCATTTCTATCCCAAAATCATGAGCACAGGTTACCTTTGGAAGTGGTTCAACCTGAGAGCCTGGAAAGGCCGGGATGCAGCCCTCCTGGAGAAGGCGGCTTCCTCTCTCCCTGTGTTGGGAAGGCCCAGAGGAACCCTGCAAGCACTCACTTTCTAGCCCCACTGACCTCTCTGGTGACTCAGTCCGCTGGCTCACAACAAAGCTGACATTCTTTCCCTGAGAGGTGAAAGTGGTTCAGCCTACCTTTAGAGCACAAAGCATCTCCTCCCATCCCACCACCCAGGAGCCCCGTACTGGGAATCAGAAACCCACGGGTTCCACCCCCTTTCATATTCCCATGAGTTTTAACTTGAAAGAAAAGAATGGAGCTAAGGCAGGTTAAGAGGAGTGATGCAGGGAAAACAATGCACCCAAAGTGTCCTGGAAATACACTCAGTGCCTCCCAGGTTTGCCAGTCCTCCTCTAATGGGCTGCCGGTAATTGACCATAACGACTACCCCCTAGCCAGTTTTCATCATTGGATCTGGACAGCTCCCAGGTAACACCGCTCCCAGGTAACAAACTCCAACTGCGAGGCTCGATCGCTATGAAGCCGAGTGAGGGAGGCCTTCAGCTCGGTAAAGCTGCCGGGCTGGCAGCAGCGCGTGTGTAATCCACGTGAGCGCTTTCCAGCTCCAGGATGCCCCAGAAGAAAAGTCTGTTAACACAGCAGCTGGAAAGCCAGGCCAGGCTGGGGACCACTGGGGCTTCATCACATGATGATAATCATTCGATAGGACGTCCTGCCCAGCCCCGGGGCAAGCTCACCAGAATTAGCGCTTCCCCGTGTTTGCCAGCAGCCTCCAAGAGCATCACAGGACCCAGGGACAGCAGGAATTTGGTTGTGTGTTAATTACAGAGTAATTAACCAGGGCCATGGCAGGGGCTGGTTTCAGAGAAGCCTGCCTGGGGACCCACATCACGTTCCAGACCCCCAGGAGCTGGCCACCGCTGCCTTATTCCTCTTCGTCTTGGAGTCAGATGAGCCCCGAGTGAAGTGCTGCTGACCTGTGGGTCCTGGGCTCTACAATCCAGCCCTCACATTTCCCTTCAGTGGACCCTTGACTCTGCGAAAGGTCCCCCTAATAATCAACAAGAGGGATGTAACTTGGTATATTGGATAAATCTAGGATTCCAGCCAGAAGGACACTTATTCCAATACTGGCTCCAGGACGTAACTAGTTTTTATCTGTGGGCAAATAGCTTAACCATTCTGGGCCTCAGTTTTCTCATCTGTAAAATAATAACAAAAAACACCTACTGGTGATGTTGTAGGAATTAAAGAAAAGTATGTATGTATGTATAAATCACCTGAAACACAGTGGACACTATATTATTATCATTATTATCATGATTATAGTTTTCAGCTATTTTTATTAGTAGTGTTACTATTCTTGGTTTCGACTTCTCTCCCTCACTTCCACCAAGGCTTTGTAATGTTCTTGAATAGAGCAGCCAAGGAGATTATTCTATTGCACAAGATCATAGACACAAATGGTGAGTTCCAAATATAGCATAGATTTCAACCTCAAAATCTAGAATTCAGGAACTCAAAGAGTAAACTTCTCAATTCAGTTTTATCCCCAGCATTTAATGAGTCCCTCTCTGCTTAAGCTAGTTTTGGAGTTTAAAGGAACATTGGCAAACCCAGCTGTCTCAATCAGGAGTTAAACACAGAGATCTCTACCTTCTCAGCCCCCAAACTGTGAACAAGAGTAGGAGAGGGGCTCACAGAAGTGGAAGTGGGATTTAGTGTCTTCTAGTCTCTCGGAACTTCTCCAGCACAAGAACATTGGGCTTAAAACAACTTTCCCACTCGGTAAATGTGGGCAATTCTGATAAGATCCACTAGAGTCGATCAACCAGCAAGTGTTTTTTGAGCAAAGAGTGGTGAAAGGGTATGAAAGATCAGCTCCTAAGAACTCAGAACAAGACTCCCAGATGCAACTGAGCTAGAGAAAATTCCACAGCTGAAAATCCCGGGCCACATACAGATGGTGTTCAAGTTCTATATGTGAGTGGGCTTGACTGGCAGCACGTCACCATAGGACATGACGAAGGGGTGTTGGGGAATCATTTTCAGGTGATCATGCTCAGGGTGGGGTGGTATGATGTGAAGGGAGTGTTGAGAGAGAGAGAAACCAAGCAGAAAGCCACATAGGAGCTCCCTGCAAAGGGAAAACACCCTCTAGAGTAAATCACTGAGCACATGAACATTTGGGGTCAATAGTGGCAATGGAATGGAGTCAACAAGATGGATATGAGAGGCTCAGTACACAAAGAATGGATAGAAATTGGAATCCAATAGACATCTAGGATATCTAGCCCTTAATGCTTCTTTCCAAAGAGGCTTCAGCCTATGGGATGACCCAGTAAAGTCCAGCTGAGCTTTGCTCACCCATTTCCCATATTATATGGACATCTCTATTTTAGAAAGACTAGCTGCTTAGCGTTACCAGGGTTAGCAAAAAAAAGTATGAATAATTTGTAATCATTGTTTATCTGTAATTCAAATTTAACTTGGTGTTCTGTATTTTGTCTGGCAAGCTGAGAAATCCTCCCCTAGAATTTGAGAGTCAGTTCCATTCTGTGAAAGAGCCTTTCCTCCAAATCATGGGTAAATCCCATTCTTATTCTATAGTCTTAAAGTTAAGTATCAAGGATTGACCATCAGCCTCTATGTCAATGCTCCTCCTTTATTCAGAGCTGGACACCTCAGGCCCTACAAGTAGAGAAGCCAGCTCTCTTGGCAATTCATTGGCTTGCTCACAGGGTCTAGTTGTTGGAAGGATTTTTTCATAAGTGGAATGATATTTATAGATCTTTACCCTTCTCTAACATCGCAGCCAGTGAAAGTCGCCATATTGCCAAAGCATGAAGCTGGACAAACAGAAAGCAACACGGAGAGAGCAGCGCCATATGCCAATCAAGCAGCTCTTCTTCCTGCACCCTGCTGTGCTAACAGAACCTTGATGGCTGGTGGCAAGGCTGTTTAACACGCACAGGAAAAGAGAGGCTAGATTCCAGCCAAGTCAGGGATTTATGGCCATTTGGGGAACTCTGGTGCCATTTGAACAAATTTTCACTTGAAACACGATTTTTTTTTTAGCTGTCTTACTATTCATCTACTGCTCTCACTTCCCAGGAAAAGCAAATCCATGCTTCAGTTGACCCCACTATAACATCAGGGAAAGCTAACTTTTTCACATTTGCATTGCATGCCAGTTTAAGGTTGGAAGCATGCTCACTATAAATGAAACCATTGATAATCAGTTCCCATGTGAGCCCACAGATTCTGAGACTGGCACCTGTGTTCCTTGTCCAGCTGCATGCGTGCGCACACACACACACACACACCACATAGGCATCCAAGCTTCTGGATTTTTCTATCACATGTGGAGGACTCTCTGATGAATGCAATGAGTGGCACATAAAAGACAAGGAAGAGTGGCATGTCTTTCTTTCCTGCATGATCCCTAACCACTCTCATGTTTACCGCATCACTGTCTCAGCCGACTCCTGGTATAGGTCCCATTCCCTCCCACTTGACCTTGACATCATTTGATAGTGTTGAAATCCTACTCTTCAAAATGCATCCTCCCCTAGCTTCCACTGCAGTCTCCTGGTTCTTCCCCCCACATCTCTCCTTCTCTTCCCCTTCATGCCTCTTATCATAATTCTTCCAGAATATACAAAAATCAATGGCTTTCCTAATGCAAACGAGATGCAAAATACGATGGAGGGAAGAAAAAAATCATTTGTCCAAGAATAAAAACAAATATAAAATATCTAACAATAAACTTAAGAAATGTGCAAGACCTATATGAAGAAAACTTGAGAACTCCATTTAATAACAAAAAACCATTTGAATATGTAAAATAAACCTTCTTCTTAAACAAGAAGATTCATTATTATAGGGATGACAGTTCTGATTTATCTAGTAACTCAATTCCAATTACAAAAAACATCCAGTAGAGCTTTTTTTTAATTTGATAAAATGTTAAAGTTCATCTGAAAAAATAAACATGTGAGAAAATTCTAAATAGGAAGGGTAATTGAGGATGACTTAGTCTTACCAGATATTAAAATGTATTATAAAGCCAGTTATTAAAACAGTATAATATTAATGCTTGAAGAGACAGATAATTGGAACAGAATAAAGAATCCAGAAACAAATGTGAATGTATGTGGAAATTTAGTGTATGATAAAGAGAACATTCCAAATTATAAGAAATTACAAGAAAAACAATAAGAGCAAAGAACAGGAATAGAAGTTTGAACAGAAAGGTCACAAATAGCCAATAAACATATGAAAGGGTAATCAACTTCTCTCTTATGAAATAAATACAGATTAAAACAGATACCATTTTCCATCTCCAAAAATAAACAACTTAAAACTTGAAAAATACACAGCATTTATAAGGGAATGAGGAACTTGTAGTTAGGCATATAAATTAGTACAACAATTTTGGAAGATAATTTGTTAATGCCTATCCAAATTTTCAATGTACTTAACCACAGACCTAGTAATTCCATGTCTAAGGATTGGTCCTATGAATAAATAGAACTTCCAAAATTACACAAATGTATACACAAGAAGGTTCGCTGAAACATATTACAACACAGTGAACTACTAATACAACCTAAATGGCTATCATAGGTTAGGGAAATTATGAGGTCATACCATGGAGTACCACACAACTGGCAATAAGTATGGGGTCATTCTAAATGCACAGACATGGTATGATAATCACTTAGCATGATCATACTAAGTGAAGTAAGTCAGAAAGAGAAAGACAAATACCATATGATATCACTTACATGTGGAATCTAAAATATGACACAAATGAACCTATCTATAAAGGAGAAACAGACTCCCAGATATAGAGAACAGACTTGTGGTTGCCAAGGGGGGTGTAGGGGAGGGATGCACTGGGAGCGTGGGGTTAGTAGATGCAAACTATCACATGTAGAATGGATGGACAGCAAGGTCCTACTGTACAGCACAGAGAACTATATTTAATGTCCTGGGATAAACCACAATAGAAAAGAATGCATACATATGTATAACTGAGTCACTTTGCTGTACAGCAGAAATTAACACAACATTGTAAATCAACTATACTTCAATTAAAAAAAAAAAAGACAAAGCTGAAAAGAAATACACAGACATGGAAAGATGTCAAAAATATATTGAAATGTGAAAACAAGTTACAGAACAATTTACACAACATGGCCCCATTTGTGTACAATATTAAATGTGCATACATATATGCTTATACACGAAAAGAAAAAAATGTTGATATATACACACAAGATACCATCCCAAGAGGCTCTGGGAAATGGAACACAGGATGCTAGAAGAGAAACTTCTGCTTTATATTCTTCTGTAGAGTTTTAATTTTTCCTTTTTTCTACAAGTCTGTAGCACTCTTTGGATTAAAAGAAAAAAAACAGTGTCATTCTAATTAAATAGATATTCCCTAAGGTTCTGACCATGGATGTCTCAAGTACAACACAACCCAGCATCAGTAAAACCAAACTGATGACAGAAAAGGAGAATTTTGCAATTCTTGAACTGAAAGAAATTTAGAGGCCATCAAGTTCAACTCTTCACTTTCCACATAAGGAAACTGAGGTCCCATAACAAATTCAAGGCAGAGCTGGGACGAGAATATTTTCTCAAGTTCTCTGTCCTTATCTCAGGTCCTTAATGGCACTCCAGGCCCCAAATCTCCCAGAGTAGAATATGTGTAACATGACCTGTGGTTCTATGCTGACAGGACACGGCTCTCTATGGCGGCCACTATCGCAGCCAGCCCAGACTCTCCTCCCAACTTTTCCCACATCACAACTGTTGTTTTGAGGTACTACAGTACTACATTTCTTTCCCAGCACATTCCAGGCTCTGTAATTCCTCTTTGCCCATGCTCCTGTGGTTTCTTCCATCTCAGGTATTATCCACTTTGCACATTAGTATCACCTGGGAAGATTTAAAAGCTCCTTCCTTGCAAGGAGGTCACACCCAGAAATTCTATTAAATCAGAATCTCTGAGGGTGTAGAGCAGGCTCAGGAGTTTTGTAGGCTACCACAGTGATTCCAACATGCACCCAAGGTTTGAGCACCTTCCAAGCTCCTTCTTTGCCTGGTAATACTCACTGATCCTTAAAAAACACTCTCTGGAGGGTGTGGGGAAAAGGGAACCCTCTTGCACTGTTGGTGGGAATGTAAATTGATACAGCCACTATGGAGAACAGTATGGAGGTTCCTTAAAAAACTAAAAATAGAACTACCATACAACCCAGCAATCCCACTACTGGGCATATACCCTGAGAAAACCATAATTCAAAAAGAGTCATGTACCAAAATGTTCATTGCAGCACTATTTACAATAGCCAGGACATGGAAGCAACCTAAGTGTCCATCGACAGATGAATGGATAAAGAAGATGTGGCACATATATACAATGGAATATTACTCAGCCATAAAAAGAAACGAAATTGAGTTATTTGTAGTGAGGTGGATGGAGTTAGAGTCTGTCATACAGAGTGAAGTAAGTCAGAAAGAGAAAAACAAATACAGTATGCTAACACATATATATGGAATCTAAGGGAAAAAAAAAAAAAAAAAAGGATGTGAAGAACCTAGCAGCAAGATGGGAATAAAGACACAGACCTACTAGAGAATGGACTTGAGGATATGGGGAGGGGGAAGGGTAAGCTGTGACAAAGTGAGAGAGTGGCATGGACATATATACACTACCAAACATAAAATACATAGCTAGTGGGAAGCAACCGTATAGCACAGGGAGATCAGCTTGGTGCCTTGTGACCACCTAGAGGGGTGGGATAGGGAGGGTGGGAGGGAGGAAGAGGCAAGAGGGAGGAGATATGGGGATATATGTGTATGTATAACTGATTTACTTTGTTATAAAGCAGAAACTAACACACCATTGTAAAGCAATTATAGTCCAATAAAGATGTTAAAAAAACAAACAAAACAAAACAACAACAACAACAAAATAACCCTCTCTGGGTATCCTCCCTGATCTGACCTTGACCCTATTCATCCTGTATATATCTGCACCATTGACCTTTCCACATGGAACTGAGAATAATCTTTCATGTCTTAAGCTCCTGAGGGACAATAGTAACATCTTACTCTTCTTTGACTGCTGGTGTTTATCACAGTGACACATAGTAAATACACAATAAACATTTGCGGAACTGAACTCCCTCCCTCACAGCTCCCATGAAATCAATTCATCTTCATACCATCTCTAGATCAGCCTCCACCTTTCTAAACCCAGTACCGCATCGTGATCTCTGCCTGAACTATTACCATAACCTTCTAACAAGGCTTTCTCTCTCTGTTATCTCTCCTCTCCACTCGGTTTTCCCCCATAATCTTGCCATATGCTGGGACAGATCACGTCAGTTCTGCTAAAACTTATCAGAATCAAGTCCAAGTTCATCACCAGGTTCCTCCAAATACATCCATAACATTTTTCTTTTAGCCAAATGACCTGAACCTTGAAAATTAAGGAAGAAGATTATTGCATGCCTTTTCAAAGTCATTTTAGAGCATTGTGAAAAAAGTCTGCTTTGGGATCATCAGATGCTCTAGAAAAATGCAAATTTTGTTTGTCTTACATTTTACCATTGATTCTGGCCCAGATTCTACAGAGTTGGGTGAACATGTATAAAATTGGCAAGCTACAAATGATGTTTTTGGTCCAGTATAATTGCAAATGAATACTGTCTGATAGAAAAAATAGCTCCACAGGTTATAACTTTATTGCTCTGTAGAACATTAACCAGATTCATATCTAACTGTGCAGCCTTCTTTCAGCTTTTCTTCTTTTATTGATTATATATGCTTTGGTCTCTCCAATTCTCCTTTGAACCAATTTCCCACTCTGCTGGTTCCCTAATTAATGAGCTGAATAAGTCTTTGACATGGACTCACCGGATGTTTGTATGAGAATTTGCTTTAGGTTTTTTAAAAAGTTATATTTTGACATTTCAGACCATAAGCTCAGCCTCACTGCATACTTGCCAGTGCAGCTTTGTGCCTAGAAGCCTGTGCTCTTGTCATTGACACTAACCAAAAATCCCCATCTTGACCCAACATCTTTCAAAATCTCATCCTCCAAGGCTCTTCCCCCAGTGCCCCTCGCTGTGATGACGTTCCTGGTCTCTCAGTCTAATTGATTCCATCCTCTGTGTTCTCACTGCGGCTGGCTTGTCTCTATTCCTGTCGTGGCAGTTCCTACTCTGCATTCTACCAATTCCCTTGCATCTTTCTCCTACCACAGCATCCAGCTCGATGCCTCACCAATAAATGTTCACTGACTATTTGTTTAATTGGGAATAATCAGTCTTAAGCAACCCACGATTTCAACACTTGGCCTCCGCCAAAATCTAAGCAATCCAACAGAGGCTGGTTGGGGTGTTTCCCAACTTTTTTCCAAAACTGCAAAAGATGACTGAAATCGAACAGGCATCGATGGAGCACCTTCTAGGTGCCAAAAGCAAAGATGACTAAGACATGGAACTAGGTTATCCTCTCAGGAGTCCCTGAGCTTGCTTTCCAAGCCTTCTGTGCTCTGTTTAAAAAGAAACAAATCCTAAATGCGTTACGGAGAGCTGCCTAGGCTAAGTTTACCAAGTGTTTTCCTTGGCCTGTGGTGTCTTCCTGAGATGGAGGTACCGGTGGCCACAGGGGTTCTCAGCCAGCTGTGGTCCCCAACCTCCCTGGGGTGCTTTGGCTCATGGCGGAAGGTAGCAGCTCCCCAGGGGGGCTGTGGGGAGCACAGTCGGGACCCTGGGGACAGGATCTGGGCTAAGCCCAGCCTCAGCCTGGGGGTTCCTTCCGTGGAATTCTCTAGTAGCCCTGTATTCCCAGAGTTCTCTGTACACCCCAGGCCCGCCTCCAAGTTTGCCTCAACTGTGCCGAAAGGTACAACTCAAGAGTCGACACCTTATCCAACTGCATCAAAGGGATAAGCTGGAGACTCCCCAATCTCCCACCAACATTGCAAAACAGCAGCTCTCCGCTTGCTGCTCTGGGCTTCAAAAGGATATTATGTTTTAATCAGCTGCTGTGTAATTCATCAGCCTTCACCCTTCCTAGCTGAAATTACCGACGGAAATAAGCAAACACCCCGAATCTGCTATTTCCCTTTCCCAATGCCAATAGTAAGGAAACGTCCCCATGTAAATCAAGGCTGGGTGTGGATGGGTTCTGGGCTCCAACAAGTCTGGTCTCCAACCTCATAACCTCAGACTCACGGCAGAGACCTTGGCTCCTCTAGGGGATGGCAGAGGTCACGAACCCTGCCCTCATCCATCCACATCTACTGTGCAGAGGTCATGGCTCTCGGTGCCGTCTGCCTGGACACGCTGAGGCCATTTAATCCATCCAAATGCCCAGGAGCCAGCCACACAACCAACCATGGGCACAGGATGCCAGCAGCTTTCCATCTCAGCTCTGCCCAGGGCTGTGCTATGTTGAGCAAGTTATTTGCCTCTCTGGGACTCAGTTTTTTCATCTGTAATAATCATAACAACAATAATAAACTCTTTCTTGAGTGGCAAGTGTAGTAGCAAGACAGCTAAGAGTAAGTGCTCTAGAGTCAAACAGCCCGGGTTATAACCTGACTCTATCATTTATTGGCCATGTGACGTGAGCAAGTGCCTTAACGTCTCTGAGTCTCCGAGTCCTCATCTGTCAAATGGGGATGATAAACTCATAGGGTTATTGTGAGTATTAAACGAGATAATATAAGTAAAGTACTTCAATCAGTGCTTGGCACACAGCAAGAACACTTTAATATTAGTTGTTGTTAATGATATCATCATTATTATTACTATTTTTAGTATGCATCAGGTAGTATGCTATCAATGTTTTAATCTCCATTATATAGATGAAAAAACTGAGACCCAGAAAGGTGAAGTAACTTAGTCCAGGTCATAATAACTAGTAATAGTAGAGACGGGATATTAAAAACCTATACAACTGCAGAACCACCATAAGGATTTGAGATGACAAGGCTGACACAACAAATTCTCAAGAAATGTAATGATAGTTACTAGAAAACAAAAAACAAAAAAAACATGTGCTAAGAAATAAGGCAGAACACATTTCCAAGCACTATTTCTGATTTATCTGTGCAATTCACACTTCACACCCAACCAGAGGAAAGACTCTTCCCTCCATAAAGAAGAAGGACCTTGTTTGTCATGAGCAGGAGACTCTGGTAGCAAAATGTGAGCAGAACTCTTTTCCATCTGTAGTATAACCTGAGTGTCCCTTATCCTCCACACTTCTGGGGTCCCTTTTCCTCTCAATACCAAAGAAGTACAAATGCTTCCATCCCACATGATGTGGAAAATCCAGAGCCCACCTCAGTGTATCCACAGACACTCAAGAGAAGGCTGACACTTTCCTGGACAGGTCTGCCTCTAAATTCCCTGACCGGGCTAGACTCTGGTCCCCACTCACCATGATGGCCCCATGGCTACCCCCTTACTATCTGCTGTCCACCAGGTGTGCATACAGACCCAGCCTCAGTCTCCAAGCACCACCAACATGCAGACATTGTGTGTAACAGACTATTGAAGGTTTGGGAATTAGCACAACCCAACAAGGAAACAAGTTAAAACTGTCATTGTGCATCGTCCCCAGCACGTGGAATTTCTTAACTACTACTCTCCTCTTTACACTTTGGCCAGCTGTCCTTTTTCCCCTTCTCTCTCTTTGAATCAAAACAGGCCCTTCCCCCATATCCCTTGTCTCAGTTTTACACCCATTTACTAGCTCATCTGCCAAAAACAAAATACCTGTGATTGTTCAATGGAAACCGGGTTAGTTCTCTTTTTGTTTGAAATCTCTTCCACCTACAGCAGTGTGCCTTAAAGTGGAATCCGCTCAGTGGTGTAGGTCCAAGAACTTTGCTTCCCAGTCCGCAACGAGACAAGTACACATGTTAAGGTTTTACAACAACTTGACAGAGTAATTTTATGTCTCCTGAATCTAATAATAAAAGAAAAATAGGACTTGCGCTTTGTATGTCTTTTTTATTTCATGTTTTTAAGACTACAGTTTATTGTATTTTACAAAAGTAACTGTCCACAATGGATTGGAATTTTAAATGGTCCTTCACCATAGGACATTCGAGAAGTCTGATCTAGACTGGCCCAGCGGGTCTGTCTTATGAACAAAATATCCCATTTGTATATTCCCAAAGAAAAGGGCAGTTTTTCCTCTCCAAGGAATTCTGCTACTCTCCTAGGGCAACTGGAATAACTCATAAAATATTTTTTTCCTCCATGTCAGACACAAAAATATTAAAACATGACTTGCCGGGCAACACGGGTTATGGGACAAGAGAAGGATGTAGGGAGGACAAAAACATCCATTTGCACCACCCGTTAGCGTTTATAAATCACATTTCTGTGCATCACTCCATTAGATCTTCCTGACAGTTCAATCAAGCAGCATTAGTATGCTCCCTACTGTATGCATGAGGAAATCGAGGCATTGAGAAGAGTCTTGATGCTTCACCTAAAACATGAGACCAGGATTCAAAACCAGGTGCTTGGATTCTAGACTCCGTGTCCTACCAAGATGTCACAATATGATAAAACTCACTGGACAAACTCATTTCTGATTATAGTCTACAGGTCTTAAATAGATACCCAAATCCTTTCAATCCTTATCAGCCATCTGGAACTAAAATTGTCCTCCATATCTCTAGCTAGTTCATAAAAGTAGCTGGTTTTTATTCTCTTTTCATGTTGCTTTGCCCAGAGATACACATGTCCCTCTCACCTTTGCTCCTTCCCTGTTCTGCTTTCCAGCCTTACCTACCTAGCTGCTACCTTCTTGACTCAGAAGAAAATGGGTCAGGAGTTGCCAGGGACCTATTTCAAGAACAAAAGCCAAGCTCAGAAGGGAACCTTGAGCTTTCCCAATGTTGTCCCTGACTTGAACCCAGCCATCTAGCATGTGCTGTTTTCTAATAAGGCAAATACCCTGGGTTGACATGAAATGCCTTTATGGGGCATAGCCACATGCTGACAAAAGAGATGGCCAAAACAAGTGTGAGGCAAGAGTTGAAAAACAATTATGGTTTTAATCCGATTAAGCTGTTGCCCAAAAGAAAACCAGAGGGATTTTTTAGAACCCTATTTCTGTAATTCCAATTTCTTCCATTCTTATAGCATATAAATAATTAAAATTATGCCCACAATACATTTGGCTTCATTCAGCAGGCATATTGACGAATATTACATTTAGTAATTTACATACACCAGAAACATAATACATTAGATTATCCAGAAAGCTAAGAACAGCAGGCCAATGCGGACTAATCTCTTATGTAACGTCTGCAGTAGCCGATTGCAGGCACATAAAGAGAGCTTGGATTTTCCTAGGAACCATTTTCTTGCAAATGAAACATTTAATTATGGAGCTGGGTCCATAAATAGACCGTTAACACTGGGAGTGGGGGATGGATACAGCTATACTGCTGGATTAGCAGGGGAATATCTTACAAGAAATTCATCAACGCCATAGATAATTAATTACAGCTCACCTTCTCCCCATATAGCCATGCCTTTATCAGCCAGCGTTGGAGAAACCGCAGATGGCCAACCAAATACAGAAAGCAATTTTCTGTCAACTCATTACTTACAGAATCATGGATTAGGTACAAGACCCCTGGAAGGTCACCTAAGCCATTCCCCTATGTCCAGAACAATCTGCACCAAAATCGTCTTGGTCACACAACTACCAATCTCCCTTACTCAGAAATCATCCCCAGATAAAGAGCTGTCAGTGTCTGCACAGCTTTGAATTCCACGGACTTTGAGCCCTTCCATTGGGAAATGTTCCCTGAAGACTAAATTTCTCAGGATTTTTTTCTTCATCAGTCTTTGGACCAGTGTCCCCAGGTGATGCAGACTGTCCCAAATCTGCGTGGCCCCCTGGGTTCTGCCAGGACGCTGTGCTCCAGCCCCCTATTCTTTCCTTACTGAATACCAGCTGGATGGTAAGACAAGGATACTTATTCCCAGGCTATTTTTTTATAAAAGTCTCAAAAGACAACTGAAAAGTTTCAAAAGGCTTCATGACTATTTTAAGTTTGTTTATGTAAGATTAAAGTTAAGTTTTTTATTTGAAAGTTCACAACTTTATTTTTATCCATGTGTATCAGGGCTGCTCTGCTATATCACAGTCAGTTGTGCATGGAAATGAAGTTTCTTTCTTCCCCGAAAAGGATCTGCTCCTAGCTAGGTAGCTGGGAAACTTAAACTTGAGAAATTGCAGTACAGTTGACCCTTGAACAACACAAGTGTGAACTATGTGGTATATGAAGATTTTTTTCCCCTAAATATATTGGAAAATTTTTCTGGAGATCTGCTACAATTTGAAAAGCCTTGCTGATAAACTGCGTAGCCTAGAAATATCCAAAGAATTAAGAAACGGCATGAATGCATAAATATATGTAGATATACGTGTAACACAAAAATATATATGTTAATCAACTGTGTATGTTATGGTAAGGCTTCTGGTCAAAAGTAGGCTATTAGTAGTTCAGTTTGGGGGGAGTCAAAAATTAGACTTGAATTTTCGACTGTCTGTGTGAGGTCAGCACCCCGAACCTCTGCCTTGTTCACAGGTCAACTGTATTTCAGTTCCGTCCCTTAGAAAATGTCCCCTTAGACACTTAATCTTTTCAAAATCAAATTCCCTATTTAGATGAATTTTGGTCTCTTGGATTTCATCTCCCTTTCTTTTCCCTAAGATGTTGTCTTAATATATGAAGGGATCATTTTCTCCTCTTGCCAGCAAGGGAGAAGGTTCTCTGGATTATCCCTGGTCCCAGCTGCATATCACCCAGAGCACATCTGTTCCCTAGAGTAGTGAGTGTAGAAGTGGGAATGACAGTGGTGTGCTTATTTCTTGGGGGGGGGGGGGGAGGGAGGACTATCGCTTGGGGCCAACATGATGGTACTCGCCACTGGAGTGTGTGGTCCCTGCCTACTGCAGCCTCTTCACTCTGACCACAGGCATCCAGGACATCAACAGACCCTCTCAGCCCTCCTCCATGCCCTCACCAGGTAGGTGGGTCCTTCTGGGCTCCTTGCAAGCCCCAGTCAGATCATGGTAACCTGGCTTCTGGTCTTTCAATCTACCCATCTTCTGTTGCCTAGCTTCCTCCTCACCAGACCTCCCAAGTCATGATGGAGGTCTGGGACCTCTTTTTCTCTCTCAATCTCTCTCTTTCTCTCTCTCTCTCTCTCTCTCTCTCTCTCTCTCTCTCTCTCACACACACACACACACACACACACCACCAGCCCACTAGCCCAGTGTTCTCCTTCTCCATCATGCTTCTCTGAGCACAGAAGATGGGGACCAAGGAAGTGAGAGAAACAGAGACCCTTAAGTCTGCTTTCCTCCACTCCTCATCCCCATTCCCTTCTAACCTTAGTTCAGTGCACAGGGCAGGTTTTCCCTTTTACTCCAGTCTGTCTTCCCCTTAGTCTAAGGCCACAATCTCCCGACCCAGTCATCATGCCAGATGGGCACTTTTCTTACACATAGGAGCATCTCAATGATCTAATCCTACAAATGTCATGGCTCTTCAACTACAAGTTCACTTGCAACTAGGAATTACTGAGGACAAAGAAAATTGACTTGCCATCTCAGAATGTACTCTCATGACATCTAGTTTTCCTCTGTAAATTCTGTGGCTCCCAGCCAACTCCCTTCATACTCTCACAGACACACCCAGTTGTGCACACGTAGCAAGCATACGCACATATGCCCACTCCTTGTTACCTTGGATGAGAGAAAAGGGCAGCACCAAGATTCAGACCAGCAGATGGTCCAGGTTTACTAACAGCCCAAGGAGCAGGAATGAGCCCTTAAATCCTTTTTCCGGAAAATCTATCATCATCGTAGAGGCATAAAGATCATGGAAATGGTTGTCTCATTCCATTATTATTTATTTTGAATCTTGGGGACATATAATATTCCACTATATATGAAAAAGTGTGTCAAATGCCTCTAAGCAATGTTACCCTAAACTCCAAAACACATACACACACAGAGAGATAGAATTTTAATAACTAGATCTCAAATTGATATGTTTTCAAATTTCATTACCTTCTCAATTGTATCTTTAAATTGCAAGTTAATCCTGTGTATATCCCCAGCACATATCACACAGTAGGCTCTTAAAAAATGTGTGATGAAAAAAAAACAAAAGAATGTGTGATGAAAGTCAAACCTTCCATGCAATGCCATAGTGAGGGGAGGAATTGACATCACAGACGAATCTTACCCCCTCCTATAGTTTCTAGCAAGATGAGATCAAGCCTCTTAATCATAGGGTATTTTGTGAGAATTTTTTTTCCTCAGCTATTTATTTACTAGCTCACTTCTCATCATAATGTGTGGAATATGCAGCATTGTAAAGAGATTTATGGGACAGATTTTAATCTCAGCTGCAGGGCATGCATCAGTGCTTATCTCTAAATTGAGGTGTGTTTTATGTGGTCATTGTTTCATGTGATCACAGGGCTCACCCAGCCAAATGACTGCATACCTGAGGCCCAGGAGAAAGAGCAACCTTGGGGGAGTAGAACGAGCTGGAACAGAGGGCAAGGTGCCTGAGAGGAAGGTGTTTGTTATGAACTCTTAAGCCATGGCACATAAATTCAATTCATCTCAAGCATGGTGAGTGGAGATGAGGAATTCGGGCCTGAGATGTGAAAATCTCATTCGTGTATCAGATGCTCCAAACCATGGAGCTTCCCTAGGTGTGAGCTCTCGGCTGAAGCACAGAAACTCAGAAGGCAGATTCTTTCCTGGAAATCTGATGCCTCCACTCCCTTCCTCTGCATTCCAGGCTGAGAGAGGAGTGTGAGGGATGAAACTGAAGGGACCCACAAGATGTGGTTTAAAGTTGCCACTGAGGGAGTCTCAGTGACCTCCCCCTGCCCTCTGGGGCCCAGGCAAGCTGGCTTTCTCATCAGGGCTGTGGGGAGGGGTAGTTCTTGGCTCCTATTACAGGGCCAAGGAAAGCCCTACTTAAGGTCCCTGGGGCCTTTGACACTCGATCCTCTGTCACTGTCTTCCACTGACCTAATGGGCCAGAATATGTCTTTTAGATTGAGAAGATATTTTTGAACTTGAGAGCTCATCTGTTTTCTTCCAGCGAAGGCCCATTTTAAGCAGCCCTTGACTGTATTCATTCATTCAGCTGTATCAATTAATGGCCTATTCTACCAGATAGGGTGTATGATACTAGTTAAAGAACAGAACTCTGAAAGTTTGTGCTATTTTTGCCAAAAGTTCTCTTCAAAGAAGATGGAAGATGATATAAGGAGACAACTGCCCAAACACAGCTTTATAAGAACCTTAGGCCAAGGTCACTCCACTCCTCACCCACCTGGGTTTGGAGGTGAGAAGCATGACTAAGTGGGAAGGCAACCCAGCCATCCTAGACCACTTCCCCTCCTGACCTGCCATCATAAATCAGGAAGCAGATCACAGCCTGAAGGGTGCTCTGGGAAGTCAGGGGGAAGTGTTAGGGCCAGGTCGCCAGCTTTGGTCCTGCCTTCCCCTCTCTCTAATCCTTTCTGTGCTGTGTGTATATATGAGCAGTGAGTTGAATCGTGTCTCCCAGACAGTCTTGTCCACCAAGAATCTCAGTATGTGACCTTATTTGGAAATAGGGTCTTTGCAGAAGTAATTAGTTACGGCTCTCAAGATGAAATCACCTTGGATTTAGGGTGGGTGTCCCTAAATGACTGGTGTACTTATAAGAAGAGGAGAAGACACAGAGAGACACACACAGAAGGGCATGTGAAGATAGAGGTAGAGATTGGAATATGTTTACGAGACAAGAAGTGACACGGATTGCTGGTGATCACCAGAAGCTAGGAGAAATGTGGGGTGGTTCCTCGCTTAGAGACTCCAGAAGGAACCAGCTGATGGGGTTCAGGGCAAGCTGCCCAGAATATGCCACTTGGGCCTGTGAATTGCTTTGAGCTGAAGACAATCATGGCCCAACAGACTCAAGAAGGGCTTTTTACCTTTCCTTTAACTGCCTAAAATAATTTAGATAGGGGGCCTATACCAAGAAGAACACTATTACCAGAGATAACTTTTTACATCAGAAAGACTTATCTGCATGACATGGCAAACGTTGTTTTCCAAACATTGCTCTTTCCATCTTCCTGTGAATTCTTTTCCTCCCCTTTGAAGTCCTAGACCCCTTGCCCCTTCTTCTTATCTCAGGATGGCATATAAGCCTCACTTGCCTGACTGTCTGAGAGTCCCATATATTTAGGATTCCCATGTCTACAAAATTAAATTTGCTTTTCTCCTATTAATCTGTCTTATGCCAATTTAATTATTAGGCCAAGAACCTAGAAAAGAATTAGGGAGAAGTTTTCCTCCCCTACACAACCCTGTCAACACCTTGATTTCAGACTTCTGGACTCCGGAAATGTGAAAGAATACATTTCTGTTGTTCTAAGCCATCCAGTTTGCTACTGACCTAGGAAACTAATACAATATGGGAGTCACCAGTATTTCTCAGCACTAGATCTGCCTCCCTCTTGTCATTTTCTTCCTCTGAACAGTTCCTGCCACCTAAGCTCCTATCATCATATTTTGGGACTAGAGGTGAGAAGAGGGCAGGAAACAGGCAACCATCCCAATTTCCCTATTCAGTGATGTGGAGGACCCAGGTGGTACTGACTTACATGAGCCAATGATATATTTCTTCCCAAATCCATGTTCAATGACATTACATGGGTACCTTGAAATCCAGCCACTAGTGAGGGTATTTACACCATGGAAATTGGCAAACAAACACTACAAATCAGAGCTTTTTTCACCAGAGAGCTGATTGCTAAACACTTACCAGTACACCACTGTCCCAACTGTGTTTCAACTACTTTCCCAACTCTCTTCATAGCTCCATTCTGTCCTATACCTGCCAGAGGATGAGGGGGGGTCAGGAAAATGACACTCATGTTACTGTAAGCAAAGCTGCAGCCATCTCCTTACTAAGAAGGCCATCGTTGAGCTCCATTTCCCTCTTAGCTCTGATCATTACTCTGTGTATTATTGTATATGAGGTCAACCCCCCATGGGCATTTGATTATTTATAACTTCAGAAAGTTTCTTTTGTACAGTTATTTGCCAGGCTTTCATCTACAGCAGGCAGCATTTGATAGAAATATGGAAAATGGTCTGAACCTTAAATGACAAACAGATGAGGAGGTCTGATGAAAATCACACGTGTTTGAAGACCATGTGTTTTCATGTGAAATATATATGGGATTTTTAATTGATGTTGACTTTAGCTCATGGTAACATTTTTAGTTATCTTAATTAGTGAGTTACAAGAAACAGTAAAGGAAGGAATGTGATCAAGGTCGCCCTAGAGAAAACCTGGCTTTGAGTGACCTCTCTTTACCCCCATGGCCACCCCACCCCCAACACAGTATCCATTATCTCATTGAAAAGGAAACATTCTCTTGTCCAACATGTCTCTCTGACCGCAGTGCAATATTAGCTGCCTGCCTGACCTTGCTCGCCTCCCCAGTCATGCAGGATTCTAAAGGGACATTGGGGCATTCATATTGTAGGTGGTCATTAATGCTGTTCTCCAAATATTCCCAGTTGTCTGCCCTTGGGGCACATGGTTAAGATTGTACCTTCTGGGCTTCCCTGGTGGCGCAGTGGTTGAGAATCTGCCTGCCAGTGCAGGGGACACGGGTTCGAGCCCTTGTCTGGGAAGATCCCACATGCCGCGGAGCGACTAGGCCCGTGAGCCACAATTACTGAGCCTGCGCGTCTGGAGCCTGGGCTCCGCAACAAGAGAGGCCGCGATAGTGAGAGGCCCTCGCACCGCGATGAAGAGTGGCCCCCGCTCGCCACAACTAGAGAAAGCCCTTGCACAGAAATGAAGACCCAACGCAGCCAAAAATAAATAAACAAATTCAAATAACCTTTAAAAAAAAAAAAAAAAAAAAGATTGTACCTTCTACCCGCTATGGTTGGATGGGCTTATGGGACTAGTTCTGGTTAGTGAGTCAGGAGAGACCGAGGCCTATGTCATTTTCTGGGCCAGAGTATTTAATTTCCAGCGTAATACCTTCCAGAGCTTTCTTTCCCTCAGGCAGAGTGCCCCTCAACATTAGAGATGGTAGCTGCCCCACCAGTCTGGATTCTGGGGGACCACTGCGTCCCCGGACACCCGAAATGGACACGGAAGCACATGAGATATAACGAACGCTGCGCTGTTTATGGCACTGAGATTTGAAGGCCATTCGTTACCACAAGATATCTTGACCATTAATTCATCCCTCTTTACAAGAACAGCAGGGCTCAAATAGTGCTAGGGCTGAGCTCCAATCAGAGCTCAGGAAATGAACACTGAAGATCACAGACACAGACCACTTTAAAAATCATAGGTGAGACCTGAGATGGACTTACAAATTATCCCGGTCAACCGTTTGATTTGCCCCTGAGGAATCTGAGGCCAAGACAGGGACATTTCTTACCTTATATCATCCAGCTAGATAGCGGTGTTTTGCAGACACCACCTCTTCCACTAAGGAACCAGGTTCCCTTGATCCGATCACAATTCCTCTGCGTGTCAGTATCCTCGGAGCATAATCCCACCAAGAGGTTTCAAGTTGACAAGGATAGGATTTGGGGTCAGACTGGCTGACTCAGCTCTGCAACTTACCAGCTGTGGGCCTCACCCAAGTCCCTTTAAGCTCTGTTGCCCTCATCTCCAACAGCTGCTAAGTGGGGATCGTAATAGGCTTATTGTGACAGCATCTAAATGAGATCTATTTAAAATGCTTAACAGTGCCTAGAACACACACCAGCCCAGTAAACATCCACCACTGTTATTACGTTCATGGGGTTCCTCTGTGCCATGCTCCCAAGGAGGTGAACGGGGACAACCAAGAAAGCTTGCTGAAGTCCATTTGAGTATCCCCCAAAGAAAAGGTGCTTTCCTTTCCTAGAAGCTAAAAAGGACTGAGCAGATTCGGTGTATTGTTCTATTTGGGTAACTCCAAACTTTGCAACCCACTGAGGACAGTTGGTTGTTTTGCCCAAATTATTCAGACAATTACCTCAGCTCTCCCTTTGCTTTAACTGTAGTGACTACTGATTTATTAGACTTCATCATCTCAGGAGGCAGTAAGTTCTATTTTAGCATCAAAAAGAGGAAGACATCCCTCAGAAAGCTGGCAAAGGCCCAGGAAAGAAAAAATTATTCCGTGAACCCCCTTTGATCCTAAAATGCCAACTCAAGGATTGCTACTCAGGTAACAGTGCGTGGCTGTGAGTGCTGTTTGAACATCAGCAGGGAAAGAGGCCAAATTACAAAATACAATGTGCACTTGCTAGGAGGTTTTCTTATTTACTCTCTCTCCGGTCCCCAGGGGGCTCTAGAATGTTTCTGGCAAAAGAAAAGTGCCAGGACTGGGCTTCAGCCCCAGGTTAGCATTTCAAGATCATTGAAACACACAAAGCCCCATCCCCCTCAAAAGGATTTCCACCTTCTGGAGAAAACTCTTTCCAAACAGTAAAAAACTTGTATCGTGGTTAGAAATAAGACTTGAATTGTAAGATACACTGAGAAAGGCAACATTTAAATGTTTCCTGAGTTTAAGCAGATTCTTTCCTGAAATGAGACTGGTGGAAAGAGAGAGTTGTATATACCTTGGGTATAGGGAGGGAAGGAAGGAAGGAAGGAAGGAAGGGAGGGAGGGAGGGAGGAGGAAGAGAGGGAGGGACGGCGGGCCATGGAAAGGAATAGCCTAGGGCTGGTGTGGTAGATGATTTTACCCATTTCACAGTTTCCTCCACCTTCAGCTTTACAGACAAGCCCAAGGGTTTCCCTAGGCCAAGACTTGAGTTTAGGATCCAGTTTTACTTGGCATCCCGGGACTTCTCACCAACCCAAGGACAGAAATACCAAGGAGCCATAGGCCAGATGAGATCATCATCAAGCAGCACCCGCAGCCAGAGGCTGAAGCTGTGTCCAGCAAGGCCTGTCTGGCATCTGCCTTTCCTTGCTTCTGTCCATGGCCTCCTCTTCTCCTTAGGATGGGGCCCAGAGCATCACACTTGCAGAAGAGGTGTTCTTAAACCTCAAGCAGTAAGGGGATGATGCAGAAGGAGAAGGCAGGGAATGTATTCATCCACACTAATAAATTGCATATTTGATGCCATAGAATTTTGTTTTCCTCAGAGACGGCAGTGCTTGGTCTATGAGTCATCTGGGTCAGGCTTGGCTGATCTTGGCTGGGCACATTCACACACTTGTGTTTGTCTGGCAGGACTACTGGGATTTGGTTGGTCTAGAATGGCCTGGATTTGGAGGTCTTGGCTCTTCTGCATGTGCCTCTCACATTTCTCTGGCAGACTAGGAGGGGGATTCACAGGGCAAAAGACATGAAGACAGGGAGAACATTAATTGGGATGAGTAATGAAATCAATCTACTACAGCATCTATTTTTCCTGTTGGCAGACTCTCTCAAATGGCTCATGATCCTTGGCTGTCCATTTATATTTAAGTGTGAGGCAATCGAAAGCCTGTTGGAAGTGCAGTATAGGAGGGCAGGACTAGCTGACAGCTGGAGGTCACTGGAGGATAATCAGATGACAGCTGGCCTTTTCACTAGGGTCCTCCAAGCATTGGTATCTGGGTTTCTCCTTGGGGACATTTAGGTTCTCTAGATAAAAATACTCTGATCTTCTTGTAGCATTCTTTTATTTAAAAAAAATTTTTCCCAGCTTTATTGAGATACAATTGACATATAACATTGAGTTTAAAGTATACAGTGTCATGATTTGCTACAGGTATATTGCAAAATAATTACCATAGTAAGGTTAGTTAACACATCTATCACCTCACATAATTACTTGAATGTGTGTGTGTGTGTGTGTGTGTGTGTGTGTGTGGTGAGAACATTTAAGATTTATTCTCCCAGCAACCTTCAAGTAAATAATACAGTATTGTTAACTATAGTCACCATGCTATGGAATAGATCCCCAGAAATTATTCATCTTGCAAATGGAAGTTTGTACCCTTTGACCAACATCTCTCCATTTCCCCCACTTCCATTCTACTCTCTGTTTCTATGAGTTTTTTACATTCCACGTGTAAGATCATACAGTATTCATCAGTATTCATCCTTCTTTCTCTGACATATTTTACTTAGAAAAATGCCCTCAAGGTCCATTAATGCTGTCACAAATGACAGCACTC
Source organism: Balaenoptera acutorostrata (assembly GCF_949987535.1). NCBI lineage: Eukaryota > Metazoa > Chordata > Mammalia > Artiodactyla > Balaenopteridae > Balaenoptera > Balaenoptera acutorostrata. Next base: position 35,766,996 of record NC_080075.1, on the reverse strand, counting down.
CCTTCCTTTTCATGGCTGAGTAATATGCCATTGTATATATTTACCACATTTCCTTTGCCCATTTCATCTATTGATGGACACTTGGGTTGTTTCCATATCTTGGCTATTGCAAATAATGCTGCAATGGACATGGAGGTGTAGATGTCTCTTTGAGATAGTGTTTTCATTTCCTTTGGATAAATACCCAGAAGTGGAACTGCTGGATTGTATGGTAGTTCTACCTTTAATTTTTTTTGGAACTTCAATACCATTTTCCATAGTGGCTGCACCAATTCAAATTCCCACCACCAGTGCCCTAAGGTTCCCTTTGCTCTACATCCTCACCAACACTTGTCTCTCGTCTTTTCAATAATAGCCATCCTAACAGGTATGAGGTGGTATCTCATTATGGTCTTTGCATTTCTCTGATGATTAGTGATGTTTAGCATCTTTTTTTTTTAATTGGGGTATAGTTGCTTTACAACGTTGTGTTAGTTTCTGCTGTACAATGAAGTGAATCAGCTATATGTATACATATATCCCCTCCCTCTTGGAACTCCCTCCCACCCCTCTAGGTCACCACAGAGCACCAAGCTGTGCTCCCTGCACTACACAGCAGGTTCCCACCCGCTGTTTTACACATGGCAGTGAACATGTGTCAATCCCAACCTCCCAGTTTATCCCACCCTCTCCTTCCTGCCCTGTGTCCACACGTCCGTTCTCTACATCTGTGTCTCTATTCTTGCCCTGCAAATAGGTTCATCTGTACCATTTTTCTGGATTCCACATATGCGTTATATACGATATTTGTTTTTCTCTTTCTGACTTACTTTACTCCTTTTCATGTACCTGTTGGCCATTTATATGTCTTCTTTGGAAAATGTCTATTCAAATCCTCTGCCCATTTTTTAATCAGATTGTTTGGGGGAGGTTTGTTTGTTTGTTGTTTTTGCTATTGAGTTATACAAGTTCTTTATATATTTTGGATATTAACCCCTTATCAGATAGGTGGTTTGCAAATATTTTCTCTTATTCTGTAGGTTGTCTCCCCGCTCTGTTGATTGTTTCCTTTGCTAGGCCACCTCTAGCTTTGATAATTCTGATAGCAAGTCAGAGAGAGGGCCTGGGGGGGGCACAGTTCAGCAGGTAGACATTCATAGAACACTCTAGTTTTCAGCCCAAGCCTCACCTCTGCTTTCTGCTGCACCCAGCATTTCAGAGTCCAAAGTCCCTCAGATTCCTTTTTGCCAGAGATTAAAGCTCTGGACTTCTGTGGAGGGTGGGTGAAGGAGAGGGTAGTGTGAGAAGAAATGTGGCAAGAAGGAGTTGCCTGGCTGTGATGGATGGGTGAGGTGGCCTTGGGGAAATCCATTGTCCAACTGCTGTGCGTTCAGACTTTCACACAACCTCTCCAATGGTGCGTTGATGGTGCTGGTGTCTCCAGCACTGTGCCTGCTGGGGTTCTGTGGGGGAAATCAGGGCATTTCCCTGCAGGATCCTCTTTCCATAAACCCTGAAGTTCCAACTAGAAAGTGACTACTTCTGGGGAACCTGAACAGAACTTGGAGGGGAGGTACAGAAGACTCATGTTTTCTATTGTTGTACTGCTTGATTTTAAGGGACACGCATATATTTCTGCGATAAATCTAAATTTAATTTTAAAAGAAAGGTAGACATGAGGGGAAGAAGAGTTGTGACATTTTTGCCTGGGAGCAGGTTTCCAATTTGAACCACTGGTTAGGCCAGTTTATTTGGAGGCTGTGGTCTAAAGAACAATTAGCCCAGTCTTCTCTCTTTGCCTATTTGCTTTTTTGGAGAAAAGGTAGCACATTCCAACTTTATTCGCTTCAAGGCACATGTAGAAAATGATAATATTTGTGTAGTACTTTAATTACTCATGGCCAGAGGTAACTTGGTCTAATGGATGGCCCCAAACTGGCCCAGGCTTCTCCCAGGTACCCCATGGGCCAAGGGCACAACCCCTAGGCACACCTGTAATTCAAGAATGGCATGCCAGTGAGGAAGCTCTGCCTCAATCTGGCTGGTAATGAACTGACTTTTTTCTTTATTTCTAATCCATTACAGATCAAGACATGGTTCTACTTCAAGTGACTGGTACACAGCTCATGTCACATGCCATGCACCACCCACAGCTTCAAGGGCACCCATACTTGTCCACACCCTACTGAAGGAAACGACCCGCTGATCATACACTTGGATGTCACAACAATGTCAAATGGATTTAAATGTTTCTAAACACTTTTCCGGTTCTGCATTGCTTTGTCATGGACCAGTCATGAAGAGCTTGCAGACATGCAAACAATGGGTGGCCCAGACTTAATTTTCTAACCCTTTCCTGTCCAAGGAAAGCTGAGAACCAGAGTCATTTAGATCTAGAATAATTACTACTTTTCTTTGTTGTTTTTTTTTAGTCTGTTTTATTCCAGTCAGCTTCACATGGCCATAGCCATGACCACAGCATATGTGAGACAGTCTTCTGCCTTCGAGAATTAATTCAAATGCCTTGTTTTTTCAGATGAAGATGCTGAGAGCCAGAGACATAAGTGACTTTCCCAAAGTCCCACCATCAGTCTGTAACAAATCTCTGAATCCAGCTTGATGTTTTTATCCACAATTCCAATCTGACCTGAACTACAAATGTATATTCTTGTTACTAGGTCTGTTTCATCAATATATAACATGACATTTTTTTAAATTTTATTTTATTTATTTATTTTTTATACAGCAGGTTCTTATTAGTTATCTATTTTATACATATTAGTGTATGTATGTCAATCCCAATCTCCCAGTTCATCCCACCCCCACCCCGCTTTCCCCCCTTGGAGTCCATACATATAACATGAGTTTTGATAATGCTAATGTCCTAACTGCCAGCTATCACTTAAAGTAAGAATAGGGCTGCCAATTGGGTGTGTCTTAGTCTACTTGGGCTGCTGTAACAAAAATACCACAGACTGGATGGCTTATAAACAACAGAAATTTATTTCTCACAGTTCTGGAGGCTGGGAAGTCCAAGATCAAAGCACCGGCAGATATGGTGTCTGATAAGAGCTTGCTTCAGGTTCACAGATGGCCATCTTCTTCCTGTGTCCTCACATGGTAGAAAGGGCAAGGGAGTTCTCTGGGGTATCTTATACAGGCAGTAATCCTATTCATAAGGGCTCCACCTTCATGACCTAATCACCTCCCAAAGGCATCACCTTCAAATACCATCACACTGGAGATTAAGTTTCAACATATGGACTTTGAGGGGGACACAAACATTCATCCTATAGCAAGGAGTGTTCACTTCTCCAACGACTCCTAAGTTCCACTCTGACGGCTAGCAGCACTGCTTCAGGAAAGGATCTGTGACTAAGCCCAGCTCAGGAGGCCAGAACTTCCCTGGCATGGTGGATGTGGACTTGTGACAACAGGCACAAAGCCATGTCTTCGGAGTCATTATTCAGGCCTCCAGATCCCACCTGATTACAAAGGCTCTAAACAAGCCAGAGCACATTTCACCAGCGGGTCTGCAGCCCTGAAACCACATCCCTGGAGGAAAAAATTGAAAGAGCAGAAGACATTCAGGTTGAAGAAGAGAAAATTCAAGGAGACACGGGGCTGTTAATAAACATTTGGAGGGTTGTCACATGGCAGATGAATTAGGCATATTCCAAGGGGCCCCAGAAGTTCACATGAGGATCAGATGTGTGAGAATGCCATCTTAATACACAGAAGAGCTTTCTAGCAATTGCCCCTGTCTGATGACGGAATGATTGTTTTGAAAGGTAGTGAGTCCCTGTCACCACAGGTATGCAAGCAGGGATGTTTAGAAAGTCATCACCTATTGCCAGATAAAATCCAGACTGCTCCATTAAATCTAAATTTCCAATAAAGCCACAAATACTTTTTTAGTAATAGTCTGTCCCAAATATTACATAGGACATACTTATACTAGAAAAGTATCTGAAATTCAAATTTACCTATAGGCGTCCCCTATTTTATTTGCTAACTCTGGCCATGGTAAGCATTGGTGGAACAATCTGGGCTATGATTGTACCACTCTTTTTAAGATTATAGGAAGGTATGCTGAGACAGACTATTGTTGGTCTAAATGAAAAACATAATTTTCCTAAAGAAAAACTGTCCTCCTGAGTCTCTTAGAGTTAATACAAACTACCCAGCTGTTCCAGCCGGGCTGTCATTACAGAGCTCAATAAAATGGATCCTCTTCAGCTCTGGGGGATTGAGAGTTGCAGGGCCTCCTCACTCAACAATGAGAACTTGTCGGTTTTGTTTAGTAAACATAATGTTTGACACCAGGCCCTGCCCTCTGCTTGTTTATATCTGGCTGCACTGCCAGCTAGGGGCAAGGCCTGTGGCTCTCTGGTCAGGGATCTTGTCAGAAAGAAAGCAAAGACCATAGGTGTTCCCGGGAGAAAAGACTTAAGAGCCAATCAGAAAAGAATTCATGCAAAACCTCATTGCTTCCACCCAAGACCCACATCCCTGCCCCTGCCACCGCGTGGGAAAGAGGCTTCAGCATCTGGGGTCTCCCCCAGCCTCCACCCTGAGCACTGTGACCTCAACTCAAAAAACAAGCTTATTTCTTGGCCTGGCAGCCCTCTGTCAGCTGGCCTTGAAGAACCCTAAACTGAAGCACAAAGGATCGGGACGTGATTCTGAATTTCCTGCCTTGCATCAGTTTAAGCCAGATGCTGGCCCCCTTCACCAGCTCAGCTCACCAAGGAAGGCTGACCACTTCACTCAGCCAAATCGTTAATGCTGTCAAAGCTTCCAAAGGCACATGGTCTTAAAAAGGGGAAACAGAAAATGAAGCAAGCCTTCAAATGCCTAGCCCATCGTCCGTGGCTCTCCCCACACCGAGAGCCCTTTATACAACGGGTCCGCTGCACCTGCGCATTGTTCCTCAGAGGACCCATGAGAGGAGGGGGCGTGGCATCTGGTGCTGGGAGGAGCCGACACCACCCAGCTCCTGACTGTGTGTTGGTCCAGCTTTGTACTGCTCCATGATGTCCTCATGAACAGAGAGAGCCGCAGAGGAGGAGGAGCCCATCCTGGGGAGAGGGCTCAAGAGATGGGGAAGAGAGAGGGGACCCAGTTCAAACTGCAAACAGCCAGGTCCATTCATTAACCGGCAGAGCGGGAAGCAGGCGAGGGTGGCTTGTTCTAGACTTGTATCCAGAACCCCCATCACCTGCTCCAAAGCAGGTTGATGCTGAGAAGCCAGAGTTTAAACCCAGCGACCTCATGGCTCAGACCAAGTTGAAGAGCAGAGCTGAAAATAGACCACGTTTATCTTTCTATTCAAGCAGCTCCTTGATGGCTCGGCTCTCAGCTGGAAGACCCAAAGGCTGGGGGCTGGAATCATCTGGAGCCTCCTTCATTCACATCCCTGGCAGCTGATGGTGGCCGAAGCTGAGATCGTAGCAGGGTGTTGTCGGCCTCAACACCTATTTGTAGCCTCTCCACGTGGTCTGGGTTTCCACGTGGCGGCTACACTCGCAGGGTGACCATCCCCTGACAGAAAGCCAATCAGAAGCCATATCACCTTATGACCTAGCTCAGAAGTCACACAGCCCCTCTTTGGCCAGTAACGGGGGCCCACCCCACTGCAAAAGTGGGTGATGATTCCCAAATCTATATCTCTGGCCCATTCCTCTCTCCTAGATTCTGGACCTGATCACCCAACTACTTATTAAATATGTCCCCCTGGTTGGTTATCAGACTTCATCCTGGCAATGCAGGCTCGACACATCCCACACTGAACTCAGTGTCTCTGCCCTGCTTCTCCTCCTGAGAGAAAGTGGTTCTTCCAAGTCCCAGAGCTGGTTGGTTCTACTTTTTCTGGACATGCATCTGTCTCTTTTTCTCCCCCAAAATACATGCTTTCCCAAATATTTCATGTAGACTGTTCATTTCTTATGTCCATATTACATACAGAAAAATTAATTTTATCAGATAAGGATAGTGATCATATTCCAAAATATTAAGGATGTTTTTGCAAGGAAAAAAATTGTATTTACATAATTCTAAAAGCCTGAGGATACACCATAGGAGACTTGATGAGGTAGAAAAATGATGCTATGGAAAGGTGGAGTCAAAAAAGTCACAGGAGAGAAGATAAGGAATAAGAGGAGGAGGACCAGGGGTTGTGGGGAGGAAGAGAATAATTATCAAAGTCTCTCCATATCCTCGCTCTCACAAGGAGGACCAGCCACGCCTGTAAAATAACATCTCACTTCTAGCCTCGCACATTTTTCTCAGTCACTCTTTCATGAATGCTACTGATGGCTCTCTTCTTGAGGGGTGGTATCTATCTCCAATCACCCATCCCCAGAATCCTTGCTGGTGAAGTGTTTAACTTAGACACCCAGGCCATCAAGCAGGCATCAGCAAACCACAATCCAGGCCAGATCCAACCCACTACCTGTTTTAGTACGGCACCCAAGCTAAGGATGGTTTTTACATTTTTTAATGGTTGGAAAGTGATCAAGAATAATATCTCATGATACATGAAAAGTATATGAAATTGAAATTTTCATGTCCATAAAGTTTTGTTGGAACACCCTGATGCCGGTTCATTTACATATGGTCTATGGCTGCTTTCACGCGGCAATGGCAGAGTTGAGTATTACAACAGAAACCACATCGTCCATAAATCCTAAAATATTTACTATCCAGACCTTGACTGAAAAAGTGTGCTGACTTCTGACTTGAATCCACCCAAGTTATATCTCTTCCCTCCCCCAGCTTCCTTGGAAGGAACCATGTGGATTCCTACACTGTCTACTAGGCTCTTTTCCTATCTAGCCCCAGAATCTTTAGCTGAAGTATGAGTTATGTCCAGACAATTTAAATTTACAGCTCCTCTCCCCTTTGTCCACAAAGCCCTTTGCCACTCTTCCTGTCTACACTGAACTTTTCCTATCTCTGAATCCACCTGTGGTACTACTAGCTAGTGTGACAATTTACTATGTTACAGTCTTTATGTTTTGTTGTGTTACTGCTATAAATTCCTTGAAGTAGTTTCTATGTGTTACTCAAAATAATACACCTCGTTTGAGCTCTTAGTATGTGCAAGGCACTGTAGAGAATTTGAAGAAGCATAAGACACAATCTCTGCTCTTGTGGATTTATCATCGGGGCAGGGAATAAATTGAATTTTATGATGCACACACACACGAAATATATATATATATATATACACACACACACACACACACATAGGATGTGAGAGTTCAAAAGAGAGGAAAATATCGTCCAATTGGGGCACAGAGAGTGGGAGGCAAACCAAGAACCAGCATGAGCCTTCAGGGGCCAACAGAAGGCAGTAAAGTCAATAGGAATGGTGAACCCCAAGGAGACAAAAATTACCCCTGGGTTAGCTATCTCTCCCCACCTAGTGAGTTGCCCTCTTTTCAGTAGGAGAGATGTTTCCTTGCCTTGCCATATGTATTGAACAAGACCAAGGACTAGAGCCAGGGCCAGTGACTGGCAGGTCCAAGGAGTGGGACCATGGCTGCAATATGAAGAAAAGCTAATATTCAGAATCATTCAAAGATGGAACAGACGGCCTTAAGAGAATATGAGTACCTCCTACTAAGAAGGTTTAAACATACACTAGATGCTCATCATAAGAGAATGCAGGCGACGGTTGGACTAGACCCTGTACTCAAAAGGATGATTCATGGACCAGAAGCATCTACACGGCTTGGGGGTTAGATGCTATGCAGATTCTCAGCTCTAATCCAGAATTACTTGATTAGAATCTCCCAGACCCTAGTTATTAGAATTAACTAGTCCTCTAGGTGATTTGTAGACACATTAAACTTTGAGAAGTGTGAACTAGACAATCTTCAAATTTCCTCCCAACCCTGAGAGTCTTGCCTTCAAAATTAGGAGTGGGGACTCCTTAAGAGACTAGATATTAATAATGTTATTCTGGATAACATCTTTGCTGCTTCTTTTAAAGAGATTCCTAAAAATCACCCACGAGCTTTCAGATATTCAGTATCATTAGGCCTATACTGCTGTCAGGGGCATCAAGTTTAAGGGTCAAGGAGATTATACCACAGATAAGAGCTTCTAAATGACGTACCGTTATAGACATTTGAATTCTCATACGTGCTCAATTCCAACACACCATCAAGGTTAACAACACCAACCAGTGCTTTCTTGGTTCACATCAGATTCATATCACAGTCTCAGTCACAGCCAAGAGGGGCCCGTGGCCTATTTTGATCCAACTGCAGGAGAAAGACGACTTCCTGGGAGCCTCTGCAACCCTAACAATTGACATTGTGAGGCCCATTGCATGTCAAATACTTTCCGAGTGTAGTTCCCCACTCTCATCACCAAAAGGAAAACGGAGGTCAAAGGACTTATGCAATCCCTTCCCAGTGTCCCCACCCCCGCCCATATTGTATTCTGCACGCATGCTGAAACATTAGCATCGGCTGATTTGGAAGGAATATTGGAAATGAAGTGATAGCCGAGTAAATGTCAATGCATTCAGTGTGACACCGTGAGCACCAGATCTTAAACAGCTTCATCATTGTGGCATTTACTGTATCCTGAAATAATATTAATCCCACTGTTGTCCTTCTTGATGGAATCATCCGTGAATATGGTTTATGGGCCTGGCCAAAGTGATAATAGGTTAAAAGAACAGCCCATCCAGTGTTCCACTAAATTAAGGTCGCTTCATGGAATTTAATGAAACAAGTGCTGCATGGGGTTTTCAAAGGACGTTCTTGTAATTCATGTCTATTTAGGGCTCCTGATAACCAGAAACCTAATTTCTTAGAGTAAAATAGCTTTTTGTAAAGCCTGGTCATAGAGAAAAAGAAAAAACCTTAAAGAGCAATAATCAACTGTAATATTTTGTTGTTTCAAATCCAAAGTTTAAGCAAAAGAAAGTTGGGAGGGAAGCAATGAGGCCTTTTGAATAAAACAAAATATGAAAATTCATCAGATTCATATGTCATTTTGCAGTTGAGGGCTGAAATAAGGATCTTGTCCTACCTGCTCCCATTAGCCACATACCCAGAGAAATAAAAAGATCTTGGGCTAGAGAAGGCCATGGCATGCTAGAAATGATGAGAATTGAAAGAACTGTTCAGACATTGAGAATGGTAGAGGGAAAACAATAACAAATGTCCCTGCATGTCTATTTCCATTTCACCGGCCAAGGCCAAACAGGGCTCAAGGGTTTAAACCTTCTCTAAGAAAGCCATAACCCCAGATTCATGCCCTTGGAAGTATAGGAATATTCCATTCCCCCTGTCAAAGACTGAGCCAAAAGTATCAGACAATCACAAATATTTATTTTGCAGCCAATATGGATAGTAGGACATTCCATCTATGTTTTAGTGTAGAGGTAAGTACCAATGGGATGCTTCAAGTTCTTTCTGGACTGTGCCTTTTTCTTATTCCCTATTACAAATGACTTCATATACATTTTGTTGGGGGGAGGTCACAAACTCAAATAGCAACAGAGGTCAGACAGGTAATTTACATAGGTGAAGTGGGCTAGGTGAAATAGACAATAGAGCCTGGTTGGTACTGTGTTCAACAGGGAAATGTGTGTCCCTTTGATATGGAAAAGCCGACATTTGAGCTCCTGATAATTGTTTCCATGCCAGAACCCTACACTTAGTGTTGCTAGAGTTTCTGACTTTTCAAAACATTCCAGAAACTTCATCTTTATAGTCTAGCTATAGAAATATTCTAGCTTTAAAGGGGCACCATTTACAATTTTGTTTTTAAATGTTACAGGACATCATGTATATGGGCTGTGGCTCTAACTCAGCTTATAAACTGAGAATCTGACTGTGTGTCAGTGCTACAGCTAAGAAATATCATTTAGGATTTGAAGTACTAGATTGGAAAAGAGAATGTAGTATTAAAAATAAACCCAGAAAGTATATATAATAATCATGCAAAAAACAATCGTTTGATTTTTATCACATTAAATAAAAAGAAGCCACTTCTTTTCTATCTCACCCATTTTCTCTCTGCACTGGGCCAATTCAGTCAATTTTCAGTTAAATTTGCATTTTAGGCAAATCTTTGCAAGGCTCCTGAGGTCAAGGTTATTTTCTCTGACTTCAGGCAGGTGGGAGGGGACTATAGCCACCCACCACCTTCTGAGGGACTCTTGCCATGAGTTTCCATGAATAAGTCCTCCTTCCCATCTCTATATGGTGAATCACCAAAGTCTATTCTGAACTGCCCCTTTCACTAAAAATGTGTGAGGATGTCTCTCTCAGTAAATTTCAGTTATACCTCTCAAGACAAAACTGGGTTAATCACTCAGAAAGTTGACTGTCTTTTAAGAGCCCAATTTACTCTGACCCAGAAGATACATATGTAATATATTCAGCACAAGCTGCCACGGCAGCCTCCCCAATCCCCAGCTCAGGCATGGCAGGACAGCCCAGTTTTTCAGCTTCTAAAAATGCTGAAGATGTAATCTGCCCGCAGACAAGTGCCCAGGTGCCCCCTTGGAAGGTGTCCCCTAGCTGGAAACCAAGTAGAGGGCTGTACCAAGGGCACGCACTAACCCTTGCAGTGGGCAGGACAGAAGAAAATGGCAGAAATTGCAGCAACCATGCAAACCCTCTGGGTTGGAGCAGAGTGATAGCGCCAGCTGTCTGGATTTTCCAGGAGACAGCACAGAGTGAAAGTGCAAACGAAGAGCCACCCTCACCGCACAAGGCCAGCCTCAAGTATGTCTTTACCCTGACACATCGTTTCTCTCCAGCATCCCTCCATCTCCTCCTATGAGCTCATAGCAAGTTCAGTCTGTGCTCAGTGACACCTTGTCTTGCTTTACTATTTAACTCTTTCTGTGTCTATGCCTGAGCTGAATTATGAGCTTTTAAAAATTAGGGTATATTTGTGATATCTCTTTATATTCGACACAGAGCTAACACTGAGCCTTAAGTGTTGTTGGGGCTCAATTAATATTTATGGAAGGGAGATGGAGTGGGAGGTAGGGGTTAGCAGGTGTAGACTATTATATATAGAATGGATAAACAACAGGTCCTACTGTATAGCAAAGGGAACTATATACAATACCCTGTGATAAACCATATTGGAAAATAATATAAAAAAAGAATGTATATATATGTATCAATGAATCACTTTGCTATACAGCAGAAATTAACACAACATTGTAAATCAGCTATACTTCAATTAAGAAATAAAGAACGTCAGCAAGAAAAATAAATTATAGAAGGGAAGAGAGGAGTTGTCCACCAACAAATAAAAGTCAAACTCAACCACTGAGAAGAATTCCACTGAATAAAGGACATAGTCAGAAGCAGGAAAATCAGCCCACCACCCATCAATTAACAAAGAATTTATAAAATGTGATTTTCAGGCTGACATCTCAAGCTCCTGGTCACAAGATTCTGGAGGGAAATGGTGATGTGATTTCTACTCAATCTTATGTTACCATCTTAGTCAATTCTTAGAATATTTATTGGGTCCAAGCATGCCAGCAACAAAAACCTATAGGAATATATCCCCTGAGATATGCACAAATGACTGCCACTTGATAAAAATATATTTATTATTTTATCCAATGGTTATCCATTTGTTTCTAGTGAATCTAGAAGGAATTCATTAATGATGTGACTTTTTTGACTTCCCAAAATCAAAAAAAATGGAATCTGATTTGGCAAATATGAGAATATGTTTTCAGTGCAATCCAGGTCAATAGGAATCAGCATGATCTCCAAAGATCAGTGCTGGTCAGCTCAGGTCCACCCTCCCCTATGCTGGCTCAGACTCCCTGCCCCTTGCTCCAGGTCACTGTATTAACCTTCCCACGGGGCTCTCTCCACATATAATTGAGGTTAATATACCATCTGAACTAAGAAGAAGTGGGTAAGGTCTGGGGCTTCAAACTAGAGAAAGACAATTCATAGGAAGATGAGAAAAGCAAATATTTGGTAAACAAATGTTTGCCATGCAGATAAATCTTTCTGATATAAAAACTTATCTCTGACAATAGTTCTCTTCCTGGTACAGGTCCATATCTAAATTCTTTTAGGCAGTTAAGGTGTTACCAGACCAAACATGGGTCTGCTGGCCCACTGCATAGCAAAGCCAATTTATGTTGTGGTAAAGAAAAGTACAGTGTTTGTTTATTGCAGGGCCCAGCAAGGAGTATGGATGGCTTGTGCTCAAAAGACCCAAACTCCCAACTGGCTTTCAGAAAAGGGCTTAATTTGAAAGGCAACATTTGGAGTGAGAGTTGCAGGGGGAATGACTTTCTTCTGATTGGTTGGTGGTGAGGTAACAGGGTGATATTTGTGGAATCTTATTCATCAACCTTCTGGTTTCAGCCAGTCTGGGGTCTATGTGCTTGTGCTCAGCATGAGGTCACCATCCTCCACCTGGGTGGGGTATCTTAGTTCCTGCAGAACAACTCAAAGATATGTGTCAGACTGTTATGTATTCAATATATTCCTTGAGGAGGAACTCTGTTTTATTGCTGAACTATTGTTTCTTGACTGCTTTTCCTTCATTTCTGCATTCCCTCACTTCTCTAATTAATAACTGCTTAAATCTCTCTTTGGAATTCAGGGAAGGCCTAGGAGACTAAAGGCTTTTTCTACAGACAAGAAACAGGGGGTTTTTGTAGTCAGTAGACCCTGCAGGATCCTGCTCGGTTTCGAAGGGGGAGGTAAGATGCTCTTCCTGAATCTGCTGGCCCCTGCCTTTAAGTTCAAAATAATCCACATGTCAAAGTGGCACATTCTGGGGTGCTGTATTCTGCTCCACCCCCATGACCTATGTAAGCAAACCAAAACCTAAGCCTGCAAATGTCTCAAGGTAATGAAATCAAAACCTAAGGACAACCAATCACAAACAGCCAACTAAACTTTAAGCTATAGCCAATCAAAAGTTTCCTTTCTTTGTTTCTGTACCTTCTCTATATAAGGCTTTCCCCGGCTCCTGATGGTGGAGCACTTCTACCCATTTCCAATTTGATGCTGCCCAACCCAAATTGATTTTTGCTCAAATAAACTAAAAGTTTTAATATGCCTCAGTTTACGTTTTAACTGCAGAAACCTGACTGTGCTACATAGGCAAAGTTCATGATCAACCAAAAGCAAGTCACTTGGTGCTTCATCTACACCAGGCGTTGTTATCTACTTCTTGGGGAAAACAAAGGTGAAGAGGGTTCTTGTCCTTTTATCACTTACAGTGACCTGGGAAGATAAGAGCCACACAACAGAGGACAATGCCAGGTGTGGTCAGTGTAAGGAGCAGCTGCCAGTGCACAGACACCCTCTTCCCTCCTTCTGAATTTGGGAACAAGGTGGAGGGTGATCCTCTATGGAATTGAAACCATTAGGGACAGGGTCTGCCATCTGCAGAAGTAATCCACTTGGCTCTGTTTCATTTGGCTGTTATGTTTGCCTTTGAGCCATAACCCCTTCCAGCTACTCCTCACCACACACACACACACATAAACACACACATCCTTTTTTCTGCCTCCTTCCACTTCTTTCCACTTGTTTTACCATTTCTTCTCCTTTCTGAGCCTCTCTCCACACTTTCCTTTCCACTGTGCTTTTCTATAGAAACAGGCCTCTAATGCGACACCCTGGGGTCCTGCAGAAAGTGTGCACTGAGAGGTGGGCAGAGGGTGGAAGGCATCAAGACTGAGTTCTTTAAATAACACTTAATGAACAATAAACACAATCCAGCCCAGCCAAACTGGTACTTAGCTCCTAAGTACCCAGTCAATGGCCCATCTGTCATATTGTTAAGACCTTTAGAAGCTGTTTAACAAAATGTTAAATGAGATGACATTCAGCAGGCAGCAAAATGCTTGACTGCCTAATGCAACCCCAAAGGGCCGGCCTGGTGGCGGTGTCTGATATAATGCTTTGTATTCCCCTCCCAAGAACCCAAGAGCAGGAGGTCTCCCTGCCTGTCACTTCCTATCTCGCTAAAGTGAGCCTGGGGTGGGAAGGACACGATTACCATTGCCAAGGAGGCCCCAGCCAGCTGATGAGATGCTTTTCTGAAGAAGCACGACAGAGAGGGGGCACCTGGAAATAAAGCCAGGAGAGAGAAAAAAAACAGTAATTCATCAGCAGTTTCATTCTCTCCCCTTCCTTGTCTCCAGTGGACCCTACCTCTCTCTCTGTTGGCCTTGCGGGGAGAAGGCAGGGGTGGTAATGACAGCTGACTTTTTCTAAGAGCTGAAATATGAAGCCAATTACTAAGGGGAAGATTTCCAGCAAATTGGCTCCTGATAGCTCACATTTATCTGCTTTAGATTTGCATAGTCGGGAGGAGAGGCTCGGCTTTGGTCCAGGTAGCAAAGACAGAATCTGTTCAGCAGGAGGTGAATGACTTATTCAAGTTACCCTCAACCTTTCTATCCAGAGTTCAACCATGAAAGGCAATAATGAACAAATCACAAATCTCACAAAAAATTGTTTTAAGGGAAAAGGAGGAAAAGGTTAAAAAAAAAAAAGTCTTTTCCCCTTTGACTGATGCTGTAAGAGGCTTCTTTCTCTACAAAGAGGAGAAAGCCCCAAAACCGTTGTAATGACAAAGTTCTTCACTGGAAAGTAAGCTTCCCAAGTCTTTTCATTTCCTTCTTCCTTTTCAACTTAGAATTCCCTGGTCTTTCTACCATTTTCAAATGCTTACTTCAAGGAAAGGACTAAATATCCAGCAAATTTAATCAGCCCTCAGAACCCTACAGGAAATAGAAATTGTACCGTCACCTTGCCAGATAGAAAACTAAGATCTAGTCTTACTGAAATAAATCCCCCACCTATAAAGTCATCTTGCATAGCTCAACAATAAAAAGACAAATAACCAAATAATCCAATTCAAAATGGGCAAAAGATTTGAACAGACATTTCTCCAAAGAAGATACATAAATGGCCGATAAGCACATAAAATGATGAAATGATGCTTGACATTGTTAGCCGTTAGGGAAATGCAAATCAAAACCACAATGAAATACCCCTTCACATGCACTAGGATAGCTACAATCAAAAAGACAGATAATAACAAGTGTTGGTGCAGATGTGAAGAAATTGGAACCCTTCCATTGATTATGGGAATGTAAAATGATACAACAGCCTTGGGCTATAGTTCCTCAAAATATTAAGCGTGGAGTTACCACATGACTCAGCAATTCCACTCATAGGTATATACTCAAAAACAATGAAGACATACATGTAAATGAAGATTTGCACACTAATGTTCACGGCAGAATTATTCATAATAGCCAAAAAGTGGAAACAGCCCCAATTTCCATCAACTGATGAAAAATAAACAAAATGTGGAATAGTCATACAATGCGATATTATTCAGCCATAAAAACAAATGAAATATTGATACGTGCTACAGCATAGATGAACCTTGAAAACATTACGCTAGGTGAAAGAAGCCAGTCACAAAATACCACATACTGAATGATGCCATTTATATGAAATGTCTAGAATAGGCAAATCTATAGAGACAGAAAGTAGATTAGTGGCTGGTTAGGGCTGGAGGAGGGCTGGGGGACAGAGATGGTGGTTATGAGGAGTGACTGCTAATGGGTACAGTGTTACTTTTAGGGGTGATAACAGTGTTCGTAAAGTAATTGTACTATTGTAAATATACTAAAAATCAGTTGAGTTGTAAATTTTAAATGGGCAAATTCTATGGTATGTGAATTATATTGCAATAAAGCTGATAAAAATGAAAAAAATAATCAAAACATTTTTTAATCCCTGCATTAGTTTGCTGGGCTATCATAACAAAGTACCACAAATTGGATGACTTAAACAACAGAAATTTATTGTCTCACAATTCTGGAGACCAGAAGTTCAAGTTCAAGGTGTCAGCAATTAGGTTCCTTCCAGGGCTGTGAGGAAAAATCTGTTCCACGCTTCTCCCCTAGCTTCTGACAATTTGCTGGCAATATCTGGCAGCCCTTGACTTGTAGAAGCATGACTCCAATTTCTGCCTTATCTTCACATGCTGTTCTCCCTTTGTGATTGTCTTCAAATTTCCCCTTTTTATAAGGACATCATTCATATTGGATTAGGTTTCACCCAAATGAGCTCATTTTAACTTAATTACCTCTGTGAAGACCCTATTTCAAATAAGGTGATAATTCTGGGGTACTGGGGGCTAAGACTTCAACATATTACTTCGAGAGGGCATAATTTAACCTGTAACAATCCCATTCAAAGGATTTAAAGTTGGCTGAGACATGGTCCCTACAAGCTCACAACTGATTGGGAGATTTTAAATCTAGCACCAGACCCTAGAATTTTCTCTTCCATGTCTCTTGTTAGCCGTTAGGCCTGGACTCTCTTAGGGGATTATCTATGAGACAGTGTATCAATCAGGATAACCTAAGTTACTATACAGTAACGAAACTTCAAAATCTCAGTAGCTTATGACAATGAAGACCATGTGGATCAGTAGAGACTCTTCATAGTCTTTCAGTGACTCAGGATGATAAAACTTCTACCATTTGCCACAAACTCATAACATGTCTCATGATCTCTAAGCAAAGAAGGAAAGAGCATGAAGACTCACACAGTGTCTTAAATGCTTCACCATCTCACAGTTACCGAACCAAACTTGGGTTTGTTCATTCACCACACAACAAAGAGAATTTACTGCCATCGGGTTGTGGTGAAGGAAAGTGCAGAGTTTATTGTAGGGACCAAGCAAAGAGAATGGGCAGCTCATGCTCAAAAGACCTGAACTTCCTGATGGCTTTCAGAGAAGGGTTTTTAAAGGCAAGGTGGGGGAGAGAGTCTCCGGGCACGTGATCAGCTCATGCACCATTCTCTGATTTGTTGATGGTGAGGTAACAGGATGGTGTCACAGGGGTTGACATCATCAATCCCCAGGCTCCAGCCAGTCTGGGGGCTACACGTTCATGGTCATCTTGCAGTTAACTTCTTCCATCTGGTGGGGGGTTTAGCATCTGCAAAACAACTCAGCAATGTGCATCAGACACTTTTATCTATGTCCCTCAGGGAGGAATTAAAGATTCTGTGGCTCTACTTAACGATTATGGCTGATCTATTTAAATTGTCACCAGTTTTCCTGGCCCAACTGCTATTTTTTGTTACTATGTGTTCACATTCTTCCAATCATTAATTCTTGAGCCAGCTTCTTGTGGCTCAGGGGAGCCCTGATAGACTACAGTTTTCTACAAACAAGAAGCAGGCAGAGGATATGGGGGGGAGGGCAGGGGGGTCTGTCCCAGGAAGACCCCATAGGACCCTGCTCAGTTACATCACTTCCACTCAATGACCAAAGTGAGTCACATGGCCATGCCTAACCTCAAGGTTCTGGGAAAGTGCCATCCTCCAGTGGGCCTGGATGGAAAGAGCCAGAAGTGCTGAGGAACAGCCCTGATTGATCTCTACCGCAGACAGAATCTGAGGGCTTAGGATGGCTCTTTCTGCCAAAAAAGTGGCTTTATCCTGAACCAGTGTAAATCCCAGCTCAGACACACACTTATTTTTTTAATCGTGATTTTCTGGCATTATTTAGAGGAAAAGGGATTGAACAAGACAAGCAACTCATCTCCCAGCTCTGCTAATTACCAGAAAGTCACTTCTCATGTATTCTCTCAGAAAACACTTATAAAGGGTCTTTAAAGGCCAGGCATCATGATGTTACCTTGGGGATAAAAGGCTGAACAAACCATCTCAGTTTCCTTATCTGAAACAAATAGGGTATGAGTAGCCCAATGAATACGCAAAGGTAAAAGTTTATATACCAACTTAACAAAAAAGTGGGGGAAGGGTCAGGGCTTCAATGCCAGAGTATGCAAGGTTAAAGTCACCTCCAGCTTTCTAACTCTGAGATTCTACATTGCTCTGAGGGAAGAAAATATATACTATCAAATATCCGGGACAGGCTATTCTTTATAAGAAATAACATATCAGGATAAAGGCAGTCAGAGAGAACGTAGTTCTATCATCCCAGTTACTCAACATCCAAAGACTCTGAGCTGCCTACACCCAGCAGGCAAGCCCTAATTGCCATAGGAACAGAGGACAGTCCAGCTCACCAGGCCACATCCTGCTGGGGAGACTATTACATCCCTGAAGTCAGGACTCCTTCAACCTGTGATATACACCAAATCCCACCCCTACCCCAGCCCCACCCCATGCCGAGCTGAGTTCCACAGCCTGGGCTAGTCCTATCCCACTGCTGCCGAGAGCAGAATATCCTGTTGTTGATCTCAATGAGAAAAATCCATTTGAAATGGGATCCCTGGGTATAGGTACCAAACGGACTCTTTATTAAGTACTTTCTGATACCTGAATTTCTGCCCCTATACCTACCACTCTCCTTGCCAGTCAGACAGTTGCCTGAAACACAGCCAGATGGGAGACATTCAATAAACTGACTAGCTCTTCCCCCATAATACTGAGATTTACGGTGTTAATTTAAAGCCCTCAGACATCTGTGACACCACACCACCTTGGCCAATTTTTTCTCAAGGAGCTGTATGGGTTTTTCTAAAGAATTCACTGTTAGATCAATATTAGCTTTAAAGGAAAAGTTGCATCCTGAAGTCAAAGCAACCATATTGCTGAACTACACTCTAATAATTCTGTGTGATGGGAAAAATGCTTACAGGTAAGTGCCAGTCCTAGAACAGTTAGGAAAATCACTCAAGGTGCTCCTACTTTCAATTGGGAGGCTGGCATTGACATATACACACTACTATATATAAAATAGATAACCAATAAGGACCTACTGTATAGCACAGGGAACTCTACTCAATACTCTGTAATGGCCTATATGGGAAAAGAATCTAAAAAAGAGTGGATATATGTATAACTGATTCACTTTGCTGTACACCTGAAACTAACACAACATTGTAAATCAACTATACTCCAATATAAATTTTTTTTAAAAAAGTTGCTCCTACTTTTAAAGGTGAGCAAGAATAGGAGACTTTGACTTTATTCCTAAATTAATATCAAGATATGCCTTTCCCACTATATACAAGAATTATAAATACAAATGTGTGCATAGGGAGGGAGGGGAATCTTAACTGTAATAATGGAAAGAACTTGGACCAAGTGTCTCTAGAATAGTTCTGTCTAATAGAACTTTCTGCAGCAATGGAACTGTTCTATTTATATTGTCCAATATGGTGGCCATTGAGCATTTGAAGTGTGGCTAGTGAACTGAAATGTTCATGTTATTTTTTTTTTTTTTTTTTAATTTTATAGCTACTTTATTTATTTATTTATTTATTTTTGGCTGTGTTGGGTCTTCAGTTCGTGCGAGGGCTTTCTCTGGTTACGGCAAGTGGGGGCCACTCTTCATCGCGGTGCGGGGACCGCTCTTCATCGCGGTGCGCGGGCCTTTCACTATCGCGGCCCCTCCCGTTGCGGGGCACAGGCTCCAGACGCGCAGGCTCAGTAGCTGTGGCTCACGGGCCCAGCTGCTCCGTGGTATGTGGGATCTTCCCAGACCAGGGCTCGAACCCGTGTCCCCTGCATTAGCAGGCAGATTCTCAACCACTGCGCCACCAGGGAAGCCCTTCATGTTATTTTAAACAGTTTCAATTTAAATGGCCATGCGTGGCTAGTGGCTACCATACTGGGCAGTGCAACTCCATACGCTGTTCTAAGGGTGTGACCTTGGGCAAGTCATTAAACCTCCATGAATTCCACTTTGGAGAAGTTGAGAGTAAGAATAAGAAATGGGTGTGGTTCCTTGGAGTTGTTTCACTCTATAATCCATGTATAAATACAACAGTTGCTCTTGTAGTTGGGGATGTATTCAGATCTTTGGTTAAACTTAGGAACATTCTCTCTCTCTCTCTCTCAATCTCTCTCACAACACGTTAGTGACCCAGCATGGACAGAAGCCTTTTGTGGCATATAATCTAAGTACATAACCCAACACCAGCTGCCTGGCCACCAGCGTCCCTCCTACTTTTCCTCCTAACACAAGACGAAATTAAACTTCTCTTGTTCCATTTTGGCAACAATAAACCCTGGCTGACCTGCACCATGAACTCTGTGTTACAATCAAGGCTATTTTACCTGCACACTGACCAGAATCCTCCAGTGTGGGGTCACAGGGCAGAGTACGGTGGAGAGTCTGACAGCGTCACAATGCCCACGTGACCCGGCCCGCAACTGGCATGGCCCCACTCTGCGAACCTTAGTTAATTTCAGGGCTACCTCCTACCGGGTTTGAAGGGAGCTGGGAAGATCAATTACAGAAATGATTAGCATGCAAATGGCAGCAGCAGGCTACGGGCAAGAACTCTCTCTATAGGGACTGCAGAGGCCAACTGCGTTAGGAGCAAATCATCCTACTGTAAACTGAAGAAAAGTCACTAGCCTTTTTATCAGTGGAAAAGGAATTGCTCTCACTATTTTAAGTGTGTTATTCTGAAACATTTTAATCAAGCGATACAAACTGGAGACTCGATATATAACAATCAAGATGAAAGATAGAATACCACTTTGTCCAAAAGACATAGTGGAACTTCTATGTTTTATTTATTCATTTCATCTCTCACTCATTTTCTTTCCTGCACTTATTGGCGTCCTTGTATGACTCAGACATGAGGCCATGGACAGGTGCTAGCTTACACCAACATTTTTCCCAGTCCAAGGCACATTTTAAAAAATAAGGACATTGTAATCAATTCTTTATAAGGCTAAATTTATTCAAGTTAAAGGAGTTTCCGATTATGTTTGTCCTACTTTTGATATTAAGAAGTTCTTTCTTTTATGAAATGATTGTGATTCTAAACAGGAGTTTGTTTTTTCAGTTTGTTTTTGCTTTTTGTAAATATCCTTACTGGCAAAATTAACAATTAACTATTGCCAGATTTGTGTTATGTCTGTTTTGCTGGGTGAGTAAATCCCAATGTCTGGAACCCTCTGGCTTAGATATCAAGGGAGACATTCCAGATCTTGCCAGGGCCGGGTAGGCCATGGTCCATATAAGAGGACCCAGCATGGAGGTGCTTTGATCCTCTACTTCTCTGTGCTCCATTAGTAGAAAAAAATGGCTCTCCTAATCCCAGGTATGGAAGAAAAAGACTTTTCTGATAGCATCACCACCCCAGTGATATCTGCTTGGCACTGACCAGCTTCAAATTAAAAAAAAATTTTTAAGTCTCTTGACAAAACACTGAGTTAGGAAAAAAAAAAAAAAGTTATGAGTTATGCTGACTGTAGACATTATAATGAACATTCTATTCACCCATCCATTCTTGACATAGGTCATGCCCCTCTGGACCAGAGTGTTTACAAATGAGAGTTTCCTTCACATCACCTCCATGCTTTCTAAAAGGAGTAAAGCAAAGCCCACCCCAACTGTGCAAACTTCAAGTGTTGGGAAGAGCACAGTATCATCAGGGAGAAGGACCGGTAACCAGTCCTTGGGAGAAAAATGCTTACAGGATAATCGGGATAATTTTTCTACCTTCAAGAAGCAATAAGAGGGTTTGTGTGTAGCAAGAGAAAGATGTGAATATGTGCAAGTGTGTAGAGGGTGGGTAGTGTAAGAAGCAGTAGCAAAGAAGCTGAACCCAAGAGAGCTCTTTTGACAATGACAAGGATGGGGGCTAACGGCTCCAGATAGGAGCCAATCCAGAGCAGCTGCCTAAGCAAGATGCAAACTAAGGTCTGCAAAAAGGACACACGACAGAGGGTGAAGACTGAGGCTTTGTACTCCCCAAACCAGGAATTAGAGGATCCCTGTGCCAAGCACTCTGCTGCACCCTTTGCATAGATTAATTTATTTAATCCTCACAGCAACCCTGTGAGGCAAGTGCCAGAGGCTGTCCACTTCCTCCTACAAAGGAGGAAACTGAGGCTTGGATAGGTTATGTAACCAGCCTTACGTCACAAAACCCGTAAGTTGGAATTTGAACCCATGGTAGCATGATACCAGGGCCCTTGGTAACAGGGAAAACTTTGCTACAAGAAATACCAGGGCAAGACCTTTTCGAATGGATGCTTGAGATAGAGCAATTAGACAAGAGGACTTTGAAAGTGCTATTTGCAAGGGAAGTTTTAATCATTTATGTTGCCACATTAAGGCCAGTTTCCTACCTGCTCCCTGGAGATGAAAGTAAAGTAGTTTTTGGTATTTCCTTTTCTCAGAGTCACAGCATGGTAGAGCTACAAGGAAACTCGGGAAACATCTGGCCCAACTCCTTTATCTGACACTCCAATAGGTCTCAGGAAGATGAAATAACTATGGCGAGGGTCCATACTGACAAGTCAGTGATCTGTGCACAGCTTAAGCTGACAGTCCAGGTGAAATGAGCTGATGTGTCGTTTGGCATTTAACAGGATTTTGACGGAGTTTGGAACATGCCACCCCAAAATAACATCTCCCATGAGAAAGGTACCCCCTGAACCCAGAAGAGAACATTCTTATCACCAGAGACTGGGAGTCCATACCAAAATGGATCTACCAAAAAACCTACTAAAACAACCCATATCTTCCGTTAGTTTCCCCCCATATATTTCATAGTCACTGCCCCAAAATTACTGCCACTAGTCCAAAACCCTTTGTCTTGTCACATCCCTATAATTTATCCCTCACTAGTAAGCTCTGGGGTCTGACAGCTTCTTCGGGTCTTCATTTTCCTTCTGAAGAACCCCACGTACATGTGAAAACATTCAATAAATTGGCATACTTTGTTTTGCTGTTTCTCTCTCTTATGTCAGTTTAATTCCTAGGCCAGCCACAGAACCTAAGAGGGTAGAAGGAAGTTTTTCTTCCCCTACAGTTCCAACAGTGTTAAAAAATATTACACTATCATTTCAGTGCCTAAAATAAACTTGGGCTCAGAAGTATGCACTCAGGCAATGGGCTCAAAGAATTCTGTTGACTCAGAAAAACAGCAAAAATAAAACCTCTCCGATCAGCACAAGAGATGTGAATACAAAGTTGTGGGGCTCTGTGTGGTTAATAAATGGCATCAGTTTTATTTCTCAGTACATATAACCAAGTCAATAATAAATTTGGTCTAAGAATATGAACCAGTCATGGTGCATGCTTAGGTAGATTTTTATGCCTATAATCAAACAGGCTTTTCTTGGTCAAAAAGGAACTGGACATTCAGCTCCACCATATTTTATTAAGACTTAAATATGACTCAGAACTGGCTTGAAGCAAAATTAGTAACCAGATATTGTTACCTAAAGCTTGGATAATCCCTTAATCTTCTCCACTTCCTTGAGAATTCTTGTCCTAAAATTCATCATGAAAGGGAGCAAAAAAGATGAGCCACTGGATACTTCTGCAAATAAATAACAAGTCTTTGACTTCACACGGATCTCTATAGTTTTAGCTAATTTCTCACAAAAGCAGTGGTCTTTAACATGACTAATAGGACTTAACAGTTACATAGATTGCTGCCTCATTCTGGCAATTTACGTGCAGTCTCCAAAAAGGCATATTCCAGCCGTAAACCTACAGTGTTGATTTAGATTGAAATGATAAATTCCAAGATGACAAGTAGTATCTAAAAGAAAAGAGTAAGACCCCCTAAAGTCTAATATTGTGCTAACTCCCTGAAATAAATAGGTTCTCTTTGTAGAATGGTAGAGTTAGGGCAGTAGATGTATCTTGAATTAAACAATGAATTCACAAGATGAGGTTGTCATTTAAAAATTAGAATTTGGGGCTTCCCTGGTGGCGCAGTGGTTGGGAATCCACCTGCCAAGGCAGGGGTCACGGGTTCGAGCCCTGGTCTGGGAAGATCCCACATGCCGCGGAGCAACTAAGCCCGTGCGCCAGAACTTCTGAGCCCACGTGCCACAACTACTGAAGCCCATACACTGCAAAGAAGAGTGGCCCCCACTCGCGCACAGCAATGAAGACCCAAAGCAGCCAAAAATAAATAAATTTATATTTTAAAAGTAAATAAATAAAAAATAATAAAAATCAGAATTTGATCCTCAAAAGTCATGTGGCTAACTTTTCAAATGATCTTCATATCCAACTCTCACCAAATTACACTCTCCTTTTTATACAGTAAAAGGTAACCGTGACCAACATGGTATTCTGCTACCTCATGAAGACATGGATGGCAGGGTGAGAGTCGAGCAGACTAGAGATGTGGTCCAGAGCCTCTGTCGCAATAGATCAGCAGTCGGGTCAGGGAGAGGTTTTCAGGAACAGATGTGAGTCTTGGTTTATAATCCAGGAGACCATCTTAAGGTTGAGAGGCAAGAGAGTTGGTTATGAAATTTACTGGTAAAGAGCCCACAAGAATATTTCCTGGGAGAAAACTTAAGGCTAGTAATGAAGCTGAATCAGAAACCAGAAAAACAGATGTCAGAGTCAGGAACACTTTCTGCTAGTGTTTCTAGATGTTTAATGAACAAAGCGCTCTGTGATCAAAAGCGTTTGGGCATGCGCTGGGTCAAACATGGTTTTTTGTTTTGTTATTTGACCACAATATTTTCACTCTTTTAATTATACTGGTGTCTGGTATGAATCTCCAAGAGGCATATGTAGCATATAGAGTTTCCAAACTCATTTGACCAGGAACTCTTTGTTCACTAAAGCTTCCATTGAAAGATAAGAGCATTGAGTCCCAAGAAGTTAAGAGATCTGGCCGGCGTGGCATGGCCACCTAGATGCCATGAGCTGGGACTAGGACCGTCTGGAGTGCCCAGTTTGTGGTTCATCACAGCAAACCATGTGGTCCACCTTTTTCTCCTCTCCTTGCTGAAGGCTGCCTTCGTTAGACACCACTGAGCTCGGGAAAATAATAGCTACGCTCTCCTTCCTAACAGCAGCCAAGCCCACCCCAAGGCACTTCTGCCAAACCTTCCCAACAGGAAATCCAAGACTGTCTACCTCTGGCCCTTCCCTCCAACTGAGTTCAGGAAACAAATACAGTTTCAATTTTAACTCTTCCAGCAAAGCTACAGAGAAGCTCTTTGGTGATTAATAGCTGATTAACTTCTCTGCCAAACATCTGCGAGCTCCATTAATTAGACAAAATGCTAAATGGTAATCAGATGAGCACTGAAAACACCAAGACTGAGAGAGCGTTTTCCCTGAGTAGGACTCACTACCTGTTACACAGGGCCCCAAGCTATGAATGGGGCTCACGGAACTCTGAGTCCTGAGGTCTACATTCTAGATCCTTCTCTTCCTGGGTCCTCCAGATGTAACCAGGAAGGAATGTTTACCTGCTTCAGCACCTTAAGCACTACATTTTTAAAAAAGGAGGTGGAAGGGAAGGAATTGACCCTCTGCAATCTACATTCAAACACTCCTGGCTCAAAAGCCATCAAGGTCTCCTTAACACTCACTAAGCATGGTTCAAACTCCCTGATCTGGTATTCAGGGTCTTCTACGATCTGTCCCTACCTCTCCCTGATTCTTCTACACAGAACCCTCTTTCTTACCTACACAAGACCACTTGTTGCCCCCATCATGCCTCTTCCTCTCCTACTTTCACCTAGAATGGCTCTCCTCACCCTCTCTCCCCATCTAACTAACCCACAACTATATCTCAAGAGTCAGACTACATTCTCCATGAAACCTCACTGATCACACCTCCAGAAATTGATCTCCTCCTTCAGAAAATTTCTATACTTCTTCTTGTCTATAATTTCCATAGAATTCTTATCAGAAACCATCTTGAAATGCAATTAATTGTGCACATGTCTTATTTTCCAGACCAAATTGTAAGCTTTTAGAGACCAAGGTCACTGTCTTCAACATTTTCTACTTGACACAGTGGAGGCACTCAATGAGTGCTCAAAATCCTTTAGTTGCCCCTCTCTACCCACACTGCCCCCATAGCCTTTAGGGTAAGGTTCCAACATCTGAACTTAACATACAAACTCCTTCATAATTTTCACCTTTCCAACCTCTCCTGTCCAAGTCTACCCCTCTTGTCTAAATCCTGTCTCTAGCCATGCCAAGTTATTGAGATTTCCCAGAGGGCCATGCTTCTACCACTGTGGACATTCTCCTCTCTCCCTGGAATGCATTTCACCCATTTATCTACCTGGCAAGCTCAAGACTTGGCAATCCCACACAGGAGCTTTCATCCCTGGTCTAGGTTAGGGGCCCCTGCCTCAGTGCTCACAGAGCCCCTGTAACTTTGTCATGGTACCTGTAACACTTCCAGTTTACTTCTCTATATCCCCCACAACTTGCACTTCCTTAAGAGGTCCTTGAAGACAGGAATTGCATCTCATTTATTGTGCTATCTCCAGGAGAGCACAGTACCTGCATGTAGTAACCTGCATGTAGTAGATGTGGTCACCAGCCTCCAAGATGGCCCCCAAATGATGACGGCCTCCAGGTGTTCGTGCTCTTGTGTATTCTCTCCCACTGAGTGTGGGCTGGAATTGCTAATGCATAGAATAAGGAAAAAACAACACTGAGTGACCGAGATTAGGTCATAAAAGGCAGTATGGTAGCTCTCCCTTGTGCTCTTAAATCACTTGCTGTGAGGAAAGCTAACCCCCATGTCCTGAGCAGGACTACGCCCCATGTAGCAAGCCCCTGAAACCTCCAGCCAACAGCCACATGTGTGAGTTTGAAAGAGGATCTTCTAGCCTGGGTGAAGCCTCAGGTGATTGCAGCTCTTCTGACACCTTGATTACAGCCTTGTGAGAAACCATGAAACAGAACCACCCAGCTAAGCTGCTCCCGGATTCCTGACCCACAGGAACTACAAGATAATAAAAGTGTATTATTCTAAGCTGCTAAGTTTGAAGATTTGTTGCTCACCCTTAGATAACTAATACATATTTTGAACCTGGAAGTGGAGTTCAGCAATAACGAATATCTCACATAATGGGAGCGGCTCTGGAACCAGGTAGTGGGCAGAAGCTACAAATCTATAGGATCTGGAGTAGATTGTCAGTGAGAGCTTAAAGTGCCTTGAACACAGTGTTTGAAGATCTTTGGACCCTGAGGAGGCTACTGGGGAGGATAATGAGGAACCTCTTTTTGGAAAGTGGAGGAAAGGAAATCCTTGCTATGTAGTGGTAGAAAATTTAGCAACACTGTCATCTGCAGTAATGTGGAAAGTAGAACATGTAACTAATAGATAATCTAGCTGAGAAGATTTTCAACCAGAATGTTGAAGGGGCCACCTCGTTTCTGTTTGGTGCTTCTAGTAAAATGCAAAATAAAAGAGATAGGCTAAAAGAACTGTTAAAACAAAAGATACCAAGACTTGCTGGTTTTGAATATTCCCAACCTCTCCAGATGGCAAATGATACTAAAATTAAGAAATGGTTTCTAAGCAAAGATCAAATGAGGGCACCCAGGAAAGCATGGTCTAAAGATAAAGCCAACAGTATAGCTACAAACTCTTCTAAGATCTCAGATCCTAAACTATAAATGCTTTGTTAAGAGAACCTAAAAGATGAAGTCCTTTTGGTCTAGAGTACTGATTAGAGAATCATGCCCTGCCTTTTTCAATAACATTAACACTATAGTTGATATTGATAAAGCACTATATTTTAAATTTCCCAAATTTGACTCTCAAAACAACACTGTGAATTAGGGCAGATATGAGTAAACAATGGACCCAGAGAGATGGGCAATTTGCCCAATATCTCATAACTAAATCATAAAAGAATCAGACGCTCAGTCAAGTGTTCTTTGTCCATCATCAAGCCACTTCATTAAGTAAATAGACCCTTGAAAGTATGTCTAAAATTGTGGAGAGCAGAAAAGTTCCAAAGGCACTTGTGTACAGATACTTTAACATTTTGTTTTTAAACTACATTTTTCTCTTTAGCTGAAATCTGTAAGATTTATGTAACTTAGATCTCTCAGCTGCTTCCTCATCACCCAGGTCCTGGGTCCACATGTGCTGTGACTGTTTTCACTTTGCTTAAACCCTGATACAGAACAGCATGTCCTTGATTTCCTCAAGGATGAATCTACTCGCATAAGCATTAGTGACCAAGGCACATGCTATGGAAGACTTTTCAAGAGGCAGAACATACTACAGCAAGCCATGTCAAAGTTCCCATTAAACACTTCTTTCCAGTGAAATAATGTCATTTGCTGCAATATGGAGGGACCTAGAGATTCTCAGACTAAGTGAAGTCAGTCAGACAGAGAAAGACAAATACCACATGATATCCCTTATATGTGGAATCTAAAATATGATACCAACAAACTTATCTACGAAACAGAAACAGATGCACAGACATACTTGTCTGTGAGTTGCCATGGGGGATGGGGTGTGGGGGAGGGATGGACTGGGAGTTTGGGATTAGCAGATGCAAACTATTGTACATAAAATGGATAAACAACAAGGTCCTACTGTGTAGCACAGGGAACTATATTCAATATCCTGTGAAAAACCATAATGGAAAAGAATATGAAAAAGAATGTGTATACATGTGTGTGTGTGTATCTATACATATATATACCCATATATTATCTGAATCACTTTGCTGTACAGCAGAAATTAACACAACATTGTAAATCAACTACACTTCAATAAAATAAATTTTTAAAAGATACTTCTTTCCTTCCGAGTTCCCCTTGGATTTGCTTCAAAATAAAAAGAGAGAGGAGGAAGTACATTGAAGACACAGATGTAAAAGAAATTGGCCATGGGTACCTGGCGATTCATTATATTATTCTGTCTACTTTTGGATATGTTTCAAAATTTTGTGATAAAAAGTTAAACAAACATAGTCCCCCCCACCCACCTTAGCTATGAAGACTTTGGCATTTTTCTCTTGGGTCTCCTCTCTCTTTTTCTCATATTCTCTCCCCTCCACATCCTGCAACCTGACTTCCTCTTCTCTCAGACCTCCAGTTCTTCCCTCCTCCTCCTCCTCTTCCGCACTGGCTTACCAAACTGCTCACTGAATTCAACAAAACAAAGGACTCCCCAAGTAACAGGACCCACCCTCCTTCCAAGGCTGTTGAGTGACTGTCTTTTGTTACTTGAGCATCCTTTGGGGGCTTAATCCCCAGTCAAAGTGGTTTATCAAAGTAATTCTCCCAAACGCCTACAGTGCTTTCCTCAAGAATACTGGTGAATAAAATTTTCTCCATCTTGTTACACTTATTATTCTGAATTCCTTTGCACTTTGTTCAAAAGAAGCCAGTCATTGAAACTTGATTTTGAGAACCAAAGCTTGTATTCAACTACTTCTGAAAAGAGTAGTTAATTCTATTTGAGTTTCTCTCCATAGCCCCATTCAAAACAGGTTGTGTGTATCTAAGAATAAATGGAATCACCACACAAGAGGTTTATTATCAGGGCGAAGCTTCGGGAAGCAACTCCCACTACTTAATGCTGAAAGGAAGGGAGAAAAAGCAGAAGGAATCCAGGCTGCAATGAATGGAAGGTGGCAGTTAAAGAGGAAGGAGGGAATGGAGAAACAGGAGGAGAGGGGGACAGTGTGGGAAATATTTGAAAAACCACTGTCACTATCATCGCATACAACTCTCTGCTGCACCGGTTCAAAAGAAGAACAAAAAGTATCCATACAAACCAGAAAGTCAGCTTTGATTTTACCCCCTCCCAAAGCCTTTGCCCTTCTTTGAGTATCTTTATTTAGACCGCATTTGTCTTTCTACTAGTTTCGTGGGGTTTTGTACTATTTTCACTGCCTCTTTTGGTTAAAAAGATAAACTTAGTCCCAAGGACCCTGCAGGCCTGTACAGTGACCTATGATCCTTTATTCTGCCTGCACAGGGTAGGTGTTTGATGTTTAAATCACCCTGAGCCTATTTTTTTTGTTCTTGTTTGTTTTTGTGAAACACCCCAGTTTTCTTGCTGCTGCACCTGCCGAGCAAAAAAGGCCTGAGATACAGAGAAACTGGTCCCTCTGAAGGGGACCAAGGGCCGATTATGTCAACAATCTCCCCGCCCTGAAAGGAGCTGGCCTGACGGGTCCCGAGTTGTCAAATGACAATTGTGACTCCCTGCATTTCAAGAGTCACGAACAAATGGTTCCATCTGAAGCCCTCTGGGTAATAGTAGCCTTTTGAGGTTATGATATCTCTGGATGGAATTCAATAAGAGAAATTCACTTTCAATTGAGTCCTTGGAACAGAGCCAGGCAAGCTGAACAATACAATATGCTTCCCAAGAAAATTGGACCGATCCTCTTTCTTTTTCTCCTTCTTTTTGCTTTCTGCTTCTAACCTTGTTCACATGTTACCTCTTCCCACTTCCACTCCCTCCTTCTTTCAGGGGACAGCAGAGCTTTTAAAAATAAAACCCAGCACTTAAATAAGAGCTGTTTGTATAGAATGACACAGCTCCCATGTGACAGCCTTGAGAATTCACTCTCTCCTCGGCTGACCTTTGCGACTTCTACCAGGAAAGTGGCACAGAGCCACTGTGAAGGGGAGACCGGGGATTATCACAACCACCAGTCTTCCATTACTGGTTCATATAAAGAGTTTGACTCTTTTCTTTCTATTTTTTACTTTTAAACTGAGAGGAGGTGAAATGTACAAAGCCTGCCCAAACACCGCGGCCTAACTGCTGGCTTTTTTTCTCTCGATAACTCTCTGCCTCTCTCTCTCTGTCTCTGTCTTTCTCTCTCTCTCTCTCTCCCACCTCCGTGTGTGTGTGTGTGTGTGTGTGTGTGTGTGTGTGTGTTCTTCTTCTCTTTCTCTCTTCCCCTCTTTTTGCTTGGTTTATTCCTCATTTTGCCAAGATTTTCCTCTGAATAATTATTATTTCTTGGCCTGGAAAAGGTTGTAATTCTCTTTGTCTTTTGCATTTGATCGTCCAAGTGGATTAATGTGGGTGTTAAATGGGTGGAAGAAGTCGTTTTCTTTGTCAAATTCTGTTAATCATCCTTTTGATTTCACACTCTCATTCTCCCCACCCACACACATCCCTCCCGCCCCAACAGAAATGGTGTGGGTATGTTTCTTCTCCAATGCTGTTTCCTTTTTGGAGAGCAGTCCATCCGAAAGCCAGGAATGAGTAGACGTGCAGAAGAGCACCCCACACCTATGTACGTCTTTGTATCTACCAGGAAGGGGTGTGTGAAAGGGATGGGAGGGGTGTGTGTTTGCACTTTTCTCTGGATCTGTCTACAACTTCAGCTTCAAATTTGTTCCTCTGAAAATCCCTCTGGTTCTAATATCTCCAGGTCAAGGGGCTGACTTTGGATTTTGTTTGTTTTTTCTCTCAGAAAAAACATAGAGGAGGCAGCCATTATGTAATATTTAAACCAACACCAGTGAAGGCCAACCACCCCAAGCCCAAAGCTCTGGTCCTCTTGTGAGTTCAAAATCATGCCTTCTTCTAAGCTCAGGTGCAGAACCTTTGACTGGACTCTTTCCAGAAGGTTCTACCAGCCCACCACCCACAGGCCCTCCTTCCCCAGCCCCTGTTCCCTGCATGGATTCTTACAGAACCATGCTTTGGTGAACTGGGCATGATGATTTGGAGACTTAGAGGCTATCATGTGTGGGTGAATGGGAAATTACTCTGACTGAAGGAAAAGCTACTTTGAAGGGCTTGGTCCACCCTTTCAGGAGGCAGTATCCTGGAGGGAAGAGTGCCTGGAAGGCAAGCAGCCCAGCAAAGAAATTCAAAGGTATTTGACCAACCAATATGAAAATAGTTAATAGAACTAAGAATTTGATTGGCGTCTGAAAGTTGCTGTCTCTGAAATCAAGTGTATTTGAGGACAGACCTGTGATGTGTCCCCTTGTAACCCAGATAGTTCCATAATGTCCCTAGAGTCACCAAGTCTTTATCCTCATCCCCCCAAGGTTCCTACCCTGCTAATAATGATAAACTCTTAGGTAGAGATACTAGCTGCTCTTAAAGCCTTCCTACACCAACCCTGTCCATGAAGCTCCAAAAACTATGATATTCCAAGCACCAATGGGGGAGTCACTGTGTATCAGTAGAGAAAATGGATGCATGCTGTTACCTGCATGTGACCATACGGTCACCCAGCCATCAAGGTGACTGGTCTCAGCACTTCCACTCCTGGGTATATATCCAAAAAAACAAAAATAAAAACCCACTCATTTGAAAAGATACATGCACCCCAATGTTCATAGCAACGTTATTTACAATTGCCAAGATATGGAAATGACTTAAGTGTCCATCAACAGATGAATGGATAATGGATAAAGAAGATGTGGTGTATATATATATATATATATATATATATAGATAGATAGATATATAGATATACACACACACACACACACACACACACACACACAGAATACTACTCAACCATAAAAAAGAACAAAATTTTGCCATTTGCAGCAACATGGATGGACTTGGAGGGCATCATGCTAAGTGAAATAAGTCAGACAGAGAGAGACAAATACTTCATGATATCACTTTTGTGTGGAATCTAAAAAATACAACAAACTAGTGAATATAACAAAAAAGAAGCAGACTTACAGATATAGAGAACAAACTAGTGGTTACCAGTGGGGAGGGGCAATATAAGGGTGAGGGAACGGGAGATACAAACTACTGGGTGTAAGATAGGCTACAGGGATGTATTGTACAACACAGGGAATATAGCCAATAATTTGCAATAACTGTAAATGGAAAGTAACCTTTAAAATGGTATAAAAAATGAAAAAGGTGACTGGTCATCATGATGTTATCTACCTAGTCAAAGACAAAAAATAGATTTTTACCTCAAGTTCCAATTTTGATTGACTCGTAATGGCTATCTCCAAAGCTGTACTGAAAAAGATCCTGAAACTACATCAAAACCTAGCAGACAAGAATACTGAGATCAATAGATAAACAACAAGGACCTACTGTATAGCACAAGGAACCATATTCAATATCTTGTAATAACCTATAATGGAAAAGAATATATATATATTCTTTTTCAGAGATATAGATATAGATATAGATAACTGCTGTACACCTGAAACTAATGCAAAATTGTAAATCAACTATACTTCAATTTTTTTAAAAAAAGAGAGAGAGAGAAAAAAAAGAATACTGAGATCAATTAGCTATGTCTGCCATGGGTTAGAATGGTAACATAGATGCTGCCTATTAGCTATTCCTGACAAGGGGATTCCAAAGGCTAGAACAGAAGACGTCACATCAATGTTTCAAATTCTATCAAGTGGAAAAGCCCTGTGTTTTTCCAGAACAGTGTTTCAACCATGTAAAATGCTGTTCTTCTCTAATGCTGCCACTGATTGAATATCTGTACTGTGCCAGGCACTATGCTGTGATCAGTACTTACATTATTTTATTCAATCTTTATTATAACACTGCGAGGTAGGTGTTATCCCCATTTTGCAGCTGACAAAATATCAGTTCAGAAAGGTTAAATAACTTGCCCAAGGATTCTTAGGCAGTAACTGGTGAAGCCAAGACCTGAAGGCAGTCTGCCGTGAAATCTAAAGGCAAGGATCCTGCCATAAATCCTGCTGTCTCCTTGGGATTAGAAGACACAAAGGCAGAATCAGGGAGCGGGAATCCTTGGCAGTTTGCTGCCAAGCCTTACAGCAAAGTCTTCAAGCTGCCCATCATTCTTTTTGGCTCCTGACAGCTCCAGCTAATTGTCTGCCATTAGGCAGTTGAGATTTTTAATTACAGTTATATTCAGCTGAGCTGAAATTTCAGCTAATTATAATTGAAATTGAGGGCTAAAAGCAAGTTTCAAAGGTCATCCAGCAGTTTTGTCTTTTTATATGTCTTTTTTAAGGCTGTGTAAGTAATAAGTGTATATGGTTTAAAAAATCAAATACTATGTGAAAAGACTTACACTGAAAATTGGTGACCCCTCCTGTGCCCCACCCAGTCTTGCTTCCCAGAAGCAAGCACTTTTAATCATTTCCATTTTTATTTCTCCTGGTGGTTACTTCCAATCTCTATATAATAGATACATAGCTCAATTTCTTGATTTACTATCTTTAGATATTATCTACTGACTTCCACTACGATGGATGAAAATTTAACTCACCTGCACCACCTCTTCCTTACTGCCCCTCCCCCTCCTCATCCCAATTTAGTTACACCTCCATTTTCAGTTCTTCCTCTCGACATCGGCAACTTCAAGTGGCATATTAAAGCCTCACTTCTTGTTCCGTCAACTTTTCACAGCTATTTCCTTCTTCTTCTCTTCCATTCCCCAACCTGTGACAGCTATACCTGTAATGTTTACATTATCAAGACTCATAATGTTTATATTCTGCTTGGAACCATAGTTAAGTCCTCCGTGATTTGTATGAGTGAAAGTTAAAAGCTGAAAAACAGAAAATAATGTAACATTTCTGGCATCTATTCAAATGGATTCTCCTCTTCACGTCCCATCAACTAGTCAAAATCATACCTCAGGTGAGTTGGCTTTATATTTGGACAGTGCCTTTCTTGTACACTTCTGTTATTATTGTCTTCCTGAAGTCTCTGATTCATTTCTCCTTTTTCTTATTTTCTGCAACATTATAATAGCCTCATGATTTTCAAAGTTCTCAACATACAACTTAACCTGTAAGCTCCACTGTCCTCCACTTGGCCAAGACCTCTTTCACAGCATCCCCTGTCTTTCCTCTCCCTTCGGGACTAGTTTCTCCCTAGACTTGAGACCCAGCTGCCAGGATGGGATTTTTGTTTGCTACTTTTCTGGGTTGGAGGCTTTGTCTCCCATAGCTTCCTCTTTTTTTTGTTCACTCCTTTGATTTCTTTTTCTGAAACACATTCTCTAATGTGCATGGTCATAATATTTCTGAGTCCTTGAAAAAATGATCTTTATTCTGACCTCAAACTTGATTGATAGATTAGCTAGGTATAGAATTTTAGAACAAAAGCCACATTCACTCAGAACTTTGAAAGGATTGCTCAATGTCTTCTAGCATTCAGTATTGCTGTTAAGATTAACTGCCAGATTAATTGCTATGGTCTGAACGTTTGTGTCCCCTCAAAATTCATATATTGAAATTCTAATGCCCAATGTGATGTTATTAGGAGGCAGAGACTTTGGAAGGTGCTTAGGTCATGAAAGTTGGAGCCCTCATGAAAGGAATTAGTGACTTTAGCCCCCTTCCACCATTTAAGGATACAATGACAAGGGACCAGCTATGAATCAGGAAAAGGGTCTCACTGGAATGTGACCATACTGAGACCTTGATCTTAGGCTTCCAGACTCCAGAACTGTGAGAAATAAATGTTTGTTTTATTAGCCACCCAGTCTCTTATATTTGTCATAGCAGCTTGAAGAGACTAAGTGACTCTTGTTCCTTTCTAAATTGCCTGCTTTTCCTCTCAGGAAACTTTTAAGACTTTCTCTTTAACTCCAATGAAACAAAATTTTATGATTATTTGTCTTGGTGTAGATCTTTTTTCATTTATTCCATTCAACACTTTAGGTCCTTATAATCTGAAGACTTGTATCTTCCACCAGTTCTGGGTAATTT
Source organism: Balaenoptera acutorostrata (assembly GCF_949987535.1). Taxonomy (NCBI): domain Eukaryota; kingdom Metazoa; phylum Chordata; class Mammalia; order Artiodactyla; family Balaenopteridae; genus Balaenoptera; species Balaenoptera acutorostrata. The sequence goes on along the minus strand of NC_080075.1, from coordinate 35,731,590 downwards.
TCTTTTCTTATTTATTTAATAATTTCCCCTCCTCTGGTTTCCTCTGTAAATTCAGGAACTCCTATTAAAGTCAATCTATTATTCAGAGAATGCTACTCCGGTATTGATCCTCCTACCTTTTCTTTTTCTTTCTAATTCTTTCTTTCTATCTCTCCTCCCTTCCTTTCTTTATCTCTCTCTATCACTCTTTTTATTCTAAGTTTTCCTTCACTTATCCTAAGATTTCCTTCACTTCACCTTCCAATCTTTATATCAATTTATTTTGTTGGCAGTCATCATTTATGTTTCACAAGATCTTTCTTATTTTATCTCTTTTTTTCCTTTTTGTAACATTCTCTCTTGTTTTATGGATGCAAAATTTTCTCAAATCCCTTCGAGGAAACTAATTTTTTTTTAAGTGCTCCTCTGTCCCTTGAATTATTTTCCTCCAGGCTCATTTTTATTTGTTTCTCTTAGCCATTCTCTTTCAAGTTACTGGCTTTTCTCAATACTCTGTTAATCATCAGGTATCTTTTCATATTTAAAAAGGAAACAAGAGAATGGCTGACCAGGAGCTCTGTGAATAAGGGTTTGGCTTATCAACTGGCAGGATTTGCTTCACGTGAACCAGTGGGAAACCATCCATTACATCTGGAGATTCCTCAGTTCCAGAATCAAGAGAGCTTTGGTCTGGGGCAGTAATCCTCACACTAGTCCTCTTCCAAAGACTGTGTTCAGTTTCTGTAGAGATATTCACTTTGAGAACAAGGGCTATTCTGGGTTGCACAGGAAAGATAGCAAGAGTGGGGTCAACAGTTCCATGGAGCTCCAATTTGTCTTCTGTTTTCAATCCCACTGACATTCATGCTATCTCCAAGGACAGAGCCTCCCTATAGCTCTTTTAGGCAATGGATGTTCTACTTTTACTAAAGCCCAAGTTCACATTCCTATGCTGAAGCTTTCTTCACTCTGTTTTATTAGCCAATTATTTCTCCAAATGTTTTCTGCCTTCTAGAGATTTGTTGAAATATATGAACCATCGCTACCCACTTATACACTTATTACTTTTAGTTTTTATAAGTTTATAGTTTCTTAAATTCTTTACTATAATTTTAATGCCATCTGAGAAAGAGAGAGAGAGAATACTTCTGCCATTTTGAACAAAAGACCCTGAAATGGTTTTCAGACAGTGCTCCACAAGGCCAAGCTTATGAAGAGAAAGAGCAAGGATGGGACACCAAAATAAGAGATGAGCGGGTGAAACCGTCCAACTTCAACTAGAGTGCTCTGCTTTTTATTGATTGTGCTTCTTCAGATTTCATTTGATTAGATCTTCCTATAAGAAAGAATCAAAGAATAATTCAAGATAAAATCTAATCAAGTACTGAAATAAGTGGTCCAGAAAATGAGCCTTCAGGTATGGGCTAGGATAGTCAGAAAAGGGTATTTGGGAGAGGTAGGACTTCTAGAGAGATCTGGGTCTGAAAATGTATGTTGGGGCCAGATTCTACAAGACCTTTTAAGCTATGCTAACAAGTCTGGGCTTTATCTAAATATGAAGAAGCAATTAGATGGTTTAAAACAAGGAAGTGAAAGTATTTGATGTGTGTTTCAGAAAGGTCACCCTGACTTCAGATGCATTGAGGTGATCATCAGTAAGTGGGCAAGGACCTTTCACGCTTCCTCTCCCTCCATCCTTACCACACTCTCTGTAGGTAGTCTAGCCAGGTATTGTTGCTATTCCTAATTCACAGGTGAGGAAACAGGCTCAGAGAGATTTTGTGATCTGTTCGAATTTACATCAGTCATAAACGTCAGAGCCAAGCCAGAAATCTGGCTTTTTAAACTCCTTTTAAACAGTTTTAAAGGAACCATAGTGAACTAGTGGTGTCTGGCCAAAACTGACCAGTCAGGACTTCCCTGGTGGCACACTGGTTAAGAATCTGCCTGCCAAGGCAGGACACACAGGTTTGATCCCTGGTCCGGGAAGATCCCACATGCCGCAGAGCAACTAAGCCCGTGCGCCACAACTACTGAGCCTGTACTCTAGAGCCTGGGAGCCACAACTACTGAGCCCGTGTGCCTAGATCCCGGCCTCTGCAACGAGAGAAGCCACTGCAGTGAGAAGCCTGCGCACTGCAACAAAGACCCAACGCAGCCAAAAATATAAATAAATAAAATACAAAACTGACCATCCAGTGTCACTGCCCAACCTGGAGGACCATGCTGCCTGCCCACCTGGCCCATTCCCTGTATGCCCGGGAGCTCCTACCACTAACTCCCTAACTCTTTAGAGCCTTGCTTTCCAGCCACCCCAGGAAATCAAGTTCAGAGAGATAAAAAGCAGAAGGAAGACAATAATGTGAATTCATCATCCACTATGTACCCTACCTTCTTTTCCAAAATCCCTTTATGGATACTGAAATGGGTTGGATAGTGTCCTCCCCAAATTGACGTCCACATGGAACCTCAGAATGTGGCCTTTGTTACAGCTAGCCTAGGAAACTAAAACAAATGCTAAATTCAAAGCCAATGTTTAAAAAAGAAAGAAAGAAAAAGAAAAGAAATATTAATTACGTATAAAATAATCACCAAAGAAAAAAATTTCAAAACTTAGAAAGGGTTTAACAGAAAAATTAAACTGACTCTTGGTTTTGGTGCACTTCCAGCTGCTTTCCTGGGTGCTAAGTTTGTAAAATAAGGATGATGTCAGCTGAAAACATGGGCTTTGAGAGAGAAGGGAATCTGCAGAGCTGAAGTCCAGGAAAACTGCCCCTGCCCCTCCCCACCCCCAGAATATTCTTTTTTTTTTTTTTTTTAATTGGAGTATAGTTGATTTACAATCTTGTGTAGCTTATGCTGTACAGCAAAGTGAATCAGTTATATATACTGAACATTGGCTTTCTCAGCCTACAGAGCAACCTCCAAACCACAGAAACTACCATTTCTGAACCAAGGGCTTCCCCTGTGCTAGGCACTTGACTAGCTTGACCTCACTCTCTCCTCTCCACATCCCTGTGCGGCAAATATTAAGCTCTCAATTGCTATTTGTTGACCAACAGACTAGCCCTGAGAGGCACGTCCCAACCTGCGTCAGGAAGCCAAGTGCTGTTGTGGAAAGCTTTCTGGCAGGTCACCTCTAAGGTCCCTTCCGATGTTTGCGTGCTCTTCATTCTCTGACTCTATCTCTCTGCTAAAGCAGCACCCAGCCAACACCCAAGAAAGGGCTTTCCTAGTCAATGAAACACTCCCCGTTTCCTGAGCTCCAGCTAAGCCCAGAAATAAACACACTTTAGGGCAAAGTGAAATTCTTCTCTGTGCTGGCTTTTTGCCCATGTCAAGTTGAGAGAACAAAATTCCAAAGGTGATTCATAGTTAGCCTCAGAACAGAGACATCAAGCAGAGACGCACGTACACATGTCCTTCTCTCTTGCACACACATACCTCCAGCCACGTGCCTGTTCCCAAAGCCTGACTGTCTCAGACCTGGCCCCACTGGTATCCTAATGGGTGAGGGAGGGTGGAAAGAAAGCAAGAGTAAACCTATTCACAAAGCTGGTAGATTTCCAAGATTAAGCCCTCGGGACCATGTTGACTTTAACCTCCCAAAATGGGCTCCTCAAGGTATTTGTCACAGATGGCCAAAAATAAAGCAAAGTTAAAAGCTTCTTGTAATCCAAAGTGAGGAAGAGAAAACTTACTGAACTGAGAACCAAGAGATCAGGGCCAAAATCCACCCAACTGCCAACTCTAGCCATGTGACCTTGGACAATTCGCAGCTTCAATCGACGAAGGATTAATTTATCTACAAGGTTCCTCGACAATCCCTCATCCAATGGGCAAATCCCTCCGCTGTCTTTCCCCAGTTCCCTGGACTCCCCACTGCTCTCATGCTGCTGCCCACACACATGCTGACATTTGCACACTTCTGCCTTTGCACAGACCATACCCTCCCTCTGGAAAGTTCTTCCCAGCCCAACCCCTGAGCGTTCAAATCCAACCCTCCCTTCAAGGTTAAATCCAAAGGATTCTACAAAGTCTTCCTGGATCCGTTCAGTTGGAAATAATCTCATTCTTAAGCTCCTCTAGCACTCTACCTGTGATGAAATTTGACTCTTTCTATCTCACGCTTTAGTTATATGAGGTATATTTGTTAGGATCCTCCTTCATTAGTCTGTGAGCTTCTGGAAGGCATGGTCTGTATCTCGTTCATCTTTGAATCTCCTGTCGATCTCAGTGCATGCTCAGAAAGCCTCCAGAAGTTGCCAGAGGACACAGAACTCCTTAGTTATAGCTCCTGTCACTGTGGTTCTCTTTTTGTTCTCATCTGGGGCCAGAGTCCCAGGTAACTAATAAAGTTGGTTCATGCAAATAACTCCACATCATGTGACAAAATTTTACATGCATATTACAAACGTGGGGATTCATGAATGACTATTTCGTTTTGCAAAAGTCAATTGCAAGGAAACCCCACCTTCACTTGTTTGGCTGAGCCTCCTTCTGGGGACCAGATGTGGTGTGAATGACTGCTGTCATCGAAGGACCCTAAAATACTTCAGCCCTATCAGGTGTTCCAGGGCTGGGCCTGGGGTCTGGATTCTGTGTATACTCTTCAGAAAGACATTTATGGGTTGCTTTGGAAGCTGATTGTGATTGGGAGAGAGAAATATTTGCTCAGCAGCAGTTTACAAAAAAAAAGTCCCTTCCCCCAGTGTACCCCTTATCCACACAGCCTGACCTCAGGCTGGAGGATTAGAGCATTTCTTGAAGAATAATGGATCTGTTTGCCTTCAGAGTCATGACCTGTTTCTTCTAATTAAGACAAACATTCTATTTCGGTACAACATGAAAAAGTGAGGAAAGTGAGAAGGTTTTGAAAAATGAAGCACTTTTGTAAATTACCTAATCCTATTTTTTTTCTTTCCCGGGTGTCACCAGCCATTCCTACTTGAAGCCTGACATGGCAAACACCACCTATTTGTCCTCTAATGACAGACTAAAATTATTTTTAAGGCCATCTCTATGATGAAAAGCCCAAGAAACAGCCATAAATTACCAGGCAGAGCCCTCTATTTACAAATATCATAAATAATCATAAGCATTATATACAACCGTAAATAAATATCACAAAGTTCACCCTTTTCCAGCAATCAGATAAAGCCAAATAAGAAGTTAAATGGCCCCATTCTGCTGACCCTCACCTGCCCGGTGAATGAGACCTTCCACTTCTCCTGCTGGAGTCTGGCTCCCTGAGAAAAATCAACTTGGTGTACAATCCCGTGCTAATGCTTGCACATTAAATGTTGGTAATCAAACCCCATTCATCACCCACACAGAGCCTAATACTGATTTGCATCTTGGGGTTTCTAGTATTTAAGAGCTCTGCTCTGACATCAGACAACGGAATAAGATCAGCTTCGCCATTCCCCAGCCAAGCCACTTAAAGAAACTTACTAAAATTCTCTCAGCCTCAGTTTCCCTGTGTATAAATAGGAACAATAATAGTGCCTCCCCCATAGGATTTAGTAAAAGTTAGATCATGTATATAAACCGCTTAGAACAGTGCTTGGCAGATAAGGACCAATCCAAAAAATGTTCACTGCTATTATTCCTCAAATGTACATCTTGCTCAAAATGAAGCTTGACCTCCTTTGCCTTGTTTTATGTAGCTTAGAAAACAAGTGAGAACAGAGAAGGACACACACACAGGACATACACACACACACACAGTGGAGACTGTATGCTAACAATGTAGTTCCAGGTAACATCTGGCTGGGAGCACCTATCTATCATGTTACAGCGTATAGGCTGCTTTTCCCCCAAAGCAGAGCCTGAGACAAAGGCTTGCATGCAAGTTGTTTATCTGGGGGTGTGATCTCAAGAGGCAGAAGTGGGAAGCAAGAGGAAAGAAGAAGAAAGAGCCAACATAAGGATGAATTATTGAGTTGGCCCCTGTTATATGAGACTGGGTACTGGGTCCTGTGGGATCATGTGTGATGCCCATGTTGTCCACTAGGGGAGCATTGCTCCATCAGCTCCTATTGTCCATTGGTCAAGAGTTGGCCCATCCACATGCATGAGAGCCAAGCAATTCCTAAAGAACCCTGTGCTGCAGCAGTGGAAAAGTGAGGAACATAGCACTATCCTGAGAGTTGCACCCATGAAACTGCTGGAAATCTGTACTGAACTGGTCACCACAGCAGTAAATGGAATAAGAGATAAAGCCAAAATGCTATTAGGTTATAAAGAGCTTTCATCAAGAGATAACAAGAAGAGGCTGAAATGTTCTTAAAGTAGACTTCCAAGAGATTGACTCTTTTCTGACAAATATACCATCTCCACTGTGTTTAAGTCCATGCCATTAGATGATGGGAACTTGATTACTTCTTGGATCCTGACTCAAAATAACCACCTGAAGGTGTTCTTCCAAAGTTTACATCCCAACCTCGTTGACTTCACTCTTCCTCACCCTCTATTTCCAAATCAGAGAATCTTATGGTTGACAGTTCCAACTACCTCCATCAGAAACATGGCTCCTTTCTGTAATGGCCATGACAAGAAGCAGCTAGTTCATGCTAGGACTCTCTCAGTGAAGGAAATTTCTGTTCCTCAGGATGCAGCTGATCCCTCTTCCCACAGCTCTATTAAAAAATTATTTGACTTTCAGCTATACAATTCAGATTGAACACATATTAATCAATACTCTTTCCACCAAACAGCCCAGGTCTCTTTTGACTATCCTATATCAGAGAGTAGGATCATTAACATAGTTCTAGGGTGAGAGTGTAAATGGACACTGTTGTCCATTGCAAGTGAATAGCAGCTGTTTCTGATCCTTTTTGAGAAGACCAGAAAAGAATGCAATTGACAGATCAATGACCTCTCATACCTTGTACCCAAGGTTGTGTTGATCTGCTTCGGCAAAAAAATACCGCAGTAGGGACTTCCCTGGTGGCACAGTGGTTAAGAATCCGCCTGCCAATGCAGGGGACATGGGTTTGAGCCCTGGTCCAGGAAGATCCACATGCTGTGGAGCAACTAAGCCCACGCACCACAACTACTGAGCCCACGTGCCACAACTACTGAAGCCCATCCACCTAGAGCCCGTGCTCCACAATGAGAGAAGCCACTGCAGTGAGAAGCCCACGCACTGCAACAAAGAGTAGCCCCCACCCACCGCAACTACAGAAAGCCCGCACTCAGCAATGAAGACCCAACACAGCCAAAAATAAATAAATAAATAAATAAATAAATAAATAAATAAATTTTCTTAAAAAATACCACAGTAGAAATCAGAGCTACTACTTGGGTGAGTTTGCAGTAGTCTACTACCAGTCTCCAGGATTTGTCTGGATTTCTCAGGTGTCAGTCTGATGAATTAAATGGGAGTATGATGGGAAATATCTTGCATCTTTAGATCTTGAAGACTGACACTCATTTCTGCCAGTGCATCACTGGGCCTGGTCTGTTTTTCTTTATCACTTAGGATGACCAACTTATCTCAGTCTGCCTGGGCTTTCCTGGTTTGAAAACTGAATGCCCCACATAGTGGGAACCCCCTGAGTCCCAAACAAACTAGGATAGTTGGTCACCCTAGTGCTGCCTCCCTTTACCATCCCCAGAAAGAGATGAAAGCCTATCTATATGCTACCACGAAGGCCCTCTAGATTTCACACTTAGCTTTTAATTGCTGATTAATCATTTGCTTCTTATTATCTTTTTCCAGAACATCAGTTCACAATAGACACACAGTTCCATCTTCTTATACTTAATACTGCTCCAGTGTTTCTCAGCACCTGCATTCTTTTCCACCAGCATGCAATTCTAATTCACTGCCAGTGAAACTTTTAACTATGGCACTGCTATGTTGTTATTTGTGCCAGGAGTTAACTGCTTACCTTCTGCTGGTGATGGACTCTTTATTGGCAACTGGGCAGCAAGTGATCCAGCTCTAAAATCTCACTCCAGCATCTGCTTTCTTGACCACCTGTGGCACCAACTGTTGCAAGTTGGGTTCCCTTGGAAGTGGCTCCTGAGATGGAGAATAGCATGCTGGTGAATTACTAGGAAGCGAGCTTGGAATTAACACCTGTGCAAGTAAAGGGAGGAAAACAGGATTGGGTAGAGGGACAAGTCTTGCCACACTGCAACCTCAAAGGAGGGTTCAGCTCTCCCTCCAGTGAGATCTGAAACTAGTATGACCCTTCAAAATTGTCCCAAGTTGAGGAAGGTAGTCTTTATGTCCTGTGTAGTAAAAAAATTAACCTGGTCCAAAGAGAAGTCTTGCCTTTGTCCCCAGCTCCTGGAAGGTCATAACTAAGCCCTTGGAATGTCCTGCCTGATAAAAGTGTTTTTATTTACCTAAGAGCCTTGGGCCACAGCAGATAGTTTCACAATGTGATTTATGGTAGGTTTATTGGGTCACAAGGTATCAGCTTGATCTCTAGAGAAGTTGGAGACTGATGTCACCCATGTGAGCACTCAACCGTGTCCATGTGATGGAACCCTAAATAAAAACTCTGGACACTAAGGCTCAGGTGTGCTTACCAGGCTGGCAATACTCCATGGGTTTTGTCACATATTGTTGCTAGGGAATTTAGTGCTGTCTGCAATTCCCCTGGGAGAGGATGATTGGAAGCTCCATGAGTGGAACTTTCCTGGACTCTATCCTATGCGTCTCTACCATGGATGATTTCAATCTGTATCCTTTCATTGTAATAAACTGTAACCATGATCATAACAGATTTCAGTGAGTTCTGTGAGTCCTTCTAGTGAATTATTAAACTTGAGAGTAGTCTTAGAGATGCTCGAACCCTGGAATTAGTGTCAGGAATGAGGGTGGTTTTGGGGAATTTTGTATGTCCTGATTTTGATCAGTGATTGGATGTGATATGTATCACCCCTGGAAGGATGGTAACTTTGGGTGTGGTTTTCTTCTACCAAGGCAAACCCAGGAGGGGACTGGCAGCTGGGGGTTTTCTGCTAGTAATGGTCCCACAGACTGGGGAATGAAGCTTTTCATTCCTGAAGAAGGCAAGTACATCATAGCATCCACCACAGTGGGACAGGCATTAGTCATCAGATGTAAAGGACTGGATTAACATTTCTTTGAAAGGAAGGAAGAAGATTCACATAGCCACTAAATGGGAAGAAAGTTTTATTACTGTTTCATTTTTTGGAATACTAGAAAATGGAATGCTTGTTTCCTGGACAGAATCTGTGTCATTTTGCATCCCTCCATGACTTTCTGGAGTTAGTCATTCAATGCTGATTTCTAATGACCAAAAGCATTATCATAATCAGCACCCATGGCCCCTTGTTGGAACCCCTCTCAGCAAGTATCCACGTACTGACTTCAACAGCTCTCCTAAGATGTGAAACCTAAATGTAAAAGTCAGAAGCCAAAACCATTGCATTGCTATGTGTCACTTTGTCTATGAGGTAGACAGTCCCTTTGCGATTTACATCATGCTGAACCGGGCCAAAGAAATAATCTGAAGCCAGGGGTGGGTGTCAAGATTGCATTAGCCTCATAAGAACACAATGCTAACAGTAGACACCTATTAGCTGTAATAAGTAATGACCATCCAATACACACCCAATTTCAAGTCAAATTTGTTAAAGCCTTCTGCTATAGGTCTGTGGCCACTGATCAAAATGTACAACAGCTGTTAAAGCTTTAATGGGGATTTCAAAAGGTCATCAAGTTTTCCTTGGCCTTCCTTATTGCCTGCCTCTGCCCCACTCCAAAGTTGGAATGATTTCTCCTGTCTAGAAAGCTTTGTTTTTATTAAACATCTCTAGACAAAGAGTTTCCACAACTTCCCTTGGTAATCACTTCCCCTGTTCTTTAATCTTGAAGTTTAAGCGAAAAAAAAAATTTAAGACATTTCCTTCTGTCAGACTGCCAATAAAAAAATATATGGGTTAGTCTGCTCTGGTCTGAGTTAAGTGTTCAGTAAATATGGAAATTCTTTTTCTCTTCCTCTTGCCTCTTCAGACTCTTAGCGAGCAGTCACATTAGTATTCTACTAACCCTAGCAAAGTAAATAGCTGCTACTTTCCCTGATGTCTCTCCTAAATCAAATGACTTATCATGGCTACACAAAAGAGCTGGGTTTCCACTTAGGAACCACAGAGGGATGGATCCATGCCAAAATCCAAATTCTCTTCCAGAAAGGGCTCTGGTAAAGAAGGGTCTTCCCCCAAAACAAATCCATTCATAAGTCCTAAACAGAGTCGGCATTAAGTCCACAATTGAAGGATAGCCTTCTTTTTCAAAGCTGGGTGCAAGATAGAGGGTTTTTTTCCCTAATTAAACAGTTAGCTGACTTCTCTTCCATCTTTATCATGACAGATGGATGCTTAAATATAAGATTTGGGATTTAATGTTTATCTTAAACTGTACTATTTTATAGCATTAAAACGTATTCCAATCATCACTATAATTACTAAACATGCAAAATAGATTATGATAATGCAAGCTGAACCTGAATTTTAGAAGATAAAAGTGGAAGAAACAGTAATTCTTAAGCACCTTTCAACACTCAAAAACAGGCTGTAAGATCATCTGTCTCTCAAGTCTACAAACACAAATGCTCACAGTAAGCAGGTAGGCAGGAAGGCCAGTAATGCAATCATGAGTGCTGAGGACTCGAACACTTGGAGCAAAGGCCCACATGAAGGAGGTAGCTGCTATGCAGAAACATAGGACTGTTTTCTTACCAGGATGCCATCCCAGTGTCTCCAGATCTTCTGATTTTCCCAGAGAAGCTGGAAATTCAGGTTTCATGTAAAATTTAATCATTGTTAAAACTCACAATTCTGGGAGCCAAACAGAACCCTTCTGAATGCCAGATTTAGCCATTAACCACCGGTGTGTAACCTCTCAACTAGAAATAGCTGAGATTCTGGTTATTAGGTAGAAGGTAGCTTAGTAGACACCCAAGATCCATCCCGACTCTGCAAAATACTGCTGAACAGTAAATCACCCCAAATTTAGTGGCATAAAACAACAAAGATTTTATTATGCTCAGGATTCTGTGGTCAGAAATTTGGACAGGACATGATGAGGATGATCTGCCCGTGCTTCACAGTGTCTGAGCTTCGGCAGGGAAGATTCAAGCTTTTGGAGGTAATTGAATGATGAGGACTGGAATCATCTAGAGCTTCAGTTGCATGTCTAGCACCTGGATTGGGATGTCTCAAAGTTTGGGCTTAGCCAGAACTGTCAGCTATAGCTGTGATGCTTACAAATATGGCTACTCCATGTGTTTTGGGCTTCTACCTAACATGGTGGCATCTGAATAGAAAACTTCTTACCTGGTGGCTCAGGGTTCCAAATGTTCCAGCAAATAAAGCAGAAGCCCATGGCCTTCTGTGACCCAGCTTCAAAAGTCACATAGCATCACTTACGTCGTAGTCTACTGGTTGCAGCAGTCCGAGCCCACCCAGATTTAAAGGAAGGGCACGTAGACGAACTGCTCAATGTTAAAAGAGTCAAGATTTTGCAGCCATTTTTTTTAAACCACCCCAGGTAGGAAAAGCTTATGTTTGATGCGGGAAAGATCTGTATTCAAGTCCTAGCTCTACTTTTTACAGAGCAGCATTGAGCAAATCATTTAACATCATTGATCCCCAATTTCCTCAGAAGATTAGAAATGTGTGTGAAGTCCATGATATATTGTGCATGCTCAGTGAATAGTAACTATTCTTTCCATTTTTTTATTGAAGTATAGTTGATTTACAATATCATGTTAGTTTTAGATGTACAACAAAATTATTCAGATATATATTATATATATATATATATATATATTCTTTTTCAGATTCTTTCCCATTATAGGTTATTACAAGACATTGAATATAGTTTTCTGTGCTATAGAGTAAGTCCTTGTTATTTATCTATTTTATATATAGTACTGTGTATCTGTTAATCCCATACTCTGTTTAATCCCTCCCCCACCCTTTCCCCTTTAGTGACCATACATTTGTTTTCTTTGTCTGTGAGTCTGTTTCTGTTTTGTAAACAAGTTCATTTGTATTATTTTTTTAGATTCCACATATAAGTGATGGCATATATTTGCCTTTCTCTATCTGACTTACTTCACGTAGTATGATAATCTCAAGGTCTATCCATGTTTCTGAAATGGCATTATTTAATTCTTTTTTATGGCTGAGTAGTATTCGATCGTATATATATATATACCACATTTTCTTTATCCATTCATCTGTTGATGGACACTTAGGTTGCTTCCATGTCTTGGCTGTTGTAAATAGTGTTGCTATGAACATTGGGCTTCATGTATCTTTTTGAATTAGAGTTTTTGTCTTTTCCGGGTATATGCCCAGGAGTGGGATTCCTAGATCATATAGTAACTCCATTTTTAGTTTTTTTTAGGAAGCTCCATACTGTTCTCCATAGTGGCTGCACAATTTACATTCCCACCAACAGTGTAGGAGGGTTCCCTTTTCTCCAAACTCTCTCCAGCATTTATTATTTGTAGATTTTTGATGATGGCCACTCTGACTGGTGTGAGGTGGTATCTCATTGTAGTTTTGATTTGCATTTCTCTAATAATTCATGATATTGAGCATCTTTTCATGTGCCTGTTGGCCACATGTACATCCGTTCTTTCCATTTTTATCATATTGTAGAGGAAGATGATATGGACTTTCTTAACTGGATTCCCTTTGTAGCTTTTCAGAATTTATTGCAGAGTCAGTGACTAATTTGACAGGCATTTTATTTACTGACAACACACCCTGAGTGCTTAAGAAAGGTAACCTGCAAACAAAATCATGACCCAACTAGAGTACAACAAAGCATTCTCATACCAGTCTCATGATGGTCTATTTTGAGCAAGCAAACATCCTTTGAAAATGGCTGCTTGCTCTGGAGTCTCAAAAACAACCACCAGTCTGTAGGTTTTAGAAGGAGAGAGAGGACTCTAGAAATAGTGGGAGGTTGAGTAAAGATGGAAATGATCTTACAGTGCTTATCCGCCTTAAGTTGAAGGAGCCTCTTAGTATCTGCATATGTCATAAATAATATAATCACCTCTGTGCAATTGGATAGTGCTAATGGAACCAGTGAGGCCCACAGTATATAATATTTATTTGAAAGAGAAAATGATTTCATTTTCATTTTATTTCTGGTACAGCCAAGCATTCGAGTAGCACAAGATGAGCCTTTCAATTACATGTTTAATTCATTCAGATGATTTGTGCACAGCAAGGAGATTTTAATCCCAGGGATTCTTAGTAAGAATGTCCTTAGGTTAGTATGTTCTCAAAGGCTTCTTAGATTGGATTCTACTTAACACCATCTTGCAGACTAAGCTATAGAGTCAGAAAGCCCACCAAAGGCCCAACAAGTAATAGTAAAACTTCCCTCTGCTACATCAGTTCCTCAGAGATGGCTGCTCACACCTCCCAGGGCAGACCAGCTCGCAAGCTGAGCCTACACTAGGATCTAGTATCTCTCACATTTTTAAAAATAGTAGTATAGTTTTATTTGACCAATAAACAAATCCAGATTATAGTGAGAAAGTTCAACACAGATTTATAAGTAATTGATTAATCTAGTATACCAAAAAAAAAAAAAAATCAGTAAGCATGTGGAAGATTTGAATAACATGACTAGCAAACCTGATAAAATTATCATGGTTATAATATTATAAGCCAAAACTCTAGAGTATATCATTATAGAGTACATAGATCATTTGCAAAACAAGATTATGTTCTTATCCATAAGACAAATCTCAACAAATTTCAAAGAATATCATGCAGAATATTTTTTCTGATTACAGTAAAATGCAACTAGAAATCAGTTTAAAGATGTTTTTACAGTCCACGTATCAGGCAGTTTTTTGTTGTTGTTTTTTTTTTTAATTTTATTTATTTATTTATTTATGGCTGTGTTGGGTCTTCGTTTCTGTGCGAGGGCTTTCTCTAGTTGCAGCAAGTGGGGGCCACTCTTCATCGCGGTGCACGGGCCTCTCACTATAGCGGCCTCTCTTGTTGCGGAGCACAGGCTCCAGACGCGCAGGCTCAGTAGTTGTGGCTCACGGGCCTAGTCGCTCCGTGGCATGTGGGATCTTCCCATACCAGGGCTCGAACCTTTGTCCCCTGCATTGGCAGGCAGATTCTCAACCACTGCGCCACCAGGGAAGCCCTCAGGCAGTTTTTTAAAAGGTAAAATAGACTTTATTATTTAATTGTTATTAATACTATAAAACCCTTTTAATCATGTAAGAAATCATTTGTATCATTTTTTTTAGATTCCACATGTAAGTGATATCATATGATCACATTTGTAATTAAACAGTCTTTTGTGTCATAATTTGTAATTGTGTAGGCCCCACACTAGAAGGTAAACCCCATGTGGTCAGAGACCACATCTTACTTATCTCCAGTGCCCAACACATTGCCTGACTCATGGTAAGTGTTTGATACAATTTGGTGCATAGTTTTCAATACAGCGCTGTTTATTCTGGAAAAATAAATTAGAAAATATACATAAGATAGTATCTTATGGAGCAATTACCATTTATGATATAGATACATAGTTATTGACATGAAAAGGCATCCATGGATTTGTTTTCCAAAACTGGTTATAAAACAATATACATATTAGGTAGTAGTAGAATGTAGTGCTTAAAAGTAGTAGATGAATGTGGGCAAGCGACTTACCCTCAATGAGCATCAAAAGAGGGACTAGGGGCTTCCCTGGTGGCGCAGTGGTTGAGAATCTGCCTGCTAATGCAGGGGACACGGGTTCGAGCCCTGGTCTGGGAAGATCCCACATGCCGCGGAGCAATTAGGCCCGTGAGCCACAACTACTGAGCCTGCGCGTCTGGAGCCTGTGCTCCGCAACAAGGGAGGCCGCGATAGTGAGAGGCCCGCGCACCGCGATGAAGAGTGGCCCCCGCTTGCCGCAACTAGAGAAAGCCCTAGCACAGAAACGAAGACCCAACATAGCAATCAATCAATCAATCAATAAATCTTTAAAAAAAAAAAAAAAAAGAGGGACTAATAATCTCAAGTGTGAAGGGCTGTTAGAAGGATGAGTGAGAAAACTGACTAGATAAAATAAAGTAAAAATAAAATAATAAAAAATCTCAGCAAAGTACCTGAGATATATACTAAGTGCATGATAAACATTAGTTGTATTGGAGATTACAACCTCCATTTATGGAGAAAAGTACTTTTCTGTGTGTATATAAACAACTCAAAACTATTCACATCAAATTGTTAACATGAATATGTCAGTAGGATTTTAGATTTTTTTAATTTTCTTTTTTTATTTTTGTCTATTTTCTGGACAATAAAGCTATTTTAATCTGGGGGTGGGGATAATAACTTAGTTTTCTTCTGTAACTCTAGCTGCTTGATCCTTTATTACAAAGCAGAATATTTTGGAGACAGCTTGTCCAGAAAAATGATCTCAAACTTATTTGAGTGAGGAAGACCCAATGAAGGTTTCAAATGGCTGACTGAAGAAGAGTGTTTGGCTGGTCACATTCTCCAAATTCCATGGACGTGACAGAGGAAATGTGCAAACAAAATAAATTTTAGCAGAGCTGAAAAACCAAGAGTTGCCACTAGCAAATCAGAACCTTGAGAATCTTCTAGAAAAAGCAGATGGAAACAGATCTAAAGAATCCAGACTTCCATAACGGAAATAAGAAGTCCTCCAAAACAGAACTCTAAAACAATCCAATGATCAGAGGCAGTAGGGATAGAAGGAATAGGTGATAGGCCTGGGCAATGTTTTAAGAGTGGAGGAACGGTGTTCCTGCCCAGGTAGAGTGCCTGGTGCTGGCTTTGACCTCAAGTGCAGCTCTGCACTCTGGGAATTTTGACACAGGAGCCTCAGAGTAGATACTGGGGCTGGAACAAAGCAATTCCCTAAATATGTTGGGCTACCTCAAGGGAAGATACTAACCTTCATCTGAAGACAAACTACTGGTTGCCCTAAAGGGACGTCTAGCCTACCAGGACCCATAACTGTTCTTCATTCCTGAGCGAGCACCAACACCACCAACCAGAAGTGTAGTGATCATCAAGAGAAACAGGGATTTCCATGTGCACTAGATAAAACATATCTGAGCTGTCAATTCTGTCCATTTATATGCACTCATCTAAGTATACGAAGTGCCATGAAGTATTGTCAAACATTCAATGGAAATCAGTAGTTGACAGAGTGAAGGGAAGGTGAAAAGGAAAGAAGAAAGGAGGGAGGAAAGGAAAAGGGAAACAAGAAAACAAACGAATAATTTCAGCATGTCTGGAGGAATCTCTGAACTCCAGCATTTAAGAGAAAATTTTTAATAATCAATAGAGAGGGTAAAAAATGGTTATGTTCAGAAGAACAAGAATCTGCCTGGCATAAGGCTTCTCCTCTGTAACTAGGCTCTAGAGCGCCATGGAGCAATGTCTTCACAGTTCTCACGAAATACCATTCATTATGAACCAAGAATTCTCAAATTAACTATCATTTAAGTGTCAGGGCCAAATAAAGACATTTTCATACACGTGAGTCCTCAGATGTTTTAAAATTCAGAAAACTTTTCTCAACAGATTATATAAGTATAGACAATATTAAGATGGAAAATGAATCTATGAAAGAGAAAGGATTGTTTTTAAAAATAGTGGTAGATAAAAATAAAGTGTAGTTAATGCTAAGTACATTTAAATAGCATGGTTGTTAACCTCAAGCAATTTGTAAGACAGCAGTGGAAGTCGCACCCCAGCTCTTAAATACCTGGCTTGGAAGTGTCACTCTAACTCGCGGCACTGAGAGCCTGCTGGTCAGAACTAGTTTATAGCACATTTAACTGCAAGGCGCTAGGAAATCTGGGAGAGTGCATGAATATTATATTAAATGAATATGAAAGGTCCTCAATAGTTCATAATGATTTTATCTTCCCAATGGACTATATCTTTCAACAACATATTCTGTCCCTCTTTAGCCATATAATGGCTTTCTTATTGGAATCTATATTTCTAGAAATTAATATTGACCTCTCCATCTTTTTTCTGTTACAAGTGGTTTATTTTCAGTGTTTCTGTGTCATTTTTGTGTGTGTGTCTCTAGTGTACATCAAATAACTGAAATTTATTCTCTAACTCAATCTGTCTCTACATTTAATAGGCTATTTTAATATAACCACCTTTATTTTGTTACCTGATATTTGATAACTGATAACTGTTCCCATTCCTGTTACCTTTATTTTTTCCTATGAGCTATCATTGCATTGTTTCTTCTTTTGCCTTCATCGTTAATTTTTGCTGTTTAAAGAAGTTTTTTGTTTCCTTTTTTGCTCTAGTGGTTTAAAAATAACATGTTCTATTCCCACTTTTCTCAAGATTAAATTTACACTGAACACATGTATTTAAAATGTTTTAATTACAAGTTTTATTAAAGGTTGAAAAATAATTTGTACATACAAGCTCTTCTTGAAACAAGGCAAGATGCTTATCATGCTTTCATCCACTCTTTCCCTTTGCCTCTTCCTATGTTTGTTGAAAACATTTGAATTCTTGTTTCCTGTTTTTATTATTGCTATGATTATTTTAAAGTTAGGCCTCTATTTACTAATAAACCATTTAAAATTGCCAAGTAGGGTTTGGCATTTAATTTAATGGCGTTAAAGAGTAGGGTTTATTCAGGGAATATAATGAGGGTTCAAATTTAGGACATTTACTATTGCAACTCACTATATTTACTTAGTAAATAAATTTCCCTTAACTTGATAACAGGAGTTACAGAAAACATCATACTTTAGGGTGAAATAGTAGAGGCATTTGATTAAAACTCAAAACACGGAAAGATGCTACACAACATTATTCTGGAAGTTTCAATAAATACAATTAGATAAGGAAGGTGGATAAAACTCATAAGTAGAGGGTGGGAGGGAGACGCAAGAGGGGGGAGATATGGGGATATATGTATATGTATAGCTGATTCACTTTGTTATAAAGCAGAAACTAACACACCATTGTAAAGCAATTATACTCCAATAAAGATGTTTAAAAAAAAAAAACTCATAAGTATTGGAGAAAAAGAGACAGAACTGCCATTATTGTCAGTTGACGTGATTATCTATTTTTTTTTAATAAATAAACCGAAAAACATAGAGAATTAATAAGAAGGCTCAGTAAGGCAGCCAATTATAAGATTAACATTTTAAAAAATCAGTAGCTTTGTACTTCAAAAAAAAAATCTAATAGAAATTGCAATGAAATTTCAAAATCCCCAGAGGAAGAAAAACTATGAAATACCTAGAAATAACCAAATAAAAAGATGCACAAACTTTGTGAAGAAAACTATTTTACTGAAGTACTAAAAAAAAATTTTTCCAGATGAATGGGAAGACTAAATTTTGTAAAATATCAATTCTCCCATAATTAATTTATAAACTCAGAGACATGCCAGTCAGAACATCAACAAGGTTTTCAATGGAACTTGAAAAGGTGAACCTAAAATTCACAAGTGTGCAAAAAATGGCCAAGGTGAGAAATGTCAGTATTTTATAGGGTGATAGTCACATGATACTAAACAATGAAATAGAATACACAGGTTCAAAACCAAATGCAAATTTAGTATATGACCACAAAAGGGTGAACTAGATAATAGATGATATTGGGACAAATGGTTATCCAATTGGGAAAAAGGTATAAAATTAGATTCTTACCTTACACTACATGCAAGAATAAATCCTGGTTGGATTAGAAGTCTTAATATTAAAAAGTTACCAGAAGAAAGTTTGAGATAAGAACTTTATAATCTTGGGGAATGTTTTCCTAAGCAAAACACAAAAGGTATGAATCATAAAAGGAAAAGTTACTGATTTGACGACTCACAAATTTAAAGCATCTCTAAGGCAAACAGCACCATAAACACACTTCAAAGAAAAGCAATAAACCAAGAAGAAAGATTTGCACCATAATAAAGTCACTATCCATTCATAAAGAGTGCCCACAAATCGGTAAGAACAATTTTTCTAAAAAGGAAACCAGATATGATTAGGTAATTAACAGAAGAAACACACATGGCAAATAAGAAAGGATATTCAACCTCACTAGGAATCACAGAAGTGAATATTAAAGCAATAGAATGATACACTTTTTTCTCTCAGAATGGCAAAATTTCTAAAGATTGATTGTATTTATTTATGAAAAGAATGTGATAAAATGGATAAACATACATTGTGGTGGGAATGCAACTCAGCGTAGGCTTCTTGGTGGCCCCCTTGACAGTATGTAGCCAAACTTGCAGACCCTGGGCTCTTCCACTTCTGAGAATAGATCCCACGAAACACTCACACAGATGGCCCAAGGCAAGCCACGAGTACTGAAATATTCACTGATCCTCGTTCATCTGGATTCAGTTCAATGGTCATCACCAGGAGGATAGTTACAACAAAGGCGTTATAATGCACTCACAAAGACCATGAAGGTCGAGCCAGATAGACACAGGCGGAAAGATGTCCAAGACACACTGTTAAGAGAAAAACCAAATCACAAGACGATACAAATGGTTGGATCCTTTTATCTTTTTAAACTACATACATGTTTGTTTTATATCTATATATAAATGCACAGAAAAAAATCTGAATGATAAAAACCAAATGGTTAGCAGTGGTTCCCCACAGGGAAGAGAACAGCATCTAGGAAAGAAATGAATGGGTGCTTTGATTTTTTATCCTGTATACATCTGTACTGTTCAAACTTTTACAGAGAGCAAGTATTCACATATTACTTCTATAATTTTCTTAAAAAGAAATTAAGATCAAATAGCGCCAGACTTCCCTGTTCTGTCACTAACTTTGAGAAGGAACTACTATTACTCACTGGGTCCTCTCCGAAGAGCTCACATCCACTGGGGGTAAGGCAGCTAAAATGACATGGCATTGTGAAAAGAGCTTCAAATGCACTCTGTGAACAAAAGCCTTACTCCAAACTTGATCTTGTTTTCCCAGTTTATTTTCCCATTGCCCCACATGTGTGTTTGTGTCTGACTACTCTGTGTGTGTCTCTGTGAGCGCCCTTAAACCCTGATGGAGAATATCAGTAGGTATCATGAATAGCAGAGGGTCCTGAGTCTGAAGCTCTGGGACCCAGATCACTCAGGTCCATTCAATAGCTGTGAAATATGGAACGAGTCTCGGCTTCTCCACACCTTGTGTTCTTCATCTGTAAAATGCAGTGGCTTTCCCAGTGCCGTCAGAGTCCCTTTCCGGCTCTTAACCTTCAGGGCTCCTGTTCCAGGCTCCCTCTGCCCTCCACATCCTAAAGGTGCTGCAACAGGAAAGTATGAAGTCCCCTCATCAGCATGGATCATTGGGACTTGACTGTATTTCCATGCGGGGCCAGGGGCTGATGAGGAATTAATGATTCACAAGTCTGCTGTCAGAAGTTACGTGGAAACCATTTTTATTTCCCCCACGACAAGGCTCACTTGGAAGACACGTGGATAATTCATGCTGGGGAACTCTCTGTGAGGGTCCGGTGTGGTTCCTGGCCATCGGTCACAGTGACCCACAGATCTGAGCCAGGTGTCCCTTCCTGGTGATACCGACCAGGGCTCTTGGCCTTCCCCAATCAATAGAAACTGATCAGAGGCCAGACAAGAAATTCAGGCCAGCCTTCAATAAAGCCCCGGCTGCAGCAGCGGGGAGCGAGAACAAACAACAGGTTCCCTTGCTTGCTAGCTCTCTGAGGTGGCGTGGGGCGAGCTTGTTCCTTATATGCGGTGAAGGTAGGGGTGTGTCCAGGGATCGGGCCACAGGGGTGGCTTAGGTGTTTTGCCCACCCCTCTGGTGGTGTTGTGTGCAGGCGGCATGTTCAGTACCCTGCTTTTTCACCCAACACCCTGTTTTTGCTCCAGGGTCTTCCAAAGCGGCAGTTGGGTTTTTTGGTCTCTTTGTATTTTTGTCCAGAATTTGCCTCAACTGCACATGCATGCAGTTATTTTTAGTCCCATACAGTTTATTTGTATTTTGTTGCTCAAGGATAGGTGTGTCCAGGTACAAGCACTGCAGTACTGCAGCAAAGGGTTCCAGGTCCCAGCCTGTCTCACTGGGAGCAAATAATCTCCGGTTGGTCTACCCTTCTCAGTAAAACCACTCCCGTCACACCAATCGCCCTTGGTTCTTTTTTGTTTTGCTTTCATATTTACATATCTTCCTCACCTGATTTACCATGTATAAATATAGCACATCTATGAGAATATATATATAAAATATGCACAACTTTAAAACTAATGAAAATGCTGGAGAGGGTGTGGAGGAAAGGGAACCCTCTTGCACTGTTGGTGGGAATGTAAATTGATACAGCCACTATGGAGAACAGTATGGAGCTTCCTTAAAAAACTAAAAATAGAGCTGCCACAAGATCCAGCAATCCCACTACTGGCCATATATCAGGAGAAAACACTAATTTGAAAAGATACATGCATGGGATTGAGATATATACACTACTAGATATAAAATAGATAACTAATAAGGACCTACTGTATAGCACAGGGAACTCTACTCAATACTCTGTAATGACCTATATGGGAAAAAAATCTAAAAAAGAGTGGATATATGTATATGTATATGTATAACTAATTCACTTTGTTGTATACCTGAAACTAACACAACATTGTAAATCAACTATACTCCAATAAAAATTATTTTTTAAAAAAAAGAAAAGATACATGCACCCCATTGTTCATAGCAGCACTATTTACAATAGCCAAGACATGGAAGCAACCTAAATGTCCATCAACAGATGAATAGATAAAGAAGATGTGATATATACACACACACACAATGGAATATTATTCAGCCATAAATATGAATGAAATAAGCCAAATGCAGCAACATGGATGGACCTAGAGATTATCATACTAAGTGAAGTAAGTCAGAAAGAGAACGACAAATACCATTATATGTGGAATCTAAAATATGATACAGGGGCTTCCCTGGTAGTGCAATGGTTAAGAATCCGCCTGCCAATGCAGGGCACACAGCTTCAAGCCCTGGTCTGGGAAGATCCCAGGTGCCGTGGAGCATCTAAGCCCACACGCCACAACTACTGAAGCCCGCGCGCCTAGAGCCCGTGCACAAAAAGAGAAGCCACCGCAATGAGAAGCTCGCGCACCACAACAAAGAGTAGCCCCCGCTCACCGCAACTAGAGAAAGCCCACACACAGCAACGAAAACCCAACGCAGCCAAAAATAAAATAAAATAATTTTTTTTAATAATTAAATAAAATATGATACAAATGAACTTATTTACAAAATAGAAACAGACTCACAGACATAGAAAACAAACGGATGGTTACCAAAGAGGAAAGGGGGGGATAAATTAGGAGTTTGGGATTGACAGATACAAACTACTATATATAAAATAGATAAACAACAAGCATCTACTGTATAGCACATGGAACTATATTTAATATCCTGTAATAAATCATAATAGAAAAGAATATGAAAAAGTATATATGTATATATACATGAATCACTTTGCTGTATACCAAAAACTAACACAACACTGTAAATCAACTATACTTCAATAAAAAATAAAATAAAATAATAAAACTAATGATACAACAAATATCCACATAACCTCTGTCGTGTCTCCACACACCCACCTCCCCATCTCATGACAGTATTGCTCTTCCAACTAATCAGTGTTCACTAATATCCTGACTTTTTGGTCTTGCATAATTTTCTTGTTTTTCTTTACACTTTTACCAAATATGTAGCATTATCTTTTAAACGAACAATTTTTTTCATAAAGCTCCTATGAGGATTAAATGAGATAATACTTAAAATCCTTAGCACAATGCGTGACACATATCAAGTACTCAAAAATGTCATCTATTGTCATGATTCTTTTAAATTTCCATTAATATAACGCAGAAGATCTTTCATTTATTCAGTAATTCATCTCATTCATTTCTTAATCACCTACTATGGGTCATCTCATCTCTACAATGGTAGATGCTATAAAGACATACAATTTGGGGTGGGTTTTTTTTCATCTTTTGACCTTTTGTTTTTAAATAATTATAGACTCACGAGAACTTGTAAAAAGAGCATAGGGAGGTTCTGTGTAACCATCACCCAGCTTCTGCAGACATCTTATATATCTATAGCACATTTTCACAACCAGGAAATCAACATTGGGACGATACAATTAACAGGACAACAGACTTTCTTCAAATTTCACCAGTTTTTGTGTGGACTCTTTTTTTTTTTTTTTTGGTATGTATGTTCTTGTATAATCCTGTGACATTTTATTCCATGTGTAGACCTGTGTAACCACCACGGCTATCAAGATATAAACCTGTTCTGTCACTACAAAGGAATTCTCTATGCAATCCCTTTAAAGTCACACCCTTCCTCCCTTACCTAATCCCTGGCAACCACTGATCTGCTCCCCATCTCTATTACTTTGTCATTTTGAGAATGTTATGTAAATGGACTCATAAAATATGTAACCTCTTGAAATAAGCTATGCAGTTTTACACTCATGGGAAATTGGCCTTACATCCTGACTCTGGATTTCCTGGCTGGGGAGAATTCCTTGACTAGAGTTTTACGGAGGAGAATTAATTCCATCTTCAGGTCATGTAGAGTGTTTCAGTGTCTGGGAAATCTGAGAATCTGATGAAATTCTAAAGATAAAGAATTTAACCATTAATTAGAATTCACCAGGACACTGGAAGGTGTCCATGAAAGATCCAGAATGGAAGAGAGGGAGAAAGAGTAGAAAACAACCCTGGAACTAGACCCTCTAGGATGTCTGAGGGCCCTGATGTGAACTCCATAATTAATGGCAAGCCTGTTCAGTTGCTGCCCCGTGCTGAAAACTAACGAACTTGGAAGAGGTTTGTCTATAAATGTCAGAAATGAGTTTCAAAGACTTTCATCAATCCTTCACCCCCAACTGACCAAAAAAGGGGATTGTTTGCAAATTGCACAGCAGGCCAGGAAAACAGTCTGAAAACCCTTTTAATCAGATATTTTGGAAGGCGCTTGTCTAAAAACCACCTTTGCCAAGTTTCCAGGCTGCTCCTTTGTAAGCTCATTTTTGAAGACATGTCACAAAGCAGGAACTGGAAGGAGAAACATGTTTTATTTTGTGATACAATGAAGTCCTTTGTCCAACAAATAGATGTGATAATATCACTGTGTTGGATCCACAAAACCGTTCTCCAAAGTGATTGTGGCTGCTTTTTAAATTTTTGCACCTTCCGTCTGGTTGAGAGCACTGAAAGAATGGTGCTAAAAGCCTCTTTTCAGACACTTCAGGGGCATTCTTTTGTTTGAATTTACTTCCCCTTTCCCAGCCGGTCCCTGGCACCAAACACAGCCTTACAGATCGGCTCAGACTGGCAGGCGGGATGAAGTCAGCAGGGGCCATGCCAAGTTCCTCTTCCAGGCTCTGCTCACCCAGGCCCTGCTAGCTACCCTCTCTCCGGACAGGGCGGCCTCGCTGCTCTCAGAAACAGAACCTGGTACACATGCCAAGTGGCTCCTGGGGACAGTTACAGCACAGCCCGTCCCCACTTTGATTTTTACCTAGACTGTGTCAGAGCAGAACTTTGCAACTTTGCAACTCACCACCTTTTCTCTTTACTTAATATTAGAAGCTCTGTCTGATTCTGCAACTGATTCCTGGAAGGGAGTTCCAAATGAAGACACATTTCCGTAAGCCAATGACACCCAGAATTACTTTATAGGACAAACCATTTACTGTCCCCAACTGGATTTCAGAGATCACTCATGTGAGTGCTACAGTTTTCTAAAACACACAAAAGCATGTGAAAATGTAAAGACATGAACTCCAATGGTGTTTCCCAATTGCAGGTCATGGATTTTTAGGCAGTACAACTTCGAATTAGTTCAGCTGCGTGGTTTAGAACACTGGTTCTCAACTGGGACAATTTTGCGCCCCCCACCCCCGAGGGCCATTTGGCAATGTCTGGAGACATCGCTGGTTGTCACAACTGGGTGGGGGGGTGCTACTGGCACCTGGTGGGTAGAGGCCAGGGGTCCTGCTAACCAACCTGCAGTGCACAAGACAGCCTTCCCTGCAAAGACTTCCTGGTCCTAAATGTCAATAGTGCTGAAACTGAGAAACCCGGGTTAAAGGAAAGCACGGGGCCTTTGAAGTCAGATATCCTGGATTTGAATCCTACCTTCATCTTCAGCCTAACCTATCCAAGCTTTGATTCCTCTTCTTTAAACTTGAAATTATCCTACTTGCCTTACTGAACAGTTGGGAGGATCAAATGAGATCAGAACCTGTAAAGATCCTACTGCTTAGTATTCAGTGGGTATTCAGTAAAAGAGCAAATTCCTTCCCTTTCATTCCTTGCCTTACACTCCCTCCTTTGAGACCCCCCAAGTCGCCTCTCCTTCACTGCTGAGTCAGCTGTCGCAGTAAATGCCTGTTGTGCTTCCCCTGTGAGCACTGACCGTCTGGTCTGATGGGCTGGCTACCACCCAGCCCTGATTCTCCCATCACAGGTGTGATGACAAGATCCAGAGCACCCCAAGCCCTGGCCACAGAGTGTTTCAGAGGAGGGACCACAGCCCAAATCTGACCAATCATAGTCATGCAAGGACTGGAACCAGAGCTTTCAGGAAACACACATCCTCTTTTTTCTCTGAGATTGATCAGAAAATGTGAGAGCAAAATAAATCTGGAGTTGAGCTGCCCAGAGCTAGCTATCTTTGCTACAAGCAGAAAAGAATTAAAGCAAGAATGAATCAACGTAGGGGACTTCCCTGGTGGCGCAGTGGTTAAGACTCCACAGTCCCAGTGCAGGGGGCCTGGGTTCGACCCCTGATCTGGGAACTAGATCCCACATGCATGCCGCAACAAAGGAGCCCACCTGCCGCAACTAAGACCCGACACAACCAAATAAATAAATATTAAAAAAAAAAAAAAAGATCTCCCTCTGCCTTCCTCCAAAAAAAAAAAAAAAAAAGGAATGAATCAACATGTAGAAATTAGAGACAATAGAAGGCAGGGAGAAGGCAAGATGGGGTTCCAGTGATAACCTTTCAGTGACCTTGTAGCTTACATTAGTTTGAGTTAGGTTTCTGTCGCAGCTTAGAGGTTTCTGACTAATAGAACTGAGTAGGGGTTAGAAAACACAGGATGTCAGGATACCAATCAACCCACAAATATCTACTGGGTGACATGCCAGGCCCTGAGAATGTTAAAAAGTATAGTTCCTGCCCTCAAGGTGTTTCCATTCTAGTTGGGTAGACAAATAAACAGCAGAAGGTTAGCATTACAAGGTTGTGTAAATGCTAAGAGAATCAGAGCCATATGGCTGATAAATCGGGGGGAGGGGACATTTTTCTGCTTTGGAAGGAACAGGAACCATTTTTATGATTTAGCTGGCACTGTTCCCTAACTGCCTGAGCTAAGAAGCTGCCCTTTCATTACCCCAGTATACTTATGTTCAGAACTGGGGAGCACCTTATACCTCCAAGGGCCTCAGCTCTTGCTGAGCTGTCACCACCCCTAGTCTGGTGCCAAGACCTCTCTTTATTGGCCCAAGGCCCACCATCCCCTGGGTACTGTCCACTACTCTCATTTTTCAGCTCCCGACGTACACTCCCCTCTCCATAACCTCTCCTCTGCATTACTAATATCCCCGGGATGCTCTGTATTTCCTTGCCCCACGTCCAAGCCCCTGTTCCTCCCCTCCTTATCAAACCCTTCCGCTGTGGTCTCTGAAGCTCTTACATCAAGATCAGCAAATGCTCACATTTCGTTTTGTCTCAGAAAGTTCCTTCCACCCCTTTTCTATATTGAGAGTCAGCTGTCCACTGAGCACAACCGAATGAGAATCTTTATCTTCTCATTCCCCTCAAATCGCATTGTCAGAAGGTAACCTTATTCCCAATGCCACTTCTAGGCAGTTACTGCTCTGCCCTCCAGCCAAGATCCCTGCTCCTTCGAGGACAAGGCCTTCTCACCTGCCTGCCACCTCCTCCCCTTTACTCTCATCTACACATCTGGCTCACAGTATCCTTCTCCGCCCAAGTATTGCCATCTTTCCTGGTGACTTCAACACCCATGTGTAATTTTCATCCAACATCCTCTGTTTTCATCCCCTGGTGCAGTTGCCACATTGCCCAACTCCAGGGGCATAATGAACATTGTAACCTATGGGAATGGTGCCCCCTGGAGTTGTTAATTGCACACTCTGCACAGCCCTATGCAGCACCCCAGCGTCTTGCTATCATTTCCAGTCACCTTCTCTTCTCCCCAGCTCAGCCAGCACCTCCCTCAATCGCACCCTGAACTCTGCGTTACTCCAAATTATTAATTCAAACATTCCAATCCCTTCAAGTTACTTGCTCAAGTATCCCCACAATAACAGTCCTTCCCTATGGAAGACTGGAGAATACCTTTCCACTTTCTGTCAATTCTCTCTGCCTTCATGTCTTTCTTAGTTTATCCTGGAATTCATAGTCTATCGTTATAATTAATCCCTGGTAAATTCTCCCAGTCCTTTGCTGCCTTCATCCCATTCCACCTGGCTGGCAGAACCCCAGCCCTGAATGAACCAAATCACCCACCATCCCTACCCATCTGCATCCTGGAAGCAGTACTTCCTGAGAAAAATCACAAAACAGGAGAGGTAGGTATCACACAAGTCATGACACTTCCCTCTCCCTCATCGGCCACATCCCCTAAATCACCAAGTCCTGTTGAGTCTTCCTTCTTAGTACCTCTTGGGTACACACTCTTCTAACTCAATGCCTCTACTGAAGTCTACACAGCATCAGCACCCAAACAGACCACTGAAATAGTACACAGTGAGTTTTTTTAAAAAACATAAATATCATGTCATTCCTTTGTCACTGCCTAAACCTCTTCAATGATATACACTTGTTATTAGAATAAAATCAGATATTCTTATCACAGCCTACACAGCATTGTATGACCTGGCTCTGCTTGTGTATCTACTCCGATCTCATGCTCCCCTCTCTCTGTGCAGTCCTTTAAGCCAGTCACATTGACTTTTTTCTGTTCCTCAAATTTGCCGTGCTCCTTTTAACCCCCAAGCCTTCCCTCAAGCTGTTCCCTCTGTCTACACGGGAACAAAGCCAAGAATCCCCAGAATGATGTTGGAGAGTGATTCCAAGATGGCATCTGGGCAGCTGGTCTGGAGGGCAGCCTGTCCAGATTAGAGCATGTCAGAAATTTTTTTCGGAGACTTCCATTAGTTGGATGTTGGTCATTCTGTGTACTTCTCTCATTGTCTTTCTTTTTCTCCTCTCTTTTCTATTTCCTTGTCTTTTTCTTCTATCTTCTGGAAGATTTCCTCAAATTTACCATTCTAGTAAAGTTTTTATTTCTGCTATAATATTTTTATTTCTAAAACCGTTTTCTGGTTTTCTAGATGTTCCTTTTTATAGTATCCTGTTCTCATTTCACGGTCATGTAAAAGAATGTTGAATGGCCATTATGGAATAATCTTTCTCTCTCACTCTGACAGGGTCACCATCTTATTCATTTGGGGGTATACAATACATAACACAGGGCCTGGACAAATGTCAGTTAAATTATTGAATACCCATGTGTAGATGAATTGAAAGAACAGTGGAATAAAAAGAGAGAGATCCAAGCTTAATTATTCACCAGCTGTGAGGATCTTAAGCAAGTCATTTTTTTCTCTTCAAGTCACAGTTTCTTCATCAATGAAATGGAGATACTATACTCTGCCCTGGCTAACTCCCAGGGCTACTGTAAACATAAGTGAGGTCCTCGGATCAATTAGGCAAAAATCTCGAGGAAATTACTCTTGGGAAAACTCTTAAAACATTCACTGAGCATATCATACATGGTCTTATGTATGTAGCTCTGAACAGTTATTCTTTGCACCCTAAGAGTTGAAAAACAGCTAAATTTAAGAAAATAAAAGCAAAGTTTATATGTAGATGAAGGAGTGAGTTTTCATGAGTATTTATAGTAATCTGCTTTTTAGATACTATCAAATCTCTAGGTCAGGTTTTCTCATTTCTATTGACATTTGGGACCAGATAATGCTTTGTTGTGGGGTACTGTCCTGTGCATTGTAGAACATTTAGCAGCAACCTGACCTCTGCCCACTAGATGCCAATAGAAACCTCCCTTTCTTCCCCTTCGCCTGCCCTCACAGTTGTGACAACCAAAAATGCCTCCAGAAATTGCCAAACGACCCCCAGGAGGGTACAAAATCACCCCAGCTAAGAATTGAGGACTATTGCCCTAGGGTAAATGAGAATTAGGTTTCCTAAAGCTTTCCTGCTTGTCTGCAGTATTTACTCCATTCTTCCTTAAAATTAAGTCTCTGAAACTTTATTACATGTTAATATATCTGTTTGCTGTTCTGATGATTAAATGATAAAATGTATGTAAAAACATCTAGCATAGGGCACAGCACTTTGATCAATATTTGCTGGCTTTGACATGGAAACAACCTAAATGTCCATCGACAGATGAATGGATAAATAAGATGTGGTACATATATACAATGGAATACTACTCAGCCATAAAAAAGAACAAAATAATGCCATTTGCAGTAACATGGATGGAACTAGAGATTATCATACTAAATGAAGTAAGTCAGACAGAGAAAGACAGATATCATATGATATCACTTATACATGGCATCTAAAATATGACACAGATGAACTTATCTACAAAACAGAAACAGACTCACAGACATAGAGAACAGACTTGTGGTTGCCAAGAGGGAGGGGGGGTGGGGGAGGGAAGGATTGGGAGTTTGAGGTTAGCAGATGCAAACTATTCTATATAGGATGGATAGACAAGAAGGTCCTACTGTATAGCACAGGGAACTATATTCATTATCCTGTGATGAACCTAATGGAAAAGAATATGAAAAAGAATGTATATATATATGTACAGATACAGATATATATATATCTGAATCACTTTGCTGTACAGTAGAAATTAACACAACATTGTAAATCAACTGTACTTCAATTAAAAAAACATTAAAAAAAATTTTTTTTAAATGAATATTTGCTGGCTGTGAATCTACACCTGGCTTGGTCAGACCCATGGGCACATAGTTTTTTGAAAGCATAGAAAAGAACTTGCCCCCCACTTCCTGTCTTTCCAAGTTGGCACTTTCTGTCAGGGTCTCCATAGTGCCATGAAGCTACCTACCTCTCATGCCCTGCACCACAGGTCTTATCCTAGGAGAGGGTTAGGTTTAAAGTCGGCATATAAATTAAATGCACTTACCATGTGACTACACAGCATGTGAAAGTGTTTTGTAAATGTACTACTACTTGCAGCTTCCAAGGTCACAGCTACCTTCCCAGACCTCCTCAGCCCAGTGAGAAATCATCTCAAGAGCTTCAGGTTTCCTAGCTCTGTCTTTGACTTTGTTCAGTAATTAATCTCTTTTAGAGATAATGTCCCTATATGTGTTTCATCATTTTTTCCTATTCTGCTGTCATCTTACTTGGTATGACCTTATATCCAGGCTGAGATGCACCTAGATGAGGGTGGAGCCGTGGCTCATATGTCTCTTTATCACCAACTGTGCCTACAGAGATGCTGGCAGAGATGCTTGAAAACATTTTAGTGATTTGCAGTGCTTTTAAAATATGTCTGCAAATTCTTTGACATCATCAAAAGTGGAGTGGAATTCCACCACCTTTGGACGTGGGCCAGCTTAGCAACTCGCATCTAACAAACAGAAGGCAGCAGAAGTGATGCAGCATATCTTCCAAGACTGGGTCACAAATGGTGATAGAGCTTCTCCCTGGCACTCTCTCTCTCTCTTTTTAAATTTTCTTTTATTGTGATAAGAACACAACATGAGAGCTACCCTCTTAACAAAAGTTTAAGTGTACAGTGTAGTATTGTTGACCATAGCCTAGCTCTCTCTTAGAACGTAGACCTTGGGATGCTGAGCTGACATATAAGAAGGCTGGCTACACTGAAGCCACCAAGCTGGAGGGGACACATGGAAACAGAAAGATGCCCAAGGAACTCCAACTGTGCTAGCCCCCGCTGTTTTAATCTTCCCAGGATTAATCCCCAGATATCGGAGTGAATGACCTTCAGATGATTCTAACCCCAGCCTTCAAGCTACCCCTGTTGACTTCCCAACAGTCCCCACTGCCCAAATTCATAAGCAAAATCAATATTATTGTTTCAAGCCACTGAAGTTTGGGTGGTTCATCATGAAGCATTAGATAACAGGAAGAGATTTGGATCCACAGGCGAGGAGCTGTGGAATACCCAACCAGAAATATTCCCCATTTCGAATACATCCCCGAAGCTGCAGGGTGAATGGTTAAGGTCACTCTAATTGCACCATTTCACTTTGCTGGTTCCCTCCCTGAGCTTTAGAAAGAAGTGGTGCTACTTTGATGACGAGGACCATCCAGAAAATCACTGGGTTAACATATTACTAACCCCACGTTCCAGCTCCCGGGGAATTTATATATTTTTACTTTCCAACCTACACATTTTTGCTAGATGTTTTCAACTAATGGTTTCAATGCTATTAATGATGAAATGTGGCTTTTTGCTAGGCAGAAGTGGAATATTTGTCCTTTACTCCTTACCAATTGAACTTCAGAGATAATCTCATTAAAGTCTACTAAGAAATTCAGCACAGCAAACAGACTCATTTTTGTTTAAGATTATAGGTGCCCAAATCATTGTTGCTTTTGTTGTGGTCATCCATGTACAATGCTTGGTGTCAGTCTATCTATCTCTTGTAAAAATAAAATACAGTGTGTGTGTGTGGAAAAAAAAAAAAAAAAAAAGATTATAGGTGCCCAAACGCAGAGGCCATTGTCGGCTTTGAGTCCCACTAGGATGGAAATGGCTTCCTGGAATGGGAAGTCTCTCCCATCAGCCCTGATACGTTCAGTGGATCCCTTTGCCTTCTTCTGGCTGCATTTCTTTCCTAGTTTGGTGTTTAAAAATCAACTACTTTGACTTTCACAAACAACTTACCAGGAATTGAACAAAGACAACTTAAAAACGTAAACTAATGTCAGATGTTAGATCATTGAAAAAATCCAGGAAAATCGGAATATTGCATTTTAACCAGTTGGCAGGTAGTCCGTGATCGTGATGAATTTCTTACTCTGGTTGACACGTTTTCAAATGTTAATGTCCTCTTGAGGAATAAACTTTGTTCTAATGATTGAAGTAATGGCTTCAAAGGTGAGCATTCCACTTATTATGGTTTCAAACCTTGGCACTGTGCACCGAGAGGTGTTAGGTTATGTGCTTGACAGAGAAATAATTACGACCGCATAATGAAAAGGAAAAGGCTTTGAGAGAGGGATTATGGAGGGGACCTGGGTCATGGGGGAAAGAGACTCCATCAGCAGGATGAAACGGCGCTTAATCAAGTGCAACATGATGTGAAAGACACAATATCAAGTTTCCTCGAAACTGTGCAATTCACACCCACCAGGGCTCCAGCTTGTGGATGCATTTTCTTCCTCTAACCTGAAAGGGGAGAGAGTCCGAGAGATTTTTTTTCTATCAAAACTCAACTTTCTTTCCACTTAATGCTGAGTCAAAAAAGGCAGGAAACTCGAGAGTAACAGGGTGAGTTCCCAGTTTTTTCATCTCTCCAGGAGGAATGCAGGGCAGACAACCTCCTGGTGACCAAACACACTTCCAGCTGCAGGCCGACTGGTAGAATTCATTTGAGAACAAATAAAGAGCAACTGTCAGCAACAGGAGAGAAGAATTGGAAATATTATCCGGAAAGGAATTATTGGTCTCCTATGGCACTGCTTCTTTCCTTGAAGCCATGGCCGATAAAAGCTTCTCATTCTCTTAAATCCATCCTGAGCTACCTTCCAAGGAAAACTTGCAAAGTGCTTCAGCACAGAAATTCCATCACACATGGAGTCCGTGGTTAGCTGGACCTTTAATACTGAAGCCAATGCAGAGACTCTCCTCACTTTTCCTGAGAGAAATATATTGTGAATCATATAGGTGCAAAAATTCAGCTGAGTGAGGCTAAGAAGGAAAGTGAGGGAAAACAGGTTACTGCTCCCCCAATTTTGTCTTGTCCTGAGCAAAGGCAGCCCT
Source organism: Balaenoptera acutorostrata (assembly GCF_949987535.1). Lineage (NCBI taxonomy): Eukaryota > Metazoa > Chordata > Mammalia > Artiodactyla > Balaenopteridae > Balaenoptera > Balaenoptera acutorostrata. The sequence continues at coordinate 35,698,491 of NC_080075.1, read as the reverse complement.
CCAACAGGCAGTATGCCTCAGTCTTCTATGCTATGCGACAAATCACCACACACTTAGTGGCTTCAAACCACACCCATTTATTATCTGACAGTTCCATGGGTCAGGAGCCCGGGCATGGCTTAGCTAGGTTCTCTGCCCAGGATCTCACAAGGTTGCATTTTCAGCTGGACCTCAGGGTTCCTGTCCAAGCTCACTGGTTGTTGGCAGAATTCAGCCCCCTGCGTTTGTAGAACTGAGGCTCTCAGCCTCTGAAGACCTGCTGGTCCTGCTGCATGGCCCTCTGATAACATGGTCGTTTGCTTGTTCAAGGCTAAATGAATCTACTCAGGTTACCATAACAAAATACCACAGACTGGGTGGCTTAAACAACAGAAAGTTACTTTCTCACAGTGCTGGAGGTCCAAGATCAGGGTGACAGCATGGTCGGGTTCTGGTGAGGGCTCTCCAGCTAGGTTGCAGACAGCCACCTCCTCACTGTGGGCTCACGTGACCTTTGCACATGCATGTGCTCGGGGTGGGGTCGGGCGTAGGGAGGGAGAGAGAGAGAGAGAGACAGAGAGAAAGCTCTCTGGTGCCTCTACTTATAAGGGCACTAATCTCATCATGAGGGCCCCACCCTCACAACCTCATCTAACCCTAATGACCTCCCAAAGACCCCAGCTCTAAAACCATCATATTAAGGGTCAAGGCTTCAACATACGACTGGGGAGAGGCGTGGGGCACAAGCATTCAGTCCATAACAAAGGCCAACAGGAGAGTGTCTCTAACGTCTTCCATCTCTGACCTCCAGACCTCCTTTTAAAGTGTTCGCCTAATTAGGTCAGGCCCACCCAGGATCATCTCCCCTTTGATAATGTAAAGTTAGCTGATTAAGGGCCTTAATTAAATCTACAAAACCCATTCACCTTTGCCATATGATATAAACTAACCACAGGAGTGAAATCTCATCATGTTCACACACTCAAGTGGGGGCAGGGGGAGAGGGATTATACAGGCTGCGTACTCCAGGAGGTGGGTATTTTGAGAGCCATCTCAGAACTCTGCTTACCATGCCCTACCATTGACCCTGTGCTGTCCTTTCTCTCATAACCCTTTACCCCTCAGGGCCCTCGTCTGTCACTCTCACTACCACACACACACATGCACTCACATTCACTACTTTTCACAGGTACCTACAAATTAGCTGCAGGCATTTGGCCATTACCAATGGCCTCCCCATGTCCCCCGTTCCTGTGCCCAGATCCATCTTGACCTAAAAGTGCTAACTGGGACTTCCCTGGTGGTCCAGTGGTTAAGACTCCACACTCCCAGTTCCGGGGGCCTGGGTTCAATCCCTGGTGAGGGAACTAGATCCTGCATGCCACAACTAAAAGATCCCCATACCGTAACTAAAGATCCCGAATGCCGCAACTAAAATATCCCACACATGGCAACGAAGATCCCACGTGCCACAACTAAGACCCAGCACAGCCAAATAAATAAATAGATATTTTTTAAAATGCTATAAAACATAAATAAATAAAAGGGCTAGCCTATTGGAGCATAGAGGGAGGCTCTGAGAAGGGAATTTTTTTCTTTCTACCAATTGATCTAAGTCTTTTCTCTAAAGACCTTTACGAAGCATTATTAGTTACAGTGACAAGTAGCTCTGAGCTTTTAAAGGGCCTACCAAGAAGGTTTGAGATGGAGAAAAAAACAAATTCATCATCTTCAAAATATAAAACTCAGTATAATTTAATTAAATGCTTATAAAACATTTTATCAGAATAAAAAACATACTGTTACATGTAAATTTATTTAATGGGGATGTGAGAATATTATAATATGTTCGCTATGATGAAACACGGGACTCCAAAGAGAAGGGTATCAAGGATTTGTGAAGGATGCAAACAACTTAGTGAGACCCATTTACCCACTGGTACTAGAATGTTTAGGTGGTGTTAGAGAAGGAAAATCTCAAAATGACACTTACGTTACCATCCTTTCTACTTTTAAGGTAGGTATTCTGGCCATCAAGCTTACTTGATTCTATTTCCTTGTGAATTAGAAAAAAAAATATAGACATTATTTTTATTTCACATATTGGGAAAGAATCATAAAGTACTTACCTAAGGCCACAGTAGAATTATGTCAAAGAACATGGTCTAGAGGACTTCCCTGGTGGTCCAGTGGTTAAGACTTCGCCTTCCAATGAAGGGGGCGCAGGTTCGATCCCTGGTCGGGGCGCTAAGATCCCACTTGCCTTGTGGCCAAAACACCAAAGCATAAAACAGAAGCAACATTGTAACAAATTCAATAAAGACTTTTTAAATGGTCCACATTAAAAAAAAAAAAATCTTAAAAAAAAAAAAGAACACGGTCTACCCCTAAACTATAGAATCACAGATTCTGAGCTTTGAACCACTGAGAGCCATCACCTGACAGATGCAGAGAAAATGTGATGAGCCCAGCACCACACTCACCAGCGAGATTCCAGTGGAGACAGGAATCAGGGCTGGCTGACTCCTCACCCAGAGGTCTTTCCAACACGACGTGCTTTTTCCTTTATCTCTTAATACTAAACTCATGTTCTTTCAGTCCAACATTGTTTCTCAGACTAGACCTCACACATATGCAGGGGGATTTTCAGTTTTAACTCCTTTCTTCCCAAGCCTCACCAGGAATTCTGAGAATAAACCATAAGAAGAAACCTTGTATCTTGGTAGTAGGATACCTCTCAGAGATCATCTAATCTGTCCTTTTCTTCAGGCTGGATATCCCTTTCACACTATCCCTTCCATGAGGTCAACAGGCCTCTTCTTGAATACCTCCAGTGATGGGGAGCTCACTACCAAAGACAAAGGCAAGTCCATCCTGAGCAGCCTTAACTGCTGAGATGCTTGGTCTCCACCTAATTTCACATGTGGTCTTCCAGAGATACATGGAAAAGTGTAAGTCATTTCAGAGGCCATGGTGTCCCATACTTGAAGATGATTCACTTTCTTCAAATCACTTCTCCCAGAGTTTCTCAGTGTTGGTGTCATTAGCATTCAGAGTGAGACTTCTTCCTCAAGTGGGCCTGTCCCGTGCATTGCAGGCTATTTAACACCACTAGTCCCCTGGTAACTAAATTCCAGTAGATCACATACACTCACCATGAGACAACCTATTCACTGTGATTCCTCCCATATTTCCAAGAACCCTTGGGGAGGGCAAGGATACTGTCCCTGATTGAGAACCACTGTGAGTCTAGGTCAGGACCTCCCGAGCGCCCTCAACAATTGACTGTATTGCGCTCAGCACAGTTGTAGAGTGCTTCACCGCCCATGGAAGTCTCAAAGCGGCCCATGATGGGAACTTTGTGTCACTATCCTCATGAACACAGGATTACAGGGGGGAAGAGACAATTAATGCCAAGAATTTAACAGTGACTAGAAGACAACCTTTTCTCTTTTCCATATTAAGGAATCTTCCATCTTGCACCATTCCACGTGTTCCCCACTTACAAGACACCTCCCTGGTCTGCTACAGTGATTGGGAACCATATGCTGTCAGTTAAGTAATTTTACTGAAACTAGAAATCTAGATCACCTTGCTTCCCGCCCAAACAGCCACCTCTCAATTATTCTGCCAACAGAAGTGCCTTGTAGTTCTTTAAAAATCTTTCACCTCTGGCCATTGTTTTCGTAGCTATTAACCAACTACGGTTGGACCTTTATGATTTTGATTTAAATTGCTTCAGTCAGAATGATTGTTAAGACGGAAAATAATTGAAATCCAAATTGCCCCTGAAATTGCTTTGAAATCAGAGCACAAACAGGCAAGAGCTCATGATGTCATCGAATGTTAGACTGCCACACAGACCCTCCAATATCTTGTTCACTCTTTCCCCAAATATTCTTGATTACAGCTTACACAGCTTGATTACATGACAGCTGCTATATTTGGGGAAGCACCATGCAGTATGGTGGTAAAAGCATGGGCTTCTTGCTTTGAATCTTGGGTCTGCCACTTACTAGCTGTGTGACCATAGGCAAGTTTGTTAACTTCTCTGTGCCTCAGTTTCCTGTAAAATGGAGACAATAATACTTACTTCCCAAGGTTGTGGGAAGGATTTGTCAACAAAAATAATCAATAAACAATCAAGAATAAGAATAGAAAAGAGGTTTATTTGAGCCAAACTGAGGGCTAGCCCAGATACCCACTGCCCGGATTACTCAGAGAAACTGTCCCAGAGAAGCATGGTTTCCAGCACAGTTTTATACCTTGTCAGAGAAAAGAACATTAAAGTCAGGGATACATTTCTTCAAGGCTTCAAAAAAAAAAAAAGAACAGACCAGCATGTACATAGCAAGCAGCATGGCCTTGCACCTGCGGAGGGTGTCTTATCATTAAAGGAGTACCAGCATTGGCGTCCCAGGAAGAGAGGCATTTAATCTTTATTTTTAACACGGACATTCTTTACTTTTGGTCAGTGTGTGCTTTTCTCTAATAATTAAAGCACATGTACAATGTGTGTTTGATAGGCCATAAACAGGCTATTTTAGTTAGCATAAAATTCAGGTTAATTCATGGATAAGCCAGAATGACTTCCCTATATCTCAATATGTGAAAATTTCTTTTGTCAGTTTGAGTGAGCTGAGAATGAACAAGCAGGTCCTGTGAACACTCCACCAGGAACACCAGAGCATTCACATGGTTTCTTGGGTCTTTTTCCCTTCATCTTCTTTCTAACTCCTGTCAGAAAACTGTTTGAAGGCTACCAAGGCTGCTCTGTGGTGTGACACAAAAAGCCAGAAGTACCTGGGAATTCACAGCCCCCAACACCACCATCACCCCACTGAGGTGACCCTGAGCCCGCAATGGACCGGGGTCGGTATAAGAAAGCCCAGTTCCCTTGCCATCAGTGAGGACAAACTCCACAATGTAACTTACACTCCAGAGCCCCCCACGCGATCAGGCTGAGACTGGGGCTTCACCTAAAATCACACCCCTGCTTGGTTTCTTCTCTTCCTCTGCCCTGCTTCTTCCATTCTCAGAGAAACCCTACATGAGTCTCCTGCATACAAATTCTCTTCTCTGGACTTGAAAGTCCAGCCTGAGGCAGGCACTCACCATAATTCACAACCGGCAAGCATTTAATAAACGTTAGTCTTTATTACATTTGCCATTAACAGGCACTATGAACTCAGTAACACTTTAATAATAAATTACATATATACATGACATTATGTCTTCATAATGTGTCTGGACACCCTGTAGTCATCCTAGTTCTCTGTGGTCACATTTGGGAAACATGGCTTTTAAAAAAATCTCCCTTATTTCACTGAAAACGAAACCAAGAACAAGAGAGTCTGTGTGAATGGCCCCAGTCCCAGGGCTAGGGAATGGCAGGCAGAATTTTAACCCAGGTCTCCTGCCCAGTTCAGTGTCATTTTCATCAAACCCTTTAGGCGCCCACTGGCCAGTTTTCAGAGAGAGGGAAACAGTGGGAACTCAGAAGCCTGCTCAGAACACCGGCGGCAGCACCCCATCGGCAGTTATGGAAGGCCTGTGTTCACACCCCTGCTGGGTGTTTTAACAACAATCAAAGCGTATAGAAGCTCCCTGCCTTCTAGAAGCTTGTCACTGAGTATGGACAAAGGCCAAATGCTTGAGAATCATAAGAAAATACCCGGAAAACATCAGGAAGCTGAGGTTACCGAGAAGTGTGGGATACATTTAGAGACGGGAGGAACCTTAGCAGACATGCTGCCTGGTGATTTTCAGTGTATTTTTTTAAGCAACAGAATCTTTGGTTTGAATGAGCCCATTGCCAAAATGCAGAGTCTAGAACAGGTAAAAGCGGGTATGCTCAAATGAACTGGGGTGGGACGGTCCCATCTCCCTTGCCCTCTCCACCCCACGGATCCAGTCTGATGCCCCACTCATTCATAGAGGAGGACACTAAGGGTCACCCTCCCTTGCCTTTGCAGTCCCACCACCAACGTCCTGATTCCCTCTCACCTGTCTTGGCTAACAGCCTTTGTGCCCTCTTCCTCCCATCCCTATCCACACCTCCCTCCCCTCCCCTGAGCCTGACCCACACATCACTGTGTGCAGGGGCCTTCGCACTCTGCATCTCCCACTGTCACACAAACCCTGTCCCGGCAGCCTTCTGGTCAACCTTCAAGGACCACCAGAAATGCCTCCTCCTCCAGGCAGCCTCCTGGGATCTTTCCAGTCAAAAGTGTCCCTGCCCTGCCCTCCAGGCTCCTGCTTCACACACCCCCAAACCCCCGCCAACTTCCTCACCCCCAGGGATATTTGTGAACATCTCGCTTTCCCGCACTGGGCGGTTTAATTGACTTTGTCCCCCCCTCCCCAAACACACACACACCTTGGGGAGCACTTTGCCCACAGTGGACGCCCAACAATAGGCTCTTGAAGTGATTGCCCAGAATTACACCACAACCTTGGTGGCATCAACCAGAGAGGGGACCCACGGGCAGGATGGAATACCTGGGTCTGGGTGGGTGTCTGGAAAGACTTCGTACAGAAAGAGCACACACTCCCTTTGCAGACTTGTCGTTATCTGTAGGAAAAACCATGACACACATCTGCTTAAACTATGCAGGCACAGAGCCTTGGGGCAGTTTGGGGAAGCCACAACCAAGGGGTGTGTATACAAATTGACAGGAGGTATTTGTCAGGAGGGAAGGAAGTGCAACTGAGGAAGAAACTTCAGCAGTTCAACTTCACTGAGGATGAATCATCACACTCGGTGTTTTTCCTTAGACGGGGAATTTTCTTCTCGGAGGATGGGCTGTACAGAGTAAATCCTCAGGAGAAGGGCTCCTAGAAAGGCCTGTGCCATCTCGGAGTCCCCAGCCTGTCACAGTTAAAAAGGGACTGCACCCAATTATCACAAGAACCCTAGGGCCAGGTGGCTGAGGTTCTAGACCCACAAACACAAACAGGGGCTGGAAGAGAGAAATAAACCCCTCACTGCTAAGCACCCCTGAGACATACCTGCCGCCTTCAGGGCAGATGTCTGGGCCTTTCTGCCTGGCTCAGCTCTTCAAAATCCACCCAGCAATGTGAAAAATGCAATTCTGCAGATCTGCTGGCATCCTCTGCAAGGAGTAGGCACACGGGTGGGAGGATTAACACTATTGCATACTTTCCAAGGGCTCAGTCACTGGCTTTGTGGTCAGGAACTCAGCCCAGGAACAAAGAAAAGATGCCCCAGGGGTGGTCTCAGGCCAGGGTCCGCCTATTCTCTGAGCCCTCCCCCGACACATCACTTCTTAGCCCATCACAGCCTGCTTTCAGGGATCCCAACAGCCACGTATACACCCTGAAAGCCACGGTTTCCCAAAGGGTATTCACATATATCGAAAAAGTGAAACGGATGTTTTGCCCAAATGAGTTTGAAAAATCCCAAGTTCAAAGACATTTATTTTCTCGAGGACTTCTCAGAGCATTTAAAAGCTAATGAGCACTGGGAAATCCCAACACTGTGATAGAATACATTGCATTTTCCCAGTAGGACTTAATCACCCTTTCCCCACATGGCATCTCCTAGAACCAGCAGAATTGAATTCAATTTGTTCCCTCTCTACCTCAGCAGGTTCTCCAAGAGTGGCCCATGGACACACTTTCAAAAATCCACATCTTCTTTATCCATTCATCTATTGATGGACATTTAGGTTGTTTCCATGTCTCGGCTATTGTGAATAGTGCTGTTATGAACATAGAGGTGCGTGTATCTTTTTGAATTAGAGTTTTGTCCAGATATATTTCCAGGAGCGGGATTGCTGGATCATATGATAGTTCTATTTTTAGTTTTTTGAGGAACCTCCGTACTGTTTTCCATAGTGGCTGCACCAACTTACATTCCCACCAAAGAACATGTGTGTGTGTGTGTGTGTGTGTGTGTGTGTGTGTATAAAACTGAATCACTTCTCTGTACAGTGAAAATTAACACAGCATTGTAAATCAACTATACTTCAATAAAAAAAGATCCACAAGGTCAAATCTATGTTCATAATAATAGTAAGATGTTATTTGTCTTCTTCACTATTTGGACATTCACATGGATGATCCAAAAGCAGTAAGGGGGAGGGTAAAACTGCTGGTGCCTAAGCATATATCAAGGCAGTGGCCTCGTAGTGTATGTCTTTCCCACCATGTACTCACAAGAAAGAAAAAACACTTTTACTTTAAAAATGTCCTTTATGAAGCTGTAAGAAATATTAACTTTATTTAATTGCAACCTTTGAATATATATATATAATTTATATAACATGCTGTGTGAATACATAAAAAATATACATAAAGCACTTCTCCTGCTTATTGAATGGTTGGCTCTGGGAAATGCTCTTGTGCAATTGTTAGAGCTGAAAACTGAATTAGTCTTTTTTTAAATGGGACACCACTTTAACTGACTGACAGACAAACTATGGTTATACAGATTTGAGTATTTGGCAGACATTTTCTTGAAAATGAATGAAATGAGCAGATCTCGACAAGCAAAACAACTGGCAGAGTTTGATGTCAATTATAAAATTTGAGCTTTCAAGCAAAAATTAGAATTTTGGAAAACTCTATGCACCATCATGCGTTTGACAGCTTAAAGACTCTTCTAATGAGCTCGATGGGGATATTAACAAATGTGATGTTTTGATATGACACAAAATGAAATATGTCAACATTTGGAAGATATGAATAACTCAGTGAACTAATATTTTCAAAATAATTAATGCATGATGTTACAAAAATCTTACATGGTTATAAGAACCATTCAAAGTACAATTTAGACCAGTGGATTTTAACGTAACAGAGTATGAAATTTTCATTGCTATGGTTTCAGATTCTACATGCAGCCTTCTAGAAATTACCACTTGTCAAGATTTGTTGTAGTCAAAGGGAAACATCCATAAATATATGAAATGACTACTAAGATACCCCTCCCTTTTCTAACTACATACCTTTACAGGGCTGGATTTTCTTCACCCACTTCAAACAAAGCAACATACCACAACAGATTAAATGCAAGCAGATGAGAATTGAGCTGTCCCTATTAAGCAAAACATCAAAGGAATTTGCAGAAATGGAAAACAACACCACTCTGAGTCTCACTAAATATTTTTTGTTTTATTTTATTTTGGAAAGTATGGACATTTTTCAATTAAAAAAAAAAGTAGTCTGTTTTCCTGTAATGGATTTTTACTGATTTTTTAAATGAATTAATAAATAAATATTTTAAACATTTCTCATTTTACTTTTTATATTAGCGATCAGTAAACTTCTCCTATAAAGGTACAGATAATAAATATTTTAGGCTTCACCAGCCAGTCTCTAGTACAACTAATCAACTCTACCGTTAGAGCGTTAAAGAACCATGGACAATACATAAACAAATGCATTTGGCTGTGTTCCACTAAAACTTTATTTACAAACAACAGTCATGGGCTAGATTTGGCCCACGGGCCACAGTTTGCTGACCCCTGTCATATGATAAATGTCAATAGATATAACCAACTGAAACAAAAGTTCTGTGGAGTCCTCAATAATTTAGAAGTATAAAGAGGTCCTGTGACCAAAAAGATTGAAAAATCACTATTCCACCCGAAGTATGAACACATCATCGTCTTCAAAAGGAATTTCATACAAGAGAAAGGCTGGGGAGACAGGCCAAGGTGAGAGCACTTCATCCAGGGGACATCAATCAGCCTGCTTCTTTTCCCTGGGGGGAAGATCCTGTAGGCAACAGACGGTTTGGGGAAGTGAGGTTCTGAACACAAGATCACTCCCTTTAATATCCTGGAACCCACCTCATCTAGAAAAAAGACTCAGATTTCGGCCACTGTGGCCACCACCTGTGCCATGAGCCTGTCAATAACATTCCCCTCTTTAGGAAGATGAAAGTCATGTGTGATGTCAAAGCACATCTGTAGGGTGACCTGCAACCAGCCCCAGAGAGACAACAGGGGGTTCTCCTGCACTTCCCAGGGGCAAGAGTGGCCTGCGTGGTGCTGAGGGTAGCAGGTCTGATCCTCCCACAGATAAGTCACTTCAAACCTAGACAGCACACAGAAGATTCCAGACTGCTCAGAGCACGCTCGTTAGGCCTGCCGAAGGGCTGGCTCCTCAGCCCTGGCCTCCTACTGTATATTTTAGTGCAGGAACTGAGTCACACCTGCAAATTCTATGGCAGACGATGTTTTATTGACTTTGAAGAGTGCCAGCTCATTTCCTGGGTCCCAGGCCAAACTGACATAATAAAGTCCTTTCAAAAACCCACCAGAAAAAGTTGGTATAATGTCCAAAATAGTCCAAGGAATGAACACTTCTAAATTTGTTAATAAGTTCTGTGCCAATCAGCTCTAACAAGATAAAAGCCTATCATGAGAGGCCCAAGGCAAACTCAGGGCCGCCATCCCCCTATTGCCTGCTAGGTCTTTTCTCCTTGACTGTTTGGTTTTTTTTTTTTTTCCTTCTAGCAATGCTTTGGGTGACAAGAAGAGTTTTCTGGTGTCTTTCACACACAGTCAGCTCTCCTGCCCACCAATCTTCTGGGTATTTTTATTTCACTCCCTGGATGATTTTATTGGATCAACACATCAAGCTGTGAGGTTTTGCAAACATGAAATGTCAGCGCAAACATAGATACATCCAGAATAGCACCATTCCCTCTCTGCCAATAGCACCCCCCAAGCAACACACAGACACACACACACACACACACACACATACACACACACACACACACACACACACACATCTTTCCTCAGTCATAAAAGTTAGCCAGTTCAGCCCTTCTCCTCAGAATTCTGCTTCAGCCTCATTGAGTGACAATACACAGGGGTTTCAGTACTGAGCTCACCAAAGAAGTAAGGCAAACACAAACAACACATGCAAAGATATGGCAATCCACCTTCTAAGGGCCAGGCCAGGCCTCGGTCTGCTTAGAGTGAATAAAAGCAGCCTCAAGACGAGAGAGCATAGTCTTGAGAGGTAGAGAACTGCCTTCTCAGAGCAGAGAGTCTGCCAGTGGTACTTGAACAAGTCACCAGGAGAGAGTGGGTTCATGGGGGAGGGGCAAGAGAGGAGGAGGGAACAGAGGCCCGTGCAAGGGCCTTAGAGTGATTTTGAACAGAGCAGGTTAATATAGCTACTCCCCACATGGGACAACTTTGTGGAGTCAAGAGGAAGCGCACAGGAAAATTGAGGCCTGGATCACTGAGGAAGGGTCAAAGGCCGGGCATGGGTGATGGATGAGACAAGAGGGCCCTGTCACTAAGGTTTCAGCCAAAAGCAGGGATTTATACCCTCAGCCACCCAGGAGATGGGAACCTTCAGGTTGACAAGGACAGAATCACACAGGCCACAACCAAACCTACTCTGCTGCTCACTAGCTGGGTGAACCAGGACAGGTGACTCGGTCTTTTTGAACCTCTTTTTTCATTTATAAAATGGGATGATAATAGTACTGTATCTGCTCTGGCTGCCATAACAAAATACCATAAGCCAGGCGGTTTAAACAACAAATTTATTTGTCACATTTTTGGAGACTGGAAACCTGAGATCAGGGTGCTAGCAGAGTCGGATTCTGGAGAGGTTGCTTTTCCTGGCTTGCAGATGTCCCCTCTCCACTGGGTCCTCACATGGTGGAGAGAGAGAGGGCTCTGGTCTCTTCCTCTTCTTATAAGGACACTAATCCCATCAGCGGGGGATCCACCCTCATGACAACCCTCATCTAAACCTAATCACCTCCTAAAGGCCCCACTTCCAAATACCATTACATTGGGGGTTGGTTGGGGCTTCAAGATATGAATTTGAGGGGCACAGACTTTCAGTCCATAGCAAGTACCCACCACAGAGAGATGCTGTGAGGGTTAAATGAAATTTACACACACAGGACTGATTTAACACGGTGCCTGGCACATCATTGGAACTGCTTAAAGGTGGCCATTGTTCTCATTTGTTTTAGGGAACGGGCAGAGGAAGCATCTCCACAGGCCAGCACCAGTGTTCACCCAGTGCTGTGTTTGGCAGGCAGTTTGCAATGACATTTCCAACAAGGGAGATCATTGCCTGTTACTGAGAATTAGGCAGGCCTTGCTCCCTGGTCCCAGGAAGTCTCGCTCCCCGTGTCTATGTCCTTGGTGCTACACAGAGGTCTGAGTTATGGGAGGGGTGATCTTCCTCAGGGCCTGGTGTCAGGGCCTCCCTGGGCAACGAGATGACGACAAGGACCCTCCCTGGGTGCAGGAATCCAAGCAGGAGCCTGATTGAAAGTCACATCCTCACTTTTCCTTTTCCCCTATAACATGGACCAGTAATCTCAAACCTGAGTGTGCAAACCAGAATCACCCCCAAGAGCCTGTTACAAAACAGATTTCTGAGCCCCACCTCCAGAGTTTCTAATTCAACAGATCTGGGATGGGCCTGAGAATCTGCATTTCTCACTAGTTTCCGGGAGATGGTGCTGCGGCTGGTTTTGGAACTACACTTTGAGAATCACCACCGTCGACCATGAAACAGAGGCTGCAGTAGCATGTTTTCCATGCCAATCCAATCATTTTAGAAAAGACTAACTTTCCTATGCCTTCCCTCAAGATTCCAAATTGAGGACAGAATCAGCCACTGCAGTTTTCAACACAGGAAAAAGTGGAGTCACTTTGAAAAGGAGAAGGGATATCTCATATTTGAGGTAAGTAAAGGTACAGCTCAGATAAGTCTGGACTATGTTCCCAGGGTATATGAAAGGAATGGGTCAAGCTTTTGAGAACTAGAACTAGAACTGAGGGAGGAGTCAGGAATTCTAAACTATCAACTAGATGACAATCTGTCTCTTTTCCCTAACAATTTCCCTGGCATTGGACAGTCTTATCTTATCACACCTAGTGTGAAAACAAAGTATGTCAAATACTTGTTTGATTCCCACCCTATGTCGCTCTAGGACGTAATTTGATTGACTCTTGTTTGTGGAAAGAATTCTTGGCTTCCCATCTGCATCTGGGATTGGGTTTCCCCTACACCAAACCAGAAGAGCAGCAGGTAGAAACATCAAATGCTCTTCATCCACCTGCATACTGAAAGCAGGAATTCCCAGGTCTTCATGAGCTCCCTCTTATTGAAGAATTGCATCCACTGGGCATTCTGCGAAATTCAGTGGTAACTTCCCAAGTTACTTCAGGACACCAGCCAGCTGCCACCTTCTCTAAAGATGTTAACTTCTCTCAGACTAAGTATCACCACCCAAGAACCCTTACTGCCATACAAAAATTCTTCTAATATATACCTTTTATATGTATTTTATTGGGAGGAGGTAGCTCCAATGCAAGGGGATAACCACAAAGATTTTTTTCAGGTCATCTTCAATCTGTCCTTTCCTTCCTGTCGGGTGATCAGAAAGCCTTTAAGTACCCTAAACAAACTTGTCACATCAGACCCACACAAACTTGGATCTAACTCAGTGGTCCTCAGCTGGGGCCAACTCTGGCCCCCAGGGACTTTTGACCATGTCTGAAAATATTTTGGGTTTTCATAACTCAGGTCAGGGATGCTCCTGACATCTAGTGGATAGAAACCAGGGACGCTGCTAAACATCCTACAATGCACAAGACAGCTCCCGCAACAAAGTTATCCGGCTCTAAGTGTCAGTGGTGCCAAGTTGGAGAAACCCAGATAAATGACTGTCTAGAGGGAACAGGCAACCTGACCCAGTTCCTAAATAATGAACAGGATTTCTGGTTAAATTTCCAGCCTAAGAGCACTCAAGAAAGTCCCTAGAACAGTGTAGTTTCTTCACATCCACATGAGAAGAGTGAGAATTTAAAGTCATGGTGTCATCCTTGGATGATGGGTACCTTAGGTTAGGTCCTCCCAGAAGGAACAAGTACAAGTGGTTCATTTGGGAAGTGATCCCCGGAAACCTCAGTAGGGGAGTGGAGACGTAATACCAGGAAAGGAAGGAAGCCATTAGAAAGTGTGTTTTCAAGCAAGTTGCTACTGTGGGCAACTTCAGCTTAATCCCAACAGGGAATGCCGGGAGAGACTGCAGAACATTCATTATCTTCAGTTATCCCAACCAAGCGGCAAGGAGGCTGAGATATTTACTCACGCATCCTGTCAGACACTGGTCGAGGGATCCCAAAGGTTACTCATTCCCCAGCACTTCCAACCATCCCAAACACAGGTAGAGCAGGCCCTCAAGCAAAGTCCGCAGGCAAGAACTTTCTGGTGCTGGTAGTGATGCATGAAACTGACAAGTGTGAGTGGTTGTGGATGGGGCCACCAACAGCATCTGCTACAATGAGATTGCTGAACGCATTCATTTTTTACACTGTATTTCTCTCATGTTGAATATTTACAATAAATTTATTGCATTAGTAACAAGAATAAAACACATATAACTAAAAATGCCAAAGGGAAATGCAAAGAGCATTTAAAAGATGGGATAAAATGTAGCTCTTGCAAGCAACTAAACTGTCCGATTCAAAACTAAGAACAAGGCAATTCAGAACCATATTGTACCCAACATGAAAGAGGTGGTGGTAGCACGGTCATTTTAGATCTGTCATCTCATGTGCCGCTAAGCTCCAAGTCAGAGGGCCTTCTCAGTCATATTCCTAGTGCCTGCAGCAAGCTCCTGGAGGTGACAGAAGGAGGAAGCCAAGGCAGAGATCCTGGTTTCCTAAACTTCATGCCTGCCTTTGGATCGTCTGTCTACAAAATTTGAAAATCCAAAGACTTATAAAAAGTACCTAAGTTTAAATTTAAAAAAAGTAAAAAAAAAAAAAAAAACTATCAGCAAAGTAAATCTAGCAGAAACAAGAATGTTATGGGGAAATTAACTGATTTCAGTCAACATTGGAATGTTGGAATGTTAAAACCACCCAGCCCATTTAGTGAGACCTCGCTTTCTAAAATCTGGTGTTTGTGGATTCATACACAATATAACTAAGAAGTCTAGGCCTTATCAACCATCAAATACTTTATTTGTTACCTTATTTTCACATTACTTTTTAATGCCAATAGTCTGAACCTCCACTCAAGTAATACATATAAAAGAAACTGAACTTGTTTCAACTGCATTAACTAACATAAGGTGAATTAATTTAAACTATAATACTCCTCAGAAAAATGCAATATCAGTCTAGGATTAATTTTAGCATCTTTCCTACCAGAAGAAGGTGCTCAATTATTCTAAACTTAAGAATAATTTAAAGTAAATTTAAAGAAACTTTTCAGATTTCAAGAGTATCTCAGAAAATAATAATTATTTATTGATGTATATATTTGTTTTTTCGCTACTTAGCTCCAATTTAAAAGGTTAATCATGAACATTTGGGAAAGAGAAAGGGCAGAGATTCTTGTGATTCCAGATAAGGATGATAGCATTGAAACCCAAAACAATACTTTAAACACACACACATATTTGTCTTTTTAAATTAATAAACATATTTCAGACAGTTTCATTCAGCATAGAAAAAATCATTTTAACTAGAAACACACATCCTTTTGAAATATTAACTATTCAAAAATTAATGTAAATTTTAAAAGGGGATTCTTTAAAAATAGAAAATGAACAGATTATTTCTACAGTATCAATTTGAGAACTTAAAATATTGGATATGTCATTGTAGAGGAAAAGCCCAGTCCAACAAAAATACACCTCATAGGACAGCTCTTTGGGAGAGCATTCTACCTGCTTGTGCTTATTCTCTACATCAGGTATGTAGGTCACCCCATCCAAGAATCTGTGGATAAACATTACCTGGGAGAGTCCTTTGAGCTAAAACGTAAGGCAAAATAACTTGCTGAGAGTGGCTAATTCACATTCTAGAATGAGAATGATCAACATTTTCCTATGGCTGACCTGTGGGGAAATGTACACAGTAAACATGGAGTTCTGACATCCCCTTCCTCCACCCTGTGGTCAAGACCACATATCTTCAGCTTGACCCTTTCTGGACCTTTCATCTCCCTACATGTGTCTCATGATCATGAAACTTTCGTCTTACGTCATCATGCACTGAAATTTCAATCTTTATTGTTTAAGGTATCTTACAAATGGATGATCATTTCAAAAATTCTTCTGACTTTTCACTCAAGCTGGTGCAGTGATTCACCACTCTGTTCATAAAGAAAGCAATGATAAAGTGTAAAGACAAAAAGACAAAACTCCAAACTTGGGCTCAAAAACCAGATAAAAATCTCTGTAGGTCAGAAAAGGATATAAATGCTAAGCAGTGAACGGGGCTGAAGCTGCGGACTCATTGGGGTTGTGGCAAAAGTATGCAGCAGACAACTTGAAAAGGCTCCCACTGACCACAGATGGAAAATGAAACCTTGAAAAGAATGATATCTACCAAAAATTGAAACACAGTGAAAGTGGGAAATCCGGAGTTGATAACAACACTTTTTAAAAAAATTAGTCACCTTTTAAGAGTGCCAGAGACTCAAATCATTATTCTGAAGACTGGCAAACAAAGGAAAAGAATCAAGTATTTATTCTCCCTTTCCTATATGAACTATACCTCTGGGTAACAATAGATGGAAAGGGAAAATTCTTCTTTAGGAGAAGAATTCCACCTAAATAAATAAGAAATGATGGAATTGGAATATCACCATTTTGCAACCCCTAACAAAATAGTGGACGTGGGCAGATACCACCAATGGCTGCTAAAACCAGTAGGTGAAAAGCTGATCAATCTTAATGTCATGAAAAACAGAAACAGATGTTATGTGCCTTCTCTTAAGTGCCATGGGAAGTATACACCACCACCTCCGAAGTATTCTTGGAAAAAGAAAAAGAAAAAGAAAAGCCAGATCTCATCAAGCCTCATCTATAGGTCTATTATCATTTTATGGGTAATGGAGGAGGTGGAGGTACATATTGAACCATATCATGGAGGAAAAGAGAAACTACGTTAACTTTCTTAATAAATAATTGTAAGAAAACAAGAGGTGAAAGTTGGAAACGTTCTATGTATTTGATTATTTTTTTTTAAGTAGTGTCAGTTTTTTTAGATGTGATAACTGCATTGTACTAATGCTTTAAAAAGATTCCCACTGAAGTATTTACTGATGAAATGATATAATGTCTAACTTTACTCCAGAATAATCCATTGCAGGAGGGAGGAGGGGGATTCGAGGAAATGCAACTGACCATGTGATGAGAATCATGGAAGTTACACCACTAGTTAATATTACAGAAAGAGAGAGAGGTGGAGGGAGGGAAGGGGTGAGGGTACTAGGGCACTGAGTGGGATTTCATTGAATCTGTACACCTTTAGTAGCCAAGGTGTGGCTCAAAGACCAGCAGCATCAACATCACCTGCCAGCGTGCTAAAAATGGGGAATCTCAGGCCACGCACAAGATCTCCTGAATCAGAAACCACATGAACAAGATCCCTTCGTAAAATTTGTGTACACAGTAAAGTTTGAGAAGTACTTTTGCAGATCACTTGGAAGAAAACGATTATCCTCCAATCCATGCTATACTACTCCATTTATTTAGGTCTACCCTAATGGCTCTCAATAATTTTTTATAGTTTTCTGCAGAGTCTGTATTAGTCAGTGTGGGCTGCCATAACAAAATACCACAAGCTGGGTGGCTTAACAACAGAAATTTACTTTCTCACAGTTCTGGAGGCTCAAAGTCCAAGATTAAGGTGTCAGCTGATTCAGTTCCAGGTGAGGGTCACTTCCTGTGTTGCAGATGGCCACTTTGCAGATGGTCTTCACATGGTCTTTCCTCTGAGAATGAGCAGAGAGAGAGCAAGAGAGCCCTCTTGAGTCTCTTCTTATAAGGACACTAATCCCACCAGATCAGGGCCCCACTCTTGACTTTATTTAACCTTAGTTACTTCCTTAGAGGTCCCATCTCCAAATACAGCCACACTGGGGGTTAAGGTTTCCACATATGAATTTTCGGGGTACACAAACATTCAATCCATTAACAGAGGCCTTGGGCCAAGCTTTTTGCATTTATTCCTGGGTGATTAGTATTCTTAACTGATTTATGAATTATAATAATTTATTTGTAGATTCTTCTAAATTTTCTATGTGCATAATCCTATCTTCAAATAAAGGCCGTTTTATTTCTTATTTTTCAGTTCTTATACCTTTTACTTTTTTCTTAACTTGTTCCCAAACTCAAAGGGGAGTATGGTGTCTGCTGCAGGCTTTTTTTTTTTTTCTGAATTTTTGAATTTTATTTTATTTTTTTTTATACAGCAGGTCTTATTAGTTATCCATTTTATACATATTAGTATATATATGTCAATCCCAATCTCCCAGTTCATCCCACTGCCACCCACCCACCCCCCACCCTGCCATTTTCCTCCCTTGGCGTCCATACGTTTGTTCTCTACATCTGTGTCTCTATGCTGCAGGCTTTTTGTAGTTACCCTTTAACGAACCAAAAAGTTTCTATCTACTCCTAGTTTACCCAGAGATTTTATCATGAATGGATGCTGAATTTCATCAAATGCTTATTTTGCATCTATTGAGATGATCTATGGTAATATCCCCTTTTCCATTCCTAGCACTGGCTGTCTGTACCTTACCTAATTTTTTCTGGGTCTGTATTGCTAAAGATTTTATTAATTTTATTAATTTTCATTTCATTGATTTTATTATACATTTATTTCTTATTTCATAGATGTCTACTCTTTATTATTTCTTCTTTTTCTCCTTCTCTAGATAAAATTTGATATTTTCTTCTAACTTCTTGAGGTACAAGCTTAGATTATTGGCTCAGGAGGGTCAGTCTAAGTTACTCTGTCCACCATTATTAGAGGAATAAGAGGGAATTCCCTGGCAGTCCAGTCGTTAGAACTCTGCACTTTCAATGCTGAGGGCGAGGGTTCAATGCTGAGGGCAAGGGTTCAATCCTTGGTCAGGAAACTAAGATCCCACAACCTATGCAGCATGGCCTAAATAAATTAATTAACTTAATTAAATGAAAAGATATAAAAGCAGAATATACTTAAACTTAATTTCATCCTTTGTTTTCAATCTTAAAGGAGAGGAGCTAGGAAAACAAAATGCTACCTAATTCCTTCTACTCCCAAGCAGTTCATCAGTTTATAATTATTTAATCCAGAGTAACCAAATACTCATTTGACCAAATTAATGTCTTTTAAAAAGTATTAATCTAAACAAATGGTTATATCAGAATACTTTTTCTTTCAGTTTTATTGAGATATAATTGACATACAGCCCTGTACAAGTTTAAGGTGTAGGTTATGTCAGAATGTTAATGTGACTTCCATTTTCTTCAACATCTTAACAAAACTGTGCTTCAGAGTCACAAAGCTTATCATAGTTGATGTAACCATAGGAATAACTAGAAGTATTCCTCACAGGAAAAGCTTCCTTAGACTTGTTCATTGAGATTACGGTTTTAATAAAATGAGTTAAAGATATTTCAAAGCTTGCTGCAACTTTTGTGAACTTTTCGAAATGATTGCCTAAGTATGTTAACCCAAGCACTATCGAATTAAAAATTGTCATTCTTGTCTCATGATGTTTTCTAACTTTACTGTACTCAAACTTTAACCATTTCAGAAAATCCAATTTAAATCATAAATCATGACCAAAAATCACTAATTTTTAGAATCTCTTCAGATTAGCATTTGAGACAGAAATTGCTTTTCAATCTTTCAAATTCATTCACCATTTAACAAATATTTGTTGAGCACTAACTATATGTCAAACACATAAGTATACTGCTAGGTTCCTTTTTAAAACATGTCAGATTCTTGCTCCTGTCGTTTGCTGATTTACGTGTCATGTTAAACATTACTGTCTGTAACGTAATCAGTGAAAAGAATATCTCCCAGTTCTCGGTGTAATGTGTCTTTCTAAGACAGCCTTGAAATTTAATCTGGTGTCGGTATTATCTTCCTCATAAAAAGGGACAAATGCAATTGATAGTAAATGACATCAACATTCTTTTCTACTCACCCAGCAAAAATGATCACCTGTGGTTAGAATTTTTCTAAAGCAAGTCTACAGCTAATTGGAACTTCAAATCTCTACAAGCAGGGTTAATTTGAGAAGTCAGTAAGGATCGTGGAAGTAGTAGATAAAGTCTTTGGCTTTCCAGAATCACGACTGCAACCCCCTTTTATAAGTGAGGAAATTAAAGTTGAGTGAGAATAAAAGAAACGTTTAAGGTCCCAGCCAGGACCAACTCAGGTCCAGAATCGATGTCTATCCCCCAGGTGGATCTTCTTTGTACCACACAATGAAATCACGAGCTGTGATCCTACAACTGATATCTCCTGCATGTGTTTTTGTTTATATGTATATGTAAATGATTTTACATCCGTATTTGAATGCTTCAAGTAGTGAGATTTCTTTTTTCTTCCTTTTTTTTATTCATTCCAGGCAAAATAGAGAAACTGCTAATTTCTCGTAATTTTTGTACGGGTTCTTGTTCAACTTGGGGAAAATATTTCTTTCATTCTGTGTCAATATCTAAGAATTTCAGCAGTATCTGAGATGGCTCAGATGAATTTCATGTTCATTTTTAAGTTCCTTTTAATGGCAGAGTGAGTAGATAGGCTGGAAGGAATGACCCCTTCCCGCACAGCAGTACAGCCAAGTTAGAATTGTCCCAGGAAGGCCCATGGTTAGCTGACAAGTTTCGCTGTCTGACTTTGAGCACATCTTCATTATATGTTGTTTGTTTTCAAGTTACAGGTTCGCTTTGGAAAAATAAGATAACAAAAGCAAGAACAAAGTAACGGACGTTGAAGGCTGTTCTCTTTTTAAGGCTTTTACAAAGTTGTTATTGTTCCCCACCTGTCTCTAGATCAA
The DNA here is from genome assembly GCF_949987535.1 of Balaenoptera acutorostrata. NCBI lineage: Eukaryota > Metazoa > Chordata > Mammalia > Artiodactyla > Balaenopteridae > Balaenoptera > Balaenoptera acutorostrata. The sequence continues at coordinate 35,677,686 of NC_080075.1, read as the reverse complement.
TGCTTCTCAACCTTGGATAGTCATTACATATCTTGAGGAGCTTCAGACAATACCAGTGCCTGGACACCAGGCCTAGAAAGTCTGATTTGTACTTCCTAAACCTGAGGATTTTTTTTTTTAACTCCAAAAGTGATGTGGAGCCAGAACTCAGAGCCACTGGTCTAGACACTGCTCTGGAGTCAAGAGGAACAATTCCCACTCATAACAAACACAGGGGAATCTATTTCTTGTGGTGTGGTCTTCTCTCTCTAAATAAATTAGAGAAGCGTTGACACTTTCTCATATAATATAATACCTTTTCCTTTGTTAGAAATTGTTCACTGCCTGACTCCTTCAAGGGTCAGCCCATGATTTCAAACAACATAGCAAAACCTTAGCTATCCAAACAGAGTGCATAAGACTCTAGGCAAAGAATCATACATGTAGAGGTCTGAGAACACTAACCTCCCAATAGGACCTCTTCAAATATTAATTTAGAAACCTTATTTGGAACAAAGAAAATAAAGGACAAACTAGAAGAGAAACTTTCCATTAAATTTGTCCAGTTTTGAGGTAAATCATCTTAATTTTAGTACTATCAACATAACATTTTAAGTAGCATTTTCTTCCAAAGCCCCTACTCCCTTTCATTTGAATTTGTATAGTTGGTGGTGAAAAATGGGCATGGTTGTACCCACTTTATAGCTGGAGAAGCAAAGGCATAATTTCAGTGACTTATTTCAAAGTCAGCAGTCATTGACAGAATCAAGAAAATCAAAGCTGGGCTTCCCTGGTGGCAGAGTGGTTAAGAATCCACCTGCCAATGCAGGGGACACGGGTTCGAGCCCTAGTCCGGGAAGATCCCACATGCCGCGGAGCAACTAAGCCCGTGTGCCACAACTACTGAGCCTGAGCTCTAGAGCCCGCAAGCCACAGCTACTGAGCCCACACACAACAACTACTGAAGCTCACGTGCCTAGAGCCTGTGCTCTGCAACAAGAGAAGCCACCACAATGAGAAGCCTTCACAACGCAACGAAGAGTAGTCCCCGCTCGCCACAAGTAGAGAAAGCCCACGCACAGCAACGAAAATCCAACACAGAAAAAAATTAATTAATTAAATAAATTTTTTAAAAAAAGAAAATCAAAGCTGTGTTGTAATGTTCCTTCTGATGTTCTAAAATTTATACTAAAAAATACTCTGTTAAGATATTTTCCTCAAGATATATTTTAAGAAGCAGTATTTAAGGCTGGAACTTCAAATTCCATGAAATTTAAAATAGCCACAGGACTTCCCCGGTGGCACAGTGGTTAAGAATCCGCCTGCCAATGCAGGGGACATAGGTTCGAGCCCTGGTCTGGGAAGATCCCACATGCCGTGGAGCAACTAAGCCCGTGTGCCACAACTACTGAGCCTGCGCTCTAGAGCCCGCGAGCCACAACTAATGAGCCTGAGAGCCACAACTACTGAAGCCTGTGCGCCTGGAGCCCATGCTCCGCAACAAGAGAAGCCACCACAATGAGAAGCCCGTGCACCACAATGAAGAGTAGCCCCCGCTCGCTGCAACTAGAGAAAGCCCACGCACAGCAACGAAGACCAAGTGCAGACAAAAATAAATTAATTAATTTTAAAAAATAATAAAATAAAATAGCCACAAAAATAAGTCGAGCAAAATAAACCCTGAAATTTGAAAGCTAGGTCTGTATGGTCTGTAAAGACAGCTACAAATTATATTTAGTTTCAGCCTTTAGTTTTACCATCGTTTACTTTCAAAACGAACTTTGTTTCATTTATTTATAATTTCCCTTTATCTTGATAGCAAATACAAATAAATCAAAACCACATGGCCAAATGATAGACACAGGGGAGATGTATAGGTGACTATTACTGAAGAAGTGTATAGAACTTTCTTTTTTTTTTTAATTTTTATTTATTTATTTTTTTTTTTAGAAGTTTCCTGTAATGTCTGAAACATTTATATTAACATATTTCCATACATATTTCCATACAAACACAAATATAAGATTTTTAGAAATTTCATGTAATGTCTGAAACATTTATATTAACATATTTCCATACATATTTCCATACAAATACAAATATAAGATTTTTAGAAATTTCATGTAATGTCTGAAACATTTATATTAACATATTTCCATACAAATAACCCAATGAAAGTTTAGTATTAGTTGTTTTGTTTGTTTTTTTATACTGCAGGTTCTTATTAGGCATCAGTTTTATACACATCAGTGTATACATGTCAATCCCAATCGCCCAATTCAGCACACCACCATCCCCACCTCACCGCAGTTTTCCCCCCTTGGTGTCCATATGTCCATTCTCTACATCTGCGTCTCAACTTCTGCCCTGCAAACTGGCTCATCTGTACCATTTTTCTAGGTTCCACATACATGCATTAATATACGATATTTGTTTTTCTCTTTCTGACTTACTTCACTCTGTATGACAGTCTCTAGATCCATCCACGTCCCCACAAATGACTCAATTTCGTTCCTTTTTATGGCTGAGTAATATTCCATTGTATATATGTACCACAACTTCTTTATCCATTCGTCTGTTGATGGGCATTTAGGTTGCTTCCATGACCTGGCTATTGTAAATAGTGCTGCAATGAACATTCAGGTGCATGTGTCTTTTTGAATTACAGTTTTCTCTGGGTATATGCCCAGTAGTGGAATTGCTGGGTCACATGGTAATTCTATTTTTAGTTTTTTAAGGAACCTCCATATTGTTCTCCATAGTGGCTGTATCAATTTACATTCCCACCAACAGTGCAAGAGGGTTCCCTTTTCTCCACACCCTCTCCAGCATTTGTTGTTTGTAGATTTTCTGATGATGCCCATTCTAACAGGAGTGAGGTGATACCTCATTGTAGTTTTGATTTGCATTTCTCTAATAATTAGTGATGTTGAGCATCTTTTCATGTGCTTCGTGGCCGTCTGTATGTCTTCTTTGGAGAAATGTCTATTTAGGTCTTCTGCCCATTTTTGGATTGGGGTGTTTGTTTCTTTGATATTGAGCTGAATGAGCTGTTTATATATTTTGGAGATTAATCCTTTGTCCGTTGATTCATTTGCAAATATTTTCTCCCATTCTGAGGGTTGTCTTTTCGTCTTGTTTATGGTTTCCTTTGCTGTGCAAAAGCTTTGAAGTTTCATTAGGTCCCACTTGTTTATTTTTGTTTTTATTTCCATTACTCTAGGAGGTGGATCAAAAAAGATCTTGCTGTGATTTATGTCATAGAGTGTTCTGCCTATGTTTTCCTCTAAGAGTTTTATAGTGTCCAGTCTTATATTTAGGTCTCTAATCCATTTTGAGTTTATTTTTGTGTATGGTGTTAGGGAGTATTCTAATTTCATTCTTTTACATGTAGCTGTCCAGTTTTCCCAGCACCACTTATTGAAGAGACTGTCTTTTCTCCATTGTATATCTTTGCCTCCTTTGTCATACATTAGTTAACCATAGGTGCGTGGGTTAATCTCTGGGCTTTCTATCTTGTTCCATTGATCTATGTTTCTGTTTTTGTGCCAGTACCATATTGTCTTGATTACTGTAGCTTTGTAGTATAGTCGGAAGTCAGGGAGTCTGATTCCTCCAGCTCCATTTTTTTGCCTCAAGACTGCTCTGGCTATTCGGGGTCTTTTGTGTCTCCATACAAATTTTAAGATGATTTGTTCTAGCTCCGTAAAAAATGCCATTGGTAATTTGATAGGGATTGCATTGAATCTGTAGATTGCTTTGGGTAGTATACTCATTTTCACAATGTTGATTCTTCCAATCCAAGAACATGGTATATCTCTCCATCTGTTGGTATCATCTTTAATTTCTTTCATCAGTGTCTTATAGTTTTCTGCATACAGGTCTTTTGTCTGCCTAGGTAGGTTTATTCCTAGGTATTTTATTCTTTTTGTTGCAATGGTAAATGGGAGTGTTTCCATAATTTCTCTTTCAGATTTTTCATCATTAGTGTATAGGAATGCAAGAGATTTCTGTGCATTAATTTTGTAACCTGCAACTTTACCATATTCATTAATTAGCTCTAGCAGTTTTCTGGTGGCAGTTTTAGGATTCTCTATGTATAGTATCATGTCATCCGCAAACAGTGACAGTTTTACTTCTTCTTTTCCAATTTGTATTCCTTTTATTTCTTTTTCTTCTCTGATTGCCGTGGCTAGGACTTCCAAAACTATGTTGAATAATAGTGGTGAGAGTGGACATCCTTGTCTCGTTCCTGATCTTAGAGGAAATGCTTTCAGTTTTTCACCATTGAGAATGATGTTTGCTGTGGGTTTGTCATATATGGCCTTTATTATGTTGAGGTAGGTTCCCTCTATGCCCACTTTCTGGAGAGTTTTTATCAGAAATGGGTGTTGAATTTTGTCAAAAGCTTTTTCTGCATCTATTGAGATGATCATATGGTTTTTATACTTCAGTTTGTTAATATGGTGTATCACATTGATTGATTTGCGTATATTGAAGAATCCTTGCATCCCTGGGATAAATCCCACTTGATCGTGGTGTATGATCCTTTTAATGTGTTGTTGGATTCTGTTTGCTAGTATTTTGTTGAGGATTTTTGCATCTATATTCATCAGTGATATTGGTCTGTAATTTTCTTTTTTTGTAGTGTCTTTGTCTGGTTTTGGTATCAGGGTGATGGTGGCCTCATAGAATGAGTTTGGGAGTGTTCCTTCCTCTGCAATTTTTTGGAAGAGTTTGAGAAGGATGGGTGTTAGCTCTTCTCTAAATGTTTGATAGAATTCACCTGTGAAGCCATCTGGTCCTGGACTTTTGTTTGTTGGAAGATTTTTAATCACAGTTTCAATTTCATTACTTGTGATTGGTCTGTTCATATTTTCTGTTTCTTCCTGATTCAGTCTTGGAAGGTTATACCTTTCTAAGAATTTGTCCATTTCTTCCAGGTTGTCCATTTTATTGGCATAAAGTTGCTTGTAGTAGTCTCTTAGGATGTTTTGTATTTCTGCGGTGTCTGTTGTAACGTCTCCTTTTTCATTTCTGATTTTATTGATTTGAGTCCTCTCCCTCTTTTTCTTGATGAGTCTGGCTAATGGCTTATCAATTTTGTTTATCTTCTCAAAGAACCAACTTTTAGTTTTATTGATCTTTGCTATTGTTTTCTTTGTTTCTATTTCATTTATTTCTGCTCTGATCTTTATGATTTCTTTCCTTCTGCTAACTTTGGGTTTTGTTTGTTCTTCTTTCTCTAGTTTCTTTAGGTGTAAGGTTAGATTGTTTATTTGAGATTTTTCTTGTTTCTTGAGGTAGGCTTGTATAGCTATAAACTTCCCTCTTAGAACCGCTTTTGCTGCATCCCATAGGTTTTGGGTCGTCGTGTTTTCATTGTCATTTGTCTCTAGGTATTTTTTTATTTCCTGTTTGATTTCTTCAGTGATCTCTTGGTTATTTAGTAACGTATTGTTTAGCCTCCATGTGTTTGTCTTTTTTACGTTTTTTTCCCTGTAATTCATTTCTAATCTCATAGCATTGTGGTCAGAAAAGATGCTTGATATGATTTCAATTTTCTTAAATTTACTGAGGCTTGATTTGTGACCCAAGATGTGATCTATCCTGGAGAATGTTCTGTGCGCACTTGAGAAGAACGTGTAATCTGCCGTTTTTGGATGGAATGTCCTATATATATCAATTAAATCTATCTGGTCTATTGTGTCATTTAAAGCTTCTGTTTCCTTATTTATTTTCATTTTGGATGATCTGTCCATTGGTGTAAGTGAGGTGTTAAAGTCCCCCACTATTATTGTGTTACTGTCGATTTCCTCTTTTATAGCTGTTAGCAGTTGCCTTATGTATTGAGGTGCTCCTATGTTGGGTGCATATATATTTATAATTGTTATATCTTCTTCTTGGATTGATCCCTGGATCATTATGTAGTGTCCTTCCTTGTCTCTTGTAACATTCTTTATTTTAAAGTCTATTTTATCTGATATGAGTATAGCTACTCCAGCTTTCTTTTGATTTCCATTTGCATGGAATATCTTTTTCCATCCCCTCACTTTCAGTCTGTATGTGTCCCTAGGTCTGAAGTGGGTCTCTTGTAGACAGCATATATATGGGTCTTGTTTTTGTATCCATTCAGCAAGCCTGTTTCTTTTGGTTGGAGCATTTAATCCATTCACGTTTAAGGTAATTATCGATATGTATGTTCCTATGACCATTTTCTTAATTGTTTTGGGTTTGTTTTTGTAGGTCCTTTTCTTCTCTTGTGTTTCCCACTTAGAGAAGTTCCTTTAGCATTTGTTGTAGAGCTGGTTTGGTGGTGCTGAATTCTCTTAGCTTTTGCTTGTCTGTAAAGCTTTTGATTTCTCCATCAAATCTGAATGAGATCCTTGCTGGGTAGAGTAATCTTGGTTGTAGGTTCTTCCCTTTCATCACTTTAAGTATATCATGCCACTCCCTTCTGGCTTGCAAAGTTTCTGCTGAAAAATCAGCTGTTAACCTTATGGGAGTTCCCTTGTATGTTATTTGTCGTTTTTCCCTTGCTGCTTTCAGTAATTTATCTTTGTCTTTAATTTTTGCCACTTTGATTACTATGTGTCTCGGCGTGTTTCTCCTTGGGTTTATTCTGTATGGGACTCTCTGCGCTTCCTGGACTTGGGTGGCTATTTCCTTTCCCATGTTAGGGAAGTTTTCGACTATAATCTCTTCAAATATTTTCTCTGGTCCTTTCTCTCTCTCTTCTCCTTCTGGGACCCCTATAATGCGAATGTTCTTGCGTTTAATGTTGTCCCAGAGGTCTCTTAGGCTGTCTTCATTTCTTTTCATTCTTTTTTCTTTAGTCTGTTCCGCAGCAGTGAATTCCACCATTCTGTCTTCCAGGTCACTTATCCGTTCTTCTGCCTCAGTTATTCTGCTATTGATTCCTTCTAGTGTAGTTTTCATTTCAGTTATTGTATTGGTCATCTCTGTTTGTTTGTTCTTTAATTCTTCTAGGTCTTTGTTAATCATTTCTTGCATCTTCTCAATCTTTGCCTCCATTCTTATTCCGAGGTCCTGGATCATCTTCACTATCATTATTCTGAATTCTTTTTCTGGAAGGTTGCCTATCTCCACTTCATTTAGTTGTTTTTCTGGGGTTTTTTCTTGTTCCTTCATCTGGTACATAGCCCTCTGCCTTTTCATCTTCTCTGTCTTTCTGTAACTGTGGTTTTTGGTCCACAGGCTGCAGGATTGTAGTTTTTCTTGCTTCTGCTGTCTGCCCTCTGGTCAATTTTTTTTTTTTTTTTAATTTATTTATTTATTTATTTATTTTTGGCTGCGTTGGGTCTCCGTTGCTGCACACGGGCTTTTCTCCAGTTGCAGCGAGCGGGGGCTACTCTTCGTTGTGGTGCGCGGGCTTCTCGTTGCGGTGGCTTCTCCTGTTGTGGAGCACGGGATCTAGGTGCACGGGCTTCAGTAGTTGTGGCTCACGGGCTCTAGAGCACAGGCTCAGTAGTTGTGGCGCACGGGCTTAGTTGCTCTGCGGCATGCGGGATCTTCCTGGACCAGGGACCGAAACTGCATCCCCTGCATTGGCAGGTGGGAGGTGGGTTCTTATCCACTGCGCCACCAGGGAAGTCCCAGAACTTTCTTTCCTAGAAATTTTCCAAGAGGATTTACAACCCTCGGCCCCCAGATACTCTGGACTAATAGAAATAGTAACTGAGACTCTTTCAGTGTAGTGACTCTATGTAGTTTCTAAAGAAACTAAATACATCTCACATAAATCTGTCTTGCATTGAGACAATACACATGCTTCACTTCTGCCGCTTCACCCCCCTCCAAAAAAAAAATTGCTCCAAAAGGAGGGAATGGTGAAAATAAGAATTATTTCTCTCTCCTTGTTCTTGGTTTACAGCAGACACTGATGGCCAGAGACCAAACCCAGAAAGGTTATCAGATATAGTTTCAGGTTGGGGTTTCAGGTCTCAGTACCCATAAATACTGCTGGAACTTCTTGAGTACTGTTAAAGGAAGTTAGACATTGAGACTCTGGTGGCCATATACTTCCTTATTGGGGGAAAACTATCCCACTTTCCAAAACTTCATCTCCACTAAGAGTTAAGTAACATAAGGTCAACCTGATCCATATCATACATACATCAAAAGGCAATGATAATGTGCCAGTAAGAAATAAAATCAAGAAGGGTTCAGGTTCCAAACACAACTGGAAGGTCCCAAACTCAAGAAGGGAAGAAACACATGCTCTGTTCTTCCATGATCCTCTGACAACAAGCCCCAGGACGATACCCTGGCTTCACTCAATACTCAGCTTTCTGGACAAATGCAACCTTTCCATTCTGCACTTAATATTTCATGTAACTCATTGAAGCTTTCAGATAGACTAAATATATTTTGTCTAAAAATTAAAAGATTCTTTTAAAGTAGTATGTTGACAAATGTTTGGGAGAAAGGGATAGCTGTATTTTCACCTAAGCAAATTTCATATATCTGTACAAAATCATAAAATTAAAAAAAAAAACAAATGTTTGTTACTTTGTCACTGCCTCAAGCCCATTTCACATTTTCAGTTGGAGCTATATATCATTTGTAAGGTATGCTCAGCTCAGAACTAAAGCCATTGTAACTTTATAGAAATGGGATGAAATCTTCAAAGACACTCATTACTTTAAATCTGCTTGGTAAGCAATTTTTTAAAAGAAAAACAAATTGTTGTATATGAACGAGATCTCCAAACTCAATGGATTTTCCTCCAAGAATGATCTTTAAAACAGGCTATCAAGAAAATGACCCCTTTCCACGGTTCCTTGACATTCAAAATCTCTGTTCACAAGTTTCCTGCTAAACAAGTTTTTCTTAATATCTAGTTTGGCTCTTATTTTTCACTTTTAAAAACAGAAAAGTAATGGCATGGGAATTTTTAAAGATATTTTGTGACTGAAAGAAACTGGAATAGAACTTTACAATATGGCTTTGGTAATAATAGAGCATACATTTAATCTTTTATGTTACTACAGTAACATACATCCAGTGATGCTATGTGTTGGCGTCTCACCTGCTTTAGTTACATATCAAGTTTTAATCACTTTATTTTCTCATCACCCACGAAATCCAAATAGCTTTCTCTTCATTTTTGCGAATGCAAAAGCAAAACAAACTCTTCTATGTTCTTTTGCTGCCACCCAGTGGCTCTGATCAGCAAGTGCCAGGATGACATATCTAACTGAAGAGACAGAAACACACCTTCAAGAAAACCCAATGCATGAAAATCCAAATTATGAAAAGGGATACATGTCGAAGCAGGCAGTTACATGAAAAAGGGTTCCTTTATGTTGCATAAAGATTGAGGGAAAACCTCCCCTAGATTGTAAATTCAAGCAAAACTGGAAGCTCAGCACTTCACTCTTCCTAGACTCTGAGGCTGGTTGGGCGTCAGCGCGTAGTAGGTGCTTAAACACCTGTTTAGCCTAACCAGCTACCTCTTTAATCCGTTTCATTAAAATGCTTATTATAATCAAGTGGAAAAATAAAAAACGAAAAAGCTGTATTTGCATTTGAATATAAATGGATAATAGGCTCAAAAAAAGTATTTTGAATGTTAGTCAATTATCTTTCAGTGAGAGGACTTTGGCCTCACCGCGCACCATGAGGGATCTTAGTTCCCCAACAAGGGATCTAACCGGCGCCCCCTGCAGTGGAAGCGCAGAGCCTTAACCACTCGACCGCCAGGGAAGCCCCGAATACTTTTAAGACAGTCTGAGCAGGAGAACAAATTGTCAAAACCGGTCAAAAATTCAGGATGATTTTCCCATCGCGGACACAAGCGATAGAGCACGGGGTCAGAGATATGATATAGCTCCAAATCATGCCCCAAAGTTGGTGTGCAAATTTAACACCGAGACTACATAAACCAAAACTGAAACCAGCTTTCCAGTGTTTGAAAATTCAGTGTAGGTTTAGCCAATCAGCAACCAGCATCCATGACCCGGGTCCTCTCCTCCTGCGAAGCCCCTCTGTGTGCAGTTTCTGGGCGGGTTATAAAGTTCAGGGCAGAGACAGTAAGAGAGGTACAGTCTCCAGAGTGGGCTCACATCCTAGCCTCACTAATTGTGTGCTCTTGGACATAAATACCCACTTCAATTGGCTTGTATAGATCACAGATGAGATAACACAGGTCTGCCCCAACCATGGCCAGGATCTGGTGTTAGCTGCCACAAATGCCCACACATGGACCAGGCACGACCTTAATATACATACGCACAGAAAAATTATTATTTAGAGAGGAAGGGATGATTGGAGAATCTTTTTATTCATTTGTAAATCATTTTTTAAATTTATAACCTATGCTTTAACTACAGGTACTAGTACAAAAACGGTAAACAATGAGCCTGGAATCCAGCGGTGAAAATGGCAATCCAGTAGGAACTTTAAGATATCACTTATTCCACTTTATCTTGATAAATGGCAAAAATATTTAAAACAATTGGAAAGGACAAAGCCCTAGTAAATTCAATTGTGCTTCCCAACCCACATATTAACAAGCATTTCTTATTTCTCTCTAACAAAAAATATGTATTTGGGGAAGAGGATTCCCACGCTTTGCCTCATAGAAATTTGAATATATTGAAAATACCTTCCAATGAGTCAGGAAATTCAAAAAATTTTAAGACACATTCTAAATGAAAGCCCAAGTCTTATTCAGAATGAAATGTTGTAGTTGCCAGCTTCTCAGGATGCAGTCCCTAGCTCCATTTCTATTTTATCATCAAGAAATGTAAGATTTTCTACCTCTGCTTTGATCACTTAAGTAATTTTTTTGCTTTGAACCCCTACAAAAACATATAGCAGAATCCACAAATAAAAGCTTTAAAAATAAATTCCACCACCACCAAATGCTGGCAAGACGTGGAAAAACAGGGACTCTTATTCATTGCTGGTGAGGATACAAAATGGTACAGCCACTTTGGAAAAGTTTGGCAGTTTCTTACAAAACTGAACATACTTTTACCATATGATCCTGCAATCACACACCTTGGTATTTACCCACAGGCACTGAAAACGTATGTTCACACAAAAACGGGCACGTGGATGTTTACAGCAATTTTATTCGTCATTGCCAAAACCTGGAAGCAACCAAGATGCCCTTCAGTAGGTGACTGGATAAATAAACTGTGGGACATCTAGGCAATAGAATATCATTCAGCACTAAAAAGATATGAGCTATCAATCCATGAAAAGACATGGAGGAGTTTAAATGAAAATTACTAAGTGAAGGAAGCCGATCTGAAAAGACTACATACATGATTCCAGTTATATGACATTCCAGAAAAAGCAAAACTATTAAGACAGTAAAAAGATAAGTGGTTGCCAGGGGTTGTGAGGAGGAGGGGATGAATGGGTGGAACACAGAGGATTTTCAGGGCAGTGAAACTACTCTGTACAAGACTATCATGAGGGATACATGTCATTATATATTTGTCCAAACCCAGAGAATGTACAACACCCCGAAGGAACCCCAATGTAAAGCATGGACCCTGGGTGATAATGATGTATTTATGCAGGTTCATCCAGAGTATGTAACAAATGTACCACTCTGGTGGTGGATGTCTGGTGGTGGAGGCAAGAGGGGGTACATGGGACCTCTCTGTGTTTTCTGCTGTGAACCTAAAACTACTCTAAACATTAAAGTTTATTAATTAATCTATTAAAAATTACATATAAGAGGGAAGGGGAGTACAGGCAACAAGGACATCTCATACAATTATAGCTTAAAATGATTAATTCAAATATTTCTGTAAATTTCAAGGCAACACATAAGAACTAAGCTTAACAAGTCAGAGTCTAAGAAGATGTATTAAGCTGTACCTGGTACCTGCCTTAAAGGATTAAAACACACATTGACACTATTCCCAAAAGCTGCTTTTAACATTTCTTTTCAATGTTATATATTTAAATTATTGTAAGTTACTTTAAATGCCTAGCTAAGTGGGAGAATGAAATTTAATTACAGATATTTCCAATGTTATGTATCTAGGTATAATATAGCTAAGTATATGTAATGTAGCTCAAATAACAACTTACGCTAAAATAAAAATTTAAGTAGTCGATAATTAAGGAAACACTATTAGGTTGGTCTTTATTACTGTCTTCTACAAATTTAAAAAGTGATAGATAAAATCTAGCAATTGTAATTCGTTAAGGCTTAGTTTAAATTGTGTTTAGAACAAATCCTAAAAAAGATTTTATATTTTGCTACACTTCTGACGTATATAATTTCTGATACTGAACAATTAATTTCCATTACAATACAGTTAAGATTGCAGTGAGAAAACAGATCCTGAAAAAAATATAAGCATGCTTCCTATGAACTAACCTCCCTTTATGAAAATTAGGTGCAATAAGATCCCTCTTCCGATTCGGCATTATTAAGACAATCAAGCAAAGATCCCACTATCACTTACACATAACCCTATTTTTGTGGTATCTAACCTTACCTTGAACAACATTTAGAAGTTTCAAAAGAGTATAGAAAGCAGGTTAGAAAAAGAGCCACTTTCAACTAAGAATTCTCATTTTTCTGGCTATATCTGAATGTAATTTGTCTAACATTAAAATTAAAAATAAACTGGGCCCACATGTAGGAAACTATTAAATGCCTACATTTTAATATACACATGGTGTTTTTTTTAAGACAATGAAATATCTGCTATTACACGTAAGCATTCTCATGTTATTTCCTTGTCACGGAAGGATTTTACTTCTTGCCTAACATCTCACAAACTGAATAACTAGCATTCACTAGGTTATCCGATTCTCGTGCTGCTTCTTTGAGCAAATGTTGATCAGTACAACTTTTTTTTTCTCATTTCTTTTTACCGAAGAAACCATGCACACGACACAACAGAAAGCAAAAACCCTTTGCTCCCACTTTACTTCTGCTCGTGTGAGGGATTATCACTTTTAAATAACTGGTCTTTAATTCTGGTGATTACCTTCATAACACACACCTACACTGCTATTTCGTTGGCCCTCGTCTATTGACTCCCCAGCCTAAAAATGAGGATTTAATTTATACCACTCCCCGCACCTTACTCCCTTACTCCTTCCAGTTTTTGACAGAAGAATGAAATCACTTTGTACACCAGAAATGAAATCACTTTGACTGAATCACGTTGCTGTACACCAAAAACTAACACAACATTGTAAATCAACGATACTTCAATTTAAAAAAAGAAAGAAAGAAAAAATATAGCTATTACCTTTACAACTTACTTAAAATCACATTCACCCAACAGTGTCATGCAACATCCAGGTTTCCTGCCATGAGCATGCCCTCTTCCCTCCCCTCCCCATTTCTAACTCACTTCTGTCTACTGTACTTTCACTTTTATATCATCAAGTTGATTTCCTTCACATTCTTGCCTTCTGTTTAATCTACTGGTTGATTGTAAAAGCTGAAAACCAGTAAGCAACATTTACAATTTTTTTTAATTAAACTGGTCCCAAATCATTAAGAGTAAAAACCCACTTCTGAGTTCTCTAATACCTAACTTTAAAGAAAAAAAAAAACTGAATGGTACACTACAGAGTTTAGAATTTGGGGGGAAAAAGGTTTTAGGGCTTTAAAAAAAAAATCTCTATCCAGATGAATTCAATAAGCAATTTTTTAAGTGGTTTGTGCTCTTGGATGAGCACAAATTACATACAACTTGTGTAAGATGTTTTATGTATTTATTTTCATTATTTGAACCTGACTGCTGTGTTATATTAGGAAAAGACCACATGTCACATGATAATAGGCTTAGTGAAAATCTCTCCTCCATGGAAACCTGACAGGGTTTTCTTTCCATCAGGGAAATGAGTTTCTTCAAACCAAGGTAAAGTTTAAAAGATGGTACACGCAATCAAAACTAACAAAGTCTGCTAGAAAGGTCTGAACATTTTGGCTTCAGAAAGAGGGTAAGAGACCCTTGACATTTCAAGGTCTAAATTTTGAGATCTTTGCTCCAATTCAAAAATAGTCCTAGATAAGTCTACATAGGTTCCTGGTTTTCTTCAGAATTACATTTTCATCTTGTGTCATGAAGTTTCTTTGCACATACTTTCACTCCAAGTTATAAATCTTTTTAATTCCTTCCATCTAAACGGCCATTGTATTAGTTTGCTAGGGCTGCCATAACAAAGTACCAAAAACTGAGTGGCTTACAAGACAGAAATGTATTTGCCTCACAGTTGGGGAGGCCAGAAGTCCAACATCACAGTGTTGGCAAGGTTGGTTCCCTCTGAGGGCTGTGAGAGAATCTGTTCCATGCCTCTAATTTAGCTTCTGGTGCTTTGCAGGCAACCTTTGGTATTCCTTGGCCTATAAAAGCAACACCCTGATCTCTGCCTTCATCTTCATATGGTGTTTTCCCTGGGTGCAAGACTATGTCCAAATTTCCCCTTTTTATAAGGACACCATATTGGATTAGGGTTCACCCTGTGGTGTCCTCTTCACTAACTACACCCACAACAACCCTATTTCTAAATAGGGTAATATTATGAGGTATTAAGAGTTAGGACTTCAACATATTCATTTTGGGGGAAAAATTCAACCCAGAGCAGCCATTTTTCACATGATCAAGTTTGACATCTCCTAATCACTATACACTGTTTGAATAACTGCTGTATTTCCCATGCTTGTAACAGAACTTGGCACACATGAGAAGCTCAATATATTTGTTGAATGAATGAGTGAATAAATGAATGTGACTGCAACTGAGGAAAAAAACTGTAGCTGCTGAGAGATTAGCTAGGCTAAGTCATTAGCTGAACAAGGCCTTCCTGCATGGAATTTAGCAGGAATTAAGATTATGCCTTGGCAAAATTGCAAAATACTATATACTCCATGAACCTCCATAAAGTCACTCACCAAAAAAAAAAAAAAACCAAAAAAACATACAAGTCTCTCACCAATAGTGAAAATCATAAATGTTGAGACTCACAAATGTCAAAACCCAGCAACTATTGTACATATTTTTTCCCCACCCTTATATTGCCCCTCCCCACTGGCAACCACTAGTTTGATCTGTGAGTCTGCTTCATTTTTGTTTTATTCACTAGTTTGTTGTATTTTTTAGATTCCATACATAAGTGATATCATACAGTATTTGTCTTTCTCTGTCTGACTTATTTCACTTAGCATAATACCCTCCAAGTCCATCCATGTTGCTGCAAATGGCAAACTTTCATTCTTTTTTATGGCTGAGTAGTAGTCCATTGTGTGTGTGTGTGTGTCTGTCTGTGTGTGTGTGTGTGTGTGTGTGTGTGTGTACACCACATCTCCTCTATCCAGTTACCTGTTTTTTGGGTTTTTGGTGGTGTTGTTTTTTTTTGCCATACCGCACAGCTTGGGGGATCTCAGTTCCCCGACCAGAGACTGAAACCAGGTTATGGCAGTGAAAGCTAGGAATCCTAACCGCTAGGCCACCAGGGAACTCACTCTATCCATTTTACCTGTTGATGGACACTTATGTTGCTTCCATACCTTGACAATTGTAAATAATGAACATTGGAAAACTAAAAATGCAACTACCATATGATCCAGCAATTCCACTCCTGGGTATATATCCGAAAAAAACAAAAACACTAAAAAAGAAACTAGCACCCCAAATGTTTATACATACTTTTAATGATTTCTTTCTTAAGGGAAAATAGTAAAGAAGAAAAGGATCAGAAATGGGATAGTAAATGATTTCAATTTAACTAAGTCAAGGAATGTATTATTAGAGAGAGCAAAGGTCACTAAATGAAACAAAATCAGCCAGATACATTACAACATGGTCTACAGACCACTGTTATAGCACTAAATCAGAAATGATTACTTGTTATAATCATTCTTTTGTATTTTAATAATTAAACATCTTTGGACAAGGTCTAAGATGCATTATACACTATAGTAAATTGCATATAACAAGCCTCTATCCTTTTTACAATAACATTTTTCAACATAGGCTCTCAATAGCTAATACTCACCTAATATGAAAATGAAGGCATTCTTTTCTATTTCTCCTAATCATCTCATTCAAATCCTATCACCATGAATTTCCTGGGTACTTGGCTTTAAAATACTGTACTACTATAAACTTTAAATTCAAGCCCTGGATAGGTCTACATTCATTTCAGCAGAAGCATCTTGAAATGCTGAATTATCATCTTCCATTTCCTTCCGTCATTTATTGCAGCTGCTAAACTGAAACGGCACACCTTAAAGGCAACACTAAACTGAAAGGAAATAATAAAAGAGTCTCTTAAATGTTTCATTTGTGAAAGCTTATTTTTCCTGCCATGAAATTTTGTGTACTATCTGAGATATATCACTTACAAAATTGACATCTTGCATGCAGTTATTTTGCCACGATACACTTGCCAGACTTCAAGGTTTTGGGGAGGGGGGGGGGTCGGAGGGAAGGGACTGGCATGTTTTCTCAACCTTTTATAAACAGGTAAGTAATAAAGAGCTAGGCTGGTTTTGGTTTTTGGCCTAAGATTGGGAGTAGGGGGTTCCAGAATTAAAATTAAGCCTCAATTGCCAGTATATATCACTCTAGCTACCCCCTTTTCTGGATAGCTTTAACTAATCTTCCTGGCTATATTAAAATCATACCATAGAATAAACACTTTAAAAGGAACATCAGGTCAGAGGGTGGTTGCTCTCTGAAAGGAAAACGAATCTGCAAACCAAAATCATTCAAAGCATTTTCTTGAAATCCTGCTCACAAGCAATGTAACAGCAAATTAATCAAGTAGAACAAATCTGCAGAATAATGTAATAAAATCTGTATACTCTTCCCCCTAACATAATTGTTCATGAAAACTATAAAATGCTAATATATAAAATAAGGAAAATATGGTTTGTATTTCCAAAACTGATGAGTTTTAGACCAGGATATAGGGAAAAGAAATGTTTTTATTACTTAAGTACATTCGGATCACATTTATATAAAATAGGTTGCTATTCAGTTAAAACAGCCCCTGAATTTATCAGAGCAAGTTTACTAACTATTCTATGAAGGGAGAAAACAAGATGCCGGTGCTTCTTTTTCTCTGCTTTATCTACCAAACTTAGCTATTACATGAGGCTCCGAATCACTGTTCAAACCTTTCTCAGTTAATGTTACTTTGTAAAGCCAGAATTTCTGATAATTTATTGCATAAAAGTATGGTTTAACAGTATTATAAGCTAAGTGATTCCTAAAACATCTTTTTCTCCAATGACCTGCACTTAGGAAAACGTATCTATATTCAATATATTGTCCATTTTTTAAGCATTTCCTGTATTTCTAGTCAATTTTTAAAGGCTCATTTAGAAATAATACTAATCCATTTCTAATAGCTAAGTAGAACAATTTTTTAAATTTGCAGGGTATCTTAAAAACCAATCAATTTGACATAACCTCAAATTCCAGGAATGTAAACCATAATTCAAGCTTCAGTTTTCCTCTTAAAATATTCTACTTTACTAAAATGAATTCCCATCCTGCAACTATGAACAATAAGAAAACTGGGCTTAAAATAATATTAAAAGACTAAGTCTCATTATTTAGTATTAGATTAATAATCCATAATTCTAATCTTAAAAGTATCTATAGCTATAACCCCTCCAGTTTGTTAATTCCCAAAGAGATTAATACAAGATATAATTAACATCTAAACTTAGAGCAGACTGCCATTTGGAACAAACTATGTTAACAATAACTGTACCACAGTCAAATAGATCAACCCATCACCCTTTATGATTCTCACTAAGGTTAATGAGCACAAGTTGTCATAAATTTTCCAGTAACTCAGAAAAACTGGATTGAATGAAAAGACTAGTTTTTTCATAATACTTAAAATCGAATAAAGGCTGGAGTTGTCTTATCTGGAACCTAGCACAGTATTTAGCAATGTAAATGTCATTAAGTATTTGTGAAATGAATAGACAAAAAATAAGCAACCCAATACACTTACTATCACTCAGCTCCTTACTATGTGCTAATAAGTACTTAAAATCATACATAATAAAATGGAATACACTCAAATTGTTTTTTACCTCTAATAAACACTTTAAAGAATTATTCACTTAAGAATTTCCAGTTTAAGAGAAGGTAGAATTGGACTTTCACAAACCAATAATTTGGCTAATGATTTTCTGCAACTGCATGACATTTTTCATTTAACTTTTTTTTTTCTTAATGAAATGAGAAAATATAAAGAAATGCAAGCTATAACCTTTGCAATAAATAATACTAGGCCACTATATTTGATCTTAATAACATTTATTTCTCTCATGAAGAAGTTACTTTAAAAAAAAATTTTTTTGAATTTTGAGGGGACGAAGGTGAAAAAAGGAGTGAACTAACTATAAATGTTCTTCCACTTCAAAAATTGTCTGACATCTGAGCCAGACGACTTTCTGCATCTATCAGTGACTACCTCTTCATGTGTCATAGAAAGAGTTCAACATGCGTTACAAAATCCATTACATTTTAAGACCATTTCCAATATCTGCTACCATAAATCAAGAAATCCATTTATTCAAGGTTACTTAAGGAGAATTAGTCACAAAAAATTTTAACAACTTCATTTTCAAAAATTAAAGTATTTTACTGTACTTGGCATTCCTATACATAATGATGTGAATTCAAAGACTGAAAGCATTAAGGGTATATAATTAAAATTCATGGGCTTAGACATAAAAAAATTCATTTAATATTTAGAATTCTCTGTAGCAAATACTGCAGAAAAATAAATCAGAATATAAACACAGTGTAATCTCCTTTGGATGTCTCCTCTGCTTAAGTGGCATTAAATAACATACAAAGTTGTTCCAAAATACTTCTATGTAATTGCTATAGCCTCAGAAACATACAATAAAAAAACCTGAAAACATGAGGCCAAGAGACCTGTGGGCACTATTCATAAGGAACAAAAACTCATGAATTCCCCCATTCCTAAGGATTTCTAAAAACTACCTTCCTAATTTCAAGAGAAAATTTACTCAAAAGAGAAAAATAAAAAACAGGTCAGCTACACAACATTTACAGCTTTATTGATAGGGTATAGCCATTATGCCAAAATTCAGCCATCAATATACAACTTCATTTCCCATCTAAAGTTAATGAGAATATATTTTACTTTAAATGGGACATAGTGGCAAAGCGCCAAGAATGAAAGAATAACCTTAAAAGTCTTAATTTCATACTTCAAACATCACAAAAAGCAGTAATTCCCAAAATCATGAAAGCATAATGAAATAACTTCACAGAAAAAATGGACATTTAAGTCATTTCTTTCTTTCCAAATATTATATAGTGAAAACAGATGTATTCAAAACTTCAGCATACTTCATAAAATCATTATTCATCGAAAATAGACAAATGTTTGCAAAGAACATTTAACTTAAATTTCATAGTTGCTTATAAAATGGCACTTGAAAAACTGACCTATATAAGGAAATAAGAGTCTTGTCAAGAGACAGTAAACTATAAATATAAAATATACCACAATGTTAAAAAACCTCATAATGTTCTATAGGAAAATCAATAAGGATAACTTAATCTTTCTGGGGGAAAAGTATTTAGCATTACAAATTTAAAATGCAAATTTTACACGCGAATTCAATATGGAATACATTTAAACCTTACTATGCCACATAATCATCATCTATTTTGTGGAAAACAATAAAAATTATGTACTTTTTCAATATGTGTACATCCAAATCAAAAGGTTAACTTTTACTTTTTCCTTTATTGGCAACTTTGGATGCATTTTTAGGTTTTGGTTCCCATAGGGCATTTTTTACAAATCTTGAAGCTGCAGCCCTGTCCAGCTTGCCAGCCTTTTTCTTGTCTGTTATTTCCTTGACTCTGTTCATGTATACTCTGATTCTCTCCTTAAAGACAAAAAAAGAAGAAAGGCAACAGATTTACTAAGCTGTTCACCACTAAGTTCTATTATACTATACCGCAGTTAAATTCAACAGCTTTGTATTTATTCCTTATTGAGTGGTGCTAATAAGTGCAAAGTGAATAGGATAAACACATTGCATGTTCTCCTGGGGTTCACAGTCTGAGGGGAATACAGATATTAAAAAAGTCATTTCAGAACTGTTCTGAGTGTTTCAAAAGAGGAAGATCTAGACACTACAGAGATAAACATTTAATTGTTTACATGTGGTTATACTAAATTTTTCAATTTAGCATTCACCTAAATCCACATACTAACTCTCTTGTATCTGAAGCCTATAATCTAAAATAGAGCTTTCGGGACTTCCCTGGTGGTCCAGTGAGCAAGACTCTGCACTCCCAATGAAGGGGGCCCGGGTTCGATCACTGGTCGGGGAACTAGATCCCACATGCATGCCACAACTAAGAGTTTGCATGCCACAACTAAGAAGCCCACATGCCACAACTAAGAAGGCTGCATGCCACAACTAAAGATCCCACGTGCCGCAACTAAGACCTGGCGCAGCCTGAATAAATAAATAATTAATTAATTAAAATACTAAAGCTTTCACATACTTTCAACATACAAACTAAACTCGCCAGAAATTTTTCTAAACAGGAAATGGCTAAGGCAGTATTTAACTATTTATTTTTCTGTGTTACCTTCATGTCACAATTCCAGTAAGTATAATGAAAATACAAGATCTTTTTATCCAATGTCATAGTTCTGACTGAAAAGCACATGATATTTTCTAATGAAATATACAGTTCTAATCAGACTTTACAAGGTGAGAAACATACTAGGTTGCTGTACCACTTTGAATCTTCTGAGACCACTAATCAGAATAAAGGGCTATTCTATACTTCAGTTGGAGAAATAAGGCGTGAGAGCTATAAAGCAGCAGAGTAAATGATTGATCACTGCTTAAAAGCAAGTTTCATTAAAATAATCAAAACAGTTATAGAAACATACACAGAAAAATGCAGAACCTTAGAATTTTTTAATCGTAAAAAACTGACAACCCTGCTCAAAACCCTCTCGTGGCTCCCTGTTTCTCTGAGTAAAAGCCAAAGTCCTCACAACACACACCCAGCCCAGCCCTGCCCAGAATGATCTTCCCTCACAAACCCGCACGGCCAGCCCTCGCTTCCTTCCAGTCCCCTCAAGTGTTCACCTTGTTAATAAGTGCTGCCTTTACTACTGAAAATGGCAATCCTACCCAAGCACTCCAATGCCTCTTACTCTGGGCTATTTTTTTCTTTTTTTCCCACAACATAACTTTCTAACATACTATATCTTCATACGTATTTATTATTTGTTGTCTGTTTGATTATGCTGTTTGTTTCCCTCCACTAGATAGTCTGGCACCTGCCACAAAGGCAGGGATATTTATTGGCTTTATTCACTGAGGAATTATCTCACTTGGAAATAATGCCTGGCTTCCAGTGGGCATTCAAATATTTGTCGAATGAATAAACTATTTTCATTGCCCTTCCCCATTCATGAAAGATATGGCAAATAGGCTTCCTCTCACATACTAACTCTGTGATCAATTAGTGACATCTGTCACAAGGTCAGAAAAGGGGAATAGGTTTATGGATGCTTTTCATTTATCAACCCTTGTCCAAAATATAAATGTACTCCTCCATAAAGTGGATTCTGAGGGAAAAACACAGATGATTTTTTTTCCAATGACAGAATTAAGTGTTACACTACTCCAAATAACTTTGTGTTTAAGAGAAGAAAGAGGAATTTTATAAATGTAAAGTCCATATTAGAAAGGTGAAAGCAGATGATACAATGCATACTTCTTAAGATTTAAAGCCAGTATCACTTGTCAAATCAAGCTCTGTGGATCATATTGCTTTATATTTTTGCCTTAAGTATTTTTCACAATATCTGTATTTAAAAATAAATGTACTTTTCTCCCAAGAAATTTAAAAGAAGAAAATGTCTTAGTCTACACATTTAAAAATTGAAGAAAACAGATCTGGTTTACTCATTTTTTAAAATAAATTACCAAGTACTTTACTAAGTTATAAAAAAAATACATGTCAACCACCATAAAACTTTAGAACAATAATACAGTGTCAAGTGTATTTCACATATATATTTACCTTATATTTTATAAACACAAAGAATAAATTTATTAATATTCTTATTCATAAAGCCAAGTCAAGAAGGTAACCATAAGTTTGATTTCTAAATCTTTTTCTTTCAAATTGAATGATTTAATTTTTGAAGTCAGCAAAAACTCCAAGATACCAGACCTTATATAATATACTATACTTATACATCTAAATGGAATACAAAGACAAACCTATAAGATTTATTACAGGTTGTAAATATGTCACTAATGCAGAATTACTGGACAGTACACATACAACTGGTGCCAAAAAAGCTTTTAGCTTTGTTGCCGAAGTGGATTCTTTACTGCTGAGAAAATGAATTAATGGAAGAATTGAAACGGTGGAGGAGAAACTTTCCCGTCTTGGCTAGTAAATCAACTAGAATATACTTTTAAGAATTGCATAAGAGTTTAAAAAAAAAAAACAGGCAGTTGTAGAGATGAACAGGATTTCAAGAATTTATAGGAAAAATAATATAGCAGTTATAAATAATTACTAGAATCGTGACATTTCCCCATCCAGAGATTTATATAATATATGGAACACCCTTCTCTGACAAAGGTGAGAGAAAGAAAAACTAAAGGCACGATGAAATCTGGCTCACTTTCGTAATTTCATCCCTAAATAATTCTGTTCTCCACAATTCGTGTGATAAAGGTACTGCGATTTTACCTTTAGAAACACTACAACAGACATTACACGTAAAATAAAAAGAAATCGATCCACTGCAATCTTACCAATTCCTGCTTTACTGGATGTTCCTTAGGATTAACTCCCTGCGTTGCCAAATAAACTACAAGAGAAAGATTTCATGGAATAAAATGCATATATATTAATTAAGAGCATTAATTAAAGAAACTCCAGTTACAAAAAGGAAACATCACACAAATTATTAACTAAATCTTAAATTATTCAACCTCTTTGTGATACTAAATGTATGTGTGGCTCATGGGCATCTGGTATTCTGATTTAAAAGAAATAAATATCTGACTATTAAAATTACCATAAAGTATAATTGCTAGCATTTAAAAAATAAGTCACCTTTGACATGATAAATAATTTGCTTTCTAATTAACTCTAAAGTAATATACATACCCCAAAACATTGAATTCAATGTGTAAGCAGAAACTAAATCCACTTTTGCTTGTTCAAGTGGGTCCAACTATTAAAAAAAGAGGGAGAGAGAGAAAGAGAAAGAAAAAAGAAATACAAACTTTGAGCACCATCACATATTTTAAACTTTCACCAAGTACAATGTATCAAAGAAGTGTTTTTTTCACTTCCTATAATCCAATAATCAAACCAAATAATCTGGAAATAATTTGAAAAAAGAAAAGTTTTGTTAACCAGTGATTTTTGCCCACAAATTTTCACTTCAGCGTACCATCTTTAAGTTAAACAAGGAATGTGTATAATCCAAAATTTTAAAAAATTCTTTTGAATTATTTTAATTTCAGGATTTACAATCTGGGCTTTGTATGTCAAAAGTAATTCATCAATATAAACATTGTACATGATGCATTTATGTATAAGAAGCAGGCTAAAATGCTTAGGCAATACCAAAGACAGAAGAAACATAATGAGATTTGTTTTAGACTGTCAAAGTCAATTTACTCTTTTTGTCCTATAGGGTTTCCAGAAACCCTGATAACATCATTGTAATACTTAAAAGGTCAAAGATAGAGTCTGTCAAAAAGAATGCTGGGAGAGCTTTTTTTATTCAAAACCAAGTCAAAATAAAAATATAGTTAGGAGGTATTTCCTAAGCTTGGAGTTTGTTATATTTTCTCCTTAAAGATATCCAAACACTTAAAAATTGAAATAAAGGGGGAAAGGGGCATATATCATGTATCTGTTTCTTCTTCTATATATTTCATTAACATAGCACTCGGTTTTATGAATTACATTTTTAGAAACTACTTAAAATACCTTCTGCAACAACTCATTTCTAGAAACAGACATCATGGTCTTCAGCATCTCATCCACAGCACCAATGGAATTCTCAAAGGTTGATAAATATTCATGAATTTCTACTGGGTAGTCTTCATTAATTTCTTCGCTTGCCATTATGACCAACTGGAAAAAAATTAAATTCTTAGTTCATACTGGAGACAGAGAATGCTCTCTAGGTTACAAAAAAAAAAAATTAATAGGTCATATCGTATGTTTCAAAAGTGCTAAAAGAGTTAAAACCTGAAGTTAATTAAACAAATCTTAGAATATAATTCTGGAGCAGCCACGTTTAAACTTCCCCTCCTCTTAGGTTGCTGGGGAGTGGGGGGTGGGCCGCCAGGATGGGACCCACCCAAGTTCATTAACGATACACATATCAATCCCTCAATCCCTCGATGCTTTTTGAGAACTAAAGAGATACGACTACCAAACATGTTATATCAATAATAAAAATCCTACATTTTAAAAACTTTCTGTTGAAGTTAAAGACCAAGCAAAGCAATGAAAGTGTGATAAATATACCCTACCCCCTAATGCTTGCTGAAAAAAATGATAAGCAAAGCTCTTTTTTTAAAAAACATACATATTAGCACTTCTAAATTTAGATGTTGATCTAGCAGCATGGTATATTAAACCAAAAAATTAGAAATCTTAGGTCTGAAATATTTTACGATTATTTATCACTAAAATAAATTTTCAAGCCTATATTTATATTTCTATATACTCTTTAAGCTTAAAATATTAATAAGAAATTCAAGAGTCCATAGATCACATAAATTCTGTAAGCAGAAAAGATGAAACATGGGAGAAATAAACTATATGGTTTTCATTTAGGCTAGAGCATACCTTGACATCCCATTCTTTAAAATTCACATTTACATCATAGTATTTAATAGCTATATGCGGAAAAGAAAAATCCACATCAATGTATTTAATATGGTATCTAAGATCAAATTTCAGAAGCAATTCCAAGCCATTGTACCATCCTTAGGTTTTATTAGCTGAAAATACCTCTCTCATTACACAGATAAGGAGAACATCAAGAATGTGCAAAATAACAAACAGCATAGCCAAATTGAAGTAAAGGGACTCACTCGGGCTTTCCACCCTGCCTGATCACTGACTTTGTTACCTTAGATAAATCACTGAATCTCTCTGGGCCCCAAATATCTCATCCACTAAATAAGGCATTTGGTCTAATGATCTCTAAAGTCCCTTATAATTCTAAATGTTATGACTATGTCATTTAAGTTTTAAAAGTACTACTTGAATATTTAGTCACAATATATCCACATTTCTATTCAACAAGTAGTGTCCACTGAGACATCTGGTTTCATTTCAAATTTAAAAAAAGTGAAGTCCAGGGGACTATCACTACTCACGCTGTGAAGTTACTATCCAACTACTGTGCAAACAGCAATTAAACAAAGGACTATGAGAAAAGAAAACCACACAGGAAAGAATTGTGACTTCCTATTTCAAACAGTTAACTGAAAACACGGATTTGCCTCTCATCCGTCCCAGAAAAATCTCTCCAAAATGACAGAAGAAACACAAAAATAAGTCCATAGTAATGCTGGAAACCAAGAAGGGCACATATCCATCAGCCGACCTCAACAGCAGAAATTTTTATAAGCTAAAGAGCAAATGGGATTAGACTGATAGGGAACAGAACCAAGGAGCCTGCAATCCCTTACGAACAAAAGAGAAGGAGAATCTAGGAAGAAACCCAAGATGAAGGACAGTAAGAGGTGAACCATGAGGGCTGAAAGCTGCTAAACCAATCTCGCAATCTGTGAAAGGACAGCTCCAGCATCTACTGCCCAGATAAAGGTGTAAGTACAGGGACAGACACAAATATAGAGAAGACTTGATATTTCTTTTCTTCACATAAAATTTTAAACCAATAAATTTGAAAAATCTGGATGATAAGAATGAGGTGCTGGGAAAAAAAATTACCAAAACTAACCTAAAAAGAAGCACATAAAACAAATAGATCATTACACAGACCAAAAAAAAAAAAAACTTTAAAGAAGTCAAAGATCTACGCTCCAAAAAGGTTCCAAGTCTAGAAAACATTATAGGTAATTTCTTCCAAACCTTTAAGAAACAGTTAATTTTTATGGTATTTAACTGTTTAAGAACATAGAAGGAGATGGAAAACTTAGATACCTACTTCATAACATACACAAAAATAAACTCCAGATGAATTTAAAAGATAAATGTATTAAAAGATTATATAAAATATGTAAATAATCCAAATGAAACCCAAATGCTATAAAAGGAAATGGCTGACAGACTTAAATACATAAAAACTGAAAAAACATCTATATGGTAAAAGTATACCATAAGCAAAGTTAAATGCAAGAAACAGCACGGGAGAAAATATTTGCCAAAATACAACAAAGGATTAGTCAGATTATATAAAGAGTTCCTACAAAGCATAAAACAGATTAAAATAATGAAGATCTCACCCATCAGATTGGCAATAATTTTAAAGACAGGCAAAGTTTGACGTTAGCAAGGGTATACACTGGAGGTGGAATATAAATTGGTACAGATTTCTTAAATGCACACACCCTTTGACTCAGGATATTCTCTTCAGAAAGTAGCCTACAGACATCCTTGTATACATGCATATAAAGTTATTAAAATGGACTCCGCAGACTCTTCTCTTAAAGCGGGGACTTTGCCTTACATCAATTTTTCTCTCTGCTGGATCATTGCCCATAAGCTTGAAACATTTTATTCCTCCATCTTAGATAAGAAACAAAAGAAACACCTTGACTTCATATCCCCCTCCAGCTTAAGCCCCATTTTCTATCTCCCTTTTAGAACAAACTCCTCAAAAGGGTTGCTAATATTGAATACTAGAGTTCCAGTTCCTCTCCTTCCATTCTTTCTTGAATCTACTACAATCAGGCCCCTATTTCTCACTCAAAATTGTTCTTGTCAAGGTCACCCACTCAGCCACACTGTCAAATTCAATGGTCAATTCTCAGTTCTCGTTATTTGACATAGCTGGCTCAGTCTGTCTGGTTTCCAGGGCATCACATTTCCTTGGTTTCTCTCTTAGCTCACAGGTTGCTTTCTTGGTCTTCTTTGCTGCATCCTTTTCATATCCTCAAGCCTCTTAACCTTGATGTGCCCAAGGGCTGCCCTTGAATCTCTTCTCTAATTTACTCTCTAGGTGAGCTCTGGGTTTAAACTATATTAATAAACTGATGACTCCCAGGTTTGCATCTCCAGCCTTGACCTCGCCACTGAACTCCAAATTTAATGTCCAACCGCTTACTCAGTACCTTGGTTGGCTGTTAATAGATTCTCAAATGTAATGTGCCCAAAGCCCAATTCCTAATCTTGCTTACTTTATCTTGTAATAACCTATAATGGAAAAGAATCTGAAAAAGTATATGTATGTATGTATGTATGTATGTATGTGTGTGTATATACAGTAAGTTCCCTACATATGAACGAGTTCAGTTCCGAGAGCACGTTCGTAAGTCCGATTTGTTCGTAAGTCCAACAAAGTTATCCTAGGTACCCAACTAACACAATCAGCTATATAATACTGTACTGTAATAGGTTTATAATACTTTTCACACAAATAATACATAAAAAACAAACAAATACAAAAAATAAAGAAAACATTTTTAATCTTACAGTACAGTACCTTGAAAAGTACAGTAGTACAGTACAACAGCTGGCATACAGGGGCTGGCATCGAATGAACAGGTAGGAAATAAAGATACTGTACTACTATACTCTATACAGTACTGTAAAGTACACAAAAGGACAACCACTTGTAGAGGATGCATGCACGTGACAATGTACGCCAGACACTTGAACTAACTTACATGACTGGACATGTGAACGTACATTTGCATCTTTGAAAGTTCACAACTTGAAGGTTCGTATGTAGGGGACTTACTCTGTGTGTGTGTGTGTGTGTATACACACACACACACACACACATATATATAACCAAATCACTTTGCTATACACCTGAAACTAACACAATATTGTAAATCAACTATGCTTCAATGAAAAAAAAAGAAACTAATCTTGCCTACTGCAGTCCTCCCCATCTCATTTCATGGCAACTCCACCTTTTCGACTGCTCAGACCTAATATTACAGAATAGTCCTTGACTCCTCTTTCACCCTATCTTTAAAACATATTCACGTCCTACCACCTCTACTACTACCACCCTAGTCCGAGCCAGTCCGAGCCATCATTGTGTCTTGCCTGTATTGTTGCAATAGCCTCCTAAATGGCTTCCCTGTTTCCATTCCAATAGTTTATTATCAAGAAAATGATCATCTCAAATCTAAGTCAGATTCTATCATGCCTCTGCTTGGAAACCTTCAGAGGCTTGCCGCCTCACTCAGTAAGAGACAAAGTCCTTATAATGGCCGAAAAAACCCTGACTCTCTGCTGCCTCCTCTGTGACCTCATCTCCTCCCACTCTGCCCCTGGCTCACTCCATTCCAGCCATAATGGCCTCACTGGGCATGCCCCTATCTCAGAGCCTTTGGACTTCTCTCCTTCCTATAATGTTTCTCCCCCACCAATGGCTTCAAAGCTCATGACTTCACCTCTGCCAGATCTCAACTCAAATGTTATCTATTGGTAAAGCTTTCCTGACCATCCTATTTTAAAATGCATACCCCTCTTCTCATTCCCAGCACTTCCCATCTCCTTCTTCACCCTTCAGGCCTCAACAGCATCTGACATATTTCACTTATTGTCTGTCTACCTCCAAAAGAAGGTAACTACATGAAAACAGGCAGTTTTGTGTTTTGTTCACTAACTGCCTAGCAGTCGATGAACATTTGTTGAATGAAGAAATTATAACCAAATACTGGGAATAATCTAAATAGTCATCAATAGGGGAACAGTTAAATGAATTATACCACATCCATCCAAAAGAGTAAAAACAAAGAAGTAAATCTTTATGTAGTAATACACGATAAGTGGTGAAAAAAAGTCATAGAACATAGTATATAACACATAATGTGTCTAACAGATGCCATTTATTTTTTAAAAATGTAGAAAAAGGTCTGGAAGGAGACATACAAAAATAGACATTCTTTCTGAGAAGGGATAAGAATTGGGAATGGGATCAATGCAGACTCATGTTTTTAGTTCTTCATTCTTCGTTGTTTAAATTTCATTATTTCAAAAAGCATGTATTAAAATTGTAATAAAAATAAACAATCATTAAATTTAAATAAAGGTATATTTTAATAAAGTATTTTGGCTTTTAACAAATACTGCAAGTATAAAAAACACAAAAAAGCCTTTATTTAAATGTGAATTTTTCATCCAATTTTTCTATTAGAAAATATTTCCCCTCTCAAGATCATGATGGGGACTTTTCCTGCAATTATTCCTTGTCCCTAAGCCCCAGTAAACAAGTAGTTATTTATTGTTAAAATGGGTTACAGTGAACACTGAAAGCAAGGCAGTAAGTAAGAATAATGACTCTCATTAAATCTGAACTGAACCACTTGCCTTTTTCCTAACTAAAAAATAAAGGCAAGGGAGACTGAAAAATAAAGGTTCTTCTATTATCAGAAACTCCCCCCAATTCAAATGATTTCTTCTAACATTTTATACAGATAGTTCCTGAGTGTTTGTTCCTTCCACAGGAAGCATTGCCAAGGAGGGAGCTGCAGAAGCCGCCCTCTGTCCCCTTTGTTACTCAGGTGCCAGGATGAAGCAGTGGACGGATGGTTATCAGCAGCCAAAGCCAACACCTGAACCCCACTGCCTGTGAGCCAGGCACTACCCTAGGCATCCACACACACTCATTCATTTACTCCTCACACACAACAAATGGACCCACAGTGAGTTTCCGTAACTTGCCCAAGACTGTACGTGGTAAATGTCCAAAGAAGAGAAAGAAGAGAACTCACGCCCCTCTGCCCCTCACTCCCTGCCCGGTTCTACAGGGACTCCCCACCCCTCCACCTACTCCTTCTAAAGCGCAGGCTGCAGAAGTGGAGAAAGTGGAAGAGGGCATGAGAAAAGGTGCCTCTCTTCATCCCTCAGGAAGGTCTGGCTGAGACTCAGGGGCAGAGGGGAGAAACCCTGCCCAGCAATCCCTACAGGACGTTACTGCCATTCCTTCCCTCCTCTCGTTGGTGATGAGAGCCACAGTACCGACAGGAGAAAAGGAGGGGCACACGACATCACCTACCTCCTCCCCTCCATTCTCTGCTTCAGGGAGCTCAGTGCAGCCTGGAACCTGGAAGTCGCCCCTCATCGCTTCCTCAGGCCCCAGTGCCATCAGTCCTGTCAATACGGCCTCCTTAATCTCCTTAGTCACAGGCTTTCCCCCATTCTCACTAACTAGATCATTTCAAGAGCCTTGGAGTCGTCTCCCTACTGTCAATTTCTCCACTCTCAATGTTAGGATGTTACAAAACGTAACTTTTCTATAAAGATAGTCTGGTCATGGTACACACCCCTGCTTAAAACCCTGCAATAGCTTCCCGCCCCCTTGAAGATAAACTCCAAACCCCTTATATGGATGTGAGGCCCTTTACGATGTGGCCCTTGCTTGTCTGACTAGCCTCATCTTTCGTTGCTCCCCTCTTCCAATCCTATAGCTGTAGCCGCCATGGCAGTTTTCCAAATGTTCTATGCCCATTCAGTCTAACCTTCCGCCTGTGTGGTTCTCTATACATGAACCACCCTTCCCACTTCCCTTTGTTCAAACCCTGCTTATGTTTGGAGGTAACATCAGGTTTCCCTTTAGTGGATAAGACTTCTCTGAGTGCCACCCTCCCGTTCCCTCTGTCTGGATAAGCACAGCTACAGGTTCTCATGTCACCTAAAACACTATCTGGTGACATGTGTTGATTCACTTAACTTTGACTACAAGCTCCCTGAGGGGGCGGTGTCATCAATATGACACCGCCATGCTGATGCGTCACCAGTGGCTGACACACAGAATGACTTTATGTCTCAACTTGCCCAAGAGAGTCCCCATTTATGTCTATTGTTTCAGCTTGCATCTGCTCAGCTCCCCATTTCTCTTTCAGAAGCCCCAGCTTGAGCAATAAATTAGAGGGTTACGCTAACAAAAGTAGGTTCTCTGACCCTTGCCACCACTCCTCACCCCACTTTGTTAGAGAACATGAGAGCCTAGAGAGTGCCTCCTGGTACCAGCTGGGGTTCAACCAGAGCAGCGGAACCAGTAGGAAGTATTCTGAAGAGATGTACTGCAAGAAACTGGTTTATGCAATTGTGGAGGAATCTGCAGGGCAGGCGAGCAAGAAAGAACATGCTGGAACTCTTGGCTGCAAGCTGAAACTGCTGTCCACGGGTGGAACTTCTTTTTCGTCAGGGAAGCTTCAGCTCTGCTTCTAAAGCCTTCTAATTAATTGGATCAAGCCCCCCCAGATTATCTAGAATAATAAAAGTCAACTGTTTGTGTATTTCGATTATATCTACAAATACCTTCAGAGCAATACCTAGTTTGGTGTTGGACTGAATGGGGGCTGCAGCCTCGCCAAGCTGACACATCAAAAAGACCATCACACTCCTTTAAGCCTCCAGAACTACAGCCAGGAAAGGTATATTCCTGGCATCACAAATTGTTGCTCTGACAACATTTTTCCACAATAGACATGTTATTGATGATTGTCAGGTTCCCAAGTAATAAAACTAGAGTTCAAATTCCAGTTAACAAATGTGGAAGAAATCATAACCTTTAAAAAAAAAGAAAATCACCATTTTGCAACCCTTAGTGAAATTACAGATTCACGTAATGTTCACCAACAGATAAAAGGGGACGTTTACAATAGAGAAGTGAGACTGTCACTACCTGAACCCACAGATCAGTCTTCATCACTAAAAGCATGACATAAACTTATCATGAACCTCCTGATGTGAAGCAATGTGACATACACAGCAGCGTCTGTGTAGCATTTCCAACTCCCCAAAAAAGTTGAATCTGAATCTAACTGAACCTTTAGAGCTAACTTTCAACTTACAGGAGGATAAAGAAACAAGTTCATGCCACAAGAAAGCAAACACACAAATCTGGAATGAGAAATACTCTATAGGACAACTGACCTGGTTTCCATAACAAGTTAATGGCATGAAAAAAAACTAAGAAAAGGGAGAGGAGGGAGAGAAAGAAGAGATCTAACAACCAAATGGAATGTGTAGACCTTGTTTGGATCTGGATTCAAATAAACTAAGTGTAAAACGATATTTTTGAAAGAAAGAAACCTAAACATGGATCGGGTACTAGATGACACTGAGAAATTATTGATAATTTTGCTATGAAATTATAATTCAGCTATAAAAATGGCATCACAGTTACATAAGAAAATACCCCTATGATTTAAGGATGTAAACTGATGCACATAAGGGTAAAATTACAAGACATGTTGAATTTACCTTAAAAAAAAAAAAAAGCTAGCCTTCAAGGATTCACCATACTTTGAGGACAAAGATAAGAACTTATGTACATTATTTCTATAGTGAAATTAGATAGCCAACGCACAAATTAACTTTTAGAATATAACCCAGTTCATAAATTGGGGAGGGCTTCCCTGGTGGCGCGGTGGTTGGGAATCCGCCTGCCAATGCAGGGGACACGGGTTCGAGCCCTGGCCCAGGAAGATCCCACATGCCGTAGAGCAACTAAGCCTGTGTGCTGCAACTACTGAGCCTGCGCTCTAGAGCCCGCGAGCCACAACTACTGAAGCCCGCACGCCTAGAGCCCGTGCTCCACAACAACAGAAGCCGCCGCAGTGAGAAGCCCGCACATCGCAACAAAGAGTAGCCCGCCCTCTCTGCAACTAGAGAAAGCTCACGTGCAGCAATGAAGACCCAACACAGCCAAAAATAAAAATAAATAATAAAATAAATAAATTTTTTTTAAAAACCTCCTAGGTTTCAAAAAAATAAATAAATTGGGGAACACCTAAATAGAAAGTATAGTCTAGAATACTCGACTACATCTCATTTCAACTCCAAATATAATTTGGGGTGAGGGAAAGGTAGGTTACTGGGTGTTCACCAGCTCTGTGATAGTTGCAAAACAACTTATAAAAACAAGACAGAGCCAGTGGCCTCAAATGAGGTTTGTATTGTATTACTAACCTTTCCAACAAAGGCTGACGTTCCAGTCTAATTACTTCCATAATGTCACAAATTTCCTTCTAAAAAAATCCTGATGCCTTATATCTTTACTTGGCCCTTACAAAAATGTATGCATGCAAAAATAAATTTAAAAACCAAGTCTAAAGTCAAATGAAAAACTAGGGAAAAATATTTGCAACATTAAGACAGATAAAAGAAGCCTCTGCAAATCAACTTAAGAACAACACACAAGAATACCTACAACCCGGACTTCCCCGGTGTCACAGTGGTTAAGAATCCCCCTGCCAATGCAGGAGACATGGGTTCGAGCCCTGGTCTGGGAAGATCCCACATGCTGCTGAGCAACTAAGCCTGTGCGCCACAACTACTGAGCCTGTGCTCTAGAGCTCGTAAGCCACAACTACTGAAGCCTGCGCACCTAGAGCCTGTGTTCTGCAACAAGAGAAGCGACCGCAAGGAGAAGCCCGCACACCACAACGAAGAGTAGCCCCTGCTGGCCATAACTAGAGAAAGCCCGTGCGCAGCAACAAAGACCCAACACAGCCAAAAATAAATTTATAACAAAAAAAAAGAATACCTACAACCCAAAAGAAAAATGAACAAAGAAAATCAGCAGTTCACATATAAAGGAATCCAGACGACCAATAAGCAAAAATAAAGCTATTCAATCTTACTCATAATTAAAGAAACATAAATCACCAGAACAAGATGCCAATTTTCTTTTTAACATCTTTATTCGAGTTAATTGCTTTACAATGGTGTGTTAGTTTATGCTTTATAACAAAGTGAATCAGCTATACATATACATATATCCCCATATCTCTTCCCTCTTGCGTCTCTCTCCCTCCCACCCTCCCTATCCCACCCCTCTAGGTGGTCACAAAGCACCAAGCTGATCTCCCTGTGCTATGTGGCTGCTTCCCACTAGCTATCTATTTAACGTTTGGTAGTGTATATATGTCCATGCCACTCTCTCACTTTGTCCCAGCTTACCCTTCCCCCTCCCCGTATCCTCAAGTCCATTCTCTAGTAGGTCTGCGTCTTTATTCCCGTCTTTCCCCTAGGTTCTTCATGACCATTTTTTTGTTTGTTTTTTAGATTCCATATATATATATATGTTAGCATACGGTATTTGTTTTTCTCTTTCTGACTTACTTCACTCTGTATGACAGTCTCTAGGTCCATCCACCTCACTACAAATAACTCAATTTCGTTTCTTTTTATGGCTGAGTAATATTCCATTGTATATATGTGCCACATCTTCTTTATCCATTCATCTGTCGATGGACACTTAGGTTGCTTCCAGGTCCTGACTATTGTAAATAGAGCTGCAATGAACATTGTGGTACATGACTCTTTCTGAATTATGGTTTTCTCAGGGTATATGCCCAGTAGTGGGATTGCTGGGTCTTATGGTAGCTCTATTTCTAGTTTTTTAAGGAACCTCCATACTGTTCTCCATAGTGGCTGTGTCAATTTACATTACCACCAACAGTGCAAGAGGGTTCCCTTTTCTCCACACCCTCTCTAGCATTTATTGTTTGTAGATTTTTTGATGATGGCCATTCTGACCGGTGTGAGATGATATCTCATTGTAGTTTTGATTTGCATTTTTCTAATGATTAATTATGTTGAGCATTCTTTCACGTGTTTGTTGGCAACAAGATGCCATTTTTCATCTGTCAAACAAGCAAAAATCAAAAAGATTGATAGTACTTAATATGGGCAAAGATGAAGAGAAACAGCCTCTTATTTACTATTAATTGGAGTGTAAACTGAGCATTTTGGGGGGCAAATTTGGCACTATGCTTTAAAATTGTACATGCACAAATACTTTGACCCAGCAATTCTACGTCTCAAAATGCACATTTTCACACAAGATAATGTTTAAGGATGTCCACTGCAACACTTTTTAAAAACACACTTTAAAGCAGGGAACAACCACCATGCTCATTAGCAAGGACTGGTTAAATAATTTATGATATATTCATTCAATAAAATACTCTGCAGCAGGGAAAAATATGAAGCAGAGCTTCGATTCCTGAGATATATTAAGTGAGCAAAAACTGAAGAACAGCATTTATAATACAACCCATTTGTTTCTAAGAAAAAAGATGTATGAGTGTGGACGCATACTTCTATATGCATGTAAGTTTCTTAAAAAATACAAAAGGAACTGTTAACTATGGTTACTTCTGAGAAACCAAAGCAGGAAGGTAAAGGAGCACATTTTATGTTATACTCTCAGAATTAGGATCTCTAAACAATAATATATGTAACATATTACAACAGTACATAAGTTTATAAATAAAATTTTCAACTCTCTGAAATTTTGTATTTACTTTAGTTCCGAATATGCCAGATAAAATGGCATTTGCCCCCAACTCAACAGTTACAATCAAACCTATATTCTTGGGACTTCCCTTGTGGCACAGTGGTTAAGAATCCTCCTGCCAATGCAGGGGACACGGGTTCAAGCCCTGCTCTGGGAAGATCCCACATGCCTCGGAGCAACTAAGCCCGTGCACCACAACTACTGAGCCTGCGCTCTAGAGCCCACGAGCCACAACTACTGAAGCCTACACACCTAGAGCCCATGCTCCGCAACAAGAGAAGCCACCGCAATGAGAAGCCCACGCACCGCAATGAAGACCCAACGCAGCCAAAAATAAACAAATTTATTTTTAAAAAAACCCCTATATTCTTTAGCACTATTTCATTCAAAGAACTATATGAATGGATTGCCTTCCCTACACCTAAATTTTCTAGCCACCATAAGGCCACTTCCTCCCTATTGTCATGGTACAAAAGCCTTTCTAGCCTCGTGCTCTCTAGAAACTCCTCCTAGAGTTGTTGTGAGGACTCCATGCCACCAACACGTTTGGCCTGCTTAACTCGGCTCCCTCATCAACAATGCTTTCTCAAGGAAGCATTCCCTCTTGCCTCACAGTAAGTCACATCCACTAGTTATAGTCTCACAGCACCATGTATTTCTCCATATCATTGTTGTAATTTTATATTTCTGTGATTATTCGATTAGTGTCCATCACCCACACTGGACTGTAAGCACCTTGGCTGCAGGGCAAGTCTTTGCTCATATACACTCCAAGTATCAGGGTAGCATGTCATAGATGCTAAATAAATATCTATTAAAGAAATGACTCCTCAGTGCCTGGCATGTAGTCAACGTTGAGTAAATGTGGAGTAGGTGCTAGGAAGAGAGTAGGGATAAATAAAGCAACTGTCAGACAACCGAGAAAGGACCCATTTGAAGGTGGGTAGCCTTAATTTGGGTCTTTTGTGAATTTCTTTAGCAGGGTTCAGTAGGCCTGGAGCAAGAATGGTAATCCAGAATGAGGAACTGACTAATGGATACAAAGGAAAGGACTTGCAAAAGCATCTTGAAGACAGCTGACTGGGAGGTATGGCCGTGAAGGGAGAGAGTAAGGCTTTTTCCTCTGCTTGCAATACCCCCTTCCCCCCACTCCTCCCCTGTCTTCTGGGCCTAGTAAAACCTATTAATCCTTTAAAACCCACATCAAATGCCCTCTCCTCTATAAAGGCTTCCATATTTCCCAAACAAAAGTAGTGTCTTCTTCCTCTTTGCTCCCAAGTTTCTCCAGACCGTCATCACTTATCCATTAATAACACTCCTCCTCATTTATCTTGATAAATCCAAAAATGTCAGTCCTCGTTTATCTATCTGATCCATAACTTGCGTCTGAGAACAGTGAACACATTACTCCACCCTGAATTCCACAACACTAGACTCTCA
Organism: Balaenoptera acutorostrata; assembly: GCF_949987535.1. NCBI lineage: Eukaryota > Metazoa > Chordata > Mammalia > Artiodactyla > Balaenopteridae > Balaenoptera > Balaenoptera acutorostrata. Next base: position 35,640,759 of record NC_080075.1, on the reverse strand, counting down.
AAACTGTCCTTGTCCCCCGATGGATGTTCTTTCTGTCTACTTTGTTGGGTCTTCATCTCCCCAAACCTATAAAGAGTAAGATGCGTAAGGACTCACGTCTTGTACTGCTTTTCTGTTTACATTCACTCCTTTGGCGACTGTCTCCAGTCTCACGATTTTAAATACCAACTAACAACTCCCAAATGTTCTTTTCCAGCAATGGCCTCCCCACTGAACTCCAGATTTGGTAGACTCAATTGCCTACTCAACATCTCCACTTGGATGACTAACAGAGATGTCAAACTTAACACATCATAATGAACTCCCAATTCTCCCTCACAAGCCTGCTCCTCCCATAGTTTTCCACTTCTCAGTTCATGGCAATTAACCATTCTAGTTGCCCAAGCCCAACACCTTGACAGTTCTCTTACAACCCACATTCAATCCAGAAGCAAATCTGCTAGCTTTACCTACAAAATACATCCAAAATTGAACTGCTACTCACCACAGTCTTTCCAGCTGTGAAGCTGCTATCATCTCATCTGAATTATTACACCTTCCTAATTAGTCTCCTAGCTTTGCCCTACCCCTCTCTCCAACAACTTGCTCCTAACACAGCAGGCAGAGTGATCCTATTAAAAACCTAAACCAGATCATGTCACTCCTCTGTTCAAAACCTTCCACTGGTTATTTACCCACTGTATCTCCACGTGATTAACATAAAGTCTTGCCACATACTTAATAACTATTTGTTCACTAACTAAAAACAATGAAAGTAAACTGGAACCAAATTTTGGAGAATCTCAATATCAGATTAGGATAGTGACCATGTGGATCCAAAAGAAAATATATAATAATGTACATTCCAGGGCTGTTTCCATCCCTATACTAAGTAGAGTTACATACAATTATGAACTAAGCCAGGAACAAATCCAAAATATATATAATTTGGGGGGAAAACTAGAGAGACATCCATAAATGTTGCATCAGAATTCTATTAATGTAATGACTTTTTTGCACTGCATTACCTTAGATGATAGTGAAATGTATATATAACAATCTTTCCATAAATATTGTTGTCTTTGGCAGATAGTCTACGCTAGTGCAGCCTGTAACTCTCCTTCATACTTAGAGTAAAATCACGGAGAAAAGATAGAGATGCTAGCCTCTAAAAACAAATTTATCCCGAAGTCTCACAGTAGAAAAAGATATAAATTACAAAGAGGTTGCTCAAGATCGAGATGAATAATTAAATCAGATTACAATGAAATTACTTCAATTGTTAATTCTAACGTTTAATTCGAAGTGTTTTCAAAATTATTGATGTGAACCAGTAAAATTACCTTCCAAAACTATGGAAATTTGCTTATGACAATATTCTCATCTCCTCTCAGGTGTACTGTGCAGGTTAAATAAATAATATAGGTAAAGTTTTTAGAACAGTGTCTGGCTCAGGACTCAATACATTAACTAGTAATACTAGCTATTATTTTACTAAAGTGAAAATGATCAAACACCCCAACCCAGTGGGGACTACTTAGGGCCATACTTGAAGGGTCAACTGTTTGGAAACAGTGGCTAACTGAGATAAAACACATAAAGAGCCATTTGAAAATTTTAAGACTGTTATGAAAAATTATATCACCTCTGAACTGCAATACATACAACACAGCTATCTGAAGACAGCTATAACATCTTTTGACTCAGAACCGTTCTAATTATTTTGAAAAAACATTGTTCACACAATCATTATTTTCTCTTTCAACAAAACGGTGAGCTCTATCATTTTCCATCAATCACAAACAGTTCTCGGAGTTTCAATAGGAATTATTTGGTTATTTTCGAATCCAAAGTCAACATTCGGTTAAGTCTCGGGTCAGTCTACTATCAGTCCAAAAAGATTAGTAAGTGGCCAGCAAACATCTCATTGGGACAGATACATCTTTATCAAGCCAAAACTGTTGCAGTCAACAAACAGCAAGACACAAAAGATACTTTCAAACAGAAGTTTCAGTCACGCTAAACTTTCCTGGGCCGTAAAGAAAACCCACTTTTTTGAGATTCCATTAGATTTCACCTTAAGGTCGAAATTAGCCTACCATCTCAGGTGGGCTAATATTGCAGTGACAGGCAATGCGTGATCATGTATGTGAATGATAACGGATGACACGGGAAAGCTACTCCCCTACATCTGCCACTTTGGCCTTCCTCCCTCAACCAGGTTTGAAGGCAACTGAAAATTAACGGTGAAGTCACGTGCTCTTAATTTCTCCGCCCCCCAATACTTGAGAGGCGGAGCTAAGAAGCGAGGAAAAAGCGAAAAGGCCGGACCCAGAGACGTGAAGGGCCAAGGTAAGCCGAAGCCAGCAAGCAGCCACAGGAAAGCGGAAGTGGGGGATCTTGCCACGACGCTGCCCCAACGCTCGCATTCGCGGAAGGCTACGCAGCCCGGTCCCCCTCCCCACAGTCAGCCGGAGGGTGACAGGGGGCTTCCAGGAGAAGCGAACTTAAAAGCACGAGAAACTCCAACCCCAGCTCTGAATAATACCTCGCGGGCCTTCCACTCCTGCCTCCCAGAAAGCAGTCGGCGGCGGTGACGTCAGTGGCGCGCCGGCTCTGCCCGCGGCGCGAGCGGCGCTCTCCGGTGACCTCACGCTGCTCGCCCCGCCCCTTCGCTCCTTTCCCTTCCGCCTTCGAAGGCCATTTTCTAACCGCGCTGCAGGCCGAAGGTGTGGGAGGTTGTTTGCATTTGGCGAACGCCCACCGGATTACAAACTGAGCATATTTAACCAGAAAAAAAAAAATGTTAGTTACTAAAGCTTTGTGCTGGTGTTTACGTTCGCTGAAACTCGTTGCAGGGCCCAGGTTCTTACTACGCTCCCATTGTCCGCCTCAAAATTAGCCTCCAAAGCAGCTTCCCAAGTTATCCGTGGTGGAAGTTTCGGGTTCTTTGTTTTTCCAACCCATCGCTACGAGATACTTTTGTAAAATACAATCAAAATGAATTGCTTGAAAGATGGATAAAAAGGCAAAAGAGAAGCCCAGATTTCTAATTATTTCAAAAAACATAAAACTGCACTGCAATAAATGAAATCAGAACAAACGTAAGAGGAAAAAAAGACAAAGACTGCATATTGCTACTTGAACGATTAGGAGCATCGTTTTTACATTCCTGACTTTATTCCACAATCGTAATTTAACAAAAAGTTATGCATGAAATAGCGATTCCATATATTAAATGCCTACAAAAGCACTTTGAACAAACACCGTGTGTGTCAATATCTAAAGTATTTTAAGTGGCAAATGAGCTTTCTTGTGGTTTGTTATTCTAATCTACAGGGATTAAAGATAAGGCTTCTGGTTGAGGGTGGTGAGTATCTAAACTGTTTCTCTGGGTTTTTTTTACACTCAGTAGAGAAACAGAGATAAGTTGATGGGAATGGGAGAAGAGTTTTCAAAGCAATTTCTGCGAGCTAAGAATATTCATTTTTTACTTTTATCTGAAATAAAACAGGGACTTCCCTGGTGGTCCAGTGGCTAAGACTCCATGCTCCCAGTGCAGGGGGCCGGTGTTCGATCCCTGGTCAGGGAACTAGATCCCACATGCCACAACTAAGAGTTCATATGCTGCAACTAAGGAGCCAACTAAAGATCCCAGGGTGCCGCAACTAAGACCTGATGCAACTAAATAAATAAATAAATATTTTTAAAAAGTAAAATAAATGATGACATTTCCAAAATTCATCTTCAATCCTTCATCAATTGTCAGTTCCAACAATTTATCCTTTAAAGTTATCTTTAAGATTAAATTATCTCTTGATGAAAGAAATAGATTCCAGATTTTATACATAGTTAGAGTCACCTCAAAATATCGCAAGTTGCAATGTGGTCCTACTACATATGACTACTACACAATCCACACAACATGGGACTCACAGTTTGAGTTCAACAACATCCAAACTAATCTTATACCCTACTCAAGAAAACCAGTTCACAGACCTTAGTTGTTAGAGTGATGCCAAATTGTCATAAAAGTTTTTAAATGATTATTCTCAATCTCTACATTCATCTCATTGTGGACAGGTAATAACAAATAGTTTGGAGATGGGCGCCAGTCCAGAGATCACATTTTCAGTAGCACAATCCTTGAGAGTTGGGTGCATAACCTTACCAGGAAGACTGTTGAGATCTGGGAAGACTGAAGCACCCAGAATAACTCAGAAGCTGACAGTACATCCAACACCATAGTGATAATGAGGCTTCAAGGCAAATTGTCAGACCTCGTGTCATTTAGGTCATCAGGAAGCAAACACTGAAATGGAGTTAGTAGTACAAGAGGTTTGAGGTGTGGGGGAAGCAGAGATGTCTCTGAAAGATAAAGACGTAGGAAGCAGGATTGAGCAAAAAGCCTCAGACCGTGATGGACATCTGACAGGGTCTCACCACCCCAACAGTGAGTTCCAGAGCAAAGACTGCCCCTTAGAGGAGACCACATTGGGCAGAAATGGCCAGGCACTGGCACCCACCTCTATATTCAGTCATTAGCAAGAGCATGGCATCAGCTTAAAAACGGAAGTAGAGCCTAAAGATGCTGCCAGATGGCAGCTCTCAGTCAATTGCACTTCTACCACAGAACGGTAAATTCTTTCTTAAAGGGAGATCTGAGGGGCACATTGCCTGAACTGCTGTACATCTAACCATCAACACCACAGCAGCACCACAATCCCATGATTTGTTCAACAAATATTTACTCTGAGTCCCTATTAAATACCAGACTCTATTCTACGTCTTATAAGTAGAGCAGTGACAAAAAAGTCCTTCCTCGTTATGGAGCTTACATTCAAATTTACAGCTGGGAATACCTCCCCCTCTTCTTTTCCTCCCCTTTCTTCCACTTTACTTTCCTCTTCTTTTCCTTCACCGAACTTTTTTCTCCTATAATTCCTGATTTCAACATTTAAAACTTCCAGATGTATGCCTGAGTATTGCTGCCAGAGAATACCCAGATGGTGAGATTTTCTATCTTGAAACCAAGGGTAGGAGTTTTTAGAGGATGAGGAATTGATGCCATCACCATCTCTACTGTTTGCCTAAATAACCTCAATAAATAAGCCACTTCCTCTTTTTCTGTTGCCTTGTCCTTCTTCTTTCCTTCCTTCACCCCTGCCCACCACGCCATGTCAAGGAGTACTTGACTGATTTGAAATATTCTGGTGGGATAGGAATATTTAAATAGGTTGTCAGCCCATGAGTCATTCTAAAAACACAGAAAAATGATTTTTGTTCTAATACTGTCATAGCCCCTTCATGCTGCTATAACAAAATACTACAGACTGGGTGACTTATAAACAACAGACACCTATTTCTTACAGTTATAGAGGCTGGAAGTCCAAGATCAAGGTGCCAGTATGGTCAGGTGAGGGTTCTCTCCTTGTTGCAAACTTCCAACTTCTTTTTTTTTTTAATTTTATTTTATTTTATTTTTTATACAGCAGGTTCTTATTAGTTATCGATTTTATACATATTAGTGTATACATGTCAATCTCAATCTCCCAATTCATCCCACCACCACCACCCCCCCATGCTTTCCCCACCTTGGTGTCCATACGTTTGTTCTCTACATCTGTGTCTCTATTTCTGCCTTGCAAACCGGTTCATCTGTACCATTTTTCCAGGTTCCACATATATGCGATACTTGTTTTTCTCTTTCTGACTTACTTCACTCTGTATGACAGTCTCTAGATCCATCCACATCTCTACAAATGACCCAATTTCATTCCTTCTTATGGCTGAAAAATATTCCATTGTATATATGTACCACATCTTCTTTAACCATTCGTCTGTCGATGGGCATTTAAGTTGCTTCCATGACCTAGCTATTGTGAATAGTGCTGCAATGAACATTGGGGTGCATATGTCTTTTTGAATTATGGTTTTCTCTGGGTATATGCCCAGTAGTGGGATTGCTGGGTCATATGGTAATTCTATTTTTAGTTTTTTAAGGAACCTCCATACTGTTCTCCATAGTGGCTGTATCAATTTACATTCCCAGCAACAGTGCAAGAGGGTTCCCTTTTCTCCACACCCTCTCCAGCATTTGTTGTTTGTAGATTTTCTGATGATGCCCATGCTAACTGGTGTGAGGTGATACCTCATTGTAGTTTTGATTTGCATTTCTCTAATAATTAGTGATGTTGAGCAGCTTTTCATGTGCTTCTTGGCCATCTGTATGTCCTCTTTGGAGAAATGTCTATTTAGGTCTTCGGCCCATTTTTTGAATGGGTTGGTTTTTTTTAATATTGAGCTGCATGAGCTGTTTATATATTTTTGAGATTAATCCTTTGTTGATTCGTTTGCAAATATTTTCTCCCATTCTGAGGGCTGTCTTTTTGTCTTGTTTGTAGTTTCCTTTGCTTTGCAAAAGCTTTGAAGTTTCATTAGGTCCCATTTGTTTATTTTTGTTTTTATTTCCATTTCTCTAGGAGGTGGATCAAAACAATCTTGCTGTGATTTATGTCAAAGAGTGTTCTTCCTATGTTTTCTTCTAAGAGTTTTATAGTGTCTGGTCTTACATTTAGGTCTCTAATCCATTTTGAGTTTATTTTTCTGTATGGTGTTAGGGAGTGTTCTAATTTCATTCTTTTACATGTAGCTGTCCAGTTTTCCCAGCACCACTTATTGAAGAGACTGTCTTTTCTCCATTGTATATCCTTGCCTCCTTTGTCATAGATTAGTTGGCCATAGGTGCATGGGTTTATCTCTGGGCTTTCTATCCTGTTCCATTGATCTGTATTTCTGCTTTTATGCCAGTACCATATTGTCTTGATTACTGTAGCTTTGTAGTATAGTCTGAAGTCAGGGAATCTGATTCCTCCAGCTCCATTTTTTGCCCTCAAGACTGCTTTGGCTATTCAGAGTCTTTTGTGTCTCCATACAAATTTTAAGATTTTTTTCTTCTAGTTCTGTAAAAAATGCCACTGGTAATTTGAAAGGGATTGCATTGAATCTGTAGATTGCTTTAGGTAGTGAAATATTGTGAATATTTCACTACCCAAGGAATCAATATTGTGAATATTGTTATTTTCACAATATTGATTCTTCCAGTCCAAGAACATGGTATATCTCTCCATCTGTTTGTGTCATCTTTGATTTCTTTCATCAGTGTCTTATAGTTTTCTGAGTACAGGTCTTTTATCTCTTTAGGTAGGTTTATTCCTAGGTATTTTATTCTTTTTGTTGCAGTGGTGAATGGGATTATTTCCTTAATTTCTGTTTCTGATCTTTTGTTGTTAGTGTATAGGAATGCAAGAGATTTCTGTGCATTAATTTTGTATCCTGCCACTTTACCAAATCCAGTGATTAGCTCTAGTCATTTTCTGGTGGCATATTTAGGATTCTCTATGTATAGTATCATGTCATCTGCAAACAGTGACAGTTTTAATTCTTCTTTTCCAATTCGTATTCCTTTTATTTCTTTTTCTTCTCTGATTGCCATGGCTAGGACTTCCAAAACTATGTTGAATAATAGTGGCGAGAGTGGACATCCTTGTCTTGTTCCTGATCTTACAGGAAATGCTTTCAGGTTTTCACCATTTAGAATGATGTTTACTGTAGGTTTGTCATATATAGCCTTTATTATGTTGAGGTAGGTTCCCTCTATGCCCACTCTCTGGAGAGTTTTTATCATAAATGGGTGTTGAATTTTGTCAAAAGCTTTTTCTGCATCTATTGAGATGATCATATGCTTTTTATTCCTCAATTTGTTAATATAGTGTATCACATAGATTGATTTACATACATTGAAGAATCCTTGCATCCCTGGGATAAATCCCACTTGATCATGGTGTATGATCCTTTTAATGTGTTGTTGGATTCTGTTTGCTAGTATTTTGTTGAGGATTTTTGCATCCATGTTCATCAGTGATATTGGTCTGTAATTTTCTTTTTTTGTAGTATCTTTGTCTGGTTTTGGTATCAGGGTGATGGTGGCTCATAGAATGAGTTTAGGAGTGTTCCTTCCTCTGCAATTTTTTGGTAGAGTTTGAGAAGAATGTGTGTTAACTCTTCTCTAAATGTTTGATAGAATTCACCTGTGAATCCATCTGGTCCTGGACGTTTGTTTGTGGGAAGACTTTTAATCACAGTTTCAATTTCATTACTTGTGATTGGTCTGTTCATATTTTCTATTTCTTCCTGGTCAGTCTTAAAAGGTTATACCTTTCTAAGAATTTGTCCATTTCTTCCAGGTTGTCCATTTTATTGGCATACAGTTGCTTGTAGTAGTCTCTTACGTTGCTTTGTATTTCTACGGTGTCCATTGTACCTTCTCCTTTTCATTTCTAATTTTATTGATTTGAGTCCTCTCCCTCTTTTTCTTCATGAGTCTGGCTAAAGGTTTATCAATTTTGTTTATCTTCTCAAAGAATCAGCTTTTAGTTTTATTGATCTTTGCTATTGTTTTCTTTGTTTCTAGTTCATTTATTTCTGCTCTGATCTTTATGACTTCTTTCCTTCTACTAACTTTAGGTTTTGTTTGTTCTTCTTTCTCTAGTTCCTTTAGGTGTAAGGTTAGATTGTTTATTTGAGATTTTTCTTGTTTCTTGAGGTAGGCTTGTATTGCTATAAACTTCCCTCTTAGAACTGCTTTTGCTGCATCCCATAGGTTTTGGATCATCCTGTTTTTGTTGTAATTTGTTTCCAGGTATTTTTTTATTTCCTCCTTGATATCTTTGGTGATCTGTTGGTTATTTAGTAATGTATTGTTTACCCTTCATGTGTTTGTGTTTTTTACGTTTTCTTCCCTGTAATTGATTTCTAATCTCATAGTATTGTGGTCAGAAAAGATGTTTGATATGATTTCAATTTTCTTAAATTTACTGAGGCTTGATTTGTGACCCAAGATGTGGTCTATCCTGGAGAATATTCCATGCGCACTTGAGAAGAAAGTGTAATCTGCTGTTTTTGGATGGAATGACCTATAAATATAAATTAAATCTATCTGGTCTATTGTGTCATTTAAAGCTTCTGTTTCCTTATTAATTTTCTGTTTGGATGATCTGTCCATTGGTGTAAGTGAGGTGTTAATGTCCCCCACTATTATTGTGTTACTGTCGATTTCCTCTTTTATAGCTGTTAGCAGTTGCCTTATGTATTGAGGTGCTCCTACGTTGGGTGCATATATATTTATAATTGTTATATCTTCTTCTTGGATTGATCCCTTGATCATTATGTAGTGTCCTTCCTTGTCTCTGGTAACATTCTTTATTTTAAAGTCTATTTTATCTGATATGAGTATTGCTACTCCAGCTTTCTTTTGATTTCCATTTGCATGGAATATTTTTTTCCATCCCCTCACTTTCAGTCTGTATGTGTCCCTAGGTCTGACATGGGTCTCTTGTAGACAGCATATATATGGGTCTTGTTTTTGTATCAATTCAGAAAGCCTGTGTCTTTTGGTTGGAGCATTTAATCCATTCACGTTTAAGGTAATTATCGATATGTATGTTCCTATTACCATTTTCTTAATTGCTTTGGGTTTGTTTTTGTAGGTCCTTTTCTTCTCTTGTTTTTCCCACTTAGAGAAGCTCCTTTAGCATTTGTTGTAGAGCTTGTTTGGTGGTGCTCAATTCTCTTAGCTTTTGCTTGTCTGTAAAACTTTTGATTTCTCAGTTGAATCTGAATGAGATCCTTGCCGGGTAGAGTAATCTTGGTTGTACGTTCTTCCCTTTCATCACTTGAAATATATCATGCCACTCCCTTCTGGCCTGTAGAGTTTCTGCTGAGAAATCAGCTGTTAACCTTATGGGAGTTCCCTGTATGTTATTTGTCATTTTTCCCTTGTTGCTTTCAGTAATTTTTCTTTGTCTTTAATTTTTGATTACTATGTGTCTCAGTGTGTTTCTCCTTGGGTTGATCCTGCCTGGGATGCTCTGTGCTTCCTGGACCTGGGTGGCTATTTCCTTTCCCATGTTAGGGAAGTTTTCGACTATAATCTCTTCAAATATTTTCTCGGATCCTTTCTCTCTCTCTTCTCCTTCTGGGACCCCTATAGTGCAAATGTTGTTGCATTTAAGGTTGTCCCAGAGGTCTCTTAGACTGTCTTCATTTCTTTGCATTCTTTTTTCTTTATTCTGTTCCTCAGTAATGAATTCCACCATTCTGTCTTCCAGGTCACTTCTCAGTTCTTCTGCCTCAGTTATTCTGCTATTGATTCCTTCTAGTGTAGTTTTCATTTCAGTTATTGTATTGTTCATCTCTATTTATTTGTTCTTTAATTCTTCTAGGTGTCTGTTCTTTAATTCTTCCAGGTCTTTGTTAAACATTTCTTGCATCTTCTCAATCTTTGCCTCCATTCTTTTTCCGAGGTCCTGAATCATCTTCACCATCATTATTCTGAATTCTTTTTCTGGAAGGTTGCCTATCTCCACTTCATTTAGTTGTTTTTCTGGGGTTTTATCGTGTTCCTTCATCTTGTACAAAGTCCTCTGCCTTTTCATTTTGTCTATCTTTCTGTGAATGTTGTTTTCCTTCCACAGGCTACAGAATTGTAGTTTTTCTTGCTTCTGCTGTCTGCCCTCTGGTGGATGCAGCTATCTAAGAGGCTTGTGCAAGCTTCCTGATGGGAGGGACTGGTAGTGGGTAGAGCTGGGTGTTGCTCTGGTGGGCAGAGCTCAGTAAAACTTTAATTCACTTGTCTGCTGGTGGGTGGGGCTGGGTTCCCTCCCTGTTGGTTGTTTGGCCTGAGGTGACCCAGCACTGGAGCCTACCCGGCTCTTTGGTGGGACTAATGGAGGACTCTGGGGGGGGGGGGGGTGGCTCACACCAAGTATTTCCCAGAACTTCTGCTGCCAGTGTCCTTGTCCCCACGGTGAGCCACAGCCACCCCCTGCCTCTACAGGAGACCTTCCAACTCTAGCAGGTAAGTCTGGTTCAGTCTCCTATGGGGTCACTGCTCCTTCCCCTGGGTCCCGATGTGCACACTACTTTGTGTGCGCCCTCCAAGAGTGGAGTCTCTGTTTCTCCCAGTCCTGTCAAAGTCCTGCCATCTAATCCCGCTAGCCTTCAAAGTCTGATTCTCTCGGAATTCCTCCTCCTGTTGATGAACCCCCAGGTTTGGAAGCCTGACGTGAGGCTCAGAACCTTCACTCCAGTGGATGGACTTCCATGGTATAAGTGTTCTCCAGTTTGTGAGTCACCCACCCAGCAGTTATGGGATTTGATTTTATTGTGATTGCACCCCTCCTACTGTCTCATTGTGGCTTCTCCTTTATCTTTGGATGTGGGGTATCTTTTTTGATAAGCTCCAGTGTCCTCCTGTCAATGATTGTTCAGCAGTTAGTTGTGATTCCGGTGCTCTCACAAGAGGGAGTGAGCGCATGTCCTTCTACTCCACCATCTTGAACCAGTCCTCGACTTCCAACTTCTTGTATCGCCATTTGGGGAAGGCAGAAGGGAGCTCTCTTGGGCCTTGTTTATAAGGGAGCTAACTCCAACATGAGGGCTCCACCCTTACAACCAAATCAACTCACAAAGGCCCCACCCAGCTCCTAATAACTTCACCTTGGGCATTAGATTTTCAGTGTATGAATTTTGGGAGGGCATAAACATCCAGACCATAGTGCTCATCTGTACCTCACTGTGCTTTATTGTCCTAAATGATTTACATCAAAAAATGGAATAAAGGATTTGAATACCTTTCTAGAAGTAGCCATTTGAAAAAATAATCGTGATAAAGGCAATGTTTATTTTAAAAATTGATGCCTGTCATACTCCTTTAAACCTAGCTGTATAATAACATTCTTCAAAAAAAATCAATGTTTATAGACATAATGAAAATAAATATATGTATTTATTACTCAGAATAAACCCTTCCTGTGATTACATGTAGCTCTGTTCTCTAATATCAAAGCTGCCTCCTGCCATTCCCTCATGAAGAATAACCTGAGTTTTCTGGATTGATGATCAAGGATTCAGATTATATATATATTCATTTTCATATTCTTTTCCATAATAGGTTATTACAAGATATTGCATATAGTTCCCTGTGTTTGTTATTTACCTATTTTACACATATAGTAGTGTGTATCTGTTAATTCCAAACTCCCAGTTTATCCCTCTCCACCCTTCCCCTTTGGTAACCATAAGTCTGTTTTCTATGTCTGTGAGTCTCTCTCTGTTTTGTAAATAAGTTCATTTGTATCATTTTTTTTAGATGCCACATATAAGCGATATCATATGGTATTTGTCTTTCTCTGTCTTACTTCACTTAGTATGATAATCTCCAGGTCCATCCATGTTGCTGCAAATGGCATTATTTCGTTTTTTGGGTTTTTTTTAATGGCTGAGTAGTATTCCATTGTATATATGTACTACATCTTCTTTATCCATTCATTTGCTGATGGACATTTAGGTTGCTTCCAGGTCTTGGCTATTGTAAAGAGTATACACAGCCAGTCTTAGGCTAAGGAGATGAAACTGATTAAAGAATCATAGGGCCAAGATTCCTTCCCACTGACAGCACTCATTTGCACTTACTGTACTTTGTTATTTTCTTCCTTAAAGGTTTAAAGGAGCTCCTGATGCCACTATTTGTTCTTTGTCTTCATGTAGTCGACAGCTCCCTTCCTACCCACACTGTTCCTTAAATTCTTGACAGGAAGCTATGGTGTGTGCAGATAAGTGTCAATTCATTTCTGATTCAATTCCATCATAATCATATTGTCAACTTTATAAGATGTCAGTTAAGGAATAAGAGACAATTGGGTGTGTTTTACAAGGCCATTATGACAACCTCATGTGGCCAGCGAGAGAGCCAGCTGTGAGGGTGAAATGCAAGCGTTTCCAGCTGCTCCTCACTAAGTGTTAATAGCTCCCTTAAACGTACCATGATGGGGAGTTTCTTCATGTCCCATCATCAGTGTTTAATCATCTCTTTTGTTTGGGGATTTTGTCCCAGCAGGTCCTCTGAGGCTTCAGGAATTCTAACGCTCTATTTCCCAACTTATTCCCTGGTTCCTCTCTCTCACCCCCTCAAGGAAGGAGTATCTGGAAAAGCTTCCACTGCAGTCAGTGGGCTTGATTCCCAGGACCACTGAGAAGCCAGGGCCATTTTTAAAGGAGCTCCACAACTGCCTTCCGAAGGCTCTGGAGCACCATAAACTGATCTGGACAGCAGAGACACACTTGAAGAAATGCCAGAGTGTCTTATTTCTTCACGAAGGATATCTTTACCATTTCACTGAACATTTTTTTCGTTAGTCTTTGCTTCGTAGGGCAACATTGGTTCTGTTCTCACAACTGAAATTCACCCAACTGCATGATGAGTACATGGGGATTCATCATACTATGCTTTTTAATATAAGCAACAGAAAAATACAGTTTCAGGTTGTTTCCAATATAAGTTCTTTTTTAAAATTAATAATTACATAATTAAATTGAAATGTCATTTTTAAGGAGAAAAAAAATAAAAGAATGATGTAAGTTCCTTCTGAACTTAAACGATGTGTTCGCCATCTAGTAAGTATTTGGATTGGAAAACTTTTGTCACCTATCACATTTGATAGTTGCCCTGTCTTAGCCCCAGCATCACACTCGCTACTCAGGATTCCTCACCGTTCTTCAAGGGGCAGGAGGAGACCTTTTCTGTAGAATAGGCTGCTTGATTTTACCCCATATTCTCCACCCATCCAGATGGGGGCCATGTTGGAAGTGTCAGAACTTAAAGCACTAATTTGAAACAGAAAATATAAACACCTGTTTCAGAAGCATAATTTAGAAGCCACGACTTCTCACACTGCTTCTAGTTCCCTGTCTCTGAGCTGTCAGTCCTTGAAGCTTATTAAACTACATAAAGTACCTACCAGCAGGCAACCAGAACCTTACACATGGACTTGCATCCAGCCCTCACATAACCTTTAAGGGCCTTATTCATGGCATCTCATTTATTGAGCACCTACTATATGCAAAGTCTTCTGTTATAAGACTCCATGTGGTAAGAGACATGGAGATGATTTGCCCTCCTCTCTCCTCCTCTGAAGTTCCCAAAACAAGTTGATGTGTCTACTTTGGTACCACCCTTGCATCTTTGTCACTAGGAGACCTTCAGCAACATATCTGGTTTTTCTTGGTGGTTCTGTAGAATTCCCACCTCTTAGAGCTTTAGTGTCCAAGTCTTGCAAGTGGTTGTTTAAAAGACCTAATCATTTCATTTCTACTTAAGAACTAAAAGTAACCCAGCTGGTTATAAACCCCAAACTGCTGAAACAATGGTTGTATTAAATAACCCCATTAATAGAATATCATGCTGCATTTCAACATACTAAAACAACAAGAACAACAAAAAACCTGTTTTATTTGGACTTGAAAGTCTACTGTAAAAAAAAAAAAAATCTCTAGAAGAAAATTAATTGGACAATTGACCAGGTTATGTGTTCTTACGTATGCGTAAGAAATTCTTCAACTTCTGTTAAAAGAATTAAAGTAAGTTCCTCATTGCGATGCAGGTTTGATACTAACTACGCAGGGTTAGGTCAAATTTTAGCTAACGACACAGTAAGCAGACTCCCCTCACCTCAGACACAAGCCCAAGCTCCTGGGTTCTCTGGCCACGGCATTTCCGACAAACTGGCCACAAATTTGGAGGTTTCCACTACCCCCTCGGGCTCAATAATTCACTAAAATAAACTGACAGAAGTCAGGAAAGTGTTATGACTTCAGTTTTATTATAAAGGATCCAAATCAGGACCAGCCAAATGAGACACATAGGGCAAGATCTGAGAGGCTCTCAAACACAAACCCTCCGTGTCCTCAGAACAGGTCACCCTCCCAGCACATCAACGAGTATAACCAACAAGGAAGCTCACCTGAGTTCCAGGTGTCCAAAGTTTTTTATTGGGGCTTCATTACATAGACATGAATGATTGAATCACTGGCCACATGACTGAACTCAATCTCCAGTTCTCCTCCCATATGGCACTGAAAGGGCCTGGCTCAAAGCCCCAACCTTCTAATCACATGGTTGATCTTTCCAGCCGAGCCAACCCCCATCCTGAAACTATCCAGGTGCCCACCATGAGTCACCTCATTAGCATAAACTCAGGTAGGGTCTGAGGGGTTCACCAAGAACAACAAAGACTCTCCTACCACTTGGGAAAGTCCAATAATTTAGAGGCTCTCTCCCAGTAACCAGAGACAAAAGCTAGCCAAATTCTTTGTTATATAGCACTAACAACAGCTAATAAATAGTTCAAATAACATTTAGAACCCAAGTTTCAAGCAAGGCTGGAACTGTGTACTGAAACTCTCTTCTGTTGACTTTGTATGACTACTTTTAGCAACAGTGATAGGACAACAATCCCAAGACCTGGCCTGGTGAATTAACTCATGATGAGAAAGTACTTTTGGCTCCCAAAGTGAATGGAAAAATAGGTATGCTGCTAATTAGAATTGTGGTTCAGTAATTGGGCTGATTTAGACGGGAAGGTTGGGTTATCCAACAGTTTCCACAAGGAGGATGAATTTAGAGGAAAACTTCTGGATTGGCAAAGCTCACACATCCCATAACTTGGGCTTGGGGAATAACCAAGTGAAGACTGCTGGTCAATACGAGGGTCCTCAATATAATGGGAATTTGGAGTGTCCATGCCTGGAACTCAAGCCCCAGAAGCCCTTATCAAGCCAATTAACTTATAGGATTATAAATCACAATGACTACTTGAAGAAGTGCTGAGTCCTGCCCTTTCCCAAAGAAAGGCTGGGACGCTACAGGCAAAAGGAACTTGGAAGGTGAAAAAATTATCCAGACAAACTCAAAAACCTGTTTATGCTAACAAAATAAACTAAAACATGGAAACAATTATCCTGACGCAAAAGAGACTGGAAATGTTTGAGCAGAGACATTTGTAGTAATTTGCACTATTTTGGACTTGCTCTATGCCATGACTTCTGCTAAATGGAAAATAAATAGCTCTCTGTGGAGAGGACCCTGCTTTTTGGTAAATCTTCTGTAAAACCCCTGTCCCTAGAATGAAATATTTGCATCTGGATACAAGAGATAATGAGCTTGAAAATCCAAATTACCAAAATTGGCTTAATCTCAACAATATAATTAATGTTCCACATTCAGAAATTAAGTACTTAATATAAAAGAAGGGTAGGGTGTTGCGAGGTTCTATTGCTTGTTTTCTTTGTTTTACAGGATGGGTAGTAGAAATTTCTCATTTTCATTAGCAACCGCTCTTGATGTGTGTTTCTTTCAATCCAAATGGGAGAGGAATCTCTGTTTTTATGTCTTATGTCAATAGCATATTTTTCCTTTCATATTAAATAATAAATGATATCTCACTACCTTATTATTATCATTCTCCCAACCACCTGTTAACCTCACTGAGCAAAAAACTTGAAGAAATCAAGTCACACTGAATCTCTTCCCTTGGCAGCCGACACACAATGGCCCTGGGGGAGCTTCCCCAGGCATAGAAGTATAATGTGCAGATCAACATAGTAAGGAATTTGATCTGTGTTCAGATCTGGCACCTCTTTTGTAAATTCGTCGGCTAGATTTCCAGTTCTTAAGGACACTGACCTCTTTTCTCCCTCCCTAATCTCTTTTTCAGTGCCTGGGACATTACTATAACCCTGTCTAGTCGTTGATTAGCTAGTTGGTATTAGGTTCATCTTTTTACCTATTACATAAAGAAAAGGCTAGGAAATGTGTAAACTGGTTAGTATAAAGAAAGAAATCTGGCATCGTTTTCCTCTCAATGAACAAAAATACAGTGGAAATGTTATACTAACAAAGTTATTAGCAGGAAGAAGCACATCTATATTTTGAAGGAAAAAAAAATATGTTCTGTTCAATCGGTACATCTAAATGTAATGTGTATAGAATTTCAGGAAAAAATATATAGCTATATAAGGTAATGGCATTTGGGTGAATTTTTTATTCTATTTTCCAATAGAATTATTCTTTTCTGTGAAAATTTTATATTATGCTGAAACTAAGAAATACAAAGAAAAAACCAGACAGATACAGTTTTGTCCATTAAAAATGTCTTAACTCTTTCATTAGAAAATTTTAGAATAAAGTATTTCATTTAAAAATAAATGGACAGGGCTTCCCTGGTGGTGCAGTGGTTAAGAATACTCCTGCCAATGTAGGGGACACGGGTTCGAGCCCTGGTCTGGGAAGATCCCACATGCCGTGGAGCAACTAAGCCCGTGCGCCATAACTACTGAGGCTGAGCTCTAGAGCCCGTGAGCCACAGCGACTGAGCCCGTGTGCCACAACTACTGAAGCCCGTGTGCCTAGAGCCCATGCTCCGCAACAAGAGAAGCCACCGCAGTGAGAAGCCCACACACCCCAACGAAGAGTAGCGCCCACTCGCCGCAACTAGAAAAAGCCCTCGTGCAGCAACGAAGACCCAACGCAGCCAAAAATTTAAAAAATAAATAAATTTTAGAAAAATAAATAAATAAATGGATGGGGGAAAAGTCAGCCTTTAGAAACTTTACACTCTGAAAAGGGAAGTAAAATTTTATTAATAAAAATAATTTTTACCTGTGGTTTATTGGTAGCACTTATGGCTCTGACAGCTCCAGAAGTCTCAAAAATAGACTTTGTAAAGGCAACTGCGGCTGCAGCCATACTATTTTAGATAAAGTAACCTTTCTTAGTAGGTAATATTTACTTTAAGGCCTTAACATAAATCAGTGAGTGAATAGTTTAGCTGAATATTGAGTACATATGTTTGTCTTTTCTCTGTTTAAATGTTTGCCTCAAACCAAATCAATTCAATTATGCTTACCCTGTAGAACTTGGCCTAGATCAAGATAACATGATAGACAGGAAAGACAGGCAAAGATTCCGAAGACTTATGGCCTAAGGAAGAGAGGAATTTGTTGAGATGACCATGTTCACGAGGCCAAGTCCTACACCTCTATATTAATTTGTGAACAACTGTCATAGGTTGACTTATGTCCCCCCCGCAAAAGATGTTACAATCCTAACCCCCAGTACCTATGAATGTGACCTTATTTGATAATAGGATCTTTGCAGATGATCGAGCAAATATGAGATCATTAGGGTGGGTCCTAATCCAGTAGGACTGGTGTCCTTATAAAATGGGGGAAATTGGGACACAGAGTCAGAAACATACACAGGGAGAAGGCAGAAATCAGACTGATGTATCTAAAGTCAAGGAACACCAAAGACTGTCAGCAAACCACCATAGGTTAGGAGGGAGGCATGGGACAGATTCTCCCCAAAACCCTCAGAAGGAATTAACCCTGCCAACACCTTGACCTTGGACTTCTGGCCTCCAAAACTATGAGACAAATTTCTGTTTTTTAAGCCACCCAAGGACTTCCCTGGTGGCCCAGTGGTTAGGACTCTGCACTTCCACTGCAGGGGGCACGGATTCCGTCCCTGGTCAGGAACTGAGATCCCACATGCCCACGGCACTGCCAAAAAAAAAAAAAAAATTCCTTGGGCAGTTCACGCAAGCCCCTTTTCAGTCAACCCCCCAGACTGGCCTCCCAGGCAACTAGTACTTTTTTTGTCACTATAGATCGATATCGCTGGTTCTAGAACCTCATATAAATGGAATGGAATCATGCAATATGCACTCTTCCTTCTCTGCCTTCTTTCACTTGGCTTTTTTTTTTTTTTTTTACATTTATCCATGTTGTTGGGTATCAGTGGTTAATTCCCTTTTATTTTCTGGATGTATAACAATTTGTCTATCCATCCAGCTGTTAATGGGTCTTTGTGTTGTTTGATTTTGGGGTTATTATGAATTAAAAAGCTATGAACATTCAGGTACAAGTCTTTGTACAGACATGTATTTTCATTTCTCTTCAGTAAATATGTAGGAGCAGGACTTCTGGGCCATATGATAAATTTATGTTTATGTTTTTAAGAGACTGCCAAACTGTTTAAAAAGTAGCCATAGCATTTTACACTCCTATTTTTCCTACCAGGGTCAGCAAACTTTCTGTAATGGGCCAGAGAGTAAATATCTTCAGCCTTGTGGGACACATACGGTCTGTGTCACACATTCTTTGTTTTATTTTACAACCCTCTAAAAACATAATAACCATCTTGGCTCAGGAGTCATACAAAAGCAGGCCTTGGGTTTGATCTGGCACCACTGCCAATTTGTATCAGTCAGGGTTCAAGCAGAAGCCCTGGGGGATACAACCATATATCGATGGCCCTTCATATCTGCAGGTTCCACATCTGAGGATTCAATAGAAATAAAGAAATTATTTTTTAATTCCAGAAATTTCCAAAGAACAAAACTTGACTTTGCTCCCCACTAACACCTGTTTACATAGCACTTACATTGTATTTACAACTATTTACATAGCATTTGCATTGTATGTCATATTATAAGTAAATTCAGATGATTTAAAATATAAGGAAGAATGTGTGTAGGTTACATGCAACGTTATATGTCATTTATATCAAAAAATTTTGAAATTAAAAAAGAAAAAAGTAAGTAAGGATTTTAATAATGATTGAAAATATGAACATATGCTAGAACTATTCTGCAGGTTGCATCAGGCAAGGTGTGATCAATCACACCTTGAGGCAGAGACAGCATCAGGCAAGGTGTGATCAATCTTTGAAGAATGAGTGAACTTTTTAGAATATAGTACAAATGGCCTGGTTGGTAAAGCCTATCCATGTGATAAACCAAGATGGTTAGGAAATAAAGCCACCACTGTGGATACACAAATGCAGTGATTCTCAAACTTGTGTGTGCATCAGAATTACCGGGAAGGCTTGCTACAATACAGATTGCTGCTCCCTCTTCCCTCCCCCCAGAATTTATGATTCATCACGTCTGGAGTGGGGAGCTGAGAATTTTCATTTCTGGCAGGTTCCCAGGGGACACTGGTACTGCTGGTTCCAGCCTGCATTCTGAGACTCACACAACTCATGGTATTTAAGTGAACTCTGGCAATATATGCCAATCGTATTTTAACAGATATAAGTTCATTTTGGTTTCAGGATGTAAATAACTTCTCTCCCTGATATTGATTACTATTAAAAATAATGGGGGAGATGTTCTCCGAAAGACAAACTTTTTTGCCTATCTGAAAAGTTATTTAAAACCAGTCGAAAGACTTGAAGATCAAACTGCTATTTGGGGACTCCCAGAGCATAATATATAAGCAGTCATGAAGAAAATGATACACACATCTAATGTTGAATGAGTTCCTATTAAAAACCAACTTGTCTTGGGGCTTCCCTGGTGGTCACTGGTTAGTACCCTACCCTTCCACTGCAGGGGGACCCAGGTTCGATCCCTGGTGGCAGAACTAAGATCCCGCAAGCCTCATGGCGTGGCCAAAAAAAAAAAAATTTTTTTTTTAAATCAGCCTGTCTTTACCATTTAGCCTTGTCTGGACTAAATATTCCTGGGCTACAATATAACTCAGGCCTGAAATAGATTTTAAAAAGATGAATTACAAATCTAAACTGAAACTTGTTTTATTTCCCCATTTCCATCCCTGTTTTTTCCTTTCTCATCCTGACGGATCTTTCTTTTTCTACCCTTTCTTGTTTTTTTTTTTTTTTTTTTTGTTCAATGACTCCACTTTACTAAATACCTACAAACACTTTTTCTCTTTTTGTAGGGCTGCTAAGTACTTCATGTCAAGTGTAACAAGCAGAATAGACTGTACAAAGGAATCTATTATAAATAGCCAGACTTAGTGGATTTGAACTAAATCCAGTGTGTTCTCTACGAGGCTCCAGATAATTCTTCCAAGCTAATGCTGTTACGATGTCAAGTGGAAATGGCTCCGCTGACCCCACCTCATCTTATGAAATTATCACCCTCTGTCCTTATCTAATAATGGGTATAACACAGTTAAGTCTTCTGTGTTTAGCCTACCCGCTCATTCAAACAGGAATAGTGAAAAGTCATTGGGGCAGGGCTGAGCTCTGAAAGAAATATCAATTCCTCGTGTTTAGAGGAGCCCAGAAATTATGTTGATTTGCCAGCGTGAGCTCTAGTGACTGCATTTTACCATTCTCAGAGCCAACTCACAGAAGCTTAGTCTCTCCTGGGGGAGAGGAGTCACTGAAAATATAATACTTTATTGCTTCTACATATTTGATGTCTATACAGTGACTTGGTGGATTTTATGAGACTCACATCGATGGGATTTGTCAGACTCCAAACAACTAACTCTTACAGAGCCATGTTGAAACCTCAGTTTGCTGGAGACGGACGGGGTTCTCGGGATGCAGGACTGTGACTTTTTTTTTTTAATTATTTATTTATTTAATTTATTTTTATTTATGGCTGTGTTGGGTCTTCGTTTCTGTGCGAGGGCTTTCTCTAGTTGCGGCAAGTGGGGGCCACTTTTCATCGCGGTGCGCGGGCCTCTCACTATCGTGGCCTCTCTTGTTGCGGAGCACAGGCTCCAGACGCGCAGGCTCAGTAATTGTGGCTCACGGGCCCAGTTGCTCCGCGGCATGTGGGATCTTCCCAGACCAGGGCTCGAACCTGTGTCCCCTGCATTGGCAGGCAGATTCTCAACCACTGCGCCACCAGGGAAGCCCTCTTTTTTTTTTTAAGTTTTTTCTTTTAACATCTTTATTGGAGTATAATTGCTTTACAATGTCGTGTTAGTTTCTGCTGTATAACAAAGTGAATCAGCTATACATATACATATGTCCCCATATCTCCTCCCTCGTGTCTCCCTCCCACCCTCCCTATCCCACCCCTCTAGGTGGTCACAAAGCACCAAGCTGATCTCCCTGTGCTACACGTGGCTGCTTCCCACTAGCTATCTATTTTACATTTGGTAGTGTGTATATATGTCCATGCCACTCTCTCACTTTGTCCCAGCTTACCCTTCCCCCTCCCCATGTCCTCAAGTCCATTCTCTATGTCAGCCTCTTTCAATGGAAACATTCTGTGAGAATATTGTAACTGAACTTGTATATTGAAAAGGTGCTGGTTTACTATGGTAACGGATTTTTTTCCATCCTACAGACATAATCTGAAACAGACCTGAACAGAAGATACAACTTAGGGCACAGAAACCTTGAGATCACTGAGATGACCCAGATTGCATTTAAAGGGTTTGCCTCAAAGCATTAGACATAAGAGACACTCCCTGACTTATTTACTATGAACAATAAATTGGTGCAGTGGGTGGGAAGTTTTTAAAACCCTTTTTTCTATGAAAAATTTCAAACATGCACAAAAACACAATAGTACAATGGAGGGAGTTGTTTTAACATAGCTGAAGTTATATTGCAACACAGGAAGCAGAGTGATTAAAGGAAAATCTTTGAACCCTAAGCTTATGCCTCCAGTAACGAAGTGATAATTTATTTAGTAGTCGTAGGATTCTGTTTAAAGTGTCATATGATACTCTCTCTCTCTTTCCTTTTTTTTTTTTTGTTTTTTTTTGGGTGGGGGTGGTGGTGTTTTTTGTATGATACTCTCTTATCAGCAGTGATTAGCACAAACCACAGTAAAAAAAAAAAAAAAACATTTTACCTCGTGACTCATACTTTATGTATGACCAAGAGAAAAGTTTTCTAAAAGAATCCTTACCATTTGCAATGAACTCTGATTCATTCACTTATTCCTCCATTTGTTCAGTATATGTTTGCAAGGTTATATAAAATAGGTGGAGTAACAAATGTTTAGAGAACAGGGATGTAGAAAAGAGAACAAATACCCCATTTGTCTCACTTGATCTCCTTTCTGAAGATCTAACTAGAATTATGCAGGAGACATAATTTCTTTTCTGCCATAGGAAGCCCACAAACCTGATGTTCATGTAGCCTGATTATTATAAAGGAAACTTTAAGCATTTTTCTTGAGAATTGGAGAACCTAGGCACATATGTGTCATTTAGATCCTGAGTCAAAATGCATAATCCTAAAGGGACTGCAGAACTTCTGCCCGAGTCCCAAATCCTAGACAATTAAACATATCCTTTGCTTAAGCAGTGGGCAGACTACTTGAACTTCCGTTCACCCTGGACCCAGAAGAAAAAAGAAAATGAAAAGGATAAGGAAAAAAGAGAAGAAAACATTTGGCTCTGTCTAGCTTTGGTAATTCCAATTAAATTAGAATTATTTCTCATCTACCCATCTACCACTTAGTTTCTTTTTCTTTTCTTTTCCTTTTGTTCTTTTTTTCAAGAAATAAACACAAAATAGCTCATCAGAATAGCAATGACTAAGGGGTTGGGAAGAAGGAGCCCAAGTTTGATGTTGCTTTGTCTCTAACAGAATGAAAAAAAATTCTAAACCCAAACCCTATAATTCAACCCAACTTGTCGTGACCCTCTGATTAAAGCATTTTTTAAAAATAACAGATAGAACTAGAGATCTGCACTGAGATAAGGATGGTTAGCAGAGATCAAAAGGAATTGTACATATGTCAGTTAGATTAAGTGACAGGATGTGGGGAAGTGGTGGATTCCATATCCAGTTACTTCATGCAAGAGTACATTTGCGGAATGCAGGTACTCTAACGGGAGCTGCACATAGACGGAAACCGGGGAAATTAAGGGAAGACCTATAACGGTTAGAATGTTTGTTCTAATACGGATCCAGGACCACATTTCTCCTAATTGGTAATGCTACTGTAATTTTTTATAACTGCCTATCTTGCCCTGCCCAGGATAGTAAATTATCTTTGAAGCTTTCATCTGGCATGTCTGAGAGGTCAGCATTATGTGGTAAGTACTCTATAGCCCACATATATAAAGTTAGTCATCAGATATAGACAGACTACTTCCCCAAGCCTATGAGAAGGAAAAATATTTGAAATCCTCCCCCTCTCCACACACACACAAAGATTCCATCTATGGCATTTTAGGGAACAAAACAGGCAAGTAATGTAGAAGAATGTCAATATCAATGGATCCTGAAAAAGAATAGTCAGGAGGCTTTGTGGTGAGGTGGGGCTGGGAGACGAGAGGATGAGATGGAGAAATAGTAAAATGGGAAAGTCACGCAATGTTTATTTTTCTGACAGGGAAATTTGCAATAGCAGAGTGTTGCTAAAGAGTACAGTTAATGCCACGTATTTCTTTGGGATGCCATTCCTACATTACATTTTATAATGAAGATGATCTTGGCTAACTGAGGCCAGGCTATAAATCAGAGAAGTTAGAAAGCCATGTTACAGAAATTCTGTGCAGCTTAACATAGGGGCTGCTTCCTTATTTAACTTAGTCACCAAAATCTAAAATTCTAGAGCTGGAAAAGACCTTCTCATTTACCTCCACCAGGCTTAACTATTCCCCAGCTTAGTAATACTCAGATCAAATCACCTTTTAGCTGAAACGATTCCATACCGTTGATAATCCAACAGGTCAGGACTAGAGTGAGGGAACTGAGGTCCTTGCCTGGGGCACAAAATTTAAGCGAGATGCCCCAAACCTCAGTAATCAAGATAAATAAGATTTTAACTTCCTCTACCCAAATCCCATCTCTGTTGGATCCTGTCTTTATTTACATTTTTGATACACTGTTCATCATGGATTTTTTGCACTGATTTTTTAAAAATATTATTTATCTTGATTGCTGAGGCTTTTGACCCTCAAATTATGCACCCAGAGGCCAGTGCTTTACTCACCCCACAGTACTCCTGGACCTGTAAACCCATTCCGATACTTATATAACTTCAAGTTCAGAAATTTCTTTCTTACATCAAACCCAGGGTTTCTCAACTTCAACACTACTGACATTTCTGGCACACATAATTCTTCGTTGTGGGATTTTGTCCTGTGCATTGTAGGATGTTTAGTGGCATTCTGGGCCTCCGCCCATTAGATGCTAGTAGCACCCTCCCTTTCCCCTCTCCCTACCATCATTGCCAAATCACCCCTGGTTGAAAGCCACTGATCTAAGCAAAGTCACCTCATTTCTTCCCGTCGTGTTCTCAGGAGAGACAGAAAGCAGCTTTTCATCATCCTCTAAATAACAACCCCATGAAAGTCTTTGCTTTGTAGAGTGTGTGTTTAATTTACAACCTGATTAAAGTGATGATAATCATATTAGTGTGTCTAGACTTACCAAGGTCAAACCCCTGGCCTCTGTAAGGTTTATTCCTATCTTATATCTGACATCTCGGTAGACCACTTGGCCATCTGAAGCAGTAGCTTCTTCCAGAAGTTCAGAGATGCCTTGTAATTATAAACCCCTTTGTCAAACGGCAAATTCAACTCTCTCATTGCATTAGGCCAGAGAGATTCGTTACCCACCAACCACATTTCACTCTCTTCAAAGTGAATTCCATCTTGGAATTTATCAGTAACTTTTTTGTAAGCTATCGTATCTTCTTCCATCTCAGAAGCTAAGCCTCTAATGAGTCAGATTACGTTAAATAATTCGGCAGTTCAACTTCCCCTGTGATCTTAGTTTTGTAAGTACTACAATTTGAGGAAGCCATTCCTGCCTATAATAGCAGGAAAGATATGTAGTAATTTTCTTTCATATTATTCAAAGGCCAAATTCATCACAAATTTTTTAAAGCACAGAGTTAGACTTGGAAGTCAAATTACACTTGGAAGGTAAAAGTCCACTTCTGGACACCGGTTTTGTAACAACATGCTGAAAAATCCCATAATCATCCTTGCAAACTGCAACGTGAATCATAAATAGTCACATCAATGAGCTAGAAATTGTTCCCAATGATCCACCATCTTCCACCTTCACCCTCTACTCTGTTGAACTTTCATAAAACTCTGGGTCCATGTGTGTTTTTTCTTCCAGGTAGGGATGATGTATGTTGGAGTCAACCTACATTAAAGATAATGAGTCTATATATTATACCAGTCGGGGTTGTTGGCTGCAAGCAACAGAAACTAATTCTGGTTGATTAAGCAGGAAAAAAAAGCATGCGTTGGTGAGTTGTGAAATAGTTCCAGGACTTTCCAACATGATTGGAACCAGGCAAGAAAAGGAAACCAGACGAGGGAAGCTTTGCCGCAGGTGGACCCCAGTCAAAGCACATCACCTAACCCACCTAGTAGGGAAACCACCGCCACTGACCCCCCATTGAAAAATGGAAGCCACAGATTGCCTGGCAACCACAGACGCCGGACTTTGGACGCTGCTGCTTCTGCTACCACCCCCTTGGCGCCTCTGGATTCTCCACTGTCTCTGCCTCTTTATGTCACCAGCTCCCAATTCAGAGTCTCTAGCAGAGGCATCTGTTTAGTCAGGCCTGGGTCACCTGTCTGCATTCTAGCTGCAAGAGAGGATGGGACAATGTCTGGGCTTTTCAGCTTCTAAAATAGGAGGCATGTCGCCAAGGAAATGACAGGTGTCCATTAGAGGTGTGGTAAAGGGAGGTCGTTAATAATAACAGATGAAGTCTTGGGCTCTGGAGTCAAGACTATCTGAATTTGAATTTATGCTCTATTACTAGTTATGTGACCTTGGGCAAATTACTTAAACCTTTAATCATTTCTCTTTCCTTATGAGGATTAAATTAAAATATCCATGTATGTACAGTATACGGTACATAGTAAGTAGTTCTATCTGTATGTGTGTGTGTGTGTATAGACACATATGTGTGTGTATGTGTGTGTGTGTATATGCCAGCATGCAACATTGATAACAGAGATAGAGTTTCTCCACCTCCATTCCCTTCCCTCTTTTATAAACACCTACCAGATACTGAGACAGTACTTGCTTATCTTAGACTTTTCATTTAGTTTAATGCAGGACAAGGCAATTCAGTTTAACTTTGGTCTCCCCAGTTAAAGCATACGTGATCTAGCAGAGTGACACCAATGAAGGAATAATTATAATTCAACATATGCTATAGTAGCATGAAAATGAAATTTCAGAGAAGGATAGGGTCAATTTTATCTGGGGAGCTAGAAAAATCATTATAGAAGGAAATTGCCTGGGAACATAATGAATGGGTAATAAGACTTTTCCAAAGAGTTGAGAGAGAAGGATTTCTACCAGGCAGTGAGAATACCCTCAGCACAGCTGTTAAGTGCAGGGTGTGCCTGGGAATTGGGAAGAGTTCAGAAGGACAAAAGCAAGGAATTGATGGGAAGGTGGGAAAAGGTGAACTGGGAAAGATAGACTGGGGCCAGATGGTCAAAACCCTCAGGGTCACACCAGAGTGGTATCATTTCTTCTGCTAACACACATGCCAGCAAGACTGCTAAGAACTGATCAAAAGCCCCAGCAATGTGTCTCATCACTGCTATCAGTATGTTAGGTCAATATTTATTCCTGGTAAGATTTTTAATTCATTATTCAGAAGTTCAACCTATCAGCTGAAAAAAGATGCACAACCTAAAAGTTGAGAATTATATTTTATTCAGCAGACTTGCTGAGGACTCAAGCTTGGGATACAGCCTCTCAGATAGCTCTGAGGGAAAGTTCCAAAGAGGTAATGGAAGGGCCAGGATATATTGGAGGTTTTGCAACAAAAAAACGGGTGGTCAAAATTAATCAAAAATTAATTACTGTTAATTAAAGAAAAAGCAGATATCTCAAAGTAATGAACTTAGCACTTTTCTCTGTATGGGAAGATGCGAGAGTCTGGGCTCATTGAAATCATTCCTTTGATATGCACCTTAACTACCTAGGACCATTGTCCTGCTTTTCTCCATCCTGAATCCCCTCAGGGTGCAGTCGGGGGTGGGGGGGGGGGAGGGGGGCAGCTGCAGTGGCTGATAGTTTGATGGCTGCCCCATCCTTTGTTTACTGATATGGCAGGTGACATTTTTTGTCCACAAACCCCAGGGATTAAGGTTGGCTTAAGGGAGACAGGGGAACAGGCAAAGCTTGTCCCAGTCCTTCATTTTGTTGAGTCCCCCTGTCCCTCCTAACCTAGGTCCCCAAGGCCACCTGGAAGCCTCTGCCCGTACAGGACACCCAATGCTGTACTGCCAGAGGCTTCAGGCCCTCACTTGTGCTCCCAGCTCCATGCCCTGCCATTCTTCTTCCCCCACCACTCATCAGAGCCCCGATTTCTGTTCAGGATGAGATTGAGAATGGGCCAAACAGATAAACCAGCCTCCACGGCAGCCCCGGTCCACGGCCATTCTTAGTAACACATTGTGCTAATCGTACAGGACTCCCCAGAAACACCATGAACAGTTCTCCAACCTCAATTTCTGTTTGCTCCTAGACGTACATTTTTCCCAACCTCTCTTCCGCCCACCACTGCCACAGTTAGAACAAATGCTCTCATCAGATAGACGAGCTTCTATCCACCACAAAATAAGGGTGTTCAAAAGAGGATTGCTCCAGAAAGTCTGAAGAGAGTGGTTGCTTCTTCGTTTCTTCTCAGGAAATAGAAGCAGCTTTGGGCTGGGCCTGAATCTGCTCTTTCCTTCTGGACCTAGAGTTTGGTCTCAACTTCTCCAACCCTATTAACCAATAGATCTGAGCCCAGTGGTTCCAGCCTCCGCAGGACTGGAAATGGGAGGGTTTGGCCCCTTGCTATGGACGGGGGCTTCAGCACACTGATTGCAGAGCTGAGTGGGTTTCTTTCAGCTTTTGTTTCAGCTGCCGAGAGCCCAGGGGCTCATGACCTGGGAGAAGCTCAAGAATGTCAGGGAGGAGGGGTCAGCCCAGCAAAGGCAAGGAGGCCTGGGGATGAGGGCCATCCGCAGAGCCCAGGCTGAGAGACCTCTGTGCTGCGGGGCCAGCCTCCTTAGTAACCTATTCTGGTAAGACACGAGGGATGGATAAAAATGAGCCATTATGCGTAAGACAGATCTTTTCCTCCAGTGGCAATATATTTTCCTCACATGCTTTTCTCTTCACAGCAAGTAAATGCATGAGAAGCCAGTGACTCTGAAGTCGGTCATATTGAATTTACTCAGTTTTCCTCAAGTCTTCAAGCGTGAAGTGCTGCAAACCTTCATATGTACACTGGGGAAAGAAAGGATGAAAAAAAAAGCTCCAAGGCAAGGCCTAAGGAAAAGCCTGTGAAAGGAAACGGTAAGCTAAAGCAACACAATTTCAAATCTTAATCTCTTGAAATGGTGCCTTGAAAGCCGCACTTTCCACATTTCTGAGTGGAGCCTTCAAAACTCCGTGTCAAATCACGTTATAACCTTGCTTCTTATCTGTTTGTGAGAGATTTCAAGGGCCAGTAATTCCCCCAGATGTGGCAGAAAAGTTCACAGTAGAGATGTGCACACTTGACTAAGCTTCCTGCATTGCTTTTTGTGAGGGCTGGTGAAGGAGAGAGATTTGTTCCCCCTTTCAGAACTAAATCATGCCACTGCCAAGGACACAGTCTCGAAGCCAACTCCCTTGGTCAGATAATCTCCAGGACAATGACTTAATATTATATACTCTCTGCTTTGGTCCAGCAAAACACATAGCCTGGGAGAATGTCCCTGCATTTTTTTCTACTAGTAAAAACTAAGAGACAAGACCCCTCTTATGAGGGATGCCTTTGGGTGCCCTCTCCCCAGACACTCTCCTGTGGTACCCCATCCCATAACCAGTGATGGCCTGGATATTTGGGCGCTGGCTGGAGGCTGAGGTGATGACAGTGCAGGGGGGCTCAGGAGAGAAGAGTCACGGAAACACTAATAGCTGTGGAGAGAGGGTGTCACCTGCCATAGGAAGGGTGGGAGACAACTTATTTTGTCTTCTCCTCTACCTGCCTGATGGCACTCTGACCGGCCTGAGGCTTCCACAGGAAGAGGCAGGCGTGATGAGCTCTCAACAGCCTCCTCAGGACCAGGGGTCCCAACACAAGCGTCGACTGGGGTCAGGCAGGTAATGTCAGTGAGTGACTCACCTCAGTCGGTGAGGTGTAAGGCTGTAAAGATGGCTGGGGTCTAAGAAGAGAAAAGAAAAAAAAAAGACAACATCTACTATGTTATTTGTTTGTTTGTTAAAATAAAGACAACTTTCTGAAACAAAACCAAAATTAGTGCTTCTTGGCCAGCTAATATACTTTCTTGTAGGCATGACATTCGTCATTCCCTTTTCCCCTTGACTGTCCAGAGGCTCAAAGCTATATTTTGTGCTTCTCTTTGATTTTTTGATTTTGCCTTTGATTTTTTCCCTCTCCTTCCCATCCTCTTCCTCTCCCATACACACACACACACACACACACACACACACACACACACACACACACACACACCTGCTTGGTAGTCTGTAAAGATGTGACATAGATAACATAGGAGTAATACTGGTTAAGTATTTCAGCAGAGTTCTTAATTCCTTTTTATTAAGCATTAATATATGCCAAGGTCCTGTTTTTTATTTTCTTCTGTTTTATGTATTTTCATGTAAAACTCTCTACTGAATGTCCAGACTCAGTAGAAAAGACTGTTAGGTTAATTCTAAATTCTGGCTCTGCCAGTGAACTCCAAGGGATTCTAATTTTAAAAACATCCTGTTATCTTCATTTTCAGGACTTAAAGTATCTCCCTTTGGAAGTTTTTTTTTTCTCATTTTGTTGTTTTTGTTGTCGTTGTTGTTTTCTTTCACTCACTATCGTCTCTGTCTGCAAGCCGAGATTATGAATAGAGATAATATATTTTAGGGAGGGGCCATAGATCAAAAATTAATCTCTACCAAAGTTAATTCCTGCATAAATTAAGCTGAATGTGTTTTTCAACACCATAAATCCTGTGTAATAGGTATAAATAAAACATGAACGTGGGTTTCCTTATTTATAACTTCATATCTATGACGCTCCAGTGTAGAAAGGGCAAATTTGTTTTTTCTTTTTTAGAGCTGTTGGGCTAGCCATCTCAAAGGTGGTAGCAGACAGTGTAAAATTAGATTTCCTCTCTATGGCTGGAACAGCTAATAATCAGAAGCTCACAGAAAAATTTCCTGTGTGTACTTGTGCAATACCTCATGACCCTCCTCTTGGGACCAGCAAACCAGTAGAACTGCCAGGGATGATTTGAGAATGAGGTGGGAGAGAAACCAACAGCTCTGGGGACTGGGAAGTTTGTTCTGCTGCATGAAGTCAGTGGCCAGTTGTTGGCTTCACGTTATTCTAGGACTGTAATTCAGTTCTCAGAGAATCTGTGAGGTGGGATGAAAATAGGGCGTCAGGATGACCCAGTTGATCATCCTGTGACCTGCAGGGGGCGCGGTAGTGCCTCATCCGCTTTACTCGGCCGGAACGCACACCCCACACCCCTCAACTGTCTGAATGTCCACTGCTAACAGGTTTTTTTTTTTTTAATTTTTATAGAAATAGAGTTGATTTACAATGTTGTGCTAGTTTCAGATGTACAGCAAAATGATTTGGTTATGCATATATATAGATATATATATTCTTTTTTTTACATTCTATTCCATTATAGATTATTACAAGATATTGAGTATAGTTCCCTGTGTTATACAGTAGCTCCTTGTTAGTTACCTATTTTATATATAGCAGTGTGTATATTTGAATCCCAAACTCCTAATATATCCCTTTTCCCCTTCCCTCTTGGTAACCATAAGTTTGTTTTCTATAACTTATTTACAAAACATAAATAGACTCACAGACATAGAAAGGCATCTGTTGATTAAGAAGAGAAACGTGGAGTGAAAAGCACTGCTAACAGTTTTGCCTGGGAAATTATGCTCTACCCACCCTCCCACCAAAGCCAGGGCAGCCCATAGCCAACGAGAGCATAAGATGCTCACCCCTTCTTCTCAATTCTGACTTGAGGTTTATACTCCAGGACTGCGTTGTCCAACAGTAGCCATGACTCTTATGTAACTATTTACATTTTAATTTAATTTAATTAAAAATTGTATGTCATTTACGCCAGCCATATTTCAAATGCTCGATGGTCCTATGTAGACAGTGGTAACTGTACTGGATTGTGCCAATTACATAGAACATTCCTCTTCAGTGCAGTAACTTCTACTGGACAGTACCACTCCAGAGTCTACCCCTAAGGATCACACAAAGGCCTGTCCTGCTTCCATATCTGACTTCCCTGCCTTTCTTGTATTTTTTAATTTATTTTCTTTTTTTTAATAGTTAAGAGATTTTATTCTAATAGCTGTAATTATAGTGCTTGTTTGTCGAAATGAAAACAAGTATACAAAACACTTGATTACTAACTGTGTATTGAAAGCCGTAAGAGGTTCCACGACGCCAAATCAACCAGTTGGGAGGTCTTCCCCAAGATAAAGTTTAACAGCTCCAGCTTCTTCGGTGTTTATCCAAATACAAAAGAAAACAGTAGAGGTTACCGTTTTCTATGGCAAATCTGACGCTTGCAGCCTGAGGCAGTGAAAGCACATGTAGACAGGGGCTCCCAAGGGCTGGGGCTTAAGGATGACCACCCGCGCTCCTGCTGGTGAGACCCCAGAGAGCCCGGAGCAGGCAAGCAAGGGGACTGCAGGGCTCCTGCTCCAACCAGAGCGTTCCAACCAAAGTGCCCATGCTGACCCAAGAAAAGGCTGGGCTTCCTCCAAGGGGTCTGAGAGCGGTGGCTGCAGCCTCCAGCCCATCTCCTGGGCGGTCATGTCAGCACAGGTACAAGCACAAATGCTGCAGTGTGTGGGATGACCCGAGACAGAGCAAATCACAGGGACCCTATTGTGACCATGCAGAACGGATCATGGCTGGTTCTGCCCCGTTTCACATTCCCAATGGGAAGCAGACCACTGGTGGACCGGACTCAGGCCATTACTGCAGAACCTACACTAGGCACATTTCTCCCTTCTGTGTGTTCAAGTCTTCTCCTTATCTTGTATTTGTAACTGTTTTGAAAAATGCACTGAGTTTGGGTTAAAAACCAACCACCAGAAAGGATCTCAACACAGACCTAAACCCCAGAGGAGGAGCATTGGGCTCATCTGACAAAGCAATTCCCGGATGACCCGTGTGCCTAAAATCCCTTCTCAGTACTGAACAGTGGGTCGATTTTCTTTTGACAATAAAAAAAGCTGAGTAATATTGCATAGGAGTACCAGAAACTGCCTCATTGGAAACAAAAACTATTTACATTAGATAAAAACCCAGTTGCGGGCTGCGTCTGCACGTTTACAGCATGGTGAAGCACACTGTGACCGACCATGGGGACAGCTTCTGGCACTCACACCCCAGGGGCACGTTTGCCACATGAGAATAACGTGAGGGTAGAAGGAGGGAGTGAGAGGGGCGGAGAGAGGAGTCCAGCTCACTTCTGGTTCCGGGGCTGATTGGACAGCCCATCCCCGCTGGTGGCACGGGTGGCCTGAAGGTACCAGTTCCTGTGGCGCAGAGAGTGTAGACCCAGCTTGTCGGTGATCTCGGCCGCATTCACGGCATTGGGGAGGTCCTGTTGGTTAGCAAACACGAGCAGAACGGCGTCCCTGAGCGCGTCTTCTGCCAGCACCCTCATAAGCTCCTCTCGGGCCTCGTTCACACGCTCTCTGTCATTGCTGTCAACCACGAAGATGAGAGCTTGTGTGCTCTGGAAGTAGTGGGGCCACAGAGGCCGGATCGTGTCCTGGCCGCCCACACAGTGAGGCTGATGTTCCTGTATTCCACGGTCTCCACGTTGAAGCCTGTAGTGGGAATGGTGGTCACGATTTCACCCAGCTTCAGTCTCTACAGGATGGTGGTCCTTCCCGCGGCATCTAGGCCCACCATGAGAATGCGCATTTCTTTTTTGCCAAAAAGGCCCTTGAAGAGGTTTGCAAAGATATTCTCCACGTCATAGAAGGATGGCAGCCACAATGGCCAGAGAAACCCTCGGCGGCCGCGGCGCAGCTGCTGCTCTGAGGCAGGTGTTGGTTTCACTCCCACGAGACGCTTTATTTATTTTCTGAAGAACGCTCCCTCAATGAGTCATATGCACCCAAATCCCTGTGTCAAGCTCTGCTTCCAGGGAATTCTATCCAAGACGCCATCTCTATTGCTTTCAGCTCTAGGCTCACCGTAAACCAACAGCTAAACATGAACATTTGGAAGCCTTAGATGTCCTTACCCTAAAAGATACTCATGCGTGCTTGCTTTCTAAAGTGCAGGCCCATAAGGTCAATGGGCCAGGCTTTTGTAAAAGCAAAAGCTTTCTGGGACCACAGTGAAGTAGTTTTTTTTGCTGGTTTGTTTGTTTGTTTTTGAATTTTATTTTATTTATTTTTTATACAGCAGGTTCTTATTAGTTATCCATTTTATACATATTAGTGTGCACATGTCAATCCCAGTCTCCCAATTCATCCCACCACCATCTCCCCACCCCACTTTCCCCCCTTGGTGTCCATACGTTTGTTCTCTACATCTGTGTCTCTATTTCTGCCCTGCAAACCGGTTCACCTGTACCATTTTTCTAGGTTCCACATACATGCGTTAATATACGGTATTTGTTTTTCTCTTTCTGACTTACTCACTGTGAAGTCGTTTTAAATTGCCCAAGATTGTGACTGAGGAGTGTGCGTCTGCAGGAGGCATGCGACGCCCGGATGTGGGAGATGCGAGGCCTAGCTGAGCAGCGCCGGTGGAGAACAGTAAGTGCCCTGGGTGTGAGAGCACATGCCTGACTGACGGTTGAAGACGAGCCATCCTCTCAATGTCAACTTTTTCATCCTTAACAGGAACTAAATATCCAACAGAGGAAATCCAGGTGTCCCCTGCGCTTTACCGGGAGCTTGCTTGCTGTTGTTTGGCATGACTTTTGCCTCCGCTTTCTGTACCTAAGTCTTTCCTGTGAGTCTACCAATGAGTGGTTTCCTCTTCCTGAATATTTCAACACGGAGCTGTCCGATAGAAACACAGTGCAAGCCACTTATGTGATTTAACATTTTCTGGTAGTCACATTTTAAAAAAATAAAACGAAACAGGTGAATTTAATTTTCATAGTGGATTTTAATTAACCCAATATATCCAAAATATTATCACTTCGACATGCAATCACTATAAAAAATTATTAATGAGACATGTTACATTGTTTTTATCATATTAGACCTTCACAATCCAGTGTGTGATTTACATTAAGAATACAGCTCAGGGCTTCCCTGGTGGCGCAGTGGTTGAGAATCCACCTGCCAATGCAGCAGACAAGGGTTCGATCCCTGATCCGGGAAGATCCCACATGCCACAGAGCAACTAAGCCCGTGCGCCACAACTACTGAGCCTGTGCTCTAGAGCCCGGGAGCCACAACTACTGAGCCCACGTGCTGCAACTACTGAAGCCCACGTGCCTAGAGCCCGTGCTCAACAACGAGAGAAGCTACTGCAATGAGAAGCCCATGCACTGCAACGAAGAGTAGCCCCTGCTCGCCGCAACTAGAGAAAGCCCACGCGCAGCAACGAAGACCCAACACAGCCAAAAATAAATAAATAAACATAATAAATAAATTTATAAAAAAAAAAGAATACAGCTCAATTCAGAGTAGCCACTTTTTTTTTAAATCAAAGTGTAGTTGATTTACAATGTTGTGTTAGTTTCAGGTGTACAACAAAGTGATTCAGCTATACATACATATATATCTTTTCTTCTTCTTCAGGTTTTTTTTCCCTTATGGGTTATTACAAAACATTAAGTATAGTTCCCCAGACTAGCCACTTTTCAAATGCTTGCTGTCACCGTATTGGGTATTGCAGTTCCAACCGTGGCCTTAACTTAAAATCTGTCCATCTGTCAGTATATCAGGAATTAGTTCCGTGAACAAGGACAAATAAGTTTGTCTTCTGGGGCCTCATCTAGAACTACTTGATCTCTAAAAACCCCTCAAGCTCTAAAATTCGTAAGCTCTGTGATGTCTATTTCCAAAATATCCTCCAGCTGATTTAGCCAGTGTGACCTACTGCCTATCAAACCAGCAAGATTTGAGGTAGTGAGCTATCCATTTGTGTGTGTGTTTGGGCCTGTGTGCAAAAGTTGGCCCGTTTTCAGATGGCATAGGCTGTCTGCAACTGGGAAAGGAGACTGGCCCGTGAAAAGAGTACAGTTTGGTTCATGGCTTTTAAAGATAGTTAAATTAATTTTAAAATCATTTTTTAATTTAGTTTAAAAGCAGTGAGCTTTACCCATGTATGTGTAAAATTTAATTGTATATTCACACAAATATTAAGTAAATATATACATACACACAGGGGTATTCATTGCAATATTTTTTAATATAGCAAAATATTGGAAATTAATTTTGTCTACCCAAAGGTAGCTACTAAAAAAAATAATAAGAGGCATTTCTACAAACTAGTGGTTACCAGTGGGGAGGTGGAGAGAGGTAATATAGGGGTGGGGCAGTAGGAGGTACAAACTATTGGGTGTAAGATAAGCTATAAGGATGTATTGGACAACACAGAGACGATAGCCAATATTTTGTAATAACTGTAAATGGAGTGCAACCTTTAAAAATTGTATTAAAAAGTGAACATGCATGAAAATAAAGCTATAAATCAACTAAAAAAAAATGAGGCAGTTCTAGACTGAAGTGGAAAGATCCCCAAGAAATTTTATAAAGTGAAAAAAACTAGATGCAGTACAATGTATACTATCACGTATAAGGGGAAAAGAAAATACACACACGTGTTGCAAATGCATGGAACAGTTCTGGAAGGTTGCAAAATCAACTGATAACAGTGAACAGGTGGGTGTCTCTGAGGAGGGCAACTATGTAGTTTCCTAAGGAATAGAAGAGGGGAGAGATTGACTCTTACTCTTGCTGTATACTTTTTCATACACTGAAATTTTGTGCATATATTATCTACACAAAATAAAATGCAAATGATTAATTTTAAGTGAGATTAGAAACAAAATAATTTAGAACAAATGTTTCCAAACAATTAAACGTGTCCGCCTTACAGAGGATTTTAAGGTCATATAATATTGTTCACGTGGATGCCCTGCACAGCCCGCCATGGAGTAGGTGTGAAATAGATCATCAATAAGCGTGAATTAAAACAAGAAAAATTACAGCTACCCTCATTAACATTAAATAGTGAATTGGTTTAAAACCTATGGTTTTCCAACTGTCATGACACTATTTCTTTGGAAGGAGCATGATGGGCTGGAAAAAAAGAAGCCGGTGGGATTCGGCGGGCTAGACTGGAATCCCACTCAGCCACTTCCTAGATGGGTCACTTTTGACAAGGTATTTCACTTCCCTTTAAGCTCCACTCCACATTTGGGAGTGAGGCGGGGAGGTGGGTGGGAAGTCTGCCAATTTGTAGATTAACCGATTCTGTGCATGGGTTTAAAAAGACAGGGCCACATACAGAAAATCTCACCCTCTCTTAGGAAAGCCAAATGGGATACACTTAAAATGTTTTCAACGTTGCCCAGATATATGCTGCATTCACTTCTCCCTCTTGCTTTCCCTTACTCTTCTCCAGTGGAACTCCTTTGCCATCAACCGGGCATCCAGCCTGGGGATTTGCATCAGAACAGGACACTCCATCTGTATGATAACGGCTAGGTTTGTCCGTGGAAAGAAGGAAGAAATAGATAAAGCAAGTGGGGTGAGACAAGGAGGGCAGTGTAGAACCACCAATTATCTGGACAAAGAAACTTCCTAGTCACCAGCCCAGGAGAAAAGAAATCTGGATAGGTGGATAGGACAGAAATGAACTCTCCTCCTACAAAAAAGTGTAAAGGAAAGCCTTTGGATTCTCTTTTGCAACGCAGTGAACAGCATTTCATCTGGTTCCGGAGTATCTCCCTTGGGATTTACGATGGCCCTGGGTGTGGCCCCAGGTGTCAGGGCAACCTCACTGCAGAGGCTCTGCCTGTAGACTGGTCCATAAGGTCATAGAAATAAACATATTCTTCAAAGCCTGTGGTCTGAGACCACACAAAATGCAAGGTGTTCAAAAATTGGAAATAACAGGATAAACTTTAAACAGTCATATTAGTTACTTTTTTAAGAATCAGCTCAGTATGTTTTCAGGTGAAATATCTCTAAATTTAAAGCAATGGGCCCAATTTTTAAAAATCCGGGGCCCAGTTTTGAAAACATTGCAGTAGGAACTCCATTTTTAATGTGTTTCTCAGACTTGTGAACACCCTTTGGAATTTCTGGAATGTATTCACAGTAGTCCCCCGCCTTATCCATGGTTTCTCTTTCTGAGGTTTCAGTTACCTCGGTCACCTGAGGCCTGGAAACGTTAAATGGAAAATCCCAGAAATAAACAATTCCGAAGTTTTAAATTGCATGCCATTCTGAGCAGCGTGATGAAATCTCACACCATCCCTCCCCGTCCTGCCCAGGGGTCCCCAACCACCAACGTCATCTGCTCCTGATATGTAACCATCAACAGCATCATGCCTTAATGATCCAGGATCACCCAAAGTCCATGATCCTCCTTGTGATGTATTTTTAGAAGGTCAATAGTAGCCTAACGCTCCATCACAATGCCTACATCATTCACCTCACTTTATCTCATCAAGTAAGCATTTTGTCCTCTCACATCATCATGAAGTACAGTGAGTCCAGTACAATAAGATATTTTGAGAGAGCACATTCACATAACTTTTATTACAGTATATTGTTATAATTGTCCTATTTTATTATTCGTTACTGTTTTAATCTATAACTGTGCCTAATTTATAAATTAAACTTTATCATAGGTAGGCATGTATGGGAAAAAACATGGTAGAATATATATAGGGTTTGGTACTATCCACGGTCTCAAGCATCCACTAGATAAGGGAGGACTACTATATTACTTTTTTTTTTTTTTTTAGAATTATGTTGAATGGTCAGGACACCCAGCTGGTGTCTGGAGCATTGCTTGGTGGTGTGGAGGAAGCCCCCTTCTCATGTTGCAATCGGTAACAATCCTTTTAGTAAATTAACAGTAAGTTTATCCTATAATTCCCAACTTTGCAGATATCCTATTGAACCACTTGGTTAAAAATGCAGACTCCTGTGCCGACTCCAGACCTACTGCAAGCCGAGTTTCTGGGAGGGTAAAAATTTGCATCAGTAGCTGTCCTTCTCCCCCAGGGGATTCTTACATGTGCCCAGGTCTGAGAAAATGACCACTCTGGACGGGCTACACAGGCTATTGCACAGCTGTCAGCTAAGACAGATTCTGACGGCCGGCCGCAGTCCTTCACCTTTGATGGGCCTCACAGCAGAACGGGCCGAGAGCACTAGCTCTGAAGTCAGATATGCTGGCTTGAATCTTGGCTCTACTGAAACCACACAACTCAGATGGCATTGGAACGCAGCCAGAACTCAGATTGGGACTTGAACCCACAGGCTGGGACTCAAACCCACTGTCTTTTTTTTTTTTTTTTTTTTAATTTATTTATTTTTGGCTGTGTTGGGTCTTCGTTTCTGTGCCAGGGCTTTCTCTAGTTGCGGCAAGCGGGGACCGCTCTTCATCGCGGTGCGCGGGCCTCTCACTATCGCGGCCTCTCTTGTTGCGGAGCACAGGCTCCAGACGCGCAGGCTCAGTAATTGTGGCTCACGGGCCCAGTTGCTCTGCGGCATGTGGGATCTTCCCAGACCAGGGCTCGAACCCGTGTCCCCTGTATTGGCAGGCGGATCCTCAACCACTGCACCACCAGGGAAGCCCAAACCCACTGTCTTTTAATTCAGCCCCCAAACTTTTTGGCATCAGGGTCTGGTTTCGTGGAAGACAATTTTTCCACAGATGGGGGTGGCGGGTGGGTTGGGAATAATGTGAGTGGTAATGCGAGCGATGGTTCAGGCGGTAATGCAAGCGATGGAGAGCGATGGGGAGCGGTGGGGAGCAGTGGGGAGCGATGGGGAGCGATGGGGAGCAGTGGGGAGCGACAGATGAAGCTTCGCTTGCTCGCCCGCCGCTCACCTCCCGCTGTGCGGCCGGGTCCCTAACAGGCCTTGGACCAGCACCTGTCCTCGGCCCTGGGGTTGGGGACCCCTGTTTTAATTGAAATCACACACCTGGTCTTAGGGCTTAAGAAGTTCAGGTTCTTTATGTCTCAGCGCAGAAAGAATTCAGCAAGAGACAAAGTGATAGGTAAGAAGTAGATTTATTGAGAGAGAAACAATCCGTAGACAGAGTGTGGACCATCTCAAAAGGAGAGAGCGGCCCTGAAACATGGGGTGGTTAGTTTTTTTATGGGCTGGTTAATTTCATAGGCTAGTAAGTGGGAGGATTATTCCAACTATTTTGGAGAAGGGGCAGAAATTTCCAGGAATTGGGCCACCGCCCACTTTTAGGCCTTTTATGGTCTGCCTCGGAACCTTCATGGCACCTGTGGACGTGGCATTTAACTAATGTATTACAATGAGCATATAATGAAGCCAAAGGTCTATTGGAAGTCGAATCTTCTGCATCTTGGGCCTAATCAGTTCCAACCAGATTTTGTCATGTTGTTAATGGCTATGTCATTCTTTTCAAGGTTGTGCCCTGCCCCCTTCCCTCCTGTCTCACTACAGTAAGTCCACTACATAAGAACCTTCAAGTTGCAAACTTTCAAAGATGTTAACGTGCATTCTCATGTCCAATCATGTAAGTTAGTTCACATATCTGGCGTACATTGTCATTTGTGTGCATCCTCTACAAGTGGTTGTGTTTTTGTGTACTTTCCTGTACAGTACTATATAGAGTACAGTAGTACAGTGTCTTTATTTCAAGCCCAGGATGTCAGGAAACAAGCATAAAAGCAGCAGTGATGTAGCTGGTACTGCTAAGAAGTGCCAGCTGTTGTACCACACTACTGTACTTTTTAAGGTACTGTACTGTAAGATTAAAAATGTTTTCTTTACTTTTTGTGTTTGTTTTTTATGTAGTATTTGTGTGAAAAGTATTACAAACCTATTACAGTACAGTACTATATAGCCGATTGTGTTTGTTGGGTACCTAGGCTAACATTGTTGGACATACGAACAAATTGGACTTAAGAACTCGCTCTTGGAACAGAACTCGTTCGTATGTAGGGGACTTACTGTACCACTTTATAGCTGGGTGACCAAGAGCAAGCTACTTAAACCCTTAACCTTTGTTTCCTCATCTATCAAGTAGGGTTAATGATTGCACCTAACTTGTAGGGTTGTAAGGATGCCATCAAGGGGAGTGATGGTTAATTCTATGTGTCAACTTGACTGGGTGACAGGATGTCCAAATAGCTGGTAAAACATTATTTCTGGATGTGTCTGTGAGACTGTTTCTGGAAGCATTGGTAGGCTGAGTA
This sequence comes from Balaenoptera acutorostrata, assembly GCF_949987535.1. Classification (NCBI taxonomy): domain Eukaryota; kingdom Metazoa; phylum Chordata; class Mammalia; order Artiodactyla; family Balaenopteridae; genus Balaenoptera; species Balaenoptera acutorostrata. The sequence continues at coordinate 35,599,713 of NC_080075.1, read as the reverse complement.
AAAAAGGTCATCCTCACCAGTGCAGGTGGGCGTCATCCAATCTGTTGACAGCCTGAATAGAACCAAAGGGTGGAGGGAAGGTGAACTTGCTTTTTCTGCTTGAGCTGGGATGTCCATCTTCTCCTGCCTTTGGACATCATTGCTCTTGGCTCTTGGGCCTTTGGACTCAGACTGGGACTTTCACCATTGTCTCCCCTCGTTCTCAGGCCTTCGGGTTGGAACTGGAACTACCCCACCAGCTCTTCTGGGCTTCCAGCTTGCAGAGGGTAGATGGTGGGATTTTTCAGTCTCCATAATCATGTGACCCAACCCCTCATACTAAATCTCTCTCTATTAGTTCTGTTCCTCTGGAGAACCCTGACTAATACAGACTTCAACATATCTTTTTTAGGGGGGCACAAATCAATCATTCATTACATGACACATGGCAACAGCCAGAGAAGATAAAAATCTGAGGAAGAGTTGGGAGCTGGAAGCCATGGACAGAGGACCACATCAGGCATCAGGCATCAGGCCGTGGATCGTATTTCCTGAAGTTAAGGGTTTGAAGGAGAGTGAAGGCGGCTAGATATGAGCTTCTATTTCTGTCTGTCTCCCGCCGAGGAAGCCAACTGCAATTCCAAAGAACACAAAGGGAAGCGCTCTAAAATGTGCCGCAAAATGCCCAGTTCCTGAGCCAGACGCTGTACTGGAGCTAAAAAAAGAAAAAGTGGGGGCAGAGGGTGGCTTTGCATTTATTTTCCTCCAGTCCCAAGGAAACAGACAGTTTCAGCTGGAGACTTTTACTGTCGAGATTCTAGCAAGGTTTTTCAAAATGCCCCAGTCATCGTCACATCCATTATTGCTTGGGAATCCCAATTTCTTAGGCATTTTCCACAACCCATTCAGACCCCATCAGCAACCAAATCCTCCTACAGGGATGACTCTTGATTTAATTTCATCAGACCTGAATGACTTGGCTGGAGCCCTCAGGATGCTTCACTTAGACATTACGCATTCAGAGTGAACCATCCAAAAACATTGACGCACAAGCCACATCTGCTGGGCATTAACACAAAGATTCTGGCCCTTCATACTTAGAATTCCCTTCTTGGCATCCATATATGTGCTTTTAAATGCTTTGTCGGACAAGCCCTGGCTATCGCTCATGCTCATATTTGTGAGGGGGTCATGGAGAGTAGAGGGTCTGGATGCTGGCATTAAAGCTGAGATGCACTGGGGACCTAGAGGTGAAAATGAGTGGATTACACCCTGACACATGACCATCGATGAACTTGATTGCACACAGTGACCAGAGGGAGGGAATATCCAGAAATAAAGGTAATAATAATAATTGCTCCTTATATTTACTGAGCATTTACTAAGTGCTCTACAAGTATTATATAAGCCTCTAGGAGATAGGAACTTATTGCCCCCATTTTAAGGGTGAGAATACTGAGGCTTGAAGGAGCTAAGTGATTTACCCAAGGTCATACAACCAGTTAAGTACCAGTGGCAGGACTGAAACACAGGCAATCTGACTTTGAAGCCAGCCCTGCCCTATTTTTTATTTTATTCTATAATAATTGATACTTGCAACATATATATATATAAGGCACATATGTTACAAAGTGTAATAGTAACATAGATACTCATAAACCCACCATGCAACTTAAAAGATGTGTCATTACCAATATCTTTGATGTGAGCCACATGTTTTCATATGTCCCATCTCTTGCCTACCCCCAGCAGAAACCACCATTCTGGGATTTTGTGTTTATCACTCTCTTTGTGTTGTAAAACAGCTTTTATCTAACAGGTGTATATCCTTAAAATTAAGTTTAGTTTGGTTTTGAGCTTCAAAAATGGGGTTATATTATATACAATCTTCCGTGACTTGCCTTTTTTTTACTCAACATTATGTTTCTAAAATTCAGCCACATTGTACTGGTTAGCTGCCCTTTCATCATTTCCACTGTTGGGCTCCATTTGTTTAAATAGACCACAATTTTTTTTTGGATGAATAAGTGTTTTATTCACTTTTTAAATTATAATTCACATTTAATTGCATGGAGAAACAAGGATCTTATATTGAGAAAGATAATTCAGGATAACCTACTTGAAACTAATTTACTAAGTTCAACCTATAATCTCTACGCAATTTCTTTTTTTATTGAAGTATAGTTGATTTACAATGTTACTGCTATGCAGCAAAGTGACTCAGTTATACACATATATACATTCTTTTTTATATTCTTTTCCATTATGGTTTATGCCAGGATATTGAATATAGTTCCCTGTGCTATACAGTAGGCTCTTGTTGTTTAGACCACAATTTATTTATACATTCTCCTATTAAGGAACATTTGCACTGTTTCCAGTTTTTGCTGTTACAAACTATGCTGTTATGAACATTTTTGAACTTGTCATCAGGTACACATGTACAAGGATTTCTCTAGGTCTTGTAGGGCCAAATTATTTTCCAAAATATTTGCATCAATTTACACTCTTCAGGTGTGTATAGGAGTCCTTGTTTGTCCACATTTTCACCAACGCTAGGTATCGTCAGTCTTCTTCTTAGTGTTTGCTAAGTTGGTGGGTGTGTAAAATTTGGTTTCAATTTGCATTTGTATCTTATTATTATTATAAATCATATTCAGACAATGTTTGTTTACATTTACCTCAATTTAGCCTTCATGTTTACTAGGTTTGTTTTTGTTTTTGTTTTTTTAATTTATTTATTTTGTTTATTTATTTTTGGCTGCGTTGGGTCTTCGTTGCTGCGCACGGGCTTTCTCTAGTTGCAGCGAGCGGAGGCTACTCTTCATTGCAGTGCGCGGGCTTCTCATCACGGTGGCCTCTCTCGCTGTGGAGCACGGGCTCCAGGCACGTGGGCCTCAGTAGTTGCGGCACGCGGGCTCAGCAGTTGTGGCTCATGGGCTCCAGAGCACAGGATCAGTAGCTGTGGCGCACGGGCCCAGTTGCTCCACGGCATGTGGGATCTTCCCAGACCAGGGATTGAATCCATGTCCCCTGTCTTGGCAGGCAGATTCTCAACCACTGCGCCACCAAGGAAGCCCTTTACTAGGTATTTTTGCAATACTATTCCATCATATTACCACAGTGTTTGAACAATTGGATAATCGATGGACATTTAGGTTGTTTCCAATTTTTTGATATCATAAGTAGTGCTGTGCTGTAATAAACATATGTGTGTGTGCATACATATGTTAGAGTCATCTGTAGAAAGGATTTCTAAGAATAAAATTTTTGGTTCAAAGAGTATGAATACTTCACACTTTGAGGGACGTCACCAATTTGTCTCCCTCCAAAACCGTGCTAATGTAATGGTGCTTGTGACAGAAACTACTAATGCCAATGCAGTATCCATTTTCCCCTAATTCCTTAGTAAGAGATTCCCTTTTTCGTTTCACCGTGGTGTTTTGCCTAACTAAGAACTGCATTTCACAGCCTCACTTTCGGTTAAGTGTGACCACGTGACTACTTTCTAGCCACGGAACTGTGAGTGCAAGTGTTTGTGTGGAACATTCTGGAATACTGCTTACTGGAAGTTATGCCACTTTTGGCCCTTCTGCCTTTATTCCTCCTTCCAACATGCATGGTGGTTGGATGGCTAGCATCCCCCTATGAAGTGATGAGAATAGAAACCATGCACTAGGCATTGTGGAGAAGAAAGAAAGGAGGCAGAACCACAGAGCACCATCCTACCACCCTACACTGCCTACATCTTGACTGCCATTGTATTGAGAATAAACCCAGGATTTTCTGGGTCTGTGTTACATGCAACTGAATGCAATTCCTAAATGACACCTTTCCTTCCAAACATTTAACCAAGAAGCCCGTCTTTACTGAGTACTTGCTCTGATGAGCCCAGGCATGTGCTGTGGATTATTATCATCACAGTGCCCTTGCCCATCCCCAAATTGGGCTGTCATTCTTGGAGGGGTAAGTGCCACCAGGTATGTGACCTTGTACATTGACTCCCCATCCTCTCTCCCTCAAAGGTGATCTCAATCCTCAGGACTAACCGAGCAAACTTGACATTCTCATCTTTGGCTCAGACCACCTAAGGAAATCAGTCTATGGACATGCACACACAGATACAGACACACACACACACACACACACACACACACACACACGCACGCACCCCAGTGCATACAGAAAACCAAACAGCTTCTCGCAGGATCCGCAAAACTTCCTTATCTTCCAGTCTCAGGAATTTTCCAGAATGACCCTTCAGCACTCTTTAAGACAGGGGTTCCCAAGCCCCGGTACCGGTCCGCGGCCTGTTAGGAACAGGGCCGCACAGCAGGAGGTGAGTGGCGGGCAAGCGAAGCTTCATCTGCTGCTCTCCATCACTCCCCATCACTCGCGTTACCGCCTGAACAAACCCTACCCTTCCACCACACACCCTACCCCGGTCCGTGGCAAGATTGTCTTCCACGAAACCGGTCCCTGGTGCCAAAAAACATCGGGGACCGCTGCTTTAAGAGATGTCCTGCCTGATGACAAATGTGACGCTCTACGGAATAAAAATGTGCAGAGTTAATAATTCAAAACTACTATTACATCAATGCAATTCTTGTTGGTTTGTCAATATGGACTTTTTCAATTAGACAATTTTATTACAGTGATGAATATCAACAGCGCAATTAAGAGACTACTATCCTAACTTATGGTTGGCTTTGCCTAACAATCCGTATTTGCTATTGAATAAATGTGGTGTCTGTGGCCTTCCAAAGATTGACGGGCCTTTATCAGCAGCTGAGCCTCTCATGTCCCTGGTGAGGATCGGGCAGGAGTGACCTTCCTGGCAGGATTCCTTTCTGACCGTTGTAGTGGCCCATCACCTCCCCTCCCTCCCCGGGGTCTTCTCTACTCCACGTCAGGACCCCCACCCTGTTGGCGACAGGTGTCACAGAGAGCGCCTGACAAGTAAGTTCTGAGTCCCAAACCAAATCTCACTTTTCCTGGTAAATAAAGACAGCAAATAAAATTCCTTTTCAATCTCCATGGGGTCCTATAGAACTTGTCAAATGGGGATCACGTGTGGCAAAAGCTCAATCAAACCAAGGGGATCTCTGTTCTGAGTAATGATTCATTGCCACCTGCGTCATTTAGCCTGTTTGTAGGGAAAGGAATGGAGGTCTGGAGACCAAAGCTCACTGGCCTGGCTGGGCCTGGGCCCTCCTGAGCTGATCGGGATGGTCAGAGAGAAGGAGTGCTTCCATCTCGTGACCCAGGCTGATAAAAGAAATGATCACATACTGAGGTCTGGGGAAGTCGTTCTGGCTTAGCCATGAGTTAACTTGAATTTTATGTCAACTAAAACAGCCTGTTTGTGGCCTATCAAGCGTACGGTGTACATGTGCTTTAATTATTAAAGAAAAGGGCACATTGACCAGAAGTAAAGATTGTCCATGTTAAAGATAAAGATTAAATGCCTCCCTTTCTGGGACACCAACGCTGGTACTCCTTCCATGATAAGACTTCCTTTCCAGGTGCCAAGGCCATACTGACCCACTGTGTACGTGCTGATCTGTTTTTTTTGTTGTTGTTCTGTTTTGTTCTGTTTTTTTGAAACCTTGAAGGAATATATCCCTGACTTGTTTAATGTTCTTTGTTCTGACAACATAGAAAACTGTGCTGGAAACCACGCCTCTCCAGAGCACGTCCTCAGTTATCTGAGAGTTTGTCTCCCAGGCTATTGTCCTCAATTGGCTCAAATAAAACTCCTTCTATTCCTATTATAGATCGTTTATTGATTATTTTCATCAACAAGGCCCAATCATGGGCCCACAAATTCTAAGCAACGTGAAGGTTGGGGTGGTTCCCACAGGAAAGTCAGGCCACACCCGCAGAGAAGCAGGCCGGCAGCTGGGCGGCCAAGACCGCAGATGCATGTAGAAGGCTGGGTCACAGTCTGTCCTGTGAACACCAAGCTCCAGCATCAGACCTGAGGACGGCAGTCTTACAGAGACTGCTTGACCAGCTTCCACAATTGCGCATGGTCAAATCCCTAAAACAAGCCCTAGTGACTTTGCTTCTCTGATTGAACACCAACTGATACCCACCCCCAATCCTCCTAATAGAGTCCTCCTTAATATAAGTTATCTAGAGTCTATTTCTGTTGCTTGCAGCCCCCAAATCCCAAACCATACACATTGCATAATACATGTGAAAATGTTTTCAAATTATAAAGCACTACATACACGCATGTTCCTGTTCCTTTTGCTAGTATAGACTGTGCTAGAAAGACGAAAACTCTAGAGTCAGATGGACAGATGCAAATCTGAACTCTGCCAGGTAATACTTGTACGACTTTGGATAAAGATACTTACTCTTTCTGAGCCTGAGTCTCCCTTTGTAAAAAGTGGGTGAAAGTCAGTAGTTAGCACTAGTATCCATGCATACAAGAAATTCCCAAGCTGTCACTGGCTTAAAAAAGAAACGAGTTCATTTGTCTTCAGGCAGCAAAGTAAACAGGCTGGGGCAGGCCGGGGGGCTCCCTGGGCATCAGGCCCCAGGCTCCTCACGTGCTAGGCTCTCCCACCTTCCTCAGGGTCCCCCCCTCCCCATGGTAGCCACACCTACCTGAAAGGGAGGCCGGCAAGTGTAATCTTCATCATGTGTTGTAATGAAGACCGGGCTCCTGTTATTGAGGAAGGGGGAGATCGTGGGCACGGGCTGTCGCTAGGTGTGGTGGAAACCGGTGCCAGTGCACCCGTAGGGGTAGTTTTCCTTCTCCCCTCCTCCCCTTACCGTGCTCCCTGCTCCCTCCTGCTCCCACCAGAATCCCTCCCAAAGTCTCCCTTCACTCTGATAACTGAGGCATCTGAGCAGGCGTGAACATAATTGAGGATGTGTAGCCAGGAGGAGAGAAGAAAGAACCAGAAGGAGGCAGGGGACATGGGTTCAAGCCCTGGTCCGGGAAGATCCCACATGCCGCGGAGCAACTAAGCCCGTGCGCCACAACTACCGAGCCTGCGCTCTAGAGCCCACAAGCCACAACTGCTGAGCCCACGCACCGCAACTACTGAAGCCCGCGTGCCTAGAGCCCGTGCTCCGCAACAAGAGAAGCCACTGCAATGAGAAGCCTGCACCAGAATCCCTCCCAAAGTCTCCCTTCACTCTGATAACACTTTTTAATAGGACTTATATCCTTAAGTTGAAGTGGCAAAATTGATGGGGAAAAAAAAAATGCACCAACAGCTTCCACCAATGTATCAAAGAGGTGAGGTTCAGTTTGGGTTCTAGAGATGGACAAACTATGTTTCTACTTCCTGCTTCCTGGCCGTGGGGCTTTGGGCAAACCTCCTAGCCTCCTGAAGACTGTTCCTCAATTGCCAATGTCCACAACGATAGTGCTGACCTCAAAGTTCTGTGGTGAGGACTGAAGAATCTAATGCAGAAGGGGAGACACTTAGTATAGTGCACAGTAAATACCAGCTGCTATTATTGTCAATATTATTATCTTTATATATGTTATCTCGGTCAAGTCTCTCCAGAAGCAAGCTAATGGTTTCCCCTCTGGGTTCACCCTTTACGGGCTTCTTCAGTTTCAGTAGCCTGAACAGTGAGAAAAAGAACGAGGCTTCTGACGTTTCTCCTAAGAAGCTTTACTGAGCAGATCTGGGAAATCCGGACCAAGCCTGATGGCCCTTTGCGGATGAGTAGGGACTGTGGCCGCAAGCGCTCCCCTCCTGAGACTTCTGGGTATGTCCTCTTAGCCTGTGACCAACCCCCAGGAGCTCAGCACCCCCTGGGCGGGTGTTAACATTTCCCCTCATCTATTGTTCCCAAGTCCATTGTGCAGAGCCATTGTTCTGTGGCTGTGAGGACCAGGCGAGCTCCATTCTTACTGCAGGCACAGGCTTCCTGAGTGTGAATGTTATCTGTCACCAGATAAGGGATGAGCTCAGCCCAGGTCAAACACTTGCTTATCTGCAGGCTGCTGAGCGCCAAGTCTCTGCCTCTGTTCTTCCAGGTCGTTTACTTGCTACCCTTATCGCCTCTGACCGCGGTGTGGTTTGCACACCGGATCTCAGATGCTGGTCTGCGGCCTGAGAGGTGCCCTGCTTCTAGGGGACTGGAGTGTGGAGTGGCCTCCTCGGGCAGTGCAGGGAGAAGAGCCCTGGGCCAGTGGTCAGGACACGCAGCACCCAGTCTGCCTCTAAATGATCGGATTGGGCTCAGCGGTCTCTGACGCTTCTTCCAGAGCCAACAACGTTCTGATTTACTACAAAAGGCCCAGTGTGAGCATTCTTAGGGCCTGTGGATGAGGAGTGTCGCCTGCCATATCAGTAAACAACGGCTGGTGCAGCCATCAAGCCCTCAGCCACTGCAGCGGCCCACACTGTGCACCCTGAGGGGATCCAGGATGGAGAAGAGCAGAGTACTGGCCCTGGATACTTAAGGTGCATGTCAAAGGAATGAGTTCAACAAGCCCAGACTCTTGCACCTTCCCGTATAAAAAAAAGCGCTAACTTCATTAATTTGAGATGTCTGGTTTTCTTGAACTATCAGTAGCATTTTGATGCTCCCACAACCGGTCTTTGTTGTAGAACTCCTGTGTATCCTGGCTACTCCCTTACCTCTCGGGGCAGAGTCCCTCAGAGCGTGTGAGAGGCTGCCTCCTGGGCTTGAGTCCTCAGAAAGTCCACCAAATAAAACATCATTCTCAAATTTTAGGTGGTGGGCTTTCTTTCAGTCGACAGGCCAAAGAGGAAAAGTTGAAGAAGATTTACAATGAGGAGCAGGAAGTGTGAGTGTCTTCAGCCTCCTAGTGAGGGAAAACCGTGAGTCCCTCTTGACTGCACTGTGCTTGTTTTAGCTTGTGTGGTCCATGGCGCCGAAAGTGGGCAGGTGGAAGCCTCCCGCTCATTGACTTGTTCATTCTGAAATAGCTTGTAGGGAAATTCCCTGGTGGTCCAGTGGTTAGGACTCGGCGCTTTCACTGCCACGGGCCCGGGTTCAATCCCTGGTTGGGGAACTAAGATCCCGTAAGCCACAAGATGTGGCAAAAAAAAAAAAAAAAAAAAGAAAAGAAAGAGCTTGTAAAAACAATGACTATATCCCATGCAAATCCCAAACAAGGTGGGGGAAAATTCTAGAACGACTGCAGGAAGTTAAGTAATGGCATAAAGAACTCCTTAAGAAATACTTCATGTTACAAACAGAACTTACAGAATGAACTGGTGGTGGGTGGTGGAGGCATATACTATTTATTTACTTTATGATTCCTGATTTATAAAAAGCCAGATTTATGATTTATAAAAAGCCAGATGTCTCCTCTTGGAAGTCAGCTCTCATGGTGCACTAAAAGTAAGGTTGACACTATAATAAAGCTAATTAGATAACTTTTGAGTAATAAACCCATTGTGTAAAACAAACATAGCCATGTTATGCAGTGTTACATACAAAGTGTTGGGGGGTTTTTTTTGTAATAAACACACTCACATTTGGGGGATAAATTTCTGTAAGATAATGTCTTTCTCAAGGTCCAGTGTGACTTGTGTGCCTACTGTGAATTGAATAGTGAAGATTTTTCAGGTGCATTTGAAGGCAAAATCCATTTTCTTCTGTGATGAAAGGTCTGCAATGCCCACCTTTTTCCACAAGGCGGAAGCATGCCACAGGGTAGTTAGTTACAGCAAAGGCCTGGGGCTGGGAATGCACAGCCTTGGGCGAGAATGCCTCCTTCCTAGGGGAAGACAATTCACTAAAAGTTGAACAGAGGCAGATCTGATGGTGCCTTGGCAAACCGAAAGCCCGAAGTACAATATTTGCCAGAAAACTTTTGGCTGTTCTCCTGCAGAGAAAGGATGAAATCATTTTGTGTGATGGACATTCCTCAGACAGAAACAAATTATTCTTCCTATATAAATACAAAATTTGTCCACCTAAACCATCAACAAGTGTGATTTTAGGTAGATACCAATACACACTGAATCATAAACATATTGTTTTCCCTTCAAGTTTCTTTTGTGAATTTATAGAAATGCATGAGTTAAAATAATTCATTCATGTTCTAGCGCTTGTGTCTTTGGACGAGCCCTGGATGGAAAGAGTGCTCAAGACTTGAAGTAAATTGTTATCGAGTAAAAATAAATTCCCAAGAAAAGAAATCTAGGGTAGAAAATTAGAGTTTTGCTTTTTGGGTTTTTTTTAGGGGGAATTTCCCTTTCATATTTTTGTACTGGGCTGTACTTCCACTGAATGTATGTAAAGGATAATAAAATGATTCAACAGGTCAGGAAAACAAGTGATTCTACTGTGTCTTGTCTATACCAGCTGAAGGAGAAACCAAAGGGCCTATTAGGTGCCAAGACCCAGATCTGGCCTAGAGCAACATGAATTGATCACTCCATAGTTTTCACTTCATGGGAGAACTTAGCCAGGGGGACTTTATGCTTGACTATGTGGCAGAATCCACTTATGTCTCCTAATGCCCATTTCCCTGTCTTCCTCGGTAACAGAGCTCCCAGCTGTCAGCTGAGTATATCACTGCAGAGAATAAAGTCTATGTTTCTCAGACTTACTCTGTAGGTGTAACCACACCGTGGCCAGTGGGATGAAGGCAGAAGTGGTGTTCTTTAAAGTGGCAGGGCATTACTTTCCTGATGGTTGAAATGTGGATGTGATGGTTGGAGCCGGAGCAGCCACACTGGGTGTTGAGGAGAAAGGTGGATCATGAGGAGGGTGGAGAAACAAGATAGAGTCCCAGGTCTCTCATCATTACGGAGCCATCATAGCAGCCTGGACTGCCTACCTAGATTTTTATAAAGAAGAAAAATACAAATATTTCGTGTTCTTAGTTACCTGCAGCTGAACCTCTACATCAATAGAGGTATCTTGAGAAAACAGGTCAGAGGTAAGATGGAATTTTTACTCATTTTGTCATTATTTCATAATTTTTATCGCCAATCAATGCTTAATTGAACATTGTGTGAAGGACGATGCTGGGTGACCTGGTGTTATCCTTAAGGATGGAGCTGGATCAGGACACCATAAGCAAAGGTCAGTTGTTAAAAAAAAATCCTTCAAGAAAATTGCTCCAGCACTACTGTATAAATGCAGCTATATGTGGTCACAGCCATAGCTGTGTTTTCCCTGGGAGCAGAGGTTGTGCTTATCCTGAATTTCTCTTTGTGATTTAAGAACACAAAGTCAAAAGCCTGTTCCTCCCTTCAAGGCTGATGTTTGATGCAAAACATGCAAAACCCATGCATACTGCATTAATGGCTGTGGCATTGTGAGGCCAAGATGCATCTGCTCCCTCTGTGCTGTTCTGATTAAGAACCACTTTTCTGGTTCTAGGTTGAGGACAGGCAGGTTATTTTCCCTCTAGATCCCTACACAGTGTCACAGATTCTAAATAAATGAGTTCTCGTGCTGTCCCTTGTCCACGCTAGCCCCACAGGGAAGATGGAGGGGGGAGTCCACGGGCCAAAGGATTTCTCACCACTCCAGGGGTGTGAGGTCAAGTGGGGCAGGGGAGGACATCTTCCAGCAGCCTTGAGTCCTTAGCAGGCTGGATGAGGGACAGGACTTCTGTCAGCAAGTCCCAACGGATCTGAGAGCAGCATGTGCCCAATGCCCAGGCTCTCTCAGGAGCAGGAGCAGGTCCTTATAGGGACTTATTATACGACTTACAGGGCCTGCTGGGTCCAGCCTAGCTCTAAGGGAGAGCTCCGTGCAAACAGGGGCCTAGCAGCCTCATCTCATCCAGAGTGACAAGGTGGGGCAGCACAACACGATGACATTCCGGGAGGAGGCTTCCTGGGCAAAAAGAAGCAACCAGTCCCTTTTAGACAGAGCTAAAAGCCAGTGGCCCACTTATTTTCCAAACTAGCCACAGCATCTGAATGCAGATGGTGGTATTATACTCATGTTGCACAAGCCAGCTTTATAAAATCCAAAGCCTACATGCTTCACCTACTTCAGGGGACAATCTGGTGACCAAAGGAAAAACATCTCTCTATGAAGCAGCCCTTGCCTGGAAGGGCCTAGGCCCTTAATGATGATGAGAATTATTCCTGGGGTTCCTTACCAAAACATTCCATAATTTACCACCACACCTAGCAAAGTGCCACATGTTAACACAAAAGAAGAGTGGAGACAAACTTGCAGTAAAAATGTGCCCGATGTCCAAGGGACTCCCTGAAGACAACAGAGAAGCATGTTTTAAAGAAGTGTTCCATCACCAACAATTTGACAATATTATAAGAAAAAACATGAACATTAATGACTCAATTCAAAAATTTCTTCCTCTGAGTAGGAAGAAATTTGAGGAATACCATATGCAATTTATTGTGTATATATTTTCCTTTTAAAGGACGTACAATATAATGAAAAACACCTACACCTAAATAAGTTTAAAAGAACACTCAATGAATATTAAAGAAATGCTAAGTAATAAGAAAGCATTGTATCAGTTTCATTGGCAATATTTTTCTCAGTGGTGTAACCTCACAATCAATGACATCTTAGATTTAATGAAATTCAAGTGTTTGTTTTTGACTTAAGCTTCTCTAATTATATCAACAAATGTAAGTGTTCTAAAAGAATTTCACAAATTTTTCATTTTTTCTTTGAAAATTAAAAACAAAAACAAAATCCATCAGGGATAGGCTTTTTTAAAGTTCCATTTAATTTTTACTTTCATAATTATGTCCATAGTATTGCTCTATAAACACTTTGGGAATTTTTTTTAAAGTTTAATTTTCTGAATTTAATATTCCAAACAAGTGACTTTCCAAGAACCCCCAAAATCACATGAATTTTATGAATGTTTTAGGTGGTTCTGTCTCTTGAAAGGGGGGCGGTGCTTAATTAAAGGGTGATGAATTCAATTCCTCTGAGCTTAGCTATTGACATGGTGGGCACTGGAGAAACAAAGTGACTTAAGAGGTACCTATTAAGCATTTATAAAGCAAAAGAAGGGATTGTGTTGGCTTTATTACTCCTGTTAAAAGAATCAAAACTTCTAGGGCTTCCCTGCTGGTGCAGTGGTTAAGAATCCACCTGCTAATGCAGGGAACACAGGTTCAAGCCCTGGTCCGGGAAGACCCCACATGCCACGGAGCAACTAAGCCCATGAGCCACAACTACTGAGCCTGCGCTCTAGAGCCCGTGCTCCGCAACAAGAGAAGACACGGCAATGAGAAGCCTGTGCACTGCAACAGAGTAGCCCCCATTCTCCGCAACTAGAGAAAGCCCACGCGCAGCAACGAAAACCCAATGCAGCCAAAAATAAAATAAATAAATAAATTTATAAAAAAAAAAAAGAATCAAAACTTCTACAGATTTCAAAAACAAAATTTATTCACAAAATATATTAAAAAGTTTGACAAAAAACAAGGCTACAAAAGCCCCACAATCTTATACATCTCAAACAACATAACCACAGTCAACCACCAGAAAGTCTCAGGAATTCAACTCCTGTTTTTTAAGTTAAAAAAGAGGTCTTTGTCAATCATAGTATTTCATTTTATGAGTTAAACGGTCGAAAACAACGGCCTAAATCTCGGCTGATCATGCCATTTTGGTATTTTATAAAGTAATGTTCTTTACAGAGATTTACTGACACCGAAATGTCTCCAAGTGTATTTATTTATGAAGGTTAGTTCACAATAGTCTTACCAAGGCAAACTATTTTAAACCAAATTAAGTCACTGCTACAAAATTGTAAACTCTAAAATGCAACACAAGTATTATTACAGAATATGGAACTTTGGGGATGCAAAACGAATTTAAAATAATTAAATACAGAAAACTTTCAACTTTTTACTAGAAATGGAGGGGAGAGGAACAGAGTTGGCGCTGGAGACTGTGGTGCCCCCGTGTGCAACAGCAAACCACCATCCAGTCAGGTCGCTGGACACACATGTGGCCTTTCACCCGGAGGGATGCTGGCCAGAGGTTTGCATCTGGGGCCTTTTTTCCTCAGTCAAATCCCACTTTGTTCAATGAGAATCAGAGGATCCCAGAACGTAGTCTAAATTCTCTGAGTGTTGCTTTGGAAGGTTTCAAGTCCAAAGTCTTCAGATCAAATTTTGTTGAGTTTTGTAACAATCAGTACTCTTACCATTTGATCAAATGAACTACAGATGCACAGACCCCTCTTATCTGGACTCCAGTCCAAACTTGAAATGGGCTGGGTAGACAATGTAACATTCTGCAGAAGGCTGACCGAACCCGCAACTCCCATCTCTACACCCTCGGAATCTTTCTTTGACCGCTGAATTGGGTATTCGCTGAAAACAAGATCAAAGTGGTAAGAAGAGAGAAATCTTAGCATTCGTCATTTTATTCTTATACATATACTCCAATAACTATTTTTATTTCTCACTTGACTACTGGAACTGATAAATACTTAAGGCATCTTTCTAATACTGAGTTGTATGGAAATAAGGAGACAATGTTTCAACCTCAATCCCAACCCCCCAAAGTCTCATAAAGAAGCATTCGATCTACTAAAAACGTTTAAACATCATTTCTGTTCAGCATGAGTAGGTATCTTTTCTTTTACTATGAAAGTTCTAGGTTGATCTAGCATTCTTTAATAAATTGACTTGGTGCTCTAGACGTCACTGCCTCAAAAAAGAAAACAGTGATTCCTAGAACATTTGATTTTCTATCAGCTGAAAATATAAACTTATAAAATAAGAAGGGATGAAGGTTAACAGCTCATAACTATGACTTGGTCTAGATTTGAGAGAGGAAAAAATGAAACACCCCTCCCCCATGGAGGGATTCAGGGAGTATTCCTCCTCAGAAGGTCTTTTAAAGCCTGTTAGGTATCAACTATGATACTACCTTTATTTCAAAAGTGCTAATAAAGACCAAGACTTTAAAAGGCATGAAGCAACTCAGAAGGAGAACAGAAACAGAAGTTGTGATAAGCAGATAACATTCTATTCTTTCTTCCTCACAGACCCTACACCTTCTTTTGATTTTTTAAAAGGAATAAAACATTCAGATGGATACAGGTTACAGAACATTGTTCATGTCTCTTGGCAAAGGCTGCACTTATTTAGTATTTATAAGATAACATAAAGATTTTTTTTCTAATCCTCCATATCATCTATTAAAGTTTTAAGAGCTCACTGAAAACTAACTGGAAACTGGCAGAAGGGCTCCTGTACAACCAGGGCTGCAAGAGAGATACACAGGTAAGTAAGTGGGAAGGGAAGAAAAGCGATCAGGTCAGGACCTGTGCCTCTGGGAGGGGACTCAGGAAAAGGGAGAATACACAGGCGGACGCCCGCCCTGGGGAGTGACTGATGAGAGCTACAGATTGGGCGCCCTCAGTCCCCAGATTGGGGAGACCAGCCCCCTTGGCCGGTTGGAGGGCCGCCGGGACCAACAGGAAGGCTGTCAGAAGCCTAGGCTCTGTTCGTGAGGAGTGTCCACACGCTGGCTTGCCCCCAAGGCAGGGCGGAAAGGTCTGCCCTAGCAGCTGCTGGATTTCCCACAACTGCCTTGGCGTGCGCCCCAGCCCGAGACAAGCGAACACGCCAGCCCCACTGACTCCACAGCACAGCACGGCACAGGATCTGGGGCAGCTGTGATCAGGGAAAAGACTGGATCTTGGAACTCAGAGGCGAGCAGCCCCAGGGCAGAGGCCAGTGGGGCAGCAGTGCCCCTGGCTGGCTCTTCACTCAAGCAGCACACCAGCAGCGGCCTGTACCTCTGACGGCGGCCGCTGCCCCACACAGCTCACCCCGCCCGACACAGGCCAAGAGTCTACACAGGCCCCTCCTGCCCTGCAGTGCGGCCCCACAACAGCGCGGGGCAGAGTGGGCTGGGGACAGTGCTCAGCTGCGAGGGACAAAGGGGACTTGCACCCGTGCATACATCTGAACAGAGCACGGGAAAACAGCTGTGGGCGCCCCCACAGGCAGCGCATGAGAGACAGCTTGGACCTTGGTCCAGGGCCAACACAAGCCGAGAGCCCGCACAGGCCGCACTTGCTTCAGCACCTTCCCACTCCAGGGCAAGGGTGCCGGTGGAGGAAAAAACACACTTAAAGAGAATAAAGCTAGCTCGGGCCGACCCTCCTGGCTTCTGTTCCAGCAACTTGGGATCAGACCCCTACCCTGATAGGGCAATAATGGCCACTGGACAGAGGGGACATCCGACCTCATACCTGGCTCCAGCTCTAGCCCCTCCATCTCCAGCTACATCTCCGACCAGGGTGATAGCTGCCAGCACACCCCAAAGATGGAACTTGTGTCCACGTCAAATCCAGCTCTCTCACCAAAGAGTCTCCCATATAAGAACACCCCTTTAAGACTTAAATAAGTAACTATTTCAACTAAATTCATAGAGGCAGACAAAGTTAAGCAAAATGAAAAGGCGGAGGAACTGCACTCAACTGAAAAGGCAAGAGAAAACCCCTGAAAAAATAAATAATGAAACAAATAATTTACCAGATAAAGAATTCAAAGCACTAGTAATAAAAATGTTAACTAAATTAGGGAAAAGAATAGATGTACACGTGAAAATTTTAACAAAGAACTAGAAAATATAAAAAGACCCAATCAGGGACTTCCCTGGTGGTGCAGTGGTTAAGAATCCGCCTGCCAATGCAGGGGACACGGGTTTGATCCCTGGTCCGGGAAGATCCCACATGCCACACAGCAACTAAGCCCATGAGCCACAATTACTGAGCCTGCGCTCCAGAGCCTGTGCTCTGCAACAAGAGAAGCCACCGCAATGAGAAGCCCGCGTACCGCAATGAACAGTAGCCCTCGCTCGCGACAACTAGAGAAAGCCTGCGCGCAGCAGCAAAGGCCCAATGCAGCAAAAAAAAAAATAAAGACCCAATCAGAAATTATGAACTCAACAGGTGAAAAAAAAAATACGAGAAGGAATGAATAGCAGTAAGTGATACAAAAGAACACATAAATGATCTGGAAAATAGGATAATGAAAATCACCCAATCAGAAGAGCAAAAAGAAAAACAAATTTTAAAAGATGAAAACAGGGGCTTCCCTGATGGCACAGTGGTTAAGAATCCGCCTGCCAATGCAGGAGACACGGGTTCGAGCCCTGGTCTGGGAAGATCCCACATGCCACGGAGCAACTAAGCCCGTGCACCACAACTACTGAGCCTGCGCTCTAGAGCCCGTGAGCCACAACTACTGAGCCCGCGTGCCTAGAGCCCATGCTGCGCAACAAGAGAAGCCACCGCAATGAGAAGCCGCACACCACAACGAAGAGTAGTCCCCACTCACCGCAACTAGAGAAAGCCCACGCGCAGCAACGAAGACCCAACACAGCCAAAAATATATAAATAAAATAAATAAATTTATTTAAAAAAAATGAAAACAGTTTAAGAGATCTCTGGGATAACATTAAGTGTACAAACATTCTAAAGGCAGCAAGAGAAAAACAAAAAGTCATATATAAGGGAATCCCCATAAGGCTATCAGGTAATTTTTCTGCAGAAACCTTGCAGGTCAGAAGGGAGTGGCATGATATATTCAAAGTTCTGCAAGGGAAGAATCTGTAACCTAGGATACTCTACCCAGCAAGATTATCATTTAGAATAGAAGGAGAGATAAAAAACTTCTCAGACAAGCAAAAACTAAAAGAGTTCATCAATACTAAATCTACCTTAAAAGAAATGTTAAAGGGTCTTTTCTAAGTGGAAAAGAAGAAAGAATCTATAGGAAAGAGAAAATCCCACTGGAAAAGGCAAATATATAGTAAGGGCTGACGCTCAAACGCAATGACAAGGCTTTTCCTGGAGACCAATCAGGGCCCTCATGCTCTGTGTCTGTTCTATCATAGCGATGTTACCTGAACTTGGGCAAGTCAATTACCAGGAATCAAAACTAAGAATTTCAACCCTTTTCCTTTCTTCTAGAGGTACTGTTCTAATGGCTGAATTATAATATTTCACAAAAGCCTTTGGTCAAAGTTTTCCTATTTTTTAAAAAAAACTAGCAAAAACCATGATTTCAAATCTATGAAAGGAATTGTTCATGAGCTACTCTAATATATGGAAGATGTCACTAAAAAACATATTTGGTGTATCAAAAGAAGGTTAATATTTACAAAGTATAAAATAAGTATATTAGTAAAAAAAAAAAAGGCTTCGAGAATAATGCTTATGTAATACCATGAAATTTAAAATCATATCAAAATGAACCAAGTCAAAGGAGGAAACACAGACAAAAAGTTCAATCGCATCCTACTTTACACCCACAAGTAACTTAAAAAGGAGCGCTGTGCACTGGTAGGGACTTACTACTTCCAGAGGTGCAGGCTGCCGGCGCCTCCCGCTGTCAGGAAGAGCTCTCTGCTCTGTGGCAGGTGTCGGACCTGCCACACGGTAGATTTATGAGCCTGAACAGAATGAGAGGCACACAAGTGGTTTACAAGTTTATATGATAAAGAAAGACTATCCTACACAGAGAACAGATTTGTGGTTGCCAAGGGAGAAGAGGGGTGAGGGAGGGATGGATTGGGAGCTTGGGATTAGCAGATGCAAACTATTATATACAGGATGGTAAACAACACGGTCCTCCTGTATAGCGCAGGGAACTATATTCAATATCCTGTGATAAACCATAACGGAAAAGAATGTGGAAAAGAAGGTATATATATGTTAACTGAATCACCTTGCTGTACAGCAGAAATTAACACAACATTGTAAATCAACTACACTTTAATAAAATAGAGGAAAAAAAAAAAGACTGTCCTAGAAGGGAAACCTGTAAAAGAAAAGATTTTTACCTCTATCACTTCAACAACAATTTCAACAGCTTCCATCACTTCAATTATAGTTACTATTATAAAAGTACCTATTTTCTGGCACTTCTCCTTATAATGGCTACAGAGAGTTACAGGGGCCCATCAGGAATTAGGAAAAGAACACTTCCTCTTTACTGTTCTACAAAACAAAGTTCTGCTGGATTAAAAAAAAAGATTATCAGATGAAAAGTCTTAACATTTAACCTTATAGTATCATACAAATTACACAAATAGAGTTTATACATTTAAATATCTCTAGCTCACTCTAAGGAGGAAAAAAGCCTCAAAATATAAAGAAATACTTCTTCCTCAAGGGAAAAAAAGGATAGATTGAACTTCTTTTTAATAGACTTTATTTTTTTAGAGCAGTTTTATGTTCACAGCAAAACTGAGTGGAAAGTACTGAGAGTTCCCATAAACAGAATGAATTTTATTGTAAAGCTCTCAGAGTCTTCTCTTCAATTTACACTATTTGACTTGTCTAGTCTTCAAAATAAGTACCAGGAGGACTTATAGACGGTGTTTATGGTTATAATAAGCCCAGGCCTTTATCAGTCATATTAAACAAAAAGACAGAAATGGCAACTGGATGAAGGTTAACAGCTTGTAAATCAATCCTAATAATGCTACATTCACTGTGGGGAATTTAACAAGACAGGGAGAGGGAGAGAGAGAGAGGGAGGGAGGAAAGACTTCTGCTTTATAAAAGCAATGAGACCAGCCAACTTGAGCTAAGCCACACATAAGACACTTCGCAATTTAGTTGATGATCAGTCTTGACATTTGATTTTAATAGTCTTTTAAGAGAATTACCATTGGCAGAGAAAAACATATATCTCAAAATGCACACTTTAAGTGTGCGACAGTCCTCAAGTGATTAGATTCAAGCTGTTAAACCTTAATTTGTTTTGTAACTTAAACTTCTCTTTTTCTCCTGGAAGTTGATAAAAAGCAAAAAGAGGGGAAATGACTTGTTAAAATACACCAGTCATTTATTTGACAGATTTAGCAATTACTGGATTAACTAAACGTAACAAAAAAATTTTGGAGACACACTGTAATTTCCAGTTAATGAGAAATGTGTTGCACTTGTATTTGGAACAATTTAGTAAGTGCTTTATGTTGTGGATAGATACTTCTGAAATGACAAAGGCAAAACAATATTATAGTGTATAGTTAGTTACCTTAAGAATATAGTTCATCAGGTAGTAACAGTAATTTACATGCAGTAATAATTATTTTAATAATGAAATAAGACAAAATAGGAAGGTTTGGGAAGTACTACTGACTCCATGACATAGGGAAAGTGAGCAAGGGAGTGAAGTTTTATTTCCTGAGCAACTTACATATTTTAGTCTTATGGAAACTACAAATCTATAACTGACTTCTCTTTATTTTTATATTCAAGAAAGCTCAGAGTGACATTTCCAACCCACCTCTTGCAAATGACAGGATGTTTCAGCATGAATTTTATGCAATCCCCTTACTCCAGACATCAACTTCAGTTTTTTAAACCAGTGTTTTCCATTTGTGCGGCTTTCTTCATCAATTTTTCTAGTGTTGTAATACTAAATGTTTCCCTCTAAGCTACCTAAAATACTCTTTGGAACAAGGCAAAGTATGCATATATGTATGTATGAATAAATAAATTTATATTTACATTGCTACTATGTACCAATCACAGTGATTAGCACTTTAAATAATCTCATTTAATATATCAAACTGGAATATAAAATAAAATGTGATGAAATGACATAATGTATACATGTTGATATACTTTGCAAAGTATATAATTAGTATTCAATATATATTGGCATATACCTAAAAGTATATAATTAGGTATTAATACAAATATATATTTATTAGGAAACACCAGGCTAGGTTTTGTTGACCAAATTCCTAAACCAGCTAGTTTTCTTGTGATTGCTCCTAAACTACAAAATAAGAGTCATTACTAACTGAGGCCTTTATTATAATCAAGAAGTCTAGCAGAGAGTGGCACAACATTGTAAATCAACTACACTTCAATAAAAAAAAAAAAGTCTAAAATTGACAAACTTTAGAAAAGTACTCTTTGCACAGAAAAACTTGTCAAGATCCTACAAGAATATATTAAAAATAGCTCCCTTCATGTAAAAACCTGGAAGGAACTTGGTGACTCATTCTATTTATCAGTCTAAAACAAGCTATAGCGAATATTCCTCTTCATAGAAAGACATTTCCCTCATATTTACCTTTTCTGAAACAGAAGCAAAACCTTTGGTTGGATGCTGTGTTCTCATGTCAAAAACATGAAACTTTCCTTCCAGAGACGTAGCTACTAACTTATTCATACTTATGTCTTTTCTGTCAAACTCCAAGCTACATACCTGAAAATAGAGAATATTTATTAGTGATCATTCATTTAATAATGATTATTATTCAAGAGGTTCTTTGAAACTAAGTAAAACAACTTTAACATTATCAGCTCATGTGAAAGCATTTTAAATAATCACTTTATCTTTGAATCCATATATCAAATACTTGTAACTATAAAAATTTCTTCTTGGTTAATAAGATCCACAAAATCATCTAGGGTACCCTGATCTCGTGGGTACATTTGGAAAGCCATAATTTAACTTTTTACTGTTATTATGTAATTATTTTATAAAGTTAAGTCAAGGCTGACTAGAGAAAACAGGAGGGAACCACATTCTTCACTAAAGATGTACAACCTGGGAACCAAAAACCTGAAAGTACTTGGGAGGCTATTACAAGTTCAAGCTTCCTGATATTAGTAGAAGAAGGCCTCTTACTAGGTCATTTTAATACCACACTGCATGGCCCGCAGGAGTCCACAGATGGGCCACAGGCGTAGTGACTCACCTGGTACATCACACCACACCTGGGTGTGTGTTCACTTTCTGAAGACAGCATCCCTGATTTTTATCAGACCCTCCAAGGTTAAGCCCCAAAAGGTTAAAACCATGCACAGAGGGGTTTCACTGAAATGAGTTATTAGAGGAGCTTTCCTTTTGTAGTAGTTCAGGGTGGGTGAAAACACATTCAGAGAATCTGGAAAGAATCCAAATGTACGTTACCCCATTTTTTATATTTGCCTCCCACCGTAAAGACATATTTCTGAGATCAAACAGCTTGATATCTCCGTTGTCATAGCCAGCACACACTACACGTTCCTCTTGATTGTAAGCACTGCCTGGAAATCAAAACACGACATTTCAGACCTTCATAAATGCTCATATGGAGACTGCTAAAAAAAAAAAAAACTTACGAAACTACACAGATAACTTGTACCAAATCAGGTGAAGAAATCACATTAGGTAGAATCTCAGCTCATTTTATTAACCCTGACAGGACATCAAGATTATTAATTTGGTATCTAATATTGTTTACAAGAAAAAGCTCATTCACTGAGATTCTATACTCAAGGGATATATGAAAGTGTTTATTGGATTTCAAATCCTCTCTATTCTCTATCTGCAAAGACTAACAGTTCAAATGGTAGTAGGATTTGGTAGAATAAATACAGCTAGGCTTCCATTGCTTTCTTTGGCAGTAACTGTATTTGAATGCCAATAGAAACTACTTTAAACTCATTTATATTTTGCAAAATGTTGCTCTGGTGTTATCTCGTCTTTGCAAGGAAACCTCAGATAAGCTGTGGTGCACTGCGATGTATTTTCAGTTGTATGGATGATCGCACCCAAAGTAAATCTATAATCTGCAGTGAAACACATCCTGCTCGGATCCAGGGATTTTTTTTCCAGAGTACCTCTTGCTGAGGAAAATGTGTTAGGTGAGAGGGAAGCCCCTGTTAACTGTGCCAGGCTCTGTGGGCATCTTAACCCAATGCCTTTGTTCTCTGCTGCCTGCAACTCCGTTTTTCTTATAAACTCCAGCCCTGCATTTCCACTGTAGGCTCCACCGAGATGACACGACAGCGTCTGAAACTCGTGATGTCTAAAACCGACCTCACCATCTTCCTTTACAAACCATCATACCCTCTGTGGCACTTCTTCAATTAGTAACATCATTCACCCTACATTCAGCCTCAAAATTCAGTCACCTTGGACATAATCCTTTCCCTTGTTCCTCATCTCAAAAAACCTGCCGAATTTTATTTCTTTTGCCACAATATTATCTTCTGAATCGACCCGCTCTGCTCCCTTCTTATTGCATCTAACCTATGTGTTTCCTGGAATACTGCAAAGAGCTTCGAAACTCATATCCCCTCTGCCACTCACCTCTCTCCCCTACATGACACCAGTTCAGTTTTCCTAAAGCTCTGATCATATCTCATCCTTGCAAAAGCCTCCAAAGGTTTACCACTACCTCCAGACCATCGAAACACCTCTGGCCATGGCCCTGTGCCAGCTTTAAGGCTATTCCTACCACCATTCCTTCTATGTACTTTCCTCCCAATTTCAGTGGTTCAAATGCTACATATCCTTGGTCTGAGGTTAGTATGTTCTTCCTCTCCAGTTATCACTCGCTTGGGATTCTTTCTGCATTTATCCATGCTTCCGTGACCTTTTATCACTCCTACCTCGTACTATAATTAATGTAGATAGCATGCCCTCTTTATTAAAATTACAAGCTTCTTGAGGCAAGAATATGAGTCTGTTTCACCTTTGTATGACCATAGCTATGCACATACTTGGCATTTACAAAAACAAACAAAAAATGGTCAGATCAACGGATAAATGTTCTTTCTTTAAATTTAATGTCCTATATTTAAAATGGCACTTATGTCCCTTAGATCAATGATAAAAAGCCTTTAATGGACCCAAAGTTAATTACTTTTTAATTATTACATAAATTTTTATATGATGATTCTAAACACTAACTCTGAAATTTCTGCACAAGTGTGCATGTCTTCAGTTTATATTACTGCTTATAACATATATATATATACACATAGTAATTATAATATATACACACAATGAAATCTCCTCTCAATTTCAGTGGTAATTTATTTTTAAAATCGGAAACCTAAAACTTTCCTCTGACTAAATAATAATTCAATTTAAAAATAACATAAAAAGCTAAACAGTTCACATATATTATTTAATCTCACTTTTATGTCTGTTATCTACACTGGATTATATAAGAAAAAGGGGAAAGAAAATAAATGTTTAAAATGAAATATGGCCCATATCCTTTCTTCTTCTTTTTTTTTAAATCTTTGGCTGTACTGCGTGGCATGTGGGATCGTAGTTCCTGGACCAGGGGATCAAACCTGTGCCCCCTGCACTGGGAGGGCAGAGTCTTAACCACAGGACCACCAGGGAAGTCCCAGCCCATATCCTTTATTAGCAAAAATGATTGTAATTTTGGTGCTCAGGAAGAGACACAAGGGCAGACATCAATTAGTCCTACAAGATCAATATTCATTTTAAGTCTATTACTAGAGGAACATGGTTAACAACTTTATAAGAAATAATTCTGTAATGGCATAACTATTTTCTAGAAAATAAACATACTCTGTATATAGTAAAATGTAGGATTTGTTAGGTTACCATTCGCATCTGAGGCTCTACTTAGTTTCACGAATGGCATTTGGTTCTAAACTAGGTCAATATTATCAAGTTAAACAGAAGTACACAATAATAGCAAATATTTTTGAGCACTTAATATCTAAGCACAATTCTAAGCACTTTACATGTATTAACTGAATCCTCATAACAACACTATTAAGCAAATTCTATTATTACTTCCATTTTATAAATGAAGCAAGCAAAAAACAGAGAAGCTTGATAACTTGCCCCAGGTCACACAACCAAGAAATAGCCCAGTGAGGATTCAAACCTAGGCCCCAGGGGCTGCCATTAAACACCACGTCTATTTGCCTCAATAAACTGTCAGATAACCCACAAAGCAGACTATAAGGAGACTATTAGGACTTTCTCGAAGCACTGTCCTTTTTACAATCTGAAACTTCAAATGCAAGGGTACTTCAGTAATTTACCAAATGCCACCGTCCAACAGTCTCTCTTGTTTTCTCCTTGTACAGGCTCCATATTAGCAACAGGATCGTCTTTTTGCCTTGGGTCCCACACCTTCACGGTTCCTGACATTCAAAAAAGTGAGTTGGCAAAATTCAGTAGTGAATGGTGACATTTCTTTCTGCATTCTCTTCATATGGCTTCCTATGTACATGGACATATTATAGATGCTAAAATATCCGAAAAATATTCACCTTTTTCTGACTTCCAATTGGGCAAGTTGCACTTAATATCAGAGATATAACCCACATGTTACTGCCTGATTTGATTTACAATTAAGAGATACACACAAAAGCCAACAACTGTTTCTAAGTCATCATCAACAAGGTATGATTGACAAGGCAAACGCAAATGTTATGTAATTCAAATCATGCCTTACTTTCTTGAAGACTAGAACAAATGTAGTATTCATTTAGAATAAAGCCAGTGTCACTTTAATGTTTTTCCCTTACTACTCATATAATCATTGCCATTTTTCTTATGCAGATGAATAAAGAAATTTTACGTCTACGATTTCTTATATGGAGTTTTAGAATACCATTTCATATACAATTAAGTTTAATTTCCCCGTGGCAATAAAGAAGAGAGAAGGAGTTAATAAAAGTAACAAATAATTCTTCTCAATTTAATTTCAACTCCCTCATTTTAATGCAAATTACAGGATAACTAACTAACTAGCGCCACTAACTTTGAGAAACACAAAGACGTAATAAAATGGCTAAAAGGCCTAAGTGAGAACAGGAAAAGGGTAAAAAAAATTATTAAAAAGGATAATAAATCCAGGAAAAGGGAAGATATTCCACTAGACTTATCATCAGGGATAAAATAAAGTTGGTCATTAAAAAGGCTGCTTCAAGGAGAAATAAATTTCCTACAAATGTGACAAGAGTTACATCATTCTACACGGTTCATACAAATTGATAACATTTATATTAAGTCTGTAACAGTTAAATGAGAAAAGAACACAAATAGACAATTCACACAGCAAAATTAACTAATAAACAAATTTAGAAAGAAGTTAACACAAGTCGGAATGGAATACCATTTTATCTCTAAAATTAGGGGGGGGGAAA
Organism: Balaenoptera acutorostrata; assembly: GCF_949987535.1. Classification (NCBI taxonomy): domain Eukaryota; kingdom Metazoa; phylum Chordata; class Mammalia; order Artiodactyla; family Balaenopteridae; genus Balaenoptera; species Balaenoptera acutorostrata. Next base: position 35,573,864 of record NC_080075.1, on the reverse strand, counting down.
GGAAATCAATGCTGGTAGGGTAGACTGGAAATCTACCTCATCTACTGTAGCTGATAAGGTAAACAGGTACTTTGGAAAGTTTGACAATTTTTTTAAATCATAAAGTATGATTATTCCAAAAGAGCTATATACATGATACTCATTTCTTCATTATTTGAAAGTCGCTCTCCCAAAACAATAAACAAAAACTTAAAGCAAATTGAATGCTCGTTAACAGGGGCATGGCTAAGGACACTGTGACACATCCATAGGATGGAATATTATGAAGTCATTAAAACGATAATTATGAAAACCACATGGAAACAGCAATATTTACATAAGGACAAAACATTAAATAAATAAAAAGGTTAAGATACAAAATCGTATTAACACTGATAATACATGTAAAATTGTATCTATGACTGGAAAGGAAAACAAATCTAATAGTTACGCTGGTGTAGCAGACTGTTATTTTTCCTTCTATACTCCACACTGTTTCTATGATTGGAAAAAAAATACCTGATTTCTAAAACACAGCTGCTCTTGAGAAACTATTAGAAAATTAAATTCCACTATTCTGTGAAAACAATTTCCTCATGGTCTTGAGCAGCCACTAAAAAACTAGCTGAACCAACTAAGGTACCAAATCACTTACATACCCCTTGTGAAGCAACAAAAATTCTGACTCTGTTACATTCAGAACAGCTCAGGACACCGAAAGACCTGTCCCTTGTTCGTCACTGCAGGGGGGAAAAGCAGTTGGCGCTCTTGGAGCTTTCTACAATGCTCAGCGGAAAGACCACAGAACTGCAGTGTTCAACCAGCTGTCAATATGACCATTTTCACAAGTACTAATTCTGCTTTTCAAAAAAAGAAAAAAGCTGCCACCCACAGTATATCATCAGCTGCCTCAAAAACCTGTAGAGACATTTTAAATCCTCAAGGTTCAGAGGAAACTATGGTTGTTAATAGTTGAACTAGCTCAAAACTAAAATAGTAAGTGCTATGCCTCTAACTTGAAATACCCCCAAAGTCTGAAACAATTGAGGGATATGCAATCAAACCTGCCTATCAAAAAAGTAGAATGTTAGATTTAGGGGATCAAGGATTGAGGAAGATTTCCACATAGAATATACTGTTGCACAGAGACTTACCTAAAAATAAAAAAATGCAAATACACAGAATATTCTGACTTACCGTCTCGGCTGCCAGTCACAATTTCAGGTGCCCCTTCCCCGATTCCGAGTCCACCTACACCATCTATAGTATTTATAATTTCTTTATGGCCCTGTACAGAATATACTGGGATCTCTGGAGCTTCCAAATTCCTAAACAACAGAACACAGCTTCTTACTTACACATGCCCCAAATGTTTAGTACACTACGCAAATTTAAGAATGCATGCCATATTGGGATTTTTGTTTAAAAATAAGGGTTTTGCAGTTAAGGTAATTTACACACTTACTTCCAAATTTTCCTCTCCACTTTAGCTTCTTTCAAGGCCTCAATGAGAGTTGTCATCATTCAACTTGGAATTCTAAATCCTGAGCCCACTTTACTCAGTGGTCCTCAAAGATGATCGATCTAGGACCTCTGCACATGAATTACCACGTATGCTTGTTAATAAATGCAGATTCACGGGCTCCTCCCCAGACATAATGAATAAGTATCTCTGGGATGGGGCCCCAAATCTGCTGACTTTCTGGTACACTGAGGTCTGATAATCACTGCTTTAAATACAGAGTAAATGCAAAGTGATTCAGAATGTTTCCAAAGTAGTCTTGGTAGTTTGATCTCGGGATCTTTTGAGAGATTAAAATATGAGCAGTGTTTACTTTGTATACCTTTCTTCCTTAATAATATATTATTTTCTCACTGAGTTCCACACTGATTTTCAACTAGTTATGTTTTTCAGTTTATCATCATGCTGGTCACAATAAATATTATAGTCAAACTGGATGAAGTTTGTCTAATTCTAGGTTAGTTAAGTGAAGGGAATGCAGGAAAGTACCCACTCCTATGTGTGTCTGAAGGCTACACTACAGGGCTGGGTGAATGGCTGAAGTAGGTTATGCTAATACACCCTTCTCTTGCCTCCCCGCCCTTCCCCCCCTCTTCTGCTTTTCTACTGGAGCCTCCTTCCACATTTCTTTTTAACAAGTCAGTTTTTAACAACTTATATTTCTTCTTTTTTAATGAACGCAGCTCTTCATGACATGTAATCCCAATTTATTACTGGGCCCAGATTTATCAGTAAAATCTTGCAAATCAAAATTTGAGAAGTTCAACCTAGTTTAGAGATGATGTTTATCTTTGTGGCGTAATTGTGAAAGCATCAAGAGACTAAACAGGACTGAGGTTCTATGTAAAAGAACTGTTTTACTGTTTCCACAGACTTTGAAACATCACTTCTTTTAACATGAAATTATGACTTACCAATGAAAATAAAGCAGTAATACGTGCACTATACTAGGAAGCTCTATTAGGGAGATAGTCAACCGTTATATTTGTTGCATATTCTTGTGTTGAAATATATTTATTTTAAAAAATAACACTCAGACTGGTCTCTCTCCCAAGTTCTTTGAAAGTTTATGACATAGCAGGTAAAAACTAATGCATTCTAATAAATGCTAACTTAATTATTAAGTAGTTAAAGCAAGGGGAATTAAAATAGCTTCATTCTATGTTATATTATGACTCTAAGACAGATAAATATGTCAATGTAATTTAATTACAAATAGCAAATTCTGAGTTAGAATCAAGAAAGGTCACAATAGAAAACATAATGTAGGGAAGACAGTTCCTCTAGAACATTACAGTCTACTTTACACGATTAAGAGATATTGTTGGAAAGTAATTACAGAGGAATTTCAATTCATTCAACTCTAATTTAAATATGAGGAAATAACTCTAGGTAAAACAAGAAAATTAAAAGCATTTGGGGGATTTCCCTGGTGGCACAGTGGTTGAGAATCCACCTGCCAATGCAGGGGATACGGGTTCAAGCCCTGGTCCGGGAAGATCCGACATGCCACGCAGCAACTAAGCCCGAGTGCTGCAACTACTGAGCCTGCGCACCTAGAGCCAGTGCTCCGCAACAAGAGAAGCCACCGCAATGAGAAGCCAACTTAATGAGAAGCCCATGCACCACAACGAAGAGTAGCCCCCTCCTGCCACAACTAGAGAAAGCCTGCGTGCAGCAACAAAGACCCAATGCAGCCAAAAATAAATAAATTTATTTTAAAAAACATTATAAAAGCATTTGGCACAATTGTGATTTTGCTCATTCGAAACAGGTTTATCTTGATTTACTCAACAGATGTGTTCCTAAAAACTTGTGCTCAGCTAAAGCATTAAAAGAAAAAGAAAAACATTTAATGAATTGAGAGTTCTATGTTAAAAAATTAAAACATACAAAAATACAGTGTTTCATTCTGTAATGCCAAGTATCTTTTCAAAATGTAAATGATATCTAATTCTTTAGTGTTATACACGAGCATTTTTATATATTGTATCCTTCATGGTGGAGGGGAAGAGCCCTTTATTTACAAATATGGATATTAAATGCTAGCACCAAACAGCAGGTGTGGAAATAAATATTAAAAACATTATTTGAAATAGCTAAAGAAGAATATGTTAGCATTTTAAAATGGATACTGAACATGAAATCTAAAAATATATATGAGTAACTGTCATATTCTTATAAAATAGTTAAAATTTAAAATTTAACAAAAAACATTTCAAAGTTAGAATTCTTTCAGAGGAAGAGTAACACGACTATCAAAAAAATTGCTTATCTCATGTCTTAACACTGATGCAATAATCTTACCATATATGAAGGTTCCCAGCAAAATCCCCAGTAGCTAAGTATCTCTGCTGTAAAGACGTGGCGCCAAATGTTCCACATTTAATGGGTTTGGCCTTTTCAATCTTGATACAAGGGAAAGAGAGAGGATACATTATTTATGTAAGCAGCTATTCATAATCCATGATATTTATGGCTCTATTATGGGAATTAAATAAGGCACACAATAAAAAAGGCAATTAAAACGTTTTCTGATTAAAAAAATAATCATGCTTTTCCTTTAGTCATTTTTGTATAGTTTAGAAGTACAGGCAGACCTCAGAGATATTTGCAAGTTCGGTTCCAGAACACCACAATGAAGCAAATGTTGCAATAAAGCAAGTCACATGACTTTTTTAGTTTCTCAGTGCATGTAAAAGTTATGTTTATACTATACTGTAGCCGAGTAAGTGTGCAACAGCATTATGTCTAAAAAGACAATGTACATACCTTAATTAAAAAATACTTTATTGCTAAAAAATGCTAACCACTTTCTTTGCTCATCCATAAGAAGCAACTCCTTATCCATTAATGTCCTCTCGTAAGATTGCAGCAATTCAGTCACATCTTCAGGCTCCATTTCTAATTCTAGCTCTCTTGCTATTTCCACCACAACTGCAATTACTTCCTCCACTGAAGTCCTGAACCCCTCAAGGTCATCCATGAAGGTTGGAATCAACTTCTTTCAAACTCCCGTTCATGTTGATATTTTGACCTCCTTCCATGAATCACTAACGTTCTTAATGGCATTTAGAATGGTGAATCCTTTCCAGAAGGTTTTCAATTTACTTTGTCCAGATCCATCAGAGGAATCATTATCTATGGCAGCTATAGCCTTATGAAATGTATTTCTTAAATAATAAGACTTGAAAGTTGGAATTACTCCTTAATCCATGGGCTGCAAAATGGATGTTGTGCTAGCAGGCATGAAAACAATGTTAACCCCATGGGTACATCTCTATCAGAGCTCTTGGGTGACCAGGTGAATTGTCAATGAGCAGTAATATTTTGAAAGGCATTTTTTTCCTGAGCAGTAGGTCTCAACAGTGGGCTTAAAATACTCAGTAAAATATGTTGTAAACAGATGTGCTGTTATCCAGGCTTTACTGTCCCATTTATAGAGCACAGCCAGAATAGATTTAGCATAATTCTTAAAGGCACTAGGATTTTCAGAATGGTCAATGAGCACTGGCTTAAAATTAGAGTCACCAGCTGTATTAGCCCCTAACAAGAAAGTCAGCTTGTCCTCTGAAGCCAGGCATTGACTTCTCCTTTCTAGCTATGAAAGTCCTACATGGCATCTTCTTCCAATAGAATGCTATTTCATTCTAATGCTGAAAATCTGTTGTTTAGTGTACCCTCCTTCATGAATTATCTCAGCTAGATCTTCTGGATAACTTGCTGTGGCTTCTACATCAGCACTAGCTGCTTCATCTTGTACTTTTATGTTATGGAGACATTCATGTGTTCACCGGAGAACTTTTAATTTCCTTCGAGGACTTTTCCTTTGCATTCACAACTTGGCTAACTGGTTGGTGCAAGAAGCCCAGCTTTTGGGCTATTTCGGCTTTCAACATGCCTTCCTCCCTGAGCTTAAACATTCTTAGTTTTTGATTTAAAGTGAGAGACCTATGACTCTTCCTTTCACCTAAACACTTAGAGGCCATTGAGGGGCTTATTTCAATATTGTTGTGTCTCAGGGAATAAGGAGCCCAAGGAGAGGGAGAGGGACGGGGAAAGGCCGGTCAGTGGAGCAGTCAGAACACATACAACGTTTACCAATTAAGTTTGCAGTCTTGTCGGGGTCTGATTCGTGGCGCCCCAAAACAATTACAACAGTAACACCAAAGATCACTGATCACAGATCACCATAACAAATATATTGTGAGAATTACCAAAATGTGACACAGAGACACAAAGTGAGCAAGTGCTATTGGAAAAATGGCGTCGATAGACTTGGTCAACACAGGGTTACCAAAAACCCTCAGTCTGTAAAAAATGCAGTATCTGCGAATGCAATAAAGAGAAGTGCAATAAAAGGAGGTATGCCTGTATGTCCAAAGAATGAGTTTTGCCTTTCCTCTCATCTCGCTAATGAGACATTCAAACGCTGGCACCTCTAACATCTTCACTGGTTTGCAAATATGCAGATTTCAGCATTTAATGTGGTATTCTTCTTTAAGATCCTCAAAGAATAAGGACAAAATGAAGGTATTATTCTTTCCAAGTGACTAAAGAAACAAAAATGCTTATGTGTCTCTTATAGTTTTCCCTGCAGAATCCTATAAACTGAGAATGGTTATGTCCTCTGAGACCCCTTCAGTACACAGAGATTCGTATACCTGTGTGCACCAAAGGCACTGCTATCAGCATGGATTAGCCAATCTTTTGAGGTTTCTTTAATTTGAAAGACTATTGGGAATTCCCTGGCAGTCCAAGGGTTAGGACTCTGCGCTTTCACTGCCGAGGGCCCGGGTCCAAACCCTGGTGGAGGAAGTAAGATTCCACAAGCCACACAGTGCGGCCAAAAAACAAAAACAAAAACAAAAACAAAACTATTGCTCCAAGTATTATATATAACAGTTGACCCTTGAACAGCACAGGAGTTAATACACATATAACTTATAGCCAGCCCTCTGTATCCGAGGTTCCTCTGCAACCGTGGATTCAACCAACCTTGAACTGTGTAGTACTGTAGTATTTACTCTTAAAAGATACCTGAGTATAAGTGACCCATGCAGTTCAAACCCATGCTGTACAAGGATCAACTGTAATCACATCAGTAAAACAACCACGTGCAAACTCCCCCTGCCCAAGTCACTGAAGTCTCTCTTGGAGTCTACCTGTCCGGCTGCCTCGGCCCCCGGAAACTCTAGGCAATATGGAGTTGAGGCCTGCCCCACACTGCACTCTAGACGTATAACAGCACCTTCCACTTACTGTCAGCCTCAACACGGCAAAACGATTTCTCTTATTTAGTCTCTTACAATCTTTCTTTTTTTATTTTTAATTTTTTAAATTTTTAATTAATTTTTTTTAATTTTTTTTATTCCTAACGTTTACAAAAGTAACACGCGTTCCCTATAAAAATTCAAACAAAACTGTGGAATCTAGCAAAACGGTACAGATGAACCGGTTTGCAAGGCAGAAATAGAGACACAGATGTAGAGAACAAACATATGGACACCAAGGGGGGAAAGCGGGTGGGGGGGAATGGGAGACTGGGATTGACATATATACACTAATATGTATAAAATAGATAACTGATAAGAACCTGGTGTATAAAATAAATAAATAAAATAAAATAAAAAAATTCAAACAAAACCAAAGACTGAAGGATGAAAAGTAAGTTTCCCTTCGACAGGCCTCATAAGTAATCCCCATTCTTCTAGACCCTTTTCTACACATTGACAACCACATATAGATTTGTTTTAATATACAGAGGGTCATAATATATTGTTCGTTGACTTGATTTCTTTTCAATTAGCGGTATATCCGGATGAACTTTTTTTCCCCTCCACAGAGTTCCCCAGTTTCTAGGGCACCTCCTCTTGTAACCCTTCCATTGCTGAGCCAATCTTCAACCCCCCCCCCCCGCCCCACTAGGGTCGTCCCGATTCACATACTTTGTGAAAATAATTTCCCCGCCACTTTCAATGTTTGGTTGGGCATTTCCACATAGGATATACATAGCAATTTTCAAGGAAGAAAATAAAATTCACTTAACACAAACTATAACTGAACTTCTCTTTCATGATTCAAAAGACATCAACATATGCTCCAGGGCTTTGGAAACTCCCAGCTTGCTGAGCTTTCTCACTGTTTGGGATCTGGATAAATTAGCAGTTACTATGTAGCCTGGTCTAAAATAAACCATTCACAGCCTCCTTGGAATTGTCCGGTAAACTTTAATTAAATTGTGTTTAATCAGTCGCCTATAATAACACGGTTGTAAAAGACCGTATTGATGAGAAGCCCAGAACCACAGAATGTTATTTTTCTCCTTTTTAATATTGGTGGTCCAAGAGAGCATCAGTTATTCACTACACCAGAAAACTGATATTCATTTATTTCGCTATTTTTCCAATTTTATGAAAAACGTATCTCACAATGGGGCAGCATGGAGGATCAAAATTTTGTCAATTTAATAAAGCAGACAGTTTCCAACTCCAAATCACTTATGTTCTCCTCACCATCCCCTCCCCCCAAATAAAAGTACCTGAAATAACATATTAATAGTGATATAGCAGACTTACCCAGTGGCGCAGTGGTTAAGAATCCGCCTGCCAATGCAGGGGACACGGGTTTGATCCCTGGTCTGGGAAGATCCCACATGCCGTGCAGCAACTAAGCCCGTGCGCCACAACTACTGAGCCTGCGCTCTAGAGCCCATGAACCACAACTACTGAAGCCCGTGTGCCTAGAGCCCGTGCTCTGCCACAAGAGAAACCACCGCAATGAAAAGCCCACGCACCCCAACAAAGAGTAGCCCCCGCTCGCCGCAACTAGAGAAAGCCAGCACGTAGCAACGGAGACCCAACACAGCCAAAAATAAATTAATTTTTTTTAAAAAAGGAAAGCTTTGCTTAAAAAAAAAAAATAGTGATACAGCTAATCATTCTTAATTATCTAATTAATCACTGTAGCTAATCACCTAATCACACTATTAGAACACACTTTTTTTGGCTAAACTAATTCAGACTTCCAACTGAGGCCAACTGATAAAATAGCTACCCACCCCTTCCTCCCATTTGTCTCCCCCAGCTCCAAGTCACTGATAATGGCTCCCATGGTCTAAGGCAGAGGGTGAAGACAGGCCTCTCAGGCAAGAAACAGGTGGGTCCTGATGGACAGGAATATGCTTCCAGGGATTCGGGTATTAAGAGCTGCAGGGGGGCTTGCACCATACACTGATATAACTCTCTGGGAAAATTCTTCCCCAAGTAGCCCTGGGAAGACTGGTCACCCATTTTCTTCTCTTCCACCAGCTAGAGCATTCTGCTTCCTGTAATTCCACTGCTATCCCCAGGAGCCTCTGATGGGATCTCTATTCTTCCTAGGCCATGGAAGAGATAAAAGCTGACCCCTACGTTTCAGTCCCTACAGTAAGCACACAGTTCCAAGAGTTTATTGCTGCTAATAAAAAATTGGCAAGCAAAAGCTCTCCTCTCTATTACGGCTTTACCTAACTTTTGCCTTTAGGGCCTCTGGAATAGAGAAACCACTGATCTTCCAGCACCAACATAAATTCTCTTTCTCTCTCTCTCTCTCTCTCTCTCACACACACACACAGCTAATGGATATGTTTTACTCAAATTTAAGTTTTCTTCAGTAATTTTTTTACCTTGTCTATTAGGAAATACTAGCTAATAAACACCAATAAGAAAACCTGGAAATGAGGATTAAAAATTTTATGTATGGTTACTTCTTGCAATCTAAAGATCAGAGTATGTATAATATAGTCAGATTTTTCTACTGGGAAAACCCTTCCTTGTGCAGAGGTGGAACTGATTATTGCAATATTTCATGGTGTTCCAAAAACAGCACCACAATGTCCAGACGTTCTGACACCTGAACACATCTGAGAATTCCTACCTTAGGAGAAACCAAACTGGGAACCACTCCATTACATGATGGGCCCTATACTAGTTTCACATTTGTCATCGCAGATTCTAAAAGTGGGTTTTGTTGCAAATACAATGAATGAAATGAAACAACATGTATCTACATTTAGAGGCACAGACTCACAAGAGAAGCACCAAGGCCTGTGGTATATAAAATGTACAAAGCCCTTTGAGGTCTGGCCTTGCCTGTCTCTTTGACCTCATTTCCTGCTTCTCCCCTTCCACACTCCAGCCACACCTGTGGCTTTTTGTTCTTCAGATTCACTGGCGTCATTTCTACCTCAGGGAATTTGCATTTACTGTTCCCACTGCCCGGACTGCTCTTCCCTCAGGTCATCATGTCTTCTCCCAACTCAGATTTCAGTTTAAATGTCACCACCTCTAAGAGGCCTTCGCTACCCTTCCAATCTGAAGTGAAACCCCCAAATCACTATCACTTGCCCTCTTTAATCTTCTTTATTTCACTTATCAACAAAATTCTTTTATTCATTCAATTATCTATCTCCTCCCTTTCTAGAATGAGTACCAGGGGAACGGGGCCGTGTCCAACTTGTTCAACACGTAGATGGCGCTCAACATTTGTTAAATGAAAGTATAAATGAACATGGATTAATCCCTCAGTCCTAGTGCTGGGGAGAGAGAAACCACTGCCAGAGGTCATGTTCCTATTTCTCCCACCACGTTTTCACCTGACAGACTGTACAGTTTCCGGTGTCGTTTATGTGCAATAATGAAAATGGCATCCATACATGGAACACTAATGTATCAGACACTATTCTGGATGCTCTTCTGTACTAGACCATCCCTTCTCTTTCTAACACATGCAACTGCAAACTAAGTGTTTGGGACACCCCTTTTCCCGATGAGGAACAGGTCTGGAGGATTAAGTGACTTGCCCAAGGTCCCCAGAGCCAAGTAGATTCCAAGCTCTTTCTACTAAACTAGGCTGTCTCCAGGCCTGTATGTAAATCAATTAAATAAACATTTTCTTATGTAGCCCCCATTCTGTCAACCTGAGTCATTAGAAATACCAAAGAAATGTTCCAATCCTGAACTAGACTGGTGAAGTAAATGAGGCCTGAATTAAACCTACTTTCAGATTTGTGCCCTTTGGTTTTACCTTCATTCATGTCTTTATAAAATACAAATATATGGTATTCACGCTTCCCTGATGTTCTCCTTCATCCTTAAATCAAATCTCTTTTATCCTTGTATACTTATATCAAAGATTTATAGGTACTAGTGGTCTGTTCTGCAAGAATCAAATTAAACTCAAAATATAGAAACTTACTGAAAAATAAACTCAAATGTATAAGCACCTTGTCATCTGCAGTGCAGCGAGGGCTGCACTTTGCTCAGAAAGGCTGAGCTACGCTGGCAAGTGGACTTAAAAAAGCAGAGGTGTTTACTCTTTCCTTAGACATTCATGGAAATCATAATAGTAGCTAAATTAAGAGGACATTGGAATGAAACTAATTTTTTTTATAGTTCATAAAAGGGCCCCCTCCCTGTCCCTGTTAAATGTTTTACCTTTGGAAAAGGAAAGATGCGAAGAATTCAGCACTTAAAATTTTTCTCGCTGGAAAACTGGTTAAAAAAAATAAAGATCTATTTTGCGAAATTTGTCCCACAAAGAAATTTAGCGTATGTTAACTTTTGCCATATGATACTGAAAATGACCATCAGTGATGAGCATATTTGACCTAGCTGTTGCTTCTCTTTGCTCTAATAAGTTAACCTGATTAAGGAAGCCCATGATCCATAATTCCCAGCAGAGCTATTTTTGTTCTGTCTGTGGGTGGGTCTAGTACAGCTTGTCAGTGTCTCCTCCTCCACATCCTGGCACTACTTAATTAACGTTAAAAGGTTTAGTCACCCAAATGTTAACAAGCAGTGAACTCTGCGGCACAGGGGCTAAAAAAGCAGAACTTTATTAGCCTATCACTAATTTTTAAAGTGTAAACATCCCCAACTGTGATTCCACTTTGCAGGGCCACCCCTAGTCCTTTGGGCCAATTAGAAAAAAAGGTGCCCGCTATGGGCTGAGGGAAGTCTCACACATGCAAGGCTTGATGAGAGACAGAGATGGATTTCAGCTCTCACTTGAACCCTTGGCCAGATACCTGTGTGCACTTCAACAAACTGCTTAACTATATATGAAGGCCCTGCCTTCACTCCCTATCTATCTGCTTAGTAACAAGATAAGGAGGCACCAACAAATACCCATTTGCTTCCTTCATTTTATCTTGGACAAGGCTTGAGTTCTACAAGGATATAATCAAGTATGTTTCCTAATATTTTAACAAATAATTCATCTAGCCCAATGATAGTCAACCCTACTACTTATTAGAATCACCTGGTGGAAGTTTAAAAAATACCGATGTCCAAGACTCACTCTAGTCTAGAGGCAAGAGTCCCAGCGCATCAGAATTTCTAGGGGTGGGACCAAGGCACGAATATTTTAAAACACACACACACACACCCCACAACAGCAGCAATACACATTCGGGTGATCCTGATGCACAGTAAGAGTTGAGAATCACTGAGATTGTATTTAACCTGTATTCTTTCCACTGCATCATCGCAGCTAAATACAATGTAAGCTCTCAAATTTGTTTGTGCACTTGTTTTATCCTCTCTTTAGACAGTAGGTTCTTTAGGAGGAAGGACTCACCTTTCAAATATCTTTGGTCCTTCTTTAGCATAGTACCTTGAAATGATAGGTTCTCAATGGACAGTTTATGGCAGAAAAAGAGAAGAGCCAAAGGATACAGGCAAAAATATAAAAAGTGGTTACTCCTAGTGTTGAAATGGGTGACATTACTTTTCTCCTTTTTCCTATCTATATTTTTGGTGTATTCTATCATGAACACACATTACTTTCATTAAAAAGCAAAGTTATGTAAAAAAAAAAACAAACCTGCTAGAATCTTCCAGAATCTCTAGAACAGACAAAGAGCACTGTTTCTCTTTACAGAACAAGTGTATCCCTGAAATGTACCCAAGTCATGCAGCCTTATAAAAAAAAGTCAGGAGTCTATAGATACTCTCTGGTTAAGCTTTGACTAGTATTTGTTCCTAATAATTCACTTTTAAGTTTCTTTCTGCAATTCCAATGTTTCCTATTTGTTCCAACTCCTGACCCCAAGTGATTAATGATCAATAAACCAATATTTAAATGTCCCAAGTTATATCTTTTTACAGACATAAATTTACTCATTCTTTTAACAAGTAATTTATTGAGCAGCTGCTCCTTACATAACACATTAAAGAAAGAACTACTGTCCTTACTCTCCGAGAGCTTACAATCTAATTAGAGATACATGGGACAGAATGATATATTTCTGGCACAGATAATAAGTACCATAGGAATGCAATGTAAAGAAAAGTTACTTTGTGTTGACTGGAGACTAAGTGATGAACAACATAAGGAAAGGTAGAAAAGAACAAGCCATGTTTAGGAGTAGAGTGCCTGGCTAGAGAAGACAAACTGAACAAGAAAAGCGGCATTCATAGAAATTTAAAGTGGGATGAGGCCTTATGTACCTTCTAATCTAATCCTTCCTATTGCAAGTGTATTCATCCTTTACCTACCAGTTTAAGCCCTAAAAGCCCTAACTCCTCCAAGCAGATTCTCTCCATAGCTTTTGGTCCCTGAAGTTACAGACTTCCCTGCAGTCTATTAGGACTCTAAACATCTGAGTATGACTGATCTTTTTTTTTTTCAGGCAACCCAAATAAAGGCATTTTAAAAACTGTAAACAGGTATAAAAGTGTTATTTAATATCGTTATTCTCCAATTCTTTCCAGTAATCTTTTACAAAACTTGTAAATCTGATCGTGCCACACCCCGCTTAAAGTCCTTCAGTGATGTCCCATTTTTCTTACAAAAAAAGGTATAAATCTTTTAAATGACCTACAGCTCTTGCAATGTCTGGTCCCTGCTTACTACTCTTTTTGCTTCTGAAGGAGATAAATGCGTCTCCCATCGCTGAGCTGCTTCCTCTGGAACTCCCTCTACTCCTAATTTGGCCTAGTTAGCTTCTACTCAACCCAAAACTGTTTTTTTGTTTTTGTTTTTGCTTACTCTCAAAGAACCGTGTTCCTTTAGATTAGAGAATTCATCTCGGTTTGTGTTTTATGTACCGTTGGTTTGATTCTTTAACTGATTCTCTCTCCCACTAGAAAATAAAGTCCATGATATCGGGGACATTGTCATTTACATGCCTGGGAATACCAGACAATCAGCTGATACTTGTTGAATGAATAATTGTTGTTAGGTTGTCTCCTCCAATTACATAGCAGGCATTCCAGTGCCTGCTTTGGCTCTGCTTGTCTGAAAAAACATTTTACTAACTTGTGCCTATTAAGAGACTCTCCACAAACAACTGCGCACTGCCCAGAAGGGCCTCGAATTTAAACAGGAAGTCGTTACGTCACTTCCAGGGGCCTCGCGCTAGACTGGGAGAGTGGCTCGGCGGTGACTGGAAAAAGGGATCCGCAGCGCGCGGATGAACTAGCCCGACGAGAATTCAAGTGTCCAACCAAAGTGTTTTACCTCCGAAGTATTCCTCAATCTCGGTCAGCTTAGCTACTCCCGCGCAGCTCGAGCGGAGCTTTGGGGGGGCTGGGCAAACGCTTTGGCCAAAAGTAATGCAGACCCCCCCGACCCCCGAGATCCGCACTCTCCCCGCAACGGCAGTCCCAGTTCTTGGAACTGGGCAGTCTCGAGCCGGCACCTACCTCCCGAAGCAGCTTTAGGTCCCCCTGCTGGATCTCGTACAGCTGAATGACGCCGGTGCCGCGTGCGAAGTTGCCCATGGTTACAAATTTGGCGCTGCAGGGCACCCACTTACAGTCAAACACCGTGTAATTGAGGCCCTTCTGGATATGGGTGATGATCTGAGGCTTCTCGAAGGCCGACATGGTCCAGACGATTGATTTCGCCTCCGCCAACGGGCACACTGCCGACAAACCCTGACAAAACACTAACCCGGAAACCAGACTCCAAACGTTAAGGGTAGTTTGTCCCTCCCGCTTGCCGTACGCGCCCCCAGACGCCCTAGCAAGTTGGTTTTAGGTGTCTCAGATAATGCCGGATGATCTACTGAAGGCACAGAAGATTTTTCTTCACCAACAACAGACTTGTTTATGCCTTTACCTTTTACCTTTCGTACATATATAGGTTAGAGATTACAAAACGTTTTGGCTGCGAGCGGCGGGGCAGAGGGTGACCATAAGAATCAGTCATATTTTAGGACAGCCCTTCCCCCTCCCCAACAAACACATACAAACTCCTGCTTCAGGTCCCCTGAATGGGACTTCTTAGGAAAGGGGGCGGAGCCCTAGGGCTGGTTGGCGAAGGCTGGGTCCTGCGAGGCGCGCCTGCGCCGTACAGTCCCGCACGTGTTCAAGCCTCAAGCTTCCGCTGGCGCTGGAGTTTCTTGAGGATGCAAACCGAGATGGAGGCACAGAGACCCTTGGCCGAGGCCGGCTTCACCCAGGTCACCCGAAAAGGTGGCCGGCGGGCGAAGAAACGGCAGGCTGAGCAGCTGTCCGCGCCGGAGGAGGGCGGGGACGCGTCCCGCATGGACACCGAGGAGGCCCGGCCCGCCAAGAGGCCCTTCTTCCCGCCCCTCTCCGGGGACGGGTTTCTGGTACTGGCGGGGACCGAGGGACAGGAACGGGGCAGGGGCCAGAGGCGGGTCAGGACGGTGGGTTCTGGGTGATGTTGAAACTTCTTCTGGCTTGAAGCTCTTAGAGAGGTGATTCTCCTGATGTTTAATTCGTTCAGTTAAAGGAGGCTTTTTGATAATCAGCTGTTGTTTCATATCTCCACCCACCCCCTATTCCTCCAGACAACTCCTGAGTTGTGTTTTCTTGTATCATAGGGTGGGAAAGAAGAAACCAGAAAAATTCCAGTCCCAGCTAACAGATACACTCCCTTAAAAGAGAACTGGATGAAGATATTTACTCCTATTGTGGAGCATTTGGGACTTCAGATACGCTTTAACTTGAAATCGAGGAATATAGAAATCAGGGTGAGGATAATATTAACCATTTTCAAATATACTGCGGTTTCTCTTTTCTACGGGGATGAAAAAGCATGAATAGACTTTCCTTAATGAGGCTTATTTTGTAGAATGATTTTCTTCCAGTTTTCTAATATATTTTAGTGTTTGAACCTCTCAAATGCCTTCAAAATCTGCATACAACACAATTATTAGTTGAATTCATAAGTTCGGACTGAGATCATACTAAATAAAATACCAGCTGTGTCTTAAAAGACTTTTAATAACGTTCTGTTTTAATTGAGAAAAGGCTTAGTAAAGAGGTTGCCATAAACGGAAGTATTTAAATAAGCAACCAAAGTACTTGCTGCAGTACAGGTGCTATATATTTTAGTGGTATTTTTTTTTAAAAAGCTATTATTTTAAGAATAAGTGTAAATTATGTATAAATGTGTTTACTTATTCATTTGTTCATTCCATGATGTCAGTCTAGGAGTTAGACAAAATTAGTAAACTTAGGGGTTTTTTGGTTTTTTTTAAATTATGTATTTATTTATTTTTGGCCGTGTTGGGTCTTCGTTGCTGCGTGCGGACTTTCTCTAGTTGCAACGAGCGGGGGCTACTCTTCGTTGAGGTGCGCGGGCTGCTCACTGTGGTGGCTTCTCTTGTTGGGGAGCATGGGCTCTAGGCACGCGGGCTTCAGTAGTTGTGGCGCACGGGCTCAGTAGTTATGGCTCGCGGGCTCTAGAGTGCAGGCTCAGTAGTTGTGGCTCACGGGCTTAGTTGCTCCGCGGCATGTGGGATCTTCCCAGACCAGGGCTCGAACCCCTGTCCCTTGCACTGACAGGCAGATTCCTAACCACTGCGCCACCAGGGAAGCCAGGGGGTTTTTTTCAGGCTGCCAATTTTGTATCAAAATCAGTGACCAGAAGTAATTATGTCTTCCTTTTTAACGATTCATTATCAGGACTGGTATAGACTCATCTCTCTTGAAGGACTAGAATAATGGAATAAAGCAAAGAGGCACTGGTCTAAATAGTTGGCAAAGTTTAAAATACAGAACTTGACAGTAGAATTCCTCTTTGTTCCCATTGGCACTTTCATTCAGGTTTTTATGGCTTTCCGCCAAAACCTCTTGTTTGCTTATAAGTTTCCTTTACCTCATTGCTTTAAACCTCCTTTCACCACTCTGTCCTCTATGCCAGAGCCAGATTAATTTTCTCAGACTACACTGGTTTTATTGATATCTTGGTATCTTCAGTATTTCTGAAAGATAAAAGTTTTTGACTGAATCTGCCTTTCAAGTAGGAGTCTCATTCCCAAGTTCTCTCACCATCTCTTTGAACATTTTTCTGTCCGTCATTATGGATGGATTTGCTCTCTGAAGGCCCTCTCCTCCCTACTCCCTTTTTCTTCCTCAGTTTCATCATCTTTCAGGGTCTAGCTCAAGTTCTTTCTCCTTTACCATCAGTCCATTTTTCAATCTTGTCTTCAGGGCCTAAACGTTTATTGTGCTTAACTGTCTTATGAATTTCAGCACCATCAATTTGGATTCCACTGACATTTTTTGATACTGCTTTGTGCCAGACACATAGCGGTGTTTGGCAGGCACTACGTCATTTTGGTCTTCAAGACAGCCCTGTGAGTTAGATGACATACCCCATCTAACAGATGTGAGGAAACTTGCCAAGGAGTTTCTTGGCCAAAGTCATTAATGCTAGTAGGGACTCTTCCATTCCAACCTCCTTATTTTACAGATGAGAAAACTTAAGACCTAGGGCATTCATGGGACTTGCCTAAAGTCACATATAGAATTGCGACTGGGGTCTAGTTTTAAATGTGCCGTTACACAGCCCTGTATGTTTCAAATTTGTCAAATACGTGGTCTCCTCAACTCGATTGTGAGTCTGTGTGGGGGAGGAGAAATGATGGTTTTGGAATCAGATCTGTGTTCAAATCTTATTTTTTCACTTTTTGGTACTTGATTTTCCTCAAATATAAAGCTATTTATCTTACTTAAATTTAGGTTGACATGACGATTAGAGCTATAGTGTGTCAAGCACCTTTGTAGTACACCTTTGTAGTACACATCATTTACAGGGATGGGCATTTTATGAATAGCACCTATATCTGTGATTATCGAATAAACTCTTTGAGGGCAGGATCCCTGCTTAAACCATTCTTGGTAATTAGTACTAGAGTTGTTGCTTTGGGAAAGAAACATCAGCACAGGAATGATGGCTGAAGTCAGGAGATTAGATCAGGACTCCCAGGGAGACTGCATTGAAGGAGAAGAGAAGAGGACCAGCTTGGGTGGAGATGGGCCGAGGATGGAGGTCCTTCAGAATGGGAGCCATTGGGGGAATCTTGCTGGTAACTCCAGAGTCAGATCAGCCTTGGAGTACAGTCAGTCATTTGACAGTCTTCAGGGGGCACTGCCCAGTTCTGGAGTTAGCAAAGTTTTGTTTTGAAAATTAAACACGATACTTATCTCACCAAAAACTGGGTCATAGAGAATATATTGGGGAAGAGTGGTGGTGAAGGAAATTATAATAATTGGAAAGGTCAACCCTAGTAGTTTGTTAGAATATTATCTTTTTCATTCCGAGCTATAATTTGTGCTCCCTACCCTACCTTTTTTTTTTTTAACAGACTTGTAAAGAAACCAAAGATGTTAGCGCTCTGACAAAAGCAGCTGATTTTGTGAAAGCCTTTCTTCTTGGGTTTCAGGTAGAGGTGAGTGATTTCATGATATCTGAAATGGGGGCTCGGAAAATACGCCATATGACAGTTTTGATGGATTTGGGCTTTTTTTTGTTTGTTTTTTAATTTGAGTGTTGTAGTTCTACAATTTATGAGAGTTAGCTTAACACTCATTCGCAGGTGCCTGAATGGAAGAGCTTCACAGTATGTATTTCTGTATTGTAGGACGCACTTGCCCTCATTAGGTTGGATGACCTCTTCCTAGAGTCTTTTGAAATTACAGATGGTGAGTGTATGGTGGTTTTTTCACATGAACTACTGGGTGGTACTTTTGTATTGCTTTGTCTCGTACCTGAGTCTCAGCTTTCCAGTCACATCAGTTGAGTCGCATTATTAGCAGCTCTTTCAAAAATGCGTGTTTTGTGTCTTTCAGTAGGGAAATTTGGCTAATGATTAAACTTCCCATGGAAGTGGGTGATGCTGGGATGGCTTCCCTCCTGAGGTCTTGCTTTTCTCATTTAGTTAAGCCCTTAAAGGGAGACCACCTGTCAAGGGCAATAGGAAGAATCGCTGGCAAAGGAGGAAAAACCAAATTCACCATCGAGAATGTGACACGGACGCGGATAGTTTTAGCTGATGTGTAAGTATGTGATCTTGAGAAAATTATTGTCATAATTTATAGTTGATCGTTTGCTGGTTTCAAGAAGTGATAAAGATTGTATTTAATGTATAACATAGCCACTAAATCTTTGTCAGGATATGGTTCTGGATGAATAGTTACCTACTTTGAAAACAGATTTAGTTGAGAAAATCTTAGATATTATAGCTTTTTTCTCAATTAGTAATGAAGGAAATGTTTAGAATCACTGTTAAAAGAAATTATATGACAGGTGAAGATTGAAATAGTATCTCAGGAGAATCTATTAAATCAATAGAGGAGAGCAAGGAGTGTGTTGAATGCCATCATGAGGCTTTCCTTTAAAAAAGAAAAACATAAGTGTATATACACACACATGCACGTATATGTAAAGGCCTTTCATAAAAGGAAGGTGAGCATTGCACATTGTGGGAAAAACTAGAGAGCAGTTATATGTGAACATCAATAAGATGATACAGGCTTAAAATAAGGGTGCAGGAAGTCAAGCTGGGATTACCCTTCCATGCCGGAGGTTGAAGCCGCTCTGTCGCCAGCTCGGGGTTACTGGCAGATGGCGCAGAGATTATATAATGCCGTGAAGTTGGGAAACGAAGCAGTTGACTGAGAGGAGCAGGGACCTGCCTACTGCTAAATCCAGAAATAATTTTATTTAAAATCATCTCATCTTTGCTCTGAACCAAGGGGCTCACCATTATTTTCGAATCTGAATTTTAGACTGTTTTTCATACTGTAAATAGGAAACTATTAACACTACATTGGTGGCCCTGTTTACCTGAAGACAGGTGTGTTATAATTTTGACCTTTTATGACTTGAGCCTGGAGTTGGGACCACGGAGCCATGGGAAAAGCTCTTTTGAACTAGAAATTTCAAAAATTGAAATGTTTACCATGCTTTAAAATATCATAAACAGCCCTAAAAGTTTTTGTTAGTTTAGAAATTTTAAAATGTAACTGATTTGCTAGTCCAATTATGGTTAACAAATCATATTAAGTTTATAATTTATAAATGTATCAGTGTATTTCTAAGGGTTAACTTAAAATTTACTCATTGAACTAATTTTTTAAACAGCTGTATTACAGTATGGTTTACATACAATTAAAGTCACCTGTTTTAGGTATATAATAATACCATGGGTTTTTGGCAAATACTCTGCAGTCCTGTGATCCCACCGCGCTCATTTCCATCACCCCAAAAGTTCCTTGTGCATCTTTTCAGCCCCTCCCAATTCCCAGGCAATCACTCATCTCCTTTCTGTCACTATGGTTTTGCCTTTTCTCGAAATTCATATATAGGTGGAAATACACAATATGTAGTCTTTGTTACATGGCTTCTTTTAATTAGCGTGTTGTTTCAAGTTTCTCCATTTTGTTGGGGGTTAGTAGTAGGTTTTTTTCAGTGCCAAGTACTGGCAAAGAAATGTACTGTCTTGCAGTTTTTGCTGTAAATAGGCTAACTGGAATCCACATGTTCAACAATTTATATTAGTTGTGATACAGCCATAAGATGGACTGTTATGCACCCATAAATGTTATTTTTGATGAGTTGCTGAAAACCTGGCAAAGATCTCAGTAGGATGTGAACAAAATATGAAACTGAAAACCATTTGTTCCAGATACATTCAGGATATCGAATGGGAAAGAATGTTGCCTATGTGTCCTGAGACCTGTATGCCATTCCAACTACTGCCCCATTGCTTTGGTTGTTTTAGCAGCAAAACTACTCACGCTGTATGTATCCTTGCTTCTGTACCTCCTCATCTTTCATGCTGTACTTCACAGAATTTTGTTTTTATCGAAGTTACACATACACATACTTTAAAAAAATTCCTCCTGTCTGCTTCCATTTCCCCCTCCTCTGAGGGAGGAAATTTCAGGTCTTCAAGTTCAGCTAGCTAATTTGTAAAAATTATTTTTCCTCTGTATTTCCAAATATCTTTGTATAGCAGCTTAATTTTTTCCCCTCAGATTCACTGTTGCTTTTCTCCTGTGAAAGATGAAGATTTCTCTTTTGGACTTCCCCACCTCCGCCCGCATGCTCAACCTTTCCAGCGGTCCCGTTTGCTTACCCCTCCCTCTACACTGTGGGTTTGGTTCGACTCAAGCTCAGTGTTACCTGAGCATGAAATCGGTGCTCAGGGTATTAACAGCTGAGCCAGGTGGTGTACTGTGGTTACTTTATGTGTCCTCTGCAACTTTGCTGTCACGTGAAGAAATAATTCTTATGTTTCTGTGTGCTTTCTCAACATTTCAGCGTACTAATTGAATAGAAAGCCATACATTGTCTGTATCTCCGCTTGGTGGACTCAGATGCATCAGACAGTTTAGAAATCTCTCCTGGAGCCTTCTGTTCCAGAAGCACTGCTGCCCTCTGCCTGGCACACAGCTGCCGTCCCGGCTCCTTCTTTCACCATTGCCCCTCTGGTGTTTGAATCCCTTGGTTCTTGGATTCTGTGTCCTGCGTCCTCCTTGTTTTGGTGGCGTAGGTAGTCCTGGAGCTCGCTTAGCACAGGAAGGACATTTTGTGAGATCTGGTTGGGAAGATGTCTTCTATTCTGGCCGAGCATACAAATCTGTTGTAAATCATTCTCATTCAGAATTCCTTCCTGCAAGTTCATCTTCTAATCCTTCTATTCAGTTTTCTTAACATCCTGTTGTTGATTCATGAGTGCCTGAAAATTGCTTTTCTAATCTCACTGGTTTCAGGGGTTTTTTGGTTTGTTTTTCTTCTTTTCTCCCTGCAGTTTCTGTTTCTGTACTGCTTTATTCCGCTTGCTGGTTGTGCCTTCTACTCTTTTGCACTGGATGCTTTCCTCGGATTCTGGTTCCTCAGTGTGGGCGTCATATGTTAAGAGTGGGGCCATAAGGAGCAGACTAGAAACCTGGGCTCGGGATGCTTGCGGGTGGGCTGGGGATGGGGGGCTGGTGGCCTGTCGGCTTCACTTAGGATGACTGCCAGGCTGTTTCTTTGGGGAAACCCTGATGTCGGTATCTTTAGTCGTTCCCATTGAGCAGGCCAGGTTCCCCAGAGAAGTATTCTCCAGTCTCTCTGCTGACAGACTTCTGGAGCCCAGTTACGGAAGACAGTTGGAAGTCTCACCGCCCATTGTGCAGACGTTTGCTTGACAGTGCCCCCGTTTTCGTCATGGTGCTCCTGCTTCCACTGTGCCTGGTGCCCCTGGCCCAGACCCCAGGTCTTTCACCTTCTGCAGTGAGCAGCCCCACCCCTTAATTTTACCAGAGTTACAGAGGGGTAGTAGGGTGGTTGTCTGGCTGCCCGGAGTGGGGAAGGAAACCTGGGGATCATCCTGAACAGACCTCAACTAATTCTCTTGTTTTTAGCCTCATTTTCACCCCAATTTCAGAAATGCCTGAGCCTGTGGAAGGGAGACGGTTCTGTTTGACGTCCCCCCCTGAAGATTTTGGTGTCAGTTTACTAAGTTTACTGATATTTTGGAAGATGGGCTCAGAAAAGCAAAATGCTATATTGTCAGTCTAATTTGAACCATTCAGCAAGGAATGCCCATTAAAAAGGTCTGGATGATCTTCAGAGAGTAGTGAAGAAATTTAAAGAATCTTAAATCTTTTTTTTTTTTTTTAATGTATTTTTATTTATTTATATTTGGCTGTGTTGGGTCTTCGTTGCTGCACGCAGGCTTTCTCTAGTTGCAGCGAGTGGGCTTCTCATTGCAGTGGCTTCTCTTGTTGCGGAGCACGGGCTCTAGGCACGCGGGCTTCAGTAGTTGTGGCACGCGGGCTCAGTAGTTGTGGCATGCGGGCTCTAGAGTGCAGATTCAGTAGTTGTGGCTCATGGACTTAGTTGCTCTGCGGCATGTGGGATCGTCCCGGGCCAGGGATCGAACCCACGTCCCCTGAATTGGCATGCGGATTCTTAACCACTGCACCACCAGGGAAGTCCCTAAATAATCTTTGGAAAGCTTTGCAGTTAAAATACAAATATGTTTTAACTAAGTACAGTATTATCTGCATCTGGGTACTTTAATATTCCCA
The DNA here is from genome assembly GCF_949987535.1 of Balaenoptera acutorostrata. Lineage (NCBI taxonomy): Eukaryota > Metazoa > Chordata > Mammalia > Artiodactyla > Balaenopteridae > Balaenoptera > Balaenoptera acutorostrata. The sequence goes on along the minus strand of NC_080075.1, from coordinate 35,551,037 downwards.
GCTCTGCCAGTGTGTCATCTCGGACAGGTGTTTTGATTTCTCACGAACTTGTTTCCTCATATGTAAAGTGGGAATAACTTCTGCCTGATAAAGCTCATGCGAGGATGAAATGAGAACATGTATGTAAAGCCCTAGCGCATTGGAGAGCACTCAGTGGATAGGAGCCATTATTCACCAAGCGTCTTAAAGAACTGAGTTTTGTTTTTTAATTTTTCATGTCTTTCCCTCATAATTTTTTACTGGGATCTAATGCACTTATCATTCCCCTTCAGAGTGGTTTTCAGTATACTTACAGAGTTGTGCAACCATCACCACCACCTTTCTTTAGGCATCTGTGTCTATCATGAGTTTCCAGAGTTTCTGGATCATGGGACTTAGTGAAGGAAATGCTTTTTGTTGCTGACCTGTCTCACTTTATCTCTTGCAGGAAAGTTCACATCCTCGGTTCTTTCCAAAACATCAAGATGGCAAGAACTGCCCTCTGCAACCTCATCCTGGGTAACAGCAGTTTCTTCCTATGGTGTTTTCTCTGAAAGAAAAGAACAGGGAATTGAGGAACTCAGATCACATTTGCAGATCACTTTAGGGTCAGGGTGATGATAAAGGTAGCAAGCAGAAACTTGCTTGGGGGTTGGCAAATGTGGGCCCAGAGAGAAAGCAGGAATATTTTTGCTTGGATTCCATCTGCAAACCCGAGAGACAGGGTTTATTGGATGACACTGCTTACATCGTCACTGCGTCCCCTGATGAGGTGCAGTAGGGAGCCCTTCCAGGACAGCAGCAGCGTTGTTGCAGGTTCAGCCAAAAGGGAGCTGCTGGGTAGCGTCAGTCATCTTAATCGACCTACTTAGTCCCGTTTTCAAACCACGACGTACAGGCACTTATGCTCAGAGCCGTGGGTTGTAGCGCTCGCTCGGGAAATGTGTGGGATTCACCGCGGTGCCCAGGTCAGTTGTGCCCAGGTCTGACTGGTTGCTTTTCGAAACGTTTTGACAACTCGGTGTCTTTGGCTGTTAGGATTTAAAATGTTCTTTGGAGAATATTTATGTGGTTTCCTTTATGGTTCTTTTGTTAATTTAAGGTAGATCCAGTGGAACATGTCCCTGTCCTTTGTAGAGTTGCAGACCATTTTCCATGTAGCGTCTCTATGTATACGTGTGGATAAGCTTTTTTATTTTCTCCTGCAGGAAATCCTCCGTCAAAGGTTTATGGCAATATTCGTGCTGTGGCTAGCAGAGCGGCAGACCGATTCTGATTTCAAATCAGAGACTTCTTATCTTGTCTTTGAACTCTAGAGAAAAAGCCTTTCCCCTCTACAAGTGGTCACCAGACACCATGTGAAGAACTTTTCAGTCATGGATACCATTATTTATACTAGCACATTAAGTATAATTTATTTTTTCCATTTTAAATCACATGTAGATTTGCATAGTCTATAATCCTCTCATTTGGAGGGAAACTTAATTTAAAAAAACAGTTCTATATTAGCTTCTAATTTTTTGTTTATAAATTTATAAAAAGTTATTTCTTCTCTATGAGTTGTAATAAAAGAATTATCTCAGAAAACCTCTCTGACTTGTGACCCTTAATACTGGATGGTGTGTGAATATTTTAGATCCAGGTCATAAGCAGCAGTTTGGATATACTCTGTGAACCAAGGAAGGCTAATATTTGTACCTATTTTTGCAGTTTGTAAAATTAAAGACTACATCACAAGGTTGATGTGAGGAAAGAGTTTTATTTTTTAAATAAGTGTTTAATGAAAGCAGTCAGACATTACCAGTGTTTGGGTATACTTCTTCTAAGTAGTAAAGGTGAAATATGATAAAAGAATATTTCTACCCCTAAGAAAACTACTATATTCTGCAAATGTAATAGATTGTTTTAACAGGTGTCTGCCTAAATGTTCTGATTTATATTATGCATTTTTTAAATTAAAGGAACCCACTTCATTAAACTGTGTGACGTTATTCTCTTGTACATCTCTACAACCCTTGACCAGAACTTTAAACTTTGATGATAGGAGTATTAGAAAGTACATGTAAGAACTAGAAAAAGTGTTGTTTTTAAGTATTGCTATTAAGCTTTCTATTAGTTACATGTGCCACTGTCCCAAACTAGTTTGTACATTGCATTGGGATTAGATATACTTAATATTACAGTGGGAATCCAGTGGGAAATTGCTGGAAATGTCCCAGCAGTAATTTTTTTATCCTTTGGCAACACAACAGCATGGAGAGTGTATGTGTATGTTGATATCATTTTACTCATATCCCTTTGAAAAGGAATTTGTTGGGACTGTCTTATTCTGGAGCCTGCAAAGGCTTCAGGAGGTACTCGCCTACCCCCCACGCTTTGTCCAGGAAGTTATATGCAAAATTATGAGTACTTAGGGTGTACTTTTCTAAGGAATGGGTCCACAATTTTAATCAGGTTTCCAAAGCGCTTCGCTGAGATGAACCATCACTACGTAACCATAAACATTTTGTGTTGATTCTTAAAGAGCATGATTTTGATTGGAAAAACACGGGTTTTCTATGTTAAAGTGAAGTAATCTTTTGGTATTGTTTGCATTTACTTCCTTTTGAAGATTTCTTACGTAGTTAGAACTGTCAGTAATATAAGAGCAAATACATTTCTTTGGCAGTTGCTAAAATTTGGGATACTGAACTTTTACCGTCTTGAGTTTTGGGCCTCTCCCTGGGCAAACGTCCCCACCCCGCAGGGAATCAGCACTGGCTTGGGGCTTGAGAGGGAAACAAAATGTTAGAGGAAACCCAGCTAATTCCTGGAATGGAATAATGAAGAAAAAATAGAGGTAATAAATCTGACTGCATCACGGTGGTAGTTGCAGTGGGAGCTGATCTTGACCTGGATCAAATCACTTCTTCAAATTCTCCTCTAAGGCTTGGGCATGAAATCTAATACCGAAAACCTTAGCAATGCTTATCCATGTTTCTATGGCATCTGTCATGCTATCCTGTGATTATTTAAGTGTCTGCCTCCCACCCTAAAGCCTCTGATCTTTAGATTCTCAGTATTTAGTACAATTTCGGATAATAAACAACAGTTTATTAACATATTAATTGCTACTTGGCTGGGGAATGGGCATGAAAGAGGAGTATTTTCTTAGATATTCAGTGGCCGGTAAGGGAAGAGACCTTGGTGTTTCTTCCTAGTCATTCCAGAAGATTTGGACTCCAATTCTCATTCTATCTACAGAAGAAAGCTCATGTTCATTGAGCATCTGGGAAAGAGACCTGATTTTCCTGATTCCAGAGCCATGGGACAGCATGCTTAATGTTAGATTATTGAGTACACGGTGACAGTGTACATTACATAACCATCCTACAACTTGCAAAATACTTGTATTATACAAATGTTAATTACTCATTTGGTGAAAGAAATCAGAAATCTTCAAAGACACCAGTAATCTGAAGGAGGTTTGGGAGAGCAAGGACTCACTAGTTTGATCTGGTTAGCTGATAAATTTATAATGCCCAAGGTTAGTAAAAGGTTGAAGTGGCAGTGGACTTTAGCTTAAAATGTGAGCTAATTTAATGAGCGATTTTTGAGCATGTGGGAATTTTTGAAGACTAAGAATTGTTTCAAGGACTTCCCTGGTGGCGCAGTGGTTAAGAATCCGCCTGCCAATGCAGGGGACACCGGTTCGAGCCCTGGTCCGGGAAGAGCCCACATGCCACGCAGCAACTAAGCCCGTGCGCCACAACTACTGAGCCTGTGCTCTGCAGCGTGCGAGCCACAACTACTGAAGCCAGCACGCCTAGAGCCCATGTTCCGCAGTAAGAGAAGCCACCATAATGAGAAGACTGCACACCGCAACGAAGAGTAGCCCCCGCTCGCCGCAACTAGAGAAACCCCACGTGCAGCAGCGAAGACCCAATGCAGCCAAAAAAAAAAAAAAAAAAAAATCCATTCTACAAAACAAAAAAACAAAAATTGTTTCAAGACATATGTGAGCTTGAACAGCATTTCTTTCTGAGTCCTGGAAAGTATCCAGAAAGATTTCTACCATCTTGTCTACTCTTTCTTTTAAACTGTGGTAAAATATACATGATTCACCATTCTAGCCATTTCAAACTGTACAGCTCAGTGACACTAAGTACGTTCTCATGCAACCATCATCCACCATTTCCAGAACTTTGATCTTCCCCATCTGACAGTGTACCCATTCAACACTAACTAACTAACTAACTCCCTACTTCCCCCTCCTCCTGGCCCTTGGGAACCACCATTCTACTTTCTGTCTCTCTGAGTTTGACAACTCCAGGAACTTATATAAAAAATACAGTATTTGTTCTTTTGTGACTGGCTCTTTTTTCTTAGCATGTCTTCAAAGTTCATCCGTGTTACAGCATGTGTCAAAATTTCCTTCCTTTCATGGCTGAATAACATCCCATTGTATGTGTATACCACATTTTGATTATCCATCATCTGTCATGGGTGTTTTGGTTGCTTTCAAGTTTCGGCTACTGTGAATAATGCTGCTGTGAACATGCGTGTGCAAACACCTCTTCTAGTCCCTACTGCCACTTCTCTTGGGCAAGTGTCCTGAAGTGGAATTGCTGGGTCATATGGTAAATCTGTGTTTAATTTGAGGAACCATCATACCATTTTTCCACAATGACTACACCATTTGATTTCCACACCAGCAATGCACAAGCCGTCCAGCTGCTTCATATCCTTACCAACACTTTTATTTTGCTAATGGCAATGCGAATGGGTATGAAGTGGTATCTTGTTTTAATTTGCATCTCCATAGTGACTAGTGATATTGAGCATCTTTTCATGTGGTGTTGGCCGTTTGTGTATCTTTCTGGAGAAAAATCTATTCACGTCCTTTTGCCCACTTTTTAATCAGGTGGTTTTTGAATTGTAGCCTTTACATATTCTAGATAGCAATCTCTTAGCAGATACGTGATTTACAAATATTTTCTCCCATTCCGTGCATTGCTGTTTCACTTTGTCATCTTTTCTACTCTTAAGACCATTAGAACTAGGTAAAGAAAGGGAGACCTAGGGTTTAAAATGTTAACTATTGGTTTAGGCCTAACTAACTTATACTCCTAGTTCAAAGAGCCAAGGAATCCAGTGCATAGTATCTCATAACTGGTGCATGCCTGACGATATGGGTGTCTTGGGTATAGAACACCAAGAGCCCATCATTCATCTGGGCCAGGTACATCATTTCCCGTCACAAGAACCTCAAGTGCTTATTACAGCGCAGGCATGGCGTAGGAACCCTACAGAGCTGTTGAATGAGTAAGTCTCAAAATTATACTAATGCTTACCTTTTTTGAAGAGTGAGAAAGTAGTGGATAGAATTTAACATCACAACCTGTAGAAACAAGGTGTCTCCTATTACCTAATTCATTGATTACGTATTTATTAAACACTAAGAACTAGGCAGAATCTAGACAAGCAGGTCTATCAGTGAACAAGGGACAGAAATCCCTGCCCTTGGGGAGCTTTCATTCGTGTCATTTCCATAACCGGGGAAGACAAATACAAAATGCTTAAGTGAATCATGTCAGAAGAGGTTAAATGCTATGGAAGAAAAGAGTGGGGTAAAGGAGAATCAGGTGTATTAGTGTGTTTAAATGGTGGCCAGGAGAGTTCCTGTTGAACCAGGACACGGCTGAAACCCTTGGAAGCATTCCCTGTGGGTAGCCTGGGGGGGGAAGAGATGGTGCACAGGCCCACAGAGGAAGCACGCCAAAGGCTTGGGGAAGCACGGAGGCAAAGGAGGCTGGAAGCAGAGGAAGGGTGACACACCGGGTTCTGCAGGTCATTATGATGACTTGTGTTTTCACCCAGTGACAGAGCGGACTTACTTATGGCTCATAGTCAAAGATCAAATGTCAACTTACTAGAGTTTTTTAAAAATCTGAAAGAATGAAAAAAGACTATCCAATGGCTGGGAAAGCCTGAAGACCACTGTGAATACACTCAATCAAGTTTCAAATATTTTATTTTCTTATTCATACAGTATGAAGTTTTCTAAAGATCCCACAACATGATGTCTCATGCAGAAGAAAAACTAAACATTCAACATAAACCATCCCACCCCCCGACCCACGCACGCTAAAAAAAAAAAAAAAAAAAGAAAGAAAGAAAAAACCCTCAGTCCCCAGTAAGGAAATAATGTTTGCACTATTTTTCTGTAATGCCAGCCAAGATATGCACAAGCAAGAGAAATAGAAAGCATTTGCTAAAATATTTGTAACAAATACTTATGTACAAAAAATTCACAAAAGACTAGTTCCCCCCTTGAAGCAGAGCACATGGCAGTTGACACTGGAACAGATCAAACCACTGGCTGGGATTATAAGCCACGTACTGATCCAGAGGAAGAAAGTTACATGTAGTGGAGATTTTCAGTTTGAACATTAACATTTCCAAAGTTTGGCAACATTATGTTTTAAAATTATGCAAATTATGTAAACAAGAGGTACATATTTTAAATCGATCTACATGCAAAACTCCATGTCATGCAAGGACACCAAGCACCGGGATTTCTCTCACAGACAGAGCCCATGGCGTGCAGCACTCAGTTGAAGGAACAGCGATGGCAGGCGGGTGTGCCCAAATTAAGATTCTTTCCTCTTGATTCAACCTGCCTTTTCCCACTCATGATTATAAAACCAGTTTTCTAGAAAAACTATATAGGGAAAGACTACAGTCCTACAAAGCTAACCAGAATGTCTTCTTCCAGCCAATAGTACCTTCGCAGAAAAGGGAAGGGATAATATCAAGTGGTGGAACATGGTACACTACTTTTATATCACACAAATTTATTAAGTTACCTGTTACATATGTGGGCAAATCAAGAACACCATCATGCACTCTCTATGCCTTGTGGTAAAGAAATTTAAGAGGTATAAATTTGGATATAATTTTGCTCTTCTGTGGCATATAGATTAGTAAGGTTTCTCCCATGTAAGTCATAAATAAGTATATGTGGGTGTATAGATACACACATGCACATTAAATATCACCAGTTTTAGATCAGCTGCAAGTCTTTTGAAACAGAGAAAGGAAATTTATGGTTTAAACATAAGTTTAATGACAATTTACCACCCATGTAATGAAACAAATAAACGGATATCCTAAGCAGTTAACATGATTATTTCAGGAACTCTTCAATAAGTCATGCCTGAGATAAATCAGGATTGCCTCAGATCGCTTCTGTCCTTTACGAATAAAATCACAACAAACTGACACTTACTCAGGGACATCTAATGAATGTAACGGCTCCTAGTTATGAAGTAACAGAGTGAGGTGGGCCGTAAGCTCTGTGCTGTTACTATGTGAACACAAGAGCAGCAGCCCTGAACTATACTTTCTGCTCAAGCACAGGTGTCGTCAAAGCTGCACAGCAACGAGACACAGTCCCTGGAAACATATCATAGGTATAAATAAAGTTACAAACTCCTCTGTTACAAAAATGTAATCAAGGTAGAGAATAAGATGTTAACAAATGCTTTGTCAATCTCTCAAAAGAGAAAGAGCAGGAAAAGGAAAATAGCTGGCCTAACACCCGGCTCAAATCGTACAATCTTCAATCTATATATAAAACTGTGTGAAATAAAAGTGAGGATGTCGAATGTTCTGCTTGGCACTTTTGTACTCTATCATTTTGTTTCTGAATCAAGTATATTAAATTAAAGCCAACCTACTACACATATAGAAAGCTACATATATCTATATATAAATATTTACATATGTATATATAGATACTTTCTTGTTATAAAAGATGAAGAAAAATAAATTAAAAAGCCAACCCCTTCCCTTTCTTCACCACATTGATATGCTCTTTTCATGCTGCTGTCCTTCAGCTTTAAAGTGCTACACTGAGTTATTGAGAGAATAAGAGCTCAATAACACTTAGTTGGCTTCATGAGGCTCATGTTGGAAAATGTGGCTTCACAGAGAAAAATACTTCCATTTAAATACACAGAGAGCATTGCTGGACGTCTTGAGCAGATCTTCAGAGATGGAGAAGAAAGCAAAAGTGTTGGGTGGTACTCTTTACAGAAGAGTCACACGTCTACCACCATCTTTTTGTGAATATCGAGGCCACCTACAACCTGCAACAGACAGAACAAATCAAACTTGACCAGGTTCGAGGGACTCCTTTGTACTAATCTAGCCACCTTACCAAAACTACAGCTTAAAAAGCATACTACTTTAGCCATTTCCAGAAGCTGTTGTTTTTAAAAACCTGCATTGCCTTTTGTTAGAACTTTCATGGCTTCTTTCTCCTAGGATAACATTTTCTTGTGTTCTAGCACTAGGGCTGGCAAAATTTTCTGTAAAGGGCTAGGCGGTAAATATTTCAAGCTCTGTAGGCCATGTATAGTTTCTCTTGAATTTTCTTCTCCCATTTTTTTTTTTTAAACACCACTTTAAAATGAAAAAACTTTTTTTAGCTCAAAAACATACAAAACAGGCCACATGCAGGATTTGGCCCATTCTTTCGTCTGTCGTTTCGACATGGCCTTTAGTAATTTAATATTAAATGATAACCAGATGTTACCATAAAACCTGTCAGAAACCAAATGCAGGCTTCACTGTCAGTCTGTTCTAGAATATATCAAAAGGCAACAAATGAATAAAATTTTCTGCACATGACTTTCCCATGGAGTCAAATGCTTGTAAAGTTGTTGCAGGCACCTCAGTGAATACCGACATGGCCACGTGAAGTGCAATTACCTGTCTTATTATTCGGGGGATAAGTTCTATTAAGTATAACCTACATAAATAAAGTAAACCATAAATGTTCACAGCTTGACGCATTTTCAGAGTGAACACCCAAGAAAACAGCAGCCAGGAAGGGCATCACCGGGGCTCTTCCGTGGCCCGCTTCCCGCACTGGCCACCCCCCTCCTCCCAAGCCACCGCCCGCCAGAGGTGGGCACTACCATGATTTAACACCATAGGTTTCTCTGGTCTGCTTTTATACATTTTATAAATGAAATCTTTTGTGTCTGGCTTGTTTCACTCAATGTTACGTTTGTGAGATTCATCCACGTTGTTGTGCATAGCTGCGTCTGTATTATTTTTAAACCTTAAAAATTTTTTTTTGAAAAAGAAAGCGTAAACAGCCAACTAGTTCTACAACTTCTGTTATGAAAACAGCAGTTTGCTATCCTGCCCTCAAGTTTCTTTTTACTTAGAGGCAATCATTTAGAATTTTCAGCTGATTCCCAGTATTCACCTACAGGTCTCCAAATAACACCCCTACATTGCTTTTTCTTGGATTCAAAGTTTTAGGCATCACCCGCTGACTTCCCACCACAGAAGATGAAGATTAGACTTTCACACACACCCCTCTCCCTTCTGTCTTCTACCCCATATACTTCCCACCTCTCCCACGCTTCAAACAGTTGTATCTTTTTTTTTTGATTAGACAGAAATTCAGCATTTTATTTATGACTATATAGAATACTACTTACAGCAGAAGAGAACTGTGTACTATAGTTACTTTTTCTTTCCTGCACATTTGTTTTGCTACAGTTAATAACTGATCTTTTTCTTTGCCAGGTGTTCTATGTATTTATCATTAATTCAACCCTAAACTTTGCTCTAAACGCACTTAAATATATTATGTAATTCTATCAATTTTACTGTCTTGAAATCACCCCCAGAGCTTTCCAACCTGCTCCAATCCAGGCCATCACCATCATCCTAGAGATTTCCTTCTTTCATGTTGGACCTTCTGCTTCCTGGATCCCACATTGTCTTCTTTTTTTGATTTATAACCTTTTTATAGTGGGAGCACATCCTCTAGTAGTTTCCCAAAAAGGGAGGCCTTGCATACCTGAAAATGTCTTTATTTCTCCCATCTAGTTTGAGTTTATTGAGAGTTCTCACTTGGAAATAACTGTCCCTCAAAATGGTGAAGGCAATGCTTCCGTTGTCTTCTAGTTCCCAACTCTGCTGAGAAATTTGCCACCATTATGATTCCTGAATCTTTGTATGACACCCTTCCCCTACCCCTCTACTTTAGCTCATTGGAGGTTTGTAGAACCATCTGTTTTAAAATTTCATGACAACGTGCCTAGGCCCACATTATTTTTATATACTATGCTGGGTACTTAGTAAGTCCTTTGGGTCAAAGAAGCTAATTACTTTTGATTCTGACATATTTTCTTGATTCATTTTTGACATTTCCTTCCCTGCATTTTCTTTCTGGAACCCTAGCATCTGGGTGTTAGACCTCCTAGAATGTATTTCAAAGTTTAAATGTCCGAGAGCTCTTTTATATATTCTCCAATTTTTGTTTCAAAGATCCAATATATTATATCCCTGAGGATAACCATGACAGATTTTTGTTCTACTCTGAAAGTTGTTACTGGCCTTGCATAGCCTGCTTCTCCAAGCTTCTTTTTCAGGTTTGATCTCATCTCTATAATCCATATTAGAGGCTTTCCTTGAATGTCTGATGACCCGTGGCTCTCTGCTCCTGTGGAAAGGGCACTAGAGCCTCCACATACAAAATGGGGCTGTTGACTGTGGGCTGTGCTTTGAGTGATCAGGTAAGACCATTTCTGGAGATCAGACTTCCCAAAGAGGGCTGTCCCACCGCTTGCCTGGAGGGTACAAGTCTAGCTGCCAGGGAATCAGGTTAGGGAAGAAGAAGAAGGCTGGAGGTGTCAAAATACAAATACGCTTATCTTCACTTGATTCCCCAATACATACACATACACACACACACACACACACGCACGCACACACCCAGCCCTATTTCACTTTCTCCAATCTCGCACTAAAGTGCAGGAGAAGTTAAACAGAGTCGGAAGGAGACCTTGTGTTCAGTTGCTTCTTTTTACTTATTTATTTTGTTCTTTTACTTTTTGGCACACCGTGCAGCACGCGGGATCTTAATTCCCCGACCAGGGATCAAACCCATGCTCCCTGCAGTGGGAGCGCAGAGTCTTAACCACTGGACCCCCAGGGAAGTTGCTCTAATTGCTTCTTAAACTTTTAAGCAATTCTCCTGTTAGCCTCACCTTCACACCCAGTTTCAGTTACATCGTATCACCGCTTTCTGAGCCTTTCAGGGATTCCACCTTATAAACCAAGTTGCTTCTCAGCTTTCCAAGTTTCTAGCTTCGAATTTTTACTCCTGTCTGCTAAACCAATTAACCATTCAACTTTATAAGTTGCCAAATCTAGTTACTATCCTCTCTGCTATTCACTTGGTCCTTCTGGGTTTATAACCTTTTCTTTTTAACCCATTTAATTTCAGTGGAGTTATGAGAGGAAGCAAAACTAAATACATGTGTTCAATCCACCAACTTTAATCCTGTCACTAATCATTTATAATATTTGTGCATGGTTAAGTATTCTGAAAAATGTTAAAGTAGATATGTAGTATGTGATCTTTTAAAATAACTTCCTTGGGACTTCCCTGGTGGCTCAGTGGTTAAGAATCCACCTGCCAATGCAGGGGACACGAGTTCAAGCCCTGGTCCGGGAAGATCCCACGCCACGGAGCAATTAAGCCCATGTGCCACAACTACTGAGCCTGCGCTCTAGAGCCCACAAGCCACAACTACTGAGCCCACGCACCACAACTACTGAAGCCCATGCGCCCAGAACCCATGCTCTGCAACAAGAGAAGCTACCGCAATGAGAAGCCCGTGCACCACAACGAAGAGTAGACTCCGCTCGTCACAACTAGAGAAAGCCCGTGGACAGCAATGAAGACCCAATGCAGCCATACATACATACATACATACATAAACTGTCCTTTCTCTTTCACTGTTATAGCTTAAGAAATCAGAATAAAGAGAAATCAATGAAGCCAAAGTTAAGAGCTTGATAAATGTTCCAAAAAGTTGGCTTAATACACAAAACATTTTTCTTCATTCCTGAACTATGCCCTCCAAAAATACAAGTAAAGGCAATTTATCACAAAATGCTGAAAAACAAACTCAAAGCTTAGCTTGTATCTTCAGTGTAATTAGTATCATTTCTATACCTACGGATGTATTTTAATTTCCTTTCACTGCTAAGTGATTTACATGTAAGTTTTAGTGTATATTTACTAAATGCAAGTAGTCTTCACTTATATACATCCCTTCCATTAACACTCCAGTCAAGAGTTTCCCTTTCTCGTTTTGTTCCCTCAAGTCTTGGAATTAATTTTTTTTTCCTTCTTTCGAAAACTGGCTGCTACCTATGATGCCACTACCAGCATGGTCTCATGTCACACACAATGCGATGCCCGTCCACGGGAGTCCTTCAGCAAGTGCTGGCAACAGTGAAGGAGGAAGGACTTCCCTGGTGGTGCAGTGGTTAAGAAACCACCTGCCAATGCAGGGGACACGGGTTCGAGTCCTGATCCGGGAAGATCCCACATGCCGCGGAGCAACTAAGCCCGTGAACCACAACTACTCAGCCTTCGCTCTAGAGCCCACAAGGCACAACTACTGAGCCCACGTGCCTAGAGCCCGCGCTCTGCAACAAGAGAAGCCACCACGATGAGAAGCCCGCACACCGCAATGAAGAGTAGCCCCCTCTCGCCACACCTAGAGAAAGCCCACGCACAGCAACAAAGACCCAACGCAGCCAAAAATAAATAAATAAATTAATTTATTTATTAAAAAACAGTGAGGGAGGAGACACAACGGAGGAACAGGACACAGAGCAGTACCACCTGGCATGGGTTCCAAATCTCAAGGCTCAAGCCTATCTAACTCTCTTCCAAAAAGAGTTAGTATTTTTTTATTTTATTTAATTAATTAATTAATTTATCTATTTATTTATGGCTATGTTGGGTCTTCGTTTCTGTGCGAGGGCTTTCTCTAGCTGTGGCAAGTGGGGGCCACTCTTCATCGCGGTGCGCGGGCCTCTCACTATCGTGGCCTCTCTTGTTGCAGAGCACAGGCTCCAGATGCCCAGGCTCAGCAATTGTGGCTCATAGGCCTAGTCGCTCCGCAGCATGTGGGATCTTCCCAGACCAGGGCTCGAACCCGTGTCCCCTGCATTGGCAGGCAGATTCTCAACCACTGCGCTACCAGGGAAGCCCCCTAGAGTGTTCTTTAAACTAGAGCACCACCCTACTTTTTGAAACAAACTGCAAAGATAGTATTCCCTTGAGGTGAAGAAAGATCCTTAAAGGATCAGATGAACTTCTACTTAAATGCTGAAGTAGATACTTAAGTCCTTATATAACACACAACCAAAGTAATTTGTTTTCCCTGGTGTCGTCTAAGTAAAAAATGAAAAGAAGAAGAGGAGGAAAATCTTTTATAGAAAGATTTCCCAGTCATGACTGAAATTTTCCCAAAATTTTTCTTTGTTATCTTTGCCGTTCCTTTGCATTGTCCAGTATCTCTAGCTTACAGTTAAAACTGCTTTTAACACAAAAAAAGTTAGCATCTTTGCTTTAGGGGCAGGAGTAACGAAGAGAAGCAGTAAAATGGAAGCTGAGCCGTTGCCCCCAGTTTCCACCTAGAGCTAGTTGTCTAGGCCTTCCCACAACTGTAGTCCCCGCCTCTGTGGAGCCCTTGCCCCAGATTACAAGAACTACCTACCCATCAGTAGCTTAGAAAAATAAAATCACCTTTTTACAATGCTTAGCTGTTGAGTTTAAGACGGACAGGGACTCCATTTCTGTTGTCCTCGTGAAACCAAGCCTCTGGATTCCTAGCTGAAACTCATGAACTCATATTTCCCACAAAAGTATTTTCAAACAACCTAGTTGTTCATTTGGGAGGCTACCAATAATAAGTAAAAGTTACTAGTACCATTCTTGTGGTGTTTTATCAGACAATCACTGAGAATATTAATTATTGAGAATAAAATTAGTAACAATTACAACAAAGAACATTTCAAAACCTTGAATATGGGGCAATTAGGCAAAATCAAAAATAGAAATGTCTAGGGCAAAATAAAGGAATTCTCTATTAAGTGGTATTAAAAATGTTTTCATGAAACGTAACTAATGAAAGTACTTACAGCACAGAATTCTTCAAAGGATATTCTTCCATCTCCATCCTTATCTGCATTTATTATGGTTTTGTCCACGATTTGCTGTAACTGTGTATCTTTCAGATTGTTCCCCACCATCATCTTCAGCACCTGGAAGAGTTCCCCATTGGAAATATAGCCATCTTTATCCATGTCATAGATACGGAAAGCAACTAAAAAGAGAGTAAGGAAAATCAATGGCAAAATCAAAGGCAATCACAAACGAATACTTTCAATGAGAGAGAGAACAATAAGCTGCCAAACAATTAGAATTCTACTATGAGGACAGCTCCTTCCTACCCAGAGATGTCTTTAGGTGAAAATGGTTAAGAATATATGGGCTATGGGACTTCCCTGGCAGTCCAGTGGTTAAGACTTCACCTTCCAATGCACGGGGTAGGTTTGATCTCTGGTTGGGGAGCTAAGATCCCACATGCCTCACGGCCAAAAAACCAAAACATAAAACAAAAGCAACAATGTAACAAATTCAATAAAGACTTTAAAAATGGTCCACATTGGGCTTCCCTGAATCCGCCTGCCAGTGCAGGAGACACGGGTTCAAGCCGTGGTCCTGGAAGATCCCACATGCCACGGAGCAGCTAAGCCCGTACGCCACAACTACTGAGCCTGCGCTCTAGAGCCCGCGAGTCACAACTACTGAGCCTGTGCGCCACAACTACTGAAGCCCACGTGCTAAAGCCCATGCTCTGCAACAAGAGAAGCCACCACAATGAGAAGCCCATGCACTGCAACAAAGAGTAGCCCCCGCTAGCCGCAACTAGAGAAAGCCCACGCACAGCAACAAAGACCCAATGCAGCCAAAAATTAAAAAAAAAAAAAGGTCTACATAAAAAAAAATCTTTAAAAAAAAAAAGAGAGTATATGGGCTATGGAGTCAAGACTGCTTTGGCCAATTAGTGTAGCCTAGAGGTAAGTTATTTACCCTTCCTAAGCTTCATTTTCTGCACATATAAAATTGGGGCTAATAATAGTTCTAACCTCCCAGGTTCTTTACAGTACTGAATGAGATAATATACAATCAAAGACAGCAACTGTTATTACTATTATTCTCATTTATATCAAAAAGAGTTCGTTTGCAAAGGATGTTTGCATATAGCCAGCACCTCAGAGAACTGTTATTAAATACAACATCTCTCTAGTTAAGAGCTGCAGAAACTAACACACCATTGTAAAGCAATTATACTCCAATAAAGATGTTTTTTAAAAAAAAAAAAAGAGCTGAATGCTTGAAAAAGATATCAGATGTTCCCTATGATAGAGGCAGCCTACGTAAACCAAAATAGTGGACTTCTGGCTAAATAATTCTGAATACGAGTGTAAATGAAGTTAACCTAATCACATTAGAGCATTTCTTCTCACTTTCATGCCAACATTTTATAATAACTATAAATGGAATATAATCTTTAAAATTGTGAATCACTATATTGTACACCTGTAACTTATAAAACACTGTACATCAACTATACTTCAATTAAAATAAATCTCTTATCTAAGACATGTAATTCATATGGCTGTAGAAGGAAATTCTATTTTCCTTCTATCCAACTAAAAGCAACAATGACACATCATTAAAAAATGCAAACTGCAAATGTCCAGAAAGGATTTTCTCCAGAATGTAAAATTTTTGTTATGTTTACTAAGGATCTAGAATAAAAGACATCTTTTAGAATATTTTAAAAGGAGGTCATAATGCAGTATGGGGTAGTGGTCTAAGAGGGAGAATGAACTCAGTGAAGAGAAATACTTACACCTCAACTTCTGTTCCTTATCTCCTTTGACACTGAACTGAGAGACTCCCTCAATGAACTCTGAATAAGAATAAAAAGTGTTTACAAATCAGAAGTTTCAATTTTTTACAAAGAAAAACAATACGTACACACACACACACACACACACACACACACACACACACACACATACACACAAACCCCTACATGCTCACAAAAAGATATTTTCTTGCTGCAAAAGAAAATATTACTAGCGGTGTTTAAAATTGAAAAAGCCAAATTTGAAACTTCGCAACAAATGAGGTTCTATATATATACATTTTAATCTGAACTTGGAGTTCTCTAAAGTCAAATCAATTTAAACAAATATTTACTTACGCTACAGAGCATAACACTCAAAAACATATTCTTTAAGCTATTTAACTCTTTTTTCTTAGAATATGACAAAAGGGGGCTTTAAAAAAAATTTACGTTGTTTGGCAGAAAAAAAATAATTTTGGATTTCTGGTTCCAAAATTCAGAATCATTTAAATAAACTGTTGGAAGTTTCATAACAAATGGTCATTTTTCTTCACTGCCTGATGAACACTAAATCATAACCAGTTTTAAAGCCCTTCACTTATAATCCAATTCCTCAAACTAAAATAACAAAATCTGTTGATTCCCTGGTGAAATGAAATGTTTATTTACTTTAAAGTGTAGAATCAAATGGTTAATATTAGCAAAAGCACTACTGTCTTTGTAACATCTAGATTAACTAAATTAATCCTTTCTATGGTAATACTCATATCTTTATTACTTCAGCTTACTTTTTATTGCTGACTTAGTATTAAGTCTCATTCTTTTATAAAAGGTTTTAAAAATGTAGCTTCTAATATTATAAGTTTCCCTAAAGTGAGACTAATTTTCTAACAACAAAAGAAATAGTAAATCCTATTTTTTTAGATTACCTTAAAGGGTAATTTGATCATTTATGACCCCAAAAGTAAAAGATCTTATTAGTCCATTAAGGTTCATATATCACAGATTTTGAGGTTTGAACGTAATCTATCTTTATAAGAAAACCAGTAATACAAAGACATTGAAGAAAAACTAAATTTTTCAGACATTTTTGTACACAGAGCTGTCAGACTAATCATAGATTATCTAACTTGTAGTTTTAAAAAAAACTACTTCCTTACCTTTAAAGTCTACTTCTCCATTCCCATCTGTGTCAAATATATCTATTACTCGCTGTACTAAGGGATTCTGTTGTAACTCAGGCAGAGACATGAACTCTTCCACACTCAAAGAACCAGAATTGTCCAAATCGAGCTTCTTAAATCTCTTTCCTAGCCTTTTAATTTCATCAGCGTCAACTAAAAGCAAACAAAAAGAGGCAGCAAGATTTACCAAACGATTTTGTGATAATTATAGGAAAAAAATTCACCACTTATCCAAGAGTTTAATTTCCAATTTAAAGAGTTGCATATACGATTGACTAATTTCTTATAACAAAGAAAATATATCATAAAAATTTTTTTGTTACCCTTTTGTTTGTCTGCACCTGCCATAACATACAACCAACTGTATGCTGAGTAAGATATTACAGGATTAACAATGCTAAGCTGATCATGGAAGTCGGGTGGTTCTTACCAGGCAGACTAAATCAATCTCTATGTACCAGGCACTCTAATTTTCACTTATCTTGTAAAATTTTAATTTAGTTTATTTCTAGCAGTTCATGGTTCAAAATTTGAACATGGTTTGAACACAGTTCAATATTCAAAGCCTCCCTCCAACGTTGCCAGCTTCTTGAATATTCTTCTAAAGATATTCTTTGCAAGTATGAGCAAAGAAAACCCAGCATTTTTCGATTTTAATTCTTTAATTAAATTTTTTAAGAAAAAATTTTATAAAGGTTAAATTTTTAAAGGTTACTTTCCATTTACAGTTATTACCAATATCCTAAAAATCAGGCACAGATCTTTAAAACAGATCAAACCCACCTTGGCAGCACCATTAAATGCTTCAGCTCTGCACTTCGTACAAGCTAAATATAAAGAATTCCAACTTTTGGCACCAACTTTCATCAAAGATTTTTTTCCGCTACTTGGGATCATACTCCCTTAAAACAAATGAACAAGGAAAAACAAACAAACCTCACCCTTTTGACTCATCTTGTGACTCAGAGATACTGTTTTTCATATGTTTTGCCAAGCTGACACTCATGTTATTTTTCCACTTTTTGTAAGGATACCTTTGGGAGGACTATCTTTTTTAGTAGTTGGAAGTGCCTACATATTCAATTTACATTATATTATACAAAGTATTGTAATGGTTAATCTTATAGTCATACATATATGTATGTCTCTAAAATTTAAGACATTAAAAACTTAGATATTTTAGTCTGAGTTTATAATATAGGTATATATTATAATAATATAGGTATTACTATGGAATGTTTACATGGGAAACAGCAAATTAAATTGTTGAGACCATACCCAGATCACTGCACCCTTGAATATACTCAGGAATAAATGTGAAATCTAGATGGTTACCTATTTTAACAAGTGATTTCAAGAATCTTATTAATATTACCACATAAAATAATTAAGAAGTTGCTTTTAGAGAGCTCATGTTGCTACAGTAAATTTAAATAAATATTTCCAACTGGACATATTAACGCTAGAGAGTATATAATATTAATAGCGATAGAAAGGTTGCTTATTCATTCATCATCTTCTCAGATGAAGAAACATTAACCATCTCTCTTTATTATACATATATTTTTCATCATTTAGAAAAAAAGAATGTACAAGATTCCCAACAGTAGCAAAGAGATGTAGGCCTCTGACTCGTCAAGCACTGTTATTACTATACACACACACACCAAGCTGCTACTCCACTGTTAGGTGATTTTGAGGTTTCTCAGAATGAAAAGGAAAAGAAATAAGCAGAATGGTAGAAAAATAAACTTTCCTCAAATTTTAGCCAATTCCCCAAATTTGTAAAACAGTAATAAGTAGCAACAAGACTACTCCTTCAGGAAATTCTTTTAATAGCCACTTTATAAATAATTTATTACCTATTAGTCCATTAACAATTTAAAACAAAATAAAGCAAGTCTTATCAAATCCTCCTAGTGATAATACTATCTTCAAAGAAACAACTAAATGCAATGTGGGATCCTGAATAGAATCCTGGAAAAGAAAAACTTTCCAGTGTCACAATTTCCTTTTTCACTAAAATATATAGTTTAACAGTATTGTAAGAATGTTAATTTCTTGATTTTGATAATGATAATTGCACTTTAAGTCTGTGAGATGTTAACATCAGAGGAAGCTTGGGTGAGTGATATTTGGAAACTCTATTATTTTTGTAACATTTTTGAAATTTTTCCTTAAGTCTCCTCCAATTTGTAACAACTCTCAATTTTTTCCTTGTGTTTCATGACTTTGAAACTTCTGATCCAGTATTTTGTAAAATATCCCTCAGAGTGAGTTGCTGATGTTTTTTCATGATTAGAATCCTTTGGGGCAAGAATACCATAGAAATGATATGTCCTTCTCAGTGCATCGTTATCAAGGGGTTCATGATGTCAACATGTCTTTTCACTAGTGATGCTAATTTTGATCACTTGGCCAAGGTGGTTTCTGCCAGATGTCTCCACTATAAATCTACTATCTTTCCCTCTGTATTAAAAAATATTGGGGGGGAATACTCTGAGACTATTCAAATATCCTACTTTCTCCTCAAACTCTAATTTGAGCATCATCTAGGTAGGTCTTGTTTGCAAAATTTTATTACTGTGGTATTGCCTAATAATGATTTTCTTTTTCCCTCATTATTAACTGGACTGTTCCTGTCAAAAAACAAAACAAAACAAACCTGTCCCCTTTCCCTATTTGTTTCTTTATTCAATTATTCGTATCAGCATGGATTCATGGGTACTTACTTTATCTTATGGGTTAAAATCCAATGTCATTACCTGTTAACCAAATTATTCCAGCTTTGTTCTTTAGGTACTACCTCTAGTTGGCTCCTGTGTGACTTTTCAACAATCCCCAATTTGAGCATTTCCTTATTTTCTGGCACCATAAAATGTTCCAGTCTCATCCTGACTATGTATTTCTAAGAACATATGCCCCTATCTCGTTTGTATGGCAGGATATTTAGAACTATACTATAGAATGAAAACTATAGATCCCTAATATGGGATCTTAGAGGTACTGTGGAAAGAGCCATCAGATATGATAAAATTACCTATGGAGAAACATGTGTTTTTTTTTTTTAATTTATTTTTATTTCTGGCTGCATTGGGTCTTCGTTGCTGCACGTGTGGGCTTTCTCTAGTTGCGGCGAGCGGGGGCTACTCTTGTTGCAGAGCACAGGCTCTAGGTGCGCGGGCTTCAGCATTTGTGGTGCGCGGGCTCAGTAGTTGTGGCTCGTGGGCTCTAGAGCGCAAGCTCAGTAGTTGTGGCGCATGGGCTTAGCTGCTGCACAGCATGTGGGATCTTCCCGGACCAGGGCTCGAACCCGTGTCCCCTGCATTGGCAGGCGGATTCTTAACCACTATGCCACCAGAAGTCCCGAGAAACATGTACTGAATAACCTTGTAAAGACTACCCCAAGAGGGCTTCCCTGGTGGCGCAGTGGTTGAGAATCTGCCTGTTAATGCAGGGGACACGAGTTCGAACCCTGGTGTGGGAAGATCCCACATGCCGCGGAGCGGCTGGGCCCGTGAGCCACAACTACTGAGCCTATGCGTCTGGAGCCTGTGCCCCGCAATGGGAGGGGCCGCGATAGTGAGAGGCCCGCGCACCGCGATGAAGAGTGGCCCCCGCTTGCCGCAACTAGAGAAAGCCCTCGCAGGAAACGAAGACCCAACAAAGAAAGAAAGAAAGAAAAGAAAGAAAAGAAAGAAAGTAGCTATTTAAAAAAAAAAAGACTACCCCAAGAATAAAGCCTTATAGTGTTGTCAATAGAAGCTATTGGGTAGTTTTTCAACATAAAGATTAATTTAAAAGTTTTAAAGTCTGTAAAATTCATCTTCTACAAAAGTAATGACTGTATTTCCAATGTTACCCCAAATAAGAAATCAAAACCACCAGGGGGCGCAGATAAAACCTTCATAAGCAGCTCCAAAAAACCGCCTAATTTTATAACAACCTTGTGATTAGACTAGCAGTCTAATATTTATATTCTGCACAGAATACTTTAACAGAACAAAGCAAAGAAAGCTCCCTATTAATATTGAAAGAGAATCAAAAAGGCATATTATGAAAAATGGACATATTTGTGCTGTGTCTTTTCCTTACAAATGAAAAACTCATCCACTTTAAAAGGTCTAGATTCTAGAGGTATATCATTAATTTTCTAATGCAAGAGGCAACACATGCTTTTGGTGTTTCTAGATTAAAGTTATTACACACTTAAAAAATTATTAATTATCAAATATACAAGAGCTACACATCAGCACCAATAAAAGAATTATCAAGTTGTAATCAAAACGCTAAGAAGAAATTTTAAACCAACTTTGGGAAATAGCTGATATTCCAAAACCGCATTATTAAATATATAGTTCTACAGGTTCTGACAAACGTATACACCTACGTAAGCAGCACTGCAATCAAGACAAAAGAAGCACATTTCTATCATCCCAAGATGTTTCCTCGGTTCCTTTCCAGTCAATCACAAACACACCGCACCCCCTCCCCACCACAACCCTAGGCAACCACTGTTCTGCTTTCTGTAACTAAATTCTGTCTAGAATTTCACATAAATGGGATCATAGATACGTACTCTTGTGTCCATCTTCCTTTTCTCATGAAGTTTTTGACATTAATCCAAGTTGTTTCATACGTCAGTAGTTTCTTCCTTTTTATGGCGCAGTAGTGTGTATACATAGTCCATTGTATGGCTGCACTACAGTCAGTTTACGCATTCATCTGCTAACAGACATTCCGACTGTTTCCTGTTTGGGACTATTAGGGATAAAGATTCTAAGACTATTATACTTAAGTCTTTTTGTAAACAAATGTTTTCCTGGAATTGCTGGGTCATAGGGTAAGCATACATTTGACTTTCAGAAACTGTTAAAAAGTTTTCCAAGGTGGTGTACCATTTTACACTCCCACTGGCAATACCTGAGAATTCCAGGAGCTCTACCTCCTTGCCAACTCGTGAAATTGTGAGTCTTTCTAAGTTTAGCCACTCTGCTGGGTGGCAGCAGTATGCGATTATAGTTTTAACCTGCATTTCTCTAAGGATTAATTATCTTGAGCATCTTTTTCATGGGATTATTGGCAGCTGATGTATCTTCATTTAAGTGACTTCAAATATTTTACCCTTTTAAAAGGTGGGCTGTCTTTAAAGAGTTGTGTGATTCTCTCTTTATACTGATTGGTGCAAGTCCTTTGTCAGGTGTAGGCATTTCAAGTATCTTCTCCCAGCGTATAAGCTGCCTTTAAGGAGCAAAAACCTTCAATTTTGATGAAACCCATTTTTTTCTTTTATGATTCATGTTTTACAAATAAACTAAAAATCCTTGCCTATGCTGGTCATGAAGATTTTCTCTGATGTTTTCTTCTAGAAGTTCCATAGTTGTGGCTTTTATGTTTAAATTTATGACCCATGTTTCTTGTACATAAGTAAGGGTAAACTTTTATTCCAGCTATTTTGTTCAAAAGGCTCCCCTTACAATGGTATCTTTGATGTTTTTGTCAAAAATCAATTAACTGTATAAAGTAACATGTTGTATACCTTAAATTTACACAATGTTACACGTCAAATATCCAATTAAAAAAATTTTTTTAAATCAATCAATGGACTGCCCTGGTGGTGCAGTGGTTAAGAATCCGCCTGCCAATGCAGGGGACACGGGTTCAAGCCCTGGTCTGGGAAGATCCCACAAGCTGTGGAGCAACTAAACACATGCGCCACAGCTACTGAGCCTGCGCTCTAGAGCTCGTGTGCCACAGCTACTGAAGCCCGCGCGCCTAGGGTCCGTGCTCCGCAACAAGAGAAGCCACCGCAATGAGAAGCCTGTGCACTGCAACGAAGAGTAGCCCCCGCTCGCGACAATGAAGGCCCAACGCAGCCAAAAATAAATAATTAAATTAAAAAAAAATTTTTTTTAAAGTATACCTGAATAAAAGACTTGTTATTTAAAAAAAAATCAATCGAAAACACACATGGGTTTATACCCTCTACTCTGTTCCACTGATTTATTTATCTTATGCCAATACCACAGTTTTATGTTTTAGTCTTTAAACCAGGGAACACTGTCCTCACACTTTGTTGTTCTTTTTCAAAATTGTGCCAGCTCTTCTAAGACCTGGGTTTTCCCTTATAGAATTAACAATTATTTGGTAATTTTTATTAAAACCCTGCTGAAAATGAATTGGGATTGTCTTGAATCTACAGATCAATCTGAGTAGAACTGATACACCTTAACAGTATCAAAGTCTTCCAATCTATGAATATGGTACCTCCCTCCATTTACTTAGGTCTTTTTAAGTTTCTCTCAGTGATGTTTCATAGTTCGGTGTATAGATCTTACATATATTTGGTTAAATTTACACTTGAATATCCCAATGTTTTTATTCTATTATAAATGGTATTTTTGTCAATTTCATTTTTTTTTCAATTGTTCACCGCTGCTATAGAGAGATTCCACTGCTTTTTGTATATTGCCCTTGTATCCTACAATCTTGCTAATAAGTTCCCTTCTTATTTCTAGGAACAGGATTTACTACATACACAACCATGTCATCTGAGAATAAAGACAACTTTACTCCTTCCTTTCCAATCTGAATGTATTACATTTCCTCTACTGGACTTAACGTACTGGCTAGAACTTCTAGTACAATTTTGACTACAACTGGTCAGAGTGAAAAACTACTTTTTTCCCCATGGAAAGCATTCAGTCTTTCATCATTAAATAAGTATGATGTTAGCTATAGGTTTTTGGTAGGTGCCCTTTATCAGGTTGATATAGTTCCCTTCTATTCCTAATTTGCCAAAACTATTTATCATGAATGGCTACTGAACTCTGTCAAACAAATACTTTGCTACAACTATTGAGATGTTTTTTCTCTTTTATTACGTCAATAGTGAATTACATTAATTGATATTTCTAGATAAAATCATACTCCTGGGATAAACTCCACTTGACCATGCTTTATTGTCCTTTTTACATATTGCTGGATTTGACTTACAAATATTTAAGGATTTTTACACATATGTTCATGGTGAATACTGGTCTACAGTTTTCTGTGTCTTTGGTATTGCTATCAGTATAACACTAGCTTCTATTTTTTGAAGGATTCTTTATGTTTTTCCATTAAATGTCTGCTAGAATTTACCAGTAAAGCCATCTGGGCCCTGGAGTTTTCTTTGTGAGAAAGAATTCAATTTCATTAATAGATATAATGCTATTAAGATTTTCTATTTCCTTTTGAGTCAGTTTTAGGAACAGGCATACCTTGAAGATATCACAGGTTTGGTTCTAGACCACTGCAAAATAGCAAGTCACATGAATTTTTTAGTTTCCCAATGTGTATAAAAGTTATGTTTACACTATACTGTAGTCTATTACGTATGCAACAGCATTGTCTAAAAAAAAATGTACATACCTTAATTTAAAGGTAAATTAAATTATGCTAAATTTAATAAATTATGCTAAAAATGCTATCACCTGAGCCTTCAGCAAGTCGTAACAGAAACATCAAAGATCACTGATCACAGATCACCATAACAAATATGATAACAATAGTGAAAAAGTTTGAAATATCGCGAGAATTACCAAAATGTGACAAACAGCCGCAAAGTGAGCAAGTGCTGCTGGAACAATGGTATCAATACACTTGCTTTATACAGGGTTGCCACAAACCTCCAGTTTGTTTAAAAATTTTTAAAAAGCCAAAAGACAAAAAACAGTATCTGTGAAGCACGATAAAATGAAGTACAATGAAAAGAGGTCTGCCTGTATTCGTTTTTTCAAGGAATTTGTCTTGTTTCATCCAACGTGTAGAACTTATTGGAATAAAACTGTTTATAAAATTCCCTAGTTATTCTTTTAACATCTGTAGGATCTGTAAGTGATTTCAGTTGTTTCGTTACTAATATTGTTAACTGTGTTTTCTTTCTTTCTTCTAGAATGCTCCTTCAAAATGTGAATGCTATGTACCACTAACTTCCTCCTACCTTACGTAAAAGATAAAGTCAAAAATGATTCACCACCTCAAAACTCACAAAGGCAAATGAATATTGTCCAAAGATGTCACAAAAGAAGCTACACACTTAATCCTAAAAATACATTCTTACAATTGTCTTCAAAGCTCACTGAGTTTCAGAAGAAAATCTGTAATAGAAAAGCCTTGTAATGTAAAAAGTTGGAAGAAAGCTTGGAGATGAAAAACTCCAGATGAGGCTAAAGACCCAGAGAGTTAAGTAAGTTGCTCAGTCTGTAAAGCTTGATGGCAAAAGCTGGGTGACGGGATTTCTTGAAATACTTTCCGATCTAATTTCTTTCCTTGTTAGTTACATCAGAAGAGTCAACACAGAAGGTTAGGCTAAGAGATACTAAACACTGTTGTTCCTCAACCTGCACTCTTGGGCCAAGTATGGAGAAAAGGGAGAAAATATAAGAGTATTTCCACTTCAGGTAGATAAAAATCAAACAACATATTTTTAAGATGTTCTCCTACTGGTGTACTACTGGTTTTCCTGCTGAAGGTGTTTGTATTGCTGTTGTTCTTCTCCTTTTGGTTTATTTACATTGTGGTTCAAATGAGAATATGCAATAAGCATATATTTATAAGATCATAGAAACACATCTTCAAGTTTTCTCACGAAGTTATTAATAACCCTGGCTTGAAAGTCACACTCTTTTTTTCTTTTAACCTAAGTATACTGTGTAGGTCAGTAACACATCTTAATCAAAAGATGTGGCTCTCAAAGAGTTCCACTGTTTTTGTACGTCAAATCCAACCCTAACCCGTTATATCACATTCTCCAAGCTTTTCTTTTATCTTTTCCTATGATATGCTGCAGTTAAACATATTAGTTGACTTTTCTTTAGCTTTGTATCAGTCCCCACCACCAACCCCCCCCAAATATGGTATTTTCACAAAAGCATGCATATTCAAGAGTCTTCTTTTACTTTCAGCACCGTTTAGTCAAAAGACTTATTTATGGCTTCTCAAGAGCTCAATCTGGTTTATCGCCAAGAATGTAATACTGCATCCCCAGTCTCTGCTTTTTTTTCTTACTGCCTTGCCTTTTACCTTAACATCACGAAATTCTAGCATACAATTTATATAATGACTTCTACTTTCTTCTTGATGACATTTTCCACAGACAATTCTGGCTTCTTGCTCTAATTTGAACCACCTGCTTTCCAGGTCCCTGGCATAGTTGTTATACCGGGATCTTCACTGGTGTCTTAAGAGATTTCGTTTCTTGGATCTTGTTTCGTTTTTTTTCTCTAACTTCTCCTTCATTTTTCTGGGTACATATTCAAGAACGTATGAAAGGTAAATTTCCCAAGTCCTTATATTTCTGGAAATGTCTTTAATTTGGCCTCTCACCTGAGTAATCATTTGGTTGCTATCAAATTCTAGATTTAGGAACTCAGAACGAACTTTGAATTAACCGCCCTATTGCTTTCTAATATCTATTGCTGCTGCTAAGAAATCCAATGCCAGTGGACTCTTATTCTTTTTGAGGCCAACCTTTTCCCTGTCTAGCAGCTTTTAGGGTTTTCTTTTTGCTCTTGGACTTTTAAAACTACAAAAGAGGTTGACACCAAATGGAGATCTTTTTTCATCTAAACTTCCCGAGTATCAGAATGCTCTTTCAATCAGAAGATACGATTTTTTAGGTGAAGAAAATTTTCTCCTACTATTTCACTGATTATTTTTGCTTTTATTTCATGTAATATAACTTTTGAGATGTCTTTTAGACAGATGCTATTACACTCTGTATTTGTTCTCCAAGTTCCTCTTTTCTTGCATATTTTTCCATCTCTTTTGCTCTAACATTCTGAGGGAGATCCAAGAATTTATACTTTTGCTAAATGGCTAGCTAGGCTTTCTTAAACCAGCTGAAGTAACTGTCTTCTACATACCAGCTACAAAATTACTCAATTTTGTGGTAGACTATGAAATTACTACATGCCATGGACTTCACTGCTGAAACTACAAATTTGTTAAGTGCTACCATGATGCCAAAATTTGACAGTATGCATAAAGAAAACAGAGCTAGCACTTCACTTTTCTTAAGACTACTCATCTAAAAACCTGAAATATTTAGAATATAGTAAATAATCCAGGCATTGTTTTTTAAAAAGGTACTGTGATGGCAAAACAAGGTAGCAACTTCAAGCCTAGGCGTTCAAGTTTGTGCACTATACTTCATTACTCAGCAATAAAGCTTTACTGAAAGAAAACAGAATATAAGTAATTCTCAGTGGACTAGGTGAAATAAATTAGAGTTCAGGATCACTAATTGCTAAGTAAATGATAAATCATGGCTGGTAGATTAAAAAGCATGAATTATTTGATACATTTATGAAGATTTAAATCTAAAGTAACAAGTGTACAAGTCAATTTCAAAGTTAGTGACATGAAGTTTTTATGGATATTAAAAGTTTCCTCCAAAGATTTCTGAGATGATAAATAAAGATTTGGGAGTAAACCAGAAATTACTCTTTAGAACACACATCACTGAAAAATTAAAGTGAACTGGAGGGCGGGAGGCGCTGGCGGGACGTGGGCCTGCAAAACCATGAGCAAAGCGGGTTCTGGCCCTCGATGGTGGGCACGAGTGTCCCGCCTGCTCTCCTTCAGCGCGACCCATCGGCTCCACAGGAGGCAATTATGAAGCCCCTTGATCATAAGAATCTGGATCTGGATGTGCCGTATTTTGCAGATGTCGTTAGACGACAGAAAATGTAGCTGTTTATATCTGGGAAGACCTTCAGGAATTTCTTCCTGCGGGAGTTCTTCATAAAGTAAAAGTATATGAAACTGACAATAATATTGTAGTCTATAAAAGAGAAGAACTCTTGGAGGTTAGTACTATAGAATGATTTAATTTCTTTCCATATTTGAAGAAGATCTTTATCCCCTTGGACATTTAAGAAGTCATCACATAATTGTTACATCTCTGAATTGTGTTCTGGAGCACTTGATTTACTGGAATCATTGTAATAAGACCTGTTTTAAACTCAAATCTATCTTAAAACCAAATTGTAATGTATTCTGAGTATCATTTAAAGAGTGTTTCACCTATAGATTAAAATCATTTCAGCAACAACAAAAAAAATTAAAGTGAGTTAAGCTAGTACATATAAGAAAGGAAACAAAAGAATGCAGAAATGAAGGAGGAAATCAAATTAACTTTAGATTAACCTTTTCTGTGAAAAAGTTTTGTTTTCAAAACAAAGAAAAACCCTAGTCTAAGCAAAGAATATGAACATGTAAACCTCGCTGAGACAACTGATTGTGAGCAGAAATTAACAGCACAAATTGAAGTCAATATCTCTACGTTTTCAAGTCACTTGTAAGTATTTAAACCAGAAACAAAACTGATTGAATATGAGATTGTTTACTCAAAATGAGAGCAGTGTCCTAATGGCTAAAGGTGTCTTCAAGGTTTCTACAGACAGTTCATTATGCAAAGGGAAACGTTCCTTCAGAGGCTGCCAAGCTCCTCTTGGGTCACCTTCTACCGAAAGAAAATTGAGAAAGCTCTTCAGATAAAAGACTGTTTTAGTCTTTCATCTACATTCAATCTACAAAATAGGCCCTCTGTTCACCAATTTTATCAAAATTATTCAGAATTATACTGGTTTTATCAACAGTAAAAACATATTAGTTGAATCTGACTTTCCACTCACACTTCCTCCTGTGCTCCAATCTAGCCCTCTGCTGAACTATCTAACCTAGTATCTTGCACTCAGCCACTTTTCCAAATTATCATGCCAAGTTACAACCACAGTCTTAACTTTGAGCGAATCACCCCAACAGAGTATACATTTCCTACTCCAGACAGGTCAGCCAACAGACAGAAACAAAGTCACAATGGCCTAGAATAATTTAACTCAACAAAAAGCAAACACTCAATTAAGAGACAAAAAAAAAAAATCAGAGAATACCTAACTATGTCTTAGACAAGTCCAGTTTTGCCTAAAATCGTTCATGTAGACAAACATAACATTAATCTTGTAAGAGTTACTATAAGAGAGGCTGTACAGTATTGTGATTAAAAATATAACTCTAAAAAAAAAATATATATATATATATATATAAAACTCTAGAGCATGACTGCTTGAGATCAAATCATGGCTTTGTTACTCTACCTGCTGCTGTGTGATCTTAGGCCAGTTATTGATGCCTGTTTTCTCATCTATACAATGGGGAAAGTAACAATACCTCTTTCATGAGGCTGCTGTGAGGATTAAGAAGGTAAATAAATGTATGTGAAATGCTTAGAACAGTGCCTGGCATGTGCTAATGCCATGTAAGTACTTGTTATTATTTATGAAAACAAATGGGGTGATTGGTAACTACTGGGTTTTTCTAAAGATACAGCCTTTAAAATTATCCAACTAGTTGTCTCTACAGTCCAGCTCTGAGCTCTTACTAGCTTATTCAGTCAACAGATACTTACTCAGTATCTGCTCTATGCCAGGCATCGCACTTCCACTTCCACTGTCAATACCTCAATTCTTTTACGGGTGAAAATGAGCTCAACCGCCTCTTATTATTAAGGCTTGCTGTGCTGCATGCCATACTTAACTATAATTAAATAATTACTTCTCCTTGATATTACTCTTAGTTATTTCCCGCCTCCTTTTTCCACTCATTAAAAAAAAAAAAACAACTTTATAAAGGAAACTTTCAAACACATACAAAGGTTGAGAGACTCATATAATGAATCCCACATATCTATCACCCAGTTTCAACCACTGACACATTAGAAATCTTATTTATACACCCACTTCAATTATTTTAGAGCGAAACCCAGACGTACCATGTCCTTGTAACTGTTCAATATTTATCATCTATCTCTAAGGTATTCTTTTAAACCACAATATTATTACAACTAAAACATTAATTATTAATAATTAATTCCTTGATATTAAATAATCAGTGCTCAAATTTTCCCAAATAGCACAAATTATTTTACAGGTTTTTTCACTCCATCAGATTTAGCAACTAGGCAATGTGCCAATAAAATGAAGGTGACCATGGGAATTCCCTGGCGGTCCAGTGGTGAGGACTCTGTGTTCTCACTGCCGAGGGCCCAGGTTCGATCCCTGGTCGGGGAACTAAGATCCCACAAGCCACACGGTGTGGCCAAAAAATAAATAAATAACAAAATAAATAAATACAATGAAGGTGACCTTAATAATAACAGTTTCAGCAAAGTAGTAGGAGATGAAAGCCAGATTTGAGCAGGCAGAAATAAGGAAATGGAGATCACTGTATATGCTCAGGCAAAGCTCAAATATGAGAAAGAAAGGAGAAGAACTGGGAGGTACACGCAGGATCAGGACCAAAGGGGAGTTGATTATGTTTGTAAACTGAAGAAAAATGAAGAAGCTGAGACACAGGTAAAAACAAAGAGAAACTAAAAACGTAAGGTCCTAGAGATGAGAGGGGATGAGATCAAAAGCATAAGTGCCAAGGTTGACCTTGAATAAGAGAGGTATAACCTAAACTCTGATATTGAAAGGAAGGAGCTATTAAGCATGAGTAGGAAAATGGGAAAATTTCTATGTGTGTGGCAGGCAGGGGGTGATGGGGTGGGGAAGTAATGAGGCTAACACTTAAAAATGTTCTTGGTTTTCTTCAGCATTAGGAGACGAAAATCACTGATTAAAAGTAGGGTACTGGAAAGAATTATGCAAGGGGGTTAGATAAAATATTGAAGATCTGGATGGAATTTAAGGAAACTGAAAGGGACAAATGACCAGACAGGTGAAAGAATTAATCAGTATTCAAATCTTATGTAGATTTCAAAAAAACAATTTCAAACAGCACCCCTTCCATGAAGCTTTTCTTAATTTTCTTAACCAAAGGTAATTTTCCCTCCTTGGAACCTTTGCTTTTATTGCTCATAATGGTTTGTTTCCACTGTAAAAATTAATGCATTTCTTCTCTTTTTCCCAGTAGCTAGACTGTAAGCATTCTGTGGGTACTTATCTCTGTGTCACAGGGTTAAAAACAGTACTTTACAGCATACAATTTAGAATCTTACTACCTTTTTTAAAAATAGCATAATTTAAATACTAAAAGAACAAAAGAGACAGTTAACTTACTAAAGAGGTGAGAGGACTACTGAAGGCCTCACAGAGAACACAGACCTGAGCTAGGTCTGGAAGGGAAGAAAAGGCACAACTTGAACAGGGGAAGTGTAAAAAGTAAAGTGCCTCAAGGATTGGTTTTAACATTTTAAACACTAACAGCTGTTTACAAATAACACTAAGCTCTCCCATTAATAAAGAAGTTTTGCAAATGAGCAAAAAAAGACTTACTACAATGTGTGGGTGGGGAAAAAAGTGGTGGTTTTAATGTGAATAAGTTCAAATTCATCCAAATCATGTATAAAATATATTATATTCTAGTGAACCAATTAGAAAATAGAGGAAAACTACATTTTTACTGGATGACAGAAGAATTCAGACAGATTCATACCTAGTTGAACAATCACTGACAAGTACAGATCTTTAGTGACAAGGCTTAAGTTTCATCAAAGCACAGATGAAGTCATAAGAAAGAAGACTTACTAAGTTCTGAAGATAAAACTGAAAGAGATAGCTTTTAACAGTGTATGAAATCTATTTCAAATACTTAGTATTTAAAAAAACTTGGCTTTCACCATCCTGGATGTACCGAAGGGAACATCCATCTTGCCTTTTGCCCTGGGACATTTTTCTCTGCAATCAGGTGAATGACCCTCAGTCCCAGATTTTAAAGGAGTGCAGAAGGTAAGAACCTGGGACGTCTTGCCCCCTTAGGACCTCTGTTCCCTGACCAAGAAACAAAAACTAACCTCCTAGTACCTCATACTTACTTTTCAGAGCTGTACTCCCAACAGCCTACCCCAACTCTATTTGCAGCCTGAATCCTAGCTAATTACAGGCTTCTACACCTCCTTCTTGCCCACTAGCAACGGGAGGAAAACACCACAGGCTCAAGCTGAACAGTCAGTGGCAAGGCACAATTCTGAGCAGGACTCTTTCAATTCTAAAGAAACTATAAAACTGACATGTCAATTATGGCACAGACAAGAATTATAGATCTAGATAACACTCGGAGCACTAGTCTGTAAGTACTCTATCTTGACCACATTTCAGAGGTCAAACAAAAACAGCCATAGACAATGTGAGCAAATGGGCATGGCTGTGTTCCAATAAAACTTTATTAAAAAAACTGTCGGTAGGCAGTAGTTTACCAACCTCTGGTCTAGAGAGTCATAATTAGATTTGGTTTTGGTCAATTCTAACAATACACTGGATACAACATTTTATCTTCATGTTTAAAACAGAAATACACACCTACATATGATCAAAATTATATAAGAAATTCATAAAGGAAAGCCTGGGAGGAAACAGTAAAATAGAATGTAAATAGTAGAAGGGATGGCCAAACTATGGGTCATTGGTCATAGAGTATCACCATTAAAAAAAAGTTTAAAAAATTGTAGAAATTACAAAATGGAAAATAAAATGGATTAATAAACAAGTAATTTAAGCTTATGGTAACTGCTCTAAAGAAAATAAACAGGGTACTGCCCATGTTAGAGAGAATCTGAAGAGAGCAGAGAAAGAGAAAGCATCTCCAAAGAGGGGACATTTCATAGGGGACATTTATGCTGAGATCTGAAAGACGATGAAGTCGCTCAAGAAAAGAGCTGATGGAAAAGCATTTATCCAGAGCTCATAAGCAAGCAAAGGTGTTGAGAATGAAAGAAACCGACAAGTGTTCTGGGAAAAGAAAGGAGACTAATGAAACAATGAGCAATGGGGAAATGGTTTTAATGAGACAAAAAAGAAGAGACATCTCATTGCAAAGTAAGATGTCTCCAAACAAGGCAGGACCAGCTTCATCAAACAGGGATGGCAGAAAGGGCAAGGAAGGTTCAGAAGAGTTTGGGAATTCTGGGACCTCAGGATGGTATCTAAATTTACCAGTGTCCCCATTCCAATTCTCATGATCTCCCTCTTCCCCAATCATTGTACTTCCACACAAGAGACCTTTTGATTTTTATTTAAGCTCCCTGGGTCCTCTGATCCTTGAATCAAGAATTTCTAAGATTGTCATTTTCTTTCTTTATGTTCTCCAGTATAGTCAGAAATAGCCAGCCCACCCACACCTCTTATACTCCTCATCCTCCCCAGAAATGTCTTGTACGATATAGCCCCTTAGTCTATCAGTTTTGCCTTCAATAAGCACTTTATTTTACATAACCACAAGTTAAGTAAGTTAACGGTTTACTTGCAGCTTTGTTAATCTGAAAAACTTCAGTTGGGTTAAGCCACTCAGATTTGAGGGTCGATTTGTAATTACAACATAGTGCAGACACTAATAATAAAGAGGTCTATAAAAAAATCTTTCCCTATTCTGGTAACTCAGAAAGACTCTAAGTCAAATTCACTGCCATTTAAAATGGTTAAGGGCTAACTTTGCTATATAAATTTATAGAGGCGAAAGATTTACATACATACATATATAGAATGTGAAAATAAAAGAAGTTCTTGATAAGAATATTTGACTTACAGTGTGAGCACATTTCCAAAGGATAACTTGCCTCATTTCCCTGGAGGAAAAAAATAATAATAATTAGTCACAAAATTGGCACAAATGTCTTTAGAAGATTGAACTTAAATATTCTGAGTCACAAAACATTGGGAAATAAGCCATAAACGAATGTGTCTAGATCTATAAATATTTTTTGATAAAAAAATTATACAGTATGATAGAAAGAGCTCTTGCATCAAACAGGCCTGAGTTGTGGCCCTGTCACTTAAGACTTAGGCGAAGATTTGATTAAAATTTATTTTAAATATTTTTAACACCCTATACATACTGTATATCAAATTTTAACACACTACACACTGTCAGTGCTCTAACTTGTCTTGCTGGATGAACTCATTTTTGGGTAGAGCTCAGAATAAAGCTTCTCCTGCCATTTCTATTTAATTGAAGAGTTTACTGAGACTGCAAAGCTGTTAAGAAAACAAAAATCCTTTTACACCTGCATTGAAACAGAATTTTCTGTACGCTATGCAACAAAAATAAGAAAAATATTAATAGGAAGGTAGGTCCAATGGAAGACAGCCAGCCACTTGAACTCCAAATTTTTCTTTTCATGAGAAGTCTTACCTCATGGATAAACTCCAATATAATTCACCTGAACTCCTAATTTACAAGAAGTTTATTTAAGGAAAAAAGTGCTCTAGAAAAACTACAGACCTGACCCAATGCCTACATTTAAAATTCTTGATGACTGGGTCCAGGGAGGTCAAGTAAGCTGGTGAAAGATCACACCATTTGATTAGCAATGGAACCAGAAGTAGTTCTAAATCTAAAACTGTAAAAATTCCAAGTATAACAGACTCACACGAAGTAAAAATCATGAAGAAAATCTTTTTAAAAGTCTACAGAATTTAAAGTAATACAAATTGAATTTTTAAAGTTCAACAATAAATTGAGTATACCATGCATCCCATATCCCATCTATCTAATCTTGACCCTGTCTAGCAGCAAGTGTACAATGGGATTAACATTTAAATATTGATATTTGAATATACCTATGTATCCTAAGAAGTTATTGAGCGCAGCCTGAAATAAGAAGTACCATTTTAGTGTGGCTGGCTAGCTTTTAAACTCTTAGAAGTATCTCTTATTCTGAGTAAACTTAAGGTCTGAGAAAAGTTTATCAGTAAATTAGCATCTTTAATTCTTATCTTGCTGAGAATAATTAGTCTTTTCCTTGAAAATTATAGCAGATAATTTAACTGGTTAATCTAGTTTTAGGTCACTTTAAATATCAAATATATATTAAAATAGAGACAGGAGTAGCAAACATTAATAAAAATGACATTATTAATTAGCAGAGATGGAGTTCTACTTATTTTGCACCTTACTTAATTGACCTTAAGAATCTTACCATGATTCCTATCTTTTACTGTCTCACATATTCTTTCATGTCTAAATTTTTTAAATACCCTTTAAAAAATATTATTCCAGTCTACCTTACAATTAAGTATGTTTCTTATGAGGCTCTCAAAAAAGTATAATGATCCCTAAATTGTCACTGTGAGGTTTGTTTGTTTGTTTTTTAATAATGTTGTAATTGTTTCATAAGTGAGGGAAAAAGGGTTATGTGGTACTTTCAGGGAGGACTTTGAAACCAGGTCCTTCTTTCTTCAGCCCACTGACCTTTACAGTGTTATCAATTCTTTATAAATGATAACATCCATCCTCTACCTGTATCACTCCCTGCTAGCTAACATCCAGAAGACCCAAGGACCAATCTGGCTAGGGCTTTAGGGCTTTTCCATCAACAATGAATGCCTCATCTCTCTTCTAAACTTATTTCAACCTTAACCTGTCTAATTTTATACCCAGAAAAGATATCTTTCAAATATTAAGGTAAAATGTTTTTCCCAGATAACCAAAAACTAAAAAAATTAGGCTGTAATACACATGCACTATAAGAATGTCAGAAGAAAATTCTTCAGGCAGAAGAAAAATGATACTAGATGGAAATCTGGATCTAGACCAAGGGATGAAGATTACCAGAAATGGTAAATATGTAGATAAATATAAAAGACATTTTCCTCATTTTAAAATATCTTTAAAATATAATTGACTATTTAACACAAACATAACAAACTGTAGGGTATATAATGTGTAGAAGTAAAAGGTTTGACAAAAACAGCACAAATGTAAGACAGAAATATTGATATATTTGTCAAGATCCTACAATGTGAGGGAAACATTACAACATTATTTGAAAGTAGAGCATGATGTTGAAGATGCATATTGTAAACCCTAGAGCAATCCATACTAATAAAAAAATAAAAATGAATCATAAAAATAATCCAAAGAAAGGCAGATAAATAGGAGGCAAGGATCAAAAATCCAATGAGAAAAAAATACAAAGTAACTAGCAAGATGGTAGATTTAAATCCAAGCATTTTGAGAATTATATTAATTACGTTCAATGTAAATGGTCTAATAACTCCAATTCAAAGAAGATACAACTATATACTATCTACACGAAGTCTACTTTACAGATAGGCTGAAACTAAAAAGACAGGAGGAGATATACCACACAAGTAATAATCAAAAGAAAGATACAGTGGCTAGGAATACTGGACAATGTAGAATTCAGAACAAGGAATATTACCAGGGATAAAGAGGACTATTTCATAACCTTAAAAGAGTCAATTCATTAGAAAGATGTAACAATCCTAAATATATTGTGATATATAATGAGAAATATCCTTGGGTCCTCATTCATTTCTAGCACAAGAGCTCCTTAGAAAGTCTCAAGTGACGAGAGCTATAAAGATTTCTTTAGTTATATTAATGAGGTGACTATGGGAAAGGACTAAAGGTAGGGGTTGGTGGCCAGGAGAACCAATCATGTGATTAGAGGTTGGACCTTCCAGTCCCACCTTCCAATCTCTAGGGAAGAGAGATAGGCTGGGGGTTAAACCATTCGCCAATGATTTAAGCTGGGCTGGAGATTGAGCTCAATCACCACTGGTAAGTGATTTAATCAATCATGCCTATCTAATGAAGCCTCCAGAAAAACCAAAAGGATGGGTTGGAGAGCTTCTCTGTTGGGGGGCATGTGGAGATGCAGGGAGACTGGAGCACCTGGAGAGGGCATGGAAGCTCCACACCCCTTCCCATGTACCTTGCCCTAGACATCTCTTCCATCTGGCTGTTCCTGAGTTACATCCTTTTATAATATGTCAGTGATCTAGGAAGTAAAATGTTTCTCTGAGTTCTGAGTGGCACTAGCAAATTACTCAAACTCAAGGTGGGGGTTGTTGGAACCTCCAATCTATAACCGGTTGGTCAGAACTTCAGGTAACAACCTGGACCTGCAATTCGCATCTAAAGGACGGGGGGAGGGGGCAGTCTTGTAGGACTGAGCCCTTAACCCGCGGAAGCTGATGCTATCTCTAGATAGTGTCAGAACTGAGTTGAATTGTAGGACACCCAGCTGCTATCTGAGAAGTCTGTGGATGTGTAGGGAAAAATACATTGTAACTGGGTCCCAGAACCCTTTCATATATAGTTATACCTCAGTATCTACAGGGGATGGGTTCCAGGACCCTGGCAGATACCCAAATCCATGGATTCACTTGGATCATGTAGTATCGATACTACAGTATTTATTGAAAAAAATCCCTGTATTAGTGGACTCACACAGTTCAAACATCTGTTGCTCAAGAGCCAACTGTATATACTTAATAACAGGGCTTCAAAATTAAATGTGTCAAATACAGAGAACTGAAAGTTAAACAGACAGTCATATTTGGAGATTTTAACATTTCTCTCACAGTAAGTAACAAAAAAGAAGCTGACCAAAGGAAAAAATAAGTTGTGGAAGATCAGAACAACACACTATCAACCAAGATGTCCTAAAACAACAAAATATTCTTTTCTACTGCACACGAACATTCACGAAGACAGACATTATTCTGAGCCTCAAAAAAAGTCTCAATAAACTTTAAAAGTTTGAAATCATACAGAATATATTGTTTCATTACAATGGAATTAAGCAAGAGAGGTATTTAGAAACATCCAAATATTTGAAAATGAACAACATAATTCTAAATAACCCATGAGTCACAGAAGAAATGAGAGAAATCAGAAAATATTTTGAACAGAGTAAAAACTGAAGCTATCAGAATTTAAAGGATGCAGGTTAAGCAGTCTTTTGAGGAAAACGCTATTACAAGGGAAGTCCAAAACACAATGATCTGTTCCCACCTTAAAAAGCTAGAAAAAGAATAAATTAAACCCAAGGCAAGGGGAGAAAGAGAAAACAAGCAGAAATTAATGAACTAGAAAATGGACAAACAGAAAGAAAAATCAGTAAAACCAAAACTCATTTTTTGGAAAAGGTCAATAACTAACACCCCCGGCAAATCACTAGAGATTCTATAGACATTAAAAGAAAAATAAATGGATATTTTTAAAAAGTATGAAAATAAATTTTATAACTTAGATGAAATGGACAAGTTTCTTGAAGAATAAAATCTACCAAAACTGACTCAAGAAAAAAATAAAGTTGAGCAGCTCTATTGCTATTAAAATAAACTGAATTTGAGTTTAAAAAAAACACACAAAACCTTCTTAACAAAGAAAACTAAAGACTTGATGGCTTCACTGGTCAATTCTATCATATATTCAAAGTCTGAAAAACACACCAATCCTATACAAATTCATTCAGAAAGCAGAAGGGGAAGGAATAGTTCTTAAACTCATTTTATGAGGCCAGCTTACCCTGACAGCAAAATTAGACAGTGACATTACAAAAAAGAAAACTATACTCTAATATTTCTTCATGACCATGGATGGAAAAATCCTTAACAATATTTGATCAAATTAAATCCAGAAAAAAATTGTAAAGAATAAAAATCATGACCAACTGAGGATTATCCCAGTAATGCAAGGTTGGTTTAATATTCAAAATTAACATGGTTCACTATAATAACAGAATAAAAAATACCATACCTATGGTCATCTCAACAGATAGAATAAAAGCATCTGACAAATTTAAGTACCCCTTCGCAACAAAACAACTCAGTAAACTAAGAATCTTCCTCAGTCTATAAAAAGGCTATCTACAAAAAGCCTACAGCTAACATCATACTTAATATCGTGAAGGAATGCCTTCTTCCCAAGATCAGGAACAACATAAAGTTATCTGCATCAGTGCAATAAGGCAAGACAAAAGAAATAAAAGACATACAGATTGGAAAGAGGGAGTTAAACTGCCTTTACTTGCAAATGACATCATTGTACATGTAGACAAATCCTAGACAAACTACAAAAAAACTATCAGAACTAATAAATGAATGAAACAAGGTCACAGGATACAAGGTCAATATATAAAATCCAACGTATTTCTACACTATGCAAGCAATGAAAAATGAAATTAGGATCATGTTCACATAGAAAATCATCAAAAATACAAAATATTTAGTAAAATATGTGCAAGGATTGTACAATGAAGACCATGAAACATAACTGAGAGAAATTCAAGATGATCTGAAAAAACAGAAAGCTATATCATGTGCATAGATCAGAAGACTCATTAAGATGGCAATTCTTCCCATACTGATTAACAGATAAAAAACAATCCCAATTCAAATCCCAGTAAAATATTTTATAGAAGTCAATACACTGATTCTAAAATGTATATGGAAATGCAAAGGATATAAACAGCAAATAATCTGAAAAAGAAGAACAATGTTGAAGGACTTAAAACCCTCTGACTTTTAGAATTATTATAAATCTAAAGTCATCAACAGAGTGACAGTGGTATAAGAGTAGACAAAGTTCAATGGAGCAGAATAAAATGAAAAAAAAATACATAAACACACAGAGTCAAGTGATATCTGACAAAGATGTCCAGGTAATTCAATGGGGGAAAACCTCTGCACAAGTGATGCTAAAACAAATGGACAGCAGTATACAAAAGAAAAAAAAAAGAAAAAAAAAAACGCAAAGATCTGAATAGATATTTTACAACAAAAGATATATACATAACAAATAAGTACATGAAAAGATGTTTCACACCATTAGATATTAGAGAAATGCAAATTTAAACTACAATGCGATACCACTATATGTGCAACTAGTGTGCGTGTGTGTGTGTGTGTGTGTGTGGCTAAAATTTAAAAACAGAGATACCAAGTGTTACTGAAAATGTAGAACAAATGGTTGTGTGCTGTGCAGAATCCCAGGATATCCTGAAATTTCCAGCCTCTGGTATATAAACATCTCCCAGTTATTCAAACACTAATCTAGGTACCGGTGCAAAGTGATTTTGTATATGTAATTAAGGTTCCAAAACAATTGACCTTAGGATAAGATTATTCAGGTGGATCTGTTCTAGTCATAAGAGCCTTTTAAAAAGAAAGAGGGGAGGGGTTTCCCTGGTGGCGCAGTGGTTAAGAATCCGCCTGCCAATGCAGGGGACACGGGTTCGAGCCCTGGTCTGGGAAGATTCCCACATGCCGCGGAGCAACTGGGCCCGTGAGCCACACTTACTGAGCCTGCGCGTCTGGAGCCTGTGCTCCACAACAAGAGAGGCCGCGACAGTGAGAGGCCCGCGCACCGCGATGAAGAGTGGCCCCCGCTCGCCGCAACTAGAGAAAGCCCTCGCACAGAAACGAAGACCCAACACAGCCAAAAATTAAAAAACTAATTAATTTAAAAAAAAAAAAAAAGAGAGAGAGGGGAAGTCAGAGATTCAAAGCCTAAGAATTCAACACCAGGGAGATGGAGTGAGCCTCTAAGAGCTGAGAGTGGCCTCCAGCTGACAGTGAGCAAGGAAACAAAGATCTCAATCCTACAACGGCAGAGAACTGAATTCTGCCAATAACGTAAATAAGCTTGGAAACAGAATCTTCCTCAAAACCCCCAGATGAGAATTCAGTCTGGTGGATATCTGGATTTCAGCCCTGTGATCCCTGAAGACCCCATGATAAATTTCTGACCTACAGAACTATGAAACAGTAAATAGGTGCTGTTTTAAGCTACTAGGTTTTTGGTAATTCGTTACTCAGCAATAGAAAACTAACACCCAGACACACAATACATGTAGCTAAAAGGAAAATGCTGACATATCAAGTGTCAACCAAAAATGAAACTCATACATTGCTGGTGGGAACTAAAGTGAAAACATGGCCACACAAAGACTTGCACTCATATGTCCATAGAAGCTTTATTGTTAATAGCCTAAACAAGACACAACTTAAATGTCCATCAGCTGTCAAATAGATAATACTGCGGTGTATCCAAACAATGGAGTGCTACTCACTAATGAACAGGCAAAGACTACTGATACACATGACATAGATAATTCTCAAAAGTTATGTTAAAAGAACCCAGATACAAAAGGTTACATGCAGCATGATTCCATTTATAAAGCCTAGAAAAGGCAAACTATAGTTACTGAAAGATCAGGGGTTGCCACGGATCGGAGGGTGAATGCAATGGGGTACCAAGTAACATTTGAGGGTAACAGAAATGTTCTACATCTTGATTGTGGTGATGCTTAAAAAACTATATACATTTATCAGGACACATTAACTGTACACATGAAATTGGTTAACTTTATTATATGGCAAGTTATACCTCAATAAAGCTGATTTTTAAAACTTAATAAGGAGTCCCAGGTATAATGGAATTGCTTCGTAACACATAAATTTAAGTCTCTAGTTAAGATAAAAATCTTATCACTTCTTAAAAAATAATAATATAGTTTCCTGTCATGCTATTATTCCAAAACCATATGGGATCTTTATTTTTATAAGACACATATGCATTTCAAGATAGCAAATTATATATTTTTCAGATTATGTTGTATTATCATGAGGAACCAGAAACTATTTATTAGTAATCTTGACCCTTATAATTTTTTTCATTCTTTACTTAGTCCCTTTCTCAGATTATAAAGTCCAGGATGGCAACAATCTCTTATTATCTTTTTATATCCCTAGCCAGATTTAATATTATCCTAAATTTATTGAAGGAAGAGTTTTACAGGTGCATGTAAAAATCTACATAGCCTTAAGGAACTTGGTTTAAGTGGAATTTTAAGCATCAATGTGTTGAACAGTGAGCCTGTCACTTTGAGGAAAATAACTGACACATGAAACATGAAATATAGAAAACCTCAGTAAAGAAATTAAAAAGAACCAAATAGCAATTTTAGAACTGAAAAACAATAACTGATACAGTAACGCAGTGAGTAAACTCAACAGAATAGAGCTGACAGAGGAAAGAGTCAGTAAGCTGGCAGATGGAGGAAAACAAATTACCCAGTCTGAACAACAGAAAGAAAAAAGACTGAAAAAAATAATCTACAGAGCCTCAGAGAACTGTGGGACTATAAAAAAGATTTAACGCTTGTCTTATACTTCTGAGAATAAAGAATATCTGTTTTAGAAGTTACTAAGATGGTCTGATTTTATCCTAGAAAAAAACTGATTTGTGGTAAATTGGCAAGCTTTGTCTTTCAGCAAATAAAGACATTTGGACTGATTCTAACTTCTTCCTCAAGTCCATATTATTCAGCATTTTAAAAATAAATTTATTATGTTTATCAATTTTGGTATACATAAAAATCAGTAAGAATATGAAAATAATGTTCTAAAGAAATTTTCTGGCAAAGAAATGAAGAAAATATTTTTGGATCTCTTTTATCTCATTTTGTTTAGAGTTTCTTTGATCTTAAAGTGTCAAGATGTGAGAAAACAAAAATAAATTTTATAGATGCATACTGTAAAGTTTCGAATATTTTCAAAGGGCATGCTGTCAGAATATTTAGACATTCATCTTTATCTAGCAGACTTTAAGAAGTGACAGCATTGTCTTATTTGGTTATAGACTCTCCTTGCGAACTATAAATATTATTTCAGTAATAAGAGTAACTGCTTCCTTATCTGAAGTGCACATAAATGCTTAAAAGATAAAAGTGAGCATCAAGGAAAGTAAAAATCTAAAGTTTTTTAGTAACTGAAATTTTAAGAATTTGAGTCTCCCAATATACCATTAAGGATAAGGTAGGTTTTTATAAATGTTCCTTATCCAACTGAGTTAGTTCCCCCTAAGTATCTTTTCCCTAACTTTTTTTTTTCAAATTATGAATGGGTCCTGAATTTTATCAAATGCTTTTTCTTCATCAACTGATATGATCATGCAATTTTTCTTCTTTAGCATGTTAATACGGTGTATTAGTTGATTTTCAAATAGTGAAGCAGCCCTGCTCCATCCCTGCAATGAGCCATAAATTCCATTTGCTTATATTTTGTTAAGGACTTTTGCATCTACATTGATATAGTAATACTGACTTACAATTTTCTTCTTGGAATTTTTTTTTTTTTTTTGTATCAAGGCAATAGGGCTAGTTAAACTACCTAATTCATATTGGGTGAGATGTGGTGGTCTGTATTTTTCAAGAAACCGGTCCGTACATCAAAGTTGTCAAATTTATGTTTATAGAGTTGTTCATAGTATTCCCTTTATTATCTTTTTCATATCTGCAGGGTCTATGGTGATACCTTTCTCTTTTTTTTTAATTTATTTATTATTATTACTTTTTGGCTGCATTGAGTCTTCGTTGCTGCGCGCAGGCTTTCCCTAGCTGCGGCAAGCGGGGGCTACTCTTCATTGCGGTGCACAGGCTTCTCATGGTGGTGGCTTCTCTAGTTGCGGAGCACAGGGTCTAGGCATGCGGGCTTCAGTAGTTGTGGCTCGCGGGCTCTAGAGCGCAGGCTCAGTAGTTGTGGCGCACAGGCTTAGCTGCTCCACAGCATGTGGGATCTTCCTGGACCAGGGCTCAAACCCATGTCCTCTGCATTGGCAGGCAGATTCTTCTTTTTTTTTTTTTCCTTTAGAATTATTTTATTAAATCATAAAAGTACAACTGCTTCTTAACTCTACACACACACACAAAGTTTTTCAAGGAATAACATTCTATCTTATTGCACTATGATCCCGGCTAATAGTGTTTCAAAACTTTGAGAAAAACTGTTAAAAATGTTTCACATGTTACAAGTTACACATTTAACATTATGGAAGAAGGAATGCTCCTGTTGCAACAAAAAATAGAAATGAGGTTTCTCTTCTCCTGGTAACAAGGAAAATAAAGGGGGTAGTGAACAGGCTAGGGAAGCAGCATAAACTGGCCTGAAAGAGTTAATCAATCCTAGTTATCTTGTAACTGTTACTAATCTGTATTATCTGTAACTAGATTTGTCCTTCACAAAGCTAACCTCTAACACTCTGACTCTGTGTGAATTACATCCTGCACCTAACTCCACCCGGAGTCTTAACCACTGCACCACCAGGGAGGTCCCTGCAATTGGGATTGACATGTACACACTGCTAATAAAATGTCTTTCCATGAAAACAAACAAACAAACTAAACATGCAATACAATAAATGTTGTTACTCTGTCGAGTTCTAATGGATTTTTTTAAAGGTAAAAACTGATGGATCTAGAAAACAATCTTTAAAAGTTAGCTTTGTGAACATAAACATGGATGGAAAAAGGAAAGTTAACATTACAGAATACAAAAAAAAAAAAAAAGAAGTATTATGTGCTGGGTACTCTGTTAGAGACTTTATATACCTTCTCATTTATCCTCCGAACAATCTTCTGGGTAAATGGGATGTCAAGGTTAAACAGTTTGCACAAGGTCACATGGTTTGGTAGTAGTAGAGATCAAATTTGAACTCAAGCTAATATAATTCCCATAGTATTCTTACCAATATATCATAAAGCCACACCCTTTCTGTATTATACAAGAGAAGAAGTAAGTTAGTGAAACTGTTTTCATCGCTACTTAGAACACTTAAATTCAAGTGGCTTGCTGCTGACAACTCACACATAGCCATTTAAAAATGTGTTGTGCATATATCTAACACAGTAGTAACAATCACAGAAACATGACAATGAGAGGGTGTGAGATAGGTGGAGACAGCTGAGAAGAGGAGGAGTAAAGGGATGGAATTCTTGACATGGAAACAAACTGTCCAACAACTTCTTGTAGAGAACAATACTAATTTGGTACTATATTTTAATTTAAAAACACACACAATCCCAAAACAGAAAACTCTGAAGTCATAGCATTCTCAATAATTATAATTGAGAAAATAATCTCAAAACAGAGGAAATAAAGTCCTAGCTGTGGAAGAGTTCTGGATTATGGTAAGAGACCACCCTGCCTATGGCCATAGGATATAGTTTTAGTAGAGAGAAAGTATATGGGGTTATGGAGAAGATTAATGTTGCTAAAGCAAGGGTTTACATGAAGACAAAGTGA
The DNA here is from genome assembly GCF_949987535.1 of Balaenoptera acutorostrata. Classification (NCBI taxonomy): domain Eukaryota; kingdom Metazoa; phylum Chordata; class Mammalia; order Artiodactyla; family Balaenopteridae; genus Balaenoptera; species Balaenoptera acutorostrata. The sequence continues at coordinate 35,506,199 of NC_080075.1, read as the reverse complement.
TAGTGGAACCTAGAGGGACAATATGACACAGGTACTTAAATTCTGAATGAAAAACTGTAGTATCCAGAAAGATGTTAGATGATAAAAATGAGAAGAAATAAGGAAGGTGCAGTCAGATAGAAGAAATGACTTTCCAGGAGAAATTAGAAGTAATAATCTGTTAGGTAGCCAAATCAGGCCTACCACCTCAAGTATTTTTTTTAATTGAGATATATGTAATTGACACATAACGTTATATTAGTTTCAGGTGTATAACACAATGATTTGGTATTTGTATACGTTGCAAAATGATCACAATAAGTCTAGTTAACAGCCAACACCATACATAGTTAATAATTTTTTTTTCTTATAATGGGAACTTTTAAGATCTACTCTCCCGGCCACTTTTAAATATGCAACACAGTATTAACTATAGTTGCCATGCTGTACATTACATCCCCATGAGTTGTTTATTTCATACCTGGAAGTTTGTACCTTTTGACACCTTCACCCATTTCCCCCACCCACCACCCCTTGCCTCTGGCAAACACCAACTGTTACCCGTTACTGATAAGTTTGGTTTTGGGGTTTTGTTTCTGTTTCTAAGATTCCACATATAAGTGAGATACGGTATTTGTTTTTCTCTGACTTATTTCATTTAGCAAAATGCCCTCAGGGTCTGTCCATAATGTTGCAAATGGCAAGACTTCCTTCTTTTTTATGGCTAATATTCCATTGCATATACAAATATATATACCACAATTTCTTCATCCATCCATCCATGGACACTTAGATTGCTTCCATGTCTTGACTACTGTAAATGCTACAATGGATGGGGATGCATATATCTTTTTGAGTTAGTTTTTTCATTTCTTTTGAGTAAATACCCAGAAGTGGGATTGCTGGATCATACAGTAGTTCTATTTTTAATTTATTAAGGAAACTCCATACTGTTTTCCATAGTGGCTGTAACAATTTACATTCCTACCAACAGTGCACAAGGGTCCCTTTTTCTCCATATCCTTGTCAACACTTGGTATCTCTTGTCTTTTTGCTAATAGTCATTCTAACAGGTGTAAGGTGATATCTCGTTATGGTTTTGATTTGCACCGCCCTGATGATTAGTGATGTTGAGCATATTTTCATGTACCTGTTGGCTATCTGTACGTCTTCTTTGGGAAAATGTGTATTTAGATTCTCTGCCCATTTTTCAATCAGACTGTTTTTACGCTATTGAGTTGTATGAGTTCTTTATATATTTTGGATATTAACTCCTTATTGGATACATAATTTGCAAATATATTCTCCCATTTGGTAGGTCTCTTTCATTTTGTTGATGGTTTCCTTTGCTGTGCAGAAGCTTTTTAGTAGTCCCACTTGTTTTTGTTTTTGTTGCCTTTGCTTTCAGTGTCATATCCAAAAAAATCATGGCCAAGACTGATGTCAAGGAGCTTATTGCCTATGCTTTCTTCTAGGAATTTTATGGTTTCAGGCTTTATGTTCAAGTCTTTAAACAATTTTGAGTTGATTTTTGTGTATGGTGTAAGATAGTGGTCCAGTTTTCCCAACACCATTTACAGAAGAGACTGTCCTTTCCCCCATTTTATATTCTTGGTTCCTCTGCCATAAATTTATTGACCATGGATGCATAGGTTTATTTCTGGGCTCTCTATTCTGTTCCATTGATCTATGTGTCTGTTTTTATGCCAACACCATACTGTTTTGATTACTACAGCTTTGTAAGGGTTTTTTTTGTAAATAATAGCTTTATTGAGATATAATTCATATACCATACAATTCAACCATCTAAAGTGTACAATTCAGTGGTTTTTAGTACATTGACAGAGCTCTGCAGCCATTACCACAATTAAATTTAGAGCATTTTCATCACCCCAAAAAGAAAGTCCATATCCACTGGCAGTCACTCCCATTTCCCAGCTTCACCCCAGCCATAGACAACCACTAATCTAACTTTCTGTCTCTTCTACATATTTGTCTATTTTGGATATTACATATTAATGGAATCATACAATATGTGTTCTTTTGTAACTGGTTTCTTTTACTCAGCAGAATATTTTCAAGATTCATCCATGTTGAAGCAAAAATCAATACATTTCTTTTTACGGCCAAATAATGCTTCGTTGTATGGATATACCACATTTTATTTATCCATTCATCAGTTAATGGACATTTGAACTGTTCCCATTTTGGGGGCTATTCTGGAACATTTGTGTACATGTTTTTCATTTTATGTCTTATGAGTATATACTTAGGAATGGAATTACCAGGTCTTACGGCAACTCTGTGTTTAACATTTTGAGGAACTGTTTTCTAAAGCAGCCACAACCATTTACATTCCCACCAGCAATGTTATGAGGGTTCCAATTTCTCCACATCTTCAACACTTACCTGGTCTTTTTGATTACAGCCGTGCTAGTGGGGTGTTAAGTGGTATCTCACTGTGGTTTTGATTTGTATTTCCCTAATGACTAATGATGTTGTGCATCTTTTCATGTGTTTACTGGACATCTGTTTGTCTTCTCTGGAGAAATGTCTATTCAGATCCTTTACCCATTTTTTAGTTGGGCTGTCTTTTTATTGTTTAGTTTTAAGAATTTGTTATATATTCTGGGTAGAAGTATCTTATCAGATCTACGATTTTGGTTATGGTAAACTTGGTACAGAAAATATCTGTGTTAACGAGGCTGACAACACGGGGTGACAGCTATGTATTGGTGAGGGAAGAGGTACAGTATAACATCAGAAGCCAGATATAATTCTCACTGCCAATGTTCCCATCAAAAATCTGCGACTTTTGTTCAGAGTACCAAATAAAATATTGATGAGGCTGTTTTCAGTACTATAAGGCCTGTCCTCTGGTGATGTAAAGTAAGCTAGCCAGCTAAAAAAAGCTCAGCTGCCTGAATAAGGAATTCGGTCTTTTTTGTGGTATGCAAGAAACATGAAAAACACAACGAGACCTAAGAAAGAACTTGCTATGAGACTTGCCAAGAAAGTTTTTCCTCTCTAATAGAGAGAACTTGAGGAAGTGTTCCCTGCTCTTCTTCAGCCAGATGGTAGTGTCAAATTATGACAGCCCTCTCCTGACATGCAGAGCTTTAAAGTACACTGGACCTATGTCTCTGATGAAACTGATGAACTGCTAAACCACCTGTAACTGTCTGGCTCTGGACTTCTTATTCTGTGAAATAATACATTCCTTATTATTTAGGCCGCTTTTAGATGGGAGGATACTGTTACTTGTAATCCAAAACATTCTGATACATTTTCTACTTTGTCAGTAAGCACACTACTGGATAGAGCTATACAGAAATTAGAATGAAGTGATTATGAAAGCTAGAACTGCCTAGAACACTACATACTAGTTTTCAGTAATTTGATTTTTAAAAATGTAAACAGTATTTTGCACTTTATCAAGCATCTTAGGTACTAACTTACCCAATACCCACCAGAACTCTAAATCAGGCAGTCTCGTGGCCATTTTACAGATACATATATATATAATCCTCCAGTATAGGTCTTCCAATTCTAGATCCCATGTGTGTTCCACCACATCATAGTATGTCTCATAGTATCAAATATAATGCATTAAAAGCAATATAATCGATAAACCATAACGGAAAAGAATATTAAAAAAGAATGTCTACATGAGTAGTATAACTGAGTCACTTTGTTGTGCAGCAGAGTGACACAACACTGTTAATCAACTACACTTCAAAAAAAAGCAACATAATCAACAACAAAATGATTACAGTATTCTTTCAGCACTTAAATAACTGCTTGACATTATACAACTCCATGAGTAATGTGACTAAAATGAATAATAAAATGTCCAAAGAGCTGCTATATGTTAAGTTTAAATTGGGCAAGCAGAGTGACCAGAAGAAATCTAGCACCTTCTAATAGCTCTACTGAAGCACTTACATTGTATTAAAACTTTTCCCTCTACATGCCTGACTCAATCTATGCTGTGAAGTCTTTGGGGCTATTTATTTTTTCCTGACATCTCTGCACCTAACACTGTGTTTGATATGTGTAGTATGTTTGCTAAATTAAGAAATCAAAGATTTAGAGTCTCAGTCCCCCTTTACCAGCTGTTCTAGAATACATCTAGAAAATGTTAAGATAAATCAGTTTAAGTAAACAAAATTAAACGTTCTTTATAAATTTTGAGAGTTATTTATGAAAAAGTTTGCTTACCATTTAACAAATGAAAGTAACACTCTCACATATAACTGACACTTTACTCAGATATGTAAGAAGAATCTTAAAGCATAAAAGAGTCCTATAACTTTTAGAATCAACAGCAGTTTCCTTTGTGGTAGCTTTCCCGTTGTGCCTAACACACTTGTGCTTTCTAACTGTTTACTCACAGGACTTTCAAAGACCTCCCTATCCCTAGACGACAGATATAACTAATTCAGTTACACCTCAGTTAGCTTCCCAAGCCACCAGGACAAGTGCCTACCTACCCATCCTGCATTAGCATTTACATTCCATGAGAGATACTACACAGGGAACTGGCTTTACCAAGATGAATAAAAATGCATGCTCTGCCCATGGCTTGGGAGAGGAGGCAATGAAACACAATGAAATATGGGGTGTACTATAACGACAGTTACTTACAAACGGCCACTGATTGCCTGGAGGAGCTGGGAAATGCAACTGGGACAGGATCTTGATGTTTGCCAGACAGAGAAAGCAAGCGGAAGGACATTGCAGATGGAAAAAAAAGTACATACAAAGGCACCAATAAGTGAAAAATGATGAGGCATTTGAGAACCAAGTAGTTTGACTTGGTTATAGCATAAGCCTGGCTAGAAATAAGGATCAGAACATGAGTGCCATGAAAAGGAGTTTAAATGTTTATTTCTGAAGATGTCACTGACTTTTAAATAAGGTAGTGACACTAGATTTCCTTTTCAGAAGAAAAACTAGTGGCAGTATGGAAGACAGAATGAAGAAGAACTTGGAGGTAAAAAGAGCAAAGCCTCAAGTAGGCTATAGAAATAGTCCAGGTAAGAAATAAATGAAACTGCAATGATGCCAGTGGCAGCGGGGATAAAGAAGAGTTTGATTCAAGAGATATTTGGGGATCTAAATGACAGGACACACTTACCATAACATGATACTTATGTTCCTGAAAAATCTCCATGTTCTTAAAACTACACATTAAAACAAACAATCGCACATTAAAAATAACATGGCTTAAGGAAAAGAGTTGGAAGCCAGACACTCGAAACCTGTGCAACTCTGTAACCAGAGTATTAACAAAACCAACAAGAATCCTAATAAGCATATTAACATAGTTAAAGATGTGCTAAGTAACTAATAAGCCTGGCACTTTCTAAAGGCACAGCTCAAACAAAGTACAGCTGTCCCTCAGCATTCACAGGGATTGCTTCCAGTACCTGCCACAGACACCAAAGTCCGCAGATGCTCCAGCCCCATAGTCGGCCCTTGGTATCCGCGGTTCGCATCAGCAGGTTCAACCAACCCCCACGTTCGCAGTACTGTAGTTATTGAAAACAATTCGCGTGTTAAGTAAGTAGACACACGTAGTTCAAGCCCACGTTGTTCGAGGATCAAACGTAATAGAAAAAAGTGTAAAGGGTATTTGAAGCTAAGTTACAGAAACAGAAAAAATGCACAAACATCTGGGGGAAATGCGCAATAAATTCTTTCAACACAGATAAATGGCCAAAATCAGTCAAGAGGAAGAATGTGGTATATGGATAGAGTATACAGAACTCTGTTCTTCAGTAGCTTGCTGCTTTCAGCTGTGTTAGTGTATTTTAGATTCAGCTGCCACTGCTTACGGCAGGAAGCATTAATATGCTGGGAACGTTGTTAAGTACATTTTCTTCTTTATGGACAGTATGTGAGCCAGACTGGAATGCCTCAAAAGTCCCTCGAGTGAGTGACTAAGCCTCCCACCTCCAAACCAGGTCAGGAGGTGTTGTGTGTCATAATTTTAGTACAGACTGTAACTGATGATTGCTTTAGGTAGTAGTGAAGGGGAGTAAAACGTATATACCAGGTTTCCATATAGGGGTAAATGGACAGATACTGTTTCCGTTAAGAAAAATTAGGGAATAATGAAGCATGAATATGAAGATAATATAATGCATGTGGTTTTCGTTACGCTGAGTTTGAGGCGTCTTACAGACATCCTTATTTAGATAAATATCAAGTAAGCAGTTAGAACTCTGGACTAGAGAAGAGAATGATGTGGGCTGAAAATATGAATCATCAGTACACAGGAGATGATGAAACTTTGAGAATAAACAAAGAATTCATGCATTTACTCAATTCACTCATTCAGTAACTATTTATATAATATATACGCGCCTACACTGGCAGTTAGGGGTGCATAAGAGGGAAGAACAAGCCCGCCATGATGCCCACTCCCACAGAACTCACATTATATCATGGGGAGACAGAAAACAGCCAAACACCTATAGAGCTAATCAATCATGTGCTACAAAGACATAAAAGGTACTAAAAGAGTATAACACAGGAACATGGCCTGACCTGGCACGGGGGTGGGAGACTCAGTCACTTACTTGAGGGACTTTCGAGGCATTCCAAACATAGTCCATGCAAAAGGCTCTCAGAGTAGAATAAACAGATGGAAGAACAAACATAGCATAAAATACTGAATAAATGTAAGGTTTAAGTGGCTATAGTATAGAGAGAAAGCAGAACATGGTGAAAGAAGCTGAAGTAAACAGCAAGTAGAATGAATGAAGTCTACAGGCTATGCTAAGGATTTAGTCTCTACAATGTATGAGATTTTAAATGGGAAAGTGATACAATCATATTAAGGATTCAGTCTCTACAATGTATGAGATTTTAAATGGGAAAGTGATACAATCATATTTAAGAGGGCCCTGGACCAAAGCTGAGAGGCAAGCAACAAAGATCAAAAATGGTCAGAGAGGTAGAGGAGCCACTAGCAGAAAACATTACAAAAGCCAAAAGAGGAGAGAATTTGAAGAGTTCCCTACAAGGCCCAACATAACAAAGAAGTCAAGTAAGAAGAATGAAGAACCAAATACATTTAATGAGTGATTTCCAGACACTCTCTATTGTCACCACTATCTCAGGTGCTGTGATTCCCATTTTACACATGTACTAAACAAGGTCTAGAGAGTTTATAGCATTTGCTCAAGGTCACTTAGCTAGAAAATGGCAGAACCAGAAAATAAAGTCAAATCTTCCCAACTCCCAACTTCATGCTGATAATTAGAAGAGTACTGCCAACATCGAAAGTTTCAGTGAAATGCAGATGCGTAATCATTCTGGACCAGCGCTATCTAACAGACATTCATGCAATGCTGGAAATCTTCTATATCTGCGCTAATGCAGTAACTACTAGCCACAAGCAGCTACTGAGCACTTGGAACGTAGATACTGTGAAGAACTGAATTCACAATTTTATTTCATTTTAATTCATTTTAATTAAAGTTTAAATAGCCACACATAGCTAGCAGCTACTGAACTGGACATCACAGATCTAGACTGTAGCAGACTGAAAAACAAGAAAATAAGCAAATACAGATGAGTCAAAAGTATGATGGTAAAGAAAGAATGACAGCTAGACAGGAAGGCAGAGCTGAAGTATACGTGGTCATTCATAAATTCACTATTTGAGAAAGATTACTATGAGCTAGTTTATAATTCATGAAATTCTATTTATTAGGAAAACAGTTGCAACGTGAGCACACATAAAATCACAGCTTTCCCTTATTTGCCTATTAGCCCTTGTTTTTCCTGACATTCTAATTTTTATTAAAGATTACCTTATAAGCAAATAATTAAAGACTGCCTTACAAGCTGGCATGCAATAAGCTGGATGCCAGCTTACTGCATGCCTATAATAGGAGGTTGCTTGTGGCACTGCACTCAGGAGCATATGAAAGAAAACCATCCCTGAAACTAGATAAAGTATAAATAAATAAAAGTGCGAACAGACAGCTCTAACAATGCCAATGGTAAAGGCTTGACTCTTTTTGTAGGTGCCTGTGCTTCACACTCTCATCCCTAGGTTTTAAACTGCATACTTCTTTTTTTTTTAATTAATAAAATTATGTATGTATGTATGTATGTATATATGTTTGGCTGCATTGGGCCTTCGCTGCTGCACGCGGGCTTTCTCTAGCTACGGCGAGCGTGGGCTTCTCATTGCGGTGGCTTCTCTTGTTGAGGAGCACAGGCTCTAGGTGCGCAGGCTCTAGGTGCACGGGCTTCAGTAGTTGTGGCATGCAGGCTCAGTAGTTGTGGCTTGCGGGCTCTAGAGCACAGGCTCCGTAGTTGTGGCGCATGGGCTTAGATGCTCCGTGGCATGTGGGATCTTCCCGGACCAGGGCTTGAACCTGTGTCCCCTGCATTGGCAGGCAGATTCTTAACCACTGCGTCACCAGGGAAGTCCTGCATACCTAATTCTAACATACAAGTAAAAATGAATTCTCTGTATTGTTCACAAAAGTCAAGAGAGACCTGGCTAGAGCACAGATGAATTTAATAATGCTCCTAGAACACAAGTCAAAGTGCTATCTCATTTACAGAAATGTTTTCTGGGATAGCAATGGGGCTACCACGTGGCCCTCCTGATGATACTGATAAGAAAGGGCTTTAACTAACAAAACAATACTCTGAGAAAGTAACCTATAAGAACCTATGACTTGCTGAATTACCTGTGCTAAACTTTAAAGGATTTCCTATAGAAATCTTCAAATGTTTTAAATATTTTTACAGTACAAGACTATAAAAACCAAAGACAAACCCAGAAACATTAATTAGTCACATTTCATTTCAAAATTTCATTCCTGCACCAGATCTATACATTAGCTACAAGTACTGTCAACCCGTGACCACAAAGTGGACATGGGAGTCCAAGGAAAAATCAGCAAAGGGAGAAAGTGAATATGGACTGTTGAATAAAAAGTTTAGTTGGAAGGGCAAAAGTGAAGAAATTTTAATCTGGCAAGCTTGAAATAAAATAGATGCTTTCTCCACTACACTTCAGAGATCATTTTCTCTTTTTAATTTAAAAAATCATTACCCATGTTGTTAATAAGGTGCTAAGTGGGAAAATAAGTACAAAAAATGTTCTAGTAAAATAGTATTTTCCCTAGAGTAATTTCATAAGAATACTGACATAGTTCAGACCCTAGCTGAAGTACCAACCTCAACCATTATGAAATTGCTAACTAATTTTAAAAATTATGCTGAATTGTTTTTGACTCAATGCTTACATTTCAAAGATGGTTCAAAACTTTGGAATAAAACTGACTGTAATTTGTAAACTAGAGCATGACATCATTAAAAATCTCTTTAAGTCTGACCTTTGTAATCTTACTTAACAAAAGCAAAATTATAAAAAATTAATAAATCCACACACTGGCATAGCTTAAAAAAAAAGGATGGGGGGAACCCACTAAAAAAAACTTGGAAGAATATACAAGAAACTTAACAATGATCAACACAAGGAGAATGGATGGCCAGGAAAGACTTTCCATTGTATACCTTTCAGTGTGGTATTATTTTTTAAGCAAATGTATTGTGTGTTTAGAAGTTTTGTGTGTTTAGAACTTTTAAAAAGTTTTAAGAGTATTAATCTTCAACCAGATGTTCCCCTTACCATAAAACCTGAACTCAGAAAACAGTTCCTTTTAGAACTATGTAATTTGATCAGAAATTACTAACGCAAAGACTGACAAAGTATTAAGCTCTTTTCTTGTTAAAACTCCTGTTTCCTAGATTAATTTCCTAGGTCCTGGGTCCACCTACTATTTAATAAGGTTTACTTAATACCCTGTTAACTGCCTATCAAATCTTTCAAAATCTATATTATAATCGTTTTCCATACTCCTCACCCTCAACCTCACCTCATTCACCTCAGCCTCAGTCTCAACTTCAGCAGATGATCTTGCCTCAAACTATTCCCAGTTGCTGAGGTGATTTTAGGTCACCTAGTTTGAACTCCATTATTAAAACATACCTGTCGTCATGGCCTACTCTCCTCACCTTGTTTTTTTCCCTCTTTTTTGATGTCCCTCCTTTCCTTTTATCCATCTTCTTTCTACCACTTCTAGGGCTCATTCCACCAATCATCCTCTTCCTCACAGCTCCCTCTCCCGGCTTCTCGTCTAACTCTAAAGAATACTGACATTGGGACTTTCCTGATCTCTGCAAAATCTAGACACTGTTGACTCCTTTAAATATGACATCACTCTGCTAATTTTCCAACTACCTATTTATTCTCAGACAACACTGACGGGTTCCTCATCTTCTACCTGCCTCTTAAATGCAGGGTTCTTTAGGGTTTGTCCTCTTCTCTTATCGTTTTATGTTCTTTCTCTATGGGATTTCATTCAGTTTCATGGCTTCAACTACTACCTTGAACAAATACACACAACACTCAAATCTTTAATATAAGCCCAGATTTCTCTTCCAGATCCAGATATAGCCAATTACCTGTTGGTCATATCCACCTAGGTGACCCATGACTACTTTATTTATTTATTTTAAATAAATTTATTTTTATTTTTGGCTGCGTTGGGTCTCCGTTGGTGCACGCGGGCTTTCTCCAGCTGCGGCGAGCGGGGGCCACTCCTCGGGGGCCACTCCTCGCCGCGGTGCGCGGGCCTCCCACCGAGGCGGCCTCCTCTGCTGCGGAGCACAGGCTCCAGGCGCGCGGGCCTCAGCAGTCGTGGCGCACCGGCCTAGCCGCTCCACCGCACGTGGGACCCTCCCGGACCAGGGCCCGAACCCGTGTCCCCCGCATTGGCAGGCAGACTCCCAATCACTGCGCAACCAGAGAAGCCCCCCCATGACTACTTTACATTCACCATGTGCAAGGTAGAAATCATCACCACTCCTCCAGATCTACTTCTCCTGTGTCTCCTAGACAGAGAATGTGCATTTCCAACAAGGCTCCAGATGATGCGGATGCTGCTAGTTCAGGACCCATATTCTGAGAATCACTGCTCAAACATATGCTGCCTCTTCCTACCTCCAGGCTGTCAGGTTCCTTCTGCTACCTCCTAGACCATGATATCTATGCGGCAGGCACTGTTCATATTTCACAACACTCTATCTTATTGAACTTAGACTCTTGCAACATAGCATTCTAAGCATTAATTACCAAATGATAAGAGAAGACTAGAGATGAAACAACAGTCATCCCAGAAAGCTGGATGTTTCTTGAGGGCGGAATAGCATTCTAGTGTATCCCTCGAATCAAATCTTACCCAAGTACATAGGCTCTTGATAAATATTTGCTGAGTGGATGGCAGTATTATCTATCCAGTCACCCAAGCCAGAAGCCACAGCAAGATTCACCCCTTCCTTCCCCATAATCCAAGACACCAAGTCCTATCTTCTACCTCCTAAATGTGTCTCATACCTGGTCCCTCCTCTCCATCTGCACTGTTATTACATTCTTTCAGGTCCTTAATATCTCACTTTACGGTAATAATTTTTTAATTGGTCCCCATGTCTACAATCAGCTATCCTATTTTATCCACATGACCATAAGATTGATCTCTCTAAAACAGTAAATGAGATGATGTCATTCTGCTTAAAAACAATAACTTCCCACAGGCTTCAAGGAAAAAAAATTAATTCCTTCATGTAATATGCAAACTCTTCTAGGATCCTGCATCAATCTACCTGACCACCCTCTCTCTCCATTCCACCCTACCCCCCTACTCTCCAGCCATGCTGAATTGGCTTATATATTCATGCCTCAGTGGCTTTAAACATAAAGCTTTCTACCTAGAGTGTCTTTCCCACTGGCTAAATATTCATCCTTTTAAGCCTCAGCTCAGGCACCATCTCTTCCATGAAGCTTTCTTCAAGTGACATTCATTCATCTCTCCATCCAATCCCCACCTCAGTTTGCATTACACCTCTCCCCTGCCATGTGCTCTTACAGCACCCCATGTTTAGTTTGTTAATAGCACATATCACACTGCATAATAATTGTCTTGCTCACCTAGTCGATTAAGTTCCTTGGAAACTATAATTATGTCTTCTGTTTGTATAGTCAATGCTAGGTATATTAACAGACACTCAACTAAAATTTAAATAAATACATTCCATGCTATTCTCTAAACAGTGGCTCTCAAAATTTAGCATAGATCAGAATTACCCAGAGGTATATAAATCTAGACTGCTTGGCCCCAGCCCCGGAGTTATAGATTCAGCTGGTTCAGGGTGGTACCTAACAGGTTCCCAGATGATGCAGATGCTGTCCAGGCATCCCATTTTGAGTGTCAGTGCTCCAAATCTGTGTTGTCTCTTCCTAGCTCCAGGATTTAGAGTCTTTTCCTAGCTACCTCCAACTCTGCCTCCTGCAATGCTAACCTTCTTAGACCCAGCTCAATTGTCACCTCCTTCATAAAACTTCCCCTAATCCCAAAAGAAACTGATTTTGCGCTTTCCTCAATTTCTGTCCAGCTTTGTACATATTATTCATATGATAACATGCTAACTTTCTTTCACACCTATTGGCAGTTGTCTTATGCTCTCTACTTAAATGAAGGGAGGAAACCTGCCTTAATCATTCTGATATCCTCCACAACCTGGCAGGGTAACCAGTGAAATGCAAACAAAATCTACAAGTATTTGTTCATCTGAATGAATCCCTGCAAACTGCCCCGAGTCTGGGCCCAGGGTCTGTCTGACTCACTTAATCCTCCTGGCCCAAGCTGACTTCTTACACTGCCTTGTACTTTTGCTTGCCTTACAACCTGTGACAGATGCCTGATCCTCCCACACTTGTCTGTCCCTCTCTCACTGCTGACTGACCCTTAGTCAGCTTCTTTACCTTGTACTCTGAACCCTTTTATTTTCTTAACCACTATGGGACATAGTAAATGGAGAAATTTTCTCTTTATGACTGACGTGAATTTTAATTCTGCTGGCCATAAGACAGGTTGCTTGCTTTTTTCTCAAGTAGCCTTTCTTGGTCAGAGAATCCAAACTAAAATATGCTGTGTACAACTCCAAGTGCAGTTATTGTAGACAGCAATAAATGTGTTTTTGGTTCTATTTACAGATGGTGGAGATAATTGTAATACAAAGTTTGAAAACACAAAAACATAAAAAAGGTCACTTATGAAATGTATGGTTGGCCTAAGAAACAAAACTTAAAAGAACAGCTAATTATTTATGCACTATGTTCATATATGCATCTAAAACAAAATTTATATTACCTATTCCAACGAAAAAAAGATACCAAAAAACCTGGTCATATTTCTGAGTTACACTAATGATATAGTAAAAACTACATCTGATACATAAAAAGTTAACTGTTTCTAAAAATGCCCCTACAAAATTTACTCCTTCAAAAATTACTGAGAGACTGTTTTCAATCACACCGATCTAAACATTCTACTCGATTATTTTATTCTTATTTTACCTCTGTGTGTCAGTAACACTGAAGTACTCTATCTAAAACTATACATACCTACCTACAGAAAATATTGTGATGATATATTTATTTCAATAAACAAACATCCATTTATTTATTTAATCACAGACAACTGACCATTAATGGTTGAAGAAAAATTCTTTGGAGCTCAGTACTCACATTTTTATATGCATATGCATAATTTTCAACCCACCTGCTCAACAGTTTAATAAGACCCAAATAGAGATGAAGGGATATAACAGGAAAAAAAAGAAGTAGGCTACTTTTAAGGTAGCAAGTAAAATTAATACCTGTCAAAAAAGATTCTTGATAAGCTCAATTCAATCTCTAAGCCTTTTTACTTTCCCCTTACTTGAATTAATCACTGATATTCATAAATTAAAATCTGTTGACAAAAATGTATGCCCATAATACTTAGTAAAAGTTATAAAGATTTTCCAAAGGGAATGAAAGTTTTCAGAACTGTATGCCCAATTAACAAGATAAATGAACCAGATCACTCCAAAGTCCAATTTATTTGAATTAATCAATATTCCATATGGCAGAGTTGAGCTACGGTCCTGACACTTTCGAACCAGTGCTATATTCAGCAGACCAACATAATCCTGAAAGTTGAGGGGCCACTGTCACAACAAATTATGTCCTGAAATGTTATTGAGAGGACAGTAGGAAAAAAAAGCCAAGAGTGAATCAGAAAATAAATACTAAAAAGGAAACTGTAAAGAAGAGAGAAATAATGACCTGGAAGAAAAAAATCTCATACAGTGATTTTAAAATATTTTTGAAAAATAAGGGAACACTGAGTATCAGGAAGATAAATTTAAGACCTAAAAGAGAATTTTCAAAATTCAGCCTGTTGTTCAAGAAAAAAAAACTATTTGGAAAGCAGATCATTCTGCTATACACTGCATAAACAACAAGACTAGGTCACTGTTCCTCAAAATGTATCATTTATAAATAAAGGTAAAAACACTGGACAAAGATCTTCAATATCTGGACCTTCAGGTAAAATACGTGTATAAAGAAGTTGCATTAAAGCACTAAAGTTCAATTCATAACTCCAAAAGATTATGCAAAAAAAAAAAAAAAAAGGTTGCACTATGAATGGCTCCGCTCTAACTTGTTTTCTGTAAGTCTCGAAAAGCCTAAGTTTTGACTCTGAAGGCCAAAATCGTCTCTGAGCTGCCTCCAAAGTTGGCAGGGTAAAACTTCCTCTACATACCAAAACCACTAATCAAGTCTGCTCCTAATCTGAATTTTAAGGACACTAATAGGTGCACTTAATCATTTGTCCTGTTTTAAAATAAAAGCTGACTTACTTGACTAATGTCACTTTCTTCCCCCCCAATCACACAAACTGATCCCAAGTTGAAGTCCACAGAATTTCTCTCTTCACTCACCCACCGCTCTATTTTGAAATGCTTAAATTCTACATACAAGGTGAAATAAATGCAATTACAAGGTGCAAGACATTACGCCAAGCAATCCGTCGAAAAATCTTCGGACAACTGTTTAAAGACTTATAGAAAAAGCCTAACGACCAAATCACCTGTTTGGATATCTGATATAGATGAAAAAGCACTGCAAACTTTTTCTACTATGCATGCAATTCTTGATTACAAAGAGGAAACTGCACCGGCTAGCCAGAGCGAGAAAACCGGTAGGGTAACAGGCTAAAAGAGTGTCGTTGATTTCTTGGCTACAGTGACAGAGGCGGGAGACACACCCCTAGCGTCGGTCGGAAACACTACAGCAGTGAATTCTACCTAGGGATTAATGTGAGGCTAAGGAAAGACAAATTTAAATCGCCATGATTCAAAAACAACCAGCACAGGAGAGACTTAGGAAGGTAACAAAGAAAACGAAAAACCCTTGGCAGTAAGTAAGCACTAAAAAACAAGTATCTCCGTTTATCACAAACCGAGTTTAGACTTGTTTTCATGAATCTACACCTTAGACCTCTCCGGTTCGCCACTGCAGAGTAAAGCAGCAGCGAAAAACAACCAAGAAACAAAAAACCTCGTACGTTTGCAAACAGCAGTGAAATAAACACGACCTGGAGAGGGGGAAGTAAGGCAGGATTCCTTCCAAGGCTCGTTGCTTGAAAACAGAGTATGAGTGGGAGAAAGAGCAGCCCTGGAGAGAAACTGGGTCTTATATAAAGGGCCATTTGCCACACATGATTTCCATATGATTCCGGAATCTCCCCGAACTTGAGAGAGTGAGTCTGGGGGTGAGGGGGGGCTCCACGTGGAAGAGGATCCGGAGAAACGGAAGGCAGGCCGATCTGAGGACTGTCCGGAGCGGATGGCCCAGGCAGCGGGGGGTCAAGGCCGGGGCGGAATCCCGGGGGCGTGGGGGGGGGGGTGCGGAGGGGCGCCCCGCGGAGGCCCGGGGGCGGGCGGCGGGGGCTCCGCCGTGCTGTCAATAGGCCGCCCGCCGCCCCCGGGCCGCTGGGGCTCTTTCGGGTCTCTCGAATTTTCCACTGGGGGAAGCCGCCCCGGGGCGTCCGGACTCGCCCCCGCCCCCGCCCCTGGAAGCGGCGGGCGGGGAGCGATGGTGCGTGGGGAAGCCAAAGGCTCACCATTTTGCTGGGCGGTCGGCGGCTCGCTCGCGCGGAGGAGTGTCGGCGCTCAGACTGGCTCCCGCAGGAAGCTGCGGCGGCGGCGGCGGCCCAACTACGGTCGGCTGGGGCGGCTGCGGCCCTCGGGACGCCCGCGGGGGAGGGGGTGCGGGCTGGGGGAGGGGAGGCGGCGCCGCGGGGACCGCGCCGGCCGGGTGACTGGGCACGCGGGATCGGGCAGGGAGAAGAGAAATTAAGGTCGAGATTCAGAGACGGAGAGCGCGGGAGGAGAGACGGCGAGAAGGGGGAGAGACAGAAACGGGGGGGAAAGGGGGCCAGGAGGCTCGGGGGCTGCAGCCTCGCGCTCGTGCTCGCGCCCGCGCAGGAGCCGTAACGGACTCACTGCAGTGGCTCGCGCTGACCCGCAACCTCAAGGCACGAAAAAGGGGGAGGGCGGGACAGGGAGGGGAAAGCGGAGCGCAGCGGCGCGCTGGGCGGAGGGCGGGGGCGCGCGCGGAGCCGGCAGCGGGGGCGGGGCTTCTGCGAGCGCCGCACATCCGGGAACCCGCGCGCCGGCTCGGCGGCGGCCGCCGTGGCGGCGCTCTGGCGAGCTCTGGTTGGGGAGCTCGGAGCGCGCCGACCACGTTCGCCCCTCCGCCGGTCGCCCCCTGCGTGCGGGGCGGGGGGAGCGCGGGGGCGGGGGCGCGGACGTTGGTGACGTCGTGTGGCGGAGCCCTTCCTGTCATGTGGCTGCAGGCGGGCGGGGTGGGAGGGTGAAGAGGGGAGAGGCAGGGCCGGGAGGGGAAGGAGGAAATACGAGGGTGCCCCGTGAGGGAGGAAATGCGAGGGGTGCGCGAGCACCGGGCGTAGGGAGCCCTGGACCCTGGAATGGGAGCCTCGTCGGGGAGGAGGAGCAGATGAGCGGCCTTAAGGTCGGAACCACCCAGGTTCCTCACCAAGAAAAAAAAAAAAAAAAGGGCAATTCCGGCTCTGGGGCTAGAGGGAATCAGTTTGCACTCGAAGACAGGTATCTTTGCACCAATGTGATGGCTTGGACCCCCTACAGAATGCATGTCGCATCTAGACAGTTGTCACCCCGGTGCAGCACCCGCAGGCCCACACTCCAATATGGGTTGGCAGTCAGGAGCCGGGTTGGAAAGACAGGAGAAGAGCCAGAGTTGGCCGCAGCTTGAGGCGCGGGGAGTCACAGGACAACCGAGTAGAGGGGCTGCTTCCCACTGCCGCAAAGCCCTTGTCACCCAGCTCTGGATTTTCCTTAAACCCTCCAGGCTACCTTTTGACGCGGGGAGGCAGTGTTTGTTTGTTTTGGAAAAACGTTATAAAACAGATTGACCACTTGTCCCTTTAGTCGGGCTGTTTCCACTTTGGTGGCAATTACCATTCCCGGAAAATTCAGACAGCGGTGGGAAATGGAGTCCAGAAAAGCATAAGGAGGAAAGTTATGAAAAAGCTGCAGGAGAGGTGTGATAAAGATAACGAAGAAAACATTTTGCAGCAGTTTTAACCGCTTAACTCCTTTTCAAGTCTGGATAATCTCGTGCGTGTGTGTGAGTGAGTGAAAGAGAGCAAGAGATGTTTACTGAGTGGTCAGAAATTCCTTATCGACAAATCCTTTTGAGTAGTTTTGTAAAAGGCTATAGTGTTTTTAAAGGCAGTCTGTTAAAGCTCCTTACGTGAGAGTTTTATTCTTATGCGCTGTGATAAGCACTCATCTTTTGTAACAGAAGCTCAGTGATGTGCGCTAGGTCTCCCCACCACCCCCCGTTTCTTTAAGAACTACTTTGTTTCCCTGTCAGAATAAATAAGGAAAAGTAACTTTGATGACAAGCTGTATCACACAGTGAATGTATCAAGGAAAGACCAAGAAATGACCCTGTTTCTTCCACCGTTTAAGAGTCTTGACTTAGATATATTGCTATTTAGATTCTGAAATGTATTCCAAAACAGGGGGAAATCCCTAAGGCAAATTGTCGTTTACGTTTTATAGGTATATTATTTTTAATTAGTTTTTCATCATATAATTAAGACAGGCTCATTTTTTTTAAGTGCAATATTTTAAGCATTCCTCCCCCTCAGCTCCACATCTCAGAGATAATATAATCACTGTAACTGCGTTTGTGTGTGTGTGTCCCTCGGACATATTTAGTGAAAATCAAATTTATCATTTTGACTGAGGATTAAATACTAAGAAGGAATCTGAGCTATACGGGATGCAGTAGGTTTAGAGTAACCCATAATTTTGTCATGATTTGAGCCAATTCAGAGTATAATCATTTAACAGATATCTATTGTGAACCTAAATCAGGAATTCAGGAGCTCAGCACTGTGAAAGGTTGGTTAGCCTCTGTGCCTGATGAAAGCAAGGGACACAAGGCCAGTTCACTTGTTTCTTCCCATCCTGCAAATGTACCAGAGTTCACCACTTACATTCTCCCAGCTTTGTGTATACTGCATAAAATACAGACACGTAGCAGGTAACATCTCTGACACTGAAACAAATTATTCGGAATCCATTAAGAGGGGTAAATCCAAAATGCACCTTTAATATCCATGTTTTTCCCCTGAGGTCAAAAAAGGAAGTATGATAAATAATCATTCTCCTTTTTGTCATTTTCCACTGAGGCAACAGGTACCAAATAGCCCTGCCAAAAACGCACATGTTTTTAAATAATTAGAAAAGTGAAGAGGCAAAGGACATATCTAATAAGTGGATTGTTATTCCTAGAAAGCTTAGCAACCAAAAGATGATTCTTGGGAAGTATTACGGAGGTGAGTTGGAAGGAGAGACACTTAAGATAGAGATACCAGTTACAAGAATGGTAACAGCTAGGCATGCAGTAATGAGAGGTACCAATGGTGGACAAAGGAAGGGGTCAATAGGAAAGACATGGAGTAAAAATGGACTGACTATGCAACTTTTAGCGGATGTAGGAAACAAGAAGAGGGAGAAATATAAGATGACTAGTTTTAGTTTGGATGACAGAAAATAGTGTTACCATTGAGAGAAATAGAGAAGTCAGGAGGAGTTTGATTGCTGAGTGAAAGAGATGAGATTGGATTTTAAAATGCTAAATTTGTGTTGCTGGTGAGATATCTTTGTGGAAGCACCCAAGTAGAAAGAAGCCGGAGGTGCAGGGTAGAAAGGGAGAGAGAGGTGGGAATCAACTGAAAAACAGAGATTGCAATTGAAATCTTCAAATGTCCCCTTACTTAGTGATAAGAAAAAGAAAGGACCCCAAGATCGTAATAAAGCTGCTAAGTAGAAAAAAAATTTTTAAGTTTTAAGGAAGAGAGAGGGTAATGTTTACAGTCATATTTGACCACAGCAGCTTCAGGCTTCAGTATCTTCATGGTTATCTTTAAGAAGTTAGATACGTCACAGGTAAGTTTACCCAGATCATTGTGATATCCAGAAATCTGCCTAATAGTAAAGGTCTGATTGCTGTTATTTACGTATATATCATATATAAAAGTGGCAGAAAAGCTAAATTACCATTTCTGTCGTTGTTTAAGACATTCCAGTGCAGTATTACCCCAAAATACCCACTTTCATTCATGATTATATTGACTAACGTCAACCAGAAACCACATTTAATTTTATACGCGTACGTGGGAAGAAAATGCCAATTGAAAAAGAGACTCAATTAAAACAACTTATCAGTAATGTCTGTTCCTTTTTAGTACACATGTGTTAACATACATTTAGAGGAAACGTCTACCTCTCCTCCTAGATAAAATATATATGTCCCAGCTCAAGAAACCAAGATTTAAGAATATTTTGTACCTTTCTGCCACCTAGTTTCAAGCACAATTCTCTTTGCTGTGGGCACCAAGGTTGCATGGGGAAGAAATCACCCTCTTTCCCAGAATCCCTTTTTATACTGAGAAGAAAGCAGGGATGCCAGCTAGCCCCCTGCTCCAAGGTGTGGTTGAGCAAAGGTTCCTTGGCACCTGAGATGGCAGGGAAGTGGCTAGTTCCCCTCTTGCTAAGCAGCAGAGGTATGAGCCAAGGATTCTGAGTTCCATCTGGGAAACTCATTTCTCCATAGAAACCATTTCACAAAGAGTTCTATAAACAATGGCCTTCTTACAAAAGCCTACTTAAATTATAATGTAGCTGAAACTCTGTATTTGCTATTAAAAACACAATGATAGAAAACAGTGCTGTTAAAAATATATAGCTTTATGAATTAAAGAGTTTGAGGGAAATGTATACCAAGTGATGGATGGAATTTTTTTTTTAATTTTAAGCATAACTACTTTTTAAATTATGGAGTGTATGCAACTTTTCTAATTCCCGTAAAGAGAATTAATAATATTGAATCTGTTCAAAATAAAATCTTCTCTATCATTTACTTTTCAGATGAAATCCAGATTAGAAATATTTCTTAATTAGGAAAAGCTTCCAAAAATTATGTGGTAAATTGGCTATATAAGTTATTCCTGTATTATATACTGGGCGAAAAAGAAAAGGGGGTGAAGGAGCTTCCTGAGATTTATTCCTGAACCTCTTAAATCCACATCTAATTCCATGTGCTGAACAAAAAATCCACAGTGTTTTTAAAGGCAATATGTTAACACCTTTTACATGATGCACTTTATTATATTTCTATACTGATTATTTTTCTATATGATAAGTACATTACAATTGAGTAATTGTCTGCATAAAGATGACAGTTGAAACCATGAGAGAGAGGACAGAAATCGGAAAGCATAGAAGCAATAGGGCCAGACTAAGGGCAGAACCAAAGATAACATCTACATTTAAGTGGCTGAAAGAGAAAGAAGTGACAGAAAAGAAAATCGACTAGGCAGAAGGGCAGGAGACCCAGCAAGGAAGCTCAGGAAGCCGAAGGAGAGGGGTTCAAGAGAAAGGCGTGGTCCAGCAGTGTTGTCAAAGAGGACCAAGACAGATGGAGTAGCGCAGGCAATTGGTTTACATTCATACATATCCATTGAGATGTCCTAGAGTGTGTCTTGAAATAGTTTTTCTGAATTAGAATTCTCACTTATTTCTTTGCTCTCTTACACATAAAAATGAGGACCAAGAAAAAGCCATTTATTTGGACTCTGATAGTATTTCCATTTTACTAGTTTACGAAGAGTATTTACCTTATAGCATTTACCTAAACAGTATTTACCTAGACATAACAGAAAATATGATTTAAATGAAAAACAGATATAACACTAGAGAAATCCTGTTTGTCATACTTGTTAACTCTCATATATACTTGCACACTCACATTATCCCCACATGCTCCACACAAGGCAATGTGTAGCACTAGAGTGAGACCCTACTTCTAATCCCACCTCTGGCTCCAGTACACTTCTGAATGAATTATGAATTTTCCATTTATGAATTTTGGATAGTTGTTTAAATCTAAGTCTGTGCTGTGTAGTGTGGTAGCCTCCAGCCACCTGTGGCTGTTTACATTTAAGTTAATTAAAATTGAATAAAATTAAAATTCAGTTCTTCTGTCTCATTAGCTACATTTCAAGTGCTTGATAGCTGTATATCTAAGGGCTATCATATTGGCCATCACAAAAAGTCCTATTGAACAGCACTCATCAAAGTCCTTTACCTGAAAATATTCATCACCAACCAGTAACATAATGTTTGTTTATTATGAGGGTAAGCAAATTTCAAATACAACAAGTTAATTGAAACTAGCTTAGGTGCCCTTGGCATTTGAACAAACATGTAATGGACACACACACACACACACAAAACAGAAAAGTATATCTGAACAAATGAAAATGTACTAATCTCAGGAAAAAACTGCAATGTGAATATATTAGAAAGAGAGAGAGAGACTGAAAAATTAAAAATTTAAAGATTATTGTCAGTACTTTTACTGACAAAAAATGCATATATTCTATATTAAAATGTTTAATGTAGCTTTTTCAACATCTAACTGTATTGCAACAAACATAATAAAAAATTTAGTTATAAAAATATTTTTAGCAACTGCATAGAATTAATAGTGAATTTACTTTGTTTTCATTAAAGACATTTTTAAAAATTAGTTAATTTATTTATTTTTGACTGAGTTGGGTCTTCATTGCTGCGTGCGGGCTTTCTCTAGTTGTGGTGAGCGGGGGCTACTCTTCATTGCGGTGTGCGGGCTTCTCATTGTGGTGGCTTTTGTTGTGGAGCACAGGCTCCAGACGTGTGGGCTTCAATAGTTGTGGCACATGGGCTCAGTAGTTGTGGTTCACGGGCTCTAGAGTGCAGGCTTAGTTGTTGTGGCGCATGAGCTTAGTTGCTCCGTGGCACGTGGAATCTTCCCAGACCAGGGCTCGAACCCGTGTCTCCTGCACTGGCAGGCAGATTCTTAACCACTGCGCCACCAGGGAAGCCCAAAAGAGTTTTATTTTTTACTGTAATCTGATTTCCATATTTTACCCACAGCATTAATTCAGATTTCAAGTAGCAATCAGGACACTATAGAGAAGTTTTAAAATGCGAAGAGAATGTATAAGGGATAAAGTATGAAACCTGTCATCTCACAAAGATTCCTAAGAGATCTTTAGTAAATAAGGGATCGGGGTTTCAGTTTTATATTCCATCTAAAAATAACATTCCTTAGTGCTGAATCAGGACTTTGAGCATACAGCATACTGAATCCTCTTCTTTCAATGATCAGGGTTTTTCTCAGGGAATTTTCAAGGTAGACCTTGGCTTCCAAAGGAAAGGAAAGGAGTAAACTGGCAAAACAAGATTGGTTTGGCATAGAATGTCCATTCACTGACTTAACCCAGCTGATATATGAAAAGGTAGTCACACAAGGATCAGGCTAAGCCCTAGAAAAGGGAACAGTGTTTTGCAGATTATAACCCACAGGTGCTAGGGATTACTCATTTTAGATGGCAGATCTCAGAAGTGCCCCCAGACTTCTCTTGGGAGTGAGGAGGCAATGCAATGCCATTGCAGTACCATTAAGGGAAAACCATACCCTTACGGAAACCATAACTGGGTCATAGCTTAGGATGGCATTTTCTAGACGGATGTGTGGAGAGTGGGTAACTCTGAAGCTCAGTACGAGGCATTAGTAACCTGTCCTTTACCTCCATTGTTTCCACTAGAGGGAACTACTCTGAACGTTCCTCTTTTGAGCAAGCCTGGTTCTCTCTTTCGCGTGACACTGGACCCCTGGGTAATTGTTTAGTGACATAAATGGAAGAGCTTAATTCGAAAGGGCCCTTGGGGGAAAACTGTTGGATCAGTAACATGGTTATTATGGAAAATATTTTACATACAGGAAATTACAAAAAAGAAAAATCATCTGTAATCATGTTAGCAGGAGATATCATTATTTATATTTGGATGTGTATCCAATCTTTTTTCTATGTATATACACAGGAAAAAAATTATGTATATATAATATATAAATGTATATAATATATTAATATATAATATATAAGTATATTATATATATGTTAAAAATTGGGACCTACTGTCTTATAACATATTTTTCTACTTACTATTTTGGAAATGTTTCCCACACCTATACACATTCTTCAAGAATGTGATTTTTAATTTTTATATATTCAGTAATGTTAATGTATGCCATAATTTATTTAATGACTCCTATAACTTAATTTTGATTTTGGTTTTCAGTTTTTCCTATACAGACAACAGTATATTAAACATTTTTGTAAATCTTTGTGCACATCTCTGATTGTTTTTTTAGGATACATTCGTAGTAGTGGAATTATAGAACCAAAGGGTATAAACATTTTAAAGGTTTTGTATCATATATATGTATATAGAGAGAGAGACAGAGTCTCAGATTACTCTCAAGAAAGTTTGTACTTATTGTAGACTCCCACCAGCAGTGCATATTTCCCAACAACTGTACAAACTATGTATTGAGATTTCTTTTAAATGTAGGTTTCTAAAAAACTGGCACCTCATCATAATTTGCATTTCTTAGTTTACTGGTACTATTGAACATTTTTCTTAAGTTTTGATCTTTTAACTCAACTGCTGAGAATATATTCCTGTGACATACCTGTTCATTGCTCACTTTTCTTGGGGAAATTTGTCATTTTTAGTGATTTATAAAAACATTTTGTATATTAAGGATATGATCCCCTTATCATGTGTTAGGATGATGTCACCCAAGCTTGTAGTTTGACTTGTGGCATTTTTAAAGATTATTTTTCCATTCTGCATATGGGGGGAAAATAACATATGGATGACAATTAAAAAGTTCATACCTTTAATACATAAATATCCTTCTAGTTAAGTAAGAACTTTTTTCATATAATTAATCTATCTCTCCTATGCTGAACATTATAGAATATATATTCAATGGTTAAACTGGAAGGTAGACTATCTAGTAAATTACCAACCACTATTTACTTACAGAGTATGTGCTAATTAAGGCTGACTTGACCGTGGCTACTTACTCTGTTTTCTATTGAATAGCGAATCCAATTCATTCAAAACTTCATTTGACCTTAAAGAGAAGCAAAGCTGATCTGTCAATCATATTCTTCAATGAAGAGGAAAGTAATGTATGAAAATGTTGAATCAAAGCCACGTAATGAACTACACACGCAACCAAAAATTAAATCTTCAGAGACTGAAAACAGCTGAAGATACCTTCTGAAATTGTCAATGACCTAGGGTCAACTGTGTGCGTTATTTTGTCATAATTTTGTATCAGTTGCACACATAGCCTATACAATGTATATGGTTATAAAATGGTATGTGTGATACACGTTACTTTATGTTTTTTCTCTATCAAGTACATACACTACTCAAAAAATTACACAAAAATGTATATCATATTTTTCTTTCTCTCCATGGTATCCTAAGTAAGGTAAATTACAGAAAATTAAATCAGCCTATTATTTGTACATAAATGTAACTGCAACATAGTTCCTCTACATTTACATTCTATGAATACATGAAAACAATCTGCTTCAACAAAAGTAACATCATAACTAAATACAGTCATAAGCCCAAGATCCATTCTGGGTAGTTAATTCACATTCTGTTTTTCTGCTGGAATGGGTTCTTCCTTGTACAATATTTTAAATTAGAAATATCTTTTGGGGACTTCCCTGGTGGTCCAGTGGTTAAGAATCCTCCTTCCAATGCAGGGGACGTGGGTTCGATCCCTGGTCGGGGAACTAAGATCCCACATACCGCGGGGCAACTAATCTCTAAAGCCAACACGCCACAACTAGAGAGAAGCCCACGCGCCCCAACGAAAGATCCCGCGTGCCACAACTAAGACCCAATGCGGGCAAATAAATAAAAATTTTAAAAAAGAAATATCTTTTTTGTAAAAAAAGAATTGACTAGTTATATCAGTTTTCCTTGTAATGATTAATTTATCATACAAATTCGTTTTTTCAGGGCAAACTGGTTGGAACAAAAATTTGAATTTTTCACTAGCATATTCTCTATAATGCTGTTCTTCCAGAAAATGTAAGAGTAAACAAAAAGGCATATTTTAAAGAAATATACTTGTGGAAATAAACATATACAATATAATGTTGTAAATTAAGAATATTCAGTAAATGAACCATGCCTGCATATTCAAGATTGTATCGCTAAAATTGAGTATGCTTTTTAAAAAGTAATTTCCTCTTTTGAAAAGAATTTATAAACATATATGAGATACAAAAAATTTATAATACTATAAATAGAACTTGTTCGGTAAAATTGGCAAATTGCAATAGTGTTAAAATTCTCAAGGTCATAGCTTGAAATTGCAGTGTAGATATATTTTATGCATTTTGTCAGATTGGGGAAGTTGATTGTATTTCTAAGAAAGTGTTTTAATTAAAAAGTTGTATATTTTTGAGTAAGGCTGAAATGTTTGGTAAATAAGTTTCGTCCAGTGAATTCTGTTTTTCATGATTTTAAAGAGCATCTTCAGGTCATCTTAAAATCTGATAACATTCTCTTAACCACTCTGAGTGACAGATCAAAAAGAAGAGAGATGTTAACATACAAGCAGGGGCTTCCCTGGTGGCGCAGTGGTTGAGAATCTGCCTGCCAATGCAGGGGACACGGGTTCGAGCCCTGGTCTGGGAGGATCCCACATGCCGCAGAGCGGCTAGGCCCGTGAGCCACAGCTGCTGAGCCTGCGCGTCTGGAGCCTGTGCTCCGCAATGGGAGAGGCCGCGACGGTGGGAGGCCCGTGCACCGCGATGAAGAGGGGCCCCCCGCTTGCCGCAACTGGAGAAAGCCCTCGCACAGAAAGAAAGACCCAACACAGCCAAAAATAAAATTAATTAATTAATTAATTAATTAAAAAAGAAAGCAACTTCGAAAAAAAAGAATAATAAAAAATTTAAAACAAACAAACAAACAAAAAAACATACAAGCCTAGGGCTTCCCTGGTGGCGCAGTGGTTGAGAGTCTGCCTGCTAATGCAGGGGACACGGGTTCGGGCCCTGGTCTGGGAAGGTCCCACATGCCGCGGAGCAGCTGGGCCCGTGAGCCACAACTGCTGAGCCTGCGCGTCTGGAGCCTGTGCCCCGCAACGGGAGGGGCCGCGATGGTGAAAGGCCCGCGCACCGCGATGAAGAGCGGTCCCCGCACCGCGATGAAGAGTGGCCCCCGCTTGCCGCAACTGGAGAAAGCCCTTGCACGAACCGAAGACCCAACACAGCCAAAGATAAATAAATAAATAAATAAATAAAGTAGCTATAAAACATACAAGCCTATCACCTTTGCCCAGAAGCAATTGAGTTTCAGGGCCCATTCCACCTTAGCCACAAATTTTGTCAATGATGATTGTGCTTAGTATCAATTAGCTTTTTCCATTTTTTTTTTCTTAAATAGCTGCTCATATTAGTTCCAAGACACTACTATAATCATTAATTACTTCTCAGCAGAGAAGACTCTCTCTTTCACTATCAAAGCATTTACAATTAGCAGGACCTTTGTCCTTTCCCAGTGTCAGCATCAGTAGCCTTAGAAGCACAGTTTGCCAAGAAACAAAAGGACTCTGCAAAAGGCAATGGGGAACAGTGAAGGGTAATAGAAGGAGGAAACAGTAGAGCCTCCGGTCCAGCATAACAACTGCATCCAGGTCCACCCAGAAATCCAGATTCTAATTGTACTCTTCCTGATCACCACCCCTCCTTTCTCACCCCTACACTAATCTCAAGCTCTGAGCTTTTTGTTTTGTTTTTTGTTTTTGTTTTGTTTATTTATTTATGGCTGTGTTGGGTCTTCGTTTCTGTGCGAGGGCTTTCTCTAGTTGTGGCAAGCGGGGGCCACTCTTCATCGCGGTGCGCAGGCCTCTCACTATCGTGGCCTCTCTTGCTGCGGAGCACAGGCTCCAGATGCGCAGGCTCAGTAATTGTGGCTCACAGGCCCAGACGCTCCGCGGCATGTGGGATCTTCCCAGACCAGGGCTCGAACCCGTGTCCCCTGCAGTGGCAGGCACATTCTCAACCACTGCGCCACCAGGGAAGCCCAAGCTCTGAGCTTTGATATCCTCACCTTATACTCTCTTCCAACCCACGCTCAGTCCCTGGGTCTCCCTGTTTCCTTGTTTCCTTTGATGGGATTCTATAAAACACAAAAATTAGCAATTAGAATGTATCCACCCAAGAGCCAAAGGATGGTTTTATTTGCAGAAAGCAGGTTACAGAAAGTTATTTAAAATTGATTGCGATGTCTAAATGCTGGGGAAATACTTGGCTATAACTGAACAGAACCTCCTTCTGTCCGTCATGCAGTTGAATAAATTGCAAAGTAAGAGCACAACCCATCATGATATATTTTAATCTGCTATTCACTACAAAACGATCTTGATGCTATAGAAGAAAGACTTTCTTCTAACAGAGAAGTCTGAAACCCTGTGGTCCTTTTAAACTATGACTCTATCTCTCATTTTTACCTTTTCTAAATTATGCAGCAATACAGGAAACTTCTTAATGATATAGGATAAAGAAAGGTTTGATAAAATGAAAACTTTTTGCATCATAGTAGTCATTTTAAGTTAGCTAAATATGTGCATGTTCAAGATCTGATTAGTAATGGATATTTTCAGTGTAGAATAAAACCTCATTAATTGGGACACCAGAGATGTTGAAATTCATCATTTGCCTTTAGCAGATGCCTTGAGGAAAAGACTGGTCTTTGGAGGACGAAGACAAGTGATCCTGGTGATCAAAGGGTGTGTGTTTAAGAGTAAGGACTTAGGGGGTTGAGATCAGGAAAGGGGGCTCAGCAGACTCAAATCAACTAGTGGCTGAAGTGCGCATGTTCCTGTCATAGAGTGAATAGGCATCGGACAGGCAGGGTCTGCAGGATGTTTACACAATGGTGGGTGGAAGGATTAGGCACTATAAAGACTGAGTTTAAGAACTGTGAACCCCAAAAGAGTGCTCCAGTACCAAGCGTTGGTGAAGCAAAGAGGGATCTGAGCTTGGCTGGTTAGCAGGGTATAGAGAATCACAGGTGTTACTGGAAGGGCGTGGGAATGAGTATGAACAATTTATAAAGATACAAACTTAAGCACTTTGAAACTCGTACCATATTTTTAATCTTTTTAGTTGACTGAAAATAATTTTGTGGGTCTAAGAAGAGTGGAGATTAAGTTCTGGGCCTGGAAGTAGAACTCAGGTCTGTGTGACTCCAAAACTCAAGCTTTTCACCACTATGTTATACTGCTGTTTGGTGCATAACCATGGTGTATGCCTGTGTGAGTGTGTGTGTGTGTGTGTGTGTGTGTATGCACACATGCACCGCTTTTATGTGCTTGATTTTCCTTTTAAAATAAAATAGTAACTAGGCTTCCCTAGTGGTGCAGTGGTTAAGAATCCACCTGCCAATGCAGGGGACACGGGTTTGATCCCTGGTCCGGGAAGATCCCGCATGCCGCGGAGCAACTAAGCCCGTGCGCCACGACTACTGAGCCTGTGCTCTAGAGCTCGTGAGCCATAGCTACTGAGCCCACGAGCCACAACTACTGAAGCCCGCACCCCTAGAGCCTGTGCTCCGCAACAAGAGAAGCCACCGCTATGAGAAGCCCATGCACCACAACGAAGAGTAGCCCCAGCTCGCCGCAACTAAAGAAAGCCCATGCGCAGCAACAAAGACCCAACGCAGCCATAAATAAATAAATAAATAAATAAATAAATAAATTTATCAAAAAAATAAAATAAAATAGGATCTAAATGCTGGAGAGGGTGTGGAGAAAAGGGAACCCTCCCACACTGTTGGTGTGAACGTAAATTGGTGCAGCCACTATGAAGAACAGTACGGAGGTTCCTTAAAAAACTAAAAATATAAGTACCATATGATCCAGCAATCCCACTCCTGGGCATATATCCGAGAAAACCGTAATCTGAAAGGATACATGCACCGCAGTGTTCATTGCAGGAGTGTTTACAATAGCCAAGACATGGAAGTAACCTAAATGTCCATTGACAAATGAATTGATAAAGAAGATGCAGTGTATGTCTACATATATATATATATATATATATATATATATACACACACACACACACACAATGGTCAGCCATAAAAAGAATGAAATAATGCCATTTGCAGCAACATGGATGGACCTAGAGATTATCATACTAAGTGAAGTTATTCAGACAGAGAAAAATATATCATATGATATCACTTATATGTGGAATCTAAAAAAATGGTACAAATGAACTTATTTACAAAACAGAAATAGAGTCACAGATATAGAAAGCAAAGTTATGGTCACCAGTGGGGAAAGGAGGGGAGGGATAAATTGGGAGATTGGGATTGATATTTACACACTACTTTATATAAAACAGATAACTAATAAGGACCTACTATATAGCACAGGGAACTCTACTCAATACCTGTAATGACCTATATGGGAAAACAATCTAAAAAGAGTGGATATATGTATATGTATAACTGAATCACTTTGCTGTACCGCAGAAACTAGCACAACATTGTAAATCAACTATACCCCAATAAAAAATTTTAAAAATAATAATCAAATAAAATAAGGTCATTCTTTCTTGTAACTCTTTTGTTCATGTAACACACTAGGCTTTGGAGAGCTCTGGTAACAATGGTTCCAGGGCCCCAACCCTAAGCCTAAGAAGCATATTTAAACAAAGGTCAATTCTCTCCATAAAGAATCATCCCAGAAGACCATACTAGAGCTACCAATGACTTGAGCCTTTAGTCTGTCAGATAGCAAGCCCAGAAGTTGAGATGAGGGGAAAGACAATGGTCCAACTTCTCTGTCTTTGTGAAAACAGCCAAATCATGGATACATTTGGGAACATTCATGACCACAGACTCACCAACTTTTTCTCATTTGGAATGTTTTTCTTATTTGGAATGGGGTATTATGTAGAAATAGCAGAAATATAATCTTCTCCACTGTCTTCTCAACTAGTGTTTCTACCTATTAGATAATCATATGTAACAGTAAACTTTAAAAAAATTACAACTTTGTTTATACAGTAAATAAATGTGTTTCCAAGATACACAGGAAGCAGATATATGAAGAAAGTGAATTTTTAAACTATCTTTTTTTCATTTTAAACCCAGCTATGGTTTCCTTGCTTGAACATGTTGTCCTCCATAATACTGTTTTATTTTTATATTTCACGTTTGGAGTTTGTGATTATATAAAGTACATCAGAGAGTGTATTTTATTAATATGGAGGCTGGTGAATCAGATCCAGGTCCTTAAGTTTTGTCCAGAGTTTTGCTCTGCATTTGCTCACTTTTTTCAGGGGAGCAAAATAGTCCTTCCCTCCAATTCCTCCACCATGTGGATGGAGTAATCACAACAAATTTGGGGGTCCCTGTGTGTTAGTAGGGTATAGATATTGTTGAAATGAACTGGAATTTTAAAAATGGCTTTAGAAAAATAAAAATAGAAAACATGCCTCTCAAGATCACAATTCCTATCTGGGATGCATTTTCACATCTCTAACATGAAGGATTTAGAATAAATGAGGACTAAGCCTCATTCCTTCCAGCTCTAAAGGTCTATGCTTCCATTGTTTCTAACAGACCTTGCGAACCTGCCAGAACAAAACCCAGCAAGCTCCAACTGCAGCCTCTGAGAGAACAAAGAGGCTCCTCTTCATTTCTTGGGCTCAGTAACTATTTCACTTCAGAATCTCATTTTAGCGGCTGCAAAACTGGGACCTGCCACTTTCATTTCAACCAGGATCACATGGATCAAAGTCAGAGAGAATCAGGCATTCTTATTCAGGATATACACCTGAAAATAAATTTTAAAACTAAAGCTAGGGAATATACTGATAGAAGAAAGTTCCCATGACAAAATAATTTTTTTAAAAAATATTTATTTATTTATTTGGCTGCACCAAGTCTTAGTTGTGGCGTGTGGGATCTAGTTCCCTGACTAGGGATCGAAGCTGGGCCCCCTGAACTGGCAGGCAGATTCTTAACCACTGCACCACCAGGGAAGTCCCCTGGAGCTTTTTTAAAGAAGAAAGTCTACTAGTAGATTAGACTCTAATGTTCCAAGAGAATCTTTGGCGTAGAAATAATTTACAATGCCCGTACTACTAGAAGAGTAGGTGATAAATGGGAGAGAAAACAGTTTGAAAATCTGTTTATTTATAAATAAAGATCTCCTAAAATAGCACACACAAAAGGAGAATTAGTTAAAATTTCATGTAATCACTTAAGGTATTTAAAGGCTCCGTTGTCTTCCTTCACTTAAGCCCACATACATTTCTAGATTTTTAAAAACTCAGAATAATTTATTCTGTATTTATTTTATCTGTATTAAATTATTACACAATGAAAATGTTTCCTGAAGATTCCATCAGCGACACAGTGTGTGCATGGCACACATGCCATAGTATAAATTGTTCTTAATCTAGGCTATCAAAAATAAATCGAATCCACAACCTAAGAACCAATCTGGAATCTCACTTCTTTATGGTGGAATTAGGTGTGTTTTAATTCCAGGTAATTGATTAGGTCTAATGATCAAAATAAAAAACTTCTAATTTGCCAGCAGTCAGTGTTATAACTGAGGTACACCACTGGAAGGTAGCACTGGAATTAAAGCATAGACGCGAATGTTAATTCACCCACGTTCTGCCTACTAGCCCCATTCTCCTCCTGAACTACACCCCCATGTACCTTTTGCATGCAGAGCTCTCTTTGAAGCTGTGAGAGCTTCATGCGTGGAAAATCAGGGGAATCAAAGCTGCCTTATACAAAAGCATATGCTTTGGAGTCCAGGGGATGCTGAAAAATACTACATATTAGTAGTCTCTTTCTGGGGAGCTCATCTGAGTATGAGACCCTCACGTTTTGCATTCCTTGCGCCTAGGGTGTTTAAATTGGTGGCCTCAATCCTACAGCACCAGGGTTTGTTTTCACACTTACTTAGTTCCCCTGGATTTTTTTTTTTTTAACCTACTTTGACAAAAAAAAAAAAAAAAAAGGGAGCAAAATAGGAAAAGAAGGCAGGGGCGGGGAAAGAATAAATCATTACGCAGCTCTCAACCTCCACAGGGAAACAGCAGTACAAACCCACAGATCCAGAATTGTCAAGCAATGGGGCTGTTTGTTTACAAGTCTTAGAATCAGTTATGTAACTAGATGAGTTAAGGAAATCAAGTGAGTGTTGGAAGGGGAGGGAAGACCAATACTTTCTGAATTAGTCAAAAGACTTGTCTCTGAAATAGATTCATAAAGACTTTCTATTTATTTATTTTTAGTTTCTTTATGAATTTCATTTTTGAGTTAATTGTACCAAAAATACAGTGTTTCTTTGCAGATAATGACCCCTCATTCTTGATCATTGATTTTGGATACTTGAAAGCACTTACCCACCATGGGGTTTGTTAAAGTGATAGCAAGCATTTATAAGGGAAATTGGAATAGCTTTTTTATCCACTGACCTGGAATTCCTCTGTCTGATTTAGCAGGAGGACGTATTATATGACCAATGGATTAATTCTAATTCCTCTCCACCCCTCACCCCGTAACTTCTTTTTTAAATTGGCTATTTGTTTTATTTTTTAAATTCTTCGACCATATAATATTTACAAAATGAAGACCTTTAAACCTATTTCTTTTTCTTATTAATTTATTAATTTATTTATTTTTGGCTGCATTGGGTCTTCGTTGCTGCGCGCGAGCTTTCTCTCGTTGCTGTGAGCGGGGGCTACTCTTTGTTGCTTTGTTGCGGTGCGCGGGCTTTTCCTTGCGGTGGTTTCTCTCTTGTTGCGGAGCACGGGCTTTAGGCACGCGGGCTTCAGTAGTTGTGGCGCGTGGGCTCAGTAGTTGTGCCTCGCAGGCTCTAGAGCGCAGGCTCAGTAGTTGTGGCGCATCGGCTTAGTTGCTCCGCGGCATGTGGGATCTTCCCGGACCAGGGATCGAACCCGTGTCCCCTGCATTGGCAGGCAGATTCTTAACCACTGCACCACCAGGGAAGTCCCAAACCTATTTCTATATAAATACATTTTGGGGGGAACTGAAACAGTGTAAAAATTTCAACTCTAAAGAGAAGTTAGAAAATCGAATGATTTAAATAAGTCATTATATTGGACTATAAATTTCATAAATAAGTTACTCCCAACAAAGCTCTTAAATAAAAAAGTTTTTATGATCTTTTAAATACCTGCATTTATATTTAATACTCTTTAAAAATATGATTTTTTTCCCCTGAAATCTTACAGCCAGGATTTAGTGCTATGAGTATAATTAATCAACTTCTAATAGCAGGTTAAATTCAAACTACTGAGGTTTCAGTCAGTGAGTTTATGGAACATTGTTTTCTTTCTCATCTAGCTAACTTGTCCTTCAAATTGAGTTGGTTTAGTGTTATATGTTACTCCCTGGGGAAAACCCTAGGGGAATTGTTGGAGAAGAATTATGTTTTTCACCAGGCAGACAAAAGCTGAATTCAGGCCCTCAGGGCATCTCCTCGGGGTGTTTTCTGCTAATGGTGCCAGAGCCCCGTGACCAGAAGGGAGCTGCACAGCTGAGGCGTGGTACCCAGAGGGCCGCTTAGCTGTTGTACCTGCCACAATAGACACTGAGAATAGGGATTAAGTCCAAGCCAATCTTTCAAGGTAATATATGGGGAATGGCTACTTTGTTTTCATTTAATTTGAGTCTTGGCATAGGGCAGGATATTTGGTGGCCTATGTCCTTCTACGTAAGTTAAAGGTAGGGCTGAGTTGATTCATTGTCTAGAGAAAAGAAGAGTGCAACCAACTACAATAAAAGACCTCTGCTCATGGGTAATCTTTCAATAAATATGTGTTCCCAGCCCAGGAGCATCACTGAGTCTCCCTAATTGGGGGTCTGATATTTACCAGCTTAGAACAGTGATGTGAGTTTGATAAAGGCTCTCCACCCATTTTACTGTGAGTGAATGTTAAACAGGAATATGAGTCAAAATGAAAGGACAAAGATGAATATCTACTTAAGACTGACTTCTCTCAATTGCTATTCAAATGCTTAGGTACTTCTGGACCTTAAGGCCATATCATTCCAATAATAGGCAATGAAGATGATTTATTCCATTTATGTGGAGGTAAATAAATTTTGTGCATATTTATACATTGTATAGGTTTTTAATCACTGTTTAAAGATAGTGATAGTGTGCCTACAACTGTTTAATTATCTTTATCTTGTCTTGCCTGCTGTCCAAAGACATAAGAAAATATATTATTATCATTTAAGTGATAATCACAATTATAATAATGCTTTACCAATAATGCCTTAATATAAATAATGAGCTTAACCTTTCAAAGCACTCTTAGGTATATGAGGTAATTTATACATTATTAGAGCTCATTATTCCTTATATACATTTTTCTGAGATGTGAAATGGCATCTTGTCTTCACAAGGTGAAGATGGGATGGGTTTTAGACATTTCAAAAACTAAGTATACTTCATTTCTATATGTGTATTATACTTCAGTACAAAGTTTAAAGACTTTGATAATATAACATGCATTTTGATTCGGTATAAGAAATTACTAAGACTGAGGGAACTAAGTCAATTCTCAAGAAAGGATATAAGTAGCTTTTTTTTTCCTCCAATAAAAATTTATAAAAGTGTCTTTTTTAAAGTGATAAACTGTCTATCCTTCAAAATAAGTTTTACCACATGATTTGGAGGTGCTCTTGGGCTCTCTGGGGATCGGATTGAAGTTCTGTTAGAATATCTTAGTTTAATTTTTAAGTTCAGAGAGACGATGGGGACAGAGAAGAAACGCATGTCTGTACAGAGCAGGGGAGCTTTTGGTATAACTTCTAGGAAGTGGCTGTTTGAGGTAGTGAAAAGAGCATGGACTGTCCAATTGTGCAGGTTTCAATCTCTGCTCTGTTATTTAAGCTCACCGAGCCTCGGTTTCCTCATCTCTAATATGAGAATGTGGCTTTGCAGAGTAGGTGCTCAATACCATTACCGCAGGCAGGAGACATCAACCAAACCACCCCTTGGATGTCCTTTAAATGCTAGACTTAAATCATCGTAAAATAGATGAACCAATTCCCTTTCAATAGTAAGTAGTTGAAAACATCCCCAAAGATGGCAGAATAAGCTATTAAAAAATGGGTTTTATAAAAAAAAAAAACCTTCTTCCTTTGGCTTTTATCAACTATAAATGAAAGCTACTCTATTCATAGTCTAAAGCTGAGGAAATAAGCTTTTGTAACATGCTAATATTTTCACCTCAGGAAAATAATTGTTCCTAGGAAAGACAAATGTTCCTACACTTAATCCTACTGTTTGAAGTATAAAGATTTGTTATATTTTTTGCCTGAATCGAAAAACCAAGGACGGTTTTAAAAACTTTAAGCAGTGATCAAGTGCCATATAATTCTGAGTTATGAATTACCTGAGGACATTAATGGAGCACGTTATAAATATTAATTAATTTTTACCAACCCCCTGTGGTAACAGCTTTATTACCCCTCCTCCCCTTTTAACAGGCAGGGAGACAAAGATTCCATGAGGCCAAATGACTTACCCTGGGGATATGTGGAAGAAGTTGCCCAGCCAGAAAAGGGAATCAGAGAAGGTCGGAATCAGAGCCCTGTGTGTTTACAACTTAAGAAGAGACTCGTTCCTTATATATAAAAAACATTTCTGCTTCTCTTTAGATTGATATAGTTGAGGGAGAGTGGTTTATGTGTCCTCCTGAGACTCTCAAAAATGTTAGCTATTTGTTTCCAGGACCTGCAATCACAAATCATGTGTTGGTAGTACTAACACTTCCAACTTTGAGATCTAAATTTACTTAGTAAATTTCAACTTGTTCCTATAAATGGATTAAAAATGGAATTGAATAAAAACAATAAAAATCAAAAGCAACAAAGAAAATAAAAGATCTTCTCCCTAAGCAGATAAGTGATTTACTTGTTTACTGTGGTTTTACTTTTACATTTTTGTCTCAACATTGTAACTTGTAAGGTAACCCACAGATTATTTTACAATCTCCTCTTCTGAGTGTTTAAAGGGCACTCAATAAAGACTTATTGGTTGAAACACAGATACCCCTCCCAGTTATAGATCAACCAGTGACTAGTATAGAAAGTTTTATAATTGATAACAGAGTGTATACACAGCTACTTATTCAAATATTCAATTAATAAAGCACATTTACTGGTTTAACCAAGTAATTTGTGATTAGAATGAGCCAGAATTAGCCATTATGACTTCAGCTCAGTTAACTTTGATAAATAAATACCTCGTGCGATTTCTTCTTCAAAAGCTAAAACTTTGACAACAGGAGTCTGATTTATGACTTTTTAAAAACAGAAAGAGATTGAATGTGTCAAGAGTCAGAAAAACATACATTGTCCAAATTTTGTTTTCCAAAAAATCACTTATCCTAGCCAAGAGTAAATAACAGAGGGTACTTGATCATCAGTATTGGGTACTATGAAAGATGGAAATCACCATCACTGGGTAGGTTTTTTTCCATAATAAACTGCAATATTGGTTTATGTTGCATCCATATAACTCTTTTCTGTTATACTTTTGGAGTTTCCATGTTCAAAATAACACCTGGAAATTGTTGACTATAATACAGAAAAATAGAATTGAATTTGGTCTTTTTTTTTCCTCCTCATTTATTGAATTTGGTCTTATGAGCTAGGATTCAGCGTCGAGGTACTGCAGCAAACTTCTGAAAATAAGCCTTGCAAATGTTTTCCACTAGAATATTTATGGATATAGTAATTTAAGCAGTTATTCCCTAGAGTAGATTATGACATGCCAGTAGCTGAAAGATGAGAATAAAACCTAAAGTGTCCAGTTGCAACTAGAGAGAGCCATAAAAAACCCACATTAAAAATATTTTTAAAAAGCACTTTTTTCTTTTTAGATTGGTACTAAGTTAAAAAGATCCACACATTTGGGAAATTGTCTTTATGACTTTTTCTCACAGACCGCTTTCTTTCCTGTTTGTGGGTTAAAATAAATAACTCCTGAGATTTTAATTTTAGTTTCTCAAACAAGACAAAACCAGTTGAACTGCTTTATATTGTCTCCTGAGCCAGGAATTGAGGTCAACCGTCATGAAAAAATAACCACAAGTTGACTTTTTGTGTTTTGTAGGTTAATACCAGCAAAGAAGGGGGTGAGTTGTTTATATCCTTAAAAATAATTTCAGAAGAAATGAAAGTCTTCAGCTCACTATTAATCATATTATTTCCGACTTTTTTTCCGGTGAAGAGTTTATAAATGCCAGTAAAGGCCTTCCTTTGTAGACGTTACTGAGTTTAAATACATGTGAAATGCCATCGCTTCGATAGATAGCTTCGTAGACAACGAGGTCAAAGCTGTTAACGTACATTTTAAGAGCCTTGGCCGATTGATGTTCTTACAACCGTCATATTTTAGAGGCCTTTCTAAATCATGAGTTACATGCAATAGAGTAAAGAACCTAAGAAAAAATTAGGCAAGATTGTTTCATTGAGCTGTCCCTTTCCCCTCTGGGGCCTATTAAGTACTACACAAACAAGTCTGCCTCTTATTTCGTCTTATTTGGCGTTGGTACACACCTCCAAGCGAGTGGAGCCAGCCCTCTAGAACTGGCTGTCTCCTCTTGAACAGTTTGTTATTCATATTTCAGTCGCTTTTTTTTTTTTTTTCATGCCGGTTTTTCATTTTATGACGTCAGAGTATCTGATACTGATCAAATCAATGGAGGTAGCCTAGGGTACAAGCATTTCAGAATAGGATGTTAATGCGGTAATGGGTATATCTCACTCACTGGCACAAGTTTTTTTTTGATGTTGGAGCAGATAAAAACTGTTCAGAAATGTCTCCTTGCCTCTCTCGCAGGGTTACAGTGGTTTACCAGGCCAAGAATTAAACAGAGAAGAAAGGAATCCATTTTTTTTTTTTTTTTTTTTTAATGAGGATCTTGAATCAGATGCGTATGTTTGATTGATTGATTGATTGATTGATTTTGGCTGTGTTGGGTCTTCGTTTCTGTGCGAGGGCTTTCTCCAGTTGTGGCAAGCGGGGGCCACTCTTCATCGCGATGCGCGGGCCTCTCACCGTCGCGGCCTCTCTCGTTGCGGAGCACAGGCTCCAGACGCGCAGGCTCAGCAGTTGTGGCTCACGGGCCCAGCCGCTCTGCGGCATGTGGGATCTTCCCAGACCAGGGCTCGAACCTGTGTCCCCTGCATTGGCAGGCAGACTCCCAACCACTGCGCCACCAGGGAAGCCCAGGAATCCATTTTTAAAGGCACATCCTTCAGATGACAGATGCAGAAGCCACATGTGTTGGCATTTCATTACTTAGAATCTTACTTGAGTATCAACATTTATCTGAACACAAAGGAGGACGGAGCCAAAGATCCAAACTGAGTTTAATTTGGCCTCACGTAATTCACGCTTGGGAAAAACTTAGGGGTACGGAGTCTTCTGCCCATTCACGTGAAGCACCCATTACCGTTAATAGGGATAACCACATTTGTTGAAAAGAGAACCTGTCCTTTAGAACTAGCTTAGACCTTAGGGACAGAAAGATGTCCCCAGCTAATAGCTGATGGGAATTGTACAGTCTCAAATTTGCTCCCTGCTGACCTGACATCCCTGAATTTGGAAGAGCAGAGTCAGGTTCACCCGGGGGTAGCAGAGAAGAAAACTGTTTTGAAACAAACAAAACAAAAAAGGTGATTATACTCTTCAGGCTTTTAAATTAAGTCACAGAAGTCCCTGCCTAATTATATCATGAAAACAAGCTCCAGCTCCAAGTTCCTAGGAAAGAGAAGGTAGTGGTAGATTTATTCTTGTTTACTCCTTTCAACCAACCACACTTGATAAGTTTTTCTTAAAATAGTGAAACTAGACTCATCTGATTAGATGAAATATTTCAATTTGGAAACCAAATGACATTTCATTTTCAAGGATTCATGGTAAGGGAAAACAGATGGGGAAAATAATCTTGAGCCACAGAAAATCACAAACCTTGAGTTATATCCCATCACTAACCTTCTTGACCCCAGATGTGAACAAGAGGCAAGCCAGTCCCTGAGGCAACACAGTATTAAAAAACTGTTGTGGGTGGAGCATATTGGGAGGTGCCGAGGGGAGACAAGAAGTAACGGAAAAGCATAGTTCTTACCTTTAAAAAGTGTATGACGAAGTCTAAATATTAGTACAAAGCATGTGGTTGTTTACATTCACTTTCTCGCCTTGACATTTTCTCTCCCCTTGGAGAGGATAATGAACTGCAGGGTCGGGAAGAGGAAGACTCGGGGTTCTCAGTAGTCTCTCAAATGGGGTGTAAACAGATCTCTGAACAATCAGAGCCCTTCACTAGCTTCAGAACAGGATAAGGATTAAGAAGACAAGCTTTGAAAATAGATGAACCTGAGTCTGTCGCTTGAAAGTTTCCAAGTCTCTGTTCCCATATCTGTAAAATGGAGCAATAATGCTCAACCACAGGGTGGTTGAGGAAATCAAATAAGATGAAATGTAATGGGGCTTCCCTGGTGGCGCAGTGGTTGAGAATCTGCCTGCCAATGCAGGGAACGCGGGTTCGAGCCCTGGTCTGGGAAAATCCCACATGCCGTGGAGCAACTAGACCCGTGAGCCACAGCTACTGAGCCTGCGCGTCTGGAGCCTGTGCTCCGCAACAAGAGAGGCCACGATAGTGAGAGGCCCGCGCACCACGATGAAGAGTGGCCCCCACTCGCCGCAACTAGAGAAAGCCCTCGCACAGAAACGAAGACCCAACACAGCCAAAAATAATAAATAAATAAATAAAAATTTTTTTAAAAAAGATGAAATGTATGAAATACTTAGCACAGGGTTTGGCAAATAGCAAGAACTCGAATGAATAGTAGTCTTTACGATTATTAATGATGGATAGTGGCTAATATTCACTTAATATCTAGTGTCCTTTGCATGGAATGTTCCTGACTCTGCCCTCTGGTATTTATCTGTGGCTCAACTGGCCACACAGGGAGTGTCAAGTACAACTCTGTAACCTTGGTGCCCTTCTTCTTGGGTTTTAGCCAGAGACCAACTCAGCACAATGCCCCTGTGGGAAGGATGGGGTGGGAGTTGGGGGTAAAGAGGTGAAAAATCATGCCAGGTGCAGTGGGGATTACGACCAGGAACATGCCTTAGCCAAGCGAGAGCCACTGCAGACACCTCTTGGCATTCCACCCTTTGGGACTGAGTAGCTTCTGTGTGCCAGGCTGGCCTCATTGGTGTCCTGAAGAGAGCACGTGAGTATTTTCACTGCTTCCTGCTAGGCTACGCTATCTTGGGGATTGGGAATCTTAGGCACGTGGTTTTGGAATGTAATATTGCTTTAGAACAAAGAACAAAACATTAGCTAGTTCAGACCAGTCCAGGATAGGAGAGGAGATAAGCCCTGCTGAAGAGCCCTGTTGAAATCACAAATGCTGTGTTATCGTGGGATGGAGAAAGAAGATAAGCGTAACATTTCTGTCTCCTGCCCACATCAATTGAGGTGATGGAAGATGTGACTGCCCAAGAGAATTAAGGGTAAGTGGATGGAAAGAAAGGCCTGGTTCTGGAATTAGGGAACCTTGGGTAATGAGGTTGCATCACAGAGAAGAGTTCGATTATTTTTATGCATCTGATTAAGATTTGACTTGGGAATATCATTGTATGGTGGAGATCTTGAGATGAACTGAATATATGTGAAGCAAACTGTGTACAACTTAGATTGATACGGAAAGAACTTTTTTTTTACTTGAAAATATTTTTATACCAATTAAATAGAAAATCGTCTTCTCACATCTAAAGAGGAATAAGAGGGAAGTCTGGGGCTTGGAGCCCTGAGCTCTAATAGTTGGTGCATTAATTTGTTTCACTCTTTGAAGTTAGGAAGTTAGACCCACATTCAGGTGTCATGGATGAGCCCAAGAAGCTTCAAGGTCGTCCAGGCTGTCCTGCCGCCGGTACCACCTAGTGGCAGCCAAGAACATGTGTAAGTATCTTTTAAAAAATTGCTGTAAAAAGTTACAAAAAGCATACATCAATAGAACTCATTGTTAAGAACAGTTTAAAAATGTGCAAGAATTCAGAGTAAGAACTCACTTTTAAGAACAGTTTAAAAATGCGCAAGAATTCAGAGTAAATTGTCAAGGGTCCTTCTGTTCCCTCTCCCAACCCCACTGCTCTTCCTTATTAATAGTAACCTGCCTTTGCTATGTATTTCCTCAAATCCCGACCTCTCTCTCTCTCTCCTTCTCCTTCTCTCTGTCTCTCTCCCAATCTGTCTGTCTCCCTG
The DNA here is from genome assembly GCF_949987535.1 of Balaenoptera acutorostrata. NCBI lineage: Eukaryota > Metazoa > Chordata > Mammalia > Artiodactyla > Balaenopteridae > Balaenoptera > Balaenoptera acutorostrata. The sequence goes on along the minus strand of NC_080075.1, from coordinate 35,464,449 downwards.
CACTTAGTTTTTAAAAACAGAAATGGAATCAAACTAAATATTATGGGGTGATTTTTTCCACTTCCCAGATATCTTTTTGAATTGAAGTAGAGTTGATTTACAATGTTTTGTTAATTTCTGCTGTACAGCAAAGTGACTCAGTTATACATATATATATGTACATTCTTCTTCATATTCTTTTCCATTATGGTTTATCTCAGGATATTGACTATAGTTCCCTGTGCTATACAGTGGGACCTTGTTGTCTGACTTACCAGATATCTTTAAACCTATTCCCTAGCACAGCAGAAACTATCACCAAAGGGCCCAGACATGACAATATGCTCACAAGCTCCGGTGTCAGGTTGGCTTTCAAATTCTGAGCTGGAGGAGTTATGTGAGCATTGAAAGTACCTTCCCTTGGATGAGCTTCTTGACTCAGAATGGCCATTATCACGTGCCCTGCTGAATGTGTACCAACCTCGTTCCCTGTCCTGAGCTCCAGCCCCTCTACCTCTTCATCCTGTGGCCTGGGCAAAGCCAAAGCTGCTCAGCATCTGTGCAAAGCGCCTCACAGTCAGGGCTGTGCCTCCTTCCTCCTCCACCATTCCCTGTGCTCCAGAATCCCTTCTTCTGGAGCGGATCATATGCCTTCACCTGTCACACCCCCTCTATGCCCCAGATGTGCTTTCTCTCATCCTCCTGAAGAGAATCGTTTGTCAAGATGCAGCTCAAATACCATCTACGAAGCCGCCTTCAACTCCTGCAGGCTCCTCCTCTATCCTTTCATGTATCTTGTATCCCCTTCCAGTAGAGCGTCTACCACATTTAATTATAACTATTTGGCGATGAGCAACTGGAATATTTATCGTAGTACCCTCACCATTTCCTGTCCCACAGAGTAGATGGCATATGAAGGTTTGTTGAACAAGTAAATGAACATTAAAGAAAGAGAAGGACTACAGTCAATAGACCTTAGGGCAGTGGTTTCTAAACTTCACTGCGATAAGGATCATGAAGGTGCTTGTTAAAATGCAGATGCTTTTTATTCTTATTGAAGTATAGCTGATTTACAATGTTGGGTTAATTTCTGCTGTACAGCAAAGTGATTCAGTTTTATATATACATATATATATACATTCTTTTTTAAAATATTCTTTTCCTTTATGGTTTATCATAGGATACTGAATATAGTTCTCTGTGCTAGGACCTTGCTGTTTATCCACTGCATACATAATATCTTACATCTGCTAACCCCAATCTCCTAGTCCATCCCTCCCCCGACCCCCTCCCCCTTGGTAACCACCGTGCAGATGCTTTGGAATTACTCTCAGAGAGTCCACCTAATTTGTCAGGTGTGAAAATGCAGAGCTCAGGAATCTACATTTTAACAAGCATCTGAAATCACTCCGATGGCCTGTGAGAGGCCCTTTGCAGATTATTAATGCAAAGCAAATAATCTGAAAAAAAAAGAAAAAGAAAAAGAAAAGAACCTTTGTTCCTGGAGATGGCAGACACTGGAGAATGTGCTTATGCCCATAAGGGATGCCTTGATGTAGTGGTTGTTGGCACTCCTGAGAATAAATGAATACTGGCCTAAGCTGAAGAAGACCAGGGTGCAGTGAACTCCGTGAAGACTCTCATGAAGCACCAGGCTCTATGTATACAAGGGCTGGACTCTTTCTTTTTCAGATCAATTGTCGTCAACTCCCATCTGTTTGTTTTGTTCCGAGAGTCACTATTTAGCCAGGCCCAAGCTGTTTTCATTAATATATTGCATTTCTGACAAGCCTCTCCTTGGATGTTCTCCAAGCATTTTAGCAGCTTTCAGCCTGTCTTCTCTCATTCCCTGAGGGAGGAACAAGTACAAGTTCACGCCAACGCATTCGAGAGGCATTGCTCAGAGCAGCTCCTGGGGCACCAGATGCAGGAGGGAGGGAAAGAGTGGGATAGCTCCCAGCCCCCTCTCCTCTGTTCCGTCTCCTTTCCCCACCCACCCTGCCAAATGCTCCCTGGTGTCTTCAGCAGGTGGCTCCTAGCCCTGCCTTCAAGTCTGCTCAGGCAATTTCCCTCCTGAGATAAATGAGCTCCGAAAAGATTCACAGGCTCTAGACTGTGCGGGACTGCCAAGGACCACATGTATTCGGCCAAAGTGAAGGCTCGAAACCACTAACCAAAGGGCTCTTGCAGAGACAGAGGTGGACACAGCTTCGGCTCCTGTGCAGAGGTGGGACTTTCAGGCAGCAGATGTCCACCGGGGGCGGAGCTCCAGTTCTCCGGGAGTCCAGGCGTTCCAGCCTTGGCCACGTGGATCTGTCTAGACTTACCCTGACTTCTCATTCCCGTGACTTTCCTTCTGGTAAACGCCTCTCAGCTCTACAGACTCTGATTTCCTCAGATCCGCTGAGGTTAACCCAGTTGAATTAACCCAGTTTCTGATTTAGGTTCTTCTCTGACCCACACTTGCTAGGTCCTGCCTTCTCAGGCATGGCCTCCTTGGCCTGCCTGGTCTTCAGCCTCATGACTCCAGCCTCGATGAAGACACACAGAGGATCAGCAGACCATCTGTGGAAAACATTGAACTCTTCTCCGATGGTTTATGAGGAACATTTGACTTGTCAGTTTTCCGGAACGATTTATATAAATGAAGGAAAGAGGAGAGGACTGCACTGGCACCTACCCCTTGGAAGTCTGTTCAGTGGTCTGCCCTCTGAAATTTTATTCCCTGATGCTTTGTGGAGATGGTTTGACCCTGACAGCTTGATTTCTAGTGTCAGGGGCCCTTTTGCATCAGTGTCTTCAGGTTTTAAAAAAGTAAACATACAGTAAAATTAACTCTGTGTATGTATGTGTGTGTTGCGTCCATTTCTATGAGTTTTAACACCTTTATAGATTCATGCAAATACCACCACTACCAGGATATAGAACAATTCCATCACCTAGGAAACTCCCTCATGCTGTCCCTTTGAGTATCCAAGTTTTATTTTAAGGCCTTAAATCTCATAAAGATCACTAGGGAAAGGTTAAACTCCATAGCAAAGTTAAAGAAGATAACCTGTGTTCAATATTTGAAGGTAATGGTCATTCAGGATTGAATTACTTCTACAGGATGAGGACAGAGTCTCACAATCCCAAGTTCTAAATGGGTTCTTAGGTTGTCTTCCCAAGCAAGTTGGCTCAGCTCTCCCTTCCTACTCAGACGAGCAAGAGTTACTTAGCTCATGGGCCATGTCTCTCTGTGGACAGCCTTTTCAGTGGGCGGGAAATGTCAGTTTCTGGGGCTGTCAGAGATCAAGGGTTCCTAGACTTCTTTTTTTTTTTTTTAACATCTTTATTGGAGTGTAATTGCTTTACAATGGTGTGTTAGTTTCTGCTTTATAACAAAGTGAATCACCTATACATATACCTATATCCCCATACCTCCTTGACTTCTAGTGGAGGATAAATGTATTGGAATCATTTGGGTTTTCATTCTGCCTCTTCCACTCACACTAGCTGTGTGACTTTGAGCAGGCTGCCTAACCTCTCTGAGCTTAATATCCTCATGTTAACAATGAAAATCTTATGTGTATTATGGGGTGGTTTGAAGGATGTCACAAGATCCTATACATAGAATATCTGCCACAAAACAGGCGCACAGTGAATGTGATTTTTTGCGTTTCTTTTCCCCATTTAATCCATCCCCCCCAACCCGCCTCTAAACAGAGCCCTATCCAAACTAGCTCAGTCAGAGTTTATCTTATTTTTAAGCCCATAAGAGAAAAAAGATGGCTTAATCTTTCTCCTAACTCATCCCAGGATTTTTAACTTTCCCTGGCAGGAAATGATTTCTTAGAACTAACTTAAAACAATTAAAACCAACTTAAAACAATTTTTCTTTTTGGAGTACTTCCACTATAGGGTCCTCAGCAGAAAAAGAGAGTAGCTGGCCAGGGCAACTCAGATGCTGTAGAGAAGGAAAGGCTGGATTATGTTGTGATAATAAACAACCCCCAAATCTCAGTAGTGTTTTACAATAGTTTCTCATTCTTCCCCCCTCCAAAAAGAGGGATTGATGTAGCATAGAGGAATGGATGGATGGATAGATAAGTGATAAAGCAATGATAGCAAAATGTTAACTATAAAATCCAGGTGATGGGTATGTGGATTTCTGTTGTACACTTCTTTCAAGTTTTCTGCCTATTTCAACATTTTTCACAATAAAAGTTTAGGGAGAAAAGTTTATTTCTCACTTATGCTCCAGGTCCAGTAAAGGTTGGCTAGGGTTCTGCTCCATGTCTTCTCACTCCAGGATGCAGGATGATGGATCATCTTGAAAGCAGACGGTTGCCATGGCAAAGGGAAAGAGAGCTCTGCTGGGTATTGCACAGGCGGTTGGCTATTTCAGCCTGGAAGCAACACACATCGTTTCTGCTCACAACTCATTGGCCTGAGCTCCTCTCACATGGTCCTACCTCAGTCATGAGAGTGCAGTCCTGTCATGTGCCTAGGCAGGGGAGGGCTGGAAACATTTTGTGGGCAGCACAAAATGACGACCCTGACATAAATAGACTCCTTCAAAGCACTGCACACCTTAACCCCGTCATCATTAATAATACTAACATGAAAAGGCATATTCACTTCAAGAAACATCAGAGAGAAAACTCAGATGCTTTTTCTTACTCATCTACCTGCCTTCTTTCAGTCGCCTTTAAAGGGAGCAGAACTAACCCATTAAAGACTAATATATTCCAAACTCCTTGCTGGCTTTTTTTTTTTCTAGCCAGTCAGCCAGCCAGCTAGCTCTTTCTAGAATCTCATCACTTTTTTTTATTGAGTCAGCTCATTCTCACTGAGTCAGTCAGAAAACGTGGAAGCCATCCAGAGAACTTCAGAAAGGCAGAAGTTACATGGAAGCTGGTGACGCTTTTCAGAAACGGGCTCATCAAAGAAAATATTTGAATAAACACGATTTCAAAATTATTCTTGACTCCACATTTTAGAGGAGTCAGGAAAGACTTCATAGCTGAGGTGACATTTAAGTTGGCACTTGAAGGCATCTGCTAGGAAGAAAATGGAGCAGGGCATTCCAAGCAGAGGGTACAGGCTGTGCAGTGTCAAGGAGACTGTCCCAGCTCTGAATACCTGAAGGAGAATCAGAAATCCACCGTGGCCAGAGGCTAGAGTGCCTGTCAGGATTGCTATTCCAGCACGAGAGTAAGGCCAAAAATATTGTCATATTTTTCATTGGTCAGTAAATGGGGAATAAAATACCATACTTGCTAAGAAAAAAACAGAATTAGTCTTATCTAGTGCTTTAACAGTAGTTCCTATGACTTCAAAGAGTCAAGGTCCTCTTCAAGTAATTTGCTGTGCAGAGAGCTATAGGTTTCTAACTGAAAACAGAGTTTCTAGAAATGGAATACTTTTATTTATTGACAATAATTTAGAGTCATCTATATAGACTTAATCTATTCACAGTAATTTGGGGGGGAAAGACATTGATCTACTAGACTGCAAATAAAGGAAGGCAAAAGCACCAGTTAAAAAAACAAACACGGCAGGAGTGTGGGCACAGGATGAAGTCGTTTTAAATAAAATGCATCAGAAAGAGGGTGATGAGGAGAAGAGAAGAAAGGTGTTTTGCTTGTGACATATTATTTAATCCTAACACACTCTGTGAAGTGGATAGTATTGTCACCATTTCACAAATGAGAAAACTGAGGATCAAATAAAGTCGTTTCTTGTAAAATCAGCTGTTTAAAACTTGAGCCTTATTTTTCAAAATCTGAGACATTTTTCTTCTGTAAAACGGACATATGACATGCGCTGCCTACCTCACAGAGCTGTTGGGAGGATTAAAAGAAATGACAAATAGGGACTTCCCTGGTGGCGCAGTGGTTAAGAATCCGCCTGCCAATGCAGGGAACACGGTTCAATCTCTGGTCCAGGAAGATCCCACATGCCACGGAGCAACTAAGCCCGTGCGCCACAACTACTGAGCCTGTGCTCTACAGCCTGCGAGCCACAACTACTGAGACCGCGCACCTAGAGCCTGTGCTCCACAAGAGGAACCACCACAATGAGAAGCCCGTGCACCGCAACGAAGAGTAGCCCCCGCTCGCTGCAACTAGAGAAAGCCGGTGCACAGCAATGAAGACCCAACACAGCCAAAAATAAATAATTTATTTTTAAAAAAAGAAGAAATAACAAATAGAACTTTTGACATCACTCTTGACATTTATCAGATTTTAAGTTCTCTGATTCTGTCTGGATGTTTGCATATTATTAAGAACTGGGTCTTTGTAAAAGAGACTCTATGAAGCCTGTTTGTGGAGAAAGTCTTTCCCTAACATAGCTTAAAACACATTACTTCAAGTTATTTATTTTATTTTATTATTATAATTTTTTTAAACGTGATGATCCATTTATTTATTTATTTATTTATTTATTTATTTATTTATTTATGGCTGTGTTGGGTCTTCCGTTTCTGTGCGAGGGCTTTTTCTAGTTATGGCAAGTGGGGGCCACTCTTCATCGTGGTGCGCGGGCCTCTGACTATCGCGGCCTCTGTTGTTGCGGAGCACAGGCTCCAGACGCGCAGGCTCAGTAATTGTGGCTCAGGGCCTAGTTGCTCTGCGGCATGTGGGATCTTCCCAGACCAGGGCTCAAACCCGTGTCCCCTGCATTGGCAGGCAGACTCTCAACCACTGCGCCACCAAGGAAGCCCCAAGCTATTTATTTTTAAATAATTAAAAATATTGTCTCTACATGCATTCTTCTCCTTCTTCTCCTTCTTTTCCCCCTCCCCCACCTCCCCTTCCTTCCCCTCCTCTCTTTCCTTCTTATTTTCCTTCTCTTTCTCCTCCTCCTTCTTCTCCTTCTTCTTTCTCTTCCTCCTCCTCCTCTTCCTCCTCCTCCTCTCCTTCCTTCCCCTCCTCCCCCTCATCTTCCTCTTCCTCCTTCTCCCTCTCCTCCCTCTCCCTCTCCTCCTTCTCCTTCATCATCTTCTTCTTCTTCTTCATTTTTTGTATAAGACCAGAGCACAAGCTTTGGCCATTATCCATGCATGGAATATTCTTTTAAACACCTTCAGTTTTCCTCTTTGCATTTTTAATACTTTTGTTTAAAAATGTATTTTGTCCTCTCTGACTTTTTAAACAAAATGTACCAAGTAATAATGTTACATGCCAGTCACAGTTAATTTTATATACATTAACTTATTTAATCCTCACAACCACTCTTTGAAGTAAATATTTTTATTATCTCCATTTTCCAAATGAAAAACTTTAAACACAGGACTTCCCTGGTGGTGCAGTGGTTAAGAATCCACCCGACAATGCAGGGGACATGGGTTCGATCCCTGGTCCGGGAAGATCCCACATGCCGCGGAGCAACTAAGCCCGTGCGCCACAACTACTGAGCCTGCGCTCTAGAACCCGTGAGCCCCAACTACTGAAGCCTGTGTTCCACAACTAGTGAAGCCCGTGTGCCTAGAGCCTGTGCTCCTCAACAAGAGAAGCCACCGCAATAGAAGCCCGCGCACCGTAATGAAGAGTAACCCCTCTCCCCGCAGCTAGAGAAAGCCAGTGTGCAGCAATGAAGACCCAATGCAGCCAAAAATAATTAATTAATTTAAAAAAATGTAAGCGCAGAGATATTAAGTGACTTGTCTAAGGTCACACAGTTAATAAGGATTTGAATTGAGGCATCTTGGCTCCAGAATCTGAACTCTTAAACACTGGGTCATGATGAAACATTTCTGAAAATAATGGATAATCTTCCTAAATAAGAGTCATGATTATGTATATCAATTGTTATTTGATATCCACAGAAACTATTGTGGTTTAATTCAGGATTATGTTCCTATCTATTATAGTTTTTGACTTATTTTATCTTCTTTCAACATTTTTTCTTGGTCCTCTGCGAAAAAAATTTATTTTCAGTATATCTGTCTCTACAGATTGCCTTCTTTCCTCTAATTATTCTGCTTCCAATTTCCTAAGAGCCAGAAACTAGATCACCTTATAAGTTAGAACCGTCTTTAAAATATGAGTCATGAGGCTTTGAGAGAAGACCCAAGCCTTTAGTGGATGGACTTGGTGGCATCTGTGACAGAGATCTTTACTTTTTGGCATGTTTTCTGTTCTCAACTGGGATCTGGATGGCTTAGATGGTTGGATAAGTGACTTCTCAATAAGCAAGGTGTCACAAAATAGAAATTCAAGGCATTTCTACTCTCCCACCTGTTCCAAAGGGTTTCAGTCATCATAATAATTAGAAGGATGGCCTAGTTCCTCAAGCTCCTGGGTAGCCACCGATGCTTAGAAGTAGAGAGACATGGCTACAACTTGTATAAAAATAGCCTTCCAGATGGCTGAGGGGCAAAGTTACAACTCAGCAGCTTGATATAGCTGAGCACTTGAATCTGGGAGTAGGAGGAGAGCTATGCTGAGAAGTAGCCAGAGAGACTGGGCTTGAGTCCAATCATAAGTAGAACAGTAGATGCCAGGAGAGATCACTTAACGTGGCAGATTAGCTGTTAAGATTTCCTGTTTACTTCATCTCCACCTCCTCCCCACCTCCCTTGATTCAACCTTACCTCTTAGCCTCGAGGGAAACATACACACATGCACACACACACACATTTGAACAAAATAAGGAGAATAAAGTAGGGGTACAAACCATAAACCTTAATGTGCTTTAGAAGTCCACTGGCCGAAGTCATCTTAGCCACAAGCAGAATGATGGTGAGCACTTGAACTCACCCAGTGTGTCTCTGGGACTTCGATGCTCCAGCTTCTGGGCTGGGGCTCTTCGGTGGGAGGGTGTGTCCGGTGACATGGGCCATATTTCCCCCAGCCCTGTCTTAAGTCATTCCCAACTCAAAAATGGAAACGGGCAAAAGCCGCAATATTGCTTCCACCCCTCAAAGCAAATACTAAGACTCTGATGGATGAGTCACTAGCCTGAGAGTTCTTGTTTCCCAAATGAAAATATTTACTCATCAAATGTTTCAATAGGCTAAGATATGTAGTTTTCACATTTCCCCACCTTCTAATAAGTGCATTTCCACTGGATATTCTGGAATAAAACTTAAGCCTCTGTCTATAGTAAACCCATTGCTTGAAATATCTCAGTGTTTGAAGAGTGTTGGCTTTTAAAATACAGTAATTAGGAATGGATTCGTGCTTATATTTAGCAGCAGTTAATAGACACTTTTTCTTTTTTTAATTATTATTTATTTATTTATTTACTTTTGGCTGTGTTGGGTCTTCGTTGCTGTGCGAGGGCTTTCTCTAGTTGTGGCAAGCGGGGGCCACTCCTCATTGCGGTGTGCGGGCCTCTCACTATCGCAGCCTCTCTTGTTGCAGAGCACAGGCTCCAGACACGCAGGCTCAGTAGTTGTGGCTCACGGGCCCAGTCGCTCCGTGGCATGTGGGATCTTCCCAGACCAGGGCTCGAACCTGTGTCCCCTGCATTGGCAGGCAGACTCTCAACCACTGCGCCACCAAGGAAGCCTGACACTATCATTTTGGAAAAACAAGTGACTTGAGAAGCATACTTCTCTCTTTTAACACCTCTCCTGATTAGCCCAAATCCAAGGCATTACTGTGCCCTGCTGGCAGCACAGCCTCATTGCAGGTAAGTAACAAAGGTGCAGAGGGTTTGAGGCCAGCCTTCCAAATTCATTTCCACAAGAAATTGATTCTTTGCAATAGTCCCATTAACCTTGCATATTCTTACATGGAACGTTCACAGGCAGCAAAAAAACAAATCCCCAACTAACTTTTTCCAACCCAATAGGATTTGTGCTTCCCAAGTGAACATCACAATATTGTTACTTTTCAAGAGAATGTTTCTTTGCTTCTTAGGGAATTCATCCTCAATCTACATGGAGTACAGGCTTTGTGCCAGGTACCTTGCAGTGCCTGGAAGCAGGCAAGGAGGTCTCCATCCTGATGCACATGCACTGTTACAGCACCACATCCTAAAGCTGCTCAGCTACATAACTGGCTGATAGGGGTCACCCTGGAAGGAAGAATGGAGAGAGGATAGGGACAAGCATTTTTTGATTGTCCTCCAAGAGCCCGAGCCTGTGCTAGCTTTGTTGCAGCCGGTAGAGTATTCCCTGTTTAATGGTCAGAATTGATCTATGAGTTAAGGGTGCTAATTCTACTCCAGGTATATCCCCCTCACCCTGCAACATAGATGGTGGTCTTGTAACAGAGAAGAACAAACCTGACTCCATATTGGATCTATTCCTTTAGCTCTAATCCTTGTGCTCTGTTGCCTGTGCTTTGTCATGCTGGCTCTGCACCTTTGGTAAAAGAATATTGCCTATAGTCTGAAATATACAGGATAGCCCATTCTCAAGGCTCTGACCTTTAAAAGTGTGACACTTTCCCAATCATATAGATTAAAAAGTTGCAGAAGAGAAAAATGGCATTTGTTTTGTTGGACGTTTACAGGAATATCATGACCTGACCTATGTGGACAGCTGCAAGAACAAAGGATTCCGGCACCAAGAAGTTTGCAACAAACAGCCACACTGCCTCCCCTTTTAATGTAAAAGATGCCTGAATTCTAATCTTTGGGACAGTAGTCCACCATCTTCCTGGTCTGCTGGCTTTCCGAATACAGTCGTCATTCTGTGCCCCTTCACCTCATCTCTTGATTTACTGGCCTGTCGTGTGGTGAGCAGTACCAGCCTGGATTCAGTAGCAATCTTAGTAGAGCTGGCCTGGAGCAGAGGTCCACCTGCTAGACAGATATTGCCCAAATTAAGAAGGCAAGTCAGGGATGATTTTCAATGCCTTTATTAAGAAATATCAAAAGTTGATTATAGTTCCATACACAGTTTTACAAAGTTCAAGTGAAGGGGAATGTAGGGAGGCCATCAGCATGCCTGTTTGGACACCACAGTCACTTGCCAAAGAGTTAACCCTGTCACTTTGGTCACCTTGTTTAACAGTGGTCCACACAAGGCTCTTTCCCACTTCCACTAGGCCACAGCACAATACCTTACATTATTTGAGTTGTAATACGTTATAAACACTTCTTAAATATTTGTCCTTTTCTTTCGTCATTATTCTTCCCTGAAATAGCTGAGCTGTTTATAGAAAGCACAACACTTGAGTCCCACTGACTGCTGTTTGCATCATATTTTCACAAAGCCTACTTTGACACAGCTGGAAAACATCCCAAGTTACATGTTACCCTTGCACACTTGGGATGGAACCCAAGCACATTGTTATTTTTTATTTAACATTTAACAAAAAAGAGGGAAGCACTCAACTTGGAAACAAAACAGCATTCAGTGGAAAAGGTAAGTGTGGGACACAGCCTGCGGATTCCACGGAGCTCCTCCAAGTGGTCACCAGCGTGACCAAGAACAAATGGAGGCAGGAACACCAACACAGAATACAGAAAGGGAGTCTCTCGGGCAGGGTACATCATGATCTTTTATGTCAGGGACATTGCATCAGAGGGGAATTACACTTTCAGAATAATCAGGGCTAGTAGATAATTGGCACCCAATGGGAGACAGCAATGGAGTGGTGTGCCTTGGTGAAGGCTTGTGCTGGGTTATCTAAAAGTGGATCTCTGAAGACATTGTCCAACAGCATCAGAAAGCGCCATCTTCAGAGGAAGGACTCCTTGTTCACCCACATGAGACTGCGGGTCTCATTGGGCTTGCATTCGTACTCAATGACGGAGAAGGGGCTTCCCCACTGGCAGTGATCTCGCTTGTGGTAATTGTAAAACTTGACCTGCCACACCGTCTCGAAGGTCCCAATGTCAGTGAACTGAGGGAAGAGAAACACGCCCCATCAAAACCTCATTCTGCCATGAGCAAATATAAGAGTTGATGTTCGTGAAAGAGATGTAATAGGGAAGAACAAATCTGACTCCATATTAGATCTGTTTCTTTTACTTCAACCTTTGTATTCTATTGCTTTTGCTTTGAGCTAAGAATGTTGCCTATAGCCTGCAATATACAGGACAGCCCATTCTCAAGGCTCTGACCTTTAAGAGTACAACACTTTCCCATTCATATAAAGATAAAAAGTTGCAGAACAGAGAATAACATTTGTCTTGTTGGAAGTTTACAGGAACATCCTGACCTGACCTATGTGGACAGCTGCAAGAACAAAGGATTCCTGCACCAAGAAGTTTACAACAACCAACTCCCCCCTTCACCCCCTGCCCCTCACCTTTTAGTATAAAAGAAGCCTGAATTCTGACTGTGGTAAGATGGTTCTCTAGGACATTAGTCGGCCACCTTCTCAGTCTGCTGTCTTTCCAGATAAAGTTCCCCCAATAACTTGTCTCCCGATTTACTGCCTGTCATGCAGCGAGCAGAATGACTTTAGACTTAGTAACAGATGTACTGTGTAATGAGGTGTCATCTGTGTAATCACTCCAGGCTCTTGTGGTCTGAAAGCTTAGGCCCTTACTCTAACGCACTATCTTCCTTTATTATGAGAGAGATTTTCCTGAAAAGCTGTCTGTAAACCATTTATTTCTCTATAAAATCTTATTCCCATCCCACTCATGGCATTTGTTATCATATTGCCTTTAATACAAATAACTCCCCAAATGTAGCTGTTTCCCATTTTTAAGTTCTGGAAACTTCTCTTAGAATCTCAGAATTTCAGAGGTTGCCACAGAAGGGAGATTGGGAAGAGAAGAGAGGGAATGGTGTTTAATGATTGTCTTTGGTTTCTTTTTCGAAAAATAGCTGTACAAAATAACATGTGCACAACAACACGAAACAAAAGCTACAACTGCCCTCCCATCGTTAATTTCAATTCCAGGGAAAACTATGTTATCGGAAGCATTTGCTTGTTAGAGACCCTACTTTAACTTTCAAATACTATTGAGTGTTTATAAGCCGTGCCCATGTCTCAGGTTCTGATTTTACATTACCCAAAACCCTATTTGAGTACCTACCGTGTGCCTCGTACATAGAAAAATTTGTATAAGGTGTGATCCTTTGCTCTCAAGAAGTTTGCATTCTACTTCCAGAAGGTAGGCCCTGCACACACTGCACGGAATTCTATGGAGTCATGAGCACACAATTCTCATGTAGCTGAGGAGGGCACAGAATACCCTAGAGGCCATTGGGCAGGGGCTCAAGTGGCCTGTAGGGTAGCCTGACCCTGCCACTGCCTCCTGGAGCTATTTAGGGGATGTGGCAGTAAACAGCATGATGCCTGTCGTTATTTTCTCCTCTGACCCACCCACCGTCATGGGAGGAGGCCAGGCCTGACTTAGCAGGGTTCTTAGACTTGTCAGGAGCCAGAAGACATTGTGGGGGAGGGCTGTGAGCAATGGGAGCCTTATGCTTGCGGTTGCTACAGGAGGAGGGCGATCAGGTGCTCCCCAGATAGCTTTCCAAGATGCTCTCAAAATCATATCCTGCCCCATTGCCTCATCCTGCTCATCGGACCCTAAAACAAGGTTTGGCTTGCCTTTGAGAAATCTGCTTGACCTGAAACAGTAGGTGATATACCTAGAGTCCACAAATCTTCTCCCAGGTAAGAAAATGAAGGATCTCCTTTTAGAGAGTCATAGCTTAAAGACCTGTGCACATATATGCAGCTTTATTCACAAAAGCCCCAGCCTGGAATCAACCCAAATGTTTCATCATTCACCTGGTGATAGACACACTTTGGTATATCAGTAAAATGGCTTTTTACTCAACAATAGAACCTAGTGATTCAGGCAGCAACAGTGATGGATCTCAAAGACATGCTGAGCAAAAGAATCTAGACCCCAAAGAATACGTGTACTATATGATTCCATTTATATATATATATATATATATATATATATATATATATATATATATATATCCATATAATTTATAGTGATAGAATATAATCTATGCTGACAGGAAACATCTGTGGTTACCCAGGTTACCTGGGGTAGGAGAAGGGAATTGATGATTGATGAAAATGTGCAAGTGGGAACTTTTTGGGGTAATGGAAATATTTTACATCTTGATTGGGGTGGTGGTTACAAGAGTATATGTATATGTTTGTTAAAACTCATTAATCAGTATACTTAAAATGGGTACATTTATTATATGTAAACTATACAACAAAGTTGATTAAAAATTAGAACTATGGATTTTTAGTGAGCAACAAGGAAACAGGTATTCTGAATAGTACCAATGGGAACTGAATTACACAGCCTTTTGGAAGGGTAATTTTTATCACGTAAAAGTGTGAACATACTTGGGTCCAGTAATTTCACTTATAATTTATCTTAAGAATACCAAAGGGTTTAGAGTAGTGAAAAATTGAACACTAAATTTCCATCCTTAATTAATTATGGCATATGTGTATAGTGGAATACTATGTAACAATTCTAAATGTAAATATTTAATAAAAATTTTCTAGTATTCTATATTGTCACCTGAACTAAGCAGAGTACCAACAAGACTGTCTAGTGTTAATTCCATTAAAATTACACATGTTAATGCTGATGGAATAAGTTTTATTTTCTTCCATGTACTTATTTGTACTTTAAAAATTTAATGATTGAATTTTACTTTTATAATCAGAAAAAATGTTAAGCCAAATTTTAAGTATTTACAAGCATTACCAAATAGCTAATATCCTTAATATAAAATATTATATGAATTAACTAGTAAGAACTACTAAGAACATTTGGATAAAACTGGACAGTTCATTAAAAAATTGGCTAACATCTGAAAAATATTCAAATGTAATATTATTAGTAATTAAAGAAATACATACTTTACAGAGATATTATTCACCTATCAACTTAGCAAACATTTCCAAATACCAGAAGCAATTTAAGCATCCAACTTTAGGAAATTATTATGAAAATGGTGGAATATCTGTACTATGAATTTATATAATCACTAAACAGGAATTTAGTTTTAATGATGAGAGAAATGATTACAATGTTAACAGAAAAAATATTAAAACACTTTATATACATTATGAGTTCAAATACACACAATAAGATGTATAGAGAAAAGAAAATGAAGAAATATTAACAATAGCTCTCTAAGAAATTGTTTTTCTATCTTTTCTACTTAGATTTTCTGCAATAAATATGTTACTTTTATTTATTTATTTTTTTTTTAGAAAGAGATTTTTTTTTTTTTTTTTTTAAATTTATTTATTTAATTAATTTATTTATTTATTTTTGGCTGTGCTGGGTCTTCGGTTCGTGCGAGGGCTTTCTCTAGTTGCGGCAAGTGGGGGCCACTCTTCATCGCGGTGCGGGGACCGCTCTTCATCGCGGTGCGCGGGCCTTTCACTATCGCGGCCCCTCCCGTTGCGGGGCACAGGCTCCAGACGCGCAGGCTCAGCAGCTGTGGCTCACGGGCCCAGCCACTCCGTGGCATGTGGGATCTTCCCAGACCAGGGCTCGAACCCGTGTCTCCTGCATTAGCAGGCAGATTCTCAACCACTGCGCCACCAGGGAAGCCCAATATGTTACTTTTATAATCAGAAAGAATATTTTAAGTGGTGAAATGGATCTATCACCCCTGAAAAATTAGCATATATATCCCTTGAACCCTAGGGATTTAATAAATTCTATTAAGGATACATATGTGCTAATGAAAATATTACAACTTTGTTTACAATAGGGTACTGGTGGTAATAAGAAACTGCTATCTCATTTTACAAATCACCAAGATGACTTATTATTTTTGACCAGCACAGGACACGGTACATTTTAAGTGCAACTGAATTAAATTAAGTTATAAAAATATTTTACAAACACCAGCTAAACTTTTGAGGGAGCAGCTTGAAATCAGGCTAGATAAGTGGGAAAAACAATACCTTTTCTGAAACAGATATAAATAAAAGTTGGTCACAAAAACAAACAAAGATGATCATGACCACAGGCAAAAAACAAAAACAAAAAGCCTTAAGGCACTACACTTACACCTGAATGACCTTAAAATTAATAAAGTGTCAATCTAAGAGTTCTCAGTAACACAGGAGACCAAAATAGAAGTCTGTTGACAGCAAGTCACAGCTAAAGATATGGGATGTTTAGGTGCTTCTACTTTGTTTCTCTGTTATTAATGTTGGACCCAAGGTCTTATTAAAGTAAACTTAACTGCTGCTAAATAGGCATATGTTTTCCTCTCTCCCACACCTTAGTTGTTTTAACTTCCCATTAGCCTTCTTCCTATTCTTCCTTCTAGAGTTCTATTTCCTGGGCATCTCTCTACCTAACTCAGGATTTCTTCTCTTCTGGCTAAGAACAGATGTGCTATCCAAAGCTGACATTCCTCTTGAAGAACAGAGGAAGCAACTACAAGCTCTCCATTCCCTTCCAACCCATCTGTGCCTTCCAAGGAAAATTTACCCAGGCAGGCTCCCAGGTAATGCAATTATACATGGTATAATTCTGTGCATTTAATAGTTCTCTCTTT
Organism: Balaenoptera acutorostrata; assembly: GCF_949987535.1. Taxonomy (NCBI): domain Eukaryota; kingdom Metazoa; phylum Chordata; class Mammalia; order Artiodactyla; family Balaenopteridae; genus Balaenoptera; species Balaenoptera acutorostrata. Next base: position 35,448,056 of record NC_080075.1, on the reverse strand, counting down.
TTTTAAATACAATTACTTTCACATATGTCATTCCACATTGGTGTTGTGACTGGTTTTAACATCTCCATTTTAAGGATGAAAGAACTAATATTCAGAGAGGTTAAGGGAGTTGGCCTAGGGTCTACATTGTGCGGCCAGCTAATGCTAGAAGCAGGTCAAGAAGTTAGGTTTCCTAATTCCTATCTAGAAACTATAATCAATGTACCAAATTATTTATATAAGCAAATGAGCTAAAAGGTACTGAACGGTTTTTCTTTTTTCTCCCTGAGTGAGAAGAACATCTATGAACTGTCATGTGTAGAGTGCTTTAGGACACTACTATGGACTGAATATTCGTAGCTCCCCAAAATTCATATGTTGAAGCCTAAATCCCCAATGTGATGGTATCTGGAAGTGGGGCCTTCCAGAAGTAATTAGGGTGTGAAGATGGAGTCCTCATGAATGGGATTAGTGTCCTTATAAAAATAGACATGAAAGGGATGATCTCTCTCTTTCTCTGCTTTCCTTCATGTGAGAACACAGCAAGAAAGCAACTGTCTGTGAATCAGAAAGAGTGTTCTCACCAGATACCAGGTCTGCTGGCACCTTGATCTTGGACTTCCAGCCTCCAGAACTGTGAAAAATAAATATTTGCTGTTTAAGCCACCCAGTCTATTTATTCTGAAACTGACACTCTACTAAGTACCTGGATGTTTTATTTGCCTTAGTGTTCTTACAAGTTGCAAGACTTGGTACACTTTTATTTCACAACCAATGTGAAAGAGAACCCATCAGCTTCCAAAGAGAGGAGACTCATTTGTTGTGCTCAGTAACAAATGAGGAATCTGAAGAACTTGTTTTAAACACTTTCCATGGTGGTCTTAGAACCAGATGCCCTAGAATCCCCGGAGTACTTCTCTCTACTCACCATTCCACCCAAATCCACTGGAGACATGTGAAATTCATCAAGAATAGAGTCACTTAGAAATCCACTGACTTGGGAGCACAGAATGAGCTTATTATATTGATAGAGACATGGTGTTATTTCCTTAATAAATAAAATCAGTATAAATAAGCATCTATGACTTTTACTGTGGTGTGACCTACCAATTCCTACTGGATTCCAAGACTCTTTATTCCTGTACTGTTTGAAGTTTTAGTAGTAAATACATGTTTTCCATTTCTCTTAGCTGAATAGATAGGACTAAAAGTTCTGGGTCTTACAAGTATGCTTAACTTTATAAGAAACTCTCAAACTTTTCTAAAGTGATTGCGGCATTTTACATCCCTACCGGCAATATGAGAGTTTCAGTTGATTTACAGACTCTCCAAAAGTTGACATTGCAGGTCCTTTTAATTGTAGCCCGTCTAGTGGTAAGAAAAAGAAAGGCAATAAACAGCAGAAACCCATGAAACAGAAAAAGGAAAACCAGTAAAGAAAAACTGATGAAACTAAAATCTGTTTGTTTTTTTTTTTTGAAAATGTCTTTAAAATTGATAAACCCCAGCAAAACTGAGCAGGAAAAAGAAAGCAAGTTACCAGTATTAGGAATGAAAGAGATACTATCACAATTGATCCTATATTAGGAACAATGTGGGATCCTTAGATGAGGAACAAACTTATACTAATACATTTTTTAAAATGTACAAATTCTTTGAAAGACACAAGCTATCACTAAATCTCTAACTACTTAAGAAATTGAATTTGTAGTTTAAAATCTTCCCAGAAAGATTCCAAATGCCTTCATTGATAAATTCATACATTTAAGGGAAAAATACCAGTTCTACGTAACAGAGGAAGGAACACTTCTCAGTTCATTCTGTGAAGCCATTGTTACCCTGATACTGAAACCTCACAAAGATATTATTATGAGTAAAGGAAAATTGCAGACAAAAATTCCTCATGGTTTTATGCATAAAATTTGCTTATAATTTTTGTTTGAAATATTAGTAAATAAAATCCAGCAATACATAATAAGGATATTACACTGGGACCAAGAGAGATGTATCCTTAGAACTCAAGGATGGTTCAGTATTTGAAAATCCATGTAATTCACCATATTAACAAAATAAAGGAGAAACACCATGTAATCATATTAATAGATGCAGAAAGAGCATTTGGCAATTCAACATCCATTCATAATAAAAACTCTCAGCAAACTAGGAACAGAAGGAAAGTTCTTCAATCTGATTAAGGGGCACCAATAAAAAACCTATAGCTAACATCACCCTCAATGGTAAGAGGCTGAGTCCTTTCTCTATAAGATGGAAATAAGGCACTGAGAGCAGTTCTTACTATTCCTGTACAACACTGTGTTAGCAGTCTTAAGCTAGTACCTTAAGGCAAGAGGGGAAAAAAAAAAAAGGGAAGTAATACTTTCTATTCACAGATAAACAACTGTTTGCAGAAAATACTATGCAATTAATAAGTGAATTCAGCAAGCTTGCAGGATCCAAAAATCAATTTAGAAAAATTATTATATTTCAGAAATACACTAGCACTGAACAATTAGTATTACTTTTAAATATTTGACTAATTTTGTAGGTGAAAACTGGCATTGCAATATTTGTATTTTTTTTTACTGTATTTTATATATTTTTTTAAAAAACAGCTTTGAAATTAAGCTATTTTTATGTATTTACTGATCATCTGTATCTCTTCTGTGAATTGCCTCTTTATGTTTTTTGCTTATTTTTCAATTTTCCATGTCCTATGGTTCTTTTCCTTACTGGTTTCTAAGAATTCTTTATATATTAAGCTACAGATTGTGCCAAAATACTAGAAAGAGCTGAGATGAGGAATACCGTTTATGTTTGGGAATGCATGTGTAAGGCCACCTTCCTGCGCAAACACAGACTCACAACAAGCTCATGTACCTCCCTGCCTTATTCCTCTAAACTCCCCCCAGTTGCCTACTAAAGAGACTATCATAATGACTCCCATGATGCAGACAGAATCTCCACTTGGGCTCTCTCCTTGGAGGAACTGAGTGGAGAATTAGTCACATTAAAATACAAGTCAGCACTGCTCTTTGAAGTGTGGGTGGAGAGCTTTTAGAGCTGGGTATCGTTAACTCCCTGTACCAGGGCCTCTGGAATCATGTGAATAGAGAGATCACTGCCACTGATCTAAGTCAGATGGCACTTGACTACTTCTTGAGTTCAGCTTCAGGGCTGCAGCAGTGTCTGCAAGGGCAGTGGCAAATCGAGGCAACACAGCTTAACCATCCATGTTACAAATAAGTTTTTCACCAACCATCATTTGCCTTTTAACTGAAATTGCCTTTTAAGGAAAATTTAACTTTGTTTACAATGCTTAACAGGAATTTTACATTTATGTAATCAAAGTTTTCCATTTTCACCTTTGGATTTCTTCCATTTCTTTGAGGTTTAGATTAATTCTTTTCACTTTGATTTTTTACAAAGTTGGCTTTTTACAGATAACCCTGGGATCCATCTGAAGTATCTTTTGAAGTATGGCATCTGGAAAGAACAGCAGTGATGTTTCCCCCAAAGAGCCAATTATCCTAGCATCATTTAGCCAATGATTTATAAAAATCTGATAAACTACTCTGAGGTAACCTTAGACTCATAAGAAGTTGCTTTGGTGTACCTTTAATTCAGCTTCCCTTGCTGGATTCACCTACTTGATTAACTGCATTTACTTGGGGATCTCAAGACTTCCTTATTACCTGTGAAAGTGGTTGTGTCTGTAATTTACAATACTTAAGCTTGACAAAAGTCATAAAATAGTGTTAAAGCATATGTAAGGCTTTCATCACTAGAATGAAATTTTCAATTAACATTATAGCTGCTGACTTGATCAGGAAACCTTCTCTAATTTCAATTAATAATAATTCTAGGACTTCCCTGGTGGCGCAGTGGTTAAGAATCTGCCTGCCAATGCAGGGGACACGGGTTCGAGCCCTGGTCCAGGAAGATCCCACATGCTGCAGAGCAACTAAGCCCATGCACCACAACTACTGAGCCTGCGCTCTAGAGCCTGCGAGCCACAACTACTGAGCCCGCACACCACAACTACTGAGCCCGCACACCACAACTACTGAAGCCTGTGTACCTGGAGCCCGTGCTCCACAACAAGAGAAGCCACTGCAATCAGAAGCCCGCGCACCACGATGAAGACCCAATGCAGCCAAAAAATAAATAAATGAATAAAAATTTAAAAAAATAATTCTAATTTCAACTGTAATAGAATCACGTATTACAGATAAAATACAAATGCGTGGCCAACGCTCAAACCAAAAGCTGTGCGATCACAGCTTGGAACAATCATTGTTGTTGGAACAATCATTCACCTGCTTCTTCTAGAGTGGAAATTATATTTAAGAACCTAGGCTTTACTGCTGGGACTCATAAAATGCTAAATACCAGCTTAAATCTTTTGGAAAATGATGTACAGTACAAACATATAAATCAAGTTTGAATAAGAGGAAAGTTAAATCTCATAAAATCCAAAACTATGGGAAAACCAAAATACAGTGTCAACTCTATGGAAAAAATAACCGTCTTCATTTTAAAAGAAGAAATCGGGCTTCCCTGGTGGCGCAGTGGTTGAGAATCTGCCTGCTAATGCAGGGGACACGGGTTCGAGCCCTGGTCTGGGAAGATCCCACATGCCACGGAGCAGCTGGGCCCGTGAGCCACAATTGCTGAGCCTGCGCGTCTGGAGCCTGTGCCCCGCAACGGGAGGGGCCGCGATGGAGAAAGGCCCGCGCACCGCGATGAAGAGCGGTCCCCGCACCGCGATGAAGAGTGGCCCCCGCTTGCCGCAACTGGAGAAAGCCCTCGCACGAACCGAAGACCCAATACAGACAAAAATAAATAAATTAATTAATTAAAAAGAAAATCCTTAAAAAATAAATAAATAAATAAATAAATAAATAAATGAAGAAATCATAACAGAAAATGAAAATTTTTAACGTAATTATATTTCTACACAATGGAAAATAAAAATAAAGCAATAGTGAGAGAAATATGACAGATATGACAGATTGTTTACCTTTATTAGGAGTCTGTGATTTTTAAAAAAAATGATTTCCAACACAAGTATTGATGAAACATGAAAGAATAACATACACAAGAAGAAACAAAATTAACATGTAGAAATGTTCATTCTTGTGATAGTGAAAAGTAAATTAGAAAATCTATTTTTTTAAAGTAATTCTCAATGATGTCATAATTTTAACAAAGCCAGTAGACTTCTTTGTTGCTAGTAACATTGTAAAATAGTATGTACAACTTAAAAAAAACAAAACAAAACACCAAAAAGGCCATATGTGGGAACAGCCATAAAGATTCAGTTCTTTTGACCAAATATTTTTACTCAGATTGAGGTAACTATATGCACAAAACTTTACATTATAGCACTTTTTATGATGGGACAATCAATATATCTAATATCTGGGTAAGAGTGTAATCATTATGATATATTGTGATAGAGTCTTATATTACCCTTAAAATTATAAAAAATGAATATGTAGAAAGTTGTACAAAATATGTATTAAAAATGATTGCAACTATAAAATGTATATATGTGGAAGGTAATCTGAAAATGAGCCAAATCAAAATGTAGGGATTACTGGTGCTTTAAAAGTTTATGCACATTTCTTGTCATGGTATCTTACAATTTTTTAAAAAATTCATGCAAAGCCCTTGAAATGCTGGGATGCATCCCCACACTTCTCTGTGTGTTTGTGCCCGACAAGAAAGGAACCCTACATACATTTGTGGGATTTCAGTCCTATTTGGTGTGATCCTAAATGACAGTATTTGAGAATCTGACTTTCTTCAGCAAATAATTAGTACCACACCCCTAAAGGTAAGTTTGTAATTTTCACACCATGTTAGGGCTGACAGTGGTCTTAGTGATCAGGTAGTGGAATCCATCTATTTGCATTGAGGAAACAGGCCCATTGAATTAAGGTTTGCCTGGGATCACAGTTAATTACAGAAGTAGATGACATCCCAATACCTTCATAACTTCCAGTTCTAATTCTGACGTTCTAGACGTTTCCTCAGGCACCCATACCACTGATGTTTTCCTTGGTGAAGAATGTAAATTTAATAATCCAGGAACTTGCTGCTTAATTGATTGCATTTACCTGGATATTTCAATGTTTTGGTGTTGTCTGTGAGAGTGTGGTATGCCCATACTTTTTAAAACTTAAGTTTGAAATATTGGTAACTTAAAAACATCGTAGGATAATGATGAAGGCTAGCTGAAAGCTTCACCACTAGAATGAACATTTGAATTTAACATAAGAGCTGCTGACATGATCAAGAAACCTCTAATTTCAATTGTTTTCCTTAGAATCAGCCTATTACAAATACGATACAAATGCATGGCCAATGCTCAAACCAAACGCTGTGCGATCATTGTTGGAACAATCAACTATCAATCACCTGCTTCTTCTAGAGTGGAAATTATATGGAAGAATCTAGGCTTTACTGTTGGGACTCAGGATTCATTAGTTACAGCGTAGAGATCCTTGTCACTACAACATCCTTCCAAAGCATCTAAAGGCTCTCCAACCTTTTAGCAGGTGCCTGGATAGACAATCCAGACTTATGGTGAGTAAGAAAATCTTTCGTTTCATGACTCAGTCTAAATCATTCTCACATTAAAAAAATACCTGTGGGACTTCCCTGGTGGCGCAGTGGTTGAGAATCCGCCTGCCAATGCAGGGGACACGGGTTCGAGCCCTGGTCTGGGAGGATCCCACATGCCATGGAGCAACTGGGCCCGCGCGCCACAACTACTGAGCCTGCGCTCTAGAGCCTGCGAGCCACAACAACTGAAGCCTGCGTGCCACAACTACTGAAGCTCGTGTGCCTAGAGCCCGTGCTCTGCAACGGGAGGGGCCGCCGCAGTGAGAAGCCCGCGCAGCCCAACGAGGAGTGGCCCCTGCTCGCCACAACTAGAGAAAGCACGCGTGTAGCAAGAAAGACCCAACACAGCCAAAAATAAATAAATAAATAAATTTAAAAATTAATTAAAAAAAACACCTGTGTTTCATTCTCATTCAAAATAATGTAGAAGTTCTCACTTTACAGATCCAACTAAGAAGTGTTTAATTGAGTTCTTTCTAAAATAAGTTAATCTTCCTCCCTAGCGTTCTGTTTACACCTATAGCAAAAGAAGTATGACTCCACCCTTCTAAAACCAGAGGAAGTTATACCTCTGGTCCCCTCAGCCCATACTGGCTCAAGGGAGAAGGTGGGGAGGTCTGCTCTCCTGCTCTGTGACCACCTGGAAGATGGGGTACAGTCTCATCTATGGTGACCACCTCTGCACTTGACCCAGTGCTCAGTACCAGTTCAGTGAAAGAATGAACAACTTAAAGTTAGCTCATTGGCCCTTGGGCTCTCATTAAAATTCTGACAGATGGCCAATAGACACATGAAAAGATGCTCAACATCACTAACTATTAGAGAAACGCAAATCAAAACTACAATGAGGACCACTTCATACCAGTCAGAATAGCCATCATTAAAAAGTCTACAAATAACAAATGCTGGAGAGGGTGTGGAGAAAAGGGAACCTCTGTACACTGTTGGTGAGAATGTAAATTGGTGCAGCCACTATGGAAAACGGTATGGAGGTTCCTCAAAAAACTGAAAATAGAACTACCATATGATCCAGCAATCTCATTCCTGGGCATATACCCAGACAAAACTATAATTTGAAAAGATACATGCACCCCTATGTTCATAGCAGCACTATTTACAATAGCCAAGACATGGAAACAACCTAAATGTCCATCGACAGAGGAATGGATAAAGAAGTTGTGACATATATATATATACATACATACATACATACATACATACATACATACACACAATGGAATACTACTCAGCCATCAAAAAGAATGAAATAATGCCATTTGCAGCAACATGGATCCTAGAGATTATCGTACTAAGTGAAATAAGTCAGAAAGAGAAAGACAAATACCATACGATGTCACTTATATGTGGAGTCTAAAATACTATACAAATCAACATATCTATAAACCTGCAGACTCACAGATATAGAGAACAGACTTGTGGTTGCCAAGCGGGAGGGAGAGTAGGGGAGGAAAGGAATGGGGGTTTGGGATTAGCAGAGGCAAACTATTATATATAGGATGGAAAAACAACAAGATCATACTGTATAGCACGGGGAACTATATTCAATATTTTGTGACAAACCATAATGGAAAAGAATATGAAAAAGAATATATATATCTCTATATATGTATAACTGAGTCACTTAGCTGTACAGAGGAAATCAACACATTGTAAATCAACTATACTTCAATAAAATTTTCAAAAGTAAACAAAAATAAAATCCTAATAACTTTAGTATTTGCAGTTCTGCTTCGAGTTAATATTTCCTTTCAACTCTAATTACATATGCTATTCTCGATACACTACAGTAGAAGGATACTTATTTGATTTAAAAGAGATTTATTTTGATCCACCAGCCCTTTGTTGGATGTGTGATCTTCAAATATTTTCCTAGAAGTCTAAAAATACCTTTCAAAATGTGTTTCTGTAGAAATGGATGATTTCCTCAGAAAAACAACTAAAATTGACTCAATAAAATCTTCAAAGCCCCCCAAAGGCAAACATTATGGACTAAGTTGAAAGTTAGGGATATTCCTTCCAAATACCATTATTTTGGATCCTGACTTTTATGGGGAAACTCTGTCAGACTTTCAAATAACAGCTAAATCCTATGCTATGTAAATTGTTTCAGAGCACAAACTATGAAAATGTGCCCAATTCATTTTATTAAGTTATTAACCCTAACACCACATCTTCAACGGTGAAGAACCTTCTAATTGTCCTTTGCCTATCTCCCCTTCCAATCTACATATTGCTACTAGACCGATTTTAACAACACGCAAATCTTGTCACATTACCAGGAACTGGAAGTCCTACATTGAAATGTTTTTAAAAATGGGGAGTTGGTGGGTGAAACTTACACAGAGAATTATAAAATCTGACAAAATATAAACAAAAACTATTTGAAGGGTTTAAAAAGCAACTAGGGCTTCCCTGGTGGCGCAGTGGTTGAGAGTTTGCCTGCTAATGCAGGGGACACGGGTTCAAGCCCTGGTCTGGGAAGATCTCACATGCCGCGGAGCAACTAGGCCCGTGAGCCACAACTACTGAGCCTGCACGTCTGGAGCCTGTGCTCCGCAATAAGAGAGGCTGCGACAGTGAGAGGCCTGCGCACCGCGATGAAGAGTGGCCCCCGCTTGCCACAACTAGAGAAAGCCCTCGCACAGAAACGAAGACCCAACACAGCCAAAAAAAAAAAAAAAAAAAAAAAGCAACTAAAAGCAGGACAGAAACCAGAGTTACACTTGAAAGATCTCAACAATAACAGTTAAGAATTGTCCGTGTGGCTTTTTTGCTTGAGGGTACTCCCCAATCCCCCGGCAGTTCCGGCCCAAGTAAATGGCAGCTTTATCTGCGAGAAGCGGCAGAAGACAGTGTTCGGAGCTGGCAGAGCAGCTGGAAATTTAGGGCGAAAATCCTGGAAACGAGAGAGCTACGGAAGAGGTGAGACCCAAAATCTGACTGTAACTCTGCCATAATTCTTCCCTAACTGCTTGTATGGGCTGGTGGGAGGGGGCTTTTTCTGCTTGAAAAAGCAGACAAACCAGTAAAGAGTCTTTTTTTTTTTCTTTTCCAAACAACAGAAGTTTATTGTCTCACAGTTTGAGAGGTTAGATGTCCCAGATCAAGGTGTCAGCAGGGTTGGTTTCATCTAAGAGAAGACTTTATTCTTGAAAGAGAAAATTATGCTGAATAAGATTTGTAAGTTCACTGTTTTTTTTGTTGTATTTTGTTTTGTTTTTTTAATTGAATGCATTCCCAAACCTGAGAAGTTGGAGTCTTACTGGTTTGAAAGTGTCAAAGCAAAGGGCTCAGGGCTGGCAGAGCAGCTGGAAATTTAGAGGAACCTCAGGGTGGATGGATCCCAAAATCTTAGTATAAACTGTCCAATTCCTTGGCTGACTGCTAAACTCCACTGGAAGAAGGGAACCAGGCTAGAAAAGCAGCAACTGGAAGTTGAAAAAAATTAAGCAGAGATATCAGCTGCTGCCCTGCTGAGAAGACAGAATTTCTAGTTTGCCTCCAGCGATGTTACTGCATGCTAGAATTTAAAAAGAGACTAATCCTCAGAAGAATAAAAGAAACTAGAATCAATAATATATTATCTACAATGTTTAGTTTCTAATCAAATATTATCAAACACGTAACAAAACAAGAAAGCATGACCCACATTCAGGAAAAAAAAGTCATTCCTACTCTAAATGGTGCCAGATACTGGATCTACCAAACAAGTATTTCAAATCAGCAATTATAAATATGTTCAAAGAAGGGGCACATGGTCTCAGTGAGCAAACAGATAGGGAATCTTGAGCGATGGAAACTATATAAAATACAAATAAAAAACTCTAGAGCTGAAAAATACAATGACAGAAAAAATTTCAGAAAATAAGCACAAGAGTAGCCTGGGAATGGCAGAAGAAAAAAAAATCACTGAGCTTGAGTATACATCAATAGAAATTATCTAATTTGAAGAACCAATTTTCTTTTCTTTTAGAAAATTGGACAGGACTGTAAAGATCTGTGGGATAATATCAAGCTGTCCACTGTGTAATTGAGGAACTACAAGAAGAATAAAGTTGAAAAGAAATTTGAAACAAAATAACAGTTAAAAATACCCAAATTTGGAAGAACACTAACTTACAGATTCAAGAAATTCAGTGAGCCCCAAGAAGAAAAGATTCAAAGAAATGCACACTTAGGTGCATATAGTCCAACTATGGAAAACCGAACTGTACAATATACAAAGAGATCATTTTACTCTGTGTGTATGTATGTGTGTGTATAGCCTCAATTAAAATACCTTAATGCAAACAAAAGAAGGAAATAAATAATTAAGATAGGATCAGGGGACTTCCCTGATGGTCCAGTGGTTAAGACTCCAGGCTCCCAATGCAGGGGAGCTGGGTTCAATCCCTGGTCGGGGAACTAAGATCCCACATACCACAACTAAGCCCATGCACCGCAACGAAGACCCAGCACAGCCATAAACAAACAAACAAACATACAAATAAAAACTAACTTTAAAAAAAAGATAGGATCAGAAATCAATGAAACAGAAAAATGGGTCAGTGGAGCATATGAAAACAAAGCTGGGTTTTTGAAAAAGCCAATAAAATTGATAAATCTCTAGCTAGACTGGGTGGTGGGGGGAAATGGCAAATTATTAATATCAAGAATGAAAGAGTGGACATCATTAGAGATCCTAAGACATAAAGGATGGTGGAGGATTATTACCAACAACTTTGTGCCAACAAATTTGACAATTTAATTAAATAAGTGAATGATATCAAAGACCAATTACAAAAATTAACTCAAGGGACTTCCCTGGTGGCACAGGGGTTAAGAATCTGCCTGCCAACACAGGGGACACGGGTTCGAGCCCTGGTCCAGGAAGATCCCACATGCCGCAGAGCAACTAAACCCGTGCGCCACAACTACTGAGCTTGCACTCTAGAGCCCACGAGCCACAACTACTGAGCCTGCGTGCCACAACTACTGAAGCCCTCACGCCTAGAGCCCGTGCTCTGCAACAAGAGAAGCCGCCGCTATGAGAAGCCTGTGCACCGCAACGAAGAGTAGCCCCCGCTCGCTGCAACTGAGAAAGCCCGCATGCAGCAATGAAGACCCAACGCAGCCAAAAATAAATAAATAAATTTATTAAAAAAATTAACTCAAGAAATAAAACCTGAATAGCCCAATATCAATTAAGGAAATTGAATTTGTAACTAAAAACCTTTAGACAAAGTGAAATGCATGCCTTTATTGGTGAATTCTATCCAACATTAAAAAAGAATAATATTAATTCTATACAAACTCTTCCAGAAAACGGTAGAGTGAACAACTTTCCAAATAATTTTATGCAGCTAGTATTATTACTCTGATACCAAAAACTAGACAATGACAAGAAAAGAAAACCATAGACCAATATTCCTCAGGAACACAGATATAAAATCCTCAATAAAATGTTAATGAGGGACTTCCCTGGTGGTCCAGTGGTTAAGAATTTGCCTTCCAATGCAGGGGACGCGGGTTTGATCTCTGGTCGGGGAACTAAGATCCCACATGCCATGGGGCAACTAAGCCCGTGCGCCACAACTACAGAGCCCAGCCTCAACGAAGAGCCCACATGCCACAACTAAGACCCGATGAAGCCAAAAATAAATAAATATTAAAAAAAAAAAAAGAAAATAGTATCATACATAGAAAAGCTTAGGGATTCTACAAAAGAAAATCCCAAACAACTATTAGGACTAATAAGGGAGATTAGCAAGGCCTCAGGATTCTAGATGAATATAGAAAAAAATCAATTTTATTTCTATATACTAGTAATAACCACCATTTATAGTAGCATTGAAATATGAAATACTTAATGATAAATTTAACAAAGTACGTATAAAATCTGTACAGGGAACACTGTAATACATTATAGAGAGAAAGTAAAGAAAACCTAAATAGGCAGATATATTCATGTATCAGAAGGCTCAATAGTAAAGTGTCAAATCTTTCCAAACTGGCATATAGATTTAATGCAAACCCAATTAATACCCCAATTTTTGGAGAAATTGACAAGCTCATTCTAAAATCTATATAACAATACAAAGGGCCTAGAATCGTCAAAATAACTTTGAGTAAACAAAGCTGGAAGATTTAGGCTATCTGATTTAAAGACTACATTATAGATCATGAAACAAAATTGTTTTGGCTCTTCTAGGTCTTTTGCATTTCCAAATTTAAAAGATTGATATATAATTAAGTATGTAAAGTAACTGGAATTCTCATACATTGCTGGTTGAAATATGAAATGGTACAGCAGTCTGGATATTTCTTATATGGTTAAACATGTACTTACCATGTGACTCATCAAATCTCCTCTTACGTATTTACTCAACAGAAATGAAAACATTCTCACTCTAAGACTCATACTCAAATATTCATAGCAACTTTATTCATAACCTCAAAACACCCCAGCTGTTCATTTATTGGTGAAGGGACAAATAAACTGTAGTATATCCTTCCCAAGGAATACTACTCAGTGATAAAAGGAACCAACTATTTATGTGACAACATTATGCTACAACGACGTTATACAAGAACATTATGCTAAGTGAAAGAAGTCAGGCACAATGCTACGATTCTATTTACATGAAATTCTAGAACTGTTAAAACTAAGTTATTGAGACAAAAAGGTCAGAGAGGGCTAAGCCTGGGGGCATCGATTACAGATGGGCATGGAGGAATTTTTGGGGATGATAGGAATGTTCTATACTTTTGTTGGGGTGGTGATTATACAGTAGTTAAAATCTATGTAACTGAATACTTTAAATTGGTGTATTAATGTATTTACATACAATTTATATGTAAATTGCTTATCAAAGTTGACTTACAAACCTTCAATGAATTCCCACAGGCATTAAGATAAATTCGATAAGGAAAGAAGGTCCTGTAACATCGAACCCCTACTTTCCTCTCCAGCTTAATCCTTTTTTTTTTAAATTTTTAAAATTTTTGTTGGAGTATAGTTGATTTACAATGTTGTGTTAACTCCATCTTAATCTTGAGTCAGTCTCTGCCTCACGGTCTGCTCCAGCTATATAGGGTTTCTACTCATTCCTTGAAACACATCCTGCTCTGCCCCAGCTCTTGATCGTTGTACCTCCTTTTCCCTCAAGTGCTCCCTCTTCCCTCAAGTCTTACATATCTTTAGTTCTTTCTCAAGAAAGCCATCCCCTAAATCTTGAGGTAGACTAAGATCCCTGGTATATATCCCAAGGGTACCACTACTTTTTCACTACATTTTGTATAATAACAATTATCTACTTTATTATTGATAATCATGTATAAAGTATGTTTTCCTCCTCTAGATAAGAAGCCCCATGAAGCCAGGGATATCTATTTTGTTCACCACTCTTCTCCCAGTGCCTGATATATATAGGAAATCCTTATATATTTGCTGATACATCAACCAAACAAACAAAAAATTAAAAACCCTAAATGAAATATTAGCATATTGAATGTAGTAATATATTACAAATAATAAATGACATTAAGTAGGGTTTATTTTAAGAAATAAAGGGAAGTTTAGTATTTCAAAGTATATTTTATATTAATTCCATTAATATATCAAAGGAGAAAAACTATCTCTGTAGATGGGAAAAGGAATTAGATGAAATTCAACACACCTCCCAATTAAAAAAAATACCTCTTAGTGAACTAGAAACAGGATGCTTTAACATAATAAATATTTGAAACTAACATTGTATCTAACAGTGAAACCTTGGAGACAAGGATTACCACTATTAGTAGGCAACATTATTCTAGAAACATTAGCCAATGCAGGAAGGCCAGGAAAAAAAAATCAAAAAATGACACAATTATATGTAGATTATGACTGTCTACCTGAAAAACCCAAGATCGTCGAATGAAGGATTTTAGTAAGCAAGTTCAGTAAGGTGGCCAATTACAAAATACACAAACACATACTGTAAAAGCAATGTATTTAAAACAATGCAGCTTTGGCATAAGTGTAGACAGATCAATGGAACAGATTACAAAAATGTAGGGAGAGACTTAAATTTTTGCCACATAAGAAATTACTATGAAACTGATCACTGGAGAAGCATGGATCATTTAATTAATTGTACTTGGACATTATGAACAAATATATTCACATATGAAACCATGAATTGAAATAATGTTTCATATTTTCTTTTCCATGGTTTCCACTTGCCTTGGCACCACACTCCAACAATCCCAAGTAGGCCTTACCGGCATGGTGATCTGGATGGGCTGCCGTTCTCCACTCTTGGTTGGGGCCACACCTTCTGTGTCATATGTTCCTGTATATACGATTCTGTCCCCATCAGGCTCCTTAGACTTCAGTTCCAGCGGGACAAGCACACCACCAATGGAAATGTTCCTGCAATGGACTTGAGTTGACCACATATGGTAGGAATTAGCTTAGGCACCCTGCCCTGGTCTGGACCACAACTCTAGGCAGAAACCCCATAGGGTGTGGCTAACGGAGACACTGTGGTGTGGCAGAAAGTTCTGAGAGTTTAGGGGGCTTGACTTCCCCAGCTAACCAGACATGTGACCCTAGATCAACTACTTAATCTCTCTGGATTGACATTAGTATTCTCATCCAAAGTACTTGCACAAGGCTGAGTTAGACTCTGTCAATGGTCTTCCTCTCTAGTTTCTCATCTGTGGAGCTATTAAAAACCTACCTATACCCAGCCCATCTCAAACCCCAGAGAATAGGATTCAATTGGTCTGGGGTGTGGTTTGGGCACTAGAAAATTTATTTTAAGGTTGCATACGTGATTCTAATGCACAGGTAGGATTGAGAACCACTGAACTACTTCTCTAATGGTTTTTTCTTCTGTTCCAACAATCAGGGGGTCCCATAGTTTGGGGTATTCTTCCTCAAGCCAGCCACACACCAAAAATTCTCACTGGCATCATTTCTTCATGTTAGGGTAATGGTTCTCAAAGTGTCATCCCCGGACCAGCAGTATCAGTATCACCTGCCAACCTATCAGAAAGCAAATTCTTAAGCTCCACTCTAGATGTAGTAAACTAGAGTTTACTACATCTAGGATGGGGCTCAGCCGTATGTGTTTTAACGAGCCCTCCAGGTGATTCCGATGTAGACTCAGGTTTGAGAATCACTGGGTCAGGGCACTGAAAAACTTTGATAAAATTAAAGTGTAACAAAAAAACAGTTTTATCGTTAACTCAAATTTGTTTTTAGATTAACTTGAAAAATAGAGAACTATCCTGAAGGAAATAGAGCAGATAACTTGGTAGAAGGGGTTGCCGGGAAAGAAGGGAAAGAAAAAGTCTGGATTATCACCAGATGCACAGAACACCGCGGAATGTGAGGATAATGGGTGCTTGGAGCTGTCAGCGATGAGGACAAGGAAATGGACCAAGCGCATCAGACACAACTCAGGTTTGATTCTAGGTCGTTCAGTTGGAGCCTGGCACCTAGAAGGCCAATACAAGCTTGTTGAATTAACAACTACTGGAGGACACTTAAGCTATAAAAGGTGTCAGGTGGATTCAAAGCCCTCTCCACCCCACCTCCCAAGCTCAGCAAATGGTAGATACAGTACAGGATGGTTTATTTCCTCTTTCCACACTAGACTTCACACCATGCTTAACGTGGAAGCTGAGAGGTAAAGGATTCCAGCCCTGGATACTTCCCCATAAGCTACTGCACCCTCCTACACCGACTTTCCAGCCAAAGCCTACTGGATACATCAACCTCTGGTAGCAGAGAAGAGATAAACCCTGCCACGAATAAATAAGTATTAAAAAAACCACCCTTTTGTTGTAAGGATGTTGCTGATCACCAGGCTGAACAGACAATTCGGGAGAAAAAGAAAAACACCAGGCAGGGAAAACCGGGAAACTAGGCCTAAGCAGTGGAGGCTGCCTTCCGTCTTGCTCTTCCAGCCCCGGGGTCCCAGGCTCATAAGGTATGATGGAGGAGTGGGGAGCATCCCTCAGGGAGCCCCAATAATCACCCGCCCCCGACTTTACACCTCATTCCTCAGCCTTTCTCCTTCCTTCAGCCTCACAGAACGGGGCAGAGGAGGACCGGGGCTGCGGTAAGAGAACCCCCGCGGCGAGCTTCTCCCCTCTGCCCCACCCCGGCCGCCTGCGGGTCCCCGCCGATGGCTGCACAGAAGGGATGAAAATTTTACAAGGAAAGAAAAAGCCCCTAAACCCCTGGCTTTCTGTCGCTGTTTTAAACATCCCACCCCGCGAGGCGTGGAGGGAAGCGAGAACAGCGGAGAGAGTAGCGTAAGGCAGAGGAGGGGACCTAGGGTACAGGGAGCTGACCTCATACCCGCCCCCCCCCACCCGCCAACCTCCTGGGCACGCTGGGCGCGGTGCGAGGCAAGAGGTGCCCAGGAGAGGCTCCGGCTGTCCCGGGGGGCCTCGGTCCACCCCGCGTACCCCAAGTGGGGCCGGTCAGCCGCTGCGCGCGCCCGCACTCACTCGACCTGCAGCGTGGTGGGCTTCACCTTCACCTCCACCTTGTAGGAGGAGCCCGTGAGCAGTTTGATGGTGCGGTTCTGGCCGAAGCGCTGCCCGTCCACCTTGTAGAAGACCGGGCCGTCGTTAGGCTGGATGCGCAGCGCGATGGAGAGGCGCACGAGGCCCGGCAGGTCCCCCATGTCTGCGGGCGCGGCGGCTCCGGGGGGCGGAGGACTGCGCTGGCTGCGACCCGGCGGCTGGAGCGCGGTGGGCGGAGAGGAAGCGCGCGGAGGGAGAGGGAGGTGGTGGAGAGAGGCTGCGGCTAGGAGCCAGAGCCGTCGCGGCCGTCAGCCCCGGCTTCCGAGAAGCAGCTCCCGAGGCGGTGACCCCCCGCCCCCCTCGGCGAGGAAGCGCGCCCCAGGGACAGCTCCGAGGTCCCGAGCTCCACCATCCCCCGCTCCCCGTGCCTCACCCTCCGCGCGCCAGGGGGATCGCTGCGGCCCGCAGGCCGCGGGCTGCTCAGCGCAGCTGGGTGGGAGAGAGTTAATCCTGTTTACGCACTACAATCCCCTCCAGCTGGGGAAGAGGACATTTTGACTCCTCCTAGAGCGGCGCGGGGCGGGCGGAGGAGAGGATTGGGAGGGAGGGGGTAGGTCCTGGGTTTAAGTGGCACGACACCAAAGGGCGAGACCTCGGAATCTGGACACCCCCTCGGTCAGCGAAGGACTGCGGATACCATTGCTCGCAGATCGAGCCCCAGCCAGGCAGGAGGAGGCTGAGAGGCAAAAGGGAGCCGGGAAGCGGGGCAGGAAACCGTTAGCCAGTGATTTTAATCTCAGGAAACATGTCTTTCCAAAGCTTAGGGGACATGGCTGAGGGAAGGCGCAATTCCATCTAATGTGGACTGCACGCCATGCTGAACTAAGAATATGTGCAAGAAACAGAAAATAACCAATATATAGTCAAGGAGCTACATCTTCTCGTGGGTGTTTATTTCCATTATGCATATCCTTGTCTCAAGAATGACGCCGCGTAATGAATCACATATATTTACACAGATCTTGTAGGATGAGCTATTAACCCCGTCACAGGTAACTGGCATAGCTCTAAGGCATACATAGGTGGTGAGAGTGGCCAAGGGGAGGAATCGGTCAAAAGATTAATGGCAGGGCACCCGATGCGACACCCGCAGAGTTTAGATTTGCATATTAAGCATGAAGTCAGTTGACAGCTCGCGATTTTGGAGACAAGGGGAAACCAGGGGTGTTATGGCTCCACTGGGAATGACTTCAGAGAGTGGAGCGTGATCACCTGCTTCAGCACCACCTGGTGGATAGTACCAGGGCCGGTGAGCACACCTGGGGGTTCGTGAGGACGAATGGGTAGGGATGCGTCAATGTGGTGATTTTTGTTTACTCAAGGCAGTACTACTTTTCTTTAGAAATAGCATCATCTCGAAGGTGTGATTTGTCTCTTGGAAATGGTTTTCTCATCTGTAAAATGGAGGGGGGGGGGGAAGCAGATGCTATCTTTTTTGGTAGGGTTGTTGTGAGAATCAAATGAGAGAATGCACATTCCAGTGCCTGACTCTAATATTAGCAATGATTATTAGGTGGAAAGGCAAATGGTCGATAAGCATACGTAAGGATGCTCACCATCTCTAGTAGAAGAGCCAGAGGAATGCAGATTGAATCAGTAATATCAAACTATTTGGCCTATCAGCTTGGCACAATTTTAAAAGACTTAAAATTCAGTGTTGGTAAAGATGTAGGGAAGTCAGCCCTCTTAGAAGTAATCTGATGAATTTATTAAAATTAAATTAAACCATATATATGTGTATATATCTATATCTGTCTATCTATCTCTCTATATATCTTGAGTCAGAAATCCTACCTTAAAAAACCTGCCCTTCAAAAGAAATAAAGGCATCATTACATTGTATATAATTGGATACATGTAATTGTAACATGGGTATTTATTGCAGCATTGATTGTGAAAATCAAAACCAAGCATAAACTGAATGCTAACCAATGAATAAATGAGTGGAAAAGTTCTCATATACCCATACTATAGGATTTATGCCACTGTTAAAAATAAATTGTATGTTCTATTGGCAAACATGTATATTTAAAACTATTAATGATAAAATTGGGGCAGCTACACAGTGGCAAACTGTGGAAGCCTGAGGGCAGGCATTTTCGCCTGTGTCATTCATTGCTGTATCCCTAGAATACACAGAATAGTGCCTGGCACATAGTAGGTGCTCTGTAAATATTTGTTGAATTGAATTTCTGTCCTTGTTTTAAACATGTCCTTATGTGTTTCTTTCCCTATCTTGAAAAGTAATTACGTCCATATGATTTATCTGGAATAATGTGAAGAGAAAAAAATCTAATTGCAAATAATATCTGTAGTATCATGGTATTTTAAAACACTAAAAAATTAAAACCATATAAATTTGTATATGTTTTCTTAGCACTTTAAAAAGAGTTAGAGGGTATACAGCAAACTTAACGTTAATTACTCTGGTGGTTGGGGGCTGGAAAGAGGATGATACCCATTTGGAATTGTTTTAAAGTCTTTTTGAAATTTCACTTAACTTTTTGTTCAACAATCCCACAGTCTCTGGTCAGCTTCCACCTGTGTATTGAAGAGAGTGTTGAACGTGGAGTAAGAGGACTTCAGTTTGAATCCTGGCTCAGCCGCTAATTGGTTTCTTTATGCAAGGCACTGGAATTTTTGCATTTCGACTTTTATTTTTTAAAACACTTCCTTCCCAATGTCGTGAGACTTAAATGAGAAAATGGAAAGCATTTGAAAAAATAAATTACTTTTCAAATATGAGGTGTTATAAATGCTGGGCGACTTGCATTAGGAATAACATTTTCAGAAGATAAAATGCAACTTAAAATGGAATTAATAAATGTCAAAGTAACAGGAAAATTTCTCATCATTGATACAAATGTGCACAGAATACGGGTATGGAGTCTAATGGATGTGTTTGTATTCCAGTTCTGCTAGTTACAAGCTGGCTGACCTTGAACAAACCAAGGTACTTAGCCTCTCAGAGCCCTGTTTTTTTTTCTGTTTGTTTTGTTTTTTTTGTTCAATGATGGAATCAAATGAGATTATATAAAACACACAAGAGTATCCATCACATATAGACACAATAAATTATAGCTATTTTTGTTTATCTGAAAATATATTACTATAGTTTAAGGTGTCTGGCTTTACTACCTCAAATTGATGACCTTAAACATTGTCTATCAACAAGGCAACCATTATTACCATTCTTCTGGAAACTGGTGAATAAAGCCCAAGTAGATGGTGGGCTTGGCAGAGGAATTGGGCTAACAACATTTCATGTTTACTGTCCCAGTATCTGTGCTGAATTCATATTATAGACTTCAAAAGCAATCAGCATTACGACTTTGGACATAGCTCTGTGTGTGTGTGTGTGTGTGTGTGTGTGTGTACATACACATAAACATAAAATTCAGTCCCAGCACACTTAACTACTGTCTTTTTCATACAATCTATCTTAAGGTACAGTTTAACATCTGCTGGACCTATTCCTTTCTTTCTTTCTTTTGTTTAAAAATCAGTTTTAATGTGCCAGATTTCTTCCCTTCTCCTGCCTTAGGATGCCTCAGCATCAGAGATCTCAAGCAGATCACTGTACATTTATACTAAGACCCTCTCCTAGCTTCATCTGCTAGACTTGAAGACAAAACCATCCTCCTGGACCAATTCTGAAGAATCCAGGTCCTGCCTTAGGCCCAAGAGATTTTGTAGCCTTGGTGATGAGCAATAAGACTCCTGTTTGTCTGCTAGACTCTTGGGGGAATATGGTTACCTACTCACATAGTCACAAGGCAGACTCTGGCTCAGCGGTGGTGATCGTAATCCCGATTCTTGCTTGCATTTGTTCTGGACCAATTTAGCATAGAAATTTACATCCGAGTAAAACTCTTGCCCTTTCCTGCCATGGATGTTATCTGTGAACAATCGGGATAACAGTACTCACTTTTTCTCCACAAATGTAAATAAATATTCCATTACAACTAGATTTCTTAGAGATGGCTTTCTACTTTTTCTGATAATTTTGTTAAATAAAATCTTTCTAAAAAATTGTGACTGAAATATGAATAACCTAAAATTGACCATTTAACCATTTTAAAGCATACAGTTCTGTGGCATTAAGCACATTCACTGTTGTGCAACCATCACCAACATCTATCTCCAGAAAGTTTTCATCTTCCCCAGTTCAAACTTTCTTTCTTACTCAGTGAATGCACAGAACAGTGGCAGAATGTCTGGCTGTAACACAGTATTATAGGTTGTATCTGATTGGTGAGGTGTTTAATACTAGGCACATGATAATAGCTAACTGATGTCTTTTAACATGCAGGTGTTATGGCAATTTTAATAATTTTTTTCACAAATGCAATACTGTTTTTTAAATGCACTTTAGCTGAAAACCACATAATGCACCACCAGATAATTGATTACTATAATAATTATATTTGCATACTCTCTTACATAATTCTCTACTTTTTTTCTTTTTAGTATGCCTTATGTTTCCTATTCTTTTACTTTCACTACAATACAACACCTGACTTAGATGGGATTCATCTGCAAGTGGTTGCAAGTAAAGTAACTCAATTCTAAGCAGTTTAGGGAAAGACTGTCTGGGTGTATTATGTAACAAAAGGCAGAGTGGATGAAGCAATATATAGCAGAGGGAAAGGGTCAACTGGACCTCAGGAATAACTGGAACTAGAATTTTTAGAACCAAATGCTTGGAGAGAGAGAATCATTTCCCAAAATAAGGGGTGCTGTTTCCCAAAGAAGGCCCAGTGAAGGTGCTGGGCAGGCAGAAGAAAAAAAATACAAGAACAAAAATAAATGACGGAGGGGTATTTGAGCTGAGAGGGTCTAAGTCTGGTGCCCGAACTCTCAGCCTAGTGCCTGGCAACCTGTCATCACGGATAGCCCTTGTCAAGTTAGTCAGATTCAGCTCCCTTGACCCTGCCTAACTTTGTAGAAAATATGACTATGGAGTTCAAAGACCAAATGGGAATTTTTGATGATCTCTTGAAGTTTATTCTGCATTTAGAGTTCTCTGATTAATGAAGAAACAAATTGAATAAGGGAAGTTAGAACAACTGGGTATTTCCCACTTCCCACCCCTCGTCTCTCTTCTCCTCCTGCACACATGTGCCCACATGCTCAGGTGACTGAAACCCCTTCACACTGAAACAGAATGCACAGTCCCACTCACTTTCTAAATGTATAGGACGTGTTTGTGGACATAAAGAAGTTCCAGTGCCCTGAAACCACAGAATACAATGCGATGATTTCCTGCTAATGACGACTGGCTGGCCCGGCTCCAAGCTTCTGTTAGGATCATGTGATTGACTTGGCAGAGTGATCGTTATTTTCTTGCTTTTCCTGCCTTATGTTTTTCAAAATGTCATCTTGAGCAATCACAGGACCTTTAATACTGACAAGTAAGAAGCAATAAACAGTGGGATAGATTGTGCATTATAAAGGAAAATCAGGTGACTGAAAAACAAAGCACAATTCTCAAAGACAAAATTGTCACTTAAAGCACCATATACTGTCTGCAAAGATACTGAAAAGGGTGATTGAGGAGAGCTGGAGAGTTATATAGCAGGTTAAGAAGCAGTGAATACACTTTTTTTTCTTGAGAGGGAAAGATGCTTTAAACCACAAAATTCAGAAAATCTGACCAGTGTTTTATGGAAAATAATGTGCAGGAAAAAATTCCCACTCTTCTTTTACTAGTTCCATATGTGACACACAGACATTCCAAAGGCTGGGGTTAAGTCTTGGTTTTAGGGAGTGTCTTAGTACAGCAGAGTTCGTAGGCTGGGCACCCAGACAAGGGATCGGGTTTTGAGTCAGAGCAGAGGGGTCTTGAGAGCAGCAATATGTGAAGGGTTAGTGTTAGGAGCCCAACAGATCTTGGTCTAACATAGGTGCTGTATTAATTAATATGCATGCATAAAAATTTACCCCCAAACTTAGCAGCTAAAAGCAATACATACTGATTATTTTACAGTTTCTGTGGGGTTAGGATTCTGTGGGGTTAGGGTGATTTTACTGCAGAGTCTCCTCTCCCATAAGGTTGCATGCGAGCTGTTAGCTGAGGCTGCAGTCATCTGAAGGCTCGACTGGGAGAGGAAAATCTGCTTCCAAGCTCGCTCACATGGGTGTTGTCAGGAGGCCTCAGTTCCTCTCTGATGTTGGCTGGAGGCTTCAGTTCCTTGCCATATGGGCCTCACCACACAACATGGCAGAGATCTGAGAGAGAGAGCATGCATCCAAGACAGAAATTTATAGTCTTTATAACCTCATCTTAGAAATGACGTAACATCACTTCTCCCACATGCTATTGTGATATGGGAAGGGACTACACATGGCCCATGAACTAGGAATGATTTTACATTTTCAAATGGTTGGAAAAAAAAATAAAAAGAATAATTATATTTAATGACATGTGAAAAGGACATGATTCAAATTTTAGGATCCATAAATACACTTTCCTGGAACACAGCTATACTCACTTGTTTAGGTATTGTCTACAGCTGCTCTTACACTGAAATAGCAGAGTTGAGTAATTGCAACCGAGACTGGCCTGCAAATTCTAAAAGATTTACCATCTGGCTCTTTACATAAAAAGTTTGCCAATCCCTGATTTAAAAGAACATTTAAAATAATGTCCTTGTTACTCATATTGGCAAAAGAATATGAAGAACTTTTAAAATTGATAGTAGAGTATGTTTTAGGGATTAATATTTGTGTAATGACATAGGAATAGTATATTGACTCTTATAGACACTCTGATATTGCTACGTTCATTCGGCATATATCCAATACAAATATTTAACGGACAACGAGCTATACTTCAATAGATAATGGGAGGCATTATTAAACACTTTTGGTGTTTGATGAGAACAACTTCTCCTTATTTGTTGTATTTAACATCTATTTAATCTTTTTTTAAAAAAAAAATCTTTAAATTGTCATCTATTTTGTATGTTGTTAACTTTTTAAATATATGTATTACAGAAAAATCAGAGTATAATATCAAAATCAGAATATAATGAAAAGCAAAACAAAGAAAAAATGTCTACAGTTTCACTTACCCTGTGGAATATAATCACTGTATATTTTAGTGTATATCTTTATATATTAGAGAGACAGGACAGAAATTGTAACATTTCCTAGAGCCTTTAGTTTGATACAGTACATTTTGCATATCCAAAAATATAATATAGTATGCAATGTTTCCCAAATGTAGTTTGACTGCCAAAACTCTTTCCTCAAAATTAATATTAATATCACCGAGTGCACTAGTGTCCTATAAACGAGTGTTCCCATAAGTATTGAGAAATACTGTGTTAGATACACATCTGGGGATGTCCCCTTTTATGTGTCATTTGTTGAGGGTATAGAATAGACTCACATCATCTACTAGTAAGTTTTAAAATAAATAGAATCAAGCTCTATTTTGCTTTAATTATGTGCAATGTACTTAGGGGGACTGTGGCCTCCTGTCCAGTGTGGACTCCCTTTTCTCTCCCAGCTATCTTTGGTGGGATGAGAGGCAGGAAGGGCATGGAGGCAGCAGCAAACCACAGTCCTCAGCAACTGATGCCCAACGAGGAAATCCACCAGGATCAGAGTCAGCCCAGGGTTTCTTTCTCACAGCAGTGGCGATAGGTGTGGGGCAACATAAATTCATGAACATTTGGCTGTGACCACACAAAGGAGGAAAAACAGGTGGCCCAGTGGTTTGAAACACTCCTTTTTATCTGCTTTGCTTTGACTGTAACAGAACCACCCCATACTCATTTGCACGGGTTCTCAGGCCCTGCCTGATTCCCTGCAGTCTTAGTGGGATTGCCAAATACAGTGCTCCGTGCTGGCTGACATGCAGGGAAAAAAAGCAGTTTGGAGATGAGTCCTAGGGAGATTGTGATTTTCATTGCTACGGGCTGAGGGCCACCAAGGTTCCCGTGCATTCTGAGGCCTGAGCTTTCTACTTGAACTATGGGAACTTACTAGTGTCATCCTAATAAATACTTTTTATTATTTAAATAACTGAAGGGTAGCAGGATTTGCTCCTCCCCAAATACGGCACTTTGGCATAACGATTAACTTGAGCTGAAGGCATCTGAGAAGAACAGATACAAGAAAAGCTCTCTGCTCTCCTCTATTTGCCTAAAAGTAGGGCATAAGTTTATAAAGATGTACCCCACTCCTCTCTCTATCAGGAACGTCAGAAGTTAACCACCGAGACTATTCTAGACCCTTATCAACCCAGAGAAGGCACCAGAGGAATCTACATAACGAACCTAGCTGAAGTTAGCCCTTATCCACTATTGACTTCCCCATGTGTTTGCCTTCCCATAATCTGCTGCCCGCCCCTAGAAACTCAAAGTCTTTTTCTTTAATCTTGTCACTTCACTAGAAAATTATTGTTCTTTGCTAAGATGCTATATAAGCTCTCTGTGTATTCCCAGGTACAAGTGTGATATGCCTGTCAGTAAGCGTCTGTTTTTCCCCTGCTAACCTATCTTTTGTCTGTCTAATTTGCAAGGTCCCAGTCAATGAACCTAAGATGGGTAGAAGAAAAAGAAAATTCCCTCCCCTGCATAGGTCAGAGTCAGTTTTTCTTACTGGCAACCAAATAATAATAATAAAGTTGGGATGGGTGTGGGGATGGTATAACCAGGAAATGTACACCAATGTTTCAAAAGTAACAGTTGCTATTTTTCTTTATTTTTTGTGTCTATATTTCCTACAATGAATAATGAACATGTATTGCTTTTATGATATAATATGAAAGGATACTCAAACTACTTTTACAATTAGGATCAGAGACAGAGATGGGGCTGGGCACCTGGGATGCACTGGTTACTACAAGTGATTTTAGTTTAGATCTGACTTTTTTGGGAGTTAAGGAAAAAAGTTGAGACAGGAAACACATGGGTTATTTAGTCTGATAAAAAGAAGCACACATATTTTTCTAAGAAGACAAGGTTTTTCCTGGCACTGAACTTGAGGATGAATTTTGTATGTGTGGGTTCTTGTTTAAGGTACACTGAGTAATATAATAGATATCTTAAGATGTGTTTTTGCAAAAGACAGAATGTTCTTCAAATGAATTTTTTTTTCCAGTGTATGTATATATTGTTGTGCAAAACAAATTTATTTCAAAGCATTGTTGAATTCATAACAGCTTTTGTCATCAAATGTTTTCTCAGCAGATCCTAAAACCACAACTGCTCTTATGGGGATTTTAGAGATTGGAAGACATTAAAAATGTTTCTTCATATTCAAAAATGTTGCAAACCACTTAAGTGGGTGTCAGAGCACATGTGTAAATCTGGTGGAGATAGGAAAGGCAGGTACTTACTGAATGTCATTCAAATGGTCCTTCTTTAGCTTATGTTCTACGTTGGGTACAAATTTAATTATTCCTTTCTGAGAAGCTCAAGTACTGTCTTCTTTCTTTTTTTTTTTTTTTTTTTTTTTTTACATGCCTTTTATCATTATTCCCTTGACTGAGACAAATGTGGGACGGCAGAGACAAAGATAGAGCCCTGTTACAATCTCTTGGCAATACTCCCCCAGGTTTTTTTTTTTTTTTTTTTTTCCACACACACACACTGTATTTTATTTTTACAAGAGATAAATAGACTGACACCAAGCATTGTACATGGATGACCACAACAAAAGCAACAATGATTGCAATTACCAAACATGAAACACAGTTATACTATGTCATAATATTGACATTCAGTCCAGTAATCCTCCACTGTAACAGCTCCTTTACTTTGCAGTGAAAATTGATTTGTATATTCTTTTCCTCTGAGTCCTTGTGGGATTTTTTTTTTTTTTAATTCAGACAGAAAGTCACAAAAATTATACTCATCCTCATCAGTTCACTCAGTCCCATGTAATTAATTTCTTTTTTTTTTTCATCTTGATCTTTTGTTAGCACTTTTATGAGTTCATCAGTTTCAAATGAATTTTTTATATTAGCATGCTGTAAAAACTATGAGACTTATATTACATCTTAATATGGTGGAAACATTTCTGCCAGAGACCAAAATAATAAGATCGAAGTAAGTTTCATTCTCCAGATATTACCCAATACAAGTAATAGGCCTTGGCTCCCACTCTCACCTACCTCAGAGCCAAATTCAGAATTTCATCGCTTCTTCCAAAGTAGATCCAAATTCACATTGTTATAAAAAGTGGACATATTTGTGGTTGGTTTGTGATTCACATCCCTCACCAAACAGCAAGAACTTAATCAAACTCATCCAGTGGAGTTTGTTCCTCTTTCCAGATACTCCTTTGTCTCCTTTCTCTTCCCCAAATTACTACAAATACTGTGTTCCAGGTTTAGCTTTTGTCCTCAGCTGAGGACAATCCAGCTCTTGTCTGTCTCGTTCAATAAAACAAAAGCCTAGTTTGGTTAGTGGAATAATTTCCATTTATTGTTCTCAAGCAAGACCCTAATGCCTTACCAACCTACCAAGAAATGAGATCTGAAAGTCTTCTGCTTTTGACATGATGGTGGACCAGATGTCTCCTCTTACAAAAAAACCAGAATTTACATAAAGCACAATTTTTATTATATTGCTTGTATCACAGCAAACAGAGAACTTTCCAAAGGAAAAAACAAAACCTCAGTGAATCTCGTGCCTCTGAGAAGACAGAGTTGAACAGGAGGGAAATGAAATTACAATATCCGCCCTGCAATCCAGAAACTAAGCTGTTAGGTCAGTGGCAAGATGGAGGAGGGAGAGGAAGGGAGGGATGAGCCCAGGACTTCTGATGCTCCAAATGTGGGTTAAAAGTGGTTGCAGGTTCACAGCAATCCCAAGCTCCTGGAAGACGTGAATAAAAATCATATCTGGAGGAAGCATCCTCAACTTGGGCCACAGATTTTAAACAGATGAATATCAACCAAATGTCAGCTTACAATCAAAGATCACCAAAGCCATATATATAAAAGAAAAGAATGAGATTCCATACAAACAATAAACAACAAATTTAGACTACCAAGAACTCCAGATATTAGAATATCAGACAGCAACTATAAAATAGCTATGGATGAAATGTCTAAAGAAACAAAAGATGAAATCACGATGATGTGGTAGGTCAAAAGAGACTATAAAATAGACTCATGTGGCTATGAAAAAGAAATTTAAAGTCAATGAGACCAAGTAGCAGCAATCCCTTTCCAAAAAATATTTGGGGATAGAATCAAATATTCACCAGCAGTAGAATGGATAGATTTTGGACAATTGAATACCATACTTCAATAAAAACTAGAGCTATATGCAATAATATAAATGCATCTCTCAATGCCAAACAAAAGAAACAAGATCCTCAAGAATACAAATAATAGGATTCTATATAGTTCTAAAACAAGCAAAATTAAGCTACAGTAATCAAAACCGTGTGGTACTGGCATAAAGACAGACATATAGACGATGGAATAGAATAGAGAGCCCAGAAATAAACCCTTGCATATATGCTCAAATGATTTTCAGTGGGGCAAAGTATAGTTTTTTTCAACAAACGGTGTTGGGAAAACTGAATAGCCACATGCAATAGAATGAAGTTGAACTCTTAACTAACACCATAAAAAATTAACTAAAAATGAATCAAAGCCTTAAATGTAAGACCTAAAACTGTAGAACTCTTAGGACAAAACATAGGGGAAAATCTCTGTGACACTGGATTTGGCAAGGATTTCTTGAATATAATACCAACAGCTCAGGAAATAAAAGTAAAAATAGATTAATTTGACTACATCAAAATTAAAAACTTCTCTGTGTCAAAGGACACAATCAACAAAGTGAAAAGGCAACCCATAGAATTGGAGTAAATATTTGTAAATCATATATCTGATAAAGGTTAATATTTCAGAATATATAAAGAATTTCTACAACTCAACAACAAAAACTCAAATAACTATTTAAAAATGGGCAAATGACATGAATAGACATTTCTTTAAAGAAGATATAAAACTGGCCAATAAGGTGCAGCCACTGTGGAAAACATTATGGAAGTTCCTCAGAAAACTGAAAATAGAACTACCGTATGATCCAGCAATCCCACTCTTGGGCATAAACACAGACAAAACTATAATTCAAAAAGATACATGCACTCCTATGTTCATAGCAGCACTATTCACAATAGCCAAGCCATGGAAACAACCTAAATGTCCATCAACAGATGAATGGATAAAGATGTGGTACATATATACAATGGAATACTACTCAGCCATAAAAAAGGATGAAATAATGCCATTCGCAGCAACATGGATGCAACTAGAGATTATCATACTAAGTGAAGGAAGTCAGAAGAGAAAGACAAATACCATATGATATCACTTATATGCAAAATCTAAAATATGACACAAATAAACCTATCTAGAAAACAGAAACAGAATCACAGACATAGAGAACAGACTGGTGGTTATCAGGGGGGAGGGGTTTGGGGGAGGGATGGAGTGGGAGGTTGAGGTTAGCAGATGTAAGCTTTTATATATAGAATGAATAAACAACAAGGTTCTACTGTATAGCCCAGAGAACTATATTAAATATCCTAAGATAAACCATAATGGAAAAGAATATATATATAAAAAATGACTATATATATATATATATATATATATATGTGTGTGTGTGTGTGTGTGTGTGTATAACTAAATCACTTTGCTGTACAGCAGTACAACATTGTAAATCAACTATTGTAAAGCAGTACAACATTGTAAATCAACTATACTTCAATAAAAAATAATTTTAAAAAAGCTTCTCAATAAGATTAAATTGAATCATATCCCGAGACTGCAAGGCAAAGTAACTTTTTAAGCCTATTGCCACATGTACTGACTTTTTAATGTGAATGTTAGTGCTATCAGTCCTTGTATAAGCAAAATAAAGAATTCAACTCATACTGAAATTGAAAAATAAAATGACCAACAAGCATATGAAAAGATGCTCAACATCACTAATCATTAGGAAAATGCCAATCAAAAACACAACATCAGGGGCTTCCCTGGTGGTGCAGTGGTTAAGAATCTGCTTGCCAATGCAGGAGGCACGGGTTCGAGCCCTGGGCCTGGAAGATCCCACATGCCGCGGAGCAACTAAAGCCCGTGTGCCACAACTACTGAGCCTGTGCTCTAGAGCCTGTGAGCCACAACTACTGAAGCCCACGTGCCTAGAGCCCATGGTCTGCAACAAGAGAAGCCACCACAATGAGAAGCCTGCGGACCACAGCAAAGAGAAAGCCCGCACGCAGCAACGAAGACCCAATGCAGCAAAAAATAAATAAAATAAATATATTAAAAACAAACAAACAAAAAACCACAACATCACCTCACACCCACTATGAGGGCTGCTATAAAAAAACAAAAAGAAAAAGAAAAAAACAAAAAAATAACAAGTTTTGACAAGGATGTGGAGAAATTGGAACCCTGTGCACTGTTTGTGGGAATATACAATGGTGCAGCTGCTATGGAAAACAGTATGGTGTTTCCTCAAAAACTTAAAATAGAATAACTATATAGCCCCGTAATACCACTTATGGATATATATCCAAAGGAATTGAAAGCAGGGTATTGAAGAGATGATTGTACAGCTATGTTCACTGTAGCATTATTCACGATAACCAAAGGCAAAAGCAATCCAAATACCCTGTTGACAGATAATTAGATAAACAAAATGTGATATATATGTACAATGGAATGGCGGGGAATGGGAGCTGTCGTTTAACAGGTATAAAGTTTCAGTTTTGCAACATGAAAAATTCAGGAGCTCTGTTGCACAACAGTATACACTTAGAAATGGTTAAGATGGAAAATTTTATGTTCCATGTATTTTACCACAATTCAAAATTTTAGAAGACAAGCAAAATTACTATACTGGTTAGAGATACACTTCTACGTGTGCATTTACATGTGCATATAAATTACAAAGGAAAACACAATTATTATCAAACAGTCAAGATAATGGTGATCTCCAGGAAGAGGGAGAAGTATATGCTACGGAAGGGCGTATGTGGTTTCTAGGCTGCTGAGAATATCCTATTTCTTGACTTGGGTGATGGTTACACACACATTCACTTTGTAATTTTTCTTTACACTGTTTCTATGTTTTATTCACTACCGTGTATATGTTTATACACGGTAGTAAAAAGTGTGTATATGTATACACACTTTTTAAAGAAAAACATTAAAACTTTTATATAGATGAATAAAACATAGAAACAGTGTAAAGAAAAATTACAAAGTGAATGTGTGTGTATATATGTATATGCATGTATATATGTATATGCATGTACATGTGTATATGCATATGTATATATACATATCTATGTATACATATGTGTTTATTTCTTTTTCCTTCTGTAACAAATTACAACAAAGTTAGTGGCTTAAAACAACATAAATTTATCTGACAGTTTGGAGCTCAAAATATTTCTTCTGATGGCTCTGGGTGATCCCTTTCCCTGCCTTTTCTAGCTTCCAGAGGCCTTTTGCACTCTTGGCTCATGGCTCCATCATCTATCTTCCAAACCAGCAGCCTAGCATCTTCCAATGTCTCTCTCTGCTTCTGTCATCACATCACCTTTTCCTGATTCTGACCCTCATGCCTCCCTTTTACAAGGACCCTTGTGGTTACACTGGGCCCAACTGAATAATCAGGATAATCTCCCATTTCAAGATCCTTAATTTCATCACACTTGCAGGGTTTCTCTTGCCATGTAAGGTAATAGTATCATATTCACAAATTCCAGGGATTAGGATGTGGACATCTTTGGGAAGCCATTGTTCAGCTTACGGCAAAGTGTTTAATTTTTTTTTGGTCAATTTTTGTATTTTGTATTAAGTTTTGAGATTTCTTCATCTGTTTTAGTCTTAATACAGAAGTGATCTGCAAATGTTTTCTCCCGATATATGGCTTGTCTTGTCACTTTCTTAGTGGTGCCTTTTGAGGACCACAGTTGTTAATTTTGAAGAATTCCAATTTGTTTTTCTTATGGATCATGATTTGCTGTCATATCTAAGAAATCTTTGCCTAATCTAAGATCTCAACAAATTTTTTTCCTATTTTTCTTCTGCAAGTTTTTTAGTTTTTTTTAAAAAATTAATTTATTTAATTTATTTTTGGCTGCGTTGGGTCTTTGTTGCGGTGCGCGGGCTTCTCATTGCGGTGGCTTCTTCTGTTGCAGAGCACAGGCTCTAGGTGCATGGGCTTCAGTAGTTGTGGCTCGCGGGCTCTAGAGCGCAGACTCAGTAGTTGTGGCGCACTGGCTTAGTTGCTCCGCGGCATGTGGGATCTTCCTGGACCAGGGCTCGAACCCGTGTCCCTGCATTGGCAGGTGGATTCTTAACCACTATGCCACCAGGGAAGCCCAGCAAGTTTTTTAGTTTTAAGCTTTACATTTAGAGATATTATCTATTTTGAGTTAATTTTTATATAAGGTGTGAGGCATAGGTCTTAAAAATTTTAAGGTTTCACCACATGATATCATTTATATGTGGAATCTAAAAATATGACACAAATCACCTTATCTACGAAACAGGAACAGACTCACAGACATAGAGAACAGACTTGTGGTTGCCAAGGGGAAAGGTAGGGGTGGGGGAGGGATGGATTGGGAGTTTGGGGTTAGCAGATGCAAACTATTATATATATAGAATGGATAAACAAGAAGGTCCTACTGTATAGCACAGGGAACCATATTCAATATTCTGTGCTAAGTCATAATGGAAAAGAATATGAAAAAGAATATATATGTATAACTGAATCACTTTGCTGTACAGCAGGAATTAACGCAACATTGTAAATCAACTATACTTCAATAAAATAAATTTTAAAAATAAAAATTTTCAAGATTTAAGTCTTGAATGAATGATGCAAAGACTAAAATATAGTGAGAATTTATCAGCTGCAGGGGTGGTTAGTATTGGATGTTCTATACTAGCAGCCTCTTGGCCACAGTAGTCCTTCCAGAACACCTAGGTTTCTGTCTTCAAGTATGACAAGACAACTATACTGAAGATAAAAATTACATTTGTGTTCAACAAAACATAAAAAATCCCTAAACAATGTCCTAAAATAACAACAACAAACAAAAACACCTTCCTTAGAAACCAGTTTGTGATGATAAATATTCTTTTCTTTACCATATTTTAAAATGTTTAAATAAGGGATTTATTACAGACACTGAACAAGAATAAGACTAACTTACATTGTACTCTTCGTTGAGGAGTTATCTAAGGAGACCTGAACTGAACAGTATAATTTTTTTTATCCCGGTGATAGTTAAATCGATGTCTTAGAATATTGCTTGTTTGGCTGATCCCTTAATGCATCTCTTTGTTTATGTGTCTCTTCTCAGGTTTCCATGATGGAAAGAGATTTCCCCCTTATTATTATATTCTAATATTTTGTTCTTATTTGGTTGAAATTTGGGAAAGGAGGGAAATGAAATATGAGTTCTCAAAACACTCTGGACCTTTAAATGCTTAAAAATTATTTTTATGTCTATGTCTGCCTTTTTGATGTTGTCCACTGTGTTTGCTTTATACAAATAATATAAAGCAAATACAGATAATTTCTAAATGAGCGCTCTCAAATGCTAAATGCTACAGGATCAGAGATGGGAGAACATGCGTCCTGGCACTAGGTAGGTCTGGGCTTCAATCCCAGCTTTGGTGCTTATCAGACTTTAGAGAGTTTCTTAGTCTTGCTGAACCTCAGGTTTCTCTTCCGCAAAATGGAGATAATTATACCTTCCTTGGATGCACACACTAGGTGCTTTATAAACCTAGTTATTTGGAGGAGGCCATGGGGCTTGAGAGGAGGCAGAATTCGGGGCTGGATCTTGAGGGATGGTTGGGATGCTTTCTCTGACTTTTGCTTTTCACCAGCTTCTTTGTCTCTGTGACAAAGTAGCATCCCTCCTCCACTGCCTGCCTTTGCTGTTACCATGGTGATCCAGGTTCTATTTAGCCAGAGTTTGTGACAGGACAGATTGGTTTTGCGATTTGTGAAATCTCACTCTCTAAAATAAGGACCAGGCAGTCACGGCAGCAGTAACAACATGGTATTGGGTAGAGCTTCTGCAACCTCCCAGTCACACAGTAAGTGGAGAAGCTATTGTCAGCCTGGGTTGGTGCTGTCTTCTTTTTTTTTTTAATATATATTTTTTAATTTTTTTGGCTGCGTTGGGTCTTCGTTGCTGCGCTTGGGCTTTTCTCTAGCTGCGGCAAGCGGGGGCTACTTTTTGTTGTGGTGCACGGGCTTCTCACTGCGGTGGCTTCCCTTGTTGCGGAGCACAGGCTCTAGGCGCACAGGCTTCAGTAGTTGTGGTGCGTTGGCTCAGTAGTTGTGGTGCTCGGGCTTAGTTGCTCTGCAGCATGTGGGACCTTCCCGGACCAGGGATTGAACCCATGTCCCCTGCATTGGCAGGCGGATTCTTATCCACTGCACCACCAGGGAAGTCCCGGTCCTGTCTTCTTATTTTTTTTTTTAAATTTTTATTGGAGTATAGTTGATGTACAATGTTGTGTTAGTGTCAGGTATACAGCAAAGTGAATCAGTTATACATTTACATATATCCACTCTTTTTTAGATTCTTTTCCCATATAGGCCATTACAGAGTATTGAGTAGAGTTCCCTGTGCTATACAGTAGGTCTTTATTAGTTATCTATTTTATATGTAGCAGTGTGTATACATCAATCCCAATCTCCCAATTTATCCCTCCCCCACCCTTATCCCCTGGTAACCATAAGTTTGTTTTCTACATCTGTAACTCTATTTCTGTTTTGTAGATAAGTTCATTTGTACCCTTTTTAGGAGGGGCTGTCTTCTGAACTGATAAGATATAGCAGTTGAAGATTGCCATTATCTTTTGTTTTGCTTTCCTTCAGTTTCTTTTTTACATCACATGGCTTTGTGTTCCACCCTTTCTACCATCAAAGGCATGCTCTTAGCTCATATGTTCTTACTCAGCTGACATAGTAGAAGTCATGTAGTGGGCCTTAAACTTAGAGGTTTCTTAGAATTGGTTTCAGAAAACTTTTTATTATGGAAAATTTCAAACATTAAAAAGTAGACACTACTCATCACCCAACCTCAGTAATTATCAATTCTTGGCCAATGTTTACCTCTTTGCAATTTCACCCTCACCCATATTTTTGAAGCAAATCCCAGAAACTGTTATCACTTAGTCCATAAATAATTCAAAGATAAAAGATAAGAATCAGTGTGTGTGTGTGTGTGTGTGTGTATGTGTAAAACAGGACCACAATACCATTTACAATGACCTTGGAGATACCCTTCATCACTCCTGGAGAAATTATGAAGAATAAAATGATTGACTTGTGCTTCTTCTCATGAAGGTTTAACTGCAACAAGAATTTCTTTCCTGTAATAAAAAACTAGAAAATTAAACAAAATATATGTGACAACTATTGCTAGACAGTGGGTGGCAGGCAGCATAGGACTGTGAAATACACAAGGGGGGCCCTATGGTAGTCCCAGCTTGCCGGCTGCGGCCACTTCCAGGCTGTGGTGCAGGAAGGAGAATGGAAACAGAGCCTAGTGGACACACTGGATTGAGGAGCAGAGATCAGAATTACTGGCTAGAATTTGCAGGGCAGAATATCAGTGAGGGGGGGATTGGCAGGGGGACGGGGGGTGGGGAGAGAGGGAGAGAATGAGGATACTCTGGATGTCTGCAGGGCAGTCGTTGAGAATCTTTGGCTAACTGATCGTGCGGGGTGAAATTCCATGAGATGAGGAAAGAACCACCAGAAAGCACTAGGTTGAATAATTCCTGGAACTCACACAAGGCTGGGAATGGTTTGCATTGCTAGCGACCAGAGTGGAAAAGACCTTGTAATATTTGCAGCTCCTTTGTTGTACATTACCTTTGACTTGGTGAAAATAAGCAGTTAATGGGCCAAAGTCTATTTAAAAAAAAACTTGTGTAGATAAGTATTGTCTGAATTAGAGCCCTGATACAGAGCCCACCCTAGGATAACCGGTTAGCAGGAACCGTCTTCTATTAAATCACATGATCATTCTGAGTGATATAAAGATAGGCAATGCTGTAACCCTATCTTTTAAGTTTATTTCTCAATGATTTTTAACAATTTTTGGATCAGCTGTAAGCTTCTCCTCATCTGTCCCATTTGTTATGTAGGAAATAGAAAAAAAATGTGTCTTTCTCTGCTTCAATATATATACTTTTAGCTGTTATCTAGCTATAATCAGAAAGCTTAATACAAACACCTTAAAAGCCGTTATTTTTTATCAGCATCCCTCCCCTCAAAATTATTGATTGGTATTCAACAACTTCATAGGGAAGACCAATATGATTAATTACGTTCGGTATATTACTTTTCAATCTTCTGTCTTAGTGGGACCACTATGATTCTGTGTTGTTTAATATCCGCCTATCTGCCTATCTACTGCATCCCACTCCCAGCTTTGTTCAGGGCCTTTTTTTTCTTAGTGTGGCATGTTCATGTCCCTAAGAACATCTAGAACACTATACTTCGGGAAGCAGATAATAGAGCTATCCTAGTAATGTCTGCTTTTATACTCTTCTAGTTCAAAATCACTATTGCCTATGATATACAACCTTGATTAATCATTCACATATTTATATATATGGTAGAGTGGCCCACCAACTGTTTTCCAAGAAGAATCTTTGTCCTGGCGTAAAAAAACCCTGCAACCACCAAATGCAGAAGGGGTATATTCATCTGTAAGGTGTGAATTATTTGTGCATTTGACTGGAGTTAGCCTGTGAAGATGGAAGCAATATTAATCCTTTTACACAAAGGATAATATGCAGTGTCATAGTTGTGTACCCTGCTCTTTTCCACTTAGCAATATACTCATTCATCCATTCATTTAACATTTAAATAGTATTTATAGAGTTCTTAATATGTGCCAGGTCCTGTTCTAGATGCTGGGCATGCAGCCTGCCTTTTGGTGCTTTGTCTTGCCACCAAGAGTAGCTCCAGGTTCAGACTGGCAATCCAATTGGCAGGACTCAATGGGACCGAGTCTAGCAGTAAGGTTACTCTGTCAATGGAAACAGGTCATGGAAAGCAGCACACAAACTTGTTTGGGCTCATCAGTGATCCAGCAGGGAGTGCAAACATAGTTTCCATGAACAAGGTCAGGGTACGTGTGATTCATCTTGAAAAAGAGACTTTTCTGCCCTAGTTCCCCTCCTGTCTCTCTATATGATTCCAGTTATGTCAGCCCAAGGCTTGAGTGCCCATTTGCTGCTCTCTCAGTAAACAAGACAGATAACAAAAATGTTGTATGTAGTGGTCCACATTTATGCAAGGAAGTAGAGCTGTGAGAAAGCAAACCCAGGATCAGCTCCCCAAGCAAGTCTGCTGCTCACCCTTTACTTACACACATGCGCTCGAGGGGAAGACAGACAAAACAAATTAGTATATCGGTAGGTGCTATGACGACCAAGAAGGAGAAAGAAATAGAGGATGATGCAAGGTACTGCTTTATACTTTGAGGAGGGGAGTCCTTGTATACTTGTTATTTGCACACAGGTAAGTATATCCATAGGATTTTTGCTCAAAAGCAGATTTGCTGGGTCAAGGAATATGTGCTTTTTGGAATTTTGATATAGCCAAATTTCCTTCTGTAGAGTTTGCTCTGCTTTATACTCCTACCAGCCACGTGCCTATTTCCCTACATCTTCATCAACACAGGATGCCATCTAACTTTTGACTCTGAGCCATCTGATATGTAAAGAATTGCATCTCATCTTTTTTTGGGTTCACACATTTTTCATAAGTTTAAGAATCATTTGAACTTCCTTTCCCATGACCTGTTCATGTTCTCTAACCATTTTCATTGTCTTTACCTTATTTCTTTGTGTGAATTTTTAGTACATCAAGGAAATAAGTCTTTTGCCTGGGATATGTAATAAAATATTTTTTTTTGATTTGACACATTTTTTGCTTTGTCTGTGATGCTTTTTTTATACATAGTTTTTTTTTTAACTTTTATGTAATTTAATCTATCAACCTCTTATGGCATCACCACTCTGGGATTATAAAAATAATTTTACCTCATGTTTTCTGATAGGAATCTCCAGATATCATTTTTAATATTTACATTTTTGATCCATCTGGAATGTATTTTGACATAAGGTGTGAAATGTAGAATATATATATATCTGTAGACTATATATATCTGCTTTTTCTATATGTCTATCATCACTTTGATTTATTGAATAACAACTTGATATTATTTCAGAGCATATACATCTGCTCTTAATTGGCCACCTAGAATATACACACTTTAGGCCTTTGCCAAAGATTATAACATCAAATTTTTACTGTTAAACTTTTATCTCAAGCACTTTGATGAAAGATGATTTACATGGAAGATTGTTTAAAGGATATTCCTCTGAGATTTTATATACGTGTGTGTGTTTTCAAGTTTTATTTCTGGATTAAGACAGAGAGTTTTATATATAACTCCTATTGTTTTAACACCTTTTTGAAGGTGAGCACTTATTTCCTTACCTCAGATTTGTTGAGAGATTTTAAGAAATTGCTATACAAAATCCAAGATTGCATTTATCGTAGGGATATTTTATTCAGTGACTTCTGTATAAAAAACACAGTAAGCATTTTTTTTTTTAAATGAAGAGTCAATGAAGCTTGGTTCCTTATTTTGAAATGGTGACTCTTTTTGGGGTGGGGTTGATGTGAATTTCATGATTGATTTCTCTTGGCTGCCAAGCGCCTGAGCTTAAAGGGAGGGTATGCCAGGTATTGTGTGGAGCTTGTAGGCTCTGGAATGAGACAGATCTGGATCAAATCCCAACCAACTGTCCTTATGAGCTGAGCTGCCTTGGGCAAGCCAATTATTTATTTATTTGTTTATTTATTTATTTATTATCCGAGCATTCTCATTTATTTTTATGAATAATCTTTGTCCTTTAAATAATTTTTAAATTGAACTATAGTTGATTTACAATGTTTCAGGTGTACAGCAAAGTGATTCAGTTACACATATATATAGATTTTTTTCCATTATAGGTTATTACTGGATACTGAATATAGTTCCCTGTGCTATACAGTAGGTCCTTGTTATTTATCTATTTTATATATAATACTGTGTATCTGTTAATCCTGAATTCCTAATTTATAGCTCTTCCTCCTTTCCCCTTTGGTAACTGTAAGTTTGTTTTCTGTGTCTGAGTCTGTTTTGTAAATAAATTCATTTGTATCATTTTTTAGATTCCACATATAAGTGATATCATATTATATTTGTCTTCCTCTGTCTGACTGACTTCACTTAATATGATAATCTCTAGGTCCTCAGGCAAGTCACGTAACTCCTCTGTGCTCACTGCCTCACCCGCAAGCCAGGTACAATAACAGTTGCCTCGTTAGATTGGGAGGATTAGATGAGGTTAAAATAAATGAAGGGTTAGCACAATGCCAAAACATAGTAAGCATTCAATAAATCTTAGCTTATTATTATTATTATTATTATTATTATTATTATTGATTCATGTTGATCAAAGTGTTAAGAAGTATGCCATTTTAAAAATGGTTTATAGCATTTGGAAGATTAACATAAGTCTTAGATGCATTGACATCTGTCCTTCCCAGGAGGAGCTGAATTATTTCTCTTTTGCTATTGTCCTTAACATCCTAGAAACCAGGGGCTTGAAAAAGATCAAACTGTCAAAAAACAAACAAACAAAGCAAATGTGAGTGAATCCTGTTCATTTCATAGAATCATAGAATCTAGGTGTCAGAAAGGAATTTAGATGTTATTTGGTCCAGTTTCCCTTCCAAGAGTTATTTGCTAAATATTTAAATAAACCCCAATTTTAACTTTTTTCCCCTATAAGTGAGACTAAGATGTCTTTTAAAAGAAACGGGAAGTCAGTTTTAATCGGAACAAAATGTATATTTATTATTTCTAATTTGTCAAATATTTTCGGAACCAAATCAGGATCTGATATTTCACTTGGTTTAATTCTTTTGGGAAACAATTTCCTCTGTCTTTCATGGGAGGTTAGCTGCTAGAGGGCGGGAGATCTCACAGCGCTCCTGGCACCCACTCAGATCTGGTACCCACTGTGGTCCTGCACAGTCAGGCAGTAATCAGCAACCACTGCCGCTGCTGCAGAGAGGACGTTGTGCTGACCCGGGAATAACAGCTCTGAGTTGATGATGTCAGTAACTTTTAAAATAGCTTATTTAAAAATCTCTTCCGTGACCTCAGCTACACTTAAGGCCACTTAGCTCATCTAGACATGGGCAGGAAATGTAAGAAGGATAGGTGACAACTGGAACTCCAAGCAGCTGTATCTTCAGAAGCCCATTTTAGGAAAGAACTTGTCTGAACAAGCTGAAGATTGAAGATACACTTGGTATCAAGTGACCGTGATGTAGATATAGAACTTGTGTATCCCCAGCCCTGCAAGTCTGGGGAAAATCTAGCTATACAACAACAGTTGTACATGGTATTTCTCAAGCTCTGCACATACCTTCTGTGATGGGAGCTCTGGCTCCCTTCTCTGGTCCCCTGTGTATTTTGGAAATTCTGCAGGAAATGATTCACAGGGACTCATGGACAGCTCTATCAGTTACCGTGTGTTTCCCCCGTTGGCCCTTCTTAGCGTTCTCTCCTGCAGCTCAGGCTGCCACTGCAGCAGGCGGTGCCTCCCTAGGTCTGCTGCAGCCAGGCTGGGGATTCGTAATGCCAAAGATGCTGATGTCGTTTTTTCAGGAACCTCCATACTGTTCTCCATAGTGGCTGTATCAATTTACATTCCCACCAACAGTGCAAGAGTGTTCCCTTTCCTCTAGGACATGGAAGCAACCTAAATGTCCATCGACAGATGAATGGATAAAGAAGATGTGGCACATATATACAATGGAATATTACTCAGCCATAAAAAGAAATGAAATGGAGGTATTTGTAATGAGGTGGATGGAGTTAGAGTCTGTCATACAGAGTGAAGTAAGTCAGAAAGAGAAAAACAAATACAGTATGCTAACACATATATATGGAATCTAAGGAAAAAAAAAAAAGGCCATGAAGAACCTAGTGGCAAGACGGGAATAAAGACACAGACCTACTAGAGAATGGACTTGAGGATATGGGGAGGGGGAGGGGTGAGATGTGACAGGGTGAGAGAGTGGCATGGACATATACACACTACCAAATGTAAAATAGATAGCTAGTGGGAAGCAGCCGCATAGCACAGGGAGATCAGCTCAGTGCTTTGTGACCACCTAGAGGGGTGGGATAGGGAGGGTGGGAGGGAGGGAGATGCAAGAGGGAAGAGATATGGGAACATATGTATATGTATAACTGATTCACCTTGTTATAAAGCAGAAACTAACACACCATTGTAAAGCAATTATACTCCAATAAAGATGTTAAAAAAAAAAAAAAAGATGCTGATGTCTGTACTGAGAGCACGTCCCCCACTTGCAGAGCCACTTGCAGAGGGCGCCACTGACAGTCCCTGAAAAGCTGTGCTTAGTCTTCTGGAGCCTTCAGTGTAGCTGAAGCAACACCAAACCAGATGGCATTTTGGCATTTGTTATGCTATTCATCTGTTCATTGGACACCAAAGCTATACCCCCAAATCTCCAGCCATCTATACCTGTTACTATTAAAATTTTTATAGACCATTATTAAACATGCTCTTATTAAAAATTCAACAGTTGATTCCACAGCACCTGGATCATCACAGAACTCAACAACTTTTCAGCCTAATAAAAATTCTAAGTTTGGGGCTTCCCTGGTGGCACAGTGGTTAAGAATCCTCTTGCCAATTCAGGGGACATGGGTTCAAGCCCTGGTCCGGGAAGATCCCACATACCGGGGAGCAACTAAGCCCGTGCGCCACAACTACTGAGCCCACATGCCTAGAGCCCATGCTCTGCAACAAGAGAAGCCACCGCAATGAGAAGTTCACGCACCACAATGAAGAGTAGCGCACTGCTCGCTGCAACTAAAGAAAGCCCACACAGCAACGAAGACCCAACGCAGACAAAAATAAATAAATAAATAAATAAAAATAAAGTTCCCTTTAAAAAAAAATTCCAAGTTTGTTTTGCAAAAATTAGCACATAAAGTTTTGAACTGGTTCACGTCCTGTTTTTTTCCCCACTTATTTCTATTGAATGCCTTTATTTCAGTCTATACATGCTTTGTAATTCATTTAACCAACATTTTATTCTTGCACATTTAGATTTCCCCCTAACTTCTCATTACAGTGGTCCCTTGGTACCCGTGGGGAATTGCTTCCAGGAACCCCGCTCAGATACCAAAAATTGGCAGACGCTCAAATCCCTTACATAAAATGGCATAGTATTTGCACATGACCTATGCACATCTTCCTCTATACTTTATTTTTTTAAAAATAAATTTATTTATTTATTTTTGGCTGCGTTAGGTCTTCGTTGCTGCGCGCGGGTTTTCTTTTCAGTTGCAGTGAGCGGGGGCTACTCTTAGTTGCCGTGCGCAGGCCTCTCATTAGGGTGGCTTCTCTTGTTGCAGAGCATGGGCTCTAGGTGCGTGGGCTCCAGTAGTTGTGGCACATGGGCTCAGCAGTTGTGCCTCGTGGGCTCTAGAGCGAAGGCTCAGTAGTTGTGGCGCATGGGCTTAGTTGCCCCGCGGCATGTGGGATCTTCCCGGACCAGGGCTCCAACCCCTGTCCCCTGCATTGGCAGGCGGATTCTTAACACTGCGCCACCAGGGAAGCCCTTCATGTACAGTTTAAATCATCTCTAGATTACTTATAATGCCTAATACAATGTAAATGCTATGTAAATAGTTGCTGGTGCTTAGCAAATTCAAGTTTTACTTTTTGGAACTTTCTGGAATTTTTTTCTGAGTATTTTCTATCTGTGGTTGGTCGAATCCT
This sequence comes from Balaenoptera acutorostrata, assembly GCF_949987535.1. Lineage (NCBI taxonomy): Eukaryota > Metazoa > Chordata > Mammalia > Artiodactyla > Balaenopteridae > Balaenoptera > Balaenoptera acutorostrata. The sequence goes on along the minus strand of NC_080075.1, from coordinate 35,404,933 downwards.
TGGATTTGGAACCTGTGGATATGGAGGGCCATATTATAAACCACACTGCACAGAACATCCTCATGGCTATATTTCCTCCTCACAACTATAATTATTTCCTTAAGGGGGAAAATTCCTGATTGCTGAGTCAAAGGAGTTGTATTTTTTTAAGGCTTTTGCTATACACGATCTAGTTGCCCTCTGCAATGGTGGGACTGATTTACACTCCTACCATGCTCTTGACAACTCTGAGTAAATCATTAAAATAAATGCTTACTTCATTTATACGTAATTACTGCAAGAATACATGCACACTGTAACAAGTTCAAATGATAAAGAAGTGATTAAAGTGGAAGGTGAAAGCCTTCTGACTTCCCCGACTTCCTAAAACATTTGGGGTTATGTCAACAGTTTTTTTGTTTGTTTGGTTTTTTAGTTTTTAGTTTTTTGCAGTGAAAGCATGGGGTCCTAACCACTGGATCGCCTGGGAATTCCCAAGGTTAACAGTTTTGTATGTTTCCTTCCACTTCCCTGAGCAGTGCACCTAGAAGAAGGCAGTTCTGAGACTTTGGCATTTACCTGCTCTGATGTGATGAAAACGACCCTGTTAAAATATAAAATCACTGCTTTTAATGGAAAACACTTAAAACATCAATTCACCCTCTTTCATTTCCATATTTATTTCATTCCTTTCTGTACTGTTTAAAATGTTTACTGGTTTGTACTATTTCGATAATCCAAAAAAATCCATGAGTATATTTACAAATATGTTAGAATTGGGATGACCTCTAAGGGATGTCGCCTGTTGCCCAAAACCATAAAAAAGATAGTTGTTATATTTATTATAATGTATGCATATTACAGAGTGCTGAGAAAACTGTTAGAAATTTAGTTGAGGGGTTTTCTGTTGCTGTCTAGAGTTAAGGACAAAGGATCATACTGTAGCCTGTTTCCCCTAACCTGCAAAAAGCAGGAGTTCCCTCCCTCAGATTAGGAGTGGATAAAATGGCACATGGGCTAAACCGAGCTTGCCACCTACTTTTTTTTTTTTTTTAATTTTATTTATTTATTTATTTATTTATGGCTGTGTTGGGTCTTCGTTTCTGTGCAAGGGCTTTCTCTAGTTGCGGCGAGTGGGGGCCACTCTTCATCACGGTGCGCGGGCCTCTCACTATCGCGGCCTCTCTTGTTGCGGAGCACAGGCTCCAGACATGCAGGCTCAGTAGTTGTGGCTCACGGGCCTAGTTGCTCCGCGGCATGTGTGATCTTCCCAGACCAGGGCTCGAACCCGTGTCCCCTGCATTGGCAGGCAGATTCTCAACCACTGCGCCACCAGGGAAGCCCCAACATTTTATTTTTTAATTGAAGTATAGTTCATTTACAGTATTGTGTTAGTTTCAGGTGTACAGCGAAGTGATTCGGTTATACATATATATGTATATATCTATATTCTTCTTTTATTTTTCTGATTCTTTTCAATTATAGTTTCAAAAGATATTGCATATAGTTCCCTGCACTATACAGTAAAACCTTGTTGTTTCTTAAGTTGCATTTTTAAAATTACTACTGAAGTGGGAATTTTTTCATCTTTATTGGGCATTTATACTTATTTTGTGAAATGCTTTTTCATATCTTTTGACCCTTTTTTTCTCTTGGTTTTTTTTCTACTAGATTGGTAGGAGTCCTTCCTGTATTATAAAGAGTAACTTTTTGTATTTCATACTTATTTCAAATATTTTTCCAGGCTGTCATTTATGCTTTCACTTAAAAAAAAAAACCCTAATATTTACTAAGCACTTACTATTCAATACATACAAGATACTCACCTAAGAGCTGTGCATACATTACCTCATTTACTTTCCATAGCAAGTTTATGAGGTGGAGATTATTATTTTATTTATTTATTTATTTATTTATGTTTTAGAAATTTATTTTATTGAAGTATAGTTGATTTACAATGTTGTGTTAATTTCTGCTGTACAGCAAAGCGATCCATTTATACATACATATACATCCTTTTTCATTTTCTTTTCCATTATGGTTTACCACAGGATATTGACTATAGTTCCCTGTGCTATATAGCAGGACCTTGTTGTTTGTCCACTCTATATATAATAGTTGGCATCTTCTAACTGAGGCAGGGACTATTATTACCCTAGTGTTAAAAACAAGGAAACAGAGTCTTAGACCACATGGCTAGGAAATAGTCGAGCTGGGATTAGAACCCAGACAGCTGGGTCTGGTACCATAATCTTCGCCCCTCTTCCATACGGCCTTCTTTGCAGGCATCACCCAACATCTCCTGTCACCTTCACAATAGTCCTAGAGGTGGGTGCTGTTGCTATCTGCATTTTACAGATGAGGAAATGGAGGCCCAGAGAGGTCAAGCCATTTGCCCAAGGTGAGAGGTAGAGCTGGAAATTGAATGTGAATCTGTCTCCAAAGTCTGTGTTCTTACAGTTTCCCAGCATCTCCCACTTTGAGAACCTCTCCCAAATGGAGGCGCTCTCAGCAGGGTTGGCTGAGCTCAGAAGGGCTTGGGAAGACCTTGCTAGGAACTGCAGGAGTCACAGGGCTTTGTGTTCAGGCCTCCTGAGCTCCTTTAAGCCCCACCCAGTTTTCTGACCTTGCTTATTTAGAAAACTCCCTTCCTCCATCCTAAACTTGCCCGTGCATCACAATGGGAAATGGCATTTATGCACTGGTCAGTCTCTAATGGGACCCTTGAGTCTGTAGGACACTTGTATCTCACAATGCCCCTTTCTCCTTGTTCTGGACCACATCCTGCGTCCTACCTACTCTTGTTTTTGGAAACAAAAATTAATGTGAGTGCGGGTGGGTGGTGCTTGAATACACCATCTGTGTGAAAGGAGATTTCAGGGTCTGTGTTATGGGCAGCCTTCAAGAACATTCACCTTATGGTGGGAGCTGGAGCAGGCATGTTAGGCCATGGGATGGAAATCATGTGTCAAGGAGGTAGAACAACCAGATCAAATCTGGATCCCGACCCCCAAGAGCTGTATTGCGACACTGGATTGCTTAGGTTCAGCTTGTCATATGGGAGAGGAATAAATGTATCTTGTTTAAGCCTCTGTTTTATTTGCTTTATTTTTAAAGTAACTACCTTTATGCTAAGGCAGCTAATGAACATATGAAAAGAATTTCAATTGTATTGGTGGTCAGAGAAAATACAAATTAAAACCACAAGATACTGTTTAATATCCACCAGACTGGCAAAAATTTAAAAGTCTGATACTACTGATTGTTGACAAAAATGCGGAAAAACCAAAATTTTTAAACTTTGTTAATTTGGTAAAACTACGTGAAACAATTTGGTGTTGCTGTGTAAAATATGATCCAGTCGTCCCAGTTCTTGGTGTATCCCCAACGTAAATGAGTGCACTTAGGTACCTAGGAGACAAGTACCCAGCGTTCATTGGATCATTGTTTGTAAAAATAACAAACTGGAACTAACTCAAATGTCTACTAACAGGGGAAGTATAAATAAGTTCAAGTCTATTTGCATAATAGAATGCTATATAAAGGTGTAAATTAATGAATACATATATATCTATGTGCATTATTAGGAATATAATGTGGAACAATAAAGTAGGTTACAGGAGAATCAATATGACATTTCTGGTTTTTATGCAATATATTCTTTTAACTCTCTAATTATAATTTATTAATTATAATAAATCTTTTTTCTTTACCTCGTTGCACTATTTCTGTTTTCACACAGTTGTTTGGTTGTCTTGTTTATTTTTATCTCTGGTTTCAACTTAACATTTTTCTTCCTGTATCCGGTTATCTTTTGATGCCTTTCAGATTCAAAAATAAGGCACTAGAAATCTGCTTGTGCTTGGGTGGAACTTGTTGACTTACGTAGTGCCCAGGGGCTGAGTGGGCAGAGACCTTGCTGTTTGGCTGGGGATCTCCTCAGTGTCCATATGTGATGGTCATTTCCCCAGGGAGGAATCCCCCGATTATCTTCTTGATGGAGATCTGCCTGCCTGCCAACACGCTTGGCCCAAGCAGAGGCACTGCGCCTGGGATCTTGCTGGTTGGTAATCAAACTTCATCTCTCTGTTTTCAGCATGTGCTTTATCTCCATTCTCAGCTGTGACGGTGGTCTCAGAGAATACTTTCTTGTCTTTCTTGTTCAATAATTCTCAAATGAGTAGTTCTAATAGTGTGAGTCCCAGATCCCAGAGACTTTCCGTTGTCAGCCAGGTTAAAATTGTTTTCATAGTAATACTAAACGTTATTTGCTTTTTTTACCATGTCGACATTTGCAGTGATGATGCAAAAGCAATAATGAGTGTAATTGCCTAGCAGAATCAAGGCAGTGGCACCAAACTGTTGTTGTGTGTTTTTTGCTGTGACACAGCCGCAGATTAAAAACACCAAAAACCAAAAACCAGTTTTACTTAGGAAGGTCCTTCATGAAGCAGTAAAATTTATTAATGTTATTAAATCTTTACCCTTGAGTACATGTGTCTTTAATATTCTGTTTGACAAAATAAGTGTGCATAAAGCACTTCTATCTTTTAGCGAAGTATGATGACATCACAAGGAAGGGGACTTGTGTGATTCTTGGGGCTGTGAGCTGAACTAGACCCTTTGTTTTTGCAGAAACGCAACTTTTTCTTGAAAGAATGACTGACTAGCTGGTTATTCAGACTTGGGTATTTGGCAGACATTCACTTGAAAATGAATAAAGCGAGCTTGACAATTTAGAGACAATGGTATTCGTTGCCAATGATATAATTCAAACGCCCAAATGAAAATTAGAAATTTGGAGAATCTGTCTCTGCTACCATGATCTTGACAGCTTTCCAATATTTTAAAACTATTTTGATGAGATTGGTGATGATAGTTTTTAAAATGTGATTTTATTTATTTATTTAAACTTTTTATTGGAGTACAGTTGATTTACAATGTGTTAGTTTCAGGTGTACAGCAAAGTGAATCAGTTATATTAAATGTGATTTTCAATATTTTGTTAAAATAAACTGTCAACATTTGGAAGGGTGAACCAATACTTTTCAAATGATCAATGAGTCATGCTACAAAACTGTCCAGGGGCTAAAAATATCCATTCAAAGTGCCAGGTAAACTAATAATTTTAATAGAACAGAGTACCAAAAATCCATTCATATGGATTCAAATTCTACGTTGGAACTAACCTTTAAGAAACTTCTCGAGTTTTGGTGTAGTTTGTAAGAAGAATATCTAAAATTACCTAGAAGGGCTACTAAAATATACTCCTCTTCAAAAGAATATAAAAAAGAACGTGTATATATATATATCTGAATCACTTTGCTGTACAGCAGAAATTAACACAACGTGGTAAATCAACTTTACTCCAATAAAAAAATACTCCTTTTCTCAACTACATATCTGTGCGATGTCATATTTTCTTCATTGACTTCAACCGAGACAGCACGTCACAAGAGTTCAGACACAGAAGCAGAGCTGAGAATCCAGTTGCGCTTTATTAAGCAGGACATTAAAGAGCTTTGGAAAAATATAAACTAATGTCACTCATCACTTATTTGTTTTATTTTAAAATTATCTTTATTTTATTTCATCACAATATGTTATTTGTGTTAACATGCAGTGGGGTTATTGTTATTTTAAAGTGAATTAGTGAATACTTTAAAAATTTCTCATTTTTCACTTGTTTTAAGGATAATTTTATTTATTTATTTATTTATTATTACATTTAAAAAATTGAAGTATAGTTGATTTACAAGGCTTCAGGTGTACAGCAAGGTGATCCAGTTATATGTATATAACTTTTAAAGATTCTTTTCCATTATAAGTTATTACAAGATACTGAATATGATCCCCTGTGCTATACAGTTGATCCTTGTTGTTTATTTTATATATAGTAGCGTGTATCTGTTGGTCCCAAATTCCTGACTTATCCCTTTAAACTGAAGCTCTTTGAGGTCTTCAATAATTTTTAAGAGTATAAAGGGGTCCTGAGACCAAAGTGTTTGAGAACTATTGCTCTGCAGAGTAAACCTTTTCTCTTCTACTGGAGCAGAAGTGGGCCGGTCTTTGGGGTGTGCTGGCTGGGTAGGGATGCAACATTTCCATAAACAAACTTTCAAATATATTTTTTGTCACAGCCCTTGTCTGGGCTTCAAGAAATAAGCTTCTCACTGATGTCCTTTCCTGTAAATAGTTAAGGTTATTTTCATTACTTTTTTACTTGGGTCCTATACATCGTCAAGTCATTTATTTTTTTCTTTTTCTGAAAAAGTATATGAGTATATCTTTTCCAAGTCCTTAAACATATGAAATATCTTACTGAGTCTTTGAACATACATGACAGATTTGTTGTGAGTCTAAGACAATTTTTGTAGCTAGTTTTCTGATTCATCAATTCGTTTTTCTGCAGCTCCCATTTGCAGTTCTTTTGAACTGTTGAACTTGTAACCACATGTTAAACCAGATCTTGGAGTTTAGCCAGAAAGGAGCTAGCTGGTGTTAAATACCTTTACATTCTGAGTGAAGCTATAGACCAGGGCGTTGGCATACATTTTCTGTCAGAGGCAATAGGGTAAATATTTTAGGCTTTGTGGGTCACATGATCTCTGTCACAACTGCCCAACTCTACCTTTTAATGTAAAAGTGGACGTAAACAAGACAGAGGTGAATAAGTGGCTCTGTTCCAGTAAAACTTATTTATGAACCTGAAATGTGAATTTCATAAAATTTTCATGTGTCACAAAATCTTCCTTTTTTTTTTTTTTTAAAACCATTTAAAAATGGAAAAACCATTCTCAGCTGATAGGCCCTACAAAAAACAAGTAGTGAGGGGGCTATGGCCTACAGGCTGTAGTCTGCTGACCCCTGTGCTAGACTATTCACAGAGCACTTGCAAAAGAGGCAAACAAGCTCTACTCCCATCAGCGATCCCCTGGCTCCTGCCTGAGTATTGAGATTGGAAAGGTTGGGGAGATTTCCTTGGAGAGTCGTCAGTGTGCTGTACTCCCATCCCACTTCCCCATCCCCCCTTTGGAAAGGGAGGACATGCTCCCTTCACCTTGGACCAAGTGGAGAGGATTCAGGGGTACTCTCAGAGTGCTCCAAACCGGAAGTGTTTAAAGAAGGGAGCCCATGGGTGGAGTACTTCTCACTAGGAGGCAGAGATGAAAGAAATGCACTGGAGCAAAGCTGCAGTCTCTCTCTGCCTGGAGGCCCAAGAGCTTGGATTCTTGGGCCAGATGCAGACCCCTTGAGGGGAAGCCTGCCTGGGATAGCTTAAGAAGGATCCTTTCCACAGAGACCAACAGGAAGGATGAAGGGACCCTTTAAGGACAGCTTACCTGGTGAAACTCACTCCAGAGGCTGCGGGGTAATGGCAGGGAACATCCAGGAGGGAGACCTTGTCCACATCGAGGGGATTGTTGCCACCATCAGCAATGGCGGAACCAGGATGTACATCTTGGGAGAGAAGGAGCCGGCCACAGTGCATCTGCCAAGCGCCAGTGCCAACTGGTAGCTGTGCCAGTCAGGCAAGACCCAGTCCAGGGCCGACACAAATGGGTTCAGTGCAACTGAATGAGCGGGGCTGCTTGTGGTGAGTGAGTCCACTGGAAAGGAATCTGCGCTGTAGGGCATCTTTCATGTCCTTTAGGTTATCATGAAAAGCAGAGTTTTTCAAATAGTTTTAATGATGTACAAAAGTGAGCAGAAGACCTAAATAGACATTTCTCCAAAGAAGATATACAGATTGCCAACAAACACATGAAAGAATGCTCAACATCATTAATCATTAGAGAAATGCAAATCAAAACTACAATGAGATATCATCTCACACGGGTCAGAATGGCCATCATCAAAAAGTCTACAAACAATAAATGCTGGAGAGGGTGTGGAGAAAAGGGAACCCTCCTGCACTGTTGGTGGGAATGTAAATTGATACAGCCACTATGGAGAACAATATGGAGGTTCCTTAAAAAACTAAAAATAGAACTACCATACGACCCAGCAATCCCACTACTGGGCATATACCCTGAGAAAACCATAATTCAAAAAGAGTCATGTACCACAATGTTCATTGCAGCTCTATTTACAATAGCCAGGACATGGAAGCAACCTAAGTGTCCATTGACAGATGAATGGATAAAGAAGATGTGGCACATATATACAATGGAATATTACTCAGCCATAAAAAGAAATGAAATGGAGGTATTTGTAGTGAGGTGGATGGAGTTAGAGTCTGTCATACAGAGTGAAGTAAGTCAGAAAGAGAAAAACAAGTACAGTATGCTAACACATATATATGGAATCTAAGGAAAAAAAAAAAGTCATGAAGAACCTAGTGGCAAGACGGGAATAAAGACACAGACCTAGACAGACACATTCTCCTAGAGAATGGACTTGAGGATACGGGGGGTGGGGGGGGGGTGGGGGAAGGGTAAGCTGGGACAAAGTGAGAGAGTGGCATGGACATATGTACACTACCAAATGTAAAATAGCTAGCTAGTGGGAAGCAGCCGCATAGCACAGGGAGATCAGCTTGGTGCTTTGTGACCACCTAGAGGGGTGGAATAGGGAGGGTGGGAGGGAGAGAGACGCAAGAGGGAAGAGATATGGGAACATATGTGTATGTATAACTGATTCACTTTGTTATAAAGCAGAAACTAACACCCTATTGTAAAGCAATTATACTCCAATAAAGATGTTTAAAAAAAAAAATGAGGAATTAAGGCACAGTGCCTTGATAGTCTCTCCCCTCTGCCCAAACCCAGGAGCTAAGGCAGCTGTCCCAGTTGTTTGACCCAGGGACAGGCCTGATGATGTATTTTTCATCATATCTACCTCCCCCTTAGATCCCAGAGAGTCCAGAAAACCTGACCTAGCAAATAAGATTGGAGAAGGATAGGGTGAAGAAGCTGATCAGAAACTTCCCTCTTCACTCCAGGGTTCAAATCGGGGCTGAGGAAACTCTGTAAGTTAAACAAAAAAGTTTGGAGTGTTTAATATTAGACTGGACTATAGTTAATACGATCGTTAGGCTGATTTGGGTTGTTTGTTTTTAAAGCTAAGAGTTCTTGGGGAATACGTGGAAACTGCCCAAGATTTCACCCAAGGGGCCAAGAAGGAACTAACTGATTGTCAGAGTGTGGAGCACTGAGAAAAAGAATAGGTGCTTTGTGATTGTACTCTACTGGGTCTAGCTCCTTCAGGAACATGTTACAGTTGGCACTATCAAATCTTTTCAAATGTGCTGATTTTTTTGTTTGCTTGTTGTTCTTTAAGAGAGAGCTCTGTATCTTTCAATGTCAGAGTTGAAATGAACTCTATCCCTGTTCATATCTTTCAAGCCCATTTCAAGGAAGTAGAAAAAAATGTTAGATTTACTAGTGTTTTGTTTTAAAAGACCAGAAGCCTAATTGCTTGGGGTAGCGGCAAGGAAATGGAAGTGAGGGGCTTCTCCAAGGTCCTGTTTGAGTTGCCGCTTGGCAGTTGTTTGGGGAACTCCTTTGGGCTGCAGCTAGCCTGTGAAGGTCTATTGTTCATGGCAAGAGGCACCCCCTCTGAGCCGAGGAACCTCAGGATCACAGTGCTTAATTGGAGGAGGGTACTATTGCATACAAGATAAAAGCATCCCTTCCCCAGGGCAGCAATGCTGGAGGTCTTGTCAGACACCTTGAATCTCAGCCTCCGATTGCCGCCGTGGCAAACTGCGCGCGTGTTCTATGAGCCTGCAGCTCCCGCTCGCCCACCCTTTCATCCAACAATGGCCCCTATCAACAGGCAGCAGTAGCATTGCCCCTTCTCCTCCTTCAGATCCACTCTCTGTACAAGGAGTGGGCTGACAGTAAGTGCCCAGCAGCGCTGTTCCACCGTGCTTGGTTTCCTGCACTTCTCCGAATGTGCTGGCAGATTTGGTTGGCATCGACCTTCAGCAGTCCACACTTCCTTCCAATAGCTAGTTCTCTCAGCTTGGCTGTATTCGTGGGATTCTTCTGGGGACCCATCCTCTTAGTTTTCGGTTGTCATTGTTGGTATAAGACCTTTATTTAATAATATCTCTAAAAATCTGAAATTTGAGTGCTTTCCATCTTTAGACAACTAGAGACTTACACACTGCCTTAAAATCTTGAGATAACAAAGGTGCACTCTTTTAAAAAGCAGTGTTCTCTACCTCCATAATCTTTAGAGGGAGAGGAAGAACTGACAAAACGAAATTTCCGTTGCAAAACAGTCCTGAATGAATTTAAAGCCTTTCTGAACAAATAGGATGTACACATAACAATATGGAAATGTTTCCATCAGAATCTCCATCTGAATGGGATAAAAATTAAGAAGATGAAGATAAATCGGAAATGCTTTCTTTTTATCACAGTATTGATTACATTTTAGAATAGTTTTAGATTTACAGAAAAATTTAGACAGTATAGAGAGTTCCTATATGCCCTCTACCCAGTTTCCTCTATTATTAACATTTACATTAATATGGCATATTTGTCACTATTAATTAACTGATACTGATACGTTATTATTAACTAAAGTTGATGCTTTCTTTAGACTTACTTGGTTTTCCCTTAATGTCTTTTCTCTGTCCTGGATCCCATCCCACGTTACATTGAGTTCTCATGTCTCCGTAGGCTTCTCTTAGCTGTGATAATTTCTCAGAACTTCCTTGTTTTTTGATGACCTTGACAGTTTTGAGGAATACTGGTCAAGTATTTTGCAGAATGTTCCTCAACTGAGGCTTGCCTAATATTTCTCTCATGATCGGATATCAAGAGTGCATACTTTCAACCTGACTTATCACCGTTGATGTTGACCTTGATCACCAGGCTGAGGTTGTGTTTGTCAGTTTTCTCCACCATAAACTTACTCTTTTTTTTCCTCTTTCCATGCTGTACTCTTTGAAAGGAAGTTATTATAAGCGGCCCATGATTAAGGAGTGGGGATTTATGCTCCATCTTCTTGAGGGTGGAGTATTTACACAAATTAGTTGGAATTCTTGGAATAGATTTGCCTTTTCTCCCTCATTTATTTATCTGTTCAGTCATTTATTTATCTATTTTATTCTTTGGGCTATAGTCCAATAGTGCTTTATCTATTTTGTTGTTTGAATTGTTCCAGCTTTGGCCATTGGGATCTCTTTCCGCTGGCTCCTGTGTCCCTTTGACATAAGCCATCATTGTGGTTTTATTTATTTATTTAAAAAACTTTTAGCACTTCCTTGCTTTCTGACACTACAAGATGCTCCAGGCTCATCTTGTAGATTTCCTGTCCTAGAATCATCTCCTTCTCCAAGGACCCCTAGTTCCTTTCATTGGAGATAGTGTATCAAGATCTGGGCACTAGTGTCTTGGTCAGTTTAGGCTGCTTTGACAAACTACTGCAGACTGAGTGTCTGATAAACAACAGAGATTTATTTCTCACAGTTCTGGAGGCTAGACATCCAAGATTAGGTTGTCACTGCAGTTGGGTTATGATGAGGGCCTTCTCCCATGTTGCAGGCTACTGTCTCCTCATTTTATCCCCACATGGCAGAAGATCAGAGAGAGAGAAAGCAAGCTCTCTTGTGTCTTCTTATTAGGGCACTAATCCCATTCATGAGGGCTCTACCTTCATGGAGTAATTACTTCCCAAAGGCCCCATCTCCTAATACCATCACATTGGGGATTAGAATTTTGACATTTTGGAGGCATACAAACACTTAGTCCATAGCACTGTGAACGTTGCTACCAGGGTGTTGTTGCTTCTAGGCTCTCAGTTGACAGAGCACGGAAATATATGTGTGGAAACGCTTTCATTGAAGCAAATGGGTATATGTATATATATACTTTTATATTTCTTTTATCATTTCCACATGAATTTTGTGTCTGTTGGGAAGAATTGCTTAATATGCGCTCTCAGTTATGCATTTTGAGCTGGAGGCCCATTGGGCAGCAACTAGATATTCTCTAATGGGTTTAAATAAATTAACAACTTAAGGCTTTCCTTTTATTGGGAGATAATTCTCCATGGATCTCTTGTGCTTCTTTACAATTGGCAAGGAGAGGCACTATCTTTTCACGGATGTTTGCTTGTACAGTGAACAATAACCTTGGGAGATGGAGATGGGGTCTCTGTGCAGAGCAAGGGCAGATTTGTTTACTGTCCAGTATAATAAGGATAATGTCTCCTTCTGAGGCAAAGTTTGGGCAGGTTTGCTTGCAGCCCATGGTCAAAGATTTGGGTTCAATAAGCTCCGATATGTGCGGCACCCATCTAGGCTGCTTCATCTTTTCTCACAGCAATTGGGGACAAGAGGAACAACACAAACATGAAGCCTATCCCGCCTACTGTGTTGTGAGTAACAAAGTCCTTTGTCAAATTGTAAGGTCCGGAAGTCTGGTGTCTTCTAGCAGCTTCCACAAAACTGTGCAGACTAACTTGTAAGCTTGCACGTAGGTAAACCTCAGACTCTTCTCTGGTTCTGACACCTTCATTTAGGTTGAGTACTAAATGAATTAGGTTGAGTACTCATGAATTAAAGTAGGAACCAGCCAGCGGTCACAACTGGTTCAAAGGAGAAGTCAAAGACAAATTGATATGGAGTAAAGGAATGGTAAAATCAATTTACAAATGGACAAAAAAACTGGCTTTTTCCGTGGGGAGTAGGGTGGGGTTGAACCTCCACCAGACAGAATTTATTTGCATGTCCATAGACAAGAATTATTTGCATTGCTATCAGGTATCCACAATTTATAGAGTTGTAAAATAATTCAAATACATGGAAAGCACAAACTCCATAGAATCAGATAACCTGGAAAGGTGTGCTGTAAACGATGCCTTGTTTTCCACTGGAGACATGCAGTAATCTTTTTTGCTTATTCCAAAGTCTTAAATATTCTCTACACCAATAAAATGTACTGTAAGAATTGTTTCCAAGGTATTGATCCAATGTGAGAGAATTAAAAGGAGGACAGAAAGAGATTTTTAAAAGTAAGCCTAGGGCTTCCCTGGTGGCGCGGTGGTTGAGAATCTGCCTGCTAATGCAGGGGACACGGGTTCGAACCCTGGTCTGGGAAGATCCCACATGCCGCGGAGCAACTAGGCCCGTGAGCCACAACTACTGAGCCTGTGCGTCTGGAGCCTGTGCTCCGCAACAAGAGAGGCCGCGATAGTGAAGAGGCCCGCGCACCGCGATGAAGAGTGGCCCCTGCTTGCCGCAACTAGAGGAAGCCCTCACACAGAAACGAAGACCCAACACAGCCAAAAATAAATATAAAAAAAAAAGTAAATAAATAAATAAATAAATAAATAAATAAAAGAGCCTTCCCTAAATTAAAAAAAAAAGAAAGAAAAGCAGCTTCATTATTAAAAAAAAAAAAAAAAAAAGTAAAAAAACACATTCTTATAAAAAAAAAAAGTAAGCCTAGACACATACACATAAAAAAGATATTGGAAGAGGTTCTAATGATCTGATCTGGGAATAGAATCCACCAGAGCAGAAGATCATTTGTTCAGACTCCGTCCAGTAAGAGAAGGAAGTCCTAATATGTCATTGATTCAGACAGTTCCCTCTACTGACCACTAGGGGTCGCTAAGCAGGCATTTTGACCCCTGACCGGAGAGGCAGGGGTGGCAGCATCTAATCCAGCCATGGTAATACTCACCTGATTTAACACATTTGGGAAGCTCATTGGTGGCAAGACATTTTTACCTAGTCCAGGGCCTGGCACATAGTAAGCATTCAATACATATTTCTTGAAAAGAATTATTCAGAACGCAGGGGGTGCTTTTACACTGTAGGCATCTAAGAGATACGATATTTCAGAGTAAGGATTCGTTAAGACTTCTGGTCATATTAGGACAAAAGGAGAAAACATTATAAATTAGAAGTCACTAGGTTAATTAAACAAAAAGAGATACATTTAGCCATGAAATTAGACTTGGTAAATCTGTGAACAGTTTTCGTTGCCTGTACAAACACCAACGTAACAAAACACTTGTTTCAATGCAGACCTGGCAGTCCTCCTTTTCTTTGTTTCTGTTTTGCTCAGGTGCCATCAAATGTTGATTCTTCCACTCCTATCCTGCAAAACTTTCTAATTTCCTACTAATTTTGGTGCAATGAGAAACTGGTGGCAAGTCATCTATAATTTTAAGGAATCGATTAGGATAAGATGAAAAGTGAAAAATAGAGGGGCAATGACTATGGGTTAGATCCACAGCTGGAAGGAAGCAGGAGAGCGAATCAGGAGGCTCTTAGAAAACCCCAAGAACAGATCTTCTTCCTGCCCTTGACTTTCCTGGCTCCTCACATGCCTTCTGTGGACATCTGTTGTTTTTGTCTACCTAGGGGCCCTTCCCTCTTCTACTGTTAATAGTGCCTTGATTTTACCCTGGGGGGATGAGCCCCTCCCCGACTGGGCACGGTCTTGATGGGGATGTTAGTTCAGGTGCTCCCCCCATCAGATGGCTGAGGGGTAAACACTAAGCCAAGCTAGGCCAACCAAAGGCCCGGTCACTGGAAACTCTTGTAGAGCCTGAAAACCACTGGACTTCTTTCAACCTAGTGTCTCAAAGAGACCGTCCATTACTTCTTGCTTTGTAGAATCCCACAGCTGTGCTCTTTTCCATCCTTTCAAAGACCTGAGTCTTTATTTTTTCCTTCAAGTCCGTGAGTCACCCCACATTCATCTAGTAAATTCCTATTTGCCTATATAAGCCGGAGTTGGTTTCTTTGTGACTGCAGCCAAAGAATGCTGACTGATGTAATGGGAAAAGGGAACGAGTCAAAAACCTAGTCCTATGTTACTTCTATAATCTCAGTTGAACTTATTATTGAAAAGGACTAGCCGTAAGGAAATGGAGACTCCTTGAAAATGAGGCATTACTAACATTTATGGACACATTATGTTCTAGACACTTTTCTAAACATTTACAAGTATTCTTATTTAAGAATACTTACCTAAGAATGACCTCATGGAATAAATGTTATTTTTTCCCATTTTACAGATGAGAAAACTGAGGCACAGATTATTAAATAACCTACCCATTTTCACATGACCAGGTTAACATTCTCAAAGTTTATTCTGTAGAATACAAGTTTTTCAGACGTGTATTAGTTTCCTAGGGCTGTTATACCAAAGCACCACAAACAGGGTGACTTAAAACAATAGAAATGTATTGTCTCACAGTTCTGAAGGCTAGAAGTCTGAAATCAACTGGCAGGGCCATGTTCTCTATGACTGCTTTAGAGGAGAATCCCGGCCTGCCTCTTCTAGCTTTTGGTATTTGCCAGCAATCCTTGGCATTCCTTGGCATGTAGAGGTATTCCTCCCATCTATGCCTCTGTTTCTCTCTGTGTGTCTCACTCCTCTTCTCCTAAGGACACTAGTCATATTGGATTAAGGGCCCACCTACTCCAGTATGACCTCATCCTAACTGATTACATCTGCAATACATTATTCCCAAATAAGGTCACATTCTAAGGTACTGGGGGTTAGGACTTATTTTGGGGGGGTGGTCATTTTTAGATATTCATGTTAAATATGTTTTTGAGGGTTTTTTTTCCACTTTAACTCGTCACAAGAATGTTGATAGCAATTGCTCAAAAAAAGAATTATGTGGTCAAATAAATTTGAAAAACACAGGATTAACCACCATTACAGTAGGATTCTCAGCTGTAGTACTTTGGGAGGGTCTTTCATTTGTTAAGCTGAAAGGGAGCCAGCAAACTGGGACTGTAATGGACAATTTCTCAAACATGTTTGGGTATGGACTTCCTTCTACTGTGGGATTAGTGGTCTGTGTGACACAGATCACAGGCCCGACGCGAGGTAGCAGCACCCTGTTAAGGACCCTCCCTACTCTTCTGGTTTTTGCCTCTTACCTGCTGTGTGTCCTTAAGACAACTGCTTTCTTCTCTGAGCATGAGTTTCCTTATGTCTAAGATAGAGGCAACAATATCCTTTCCTCTGTGGGTTTCTTATAAGAACTCTGCTAAATGAGGTAGGCTTTCTTCTCTGAGCATGAGTTTCCTTATGTCTAGGATAGAGGCAACAATATCCTTTCCTCTGTGGGTTTCTTATAAGAACTCTGCTAAATGAGGTAGGCTGAAACACACCTAGGAGAACACCTGGGACAGAAGTAGACATTAACTTAATAGTAGTTGCCTTTGTTATGCTAACTAGACCGTTCTGAATTTCTTGGCATTTTTATTCAGCCTTTCTAGACTCTCGGATATAATTCCTAAGCCAGGAAAATTTCCACCAGTAGGGTTTTCTTGTTCATTTTCCTTTTCCTTTCACCATTTTTTTTCTCTTTAGGAGAATTATTTCTTTTATGATAATAAAAATTGACCTTAGGTAAATATTTGACCCAACTGTACTTTTGATAAATCTCCAATGTTAGCAAAGAATGGGTTGTTTCACTCTGCAGTTCCTTATTCGGATCTTCCACCCTGGTGAGGGGAAGAGGATGTGATCACGCGACAGCCAGCAGAGGGGAAACTGTGAAAGGGGCCTCGCTCTAGAAAAGCAGCCCACAACGGCCCCAGCTCTCAGAGGAGGGCGAGCTTCTGAGGCGACTCGTCTGCGGGGGGACTCGGCCATCTCTTTGTCCGTCCGACATGGAACCAAAGCGGATCAGGGAGGGCTACCTTGTGAAGAGGGTAAGCAAAGTGCCACCTGCAAGGGTGTCTCTGGAGATAGGGCGGGGGAGGATTGGAGTCCAGCTTTGCACTCTCTAACCTGCTGAACCTATTGGGCTGAAATGGGAGAGCATCGCAGCCTGTAGAAGGTTGGAATGGTGAGGAGAAGCCAGTACGTGTTGCCTTCTGGTTCTTAAAAGTGAATTAATCCAGCTCAGGCGTCAGCACAGCTTGATTTTGTGGGGCTGAGAATTCCAGACGACAGGGTCTGGAAATGCTTCAGGATTTAAAGCATCCTTTTCAAGAGTCACGCATGTGTGTTATGCTAGAAGACTGAAACTCTTCTTCTATAGAGGTTACTAGGAGAAACTATTCATTTGTTATTTAAATTCTTCTTCCCCTCTTTTTTTTTTTTTGGAAAGGAGGAAGAAGAAAATGATTAAAGATGAGCGGATATAATGATACAGTAATGGTAGCTTATTCATCCTTTTTTATTGGACTGAAATCTCTTCACTCACAGTTCTTAGTGAATTTGGATAACGTGCTGTTAAGGTGGTAGGTAGATGCACCATTTGAAAGATTAGAAAACAGAGACGCGAGTTTACTCAAAAACGCTTGGTTTCGCTGGTGTGGCATCAGGAAATTGAATTTCGTTAGCACTGCTGGTTTTTCTCCTGGTGGTGGGTGGACGCTGTGTCACTGTGATACTCCCCAAGAGGGTGAGTTCACACGTAGGGCTTGTTGGCATCCTGTGGGCAACACCTATATGAACATGTAACTCACACTGACCCAAGTGAGTTCAGGGTGTTAGAAGTGAACTGAATTCAGTACATTCCTTTAAAGGCCCAGCTTTTAATTGAATGAGAGCATAATGGGACTCTGTTTTAGGCCATTCATGGTTTAACATTTTAGCCTGAAAGTTCTACCAAGAGGAGGTTAAACTGCTCACATTGCTGCCTGATTCTGTTTTGATTTAAATCTGGAAGGGGCCTTAGACCGTCTGACCTCATTCCCTCATTTCCACAAGAGTAAGCTGAGACCCAGAAGCTGGGTGACTGCTCCAAGTCACGTGGCTGTGACAGATTTGGGACCAGAAACTCACTCCCTGACTCCTGGCACTGAGCTCTGTCTAGTACACCGGGATTTTCATTGAGTGAATTCAATCTAAGTTAGGGTTTGCAATGTGTCTATGGTCATGAGAGTTACGAGTAGATGCCAGAGAATAAATGAGCCCTCAGCTGGTATTCTTTCTAGCTAAGCCATATTTTGAAACATCCTTTGGAAAAGACACATGTATATACACAGAGGTGTATGTAGATTCTTTGCAATAGGCACTAATACTCTCTTGAGAGCCAACAATAATTAATGTTGACATTTCTTTCCTGGTCACTTAGGCTAGTATCCTGAGAAGAGCAGGTAAATAGAAACATTTTCTGCAAAGGTTTTTTGTTTGTTTGTTTTTTTAAAAAAAACAATTTAAGCATTTTGTAATTAAAATTGCTGTTATATTGTATACTTACATTTTAAAGTCTATAAATTATAGAGGATTAAAAGACTCAATCTCTAATAAGTGAGTCTGCCCCACTAGAATATGACGATGAAAGAGTTAGGGTTGTCAAGAATATGGACTTAAATTAATAAATTTTTAAATCAGTGAGAGTAATTCTCTCAGATCATGGCCTGTAAAAGTCAGTCTAGAAAAAGTACCTAGAAAAAAACATGGTGAAATTTCATATTGAGTTTTCCAGTTTATATCTCCCATAATTTTCATGTCTACAATTTACATCTTCCATAATTTTTGCATTTCTGTCTGGGGCCTTTCGAACACTCTCTGTTATAATGTGTTAGGATTCTCTAATTTGTTATTTCAAAGAAATGCTTGGTTCAGAGATTCCCTTTGTCAGCTGCTGAACTGAAGTCAGAATTTCCCAGTAAGGTGTTAAACTTCTAAACTTCTTTAGACGTCATTTTTTTCTTTTCTTTCAGATACTTCATATGCATGGGTTAAAAAGTATATGTCAGGAACCTAGCACACAGTAGATGGTACCTAAGTCACAATGATTATTAATATCAGTATTGCTATATACTTCAGTAGATAGGCAGTCCTCTCCTAGATGCTATTGGTCATATGCCCTGCTTCCTGGGTTGGTTGCCAAGTTAATAGTGAAGAAAGGAGCATGGAGATCTTTCTCTGACAAGGCTGGGAGATGCCTTGACTATAGTCATTGATGTTAAAGCACAACAGGCGATAATATATGTCTCCCTCTGTTCACTTTTTTTTCTTATGCAGTTTAAGATATCTGGGTGGTAATAGAGAGTATATTTCTCCCTATTCTTGTTTTATGAAATAATTTTATTGGCTATAAAGATGTTTTAGGTGGAAAAAATATGACATTAGAATATGCTAGTACAAGGATTTTGTCAAGTCAGTAATCTTGGGGTCAGTAGTCAATGGTATCGACTCTGTAATGTTTCTGCTTTTCTTCTGTGCAAGATAACTGTCCACATTTCACAATTCAGGTTTCCTCCTTTGCCTCCCTCCTGGTATCTTTAAATAGAGTTGATGGACAGATCTTTAAAGCGTTTTTTTATGAAGAGCAGGAGGGGAAATACATGATTCTGTCATTTTGCAGCTTTTTCATTCTAAAGAAGACCCAGATTTTCTTGCCTCAAAGTCTTGCCACTTTGACTTCAAAAAAAAAAAAAAAAAAAAAAGGAGCACTTAGAGCCTGCCGTGTAGCAGCTAGCCACTGTACAAACTCCATCTCATTCAATCCTATCCACCCTATGTAACAGGACCCTTATCCCCATCTTACAGATAGAAAACTGAGGCTCAGAGGGAATAAGTGGCTTGCAGTAAGAGGACAACCTGGGATTCAAACCCAGGCTTGCCCAACCACAAAGCCCACCATCTCGTTGATCCCAGGCAGCCTTCTGAAAAGCAGGCTTCCCAAGCCAGCAAAAGGGAGGTGAGATGAACTTTGCAGAGCCAGAGTGGGGCCTGGACAAACTGTACTGTGGGCAAGAGTGTGTGTAGTGACCTCAACCTCCCTTTTTCTCTGATTAGGGGGTTACTTCCAGCTAATAAACATATTTTGGGGGTCCTTGAAAATATACTACTGATTTGGATATGTTTATGATCATAGCTTAAAAAAAAGAGAGACGAGCAGTTTACATGCAACCAATAACCTAGACTCCACCAAGTCATGTCACAAACCAGCCTCATTCCTAGAGGTTTATGCAGCCAACTGTCATTTCTATGACAACAACCAGCATGTTGAGTGGCAGGACTGACCCAAGGAGTGTATTAGGAATTTAGGTGGCCCGTGAGGCCGGGGGAAAGCACAGGAATCGGGGTGGTGAGAAAGAGAAGGACAAGAGACTTGGTCAGGAAAGAAAAGGGCTGCAAAAAACGCTGATGTACTGATAGAAGGAGGAAAGCCTGGGGCAAAACAGAGAGCAGGACTCAGGGGTCTCTGCCCAGCAATTCTTTCGAACGGCTACCTTGTCTTCCAGACACCATGAAATAATCCCTCTTGATTGGCACACATTGATCCATTGTCATCAGAGTAGCCAACATACGTAGAGCTTACCCTGCAGCAGGGACAGATCTAAGCATTTAATGCATTAATGCAATATATATATATGTATAGTGGGTACAACTATTACCCTTACTTTACAGAGGAGGAAAGTAAGGTACAGAGAGGCAAAGGGCCTTGCCTAAGGTCACACAGCTATTAAGTGGCAGAGAAGAACTGGAACCCAGCAGTGTGGTCCCAGTGTCACAGAGAGCTGTGCCTAACCGTGTTATACGTGACCCTCATGGGCTCAGATTGCAGTGATTTTCTTTTCCAAAGCACTGTTGTTGTGATGCGTGGTGCCCAGGAGAACCTTAGGCCAGAATGACTTCATAGTATTGCCTCCAAAACGGTGTCATCTTATCTGCCGTTATGGTTACCATTTTTTGAGCACCTACTACAAGCTAGGCATAGTGATCAGCCCTTTAAGTGTATTATCTTATTTAATCTTTATAACAATGGGAAATTGGTACTATTATTATTTTCATTTTATAAGTGAGGAGACTAAGTTTTGGACAAATGAAGTAACTTGCCTAAGGTCACACAGCTTAGAAGAGGCAAAGTTGAAATTTGAACCCAAATCCCTAAGATTCCAGAAATCATGCTGTTAGACACTTTGTGTCATTTTTCTATTGCTAACCTAATATGTTTTTATTGAGAAATTGTCCAACCTGGAAGAGTTTTTTTATGTAAAAAATATTCTACTGAACAGATTCGTTTCCTTGCCTTCAAAGTATTTAAACTGGCACAAAATGACCATTGATCTGGGATGTTATACAAGTGATGTCATAGATCAGGTTGGACAACTAGATGATGCAATTTATGATGTAGCAGAAATAAGGACTTCATAGAAGCAACACCAACTTAAAATAACATGTCCCGTGAGTGTGGGAGAACAGATGATACTAACTCACACTTCTGCTTTAGTTCAATACGTAGTTTTGACCATCATATAGTTTTCCTTTGAATTCTAGCTATATGTCAACATAGGAAAAGAGAAGTTTGAAGAAAAGGAGAAGTGAAAGGAGGTGTCTTCACTTGGTGGGAGATGTCTGGGAGGGGCTCGGCACCACAATCACGCTGTCCCCGCCCTCGGCAATGAGTCATGGCTTCTTTCTGTGAAGCCACACATGCGCAGGAAGGCCTGTCTCAGTTTGTGCATTCATCACGCCGACCTGGAGTTGCAGGTCAAGGTCACTCTCTCCCCTGTTAGATTGTGAACATCTTGAGAGCAAAGATGGCGTCTTGTTCATGTTTATACCCCAACACCCAGGCCAGTGTCTGAAGCATGGGAGCTGCTTTATCTATTGTTATTTGTAGAGAAACCAAAAAAATCAGGGGTTCATATTATGGTAACTTAAAAAAAAATTTCTAATGGGGTCATTTTTAGATATTCATGTTAAATATGTTTTTGAGGGTTTTTTTTTTTTGCAGTTTTGTTTTGTTTTTGCTTGCAGATGAAGCCCAAGTGTTCAGATGAAGGCAAGGGCATCTGGAATTAGAAGACTAAAGGCACGATAGTAACAACACGTTTTTAGAACAGATGTGTAGAATCTGAGGATTGAAAGGAATGTAACACATTTTGATAAGCATTTAATTGAACTTCTCATCTGTGGCCTGCATTTCTTTTACTACTCTGTTCACAAGCGTGCTAGAAGACCTCTCGTGCCAGGGAACTCACTAATTTAACTTTCTCCCTTAAGTTACGCAGCAAACTGTTTTTTACTGAAACTTTCACCTACTGAGACTTCAAAACAATTGAAATGTTTCACACCCTTGAAGACAGTCTTTATCTACTCTGCCTGTCCCTTTTTGGGCTAAAACCTACCAGTTCCAACAATTACCCCAAGAGAGATGCCATCCTGTCACTCTCTTTGGAACAAGCTTCACTTTATCTGTAGCTTTGAGATTTCCTGAGCTCAAGTTCATTCTCCAGGTGCAACCATAAGTACAGAATTACAAGGACTAGATAGTATTTATTGGGTGCTCACTATGTTCTGGATATTGCCCTAAGCAATTTACATGGATTATTTTATTTAATCTCCCAATCATCCTAAGAAATAGGTGGTAGCATTATCCTCATTTGCCAGATGTAGAAAATGAGATTTAAAAACTTCCTTAAGGTCACATTGCTAGAATGTGGCAGAGCTGGGATTTGAGCTTGGGTCACCCAGCTCCATGGTCACCTACTGGTAATGCTCTATTTAAAGTTAGAACGTTACTTTCCTATGCTTCTATTTATATAGCCTACAAATGACTTTAGTTTTTTTGATAGCCCACATCAAACTGCTGACCAGTAGAGCTCCATTTTTTTCCCCACACGCCCATTTTCCCAAATCTTCACCAATACATTTTATAAATCTTTAAAAAAAAAAAGGATTGAAGAATAAGTTTATATTTTGTTTAATTTGCATTTGTTTAAATGCTGTTGAAGCAGTACATTTTTATGTTTATTGGACCCAAGCATTTCTTCTTTTGAGAATTGGCTGTTTCTACTGTTTGTCCATTTAAAAAAAAATTGAGAGGGTTTGTATATTTCTTATTGATTTCTAAAGGGTTAAAAAATATATTAAGGATATTAACCTTTAATTATATGATACTATATTATAAATAGTCATACATTTTAATTTGCTTTTCAGTTGTTCAGGGTTTTTTGTTGTTGTTGTTTGTTCATTTGTGTGTTTTTTTTTTAAAGGATACATTGGAAAGACAGAAATTGCTACCTTACAAAGTTCTTTTTTTTTTTTTAAATTATTATTTATTTATTTATTTATTTATTTTATTTTTGGCTGTGTTGGGTCTTCGTTTCTGTGTGAGGGCTTCCTCCAGCTGCGGCAAGCGGGGGCCACTCTTCATCGCGGTGCGCGGGCCTCACTATCGTGGCCTTTCGTTGTGGAGCACAGGCTCTAGAGCACAGGCTCAGTAGTTGTGGCTCACGGGCCTAGCTGCTCTGTGGCATGTGGGATCTTCCCAGACCAGGGCTCGAACCCGTGTCCCCTGCATTAGCAGGCAGATTCTCAACCACTGCGCCACCAGCGAAGCCCTCATTTGTTTTTTTACTGTACAGAAATTCAGTTTTTTTAAGTGGTCAAATATCTTGAGCTTTAAGATTTCTTCTTTTGGTATCATGCAATGTCAGACTCTTATGCACTAAACTAACCACTTCCATGATGATGTACAGTGACTCACTTGGAAACTTTAAATTTGACTCAACATTTAAAACCTGCCCATTCTGACATGTAATTGTATAGGTTTTGGCCTATAATGGAAGAAAGCAGGCATATGTCACATATATATTTACTTACATATATAAACCTTTATATATTTATAGTATCATAAAACATATCTATTATATAGGATCATATTATGATGTGATTTACAATTTAGATATGTTTTATGATTTTATGTACACACATATACACATATATGAGGTTATATATATATATAGCTGGCTAAGTGGCCTAAAAATTGATTTAGATTCCAGAATGACTCAGTGAGAACCAAAATGAAGATGGCTTCTAAGGGGAAGTGGAAAGAACATAAAATTAGGAATCAGGAGGCCTGGATTCTAATCTCAGTCCCACATTAGCTGGTCAGCTGTACTAGGCGCAGTCACTTAAAGTGGCCTCAGCTTTCTTACGTGTATGATGAAGGTGTTGATAGATGATCCTAAATGCCTTTCTAGCATGGGCAGTCCGTGATCACACTTCTGAGTTTGCTCTTGGGTGAGCACCAAGAAGGTTAAGGACAGAGAAGGGTAAATATAGCGGTCATGGAAAGGAGGTGCTGTCAGTTTATCCAGGGAGAAGCCAGCAGGTGCAGAGGAGAGAGATGACCCAGAATTCCATCATCCTAACCTAACTAACCACTACCAAGCCTGGAAGAAAGTCCCACTTTATAAGCTGTCCGATTTCCCTTGTTTTACCAAGTATCAGCCTCCTCAATGGGCATAATGCCCCTGAATCCCAAATGACACTTCCTCCACGCAGTGAGCTGTCAGACCCTGAGGCTACACTTGAATTAATAAAGCACAAATTCATTTTGAATAGTTGGCTCCGGAGTAGTTTTATTTTAATGGTCCACAGAAGGAATGTAGTGCTGGCTGACGTCTCCTAATTTTATCCCGGTTCCAAGGTCAAAAGCCCTGAGTGACTCTGGCAGTTATAAATCTTTGATAGGTCTGAAGTGGAATATAAAATTTGAGACTTGCAAGGCATTTCAGCAGTCATCTGGTCCAACTTCTTACTCCTAGCTCTGTGAATAGATCTTTTATTAATTTCATTTATTTAAAATTTTTTAGACTTGTCTATATATTTCCCTAAAGGCCCATCCCAAATTTTAGTATGTAGTAGTATCATGTGTTGTTCATTTATTTATTAATTTTTCCCAATTATTTTGAACACTTTCAAACCCACAGAGAAGTGGAGAAAATAGTATGACTACCTATATACTCTTTCCCTAGATTTATGAATTGTTAACACATGGCTACATTTGTCTTATCTCTGTATTTCTGTATAAATATACACACATATTTTTATGCTGAGATATTTGAGAATAAGTCAGTTTATCATGCTCCCTCATGCCTAAATATGTCAAAATATGTCTTCTAAGAATTAGAGCGTTCTCCACAGTTTTCCAAATTGGATGTACCATTTTGC
The DNA here is from genome assembly GCF_949987535.1 of Balaenoptera acutorostrata. Lineage (NCBI taxonomy): Eukaryota > Metazoa > Chordata > Mammalia > Artiodactyla > Balaenopteridae > Balaenoptera > Balaenoptera acutorostrata. The sequence continues at coordinate 35,380,091 of NC_080075.1, read as the reverse complement.
ACTCCTGCCAGCCATGTATGGGAGTTCCAGTTACCATCCTTGCCAAGTCTTGCTCTTCTCAAGCTTTCAAAATTTTAGATGCTCTAGTGGGTGTGCAGAGGTATTTCATTGTGGTTTTAATCTGCATTTTCCTGATGGATAATGATGTTAAACACTTTTTCAGAGTTTTTTTTTTTAATGTAATGCCTCTTCCAGTCTTCTGCCCATTAAAAAAAATAGATTATTTGTATTTTTTCTTATTGATTTGCAGGAACTCTTTATATTCTGAGTTTCTCTCTGATAGATGTAAAACAGAAGGACACTTGATTGAAATTATTTCATGTGTTGGCGTAGTGTCTGACCTTGCCCATTTTTTCAAAAAGGGAAATAATTCAGTGTTAGCATGAATAATTATTCTGCATGTTCAGAAAAGAGATAGCGTGTATTAATTTAAAACTTTTCTTTTCAGTAACTAAAACAAAGGAAACACTTGGACAACCAAAATGATAGTCCCACAAGTATTTATCGTCTTCGCATAAATAGTCTTCCTTTTGGGAAACTGGACCTTTATATAGAGGCTCTTGGTATTTTAAGATAAGCAGCAGGATCTTCTGGGAACTGGATGATAATCCCATTTTGTGGTAGTCATGACAGGGTGACATCGTGGGTTCAGAGATAAGAGGCAAAGAACCCTGTTCTCTTCCTTTTCCAAAACCCTCCCAAAATATAGACACAAAAGAGAGACTTCCTTGATGTAGTCAAAATGGTTATCTGTTGATAAAGGGACAGTTGGCATTAACCCAAACTGAAAATTTTTAAGTAAGGATATTCCTAAAGGCAACACTGACATGACAGCATCATGCTGGCATTAGAGACAGTTCTGCAGGTGATTTTCATACCTCTTAGCCATGCCTGTACACAAGGCTGTGCTCAGAGTTTCTTCTTGACGTTCATATGCAGATAAAATCTGATTAGACCGAAGGATGGAAGTAACTGCAGCTAGCATGCCACCATTTATGTATGGTACATGCTATCGATGGTGGCACTTTTCCAGTGAGTCCAGCTTCAGGCATCCTCTACTCTTCAGTCTGAGTTGGCACTTGAGGTAGAATCTATTTGCCATCCCTAAGTTGAATGGAACACAATGGGCAGGGCTGGGAGAAAATAAGCCACAGATAGTCAACCTGAAATGTACAAGAAGGAGAGCTGAGATTCACACCCTATTCCCTTGGCAACGGCCCAGGAGAGGCTTATGGTCTAATTATAGGCGTGTATATATTTTATCTTAAAAATTTTTTTTAAAAAGTTCCAGCAGAATGGTATTCCTCTTCTCCCCTGAAGGCTGCTTTCCTAGCAGCCTGGTCACACAAATGTGGGTCGCCTGTGTCCACACTGGCCAAAGCTAGGCTATTTATCAAGCACTTTGCCACCTATAGAAGAGTTTTAGAACACATCAGTACCCAGCTGTTTCTGCTGTCATTACAGGGGAGCATGTTCAACACCTGGAAACCCATGTGGGTTGTATTGTTAGAAGATGGAATTGAATTCTATAAGAAGAAAAGTGATAACAGCCCCAAAGGAATGATCCCCCTGAAAGGAAGCACTCTGACTAGCCCTTGCCAGGACTTTGGCAAAAGGATGGTGAGTTGATGTCGTTAACCACAATGAATACCTTGTCAGGCGCTGGCCTTTGAGCCCATGCATAGCCTGCAATGTGAATGGAGCTTCCTGGGCCAGTCCCTCTCCCCACCACCCACCCTCTACCCTGGGCATTTGGGTCTTTCTTGGTCAAGCACTTCCAGAACAGGGTTGGCTCAACTGCTGTGCTTCATAAGAGACCTCAGCCCCTTGAAAGGAGTCATTCCTAATGGGATGTGTTTTTTCAGTTTGTGTTTAAGATCACTACGACCAAACAGCAGGACCACTTCTTCCAGGCAGCCTTCCTGGAGGAGAGAGATGCCTGGGTTCGGGACATCAAAAAGGCCATTAAATGCATTGAAGGAGGCCAGAAGTTTGCCAGGAAATCTACCAGGAGGTCCATCCGACTGCCAGAAACCACTGACTTAGGGTGATTTTCTTTTTTTTTTTTATTATTTTTTTATTTTTTTTAACATCTTTATTGGAGTATAATTGCTTTACAATGGTGTGTTGGTTTCTGCTTTATAACAAAGTGAATCGGATATATGTATACATATGTCCCCATATCTCCTCCCTCTTGCATCTGCCTCCCACCCTCCCTATCCCACCCATTTAGGTCGTCACAAAGCACCGAGCTGATCTCCCTGTGCTCTGCGGCTGCTTCCCACTAGCTATCTATTTTACATTTGGTAGTGTATATATGTCCATGCCACTCTTTCACTTCGTTCCATAGGGTGATTTTCTACGTTTGCTTCCCTTCACTCTTCCCTCCTCCCACCCTGCTTCTTGAGGAAATCTCACAACGGATCCTGCTCCAAGGCCTACTTTGATCACCTCTGAAGGCTGTATCCACCCTTCCAGGTCCTTAGTACTGGCACTTGGTTTACTAAGGTGCTTACCTGGGTCTGAAGGAGTGATTGTGGCTTCTCTAAGGTCTAGCAGCTGAGGAGAGGAGGCAGTGGAATTTAAATTCCCTCATTTTGGGTAATCTTGGCAGAGAGAGAGACGGGCGATGGAGAGAGAGAGAGAGATAGAGATAGAGAGATGCATCATTGTATTTATGAAGTAGCCATAATAAGTTACTCTTAAAAGAAAGCTTCAGGATCTATAGGTAGGTAGGAAAAGGCAGAGGCTGTGTGTCCTATTAGGTAAGGTTTCAAGTTCAAGTTCACACATTCAGCAAGGGTGAACACCTCTCCTAGCAGGAAGCCATTTGTGCCTTGGCCTAGTTTAATGACCTCTGATGTTGACTGGCCTGGAATTGCAGGTGATGGTTGTTGCCTAAAGGTTAATATCACACGAGCCCCTTTCTCTAGGAGTCTCTTTACTTTTTGCTGGTTTTTGCTTTTATGTGGAACATATCCTGTAACAGGAGCCCTGCCAGGAAGAATTCCATATTGGCTACTTAAAGCATCCAACCAGGATTCTGTTTACAAAATGGGTGGGGGGAGTCCTTAGGAGGGGACTGAAAAAAGCCCTCTGCATGCCTAATGCAGGACGTGGCAGGTCACAGGAGTCTGATGAAATTTGTGCATTGAGCTTAGAGAGGATGAGCACTTTCTCTCACCAAGAAAGCTTTTTGGTAAAGACCCAAGAGGAGTTGCCTAGTCTAGCTGTAGCTGCTGGGTGGGGTGGTCAAGTTATCACATTTCTAGCCACAGCTGTCAGAACTAAGTGCGAATGATACTTGTGCTATGTGGAGCCATGAGATGCATGAAAGTGGCCTTGGGTTTTGTTGCTTGCAATTTCTCTGATAAGGCTATCTTTAGTTTATTACTTCAAGGACAAAAAATGAGAATGTCTCACTGTTTTGCTTTATCTCCTAATTTTCAGGATAAAGGGATAAGCTTAGTCAAGACATTCACTTTCAGGGAGGCAAATGTCTATACCAGATGGTCTCTTGAAGGACACAAAGAAATGGGACATGAGGATTGAGCCCCAAGAACCTTTCATCTTTGGCATCTAACTGGGGGCAACTCTCCATCTCAGACACTAAAAATTAAACCAGCAGAGTTTAGTGAATTTAAGAGACGTTAAGTACCTTCCCAGTACATTTGGCTGAATGTTGCTCAGGCCACAAAGTTATGCAATTATGAACTCTGCCCTCTAATGATCTACTTATGATATACTGGAGACATTAGGCTCAGGGTTCACCTGGGGAGGGGGAAGCTTGTACTCAGGGGCAGCCCCTTCGAGGCGGCAAATCCCAGAGAGGACTGGCCATTCTGAAATGTTCCTGCTCATCCATGTGTTTTCATCTGTGCAGTGCCTTGTATTTGTCCATGAAAGACACTGAAAAAGGAGTAAAAGAACTGAACCTAGAGAAGGACAAGAAGATTTTCAATCACTGCTTCACAGGTAAAAGGCCTTGTGAGTCTGAAGTGGGGCCTCTGGGGCAGGCGGTATGGAGGCCTAGCTCAGCCTCACGTGTGGGTGACGGATGTAGAGCATGGGGGTGGGCAGTGGGGTCATGGAATGCAGACTGGTGGACATGATCATTGAACTTCCCCAGCGTGGAAGGAGAAAGAAGGGTAAAACAAAACTTTGTCGTTCAAGATAAAAATCTCAGAAGTTCCAGCTATATCAATCAAAGGGTCATATTTTGTTTTCCAATAAATGGCAGGATGTTGAAATAGACACAGAGTTGAATAAGGTGCTAAACAGGAATCAAGATACCCAATGTAAGATTTAGGTGGCAATATTTGGGATGTTTGAGGCTGCACAGGGTGAAGCATTATGTATTATGGGTTTAGGGAGGTGGTGTAGTGGTTTAAAACATGTTCTTTGGAGCCAGACTTCCTTGGTTCAAATTCTAGCTCTTCAACGTACTAGCTGTAAAACCTTAGGCCAACAATTTAACCTCTCTGTGCTTCACTTTCCTTGTCTATCAAATAGAGATAATCATAGTGCACCTACATTAAGGCTTGCTGTAACTGTAATGTGTTTAGAACACACACTAAGTACTATATGGTGCAAGCTCTCAATGCAGTTATTATGACTAAGAAGTTGCATGTCTGCACAGACAATCAATTCTGTGTGTTCAGAAAAGAGAAAGAACTCAGGGGTAGTTGGGATGAATAGAAGGTGGGGCCTAAATTCTACTCTGAAAGATGAGTAGAATTTCTTTAAGTATTTGTGGGAAGGAATTCTGATGAGGATAGTTAGGCTGAGCAGATGGTGAGGACAAAGTTATGGGGCTGAGATTTCCAGAATATTCATCAGGGAAAGAAAATGACCAGCCTGGTAGGACTGATGGTTCCTTAGGGAAAAAAAAATGAGAAGTACAGTTTGGGACTAGGTTGTCAGATGTCAGACATGGCTGACTTATGGTGACAATAGAGGTCAGGAGAGGAAAACACTGAGAAGATATAACAGATGGAATCCGAAGGGCTGTCCAATCAATAGATAATTCACAAAAACGGTAGAGGTCAAGGTTAGGAAGGTGGAGGATAAAGGGTGCGATCTGGGGTAATGGGGGGGTGGGGGGGGGTGGGTAGTATCCCAGGGGAATTCAGCCTCAGAGAGTCAAGGCAGTAGCCCATTAGCAACAGAAAAGCCAGGGTTGAGATTTGGAATCAAGATACCAAGAATAAGGCAGGGCCCTAACTCAAGTAGGACTGAGGTCACTAAGACAAAGCCTCTGGAAAAAGAAACCAAGGGGAGGTTCTGATATAGATCTGGGCACAAGGTCCAGGTCAGACTTATTTGCTGTGAAATGTCTTACTGAGTTCCATAGTACTGGGCTTGAACTACTTAAGTTCTCTCCATTGAAGGTCAGACCAGGTTCTAGAAATTCAGGTGGCTTGAGCCTTCATGTGGGACTCGGGTGGTCTCAGCAGAGTGACATGTCTGGGGCAGAGACCGGGACTCAGGCACTGATGACATGTGATGGAGGACCTTGAATGTCAGGTGATGGGGAGACTAGACTGAAATTGTCTTTCGAGCTTCAGCATGCCTAGCTGAACACATATGGAATCTAGGCTTAGAGCACTTAAGTGAAGGCCCATTGCAGGTGTAACGCTGGCCTAAGGTCACTTAAACCCTCTGAGTCTTAATTTTCTCATTCTTAAAAGAGGTCTGTAATTACCGCCCTACCTCTTTTACAGGGTCACTACAAGGATTAAAGTCAGAAATGCAGTATTAATTAGTTTATCCTTCTAGAGAAAGAAAAGTGGGCAAAGCATTTTGTATATGAAATTCATGGAAGGTACACTAATCAACTGCTTTCACTCTTGTTTCAAGGATGGCATACCCTACTGCTCTTGCTTTGATGACCTGGGACCTGTTATGTTGGCTCCCTGGTTGGTTACATTTGTACAGAATACATATGTGTGTGTGTGTGTGTGTGTGTGTGTGTGTGTGTGTGTCTATATATATATATATGTATAAAATGTTTGAAAGAAATTTGTTTTTTTTAAATTTTTACTTTTTTTTCACACACACACACTGTATTTTATTTTTACAAGAGATAAATAGACTGACACCAAGCATTGTAAATGGATGACCACAACAAAAGCAGCAATGATTGCAATTACCAAACACGAAACACACTCATACTATGTCATAATATTGACATTCAGTCCAGTAATCCTCCACTGTAACAGCTCCTTTCCTTTGCAGTGAAAATTGATTTCTATATTCTTTGCCTCTCAGTCCTTGTGGGATTTTTTTTTTAATTCAAACAGAAAGTCACAAAAATTATAATCATCCTCATCAGTTCTGTTTTATTTATTTACTTATTTTTATTGAAATATAGTTGATTTACAATATTGTGTTAGTTTCAGGTGTACAGCGCGGTGATTCAGTTATAAATACATATATATATATTCTTGTTCAGATTCTTTTCCCTTATAGGTCATTACAAAATATTGGGTATAGTGCCCTGTGCTATGTGGTAGGACCTTGTTGTTTGTACAGAATATTTTTCATATAAAGTTTCATTGTCACCTGCTAATAATCCAGTTGATGGCTCCTCGCGATCCTCTCTTGAGGCAGAAGGCTGTTTGAATGGCTTCTCAAGGTCTCTGCTAGACCCTTGTCTAAGGTGTGACATTCGGTGCAAGGGACATCATCAAATTCGAATTTAGGACATACACGTACTGTCATGGTGTTTTCTGCTTAAAAACTTGCAATAGCTCTTCACTGCCAAATATCCTAATGTGCCATCAAAGCTCTCCCCACTCACACTGGGCCTTCCTCTCTCTCTTGTTTTGTTTGCCTTCTTTCCACCAACTCCTCCCCCCCACCCACCAGCGGGGCTGCTTCATGCCTGTGTGAATCTGTTCCCACTGCAGCTCCCTCAGCCCCTGCTGGTTCTCTCGGCCCCCACCTGAGTAGATGCTTGGCAAGCACCCACTCGGTGTCACTTCCTCTGTGAAACTTTTCCTGATGGCGCACACACAGTAGCCCTTCCCCCACCCACCCCTCCACGCCTTCCTGCAGATTTGACTCGGCAGCTCCCTGTATCCATCCACAGCAAAGCACTTGTCACAACACTTATCACCCAGATCTCCCTTTTAGATTCCCTGAGGAAGCCTCCCCAGCACCCATCACAGAACTTAGCTCCTAGCAGAAGTTCGAGGTCATTAATGGAATAAATGAGTGGGTTAGTAAAAACTATTTCTTTATGCATGCATTGCTCCTTAAGGAGCATGTAGATTTTTTTTTTTAAAGGAACTCCTTTATTTATTTATTTATTTATTTATTTATTTATTTATTTATTTATTTATTTTTGGCTGTGTTGGGTCTTCGTTTCTGTGCGAGGGCTTCCTCCAGCTGCGGCAAGTGGGGGCCACTCTTCATCGCGGTGCGCGGGCCTCTCACTATCGCGGCCTCTCTTGTTGCGGAGCACAGACTCCAGACGCGCAGGCTCAGTAGTTGTGGCTCACGGGCCTAGTTGCTCTGCGGCATGTGGGATCTTCCCAGACCAGGGCTCGAACCTGTGTCCCCTGCATTGGCAGGCAGATTCTCAACCACTGCGCCACCAGGGAAGCCCTCTAGATGTTTTTTAAAACATTTTACATGGTTCCTTTTGTTTCTAGGTAGCTATCCCACGGATTTCATTTTTCCTTCTTGGAGTAATAGGGAAGATGAGACAAGTCCGACCCTTGGGTCATCCGGAGCTCTCCAGGGGCAACTGTCAGTGGCTTGTTCTTTGGTAAAGAGAGCTAACATTCCCTCTGATGGTCCCATCCAGGTAACTGTGTCATCGACTGGCTGGTTTCCAATCAATCTGTTCGGAATCGCCAGGAGGGCCTCGTGATAGCCTCCTCCTTGCTCAACGAAGGGTACCTGCAGCCTGCTGGAGACCTCTCCAAAAACGCGGTGGATGGAACTGCTGAGAACCCTTTCCTCGACAACCCCGACGCCTTCTACTACTTTGTGAGTGAGAGAGCTCCCCATCTACTCCTCCTGGATTGGGGGCTGCTCTGGGCGGGGTCTGGGTTGGTTTCAGTTCATATCCGCTTTGAAAGAAAGAGCCCAACCCTACAGCATTGATGCATGTCCCTGACTTGACAGCTGTCCCCCTCCACAGTGCCTGTCACATCCAGTGAGATTGTTTAAAGGAAAATATTGTTCACTTGAATAGTTTTCTTTGTTTACTTTTAAAAATTTGCTCTATCTATTCTTATTCCAAGCAAGAATTCTTTTATAAAAACTTATTAGGCCCAAGTACGTGACAGGCACCCACCTAGACAAAGGAGATACAGTAGTGGAAAGAAAAATAACAGGCAAAAATTATGGCCCTCTGGGAGCTTCCTTTCTAGAGGGAGATGTGTAAAATCACAATGGGCCAGTTTTATATTTCCAAATAAACATGAAAATATGTGACTCAATACAAAATGTGTTCATCCAGGTTCCTTCCCCCTGCACCATGAGTATCCCCGGTGGCATGCTTACCACAGATTGGGAAACACTATATTGTACAATATGGACTTAATCTTGGGTTACATGAGAAATCTGGCAAAGTGGATTTCTAGGGGGATTTTGGCAATTTTGTTTCTATTTGGGGTCAGAGCACAAAAGTAAGGAAGCTGCTTCTAAAAATGAAGTGAATGTCACAGAGAGTTTCATTTCACGTTGGGGAAGTTCCCCTGTCAGAATTTTTTTTTTTTTTCTTCAGAATTTTGATCTGGTTGTTTATAGACATTTAAATGTGGGACTCTAAAAATACCCAGCACAGTGGCTCCTCTTCCTCTGTGTGATTCATTGCTCTCTCATAGCTGAGCAAGGCCCAGCTCCCTCCTGACCTCAGAGGATGTGGCTTGGTCTTCTCATAGTGGAGGAGCTGAGTGGCGGAGGGCATTATAGAGATTGTGTTGTGTGCACAGTGTCTTATAAACTAGCCAACTCTGCTTTCAGGGATTTGGCCAGAAGGTCCCAAGAGAAGAAAAGGCTTTGAAAAAAGATGTGCTGAGCTAGACTTCCAATATAGCTTGGGGAACCCAAGAAAATGAAAGGATATTGATAAAATCGCACTTGAGCGGAGACAAGAGAGCATCTAGAGACAAGAAATAAGCATCTAGATGGGGCTTCCCTGGCAGTCCAGTGGTTAAGACTCTGAGCTCCCACTGCAGGGGGCGCAGGTTCAATCCCTGATCAGGGAACTAAGATCCCACATGCCACGCTGCAAGGCCAAAAAATAAACCAAAAAAAAAAACACCCCAGAAACTTCTTTAAAGTTCAGGTTGGAATAAACCAGTAAACCACAGGGGGAAGGAGTGGCTGGAGGGGAGAGGGAGATGGAGATGGTATAAGTAGCAATATGCCTAAGACTGGGAAAATAAACTTGCTTTTTGGTTCCCCAATAGCCAGACAGTGGGTTCTTCTGTGAAGAGAATTCCAGTGATGATGATGTGATTCTGAAAGAAGAATTCAGAGGGGTCATTATCAAGCAGGGATGTCTACTGAAGCAGGTGAGTGGTCACTACTATTCCATCCTAACCTTTCTCCCTTACCAAGTCCTTTGTATTCTAAATCACCAAATGGTATTTTGTTTGTTTGGTCAATAGTCAATTAGAAAATGATACCCACCTAGTGAAAGATAGACAGATACTTAAGTAGATGATCAAAGTGGCATTAGGTCAGGAGGACTGAGGCAGGCAGGGCAGAAGCACCTTAAAATAGGGAAATTCGGGACGTCCCTGGCAGTCCAGTGGTTAAGACTCCACGCTTCCACTGCAGGGAGTGTGGGTTTGATCCCTGGTTGGGGAACTAAGATCCCACATGCTGTGCGGTGCAGCCAAAAAAATTAAAAATAAATAAATAAAATAGGGAAATTCTTCTTCTCTCAATGTTTCAAGAAAATGCTGACCATTTCATTAGCTGGAGGATATCAGCTGGCTAAGAGATGCCTTCAAAAGACAGGGATGTTTCATAGTGAAAGTACTTCCATTGGCCTATCCCTCCTCCCTGCAAAGTAACCAGGAAATAGGAACAGGCCATACCCAGAAGAGGGACATCATAAACCACTGAGAGCAAGGAAGTACCATTTCAGACTGTGGGTAGGTCATGGTGAGACCAAATCCAGACCAGCTCTGCAAGAACAGCAGCAGACAAAGGTCACATCTGCTCAGAGGGCAGACACTCAGTAATTACCAGGTGTCCACCAGTCCTGGCCACTGTCAGTCTGGAAGGCAGGGGCCGGGGTGAGCTGAAGAGCTCTGGTTAGTTACCAGGCGCCAAGGCACGGGATGCCAAGAGGTAAGGGATCATGAGGGCTGGGGCTGAGTGAAGAAGTCAGGGCCAGCACCTCTACAGGAAAATATGAGAATATTCAGGGTGAAACAACTGAGGCTAGCATATGTTGTCGAGAAGCCAAAGCTGCTTTTTAAGGCCAAGGTCTTGCCCTCGTGGCTGTGCTGTGAGCTGTCTTAAAGGCACTGCTCAGTACATAACAGAGAGAATCTGGATGCCATAAGGAGATTTCCATGCATTGTCTACAGGTCCCGTGGGACTGAGAGATTTGACTTATAATAGGACCCTGGACTTCCAGGGTGAAGAGAGAAGAACCAAAGTTGAGCATATATTTATACTTAAAAAGGAGAACGTTGATATGGATTTTGAGTTTCACTAGGGGAAGTAGGGCATTAGTGTGGAAAACTTACCTTCACATCAGGTTTTGAGAGAACGAGGTCCTAAGGAATAATACAGCCACGGTTTAGAAAGAATTCTAGACTATTCTACTAACTTTTATGACAGGGTGCTCACTGACTAGATTAAAGGATGAGCATAGGAGTAGGGCCAGCCTTATACAAGGAAGGATCTGGCAGTTGCCCATAGGCAGAGCTTGTCCATCACCTGCTTTCTCATTTGTTCTGACAAACGTTCCTACGTTATCTGGCTGTTTGATTACAGGTGCTGAAAGGTGGCTGTTAAGGCAGGAATCACTTGGGGGGGAATTTCATTGTTTCCTTTTTGTTGATGTCTTCTATAATTCTATATTGTTATCAACCATGAAGGACTTCTCTTGAGTTACTTGATCTGACAAGCCTTAATTTAGAGTGGAGCCCTGAGGAAACTGAGCATGAAGGTTGAAAAGGGGTAGACAAAGTCCCGTCTGGACTGGAGTCATGTCCAGGCAAAGGGCCCAGTGGAGATGCCGGATGGTCAAAAGTCGGCTGAGGGTAATGGTGCGAGCGTGTGTTGAAAGTAATGGTACTGGAAGTAGGCTTACTTCCCTGTTTTCCCTTGCCTTCTTTACATGGCCTTTGGTAGGTGCAAGTTAGCCTTTCGATTGCCCAGTTGGTGCACATTTGAATCCTCCAGGGATCTGTTAAAATTGTACCCCAGGCCAATTAAATCAGAGTCTCTGCATGTTACAGGTCCCCAAGAGATTCTGATGTGTGGCCAATGTTAAGAACCACCTTTTTCTTAAAAGAAGTGAATTTATCCTATTATCAGAGTACCACTGTTTAAATAGTCAGAAGCCTCCTTTTAACAGGAAGAAAACAGAAATCTTTGTGCATTCAGGAATTGTGTTCTTTTTCAATATTTTCCCCTTTAATTTTGGGGGGGTGTAGAGGGAAGAAAAACCTCTTCTGCTTGAATTGACAGCCCCCTTTAATGTCTCCAATCTCTTGTCTTGGTGGTTTACAATCCTGGTTCATAGCAGAATCACCTGAGAAATTTCTGAAACTCTTCTCTTTAAGTACCACAAAACTGAACTACCCTGTGTCTACTGTTAGGAGTTAGCCAGGCTTACCTGTGTAGAAGGCTTATCTCGAAAAAGGACACCTGTGCCCCATACCTCACAGGTGGGAAGTGGCTGCATCCAGCTGGTGGTCAGTGCCCTCCCCCCCATTTCCGCCCCCCTTCTCTCATCCCAGAGGAAATAATTCTACTTGGGGGCAGAGCAAATTTGAGGATGAATGATTTTGGATTACATTCAATATAATCCTTTTCATATAATTCATTCTGTGACGACAGCGAATAAAATATCTAGTTTCTCAACCACATGTAGATTCTTTGATGAGGAGATTCTTTGTGTTATATGTGTTTTTCTTGTATCTGCTGCAAAGTTCAGCATCTTTCTTGGTCTGTAATAGACAACAAATATTTTTAGAGGGAATTAAATCGAATATAAGCACAGCCGTTCCTCAGTATCCGCAGGGGACTGGTTCCAGGACTGCCACGGATACCAAAATCTGCGGATGCTCAAGTCCCTTGTATAAAATGGCACAGTGCATAGATGACGCTGACAGAGCAGCAACAATTCTTGGAAACCCCAGGCATGCATGCATTCCTTAAAATACCCCAGGAAATACTCAGTCAATGAAAGATAACTCTTCAGTGCATCACATTGTGATGCCAGTGAGGGCTTAAAGACAATGTGGTGGTTGGCCAGGGTTGGCTGATTTCACATCCTCCTGTACCTTCCTCTTCCACTGACTTGTGAGTGCTTGGTATTCACCCAGTAATTGCGTAAGAGAATGTGACTTGTGTATCCGTGGATCTGGAGGAAACGGCGTAGGGCAGAAGCCTCAGCGTCCTCAGCCTATGGGCCGCATCAGCTAAGGCAAGGAGTAGGCACTCATAACAAGAATTCTAGAAACTGACGCTTTACAAAAGCCATTCTGTATGTGATACTGCAGATAGAAATATTCTCTGTTCTCCCATATGACTCTACAGCGTTCCTGGCTCCATTCTTCAGGCAAGTAAAAGGTTCTTTGGAGCTGAGCTCCTTGACCGGACGCCCTGCCAAATAACTTAGACCCATTCTTGAAAGCTCTCTTTACACTCTTCTGACCTGGCATGATGAAGGAGACACAGTTTGCTAAAATCACAGACGTTTCATTGCTTTCTATACAAGCGCAGTGAAAAATTTTGGAAAATTTGTATATGTGCCTCTTAGCATGTGGTGTTTCAGAAATAGCATACAATATTCTTCATATTGGCAAGATAGAAACTATAAATTTTCTAATCTAATTTTTTTAGCTTCTGGAGTTGTCATTTGAATTTACTGTGGGAAATCATAGAATCAGGTTTAACATAACATTTTAAACAACTACTATCAGCTAATTGAAATAACTGGGTAATTCGAGGCAATTACAAACAGATATGAAGGGGGTCCCGTGTGCCAGGCACGGTGTTGGGCATGGGAGGAACAAAGATAAACAGACACAAATCCTGCCTCAGAACCCACAGTCTAGACAATGTCAATGTTTAATTCTAAGGGGAAGGGCCAAGTCCTATTCTTCTTCATCATGTCTGTCACAACCACTATTGCTTCCAATTTCCATTGCTGCTACCCATTGTTAGTCCCTAATAATTTTATGCCAGCGTTGTTGCAATCATTTCTTGATGATCTTCTTATTACCATATTATCTTTCCCCTGGCTTATCTTTAACCTAGCCAGCTGGGCCATCCTGTATGTTGTCACCATATTAATCTTCCTAAAATGTCACTGTAATCTTTTCGCTTCCAACTCAAAAGCCATCAATGACAATACCCCCCGTGTTTCATTGTTTACTGTCTCCTTCCACTTTTCCAAACTTGCCTCTGCTGTTCCTCATGAACCCTGCCTTCTAGCCTGACTGGTCTTACTCATCAGGGTCTGAATATGCCTTGGACATTCCCACCGCTGCTTTTTTTGTTGTCATTGGTCTTCCCACCCACCTCTTTCTCACCTATATAACTCCTGTGTGTCCCACATGGATAAATGTAGGTTTTTATGAGGCTGTCTTTGACATCCCAAACCCACAATTACATATCCTTCATTTAAATCCTTTGGAACCAGGATCTACTGTATACCACAGGGGATACTCAATATCTTGTAATAACCCATAATGGAAAAGAATCTAAAAAAGAATATATATACGTGTGTGTATATAACTGAATCAAATTGCTGTACACCTGAAACTAACACAACATTGTAAATCAACTGTATATCAGTAAAAATTTAAAAAACCCAAAAACCCAAAAAAAACCCCAAATTGTTTCCAAATAATAAACAATAAATATTTTAAAAATCCTTTGAAACTCATTACCTATACATGTTATTTGATTTGGACATTTGCTATTTTATATTTCCACATAGGTTATAAATTCTTTGAAGAACAGGGCCATGTCTTAAATCTCTTGATAGCCCCCCATTACCTAACACAGTACATTGTACATAGTACTGTCTTATATAATGCTAAAGCTGTAAGACAATCTTAGAAATAACTTAATCCATGATTTAATAACATCTATCTACTGCTATCTCTCTGACAAAGGTCTGGGTTGTGGCCTGGTTTCTCCTGGAGTTAGGATTTCATCTTTATTTTTTTCTTATTTCAACTCGACAAGACTTATCACGTAGGTACTAGGTGTACCGAGTGATGCGAAGAACTCATCCTTTCTTTTTCTGTGTTGATCCTGGATACAGGGGCATAGGCGGAAGAACTGGAAAGTGAGGAAGTTCATTCTGAGAGAAGACCCTGCGTACCTGCACTACTATGACCCTGCTGGGGTGAGAGGCTGTGCTCGATAAACCCATCGCCCTAGAAGCCTCTGCTGCTTCTATTCACTGGGCTTCCCAGGCCCCTTTCTGCTCTGTTGAAGCCCCTTTCCTCTTCATGATCCCTCTTCTTTTTCCTCACCCTCCTCTGCCTTTTCCTACCCCTTCTGATTGCAAAGATCTGAGATCTTAGGCTTTGAGGCCAGCAGAATCACAGGGATGGAAGAAAATATCACTAGATGGTCATTTATTTGGTCAACTCAACATAATTTTCTTTGTTTGCCCCAATCTGATATTTTCAGAGGAATTCAACCAATCCAACTCTGTGCTCTTGGCTTAATATGCAAAAAAGTGATAATTCCTCTTCTAGGCCTACTTCAGTGAGAACATTGTTTGAGTCCAGCCATTAGGGCTGTTGATTATTCAGAAGAGGGCTTTTTCCTCAGTAAAATGAGCCATGTCTACCTGGATTGGGTCCTCAGCCTTTGCTTGCAGGGCAGGGCTCTTCAATTCCCTCCTGTGAAGGTTATACTACTATGTCTGTTGCCTGGGGCCAAAGGGCTCTGGAAACATGTGGTCCTTCTGTCATGGGACGTGATGATTCAGCCTCACTGCCTCCTCTGCCTGCCACTTTCCTCCGGATGTGAAGCTCAGATTGACTTGTGTCTCCGCATCCAGCTCCCACACCTCCCCGCTGTGTGAAGTGAGGGATGGGGGATCCAGAAGGGGGTCTCTTTCATCTCTTTCTGCTCTTATCTACACCGCAGTGAGTCTGTGTGACTTTTGCAGCAACAGGATAAAGTATACCCATACATTTTACTTTGGAAACATAATGAAGGACTCCTCTCTCCTTTAGGGGGAAGATCCCTTGGGAACGATTCGCCTGAGAGGCTGCGTGGTGACCTCAGTGGAGAGCAACCCAGATGGTAAGAATGAATTTTTGTGGGAGACAGGTGTGTCTACCCAGTCTCCCTTCCCACACCTGGGCACCCTGAGTCAACAGCAATCACTCCCTCACTCCGGCATGAATGAATTTACTGTCTGAAAACTTTACAGAGACCCAAAGCTATTCTCTCCCAACTGCTGCCCTGGCTCTCTGGGCTTCGGGGACTTGGAGTGGTTTTGTGAATGCCTTGAATAAATCCTAGTGCAATGCTGAGAAAAATCCACCACCTCAGAACCGGCTTAGGTGGAGACACTTGTTACCTCCTGATGCCTGAGACTGAGCCATGACATTCCTTAAAGGGGACCTTTTACAGACTAGGAAATATCCCACAACAAAAGGAACATTTGTGCCGTGAGGCGGTATGGGGAGGAGGAAGTGCTCCTGGGTTATAGTTAGGTCTAGGCTAGTTAGTGAGTGGCACAACTTTGGGTGAGTTGCCTAACTAATCTGGGCTCTCCCTTCTCCTCCGAGAATGATAGAGTCGCACCAGATGACCCTTGGGTCCTGATCACAAGTCTATGATTTGGTGATGAAACGACCGTGTCTCCTCAGGTGTAGGGATGAGTGGTGTCAGTGGGCAGATGCGGTTCAGACATCCAGACCCCGGTTTCTCCTTGTCATTTTGGGTCTGTGAGGTTATAGAGGCTGACAGGAAAACACTGCAGCTGCAAAAGCCGAGATTTTTACTATGCCTGGATCTGCTCACTCCCCTCTCCCCGTAGAGTCTTCCTGAGTGTTGGGGTGGAGTGCGTGCTGCTTTTTGATCTGAGATGAATGTGTTTTAAGTCTTGTCACAGTACTGGAAAGTTTGCTGCCTTCTGATCTTTCAGCAAAGAGTCTCACTTAGCCCTTGATAAAAACCAGTTCAGGCTATACTGATGGCACTGGTGGTGAATCTGGGGTTTTTTTGGTGTTTTAAAAAAATATATTGAGGTCAGCTCTTGGTTTATATTGTGAGTGGAGGAAAGATACTCACCGGACACTCTTACAAGGTTACTCGTTAAACACTATTTGTGTGCAAAGTGAGAAATTTAGTTTGCTTATAAACTGTTTCTCCTTGAGTGTTTTACTTCTTAAACACACATACACACAGACGCACAAAATCATACTACATACCTGTATATATAAGCACTATATACATAATCATATAATGAATATGTACGATTATACAGTGATGGTAAGTTTGAAAATCACATCCTTAATTTTCTTGGACTGCTTGAAAAATGGGGATTTCATTGCTTGCAGGAGGGTGAACTAAGTGGCCTTTCTGGTGCCCATGCCCACTGTCACTTCCTCTCTCACCAGGCAAGAAGAGTGAAGAAGAGAACCTCTTTGAGATCATCACGGCTGATGAAGTTCACTATTTCTTGCAAGCGGCCACCCCCAAGGAGCGTACCGAGTGGATCAAAGCCATCCAGGCGGCCTTCCGGACGGGGAAGTGAGGACACATCAGCGACCTGCACCACCCCGCTTCCCGAGGGAACCTCATGGATAAGCTCGGTCCAGGACCTGGCCACTTCTGCGACAGATCAACGAGAAAGGGCCCAGGGGTGGGACATTGTCATCTTCGGGGGTCCTGAATGTAACTAACCACGTGCTGCGTGATGTTCGCCTACACCGACCGCATTGCTCACTGAGGCCTCTCTGCCACTCTCTGTGTCCCCCAGGCAGATATGACAAGCTGTGTGGCCTGGGGACGTTGCTTACCCTCTCCAGGCCTCAGGTTCCTCCTCTGGAAAATGGCTTTGAACTAGGAGAGCCCTGAGGTCCCCCCTAGCTTCAAAAGCCCCGCGATTCTAATACCCATGGCAGTGCAGCTGGAGTCCCTCTGTGACCAAGTCTCGGCCTTCAGAACCTGAAACAACTCTTCCCTTTAAAACTGTTGCCCATCTGTACTAAGAGCACTAGATACAAACCTCTTTTTTTCCCTTTTGCTGCCTTCCCTTGCTCTTGGCCACAAGATCATATATCACGGTCAAGGAGAACCCTCTTCCTTCCTTGCCCTACCCAGAAACTTCCTGGGAGCTAGCGCCACAGTGTTGGCTTTTAGCTTGAAGCCTTGTGATGACAGCCTGGAAAGTTATGTCTTCTGAGAAAAAGACCCGAGGAAACCAGGAGTAGCCCAGGGTCCTCTCCACGTCCTGAAGCTGCCCAAAGCAGGCGTGTTCCACTCGCACTGGAGACTGATCTGCCTTGGGGCTATCTTTGTCCCTTCCCAGAGCATTTCTCTACCATTTTTTCTAATTAGGAGCAGGAACTCCAAATCTGCAAGATTCTGTTTCATTTGAGTGTTTACAGAAAAAAGTGGCCAGAGGAGTTTTCTCTATGGGGTCTCTCCATGGGTGAGGGGGCTGGACAGCTGCCCGCCTGAAGTGTCCCCCCAGCTCCAGAGGGTGTAGGGGCTGGATCACAGGCCAGCTGATTGGATGATGAGTTTATAAAAAGACAGCTCTGAAAGGACTTACATCTAGACAGCGCGTGGAGGTGGCCGTCACATTGTGCTGTGCCTTCAGTTCTTGAATTAAAGATACTGTGGTTGTGCCTTAAAGCATATGCTTTAAGGACAAGCTGTCCGGTCTCCTGCTTGGCCTCTGAGGGGCCTCATGAACCCATCATCAGCCAGCGGGATCTGACCTAGATTCAAATTTTTGACCCCGTCAAAAATTTTTGACCCCGTATGTTGTGCAGGTGTATTTTCCAACTTCAGATTTTTAATTTTAAGTCCCTAGTGAGGAAAGGAGAGTAGAAAATTCTTCCTGATTTTATCAACTCCTCTCTTTCCCTCCCCCAATTCTACACAATATCCTTGAAGCTATTCCTACCTCCAGATTGTTTTCTCAATGGCCGAGAGATGAAAGACTACCTTTTCTCTGATTCTTTAGTAAACTGTATTAGAACATGCATAGTAGTTTTCCTATATTCAGTGTTAAAAGTATTTATTAATATGGAATCAGTTTTGAGTTTTGAAATAAATGTTACCATGTTTAGCATCTTCTTGGTACCATGACTCTGATGTTTTGCCTGACATTAGTGACTCTCCTTTTTTACCACCTACTTTCCCTTACTGAGGATAACACCATCTGTCATCTCTCAAGTCATCCCAATGTCTTTGCAATTTTTTAAAAAACAAGTCAGTATATTCTAGGGAGCAAGATTATAGGGAAAATAAAATATGGGGAAAATAAAGATAAGTCTTAGGGAAAAGGAAGATATACGGACAGTATATCTTCCTATTCTCTAAGCCTTTATCAGTAATTTTTAATTTATGAGACCATGATTATAATGTTTAGGCAAGCAAAAGAGTCTATAAATGGCCATTATTTTTAAGAATGCAGAAAATGATTTACATTAGAGGAAAAGAAGTTTCCCACTGAAAAGTTGCTAAGTATGGTTGTGCAGGGTGTGCACTGCTTAATTCCAGGGAGCATTAGTCACACTGTAGTCTAGGTGCTTGTCACCTCTTGGGATTTGCATTGCACAATCTGCACATTTGTATATTGTGGTCTGCAGAGAATTCAAAGCATCATTATGGCTTCCTAACAGGGGCAATTGGAACGAAGGTGTCACTCGCCAAAGTAAATACTTAGAGTATAGGTATAGATATTATGTCTGAACCTCTTTGGCTTAGAAATCATACTCAGGCCCCTTCAGCACAGAAATTAGCAAACCCACACGGGGCTGAGCCCCAGAGAGACAGAGATTGCCCTCAGTGATATGGGTCAAGGAAAGTACTACCTGTCAATTCCATTTGAAGAACATTAGAAGCTGGAAAAAGGGCTGCTCAGCATTTACCCAGGATTCCAATTTAGAGTGGAGAGAAAAATAAATTGGAGGAGAATCATTTATGGGAGAATTAGGAAAGAATATATAAAGGGAGAAAATGGCTTCTTGCATCATGTGACTGATAGCAAGTCAGAAAAATAAAGCCTTAAATGTGATAAATCTAACACCCTTTTGGGAAAAAAAAAAATAGAAGGAGGCCTTGTAAGGTGAGAATCTTCCACTCAGGTGAACACAGTACTAATTTAAGGAAAGACGTTAAGTGTCTCATAGACACACATACAGTGGCTAAAATCCTACCAAAGGGAGATGGCTTTCGAAAGCAGAACAAGGAACTTGCTTAGATGAAAATAACAACCAGTGTCCCAGTGCTTGTTTGTAGACCTTCGAGAAAGCTAAACCGGCATCCACATCATTTCGTGTGGATTTCAAGTGAAGCCTCCTATGGACAAACCCTCCCCCACCCCCTGCTGCCACCCAATGTCACCCTTAGGGTAAAAAGAAAACCACAAAAGGAATCATTTAAGATTTCATGTTGTGTTCTGCTATGAATGAGGAGTTTCAGAACTGCATAGGGTGCTGCCCCCATGTTTACTGCAGCATTATTTACAGTAACCAAGATATGGAAGCAACCTAAGTGCCCATTGATGGATGAATAAAGATATGGTGTGTGTATAGGTACGTATATGTATGTATGTATATATGTGTGTATATATATATATATATATATAGTGAAATACTACTCAGACATAAAAAGGAATGAAATCTTGTCATTTGCGACAACATGGATAGACACTGAAGATATTTATGCTGATTGAAATCAGTCAGAGAAAGACAAATACCATCTGATCTCACTCATATGTGGAACCAAAAAATAATGAACAAGCAAAATAAAACAAAAACAAACTCTTACATACAGAGCTCTGATTAGCGGTTACCAGAGGGGAAGGGGGTTATGAGATGGGCAAAATGGGTGAAGAGGGTCAACTGTGTGGTGACGGATGGTAAGTAGACTCATGGTGATCACTCTGTAGGGTATACAGAAACGAAAATCCAGTTGTTGTGGGCTGAAAAAATCCAGAGAATATAAATTACTACTTGTGAAGAGACTGATACTTTGCTTTTATTTTAATATATCGTAGGAAAACATTAAAGAGTAGATGCATGGCCATTTTCCTTTGATGTTCTCCAGAGTTTTACTTTACACTGTCATGCTGTACACCTGAAACTTATAAAAGAAAACAAAACTGCACAGGGTGAATTAGGAGATACCACAGAGGAAAGGGTGGAGGAAAAAGAAAGAAGAAGCTCGGTTACAAGAATAAACTCCACCTGAAATGATGGCCCTCAGTGATTCTGGCTCAGCTTCAGGGCAAAGGGAAGGTAAATTCAGATTTCACTGGAGGAGAGAAATGAAGATGGGAGAAGAGTGCTTATGACGCCACATTTGCTACTGGACTTTGTTTGACCGGCACTAAGTTTCAGGAGAAAGATGCACACGGGTGTTTCTGGGGCAATCAGGTGGTACAGTGGGAAGTACAGTCATCCTGGAGCCTGGGACCTGGGTTTAAAAGCCCTGTCTGTGGCTTACTGTGTTTGTAACACGTCC
Source organism: Balaenoptera acutorostrata (assembly GCF_949987535.1). NCBI lineage: Eukaryota > Metazoa > Chordata > Mammalia > Artiodactyla > Balaenopteridae > Balaenoptera > Balaenoptera acutorostrata. Next base: position 35,359,199 of record NC_080075.1, on the reverse strand, counting down.
AACTATTGGCTTCTTTATCCCTAAAATGAGAATCATAACGTCCCCCTAATAGGACTGTTGTTAGGACTCAGTGAAAGAATACCTGTCAGTCCCCTGGCATGTGTGGGCACTCAGCAAATCCTAGTTTCCTTCCTCCTGACCTTTCTGCCATAGAAGCTGTTCGTGGTAATCCAGGTTTTCGAGGCTCTGTAGCAACGGCTTTCAACTTTCAAATAATGTCAGAACAGCCTGTGGAATTCTTTCTCTGAGCCTCAGTGTCAGGGATTCTGATTTCCTAAGTGTGCAGTGGGATCTATAAGTTTGCACTTCTACTTTTTAACAAAAACGAGACGTGTAATTTTAATCAACATTAAAGTTAAAAACGACCAATAAAGTCCTTCAATCCCCACTGCTTCTAGTGTAGACATTGAAGCAATAGCCTAGCTTTAAAGACTTTTCAAGAACTGGCCTCCACCTACCTTTCCTAACTGATTGCTCCTTTGCCCCCTAATCCACACCTGCCCTCTCTCTGGTCCTTGGGAGACCAGCACCCCCAAGGGCACCCTGCTACCTGTCTCTTTGGCTCTCTCATTCTTATTCCTCTTTCAAGATCCAGCTTGATGCCATGCCTTAGCTCCCCACCCCTCTCCCTTGTCCTTCTCTCCAAGTCCATGGTAGACCTTTCACCTCTGAAATTCTCCATTATCTTTTGCATCAAGCATTTAGGAACAGTTGCATACCGTGTTGCTTGAAGTTACCAACCATGCTTCCTGATTTAAGGTTTGTGTTCTTTGGGGTAAGAAACGTACCCGTGCCTTACAACTCTTTCAATCCCTCCTAACACCTAGTTGAGTGGTTTGCGTAGCAGGCGCACTATAAATAGCTGTTGGTTAAGTAATGTGAATGAAATAATCACTAGTCACAGTCAGGAGGCTCCTGATACACCGCCTTGAGCTTAGGGAGATCACTGCAGCTGTAACAGCAAGCAATTCCTGTCTGCTACCACCATTCTAAGGACTTTGCAGACATGAACTCAGTTAATGCTCATAATAACTCTAGGACATTTATCCCATATTATTCCCATTTTACGGATGGGAAAATTGTGGTCCAGAGAGGTGAAGGGACTTGTCCAAGGACACACAGCTAGGAATTGTCAGAGTTGAAGTTCTAGCCAGCTCTGGTTGACCCCAGAGTTCATGCTTTTAACCCCTACTTTAAACTTCCCCTTCCTAAGAGCTGAAGTTTAATTAGTGCTGACTATGAGTGCTAGGAACTTGGCTACATACCACACAAGTTTTTCCACTTAATTTGTACAACAATCAATTTTTTAAAAAAAACTGGGAGATATATTTGAGTCCAGGCTCTGATTTTAACTTGCATCATTTCACTATAGTTAGTAGCAGTTTATGGTAGAATGACCCCACTTAGAATTAACCCAACCATGTTGTGATTCCATATCTGCCTTTGTCTAGATGAATGCTATTTTGCATCATCTTTTCCAAATTAATCTGCTAAGCTCTTGATAAATATTAGCTTCCTTATACTTAATCTACAGGTAATGGAGGGCATTATTTTGATTGGAAAGAAGGGAGGCAGGGAAAGAGAGAAGTTGCATGCTATAGAAGTGATGCCGTTGGCAGAGAGTGGAGGAACCATTGGAAATGGGGTAGACATTTGTTGGGCTGCGTCCCCAATTTGCAAATGAAGGAAATGAGGTTAATCATATTGTTCAAGGGCCCCAAACTGGTCGCCCAATGAGATTCAAACACAGGTCAGCCTGGCTTCTGAATCCTGGTGCTTAAGTGCTCTGCTCTGTCAGTGGATATATCTGGCTTTTACCACCTTTTGACTCTCTCTCTTGTTGCCATGGGAACACCCGGCTTACTACACCCACCACGCATGCTCTGTCAGCTGCAGCAACATTTCCTGTTAGGCCACGGCCACCCTCTAGGCTTTTCTTTATCTAAAGGGAAACCTCTGTGGTTAGATACAGCTATGCAAATAGCTCTGCCCTCTTGATATTGGTTTTGAGGCTTCTGAGGATTTTATCCTCTAATGTTACATGTGGCAAAACATTTTCCTGAGTTGGTTACTGTGTACGTGTCTATATATGTGTGTATATACACACACATATATACTTGTGCGCTTATTTGTGTATTTAAACTTTTTTAACCTAACTCTACTGATATCACAGGGTGTATCACAGGAAAAACTGCTGTGGTCAAAAGCCATGTTTTGTCAATAATAAGAAAACAAAACATAATAAAAGGGGGGACATTTTACTGAAGGCATGTGGTTGGCAGATAAGCACATGGAAAGGTACTCAACATCATTAGTCATGAGGGAAATGCAAATTAAAACTGCAATGAGATGCCAAGGCATGCCTAGTAGAATGTCCAGAATTACAAAGACTGACCACTCCGGGTGTTGACAAAAGTGCAGAGGAGCTGAAACTCTCGTATGCTGCTGGTGGGAAAGTAAAATAGTTGCAACCACTTTGGAGAACAGTTTGAGAGTTTCTAAAAAACTTAAACATACGTCAGCCATTCCACTCCTGGATATATTTCAAGAGAAATGAAAGCATATGACTATGTAAAACTTATACGTGAATGTTCATAGCAGCTTTACCTGTAATAACCAAAAACTGGAAACAACCCAAATACACAATAAAAGGTTAATAAAGAGACAAATTATGTATATTTATACAAGGGAATATTACTCAGCAAATAAAAGAAATGAATATTCAACATGGATGAATCTCAAAATAAGTGTGGTGAGTGAAAAAAAGCCAGACAAAAAAGAGTACCTACTGTATTGATATAAAGTTCTACAAAATGCAAATGAATCTACAGTGACAGAGAACAGTGGTGGCCTGGGGATGGGGAGGAGGGCAGAGAGGAGTGGAGGTGGATAAGAATTTCAAAGGGAAAAGGACATTTTTGAGAGCGATGGATGTGTCCATTTATCTTGATTGTGGTGATGGTTTCTCAGGCACATACATAGGTCAAAACTTACCAAGCTGTATGCTTTAAATGTATGCAGCTTCTTGTATGTCAGTTTTATCTCAATAAAGCCATGCTTTGCACATAAGAGGGTTTATATTTGGGGTTTGGCAGACACAAGTGTTCTGCTCATGACTTTTTTAGCTGGCTCTCCCCTGCTCTCAGCACTCCTGAGGGGCTAGTCCAGAAGTCAGTGGAATTTAAAACACCTTCCCTTGTTTCCTCCCCTAGTGGGACGAGGAGCAGCTGAGAGTACAATCTGGAAACCCAGAATGCCTTGGGAGTGTTCCGGCTAATGCAGATTTCTTGCTCTTTGCATATTAAGTGGGCAGCTTCCTAATATCAAGTGTTTAACCTGATAACCTTCCTAAAGCTGTAAGGTCAGGCTCCAGCCTTCCTAAGAAGTGCAGTGAAGCTGCCTGAGATTCTCTTTGCTGATTCAGGAGCTTGCCTTACTGGAGGTGGGCCTCCTGGGCTTCAGCTACCATTGCCGGGGGTGGGGAAGGAGAAGGGAATGGGCAAATGTGGAAGGAAGTGGTTGCATCTGGACGGAGTCAGGGCACCACTAGGAAGCTTCCTCTGAAACACCCCATGCCCCCTCTCCGCCCCCAATCTCTCACATTGACCTGCTGTCTTGTGACTTGCCTGTTTATTTTAAACTGTAATATAGAAGAAAGTTCCTGTTATTTTGGAGTTCTGATCGGTTGGGTCTTGTCCAGTCAACTGTTTCCTATAATTCCCATAATCAAATTTCCCTTTGAATGGCAGCTCAGAGGAAATAGATTGTCTGATGTGTGCAAATCTGTGAAGCTGAACACACTTCCAAGAAAGGCCAGAATGACAGAAAAAATGATGAGGTAGCTGATGAGCTCACATTAAAATTGAAATGTGGTTGGCTTCATGTTCAGACAAGGAAGACTGTAATTCCTTCTCACCGGGCACTTTTAACAGAAGATCAACCCACTGAAGTCGAATAATTTTAAATGACTGTGAATTTTTCTACCCCTACTACAGAAGGGAGTTTTATCTCCTAGTCAGTAGGCAGATCAAATGCCAGACCTCCTTCACCAGTTCCTAACTAACCTCTTTGAGCCTTGCATATGCATCTGTAATATAGGGAGGCTGGCACCAACATTGCACCATTGACCTGAGGATTAAATGAGATCATGGAAGTAAGATGACTTATGCGGGCATGGATGGTCAACATACAATAGTTTAGCAAGATGTTAAAGTAGGATTCTTTTTTTCTCTATTTGGCTGATGCCCTTAAAAAGTCCAGGTACTCCCACATCAAAACAACATGGGACTTGCAAAGGAAGGGTAAAAGCCAGATGTACGACACTTTGCTCTTCTCCCATCTGGAAGATCTAAACGAGAAGAATTTGGAGAGATCAGTTGGAAATCAGGGAGATTGTTTCTTTGGGGAAAGCACTTGCAATGCAATGGAATTTTCCTTTTCACTCCATGGGGGTGGCGTGAGGGTATTTCCCTTCACCCCAAGTAGACCGTGAAAGGCTTCAAGAAGTCTCTGACCTTGACCTGTATCCAATGGAATCCATGTAGCCCAGAGGCTAGTGGCAGATCACGCCTGGAAACAGCCTAAGTCCAGAGGCTGTGACTGGTGTGCCCTGGTGGCAGAGGCAAGGAACAGAGGCTACCCTAGAATCAGCCTCTTCTCCTGGATTGTTGGGGCAAAGCCTGTTTGAATGAGTGCGTCCCAGTGTGGGCCACAGGCAAGAGAGGGACACATGGGGCTTTAAAAAATTCTGCCAGAGAGGACTCCCTGAACAGGAGGGATATGACCTCAACAAATGGAATGGACCATCGGATTCTCAGGGGTTGAAGGAGAAAATGCAGGCAGCCAGCCATGGGAACACACATGGCCAACCTCATGAGAAGTGCATCTTAATGCTGCTTGGGGTAGATGAGGGGCAGTGTCTTTGGGAACCCACCAAAACCTCCCTGAAGAGGCAGCTTTGGACTTGCACAAGTTGAGAGGAGAGTAACACAAGATAAGGTTGGTAACAGGAAAGTAGAACATTTCCTGTCCCTTGCCTTCCTCGCCACCCCTCTCCCAACCCTTTTTACTTCTGGAGGAGCTGGAAGAAGCAGGGGCAGGGGTATGAGGCAGGAAAATGGAGTGGAACTTGCCATGCTGTCACCCTTTCTCCTGCAGAGTTCTCAAGCCCCCCAGGCCTGATCCGTCTGAAAGGCAGACTCCTTACCTGTAAATGAGTTTTAGGGTATTGTACGGAAGCCTACATTTTAATTACCCAGTTGAGATGGTTTTGTGACTTCAAGTGACTGGAGGATTTTTCATTACCCCAGAGACTGAAAATATGATGGAACCGGCCTGAGAGTCCATCCAGGGTGGGGAAAGTTCTAGCCCCAGAGAACTGATTTGTGTTTTTTACAGTTTTTTTCCTGTAATTGATTTCTAATCTCATAGTGTGGGGGTCGGAAAAGATACTTGATACGATTTCAATTTTCTTAAATTTACCAAGGCTTGATTTGTGACCCAAGATGTGATCTATCCTGGAGAATGTTCCGTGTGCACTTGAGAAGAAAGTGTATTCTGCTGCTTTTGGATAGAATGTCCTATAAATATCAATTAAGTCTATCTGGTTTAATGTGTCATTTAAGGCTTGTGTTTCCTTATTAATTTTCCATCTGGATGATCTGTCCATCGGTGTAAGTGGAGTGTTAAAGTCCCCCACTATTATTGTGTTACTGTCGATTTCCCCTTTTATGGCTGTTAGCATTTGCCTTATGTATTGAGGTGCTCCTATGTTGGGTGCATAAATATTTACAATTGTTGTATCTTCTTCTTGGATTGATCCCTTTATCATTATGTAGTGTCCTTCCTTGTCGCTTGTAACAGCCTTTATTTTAAAGTCTATTTTGTCTGATATGAGTATTGCTACTCCAGGTTTCTTTTGATTTCATTTGCATGGAGTATCTTTTTCCATCCCCTCACTTTCAGTCTGTATGTGTCTCTAGGTCTGGAGTGGGTCTCTTGTAGACAGCATATATACGGGTCCCTTCAGCCAGTCTGTGTCATTTGGTTGGAGCATTTAATCCATTTACATTTAAGGTGACTACGGATATGTATGTTCCTATTACCATTTTCTTAATTGTTTAGGGTTTGTTTTTGTAGGTCTTTTTCTCTTGTGTTTCCCACCTAGAGAAGTTCCTTTAGCATTTGTTGTAAATAGAGAACTGATTTGAATGGGTTATGGGAGAGAAAAAATACAGACTTATTCTGATTGCTTCTTACGAGACCAGCTTTCCAACATAATGGTTACAGTAGCTATGGTTATGACAGGAAGATATTATTCCTGAAGGCATATGTGACAATCCTGAAGGCTGTTCACTGCATAGTCCCAGCTCTCTCTCTTCCAGGAACCTGGTAGGATTGCCATTTCCCAGCCCCTCGGGGTTGGGTATTGTGTGACTTGCTCTGGGTTGAGCATTTCATTGTGGTGTAAGACCCTGCGGAGTTCTCTTTTCTCTATCAATGTCCAGATCCACCCTGTAGCCACTGTGTAGTGACATGGAGCCCCTGAGCACTCGAAAGTGGCCAGTCCAAACTGAGATTTAAGTGTAAAAAACATATCAGATTTCAAGGACTTAGTAGCCCCAAAATTCTTGTAAATATCCCACTAATAATTTTTACATTTGTTACTTGTTGAAAAGATACTATTTTGAATATAGTGGGTTGAACGAAAATATCCTTAAAGTAATTTCATCTGTTTCTTTTTACTAGTTAAAATATGGCTATGAGAAAATTTTAAATATACATGTGACTTGCATTATGTTTTTTAAAAATTTATTTTATTGAAGTATAGTTGATTTACAGCGTTGTGTTAATTTCTGCTGTACAGCAAAGTGCATAAGGTTTTTACTGGAAAGTGTGTTTCCTCCATCAGTCTGGAGGATTCCTAAAGTGAGGATGTCAAAAACATGCAGAAGGTCCTACAGTCAACCCATAATGAATGTGTAATATAAGCAAGAAATAAAAGTTTGCTCTTTTAAGCCATTGGGGTTTGGGGTTGTTTGTTATGGCAGCATTAATAACCTAGCTGTTCTGATTGGGTCAACATGGAAGAGAAAAGGCAGCAGAAGTGAATTTCCTGACTCTCCTATCCTCTCAAATTTCCATGAAAGCCTTTTTTTTCTTCTTTGGACTCCACATCTCCATGATCAACGACCAGAAATGTCAGAATCTTTTAGGATTTTCCTTGTCTTCTGAAGTGGATTCTGGTCTAGCAGTCATTTAGAAGAGAATGGCAAATCCAATAACATTGTGTGGATTTTTCTTTTTTGGCAGTGTCTTGACACACGGGAAGATAACCTTCCACTTGTCTCGTCTTTGGGTTAGTAAATGAGGTCAACATAAGGCCAGAAGATTCAGTGTCCCAGTTTGGTCATCTGTTTCCTGCCACGGTGAGTGATCCAGTTGGATAAACAGCCCACTCTTTCTGTTATGTCTCCCTTCCTATTCCTCTTGCTCTCTAGGCCTCTCTGTGAAGTGTTTGCATTAGCATTTTGCAAGCTCATTCTGACCGCAGTGTGGAGGGTATTTGGAGCTGAGCATTCCTGAGAGAACAGTGGCAGTCAAGCCTGTTATCGTAATCCAGGTGAGAGGTACCTGAATCACAGCCTCACGTGAAGGTGAAGCAGGTGAAAGTCCCTTTCAGTCAACAGTTGGACAAATATTTACAAAAGGTCCATCGTATGTCTGGAGTTGTGCTGGCATGAGAAGTAGCCTAGCCTTACTCTCTGCTCTCAGAGAGCCCCTAAGCTGATGATTTCAATACCCTGTGATCGCTGAGTGCTATTATGGGTGGATAAAGAAGGGGAAATGGGTTGTTTAGGGAAAACTTCCTGGAGGTGGTGATAACTGAGTGAAGTTTTGAAGGATGGATAAGATTGAGTAGGTAAAGAGTGTAGGAGACAGATTTGACAGATACTTAGGAGGAAGAACCAACAGGAGGGTGAGAAATCTAAGATGATTTCCAGTTTCTGACTTAGCGACCTGGAAGATGATCATTTCATTGAAGAGTGTAAGAAATACAAAAAAACCCAGCCTAGTTAGTGGAAAGGATAATTTTTCTATTTATATAGAAAAATACTGAATTTAAAGTCCTAGTTAGAATCTAGGAATGACTGCCCAGTAGCAGTTAGGGATCTACAGGACTGGAGCAAAGAAGAAGGGTCAAAGTAGAATTTGAGGTTTTGGAGTCATGAGCTTGTCTGTGTACATTTGAAGCTGTAATAACAAATGAGAATGTCCAGGGAGAACAAGAGGCCATGTATTCATTCACTCACACATTCAATGTTTACTGTGTGCCCACTTTGTGGTAACTGAAGAAATGTGAGTTCAGCCTGGGTCAGTACTTTAATGACAAACAGGACTATAGACTCTTCTTTCAAGACTCTTGGTGGTGCAGAGAAATTGATAAATAGCTGATAATTAGAAGTGGGATAGAAAACCAAGAGGACACCCTTTAAGGATGAGAGAGACTTTATGGAGTTGAAAAATTAGTTGAATTTCCCCTACACTTGAAAAAAAATTTTTTGCCAGTGAGAGAAATATAGCTTAAAAATTTCAGTTGATTGTACACGTAGTTGTTAATATTGTTAAATCTGCAGAGATTTCAATCTTTATTAATGATTATAATTAATAAGTCACATCTATGTATTACCTGGTTTTTCTGTTTTGCAAATGGACATAGAAGACTTCTTCTTCAAAAGAAACTTGCTAGACAAACTTTAATTGACCATCTCCTTATGCAGGGGCAGAAGAGTCAAGACCCAGTCATGCCCTCTGGGCCATAGCATCTGTTTATAAAGCTTAATATGCGTGAACTGTATAAATGATCCCTGTGACGAGATTACACTTGCATTTAATACCATAAAAAGTAAGAAAGTGGAATGGTTGAGAAAAGTCTAGAAAACTGGCTTGAGGCTCTGTTTATACTGAATGAATAGCTAAAGAATTTGAGTTTTCCCTTTTTCTTTGGAGGCAATGGGGAGCCATTTGTTCAAGGGGGCCTAGATTGGAGGTAGCTTGACGGCAGGTGACTCAGGGGCTAGGAAATCAGTTAGTGGACTCTTGTCCTTTATCTGTATGGCAGGTATTAGAGTGTAGGCAGTAGAAATAAGGATGAACACAACCATTTCAATGGAAGAATCCACAGATGGTAGTGACTGAATAAGATGGTGAGAGTTGAGAGGTACTCAGAGAGGACTGTAGTATTTCGATCCTCTGAGAAGAGCAGTTCTTTAGCAGGAAAAAGAAAATCATAGCATGAGGGTGGGCTTGGGACATGAGTTTGTTGTAAGGAGAGAGAGTGGAGATGTAGGGGTCTGCTTAGAGTCATGAGCAAAGAAGGCCTGCAGTCCTAGGAGGTGGGTTCGCCAAAGGAGAACATGTAGAATTAAGATGAACACAGCTTTATGTTGGACAACTGGGAAGAGCCATGGATGGAGATCGGGAGCAGGAAGAGGGGCCAGCAAAAGGGTTGATCAAGATGTGGTCAGGAGAAGAAGACTGTCAGAAGCCTAGGGAGAAGCGTGATTCCGTAAGAAGGCACGTGTGACATGCCTTCAACAGTGTCAAAAGCACGGTAGGTGAGAAGGCCGAGGCCTCCAGAACGCAGTTGGGTGTGGTCATGAAAGCACATGGTGACCTTTAAGGGAGAAGTTTCAGAAGGATGGTGTGGGGAAAAGTCGCAACACAGAGAAAATGGGGCGGGTAGTAAAAAGGGGAAGCAGTGGTTGCAGATGATTGATTCATTCTAGAAGTTCGTTACAGTGCATTCTAGGGTAGAGGATTGGGCTGTAGCTTCCAGAAGTATAGTAACTCATAGTAACTCATTCATTTATTTGTTCAACAGGCTCATATTAATTAGAGTCCACTAATGCTTGTTCACTGCTAGGTAAATAAGGCAGGCAAGATCCCCACGATCAGGGAGCTTGCATTCTAGTGTGGAGGGATAGTCCATAAACAATCAAGACAACTTCAGATACTGAAAGTGCTACTGACGAAAATAAAACAAGGCAAGAAATAAGTACATTCCAGTCTGTGGAAAGAGAAAGTGTACAGATCCTGAGGCAGGATTGAGCGCCTCATGATCAAGGAACAAAAAGAAGGCCAGTGTGTCTGATGCTTGATAAACTAGGGGGGAAGTGATAGGAGACATCAGAGAGACAGGGAAAGAACTTGGGTTTTATTCTAAGTGCAAGAGGACATCACTGATGGATTTTACAGAAGTGACATGATCAGACTGACAACTTTCAAGTTCTCTTTGGCTTCATCAAGAATGGACTACAGAAGGCAAGAATTAAAGCTTGCAAACATGGGAAGCTGCTGACTAATTCAGGCAAGAGGTAAGGTTGGTTTAGACCAGACTGGTAGCACTGAAAATGGAGAGAAAGGGTCAGATTTGAGATATGTTTTGGTGGTAGGATGATCAATGAAGATCTGCTAAATGATGTTAGGATAAGGGGAAAAGACAAATGAAGGATGACTCCTAGGTTTTTGACCTGAGTGACTGGACAAATGGCAGAGCATTTGCTGATACGGGGAGACTGGGGGAAGTGCAGATGTGGGGTGTGGTAGGATGGTAGCATCAGGGGTTTCATTTTGCTCACATGTGGCATGCTCTGAGTCATCCAACTAGAGGTGAGGTCCGAAGGACTGGTTAAAACCAAGTGAAAGATTTTTTTCTTAGCGGAACACTGAATATTTGTAAATTGTAGACTGAGGGTAGGAATATGCTGGAGAGGAGAAGAAAGGAGGAAATGAGGAAGGAAGGTTTTGGAGCAGGTGATGAAGGATTGGATCACTGGACCAGACAGAGCGTTGCCGTGAAAAGCAGGAGCGATACCACTGATGTGAAAAAGGAAAGAGAGACAGATGTAGAAATAGAATTCTTTGGATGTTGAGAGGAAGAAAGAGGGTAGAGCTTATGCTGACTGCCCTTGACATCTCTCTAAAGCAAGAGAGGAAGTCACCTGCAGAGGGGGACTGAGTGAGCAGAATTGTTGGGAGCTTGAGGAGAGAGGTTTGGAATAGACATTTTGGAGACTCAGTTGAGAGTAAAGGGCATCAATCTCTAGGTAGTGCAAGGAGGGAGAAAAGCCATTGACATCTTTCAGAAGTCCTTAGTGACCCTAAACAAGAATAAGGAATCCAATGGAAATGACCTGGGCACACAGGTTTGGGTAGAGACGCTAGCAGGAGGTCAAGGGTGTGTTGAGAGACTAGGTTAAGGACATGTGTGGGATCCGGGCAGGGGATCTGCAGTAGCCAGAAGAGCCTTAGTGTGCTGAGTGGGGCTGAGGGGTTAGGTTCCTGATGTAGGCAAACGCTGGGTGAATCCTCTGTGGGGTAGAGATGTGAAAGCGTGGCTACAAGTGTGGTCCACGGACTGGCAGCATCAGTACCCCTGGAAGTCTGTTAGAAATGCAGAGCTAGAGTTCCAACCCAGATCTCGGAGTCAGAACATGAGTTTTAACTAGACTCATCAGGGGGTGTCCTATGCATATTACAATCTGTAATGAGCTGCTCTAGGGAATGAGCTTTCAAAGGTTAAACACTTTTAAAACTAAGATCTGTGTATTTCTGCTGAAGATCAGAGGATCTTTCTTATAGGTTAATATATTTTACTTTTAAATATATCTATGCTTTTCTGATTTTAAAAAAGAATGTATACTTGTTTTAGAAGTGGAAAATATGGATATGTGTGAAGAAAACCGTAATTCGAAAAGATACACACACCCCAATGTTCATTGCAGTGCTATTTACAATAGCCAAGACATGGAAACAACCTAAACTTCCATTGACAGATGAATGGATAAAGAGGATGTGGCATACACACACACACACACACACACAATGGAATATTACTCAGCCATAAAAAAGAATGAAATAATGCCATTTGCAGCAACATGGGTGGACCTAGAGATGATCATACTAAGCGAAGCAAGTCAGACAGAGAAAGACAGATATTATATGATATCACTTCTAGGTGGAATATAAAAAATAGTACATGGGCTTCCCTGGTGGCGCAGTGGTTGAGAATCTGCCTGCCAATGCGGGGGACACAGGTTCGAGCCCTGGTCTGGGAAGATCCCATATGCCGCGGAGCAACTAGGCCCGCGAGCCACAATTACTGAGCCTGCGCATCTGGAGTCTGTGCTCCGCAACAAGAGAGGCCACGATAATGAGAGGCCCGCACACCGCGATGAAGAGTGGCCCCCACTTGCCACAACTAGAGAAAGCCCTTGCACAGAAACGAAGACCCAACACAGCCATAAATAATAAATAAATAAATAAAATAAAATAAAACACAAAAAATAATTTATTTACAAATTTATTTACAAATTAGAAACAGACTCAGATTGAGAAAACAAACTTATGGTTACCAAAGGGGAAAGGTGGGAGGGGGATAAATTAGGAGGTTGGGATTAACAAATACACACTATTATATATAAAACTGGTAATCAACAAGGACCTACTGTATAGCACAGGGAACCCTACTCAATACTCTATAATAACCTATATGGGAAAAGAATCTGAAAAAGAATAGATATGTGTATATGTATAACTGAATCACTTTGCTGTACACCTGAAACTAACACAACATTGTAAATCAACTATACTCCAATATAAAATAAAAATTAAAAAAAAAAGAACATACTCTTGTTTTAGAAGTGGGAAATATGGATATGTGTGAAGAGGCGGATGCTTAGCCACATTCTTAGGGCCTGTTCCAATAGTAGAATGAACAGAATAATAACTGAGAGGGTCTCTCAGATGTTCCGTCTCCCCCAGGAAGTATCCCTGGAAGGTGGTATAGCCGCAGAGCAGCTACTTCCTGGTAGGTGACCTTCTGTCAGTTACTTATCCTAGCCTCTGTTTCTTTATCAGCAAAATGGGTATGCAAATAATAGCACATAGGATTAATGTAAGAATTCCATTAAAAATTCATGTAAATGCCTTAGGACAGTTCCCAGCACATAATACAAAAAAAAAAAAAAAAAGTTATCATTATATAATAGGACTGTACCAGGATGAGAAATCACTAAGCAAAGCAAATTTTCAGCACAATGTAACAGATGCTCCTGCTTGGAGGTCTTTGGGCCACTTCAGGTACAGAATATTGCCTTGAAGGTCCTCACCAGCCATGCCAGTTCAGGAGAACCCTGGAACCCTGGAGGACTGAGGAGACAAGATACACCCCTGATCTGAAGGAGCTGGTCAGGAAACGAAAACCAAAGTCTATGCAAAGGCGAGCAAGATGTGGAAATTTTGATGTGGAGAATTAGAAGCAACAGAGGGAAAGCCCAGGTCCTGGGATGGAACGCAAGGTTTTCCTGGGGCCCCTTCCACTTTTTACATGTTATATCTTTTCTTTTTGTTACATAAGCCCATAGCAGCAATGCAATCACTTTTGTAGTAACCCAGTTACAAATGAAAACCAGAAAAACCAGGAAATAAGGGAATGAGCTGCCTTCCACTGCCCCTGACTAGAGGGTAAGCAATTTGGAAATCTCCCATTTTCTGATGGTGGCGTGTCCATACATTTAAATGAGCACTGATGAAACACTATGTTACGTGTTCAACGTAACGATGTGTGAGGCTACATGAAATGTTTAATTTGCCATGTGGCACATGTAGGGTAGAAAGAATGCATACCGTCTAAGACATTTAGTGGATATGTCTTTCTTTTTGAAATTTCCTCCGATTATAGGTTCTGCCTGAGCTATAGTGATACTGTGTATATGCGTGAGAGAATAATGAAGAATCCTGGTCTTGCTTCTTTAACGTCCTTTGTCTTTCTTGGGGGACGAATGACGGATTGAAGTTACTTTGTGGACTGGCAGATTTGTTTTCAAGGGCAAAGGTGGTACAATTTGTGTGGGCACTATATTAAGCACATGCTTGCAGTTCTTCTGGGGGAAAATGCACGCTATCATTTTTTTCCATGAGGTGTGACACATGTGATACTGGAGTTTCCTAGGATTTAATAAAATAACAGCCATTTACAGAATATGTACCCTGGGTCAGGAACTCTGCTAAGGACTTTGTAAGCATTGTTTTATTTCAAACTCCCTCTAAACCTCTGAGGTAGTTCCTCCTATTATGCCCATTTTACAGATGAGGACACTGAGGCACAGAAGGGTGAAGTAAGGTTACACGATTAGACGAGCTGAAATGGGATTCAAACCCATATTTTGCACTTTTAGTCAATGTTATGTTTTCTCTTTTTTCACTCCTCACACTCTTCCTGGGGATGTCACTCAAATCCATTGCTTTACTTAGCATCCACTGTAGCAGGAATTCTCTAGCCTCTAGGGTTACCCTTTCTTTTAGCAGCCACATAAAATGATTTAACCCTGTATAACTGTCTTTAGCAACCTCACCAATTTTTCCAAAAATTCTGAAGACTGACATTCTTTCATCCCTTCTCATTCTGAGTTCTTCTCCTGTCTTAGTTCTCATCACCTGCCCCCTAAAATACAGCAGTTATTATTCACTGTCTACATACAGCCTCATCCTACAGGTGTGCACAGTTCCTCCTCCTCCATTCCCGTTGCCAAAGGTCTAACACATCAGCTGGGTTCTCTGGAAAGCAGATCCTGAGACAGAATCAGGAGTGGAGGAGGTTTCCTGGGGAGGAGGGAGGGGAACCTCATGAAAGATAAAAGGAGAAAAAAGCAGAGCTGGGTAAGGAAAGCCTTCAGACTGCAATGCAAATCTGACTAGGGTGGCCTTGGAAGACGTGGTAGAGGGTAGTCTTCCCGATGGACAAATCTTTGAGCTTCATGTGGAAGAAGAAATGGCCCAAGGTGATAATACATATGGGCTCGTGAACAGTGGCAAATGGCCTGTACAGGTAGTCAGGGTCCTGCAAGGAAAAAGACTGGAAGATCAGAGACAAGAAGTTCTGGAGTAGTGGTGTATGGTCATATGGGAGTGGCCTGAAGTGGGAAGATTTTTGTATGTATGTCAACACCCCAAAAGCATCCACCCTAAAATTAGTTGGCCAGTTGATGTTGGCCTGTCCTTGTCTAAAGTCACTACAGAACTGGCACAACTGGCACATGAATAGAGTGGTCACGGTGGCAGAGATGGTGGCCACGGTGGCAGAGATGGTGGCTATGTGTAGTGTCAACAGTATTGACTTCCATCTTCCAAGGCTGATCTAGCTAATGCCACCTCTGAATGCCCAACCTGTCAGCAACAGAGACCGATGCTGTGTGCCCAGTATGACACTATTCTTCAAGGACACCAACCAGCCACTGGGCAAGTTGACTAATTGGACACCTTCTATCTTGGAAGGACCAATGATTTAGTCTCATACAAACAGGCATTGATTCTGGGTGTGGGTTTCCCTTTTCTGACCCTAGAGTCCTCAACCAGCATCACTATCCAAGGGTTTACAAAGTATCTCATCAGAGGCATGGGGTCCTGTACAACATAGCATCCAACCAGTAGACCCACTTTACAATGGGGGAAGTGAGGAAATGGGCCCATGACCGTGGGCTCCATTAGTCATATAACATGCTATACTATCCAGAAGCTGCTGGAGTGGTAGAACATTGGAATGGCCTGCTAAAACATAGCAGAAATGACAGTTCAGAGGTAATACTCTGCAAAGATGGGGTCCATAAAAAGGATACCATATATCAACTGAATCAGAGACCTCTATACGAATGCTGTGTCTGAGAACCAAGGGGTGGGAGAGGAGTAACCTCACTCCTCACTCAGGTGCCCCACTGGTAGAACTTGCTGGAAATCCACCCTCCAGGATACTGGGGAAAGCTGTTCACAGGGAGGTCTCAGAGGAGGGATTCTGCTAGGATATGGCCTGCGGGTGGTTCTAGGGCAAGATGCTGGCCAAAGAGTACAGCTGATCATCCTGCACATAGGTGCCTGGTGCTGGAGATAGGGTGCATGTGGCAGGAACCTGCAGAGAGAACACACTGGAAACCTAAGTGTCCACTCTATTCTGCTGATAAAGTTTAGCATCACACCAGCTGGCAAAGAAAATGATTTAAAGGGACCATTCCATTTTCATGGAGCAGGCAATGAAGGGTGAATCTGGGGCTGAGAGTGAACAAATTGATAACTGACACATCCCCCAACCCCTTTTGTCCTTCTTGAGCCTATCCTAGTCCAACTATTGCCAAGTCCTTAATGTACGTTGAAGCCACCCTCTTTTCTCCATCTTCACAATTCTGTCATTAGCTTGCCTGGATTTTGTCAAGAGCCTCCTAACTGGTTTTGCTGTCCTATTATTGGCTCCTTTCAACATATTTTTTGTACCTACAGAGTCAATTATTTTAACTCTAAACTCCTCCACTTAGGATGAAGGACTCTTGAAAATTTAATCCCACCCATTTCCCAAGTCTCAGCCTCATCTCTAACCATTCCCTTGCTTAAACTCTGTGATGAACACTAGTGAACTATGAGGAGTCCTCGTTAGTCAAACACTGCTTATTTCAATCACCAAATCCAGAAGGTTCTACTGGATACAAAACCAATACAACACAAAAATTTAACTAGAAAGCAGACCATTTATAAAATTATGCCCCTCTCAAACATCCTTCCCACTTAATGTCCATGACCTCACATCACATGAGTATATTGTTGGTCAGCCAGGATGTTGGCTGGGATAAATATCTGGTAATAGAGTGAAAAAAAAAATTTGCAGGAATCCCAAAGGATGCAGAGTTCTAGGAGACCGATAAAAGCGTTTCAACAGTGGCTCAAAGAATGTGAAAACTAGCGATAAAGAACCTAGGGGCAAGACGGGAATAAAGTTGCAGAGGTACTAGAGAATGGACCTGAGGATACGGGGAGGGGGAAGGGTAAGCTGGGACAAAGTGAGAGAGTAGCATGGACATATATACACTACCAAATGTAAAATAGATAGCTAGTGGGAAGCAGCTGCATAGCACAGGGAGATCAGCTCGGTGCTTTGTGACCACCTAGAGGGGTGGGATAGGGAGAGTGGGAGGGAGGGAGATGCAAGAGGGAAGAGATATGGGGACATATGTACATGTATAACTGATTAACTTTGTTATAAAGCAGAAACTGACACACCACTGTAAAGCAATTATACTCTAATAAAGATGTTAAAAAAAAGATTATATTGGAAGAAGCAAAATTCAGCGGTGTTGATGCGAGATAGACACTTCAAAAGAGAATGATTTGCAGATCAAAATGTTGAGGCCACAAAGATTTCTACAGAACACCTTAAGTTCATGCTGAAAAAGTAAACTGAAAAGAAAGATCTTGTGTTATGCAATCATACTCTTTAGTCACAAAAATTAGGTCCTTAAAAAAGAATCATCTCTGGATTCTCTTTTCATTTGCTCTAAATATTCAAGATTCAGATGCAGGGCTGTTTCCCTGCCTCTC
Source organism: Balaenoptera acutorostrata (assembly GCF_949987535.1). Classification (NCBI taxonomy): domain Eukaryota; kingdom Metazoa; phylum Chordata; class Mammalia; order Artiodactyla; family Balaenopteridae; genus Balaenoptera; species Balaenoptera acutorostrata. Next base: position 35,341,778 of record NC_080075.1, on the reverse strand, counting down.
CCTAAGGTGATATCTGCTTGTGTGAGGGCTGTGGTGTCTATGCACCATCAGAGCAGTTGTGGAAAGGTATTTGGTCTATATGGATTTTTTAAAAAGCATTTCAGAAAATGTCCTTCTATATCTTACCCTGAGATTCCCCTTGTGTCTAGTTAACTTTTAAATGAACTCCATCTCGTCTTGCAGCTTTGACTCAATTGAACATAAAATTCCTTTCTTCTCCCAATAAAACCGAGCACTTGCCAATGAAAACATTGGCTTTCGTAACTATTATCTCGAAAATGTGTATCGAAAGCCTAGTTTGGAACTAAAAGCTGAACACTGTTTCCCTTTTTTGTAGCTGGGTTCTGCTCACCCCTCTGAAGAGCCTAAGGGAGTAATAAAAATTGCCAGGAATAAAATGTGCTCTGACAATATTTCAAATTATTACCCTGCATGGATTAACCTCATAGATATTATGTTGCATGAAAGAAACTGGCCCCCAAAGAATATATACTGTATGATTCTCTTTATGTGAAGTCTAAGATCAGGCAAAATTAATGTTCATGAAAGTCAGAATATTGATTACTTTTAGGGGTGTGGTATATAATCTGGGAAATTGCAGGATGGAATTTTATAGGATGCTGGAATGTTCTATAACTTGGGAGTTGTGTATTAATATGTGGAAGACAAAATTTTGGTCTGCACACTTAAGATTAATGTGTTTTTTGAATTTAATTGTATGTTGTCTTTCAATAAAAATGTATTATATTAGTTTCCTGTTGCTATTTTAATAAATTACCACAAATTTAATGGTTTAAAATAGCACAAATTTATTATCTTATAATTCTGGAGGTTAGAAGCCCCAGATGAGCCTCACTGGGCTAAACTCAAGGTGTTGGCAGGGCAGCGTTCCTTTCTGGAGGCTTTAGGGGGAGAAGCTGTGCTTTATTTTGCCTTTTTGAACTTCTAGAGGCTTCTCACATTCTTTGGCTCAGAATCCCTTTCCATTTTCAAAGCCAAAAATGGCCACTTGATGCCATCTGCCTGCTTCTGACTCTTCTGTCTCCTGCTTCCCACTCTTCTGTCTCTTGCTTCCCCATTTAAGTACCCTTGTGATTGCATTGGGCCCACCTGAATAATCCAGTGGTCTCTCTATTTCAAAGTCTCACCAAGTAGCCTAATATATTCACAGGTTCCAAGGAATAGGATATGAATGTCTTTGAAGGGGCTCTTATCCTGCCTACCACAATTATTATTCTATGATAGTTTCTTACTTTATAATTAAAGTTTTCAAGATAAAGTCCCAATCAAAAAAATTTCTTAACTATTCACTATCAAATTTGATCCCATTTTCAAGTGGCATCTCCTTCAATGGGCTTTTCCTAGTACCGATTATTCTTGGATAAAAGAGTCCTCTTACTTAGTGCTCACTAAGGTGTAATTTATGCTCATGTTGATAACATGCCTCATGACGATCCAACCTCCTTGTCCTGGCCATTCTTTGAAATATAATAGAGAAAATTCAGCTATAAAGAATAAGAAACATAGGTTTCTGTGGGGAAAAGAATGGCAAAATGCACATCAAGAAAGAAAAATCGGTTGTGACTTCCATTTCAAGAAACACCAAGTTCAACTCAACCCTCAGATAGTTTTATTTTCCTTTTGATGGAGAAGGACCTTTCCAGAAGCATCACAAATATGCAGCGACCTCCTTGACTAACCCAGAAGGCTGGCTCTGTCTTTGGTGTGGACTGGGTCTTTGTTTTCTGGGACTTCTGCCCTTTGCCTGTTATGTCATTCTTCTGGTGAGACAGTCCAGCAAAAGTTCTTCAATGGTAATGATTCAGTATATATGGAGCATTTTCCAAATTTTTAGACAACGCTTATAAAAAACATATTTTCTGGGTAAGATAAGGCACACAATTAAGGTTGTTTATGCTGCATTTAATTTTAAGCAAGGTTGACTGGTCTTCATTCTCTTAGCTACATAGGATCTCTAATGTTCCATTGGTGAAGCACCGCTATTATGATGGTAATTTTGTAATCCTGTGTAATTTAGAAGTAGAAAACCAACATGCAGTTTGATCACAAATAAGGCAATGGGATGAAGGCTGAAAAAATCCTAAGCTTGGATTTGACTTAAACTTCTTTTTTTAAAGAGCTTATGGTATAAAAATGGAAGCTTTTAAATAGAGAGCGTAGTATTGATTTTTCCAGGCCCATCATTGTGAAATTTAAGAATATCAGAGGAAAAAAGAAATAAAAATAAGGCACACAGAAGGAACTGGGAATAAGAATCTTATTGGACTCTTCAACGGCAGCATTAAAACTATAAGACAATGGATCAATGCCTTCAAAATTCTGAGTAAAATTTATTTTTGACCTGGAATTATATATCTGTCTTCCTTAAGGCATTGTACCTTCAATTTCTGAGCCTTTCCGGGTTTCCACCATGCTCTTCCCTCACATTCTTTTTGGTATCTCCCCCTGCAGGCAATGAAGATTCCTTTTCCTCCTTCTCTACCAAACCATTTCCCATCCCTCCATGTATTTTCTGTTTTCATACTGTGATTCAGTCTTAACGAAGATGCAATTTGTATTGTTTCTTTTTCTTCGTGTTGTTTTGGGTTAATCTGCAAGTAAGAGCATAAAAGTCTTCACCCTGCTCCCTTAAAATGGAAAGTTCCTTTTTCTTTGTTTTACTTACTCATTCATTCAGTCTTTCAACAGATACTTTTTGATTTCCTGCTCTCAGCAATGCTGAGAAAATAAAACAACGGTAAACCCTTAACGGCCTTTATTACAACCTATTGGCAATTCTAATTCCCTATTCTTCCCATGCAGGTAGATGACTAGGTCAGGTTTTTATTCTCAGGAAGGCAAAAGAGTAAGGCACATTCAATTTGTTAACTCTGTCATGTTACTTGTACATTTTCACACATTTGTGTGGCTATTATTACTCATTCACGCATCTGTTCTAAGTGTTCTCTCTCTATATGGATGATTCTTCAGGTCCACTGTCTTATCAGAAATTGGAAAATACCTTCACAGTCGATCCCCCCCACCCCATCCCACATTCTCTCCACCTTCACTCTTCATTTGCATTTACCTATGAATTTCTTGCCTTTGTCAAATGAGTCAGCAAAGATGCAGATGTCCCCTTATTTGACTTGTTTCAATATGACACTGAAGCAAGGGTGCCAGGGATGCTGTTCTAAAGTCCACGGTGTCTGTACATATGGCGCCCACATGTGAAGTGTTTATTTATCTTTTCTACTCTATCTGGACACCTGGATGTTGGCTAAAAATGCTAATTGGTTGAATGCTTTGTGTACCTTCTCTTACAAAGTTTGAAAGTTTTTTAAAGCTGAAATTTCTAAAATCTATAAAAGTGAAGTAAAAAGTTAAAGTGAAGCTATTATAGTGAAGCCTCAAAATAAAATATGGTATGTATAGTTTATTAAAGAGTTAACTTAGGCAAATTACCATTTAAAAAGAAAGAAAATTGAAAGGAATATATAGGCATTATTATTGTATAATTCTTCTATTAACCAGTGTTTAAACAAAAGCTGATAGAGTATATATTTTCTTATTCAGTCTAAATGGAATCAAAAACTTCAGAAACAGTTGTAACTGGACAGTATTCAGAGCATGGGAAAGAATTCACACTAGAGCTTTGAAGAGAATGCTCTCAGGTAGCCATTTACATCTTGATAGATAAAAGTATGTGTGGGCGGATGTTTGCAACACATTTGCCTTGTAGATTCTAAAAATATGCCCCTTAACCAAAGTTGGTGTTTTCACGGTTCTTGGCAGATGAATAATTATGCTGTATTTAGTTACTGTGAAAATATCCTGGCCAGTTATTTTTCATTCATTTCATTTATTTAATTAATGTTTATTCAAAATATTCATTGAATAACCACTGTGTCAGGCATTGTTTTGGTTTCTGATCTCATTGAGTTTATATTCTTGATAAATAGATAAATTATAATATGGCAATAATTGTTACATAAAAAGTTAGATAATAGGAATAAACGGTTGGGGAGTGGTCAGTGGCTAGCCGTACTCTTTTAGTGAAAGAAGTCGGGGAAATCCTCTTCAATAAGATAGCATTGGAGCAGAAACATAAAGGAAGAAATTGAGCCATGGTGATATCTGGAGGAAACGCATCCTAGACAGAGGGAACAGCAAGTGCAAAGGCCATGAGGTGGGAGTATGCTTGAGGAACATCAAGGATGCCAGTACAGCAAAGGCAAATATGAGTGGGAGGTGGGGGAGAAAAAGGTCCTGAAGGTAAGATCAAAGTATCAGTGGAGTCCAGGTCATATGGGACCATTTTAGGAAATACCACAAATAAGTGAAAATTTCCATGCAATGTGTCCTATAAGTTCTCAGGCATTTTCTCAACTCTTGAGCAACAATATTTCCAATTAGATTTATAAATGCAATAAATTACACCTATCAATTTCTTAGACACATAAGTGACCTCCACATTGTTCAAACCAATGGTCCCAGTGGTCCTATTATTTGACTTATCAGTGGCACCTGATGTCATTGATTCCGCCTACCTCCTTAAAGTATTTCACTTTACTTCCTAGTTTTCCCTCTACTTCACTTCTCAGTCTCCTTTGCTGTCTCCTCTTCACCCTCTTCATTTCTGAATCATGGGGTGTCTCAGGGCTCAATCCTTGGACCTTATCTACTTAATCCTGTGTTGTGAAAATGTTTTAATGTAATTAATGTTTTAATGTGAATTAAATGTTTCAGTGTAAGCTGATCAAAATGATTATGCTCCTGAGAAGGTTGGTGTTAATGCTGGACTTATTACAAAACTTAAATTCAGAGACAAAATATTTTTCATGGATCTGATGCATTTAGATGTCCATTACAGAGTCATCAAGAATACTCTGTCTTTAAAATAAAATTTGGAAAACACTATGAAAGCATCATTATGAACTAACATGGCCCCATTGCTTAATACCCAAATAATTCTATACTCTGCTTAATAAATTAGCTGCACAATGTGACAGCAGCAATTGAAGATTTAGTTCTGCAAAATGTTGAAGAGACTGTTTAAAATGTAAAACAAAGCAAAGCAAACAAACCAACTTGTTTTATGTCATTAAAAAAGAATCCCTACCTTAAATAATCAGCAAGATTGGATCAAAGACTTGGTCATTTAGTTGACATTTCAACTCATCACACTGAATATTATCCTGCCTGGGCATCCTTAGGTGGTGACATAAACATAGTATGTAATCTACTCATTCCTGGAGAAGTCTTTCTTGAGGAAACTCAACTGGCACATAATAATCTGACCCACTTTGCTACACTGAATTCAGTCTCTAAAAATAGAAATCATCATATGAAGTATAATTGTGAAACCAAGAACTAAATTTCAAAAAGTTCTCTGATTTAAAACTTTATGAAAATGAGCTAAAACTGTTCTTTTTACCATCTAACTGAATATTGATAGTGTGGGAAATTGCTACAAAGGGAAATTACTAAATTGCAGTTAAACAAAATCATAAAGAAGAAATAAGGGGATTTCAGAAGAACAGAATTTTACAAATATCTTGAGTGGTTAGTCTAGATATAAAAACCATGGTGCAAAAATTATATCCATATTTGGAAATACCTATTTTTGTGGTCGGCAGATTTCATTATGAATAAAAATGAGTATCTCTCTTACTTAAAGGATTTAAGGCTAAATTCTGCATTGCAAACTGTAACAAGAAATACAAACCTGACAGTGATGTCTTAGTGAGGAAGGAAATGCGTGAGATTTTAGTTCCAAATTAAAGGAGTAACCTATTTTTTAAAAAATGTAATTTAACAGAAGTGGCATTTAGAGAAAAGTATTATTGTGCCTTTTCTAGTATATGATCATTTCCCTGGTTAACCTTGATCTGTTACAGAAGAAATGTGTGAGTAAGAATAAGGTAATATTCCTTTTATGACATTCTTTGAAATTTATGGCAAGACAGTAGGCTTAAAATCCAGTTAAAGGTGAGAGGGAAAGTGTTTAATTTTTTTTAAGGTCTGAACACTGAGATCATTACTGTAAAGAAGGCACTGCTGGGATGGCGAGGTGGTGAAGCTAGAGCACAGAAAGCACTGGTGGTCATGGAAACCCGCCCATTCTAGTTCTGGGATTGTGGGGAAAGGCAGAGAGAAAGAATCAGGAGGGGTGGAGGGAGTGTGTTGTGATTGCCCATCTTTGGGTCTTGGTGCGGACAGTGGCAAGAGTCAGATAAATGGAAGGGAGAGTGGCTTTTCCTGCTCCCAGTTTGAGATTCTGAAGGAGACTCCTGTGTAGAGGTTCCATGCCAATAAGGGTGAACCAACACAGCCAAGAGAGCTGCTGGGCATGGCCAAGAAGAGAGTAGCTCTAGTTTAGACACCAAGTCTCTCTTGGTTCCATGCTGAGAGCCAGGGGGCTTGTCGTCACGCCTGCCATTGGTAGGAGCAGGTTGCCCCACAACAGATATTGAGGGTGGGAGACCAACTGGCTATGAGACTGTGTGGAGGAGCCGGAGGAGACTCTCAGGTCTACAGCCAAGCGATAGCCAAAGGTAGACCTGAGCAGCATGAGACTGCAGAGAAAAGACCATGTATGCAGTAGATGTATGTCAGTAGTAGATGCCAGTAGAAAGCCCTCGGACAGTCCCAGTCAAATATGTATGCTTCAGCAGCCATAAGACCAGATGACAGGAGAACAGATGTCACATGACTTCTTCTGGTGCAAAATCACGTGAATGTCTCTGTCCCCAGGAATTCTTTACCATTTTCAATGACAGTAGGGTAGAAAGCAATGGAAATACAAGGTAATGAGCATTTTTCTCAAAAGTCTGTAATTTAATAATACTTTCTGTTATTGGATTGGTCTAAGGTTTAAACAACGGATTGGATAGTAAATCTTTCCCCTTCTGAAACTCAGAGGTAGGGGCTTGCAAGGAACACAGTTATGTCAGCTAAATCAGCAGTCCCCAACCCCTGGGTCACAGATCAGTACTGGTCCACAGACTGTTAGGAACCAGGCTGCACAGCAGGAGGTGAGCGGCGGGTGAGCGAGCGAAGCTTCATCTGCCGCTCCCCATCGCTCCCCATCGCTCCCCATCGCTCAGATTACCCCCTGAACCATCACTCGCGTTACCACCTGAACCATTCCCCCCATCGAAAAAGGTTGGGGATCACTGAGCTAAATAAAGGAAAAACACCATTCTAGGTGTATATAAGTTGTGTAAAACCTGTGACAGTATTCAGGGTAATTATATTCTATTTTTCATTGTTTGGGTTGGATTTCCATTTCATTTTTTTTTTAATTTTATTTATTTATTTATTTATTTATTTATTTATTTATTTATTTATTTATGGCTGTGTTGGGTCTTCGTTTCTGTGCGAGGGCTTTCTGTAGTTGTGGCAAGCGGGGGCCACTCTTCATCGCGGTGCGTGGGGCTCTCACTATCGCGGCCTCTCTTGTTGTGGAGCACAGGCTCCAGACGCGCAGGCTCAGCAATTGTGGCTCACGGGCCTAGTCGCTCCGCGGCATGTGGGATCTTCCCATACCAGGGCTCGAACCCGTGTCCCCTGCATTGGCAGGCAGATTCTCAACCACTGCGCCACCAGGGAAGCCCCTCCATTTCATTTTTAAAATAAAATTTCCAATATTTTACAAATGTGTATGAGATTGTGTGCTTAAGCCATAGCTGAATAAAAACAAAATATGTTTTGAGTATGTGTTTCCTCAGTTGACTTTTCTTACGTTCAGCCTGCTTCATTCCTGTATATTGCCGGTTTGGCTCCTGAAGGCATTTGGGATTTATAATTTCTGTATATGAAGAAATCAAATGACTCTTCAGGAGCTACTTGACTCTGAAAGGAATTCAAAGGGCAGAGAGTGAAGAAAACCCACACACTAAATTCAGACACTGAAAGGTTCTTTTAGTAATTCCCCAAAAAACGGACCCAAATCCAATTAAAATACACAGAAGTAGGCTTGTGAAGAATGGGTTTGCCTCGTTCCATAGGGCTTTGGGGGAAGGTTAAACATTATACGGTTCCTTACAAAAGTAAGCCTGAGTGTTAAGTTAAAGGGTCCTCCCTCTTCTTTCCTTTCATCCTTTTTCCCTTCTTTCATTCAACAAATGTGTGCCTGGCCAGTGCTGGGCACTGGAGAGATTATGGGGAGTAAGACAGGCATGTTGGTACCCCATGATACTTAGAGATTTGGGAATGAGACAAAGAGAAAGCAAATAGAGACATACATAAAGTAAGTGCTAAGTATACGTAGTATGTCCTCCGTGTGAAGGAAACAGTATGTTGACGTGAGAACTAATGCGCGGTTGGGTGGGAACCCACTGAGAACACCATGGGCCAGGAAAGCTTTGCTGAGGAATGATACTTGAGCTGAGACTTGAAAATAAGTGATCAATTTGATGGACACATTTCGTTCAGGACTTTCTTGGTTTTAAAGCTAAAAGTCCGGCATCCCTGGAATCCCTTTAGATCTGGACAAACCAGGATGGTTGTTCACCCTGCTTGAAGGATGAGAAAGAGCCAGCTTTACAAAGAGTAGGAAACAAGCACTCCAGGAAGAAGGAATCACAAGTACAAAGGCTCTGCTGTGGGAAAGAGCCTGGCATAGTCAGGGAAGAGTCAGTGCAGGGAGGAAGCTCAAAGAACAAGGCGAGGGGGAAGAGACAGCCAGGGACCGGGTCACCAAGTGGAGGCTCTCGTAAAGAGTACTGATTTATTTGAGGTACAATGGGAAAATAGATACTGACAGGTTTTACTCAGGAAGTGATATGACTTGATACATTAATAAATCACTTTGGCTGCTATATGAATAGAAGGGGTCAAATTTAGAAGCAAAGTTGGGATGATATGACAGTAGCCCAGGTGAGCAGTGAAGTTGAAGAGAAGGGGACAAATGTGGGATGTATGGAGGCAGAATGGATAGAATTTGCTGCGGGATGTCTCACGGGGTTCTGGCTTGAGCATCTGGTACCTGATTTGCTGCTAAAGGGAAAATTGGAGGAAGAAGAGGTACTCTCGACCTAAATCTCTACCCCATATATTGACTAGCTTCATATGTCATAGACTATAGATTTTAGAACATGTAACTCCTTATAAAGGGCCCTCATTCCAGCATTTCGAATATGCTTTTTACATAAGTAAGAAGTTTAGAGGCACGTGAAGGAGTTCTCGTTCCTGAGTTTCTGGTATAACCCAGTTAACATTTATTTTTGGAGAAAAACACTGACTAAGACAGATGGTCTGCCGAGCAGAGCCAGAGAGGTTAGCGTAGAGACAGCTAGAAGGACAAGACTATTCAACATTTCTGTTTGTGGTGTGGACCTCGCCACAGCTATGTTACTCCTAGACCCATAAATCCTGCCCACCATTATAGCTTGAGAGTTAACAAAAAAGAATAAAAGATTTAAAAATTACTATGGACACAAGAGAAAACATTTAAAAAGAAAAACATGTCAGCAGAAATTTAAGTTAAAATAATTTTAAAAAAAGAACTATAAATAAGAGGTCTGAGCCCAGAATGAATCAGAAAATTAAAGTAGGGGGCTTCCCTGGTGGCACAGTGGTTGAGAATCTGCCTGCCAATGCAGGGGACACAGGTTCAAGCCCTGGTCTGGGAAGATCCCACATGCCACGGAGCAACTGGGCCCGTGAGCCACAATTGCTGAGCCTGTGCATCTGGAGCCTGTGCTCCGCAACAAGAGAGGCCGTGATAGTGAGAGGCCCGCGCACCGCAATGAAGAGTGGCCCCCGCTTGCTGCAACTAGAGAAAGCCCTCGCACAGAAACGAAGCCCCAACACAGCCATAAATAAATAAATAAATAAATAAATAAATAATTTAAAAAAAAAAAAAAAAAGAAAATTAAAGTAATATATTTGGCTGAAATTTTAAAAAAATAAAAAGGAAAGATGAAAATGGACATAACTAAAAGTGAAGCACAAATTAAGGATAAAAATTAGGGCTAAATAAAAAAGAATATAAACAGGATAAACTATACACTATAAAGTCAAAAATAGACATGGTAGAAGGTAAAAATTCTAGACCCCAAGATTTAGAAGGGTAAAATCATGACAAAGCTAAAATAAGCTAAAGGATAAATACAGAGAACAGAAATAGAGAGGTGACAAAATACCAAAGGAAGAAGTATACAGTATAAAATCGAAATGTTAAAACCTCTTAAAATCTAACTCCAAGTCCCCAAGTATCTGTGGAATGAAGGTCTGGAAAAGTAAGTAAGTTCCCGTTACTTAAAAAAAAAAAACAACAACAAAGCTGACAAGTGACATGAGTTACTCAGAGTGACCGACTTCTGGGCTGAAGTTACTCCCGTGGGTTGGGGTCTCCAGCAGAGCATCTAGAAGGTCAAGATGGCCTGAATTGCCAGGGTCTGTGATTCCTCAAGTGCCTCAAGCTGCCAGCAGCTATTGGTCAACAGCAAGTAATCAGCCTGAAGTGTCACTACTAACTAGTGTTAGTAATATTCGCATTGCCCTAACTCTGCTCCTATTTATTACTGCACAGAAGTGTGTAATATAGAAAATACCAGAAGGACAATATTCCTTGAGTATCAGTGAATTGTTAATGACTTTGCAACTTCAGCTACAAAAGAGATATACTTGAGGTTGAGATTGGCGGGAAAGACAGCCCAATCACTTGGAAGTTTTTTTTGTTTTGTTTTTTTGGGGGGGGACAGTTCTTCTCTCTCCTCTTTATGAAACACTCAGCCAACTAAGGTGAAGTTAAAAAAACAGAAAACAAAAACAAACTATCCTCCTGGGACCCAGAATAGTCAAAACAATCTTTAAAAAGAACAAAGTTGGAGGACTCACACTTCCTGATTTCAATGCTTCGTACAAAGTTACAGTAATCAAGATAATGGAGTGTTGGCATGAGGATAGATAGATCAGTGGAGAAGAATTGAAAGTCCAGAAATGAACCCATTCTTTTATGGTCGTCTGATTTTCAACAAGGATGCCAAGACCACTCAATGGGGAAGAAACAGTTTTTTTAACAAATGGTGCCCAGACAACCAGAGAACCAGGTGCAAAAGAATGAAGTCCCCTAATTCATACTTTACAGTTGCCTTGAACACGAAGGGGTTAGAGGTGCCCACTCTCTGGACAGCCCAAAATCCACACAAAACTTTATAGTCTGCCCTCTGTATTCCACATCCATGGATTTGACCAACTGTGGATCATGCAGTTCTATAGTGCATATTTAGTAAAAAAATTCGAGTATAAGTGGAGCCTTGCAGTTCAAGCCCATGTTGTTCAAGGGTCAACTGTATCAAGAAATTAACTCGAAATGAAATGTCCAGAATAGGCAAAGCTATAGAGACAGAAAGTAGATTAGTAGTGGTTGAGGCAGAGCAGGAAGTTTGGGGAGATGGGACATGATTGCTAACCCTCATAGCAGCTCCATGAAGTGCATACTTTTGTAATTTTCATTTTATAGATGAAAATCAGAAGTATACACAACTTGCCCACGTAGTTAATAAGGGACAGTTGCAGGAATGAAATATCTTCAAGGGTTGTTGGGAGGGTACCTTCTCCATAGTAAGCACACACCTTAGGGTAGCTATAAATATCTATGCATTAAACTTGAGTGGTGATTTTTGTATCACAAATATACTGTGCTTTAAGCAAGGTCAGGAAAGTAGTCATATTGAGTCAAAACTAAGTCATATTGAGACGAAATTCTACATCACACTTGGGCACATTTTGCTTTCCATTTGGAGATGTGGATATTGTATACATAATAAAGTGTGTAATTCAGGAGATGAATTTCAAAACTTACATGTGATAGGTGTGTTTTCAAATGAAATGGACTCTTGCATGTGAATTTTGATTACTTTGCTCAACTCCTCAAGGTCCCTGGCTCACTCTATCTGCCCAAGTAAGTTTCAAAGGGAAAGAATAAAACATGATTCTAGAAGTGTTTTGACCTCTGGGTGAATTCCTTTTATAGTCTTTTCATATATGGGAGCGGAATTTATTCACAATGTTAGTAAAATGGTGAGAAATTTCTTTACACCTAAAGACTGTTAAACCATAAATGTTTAATTCTAAGCTCTTAGAGCCGACAAACTCAGAGCTTGCATTCATTACTTCAGTATAATATACTCACTACTACAGCTCAACCTCAAAGAGCTACAGAATCAGTGGAGGCACTGAACTGGAGATTTGGAGAACAAACCCATGGAAAATGAAATAATACCCCTATGGAAAAACATCTACACAGAATAATGACTTGGATATTTTTTTTTTGACAAAAAAAAAAAAGTTGGATTCAAATGTTCTTTTTTTTTTTTTTTTTTTTTTTAATGAGGATCTTGAATCAGATGCGTATGTTTGATTGATTGATTGATTGATTGATTTTGGCTGTGTTGGGTCTTCGTTTCTGTGCGAGGGCTTTCTCCAGTTGTGGCAAGCGGGGGCCACTCTTCATCGCGATGCGCGGGCCTCTCACCGTCGCGGCCTCTCTCGTTGCGGAGCACAGGCTCCAGACGCGCAGGCTCAGCAGTTGTGGCTCACGGGCCCAGCCGCTCTGCGGCATGTGGGATCTTCCCAGGCCAGGGCTCGAACCCGTGTCCCCTGCATTAGCAGGCAGATTCTCAACCACTGCGCCACCAGGGAAGCCCCGATTCAAATGTTCTTAATTGTGCCTTTCTAGATGAAGGTAGAAACCCTTTGGATGGTCAGGCCAGGAGTGGAGGATGGTCTCGGATGAGAATTCTCTTCATTGGAGTCTTATGTTTCCTGACATCTTAACTTTCTAGCTGTAGAATCTGTTTGTCACTTTTGGATCGACAAATGTTCTCTTCCAGGAAAGACTCCACCCCACTCTCAGTCCATCCCTCTCACCTGGGATGCGTAGGACTAGTTTCAATTCTGTCATTTGCAACTAAAAGCGTGTGGACAAATTCTGATGTCTGAAATTTTCCAATCAGCAAACAGGGTTGAAATGAGCTCTTTGCTCTCTGACTCAAGTTCTTTGTCTGTCTAGGTTTCAATAGAAACATTGCTCCCTCTGCTGGCAGCCGGTTAGCATTGACCAGCTCTCAAGGATTGTGTGGCAGAAACAGTTTGAGTCAGACCTAGGTTCAGGGTGTCTCTCCTCCATGTAAAAGCTGTTTGATACTATTCAAGTTACTTTGCTTTTATGAGCCTTGAGTTTTGCATCTTTAAAATAGTAATGTTAAAAAGACTACCTTTCAAGACTGTTTTATGGGTAAATGGCCACATAAAAGGTACTTAATAAATGAAAGTTATTATTAAGACAGTTTTGGAGAAGAAAGCCAGCTTGTTCAGCAAGTTTTGCAAAGTTGTAACATATGATCTTCAATACTGTTGGTTTTCTGGATCTGAGAAAACATACATGTGTTATGTCAATCTAAGAAGCTATTCTTATAGTGTATAGAATATTAACATAACATGTGTAAAGTTCTTAAAAATTCTCAAGTGAGAAATGCATAACTTAAATTATAGATGCCCCAAAGTCCTTGAATAAAATACAGTATGCATTCCTAATGAGAGTATTAGATAAAATAGAAATTAATGGATATTCCCCCAACATGATTATACATATACATATTATATATGTATGACATATATATATATGATAGAGAGAGGGAATGTTATGATGGAGAAATACTGGAAGCATTCCTACTAAGGTAAGGAACAAGGCAGAGATGGTCACTGTTTAACAACATACTGGATGCATTAGTCAGTGTACTCATTAAAGGGAAAAAATATATATAAATATCAGAAAAAAAGGAAAATTCCATTTGCAAGTGATATGATAATACATCTGGAAAACCCAATACTAATATGAACAAAAGAATTCAGTAAGTTAGCAGGCTACAAAACTAACGTACAAAAATTAATAGTGTGTGTGTGTTTGTGTGTGTGTGTGTTTGTAATGGTAACCAATTAGAAAATAAAATAAGAGAAAGTCCCATTTACAATAACAGCATAAAAGATAAAAATACTTGAAAAATAAACTTAAAAAAAATGTCTAGGAAAAATGTAAAACATTCCTGAAAGACGAATTCCTTGGTCTTGGATAAGATAACTTGACATCAAAAAGATGTAGCTTACCCCTAATTTAACACTACTTCCATAAAATTTCAACAAGTATTTTTCTAGAAACTAGACAAATTGAGTCTAAATTTGCATGGAAAAATGAACACCCATATATAGGAAAATCTGTGGGAAAAAGGGTCAGTGAGGAGAGATAACCCTGTTAAATACAAACACACTATAAATCCTCTATAGCTAAAACAATATGGCATGAATAGATGGATAGATCAGGAACATAATTGAAAATTCAGAAATAGAACCAAGTAAACTTTATTAATGAGTAAAGTGGCATCTCAAATCACTGGGTTAAAGACAGACTTGATAAAAATGCTGTTAGGACAACTGCACAGCTATTTGAAAAAAAAATTGGGGATCAAAAACATACTTCATATTTCATACTTCAAATGAAAAAATGAGCCAAAAATGCACTAGGAAAAAACCCCAAGTTAATTTATTCATAGTCTTGCTGTGGGGGGAAACTTTTAAAATACACTCATCATCCAGATGCAATAGAGAAAACATCAACAGAATTGACTATGTTAATAAAAAGAAGTTTTATGGAAAAAGCGCTATAAGCAAAATCAAAAGACTAGTGACAAACTGGGAGAAATATAGCTGCAACATATACCACAGATAAAGAGCTAACTTTCCCTATTTACAAAGCACTCAGAAGTCGAGAAAAGCAAAGATTCAGACACACCAAAAATATAAGCACCTTTAAACATATGAACTTTTTTCTGACAAGAGAAATGCAAATCAAATCTACAGTGAGAAAGTTCTTTCAACTTTACTATATGTTTGAAAAAGTTCATAATAAATCATTGCAAAAAGCTACATGAAGATATCATTTCTTACTAACAGATTGACGAGCGTTCAAAAGCTTGAAATCATACTTTTCTGTGATCAATTGAGTGAAATTTGGATCTGAGCTGGGGGTATTAGATGATATATTATTGTATGAAAGTTAAATTTCTTGGGTGTGATTATGGGGCTGTGGTTTTGTAGGAGTGCGTATGTGTGTGTCCTGAGGAAAAACATACTGTAGTATTTATGGGTAAAATATGAGGCCTGAAATCCTACTTTCAAATACTTCAGCTCAATGGAAGTGGTATGTATTTTTATTATAGACCAGTTCTATATCAGGGACATTTGGCAATGTTTGGAGACAGTTTTGTGTCACTACTTGGGAAGGGGTACTCTAGGCATCTAATGAGTAGAGGCCAGGGATGCTCTTAAACATCCTACAAAGTACAGGACACCCCGCTAAAGAACCCATAATGTCAATAGTGCCAAGGTTTTGAAACCTGGTATAGATAAAGCAGATGTGGCTAAAGTTAACGACCGGATAATCTAGGTGATTGTACCATTATCTTATTCTTTCAACTCTCTGTATGTTTGAATTTTTTCAACAAAACATTTAGGGAAAAAGTAAATTTAATAAATATATAATAAAAGAAGTCTAGGAGAGAAAAAAGAAGCTGAACTGATTAAAACAATAGGCCACACATGGAAAAACAATGGTAAAAATTCTTTTATTATTATTATTCTTATGAGAATAAAGAAAAGACAGAAAATTCTGCCTAATCTACTTACTGGCAACAAAAACCACAAGACACCACATTAAGTTGAGAAATTTTCAAATGCGATTTTTAGAAAACTTCTTTTATGAGTTTATGTAAATATTTTCTCCCAGGCTTTCACTGATGATCAAATAGATAATTTTGTCCCATTAAAACTAGATCAAAACAAGCAGATTGGGAAACCAGCAGTCGGTTTCTTCTCTGCATGACTCAGAAGACCCATAGCTGAAAAACAGGCCTTAGAAAATGGATATTAAAAAAATTCTCCTTGACAAGTTAATGTTTATGGTAACACAGCATAACTGATGTGGTTTGCAAACCTCTAGTTTTATCTTATTTTATCATCCATTCTGCCCTGACTGTCAGGGACTAGGGAGGTGCTGGAAAATGCAAAATGGGTTTATTAAAAAAGTGGGTTTATTTATAGTAGGGCTGAATACAAAAATGCTGAGCTTTAATCAGACCTGACTTGCATCCTTCATTTGTACTATGACCTTCTTTGGTCTCATTTCAGTCTCTGCTGTTCTTAATCTTTCTTCCTTTTCCCGAATTGTTTTATTGTGTAGAGTAATAATAGAATGAGCTGATTTTTTGGGAACACTTCGCACTGTACTTTCCACTCCCAGTAAGTCTTGTTTCTCTGCTGCTCTCCACCTGTGAAGGCAGGCCTCCAGAGCTTTGTGGGGAGAGTGGATTTGGCTAAGAACAAAGGAGTCAGAGCTGCTTTGAATTTCAAAAGACTAAAAGAAAAAAAAAAAAAGCACAGAGGAAACAAAGGTTTTCATAGTCAGGCTTTCAATGCAAAGACCCAGGCAATTGAGAAGGGTCTTCTGAATTCCAAAAGATTCACTTTAAATAAATCTAGAACAGTGTTTACTAAATGATCTACCATAAAATAGGAAGGATGCAAGATACAACTAAAGTTCAGCATTCCCACTCAAAAAGCGATTGAGATGTTTGCCAGTTGGTAGAAAGAAGAAAATCAGAGAAGACTAAAGGATGTCTATATGGGGCGCCTCTGAGAGTCCTTCTCCTACATTCCCTGAGAGTGGAGCCCCCAACCCGAGACGTGTTTGAGGGATTTCACGGCAGAACATTCTATATTCCTCCAAAAACCTGGGAGAACGCCTACGTCCTATAACAGCATGAGGCAGCAGCAGGGGAGTGGAAAGGGGCATGCTGAGGGTGCTTAGGCAGAGTGGGCCTGAGAAGAGGATGGGTTACCTTCCAGGGTCATGGCTTCGTCAGCAACCGTTTGGTGTTCATTGAGGGGTGTGGAGTTGGGAGGGGGGATGGGACACGCTGTGAGACCTAACCTTGCCTATTGAACGTTCTCCAGTCATTTCCAGGTTAACTCAGGCTCAGCACCTTACTCCGTCTTTCAGGGTTAGGGTTGCCAGGGAAAAAAACAGATGCCTAGTTAAATTTGGATTTCAGATAAAAAAAATGAACAATTTATGTTTTAGTGTAAGTATATCCTGTTCAATATAGTAAAATGATTTGTTGTTTATCTAAAATAAAAATTTAGGGGCTTCCCTGGTGGTGCAGTGGTTGAGAATCTGCCTGCTAATGCAGGGGACACGGGTTCGAGCCCTGGTCTGGGAAGATCCCATATGCCGCGGAGCAACTAGGCCCGTGAGCCACACTTACTGAGCCTGCGCGTCTGGAGCCTGTGCTCCGCAACGGGAGGGGCCGCGATAGTGAGAGGCCCGCGCACAGCGATGGAGAGTGGTGCCCGCTTGCCGCAACTAGAGAAAGTCCTCGCACAGAAACGAAGACCCAACATAGCAATCAATCAATCAATCAATCAATAAATCTTTAAAAAAATTTTAACTGGGCACCTTGTGCTTTTATTTGCTTAATCTGGCAATCCTATTTGGAGTTCCTCTTTCCTCTTTCCTTTTTCCTTTCTCCTTCCCCTTTCCTGGCATCCAGGCAGAGCAGGAAGCTTGAATAACAGCGTCAAGGGCAAAGCCTGTGGTTGCCCTGCAGCCTACGTGAGGCCTTCACTTCTAACAGCCTCCTGAAAGGCCTCTCTCCCTGTGCACAGTAGCTTTTCCTCACACCGTATCCCTTGTCCCTGTAATGTGCAGTCTCTTCTCTGGGAGCGATCAGGGCTCAGGGCATGGGGGTCCTGCCACTGCTGTCTCTGGCCCACTGCAAATCCTACTGCACTGATGGTGCTGTAAGAACTCTGTGGCATCCTCTATTTGGCTCCTGGTTTCGGTTGTCAATCCCAGGGTTCTGCTTTGGGGTCCTTTTGCCTTATTTTTCAGCTACTTCTATAGCCCTCTCATGGAGCATGGGATCCTTTTCAATGGTCTCCTGCATGTCCCACTGAGCTGAGGAAACTTGAGGGTTACTTCTCTCTCTCCATTGCTTCTGGAAGCCCAATTATAAATATACTAAAGTTTTGTATTCTGACTCATAATCTCTAAATCCTTTTTTTAAAAAATAATTTTTCTCTCTGTGCTTTGGCTCAAAACATTTTTCTATTGTTCTATTCCTCAGTTCACAAATGTCTTTTTTCTGCAGTGTTCTAATCTGCCATTAAACCAACATATTGAGTTTTGCTTTCTGCTGTTGTACTTTTCAGTTCTAGAATTTCCATTTAGTGCTTTTTTATTCTAGAATTTTCTGGTAAAATTCTTCATTGTTATCTCTTTTCTTCCATTTACTTGGACTTATTAAACATAGTTATTGTGAAGTCCTTGTTGGCAAACTCCACTAATTCCCTTTGACTTGGGTCCTTTCTCTTGACTTTCCATAATTTAGTTCTGTCTTTTAGTATGCCTGGTAACTTTTTATTGTATGTAGACATTGTATATTATAACCTATAGAGGCTCCAAGTGATGTTATCTTCCTCTAAAGAGGAAGTGTCTTCTGCTAGGCCCAGGGGTTTGCTCATCTTAATCAAATTAGAGATTTAGCTGAATTGAGGCTGGAGACTTTTTTGTGGAGCCCTCCAGGGGTTTAAACTGAGAACCTGGATGTACACCTGGGCCCCTCCGTTGGGTGGACCCCAACTCTAATTACTGTTTCCTTGGCAGAGTGAGACCGTGTGAAAACTCTGCTCTGTTTCTCAGAGGCTCTCTGCTTAGCTTTAATTGGAGTTTAGCTCCAATTCTGCAGAGCTTCAGACTTTGGCAAATGTCTTAAGACTTAGCTCTCTGCCTCTCCCTTCTGGTTGAGCCTTCAAGTCTCCAATTTTGTCTCTTCAGTCCTCTTGAGACCACCCACAGCTCTGCTAGATTCCCTGCCTCCCCTGCCAAGGTCCTCTGTCTTAACAAAGGCCAGATTCTCAGTTTTTTTGCATCACACCTGGAATTGCCAAATGTTTTCAGGGAAAAGAAAACTGCAGAATATCAACTTACCTCTCCAGGTCCATCCTTCTCCAGAATCTTGGTCCCTGTAGCTCTGGTTGCTTTGGCAGCTCTCCATTGCCTTTCTGTTGATGTTTTCTGTTTTATGTCTTTTCTACTTATTTGAGGCAGTAGCATTGCTCTTATATATCATTATTATATTTTTTGTGTTTTTTCTATCAATTACTGACAGAGGTGTGATAAAATGTCCTACTGTGATTAAGGATTCTTCTACTTGTTCTTGTAGTTAATTTTTATTTCTATATTTTCATGCTGTATTATTAAATTCATACAAATAGAAAAGATTTAATCTTCATGGTGAATTGTGTTTTTTATAATTGTATAGTTTTGTAAAAAATACTCGTTATATATTTTTCCTTAAAGTTTAATTTGACTGATATTAGTTAGATACATCAACTTTTTTCTTTTGTCAGTGTTTGCATAGCATATAATTTTCCATCCTTCTACTTAACACTTTTTTATATCCTTAAGTTTTGATGTGTCTCTTGTAAAATGCATATAGTTGGAAACAAGTCCCCCTAAAACTGAGTTCCTCAGCTGAGTTTATGATTAACCTCTCTATACAAAACTTTACCCCCTTTCTTGTCCCACACCTGTTCCCCTCAAGATTGAGGAGTGCCAAAGAAAAGGGGAATGAAACTGAGCAGGACACTTTGGGGCCCTCCTGGGTACAAAAGCCCCTCTGTGTCCCCTGTTTCTTGTTTGTAGAAAAAAAACTTTAGTCTCCTAGGCCTTCCCTGAGTTCCAAAGAGCAGGCACAGGCAGTTACTACTTAGGGAAGTGAGGGAATGCAGAAACAAAGGAAAAGCAGTTAAACAAGAAAAGCAATGACAATAATTCAGCAATAAAACAGAGTCCTAGTTCCTTCTCAAAGGATATGATAGATATCATAATCTATCAGATATCAGATATCATAATCTATCAGATATTGTAGATATCTAGATAGCTACAAAATCTGATAGATATGGATATCTTTAAGTTGTTCTTCAGGAACTAAGTCTCCCCTCCCTCACTCAGGTGGAGGATGGTACTCCAGACTGGTTGGAACCAGAAAGTTGATGATTAAGATTTCTGAAAACCACCCTGTTACCCCACCACAAACGAATCAGAAGAAATTCATGCATCCTGCAACCCTCAACCCCAAACGTTGCCTTTAAAAATGCTTCCCAGAAAGGCATCAGGGAGTTTGGGCCTTTTGAGCATGAGCTGCCTGTACTCCTTGCTTGGCACCTGAAATAAATGCTGTATTTTCTTTCACCACAACCTCGTGTCAGTAAATTGGCTTTGCTGTGCATCAGGCAAGCAGACCCAAGTTCAGTTTGGTAACACAGTTTAAAAAAAAATCCAGTCTAATATCTTTGTCTTTCCATTGCAGATTTTATTATTGCCTTATACTTGGCATTCATTGAGATTTGTCCACATATTTACCACTTTTCTTGCTTTCTATTCGTTCCTGTATTCCAACCAGATTAAGTCTGGGAACATATTCTTTTTACCTTTTCAATATATACTTTAGTTCAAGTCCATTCATGAAGAAATCTCCCAGTTTTTGTTTTCCTGAGCATGTCTTTGCTTCACTTTTCTTCTTGAAAAGTATTTCCTCTGGGTACGGAATTCTCAGTTGGTACTTTTCTTCTTTGGAAAGCTTTTTGAAGATAACAACCTTTTGTTCTTGTTAAGAAGAAATCATTCAATTATTGTTCAGCCAATGGTAGTTTGTCCATTTTCTTTGACTGCTTTCATTTTTCTCTTTGTCTTTACTTTTCAGCATATTTAGCTTAAGGTGGGGGTGTATCTTTTATTTAGCATGTTTGCAGACTGTATGGCTTCTTGAATCTGTGACTTAAGGTCTTTCAAAAATTTGGGGAAATTCTTAGCTGTCATTGCTTCAAAATTGCTTCTACCCCATTCTATCTCTCCTTGTCTTTTTGAACTCTAATTACACATGTATAGAGCTTCTCACTTCATTATAAATGTTTTTCCACTATTCTCTTTTCTGTATTTTTCATCCTTTTTTTCTCTTTGCCTCATTCTGGATATTTTCTTTGTACTTATCTTCAGATTCATTAATACTTTCTCCTCTCTTAGCTGTGCTTAATCTGCTGTTAAATCCATCTATTGCTTTCTTAGCATGTCATTTTACTTTTTAGTTGTATAATTCCCATTTGGCTCTTTTTATTATTTTTATTTCTCTGATGAAATTCTCAACTTGCTTTTTATGTCTTTGGTTACCTCAAGCTTTGTTATTTTGGAGACTTCATCTGATAATTCCAACTGTGGGTCTTTTCTATTTGATTTTATTCATTATAATGTCTCCTCATATGTGTGTGTGTGTGTGTGTGTGTGTGTGTGTGTGTGTGTATGCACATCGGACACTGATTTTTTAAAATGCTTGTAGAGATAATATAAAGCCTAAAATGTTGATATGTTTCTCCAGGGAGGACTTTTTTTTTTTTTTTTTTTTGCTTCTGCTAGGTGTCTAGGGCATTATTCTTCTGGGATCCTCTCATTCCAGTTTCAGAGGTTGAGATGTTTTGAAGGTGCATGGTTTTCCTGTGAGGAAAACTATGTACTTCCAGGTCACTTCCATTCCTAGGATGCTGTCCTTCTGGGTCCCAAACCACAAGAAGGTAGATTACTAAGGAGAGGGGTTACTGGTTCCCCTCCTCTTAGTGAGTCCTAGATTCTGCTCATTGTCCTCGTAGCCTTGCAGGCTTTCAAAATCTATTTAATCTCTCAGCTGCTCCTGCAGAAATTGGCAAATGCTTCATGGCAAGAGTAACCTCAATTACTGACTTACCTCTTTGGTTCTCTTTCTTTCCCCAGAAACTGGTCCAATATTTCTTTTCTATCTTATTAGCTCTGGGATACCTTCAAATAGATTAATTCCCCCCCCCCCCCCAGGTTTTTGAGTTGTCCTGAGTAGGATATCTTGTCAGAATTATCTGTTCTGCCATTAGTAGAAATGTAAGTTCTACATATTTAATATTAATTTCCCATAGATTCTCTTTATACTTGCAATGGGAGATGTTTCGTGTTAGTCTTAGTCTGTCATGTTGTCTCAACATAAGAACAAAGTGCTGAATTTATAAAAGACACTATACTCTAGTGGTTAAAAGCTTGGTCTCTGAAATCAAAGAGATTTGTGTTTAAATAGTGGGTTTTCATTTTCTTTTTATATTTATGTTTTAGATTACCTGGCAAAGAACTTGGTGATGATTTCCTATGCTCTTTAAAA
Organism: Balaenoptera acutorostrata; assembly: GCF_949987535.1. Classification (NCBI taxonomy): domain Eukaryota; kingdom Metazoa; phylum Chordata; class Mammalia; order Artiodactyla; family Balaenopteridae; genus Balaenoptera; species Balaenoptera acutorostrata. The sequence continues at coordinate 35,319,477 of NC_080075.1, read as the reverse complement.
GTCTAATTAATTGTGAAGATGAAATTATAAAGTATTTAGCATAGGGTAGCCATGGGGGAATAATCTAGAAACGTGTTGTTGAAAAAAGAAATCTTAGCTCCAGGGGAAAAATAACCCTTTAAATAGAGAGATTTGGTGATTATCATCTCAAGCAAATGATCAGATTACCCTCTCACATTGTAAAGTGATCAGACTTTATGTGCTTCTTAATGTAGTACAATAAGAAGTATATTACATCACCTATGTAGTCTAATTGCTGAATGTGTTTTACCTTAATCAGATCATGAAGGGACAATAAGACAAATCAATTACAGAACATTCTATAAGATAACCAGCCTGAATTCTTAAAAAAAAAAAAAAAAAGACAATATCCTGAAAAAACAAAATCAAAGGGCAGGGAGATGCTTCTGGTTAAAAGAGATTAAAGGAACATTAAAAATGATATGCATATGTAAACCTTGTCTGGATTTTGAATTGGGGAAAAAAAATCTATAAAAGATACTTTTGGAACCATTGGGTAAATTTAAATAGGGATTGTAAATTAGATGATATTATTGAATTAATATAAAAAAAAGATGTGCTAATGAAATTGTACTTAGGAGACTGTACTTAGTCTTAGGAGATGCATGCTGAAGTATTTAGGAGTGAAGTATCAACTTATTTTCAAATGTTTCAGCAAAAATAAATAAAATAAATGTGGAAACGTTAACAACTGGTATATCTAGGCGAAGGTTACATGTAAGAGTTTTTTCTCATGTATTTTTACTTTTCTGTGGGTTTGAAATCTTTCAAAATAAAAAGTTGAAGGAACAGTCTTGGCTCTATCATTTGAGTTACTTGTTCTCAGATTAGTTTTTAATTTGTTCAAAATAAAAATTTAATGAGCACCTACTATGTATTACTCTTATAGGTGCTGAGGAGTGGGGTTGAACTAGACAGATAAGATCATTCTCTAATTTTCAGTTCCCTCATGCATAAAATGGATATAGAGTAAGAGTACCCCCCACATAAGCACAATGCTTGGGGCCGAGTAGGCATTCAATAAATGTTGGTTATTGTAATTAATCAACTTTGTCCATTGTTGACCTAATTTCATCCATTTGATGGTTTTGTTCTTTCAACTCTACTTTAAATAAAAATGTGTGATCTTCCATCTTATATATTCTTCCCAAGCCATTTCCTAGTGTTACTACTCATCTTATTTTTGTTAATATTATTAGGGCACTGGAAGTTTTGGAGAGAAGATATCATGTAAAGTCAAAGCAAAGATGAAATTAAAGTGGTTAGGGGTATATTTTTCAAATTAGGCTTCTATACATGACTATTCTAAGGTCTAAAGTTTATATTCCCATAGATTTTATTAGTGATTATCCTGGTTTAAGATTGGGTTATAAACTAGAAGCAACTAAAGAAAGGTTTCTAAAAACAAACAAACAAACAAAGAAACTAGGTCTTGAGCTGATCAAACATTATACAACATTGGAAATTCTTTAATCCTCTATCCCCAATAACCTTGCCTCTTTTTACAAACTGTGTATATGTAACATGTTATTTATCTCTGAGTGAAAGCACTCCTTCCTTTCATTCTACTCCACCCACACATGTCCTCAGATGCTAATGGCTTGGTCTGATAAATGTACAATTCATTCTAAGCCCATTCTGTAAATGTCATTAAGTTCCAAAACTTTCCTTTCAGTGTAGACTGTGATCATAGTTTATAACTTTTTATACAGAGAATTATTTTAGTGATATAATACTAAAACAAAAACTAAACTAAAGAGTATTTATATAACAAAATAATACTTAAGACTGATTGGGGTGACCCAATAATTAAAAATAAGTGAAACTTTCGGGTGAAGTTTATTTGCAAGTGTTTATTCAAAGAATTTAAAAAAATATTTCAACTTTTCCTATTTTTCTCTTACAGCTTTTGAGAAAACAAGAATAATTCTTCATATATTAGCATTAATATTAAGCATCCCATATATCTTATGAGTTGTACATTGCATTTCAATACAATCTTATCCACTAACAATATGTTAAATTATTTTTATTTTACATTCTGGGTAGGATTAAAATAAATAATATAGAAATAATTTAACAAATCTTTATGGAGTACCTACCATGTTCCAGGTTTGGGAACACAAAAATAAATAAATGGACCCTGCTATTAAGAAGCTCACAGCCTAAAAGGGGAGATAGATAGACAAATAAAACAGACAATTTAATGTAGTATGCAGCTTTGAGAACAGTATGTGCAAAGAACTATGGGAACCTTAAGAGGGTCACTTAATCCAGAATGGTAGAAGTTTGAGATGGTTTCCAGGTCAGGATGATATATTTTACGAAAGAATTTGCCAAGAGAAGAATTAATGGTGGGTGAGAAGAAGAACATTCCTATAGCAGGAATGACTGAATAGTCCTAGGGACTGGACTGCCTGATATTCAAGGCCCCTTCCAACCCCAAGAAGACAGTAGGAGACAATCAACCATCATCTACTTGATCCAACAAAGGGAATTTGTATAGAGCGAGGCATCTTCCTGATATTTGCCTATTCGGGAAATACCGATTTCCTGGACTCATTTTTTCATGCTATAGAGCATCATTTAAGAAGAAAATCCCATGCTAACTAAAAGGTTTTCTAGACACTTTATCTATGGTGCTGATCACAGATTCGGAATGAAGAATTTGGAATTGTGAATATTATTATCATCTACTTTTAAGAAAAAGAGAATAAAAGTTAAAGACTCCTATAAAGCTCTAAACGTCAACAAAGTATACAGGTTTCTCGAAAATAATATTTTTCTTTCTCTTCAATGTGGAGAAAACAGAAAGGAGCTGGTCCTTTGTCTTGGTTATCTACAAGGAGTACACTAGATGGTGCTATAAGGCTGTCAGAAATAAGGTAAGTTTCACCAAGAAAAATAGTGTGGAGGTTCTGATGGCCGTTATGTGTGCTGAAAACTTTCCATATATTTTCAGTCCCTGAGAGCAATTCTAGGTTTGTAGGCAAGTAACTGGAATCTTAATCTCACAAGTTTTAGCCCTCTGGTCAGATTCATTTTAAATTAAACCACAAGTTTAACACACAATGGTTTCAATGTTTGACAATTCAATCTCATTCCACTGAAATGGAAATTTTAAAGTTATTGAAGTATAAGTTTATTATACATTTAAACATATTGCTATTAATTTCATTTAGGGAGTCTCCCCATGAGCCTAGTTATGTCTACTAATTAATAAATCTCTAAGTCAGTTTCTTCAAATGGTTTCCTGCATTTTCAAATTATCATTAAGCAGAAAATACCAATCAAACTCTCTTATCATTAAAGTACTGCAACAGACTAACACAAATACATGAAACAATACATTTTGAAATCACTCTGTCAGTATAGTATTTTTATATAAATAGCATTTCATGATTTTTCCACATTACAATAAAACCAGAAACGTACTTTTTACTAAAGTGCAATATAAAATCAAAGCTTTATTTTTATAATATTTTCTACTTAGTTTTCTTTTAAATGTTAAATAGTAAAAAGGCAAACAAAAATATGGACGGCTAAAGATATACCTTTTATAAACTAAGAGTCATTTTAGTTTTAAACTCTCAAAAAGTTAGGAGATCTGTGTGTGATTTTTCTGCTTATCTTTCCAGTTCTGCTTCTAGAATTTCCCCCCATGTGTCTGCATCCATTGGGTACATGATTTTTTCTGGTAGGCTGATAGGAGAACATATGTTGCTATATCTGCCACTTAGCCATTCATGTTTCACTTTACTCTTCTGGTAATTCCTCAGCAGTATTACCTGAAAGAGGTAAACCACCATTGTTAAAGAAGGTAGTCAGTGGTTGGTGAGTGAGTTTGTTTGAAACTAGAGAAGCTGACTGAGAGGGCTGAAAAGATTAAGTATTTACATCGATATACACATATACTAATAAGTGCATGTGTGTGTACAGAACAGAGTGAGTCACAGAGTCTGCCGGGGGTTTTGGATAAAGTAGAGTGAAATGAAGTAGCTATTGTGGTTAACAGAGGTAAATGCCCCCAAAATGTAAAAGGATGGATGGGAGATAGTGTGGTTTGCAGGAAAAGAATAATAAAATTCAACTTACTCAGCCATAAAGAGGAACAAAATGGAGTCATTTGTTGAGACGTGGATGGATCTAGAGACTGTCATACAGAGTGAAGTAAGTCAGAAAGAGAAAAACAAATATCGTATATTAACGCATGTATGTGGAACCTAGAAAAATGGTACAGATGAACCGGGTTGCAGGGCAGAAGTTGAGACACAGATGTAGAGAACAAACGTATGGACACCAAGGGGGGAAACTGTGGTGGGGTGGGGATGGGGTGTGCTGAATTGGGCGATTGGGATTGACATGTATACAGTGATGTGTATAAAATTGATGACTGATTAAAAAAAAAAAACGTGATACAACTCTTCAAAAGCTGTTATGGCAAAAAAATTATTAATGACAGTTACTGTGTATTAAGTATTATGTATTATATATTGCATTTATTGGGTCTGTATAATAATAATTTTCAGCTCACTTTAAAGAAGAATTGTGCTGTGTACTTAGTGGAAAGATTTTAACTTCAGATAAAATGATAAATAACTTATTCAGGGACTTATATCAAGTTTATAGACTCAAAATAAACTAGACAATGCAAATTTAAAAAAAAAATTCAACTTTAACTCCCAAAGTCAACATACTCTGTATGTCATTCTGTATATGAAATCCTCCCTCTTCCAAGCAGAAGGTAGGCTTGGGCTCAAACTGACCACCATATTGTCAAGAACACTGCAGACTCCATAGGTTAAACTTACCCTCCAGGGATAACCACTCTCTAGATCATCATCTATCTCTCTTTGGCATACAGCTCTCACAGTCAGGCAATGAGGTTTCCACAAGGCATCGCTGTGTCTTATTGTGTGATTCCAGCTCCTGCACGTCACTGAAGCCCTGCACAAACTCCAGATGTCCAGCTGACTGAAAATTTTAAAAGTAACTTCTGGAGGCAGCAGTTCAACAAAGTTATTTTGACGCTCTTTTTTTTCCTTCTCAGCATCCGCAGAGTTCAATTCTAGGTCAGAAACCCTTGAACTGTGGTTCCTCTTGGAGTTTTTCTTCATAGCTTGATGTTTTAGTGAATTATCCTCATAAGTAACCTAAAAGGCAAAAGTTAAAAATACTCACTCCCTTTAGATCAGACTATAGATCCTACTCTGAGCCAGATACTTTCTGGGTATGATTTTTCTTTTTTTTTTTTAAATTTTATTTATTTATTTATTTATTTATTTATGGCTGTGTTGGGTCTTCGTTTCTGTGCGAGGGCTTTCTCTAGTTGCGGCAAGTGGGGGCCACTCTTCATCGCGGTGCGCAGGCCTCTCACTATCGCGGCCTCTCATGTTGCGGAGCACAGGCTCCAGGCGCGCAGGCTCAGTAGTTGTGGCTCACGGGCCTAGTTGCTCCGCGGCATGTGGGATCTTCCCAGACCAGGGCTCAGAACCCGTGTCCCCTGCATTGGCAGGCAGATTCTCAACCACTGCGCCACCAGGGAAGCCCCTGGGTATGACTTAATGAACTTTAACTTTCTTGACTTGAGCTTCTCAGTCTGTAAAATGGGGCCACTGATGCTTCTCTGGGGTGTGTTCTTGCAAGGATGAACAGGGATAATGTGTAACACATCTAGCCCCACATCTGAATTGCACGTGAGAGGCACCCAACACATGTTACTTCCTTTCTTCTTTTTAGATATTTTTGGTAAATGGGTTTGTTTCTAAATATTTGGGGTTTTTCTTACTCCCAAAGAACATTATCTTAAAAAAGAGAAGTGATTCTTCACAGACTATAATTTATTTTTAGCAGTAGAAACGAATATTGTGAGAACACATTCGATTCCAAGTATTGACTGGAAAATACTTTTGAAAAGTATTCGATTCTATTTAGCCCATTAATATTTGTCTGTGGGAACCAATGCCTTGTCATTAAATTCTTCATCTACAGTTTGTGACTTAATCATAAACCTGATCAACTTTTAGTAGTTTATATAAGAATTGTTTATCTACTTATAACTAATGGGTAGGTGCTCACATTTGACACAAATACTATCTGAAATAGACAAGAAGTTGAGGTCTGGGTTATACTGACAAAATTTCAAATATTCAATAAGAGTAGTGTTCTAGAAATGGCTTTTATTTTTTAATTTTTAAATTTTTGGCTGTGTTGGGTCTTCGTTTCTGTGCGAGGGCTTTCTCCAGTTGTGGAGAGCAGGGGCCACTCTTCATCGCGGTGCACGGGCCTCTCACTGTCGCGGCCTCCCTTGTTGCGGAGCACAGGCTCCAGACGCGCAGGCTCAGTAACTGTGGCTCACGGGCCCAGTTGCTCCGCGGCATGTGGGATCTTCCCAGACCAGGGCTCGAACCCGTGTCCCCTGCATTGGCATGCAGATTCTCAACCACTGCGCCACCACGGAAGCCCCTAGAAATGGCTTTTGGAAGCTACACTACATGCATAGTCAATTATGAATTAAGATAACAGTCACTGAGGCCATCAAGCAACAGTGACTAACAACTATAAACAATGTTTATAACTCATCGAGGTATAGCACGTGACTAAAAATTTAAAGTCCAGTTTCAGCTAATTTACCTAAGGTGCATGGTGTAGGCTTCTGAAATCAGTTGAAAGCATGGAGCTATTCTGGCATATAAAGACAGTTCATATTTACTTAAAATCAGTTTATTCCATTTTGCACTTCCTTTTATAATGAGGGGTGGCATCACAGGAGGGGTTTCAGATACAGCTAAATATTTCTTCTAGCTCAGTTAATGACAAATTCCCCTTTCCAGATGTGCTACTTACCTATATGCTTCTGTACTTGCCAAGACCACAGACGCTCCCATTCATTTGGTGGTTTATGATCCAAAGTAGCTCTGGTGGTTAGGATTTTAATGTCTGAGTTCAGCAGAGGACTTCCTCTTGAGAGTCTGGGTAAGTAAGAAAGCAAACTGGTAAAAAAAGTTCATGAGTCAAGTTTTTGTCACCCCACCCTCCTGCCCCATCAATATAAACCAAAGCCAAACTACTCTATCTCATATTAGGAAAAAGTTACTGTGCATTTAAATGCACATTTGTTACTTCTCCCAAGATCTCACTGGGGATAAAATGCGTCCTCCCTTTACAGTTATACCACAGGAGGCAGATGAAAGCTTTTGAATTTAACAGATGGGGGTGCCTTGGTGAGGCTCCTAAAATCCCACTAGGCATTTTTCTTCTTTCAAGTCCAGTTTTGCCTGGATGCCTAGAAACCTATCCTCTTCTGCCCCTTCTTCTTTCTGAACCAAACTTTGCTGAATTACCTCTCTAGTTAGGTAAGAGATCGCCCCTCTTTCGGGTGTCACACGGAGGCAGGGATCGGAAGGGAGCGCAGACGCCCGGCTCTCGGGGAGCCCTCACCCCCTGCGGACCCCGCAGGTCGGAAGGAATGGCCCCACGTCCTTTCTGAGCCAACCTCCTGGCGTGTCCCGCCCAGAATGCATTTGCCGGAGTCCAAACCACACGGGGCACTGACAAGTAAATAACAACAATAACAACGGTCAGCACCAACTGTCACCGCAGCTCCGGCCGACTAAGCGGAAGTTTGTGCTAGCGCCAGGGCCGCGCCCCCGAGCATGCCCGCCCAAAGTCAGCCGGAAGCGAAGACCCTCCTACCTACTGTGCCGTAGCGACCTCCCCTTCAGCGATTAAATCTTCCGGATTTCGAATCCTTCCCCTGCGAGTCCCTCAAGTCCAGCCCACTCTAGCCCCGCCCTGCTGGCTAGTATTTCGCACAGGCGCAGAGAGGAGCGCGCATTGCCTCTTGGGATTGGTAGTTTTCCCAGGGCGTCTCAGCTCGACAACCGAGGAGAAGTGGAGGCGCCACGGACTACAAGGACCGGTGTCCTCCGAGCCAGGTGGGCGGTGAGAAGGGCTGGGGGGTGGGGTTAACCGGGGCTTTTAAACAATAGTTTGGAGGCGGTGTGAGGGGGGAAATCCCTGAGTTCGTCACTGGTCGGAGTGGAGGGGCGGGACTCTGTACCCGCGCTGGGGCCTCAGCTCCTTGCGGCCTGGTCACACTCAGGGGCAGTCTTTGCTCCACCTCCCCCTGTGTTTTCCGGGGGCCTGCGTAGGCCCCGCGCCTGTCCATGGAAGGCGGAAACGGCTGCGGGGTCCGGCTCCTCGCGAAGGGGTCTAATCCTCGCCGCCATGTCCCGGGCCTTCGAGCTGCAGCCGCAGGACGGCGGCCCCCGGGTGGCCCTGGCGCCGGGGGAGACGGTGATCGGCCGCGGGCCGCTGCTGAGAGTAAGTGTGGCGGAGGCTCGGCGGCCCCGGAGAGCCGCGAGATCCTGGCCGGCTCTTGAGGCCCTACTCGGGGTCCTGCCCCGATTCCCCACCGCGCCGGCCAGGCCTGTCTGGATTTTAGAAGTTTGGGGGCAGCACGTTTTTCAGTCAACTTGACTTGGGTTATCATCATTATAATCTTACCCTGGGGTCGGCAAACTGTGGCTCTGGCTCCAAATCCAGCCTGCTTTTGTTTGCACCCACATACTAAGAATGGTTCTCAAATTTTAAAATGTAAAACGTAACCAAAAAACCCATATTAAGCGTTTCAGGGAGAATAATTGCTCTAAGGGTTGGGGATATTGCCTCTTGGCTTGATAAGCCGCAATGTTTACAGTAGTTTCTGGCCCTTTACAGAGAAAGTTTGCCAACCTCTGATCTTAGCTTTTCTAGAATAATTTCTTTTAAGCTTTGGCTCCTTCGGTGGTACGTGTCGGCTTTACTTTTATTGTAGTAGCCTTTTTCAGCAACAGTGGCTCACCCTTCTGTAGTGTGTAGTATTCCAGGCATTGATGTAAGGACTTTACCTGTACCAACTTCTTAATCCTTTCCAAACCCTACGAGTTAGGTGCTCTTATTATCTTCATTGTTCAGATGAGAAAATTGAGCTAGGGATTGGTTATTTAAAGGGCACACACAAGCTTTCGCACGCAGAGTGCCACTGGGCTATGTATCCTTCCTCTGGGATGTTTAGGAGTTAGAAAACTTGCCTGTACCATTCTGGAATTTTGTAGATCTCTCCCTAAATACACATATATTGTTTTCTCAACATTCAGCATGTCTTGTTTAGTGCCTGCTTTGCGCAGCATGTCGTGCAGACCCTAGCACTGTGGGATACACAGAGATGAATGGGTCCTTGCCCTCCAGTTTTCTCTTGGACTGTCCAGACACACCTGTGTCAGTGAGCCAATACCAGGGAGTAAGAAGCGTGGTCTGTTACCCTGGTTAACGTCCAGTGTCTAAATGGAACCATAGGTATTAGCCTTAGGACTCCTCTCCAAGCAGGAACAGGAGTGGTGGTTCAAGGTGGTGACGGGGAAGTCAGTTCTAAAGGGGTGTGGGTGTATGTGTGTGTACGTATATGTATATGTGGTAAGATTATTGAGAACGTTCCAAGTTCACTTGCTGGTTTGTTTGTGGGGGTTTTTGTTTTGTTTTGTTTTTACTTAAATGTTTGTTATTTTTCTTCATAGTTTATTAACCTATCCAAACGTTTGGTGGAACTGCCTGGGAGGTTTTCTCCCTCCCTCCCTCCCTTCCTCCCTTCCTTCTTTCCTTCCTTCCTTTCTTCCTTCCTTCCCCTTTTCCTCCCTCCTCCCCTCCCTCCCCCTATTTCTCTCTCTCTCACACTTTATCTCAGTTAGAAACAGAGTATGTGCTTCATCTAGAAATCTTACATCTGATTACTAATGAGTTCTAATTTCCTTAACATACTGTGTCACTAACACAGAGTGCTGAGGATCTGGTTAAATGATGGATGAATTTTAGGCCTCTGTTTTATAAACTTGGCATCGAGTCACAGACCGATTCATTATTTGTAGCTTGATCTTTGTGTTATAGGCTTGCGAATGCCAGAGGAACCTATTTGGTTTCTCTTTTTAAAAATGGTAAGGAATAGAAAGTCAGTTATCTGGTCGGGATTTAGCTTTTCCTTTTTGAATAGTCATTCAGTGATGAGATTCTGTTGCCAAGTTTGGCAGGTTATTAGAAGTGGTTGCCAACGATCCTAGATGTGTGGAAGGAAAACCTTGAAAAACAAATTACCATGTGGTTCTCAAGATTTTGGAGCTGACAGACAGGTGTTTCTTCTCGGCAGTGGTTTAAACTCCACCTGAGGGCTGCTGTTTCAAACAACAGCAATTCCAGTGAGTTGGTTGGTTTGTTTTGTTTTGTTTGTAGTGTGTGAGAGAGCAGACTTAGTAAACTCAGGGAGTTTATTGTAAATTCATATCTATCTGAAGTGATTAATTATAATCAGGATGATTTTTGAACTCTCTTAACTAGCCATGTCTTTTGGAGACAAGTTTCACGAACCTTCATGGCCACAACCTTTAGGTTTATAATTCCAATGTGTAAAGCATTCTTTGTGGTAAAACATTTTGACTGTGGGAATGCCTTCATGTCTTTACAGTGGCAGGAAAACCCTTATAGAGAACACTTGTAGACAACAGAGCACAGTGAAATTTCATTTTCTTGTTCCCTTTGCTTTAGTGTAAGTCATCAGGGAACCCAAGGTCTTTATTTTACTAAGTTGTAATTCTGTTTCCTGATCACCATTTAAAAGGTTTTACAGCAGGATGAATCTCCAGGGAGTTATCCTAGGTGAAAACAAACAATTCCAAAGGTCACATATTGTATGATTTAATTTACATAATGTTATTGAAATGACAAAATTATAAAGATGGGGACCAACTTAGTGGTTGCCAGGGCTTAACGAAGAGGTGAGGGGAGCAGGAGGGAATTGGGTATGCCTGTAAAACAACAATGAAGGATTTGTTTTGTGTCTTGACTGTGTCAATATCAATATCTGGTTGTGATACTGTACTGTAGTTTTGCCAGACGTTACTGCTGGGGGAAAAAGTAAACAGTACAAGAGATCTTTCTGTAATGTATCTTTTAACCATGAATCTACAACTATCTTAAGTAAAAAAATTAGTTTAAAAAAAGATTTTACAGCATCTCAAACAACAAAATACCATTAGGCCCAATTATTTGCTTTATGGTTTTTCTTTAATTAAATCCGATTTTGCTCTTAAATGAAAACTACTCTTTCTGATTTCAAATTTTCCTTATTCTGTTTTGATAGCAGGGATTATAGGACCCATTCCTTTATGCTCTATTTTCCTCCAAGGAAATAGGACAGCACCAGGTATCTAGTGCGATTTCCTGAAGGCAGATGTAATTGAAGCTACTGCTCTAATTAAAAAGAGAAAGGGCCCTCAGGTGGGGATGGGGATAGTCCTGGGCTGTAGTGCAGACTCTTCACCAGGCATCAGTTCACCACTTCTAAGACTGTTGTAAGTGTCCCACAAAGTTTATACAAAGGAAGCACTCCCAGGCCTGGCAACTCTGCACTGTTCCTACTTGTTGCCAGACTTCACCTGCTGCGGCTGTCTGGTCTGACAAGGTTTGTCCCTAGGGACGTGCCAAGCACTCCTAGCTTTGCCCTGCCCTCAGTTATTGAGCCTAGTACAATTCCTGATGCATAGTAGGCCTTCAACACATGATCTCTTCCTTTTCTGCATCTCAGCCTCACTCTTCCAACCCTCATAAAGAGCCTACTTGCAACTTAGGTGTAAAAAGGAGAGTGTAGAGTTTTGAAGTGAATATAAATAACGTAACGAGGCAGTGCTACCAACTGCTAAAGCTTAAGGAGCAACATTCATGGTGGATTGTGTTAGCATTTTTTCTATTTTGTTGACTAATTAGTAAATTCAAAAAATAGCTAATGAATATATACTATAGTTAGATGGGAGGAATGAAGGAGAAATAAGTCCTTGCTCTCAGGAAACTTATAGTTAGTAGGTATGAGAGACATAGAAGCAAGTAACTAGAAAGGGGAGCTAGGCAGGCACCTCCAGTGAGTGAAGTGGGAGAGAGTAAGAAAAATAACACAGGGACACACTGATAGATGACAGCGGTGTCGTAAATGACAACTGCCTCAGTGTTGAGGAGGCCACAAGGAGAGGACTGTGTAATGCAGTTTCTGCTACTCACCCCCATTCCTACCTAGTAAGTGTCATATCATTTTTCTCAAAAGTAATAAGAAATTTAGATTTTTAGATATAACCTCTGATTTTTAAAAGGTCACATTAAAAGTTTTGTTTCAATACCTTGAGCCAAACAGAAGGGTGTGACTTGATACAGAGAGGTGTAGGAAGGAACCCACAATTAAGATGAGGGGTCAGAGAAGGCTTCGTGAACTCACTGACATATTGAGCTGACTTTAAAGTGTTAGAACAGTTGGAATTTTGGTAGGTCGAGAGTAGATAGGAAGGGAAGGGCCCTTAAGGCTAAATGAATGATTTAAGGCTCTAAGGTTGGGAAGTGTAAGGCACATTGGATAATTGGATAAGCGTTGAGTAGGCTTGTGGGATGATCACATTACATCAGTGATTCTGTTTAACTTTTACAGACGTTGCTTTTACAACATGTACTAGTTTTCTTTATTTTTTATTTATTTTTTTTTTTAATTTATTTATTTATTTATTTTTGGCTGTGTTGGGTCTTTGTTTTCTATGCGAGGGCTTCCTCCAGTTGCAGCGAGCAGGGGCCACTCTTCATCGCGGTGCGCGGGCCTCTCACTGTCGCGGCCTCTATTGTGGCGGAGCACAAGCTCCAGACGCGCAGGCTCAGTAGCTGTGGCTCACGGGCCCAGCTGCTCCGCGGCATGTGGGATCCTCCCAGACCAGGACTCGAACCCGTGTCCCCTGCATCGGCAGGCAGACTCTCAACCACTGCGCCACCAGGGAAGCCCTCTTTCTTTTTTAAAAATAGGCTTTTTATTTTTATTAAAAAGAAAACCTCCTCTATCAACATCCCTGACCACAATGGTATATTTGATGAAACTGTATTGGCATGTCATTATCACCCAAAGCCCACAGCTTACACTAGGGTTCACTCTTGGTGTACATTCTATAGGTTTTGGCAACTGTGTAAATGACATGTATCCACCATTGTAGTGTTACAGAATACTGCCCTAAAAATCTCAATGTTCTGTCTGTTCATCTTCCCTCTCCCCTGCAACCCCTAGCAACTACTGAACTTTTTAACCATCTGCATAGTTTTACCTTTTCCAGAGTATCATATAGTTGGAATCATACAGTATGTATATGTAGACTTTTTTTCAGATTGGCTTCTTTTCATTCAGTAGTATGTATTTAAGGTTCTTCCATGTCTTTTCCTGTTTTTTTAGCGATGAGTAATATTCCACAGTCTGGATGTTCCACAGTTTATCCATTTGTCTACTGAAGGATATCTAGGTTACTTGCACATTTTGGCAATTATGAATAAAGCTGTTATAAACATCCATGTGCAGGTTTTTGTGTGAACATAAGTTTTCAGTTCTTTTAGGTAAATAATAAGGAGTACAATTGCTGGATAGTATGGCAAGAGTGTGTTCAGTGTTGTAAGAAACTGCCAACTGTCTTCCAAAGTGGCTGTACCATTTTTCATTCCCACTGCCAGTGGATAAGAGTTAGTGTTCTTCCACATCCTTGTCAGCATTTGGTGTTGTCAGTGTTTTAGATTTTGGCCATTCTAACAGGTGTGTAGTAAATTGCTTTTCATATGTATTTTCAAATTTAATTCTTTGAATTGTCATCTCCCGGGTACCACTCAATGTGAATACGAGAAACCAGATTTGAAAACCACTTTTAGACACACTAAGTGGAATGCTTGGCACAGAATAGGTCTTTAAGAAATGTCTGCTGACCTGAACTAAATGTATTTAGAAAGCTTCATTTACCAAAGTCCCAAGTGGGGATTTAGACCCAGTTTTATCTTAGTAAGCTGTGCTTATATTTTTACTCGCTATGTTGCCTCTGTCATAATATATTAAAGATGAGGTCACATTTCTATAGCATTCACTGTGCAAGCAGAATTGCAAGCCAAACGGATTGAGTGAGTTGAAATTTCAATGGCAGTGAGTCAGCACAATTTCATCATATTGACTAACAATTCGGCAACCTTGAAGTAGGAGCTCAGAAAGTATTGGATTTTACTTTTAAAAGTCTAAATGATCCATATTTCATTAGTATTGTGGATTACATGGGTGTCTGTGAGGTAGCCTGGTAACCTACCTCTTATTTACACCATTACTCACGTGAGAAAGTATACTGACAAGTTTCAAAGACCACATCCAGTATATTAATAACCTTATAAAGAGAGATCATGCATAAATTGGAGTCTGCCTAGAGAGCCTCTGGCCAAAATCAAGTCCACTTCCTCAAACTTGTCTTTTCTTAGTATCAGCAGTTGCACTTTGATACATTCCACGTGGGGTGATAGTAAACATCTTGTATCAACTAGCTTTTGCTCTGTTGAGAAATAAGGTCTACTTATCACCTAATATCATGGCAACCTTAGTGTTGATGTCTGAGCTCTGGAGTGTGGGCTGGACCCAATACTGGGGATCACTCTAGGTAAGAAAAGTTTATGGTTTGTCGCCTGGTTTGCAGTAACCAGTCTTTCTTCAATTCAGGTCTTAATTTTAGATTTTACTTACTTGCCACACAATATAAGTTTGGGGAAAGAATTTTATGCAAATTATGCCTAAAATAGATCCCATGCTTCTTTAGGTTTAGGCATTTTCTCATAATACAGGCTTAAATCCCATAGCAGATGATTTTCTGTTTTTCTCTACCATGAAAGTTTGAATTTGTCTGTTGTTGATAGAGCAAACCAGATAATCTTATGTGATAGCACTGTAAATTATAAAGTATTATACAATAAAATTTTTATTATCTTAGCCTGTGGTTTGTTATGTAGCTTATTCTGAAAAAAACAAATTTTTCCTCTTCTCTGTTTTTCCGTTTATAGGAACCAGGCTAAATGGGAATACTGAATTCATGAGATATATTATTCCTGTCTGTGATATTCAGAAATTTCTCTAGGAAAACATTGTCAGAAAAATTAACTGATGTTGGTTTTTCAGTAAATACTATATATGGACAAAAATGAAATGAAAGGTCCAGTAGCTTTTCTACTTTTACTTTATTCAGGTTTGTTTTTTACTTTTAGGATCTTGGAAATAATAAACAAATAGGTCAGAGACCTTGGTTCAAAATATCTAAACATTTCTGCTGATAGCATAAGAAAATCTTCATTTTGTTTGACTTCAGTAAATGCCAAAAATAAATATTTGGCAAACAAATCACAAACAGTTCTTTTATGTTTTCATGTCTTTTCTTCTACCACAAACTCCATGTCTTAAAAATGGAGAAAACTTGTACATGTGTCATAATACATGAAATATCCAATTCAAAACCAGAAAATCAAAGATAAGGGATCCACATTGTATTAATACAAAAGTCATATAAAAACAGAGATCCCTGTCCCCATTCAAGACACAGTCTGAAGAATTCAAGTAAAAAGGGTTTTTTCTATAGTATCTGAAGAAAAATTACTGTCATTTTAGCTGTTGCTAACAAGAGATAGGAGTGATTTCAGTGTAATTCTTCAGCCTGTATATCCTTCAGAATTTCTTTTCTAAGCTCCTGCTGTATGCTCTGCAGTTCTTTTAATGT
This sequence comes from Balaenoptera acutorostrata, assembly GCF_949987535.1. Classification (NCBI taxonomy): domain Eukaryota; kingdom Metazoa; phylum Chordata; class Mammalia; order Artiodactyla; family Balaenopteridae; genus Balaenoptera; species Balaenoptera acutorostrata. The sequence continues at coordinate 35,303,845 of NC_080075.1, read as the reverse complement.
TAAATGTTCTTGTATTTGAATGCTTAATTTAGTTAGCTTTTCTGTTTTCTAATATTCCTTCTCTCACTGGCTGAGCATAAACGAATTTGCTATTAGTGTCCAGTATCAATAATAACAGTTGTTAGAGTAGTGTGTGTTAATCATAATTGCTTCGGCTGCAAGTAACAGAAATGTGACAAACAGCAGCTTAATCAAATTAATTTTTCTTCTGTAACAGAATCTTGGGCGGTCGGTCCAGGGCGGGTGCAGCTGCTCAAGGAACAGCCTTTTCTGTGCTTCTCCTTGGTCATCCTTTGCGTATTGCTTTCACCTCTGTACTCATAAGATGGCTGCTGTACCTTGAGGTGTTACACATAAGCAGGAAGAAAAAGAGAAAGGCAGAGGGAAAAAGGTGCAGGCCAGTTGAGCCTGTTCCTTTTTATCAGGGAGACACTAATCTTCCCAGAAGCTCCACTATATTTTGAAATGTAGTCTTATTGTTTTGTTAGGTATGGTGAAGCCAACGGACCAGGAGATGATTATTGTTGAAAAACTAATTACTCACAGTTCCGGAGAGAAGTAAGGACACACCATGCCACACAGGGCCACACAAGGTTGGTGGAAGGCAGAGAGAGCTAGGGGAACTGCAGGAAAGTCTTTATTGTGGTTCTCTTTGGAGTGAATGGGCAAGGCGCAGGGTAAACAGAGGATGATCTAGTTTGAATAATTTTATGGGGCTCTGGGCTTTAGGGGCCACCCCTAGTTGTCTGATGCCTAGTCCTAGGGTGGTTAGGGCAGTGTAAGAACTAGGTAAAGCCATCATTGGGGGTGTGGCTTTGGATGGATTCATTTGCATATGAAAGGTGCACTTGCCGGTGAGTCATTTACTGTTTCTTAGAATCAGTAACCCTGGGAGGGGTAGTCTTTCCCTAGTCAGGAAAGTTTTAGCTATCAAAGCATCAGATACAGAAACTGGAAAACATGGTTAATACACACTCTTTCTTATGTGCTTGGCTAGAATTGTGTCTCCGCCATCCATAGCTATGAGGAATTCTGGGCATTTGGATGTTTTTAACTGGGTACATTGTTACCCTAAACAAAATTGAAGTAATAGTAGTATGAAAGAAGAAATGAATAGATATTGATTAAGCAACTAGTAGCATCTGGTGCGCAGTGTCATGTGTGAAGAATTAGCATCTAAAAAGTATAGGTGTAGTTTAAATCATGAGTTACAAATTCACATGCCTGCAGAGGCCAGGTATGCAATAAAGAGTGAAGCGGGCTAAGTGGAAGATTATAGGGAGTGCTGGGCACTCTGGGGAGGTGGAGGGTACATTACACTCTTCAAAGTAAAAATTAAAAAAGATACTGTCTGAGTGATTTGTGGTGTGTTGGCTACCAGCTTGTGGTGCTTAGTTAAACCAAAGAAATTTTTTAAAACAGCATATAGAAATGTAGAAAATAGAAAGAGCATATAGAAAATAGAAAGAGGGTTATTAATTTCACTGGAACAGGTGTAAATTAAATCACACTTCAATTATCATGTTATTTAGCAATCGTGTACACTACATTTTCCATTACCTGTTGATAACCCTTTGAGTACCAACCAAAAATGTACCAACATTTTTGAAATTTTAACTATTTTTGCCTCAGCTTTTCATTTTGAAAGATTGCAGACCTGCAGAAAAGTTGAAAGACTAGTACAGCTAACACCTATGTATCCTTAACTTAGGTTAGTTAATGGTTAACATTTTGTCACATTTACTTTTTCTTTCTCTCTCTCTCACATGTATAAATATATATATATTATATATATACACATTTTTTCCCTCTTTCTCCTGAACTCATTTGAAAGTACATTGCATGCGTTATGGCACTTCATGCCTAAATATGCCAACATGTATCACCTAAAAACAAGGACATTTCTATGTACATTATGTATGTACGTTATATAGCTTGTACTCGAGAAATTTGTAATTGTGCAGTAAATTTTAATATTCCATATTCAGTTTTACCCAACTTTCAAATAATGCCCTTTTCAACATTAAAAAAATTTAGGATCCAATCAAATATATATTATCTTCTTTAATCTAGAGCTGTCTTTCATGGCATTAATGCTTTCAGCAGTCCAGGCCAGTTGTTTCATAGAACGCCCAGAATTTTGATTTGTCTGATTGTTTCCACGTAATTAGATTCAGGTTAAACACTTTCGGCAAGAACATTCCATCGGTGATATGAACTCAGAGCAGCATGTCAGGAGGCCCAGGTCTCTCTCTCTTTGTCCTGTTGGTGGTGGTTATAAATGTGATCACTTGCGGAAGGTGGTGTCTATCAGACTTCTCCAGAGAAGATGCTATTCTTTTTGTGGGTAATCTGTGAGTGATGCTTTGAGACTTCAGGAGTATTCTGCTTCCCATCAAGCTTTCACCTGAAAATTAACATCCATTGATACTTTACTGAGTCAATTAATGTTAGTAGTTACAAAATTGTGATTTCCTCATTCCATCATTTCTTCTATGTTAGCTGTCACTCGTTTATAAAGAAAGGCTTTTTCTCCCAGCCCTGACCCCAGCCCCTTTCTTTTTTTTTTTTAAATTTTTTAATTAATTAATTAATTTATTTATTTATGGCTGTGTTGGGTCTTCGTTTCTGTGCGAGGGCTTTCTCTAGTTGTGACAAGTGGGGGCCACTCTTCATCGCGGTGCGCGGGCCTCTCACTATCGCGGCCTCTCTTGTTGCGGAGCACAGGCTCCAGACGCGCAGGCTCAGCAATTGTGGCTCACGGGCCTAGTTGCTTCGCGGCATGTGGGATCTTCCCAGACCAGGGCTCGAACCCGTGTCCCCTGCATTGGCAGGCAGATTCTCAACCACTGCGCCACCAGGGAAGCCCCCCAGCCCCTTTCTTGAGTTCAGTATGAACTCATGGATTATTTTGTATTGAGTGTGTTATATTCCATTATCATTATTATTCATATTGATGCCCAAATTATTTTCAATTTTGCTGGATCTCTGAACTCTTGGATGTCGGATGCATTTTCAGCATTTCCCACTCAAGGGGTGACTTTTTTGTGGTTCTCGCTCCCTGTCTTCTCTCTTCCTCCGAATTGCCACTTAAATTCTGTTCCAGCATAGATCCTGAAGCTTCATCCGCATTTGGCATTTCTTTCCCCTCTTACATGTAAATTAAAGTTAGTGGTAATCTGTCTCCTAGTTGTGCTTTAGATGTGGAAAATAGGTGGTTTTATTTGCTATATTTGTTGATCTCTGATTTTTTGGAGGATGTGTGGTGTGATTAGAAGTTAGGTGGCTACAATTATTTGGTAGGACACTGGAATTCCTCTATTTTAACTACTTTTATGGTTTTCTAAGATGCGAAATGTCTAACTTTCAAATGAAGTTTTTGTTTAAACCTGGTGACTCTTGGTAATCAATAAGTTAACTCAGATAAGCCTTTAGTACCTTTAGAAGGATGTTATGCCGTTCGTCCTACTCCCAGTAGTCTCTAGCCGGTGTACTCCTTTGAGTCTTTATGTTTCTTTGTTTTTCTACAGCCTTTTTCTTTCCACCTGCAGACCAACATCATTGTTAATGCACTGACTACTAAACCCTATGCACTTTATTATCTGCTGTGAATAGACAACTGGGAATTCAGCTAACTCATCTCATTAGACTTGGGTGTGATCTTAGAATAAACAGGACCACATCGTGAAAGCCTGAAGGCCTCTTAGAGCTTTATTTAGGGCTTGAGTTTTCTTAGAATGTCTATTTGCTTAATAAATAGCCATTCTTCCTTATTTCCAGTTTTTTAGTATGTTTTAGTTTAGACAGTCAAGCTGATGTTAAATCATCTAAAAATGATATTTTACATAATGATAATGAGGGAAGCAGTACAGTACCAAGAGCAAAGATGTCTTTAGAATCACAAATCCTGGTCCTGCTGCTTATTGGCTGTGTAACTTTAAGTAGTTTAAGTAGTTGCTTAACTTCTCTGCACTTCCATTTCTCACCTGAAAAATAAAGATAGTAGAATCTTCCACAGGTTTTGTGAAGATGAAAAAAGATATATGTGATATATATAGAGCAGTGCCTTGGTCTTGATAAATAATTGCCATTACAGTTAGTATGTTAATAAGAATGAATGAATATTTACTCTGCACAAGGAGCAGTGATTGCTGTTACATAAAGCAGGTCATCAGATCTTTAGGATCTGTTTGTGACCTTACCCGCTTCTCACCATACACATCCTGAAATTCAAATAAACTTTAATGATAATTTGTTAAATCTCTAAACTTTCCATTGAAAAAGCATAAATTATTATTTTGTAACTTACTCATTATTTAGAGGTGTGGTTTAAAAGGGACAGGTATAGCTAAATGCCTGAATGATGTTAATTTCAAAGACTCTTTAAAACACTTTTGTGGGTGCTATAGAAATGCACAGCTTGTGATGAATTACATTGTTGTAGAAACATGTGTCCGCTAGAGGTCACATTATACTTTTATATTATTGCTTCCTGCAAAAATATGGTTTGAAAAAGAAAGAAACCCAAGCTGGACTATTACAGGAACCATCCTTATATGTCATGGTTTTATATTGGACAGTTTCTTACTCTGTTGGTTAGAAAATCAATTTGTATTATTGAAGTTAACAATGAGATATTACTCTCCAAGTTATAAATAGAAACTTCTTACTCTTCACCACAGAATAATTTGCAGTTCTTGAAACTACTTCTGAATGATTACCTGTAGGCGTAGAGTAATGTATGACTGTTTTTCTCAGGTATTTATTTTTGTTAATAAGTATGGATTTGGAGTCCTACCTGCTTGAAGAGTGACCTACACAAGCAACTTAAATTCTCTGGAATTTCAGCTTCCAAATATGTGAAATGTGAATAATAGCTATGACAGTATTAGGGTGAAGCTCAATATTTAAGTGAAAGTTCTATGCAAATGATAAAATCTGTGCAAATGGTGAAGTGGATTATTAGATAACTGCTGTTTTGGGCCCACTAAGGCACGTTATGGGAAGAATATAGGAACCTCCAAATTTCTATCCTCTCTTTTCTGATTGAATAGGCTACTAGTTTATATTTAATTTTCTGAAATAGCCATTGTGGCTAATAGTGGATATATTTTAAATAGGCTACCTTTAAGGTACTTTATTTTAGAAAGTGTTCTAAAAATCAACTGTAGCTGTGTGGAATCTTCACTCTGTGGAATTTATTCCACTGCGATGCTTGATGTTACTGTTTTTATATAGTCACAGCCTTAAGTGTGGAATTAGTCTTTGGCTAAAAAAATGAGTACTGATTCCTGGAAGTTTCATATTTTTGCAAGTTTTTGTAGAACTAATGGGTTTACTTGAATTTAGGCTTTGCTACAGTCTGCTTTTACTGATAATTTTGGTCCTGATGTGGATAAGGTCAGAGACGAAGTGATAGATACTAAGGTAATGAAGAGATAGGCCGGATAATTATGGTGCTAAGTAAAATTGGTGATTAAAATGTTTTCATTATGTAAAGTCACAAATTACAAAGGTAATCTTTTTTTTTTTTTTTTTAAATTTTTATTTATTTATTTATGGCTGTGTTGGGTCTTCGTTTCTGTGCAAGGGCTTTCTCTAGTTGCGGCAAGCGGGGGCCACTCTTCATCGTGGTGCGCGGGCCTCTCACTATCGTGGCCTCTCTTGTTGTGGAGCACAGGCTCCAGACGCGCAGGCTCAGTAATTGTGGCTCACAGGCCCAGTTGCTCTGCGGCATGTGGGATCTTCCCAGACCAGGGCTTGAACCCGTGTCCCCTGCATTGGCAGGCAGATTCTCAACCGCTGCGCCACCAGGGAAGCCCTACAAAGGTAATCTTAACTGTTCTGTTAATAGCCATGCAGGGAAGGCTTGATTAGCAATTTCAACATTGAAAGTGCAAGCGATTTTTTTTTTTTTAATTGTGGAGAGGGGAGATAGAAAGTGCAGAAGTGAAGGTTGCAATTTATTTTATTATTATTATTTTTAAAATATTTATTTATTTATTCGGTTGCACCAGGTCTTAGTTGCGGCAGGCGGGCTCCTTAGTTGTGGCATGTGAACTCTTAGTTGCGGCATGTATATGGGATCTAGTTCCCTGACCAGGGATCGAACCTGGGCCCCCTGCATTGGGAGCATGGAGTCTTATCCACTGCGCCACCAGGGAAGTCCCCAATTTTTAAACTTTGGTGTGCAGAAGTGATTGTGGGAGTAAGTAGAACAATGTTGGCTCAAAACAGGAAGCAAATATATATTTAAAAATTTTTTCTTCACTGTAAATACTTGGTTTTCACTGCTCCCTCTCCTACCTTCCTGTTCTCTTAACTACTGCTAATGGCCCTGAGCTCAAATGCAGGTCTGCCTGACCTGGGTCTGCTTGACCCCAAAGCTTATAGACTTACCTTTTACATTTACCAGACTGCTGCTTTTTGAGACCTTCTGTCATTATAACATACTGTGTCTTATCTGTATTTGGAATGCTTCCTGATAAGTACATATTATATAGATTTTTTTTCTCATTTTATGAATTTTATTGATAAGAATCCCCACTAAATGTCTGTCTTGAATGGAAACCATTATGAAAGGTTTGGGGATCTGTTAGTTTCCAACCTTGAGTCTCTGCTTCACTGTTTATTTTTCTGTGACTTTGGGCAGGTCCCTTAATCTCTGAGTTGTTTCGTTATTTGTTCAGTGAGGACAGTCATTTCAGTTGTTGAATGAATAATAGATTTCATATCTAGCCTACTAATTTCATAAACATTGCTGTGGGGTTTGTTGTTGTTGTTATCGTTTTTTAGGGAGGTGGCTGTGTTTGAAATTTTAATTTTTTTTCTCCTGTAGATAACAGATAAGAGAGTGTCCAGAAGACATGCCATTCTTGAAGTGGTGGGTGGTCAGCTTCGAATCAAACCGGTAAATATGTTATTAATGATTTATTTTAACATTTTCTCTCTTACGTGTTTCCAGCTCCTGATTGGACGGGCTTATTTTTCAGGTTGTGAAAATAGGGAATTAATGTCGGAATATGTTTTTCTTATTGCCAGAAGATAATTGGGAGATAAAGATCTAAACTATTTAAGCTACTTCTTTTTCCCATGGGGCATTGCTACATTTATGTAGTTAGAATCTTAATGAAAGGTCACACTACCAGTTCATGTGTACATTATGATTTTGTTCATGAGTAGGTATTACAAATAAGATTCTATAAGAAAGTCCATAACTGTGTAATGGTTGGCTTTTGGGGGATGGGTTAGCAACCAAAGTCACTTAAGTGTTATAGGCTTGTTTCAATAGATTTCTGTACCTAGAGTATTTTCCAAATTGGCTTAATAGAGATGCTTAATTGGAGTCAGGTCTATACTTGGATGAAAAGTATTCAGGTGTATTTTGAACTTCTGTGACTATTTAAAAGAGTATCGATAATATAAAATAAATATACTTAAAGGTGATTTTATTAATGGAAAATTCTTTCTTCAGGTTAAACTTTATCCTTTATGAAGTGGGTCAGATTTCTGTATGGGTGTTTATTAACAATGTTCAATCAAAGAAGGCACCTTTTAGAAAACATTCTTTACCTTGCTTGGTCTTTAATTAGATTGTGTTGATATAAGTCAACAAGTGTCTTTTGAGCACCAAACTGTGGTAGATACAAAATTAGAAGTTAGAGCAAAAATTCCACATTAGATTATAGACTTTTAAAACTAAAATTTAAGAGGGTAACATTTTATTTAAACTATACCTTTGTTTATATTTATCTTTTAAATATTATTTAGTATAATTTTATGAACTTTTAGTATGTGACCGTATACACATGGGAAAAAGGTGTTTTTACCCTTTTCTTGGTACTATTATTTTTGACAACTTAGAATGTCTAATTCTACATAGTCAGCAAGTTGTTAAATGAGAATTAGAACTCAGGTTCTTTGAACCCTCTGCAGTATTTTTTTATTTTCATCACATTTTCCAAGTCAGGATTCTTTTGCCATGTTCTCTTCTTTAAAAAAAATTCTTGAAGTTAAAACTAATTGTTTCAACTTATCTTCACAAGACGTTTTAGTGCCTTCAGTTGAGTAGAACTTTAGAACTGAAAACAATCTTAGATTCAGGCTTTTGTATGTAGGAATTTGATTTGGGCCATAGCTGGCATTGCATATCAATGGAGAAGAGAACTTTTCATCAATAAATGGTACTGGGATGGTTTGTTGTTTGTTTGGGCAAAAAAATAAAAAAAATAATTAGACCCCTACCTCAAACCATACACAAAAATCAATTCCAGATAGATTAATGTGAAAGTCAAAACTGTAAAACTGTTAGAAGATAACGTAGGATAAAACCTTTATGACCTTAGAGTAGGGAAATGTTTTTAAATAAGATATAAAAAGCAGAAACTGTAAAAGAAAGATTGGGAAAAAGCCAGTTACATTAAAATTAAGAACCTTTGCTGATCAAAAGACACTATAATGAAAATGAAAAGTACAACGGGGAGAAGATACTTAAAACACATATAATTGACAAAGGAATGATATCCAAAATTTATAGCAAATGCTTTCAGTCAATGAGAAGAAGATAATCCAATAGAAAAATGGGCTGAAGATTTGAGTGGCACATTGCAGAACTGGAAACCTGACTGGCTAGTAAACATGAAAAGCAGGTGCTCAGCCTTCTTATTAGATGGAGAAATAAATGAAACCACAATGAGATATGATTCCACACCCAACAGATTGGCAAAAATGAAAAGTCTAACAATGTCAAGTGTTGGGGGAGCGGTAGAACAAGTGGAATAGTTATGAGCTGTGGGGTGGGAGCTTAGATGGTGCAGCCACTTTGGAAAGTAGCTTGACGCTATTTCCTAAAGATGAAGGCTTGTATTCCCTGAAAGCAGACCTCACGCACACACAAGTGTGTGTATACAAGTGTATTGGTACACACTTGTACCAATAGATATGTACAAGAGCCTGAAGAGCAAAATTGTTTATATGATAGCAAAACACTAGAAGCAACATAAATTTCCACCAACAGTAAAATCAATAAATATATTGTGATATATTCATTTAATGAAATGTAGTACAACAGTGAAGATACATTACTGTGAGAGCTGAAAAAGCATGGATTAAAATCAGGAACATAATACTGAATGATGAAAGCAAGCATTGGAAGAATATTTACAGTGTGGCTTCATTTATGTAAGATTAAAAATCCTACAAAGTAAACAATATATTCAGGGTCATAAACATAGGTGGTGAAACCATAAAGAAAATCAAGGAAGTGATAAACACAAAAATCAGGATAATTACATCTGAGGAAACTGAGAAGAGAGTGGTTAGGTAAAGACTCACTGGGAACATCAAAGGTAATGGTAATATTCTTAAACTGGGTGGTGGGTCCACACATAATATCTTACATGTATTATGTCTCTAAAAAATTATTATGGAATATTTATAACATGAAAAAGTGGTAAAGAATAGTACAGTATATTGCAGTTATTTCTGTAATGCCAAACTACCAAACATTGGAAGACATAAAAAAAGGTTTTTTAAGGAAATGTGCAGTTCTCGTACTAGAATTTGATTGCTCTTTTAGAAAAATATTTAATTGGGTTTTGAATTTTATTCCAAGAATTATATTAGTTGAAGGAAAACTGCTTCTTGGACTTAGTGATATACGTATGGGTTCTTTGCTTTATGTAATGCTTGATTTCTTGTTTATCTTAATACAGTTTCAATAAAATACCTATCCCCTTGAAATAGATTTATTTATTTAATCAGCATCTTATTGTAGCTGCACCTTCAAGGTGCAATTTAGAGAAGTTTAGAGGAATTCTAACACTGACTTTGTTAATGGAAGTTTAAGATGAGAAATAATGAGTATGAGATGGACAAATAACTTCCAGTTTATTCATTTTATCATAATGTGTGCTAAATATCACTTATTCTGTGTTCTAGTCAATCACAAATTATTTGATCTGCTAAAGCAAATTATATATACAACTGTAATAAAGTGTTGAGAGAGAAGATTTAGTTTAAAAAACTTTGTAAAATTATATAAATAAATATAGCAGATATTTTGTTTTGATGATCCCTTCTGTATGCTGTGTACTCCACTTTATGTTTAAGTAATTAAATCTTTTTTTGCTTTCCCTCAAATTAGAAATCTAAGTAAATAAAAAAGTAGCTTTGACAATGATAGATGAATGCAATTAGGGCAGTAACTAAGTTGGGCTTTTAAATTGGATGAATTTGTCTTTTTTTCCTGCTCTAATATTTCCCTTTAGAAAAGGCTCTAGCTCTTAGCAGTTCTTGGAAATAGTGCATGAGGAGATAATATTAGCTCATGAGGAGATGATGTTAGCTTTTTTGTGTGTCGTTTAAATTTAATGTACAGTCTGGTATCAGGAGGGAGAAAATGCATTCTAAAGGCAAAATGATGATGTTCTTTGTAAATGACTGTATCACCAGTGGTTAGTTATGTCATCAGGGTGAATTCATAGCTGTCAATGCTTTTATTTCATTTTAATAAAAACTTACTCTTTGGTTGTTGGATGATTGAGAGAGTAGTTCTATAACTGTGTATAAATTGCAAAAGATATGTATTTTTTGCCATTTGGTATTGATTCTCAAAATATGCAGCTTTGGGTGATTGTATCTTTTCTATTGCACAATGAAATTTCTGAGTTGTGATTGTTTTGCTTCCCATGAAATTATGGGTGCACTTGTAAAACAGCTATAAAATACTAAAATAGCTTTTCCACAACTCATTTTGTTTTAAAAAAAATGCTTTCCAAATTAAAAAAACACAGAATAAGAGGAGCTCTTTTTTTCGGTATACATCGATCTTTGTTTAATGTTCAATGATAATTCCAAGAGAAAGCTATAGAAAATTGATTTGTATTTTAGTTCTAGTCCTTCAGGGATAATGCGTCCTTTACACCATTTCTTTTTTTTTTTTTTTTAACATCTTTATTGGAGTATAATTGCTTTACAATGGTGTGTTAGTTTCTGCTTTATAACAAAGTGAATCAGTTATACATATACATATGTTCTCTTATCTCTTCCCTCTTGCATCTCCCTCCCTCCCACCCTCCCTATCCCACCCCTCTAGGTGGTCACAAAGCACCGAGCTGATCTCCCTGTGCTATGTGGCTGCTTCCCACTAGCTATCTATTTTACGTTTGGTAGTGTATATATGTCCATGCCACACTCTCATTTTGTCCTAGCTTACCCTTCCCCCTCCCCGTATCCTCAAGTCCATTCTCTAGTAGGTCTGCATCTTTATTCCCGTCTTGCCCCTAGGTTCTTCTGACCATTTTTTTTTCTTTTTAGATTCCATATATATGTGTTAACATACAGTATTTGTTTTTCTCTTTCTGACTTACTTCACTCTGTATGGCAGTCTCTAGGTCCATCCACCTCACTACAAATAACTCAGTTTCGTTCCTTTTTATGGCTGAGTAATATTCCATTGTATACATGTGCCACATCTTCTTTATCCATTCATCTGTTGATGGACACATAGGTTGCTTCCATGTCCTGGCTACTGTAAATAGAGCTGTAATGAACATTGTGGTACATAACTCTTTTTGAATTATGGTTTTCTCAGGGTATATGCCCAGTAGTGGGATTGCCGGATCGTATGATAGTTCTATTTTTAGTTTTTTAAGGAACCTCCATACTGTTCTCCGTAGTGGCTGTATCAGTTTACATTCCCACCAACAGTGCAAGAGGGTTCCCTTTTCTCCACACCCTCTCCAGCATTTATTGTTTGTAGATTTTTTGATGATGGCCATTCTGACTGGTGTACGGTGATACCTCATTGTAGTTTTGATTTGCATTTCTCTAATGATTAGTGTTGTTGAGCATCCTTTCATGTGTTTTTGGCAATCTGTATATCTTCTTTGGAGAAATGTCTATTTAGGTCTTCTGCTCATTTTTGGATTGGGTTGTTTGTTTTTTTGATATTGAGCTGCATGACCTGATTGTAAATTTTGGAGATTAATCCTTTGTCAGTTGCTTCACTTGCAAATGTTATCTCCCATCCTGAGGGTTGTCTTTTCATCTTGTTTATGGTTTCCTTTGCTGTGCAAAAGCTTTTAAGTTTCATTAGGTCCCATTTGTTTATTTTTGTTTTTATTTCCATTTCTCTAGGCGGTGAGTCAAAAAGGATCTTGCTGTGATTTATGTCATAGAGTGTTCTGCCTATGTTTTCCTCTAAGAGTGTGATGGTGTCTGGCCTTACATTTAGGTCTTTAATCCATTTTAGTTTATTTTTGTGTATGGTGTTAGGGAGTATTCTAATTTCATTCTTTTACATGTAGCTGTCCAGTTTTCCCGGCACCATTTATTGAAGAGGCTGTCTTTTCTCCATTGTATATTCTTTCCTCCTTTATCAAAAATGAGGTGACCATATGTGCGTGGGTTTATCTCTGGGCTTTCTATCCTGTTCCATTGATCTATGTTTCTGTTTTTGTGCCAGTACCATACTATCTTGATTACTGTAGCTTTGTAGTATAGTCTGAAGTCAGGAAGCCTGATTCCTGCAGCTCCGTTTTTCTTTCTCAAGATTGCTTTGGCTATTTGGGGTCTTTTGTGTTTCCATACAAACTGTGAAATTTTTTGTTCTAGTTCTTTGAAAAATGCCAGTGGTAGTTTGATAGGGATTGCATTGAATCTGTAGATTGCTTTGGGTAGTATAATCATTTTCACAATGTTCATTCTTCCAATCCAAGAACATGGTTATCTCTCCATCTGTTTGTATCATCTTTAATTTCTTTCATCATTGTCTTATAGTTTTCTGCATACAGGTCTGTTGTCTCCTTATGTAGGTTTATTCCTAGATATTTTATTCTTTTTGTTGCAGTAGTAAATGGGAGTGTTTCCTTAATTTCTCTTTCAGATTTTTCATCATTAGTGTATAGGAATGCAAGAAATTTCTTGCATTAATTTTGTATCCTGTGACTTTACCAAATTCAGTGATTAGCTCTAGTAGGTTTCTGGTAGCATCTTCAGGATTATCTATGTATAGTATCATGTCATCTGTAAAAGTGATGGCTTTACTTCTTCTTTTCCAATTTGGATTCCTTTTATTTCTCTTTCTTCTCTGATTGCTGTGGCTAAAACTTCCAAAACTATGTTGAATAATAGTGGTGATAGTGGACAACCTTGTCTTTTTCCTGATCTTGGAGGAAATGGTTTCAGTTTTTCACCATTGAAAACGATGTTTGCTGTGGGTTTGTCATATATGGCCTTTATTATGTTGAAGTAAGTTCCCTCTATGCCTACCTTCTGGAAGGTTTTTATCATAAATTGGTGTTGAATTTTGTCAAAAGCTTTTTCTGCATCTATTGAGATGATCATATGGTTTTTCTCCTTCAATTTGTTAATATGGTTTATCACATTGACTGATTTGTGTATATTGAAGAATCCTTGCATTCCTGGGATAAACCCCACTTGATCATGGTGTATGATCCTTTTAATGTACTGTTGGATTCTGTTTGCTAGTATTTTGTTGAGGGTTTTTGCATCTATGTTCATCAGTGATATTGGCCTGTAGTTTTCTTTCTTTGTGACATCTTTGGTTTCGGTATCAGGGTGATGGTGGCCTTGTAGAATGAGTTTGGGAGTGTTCCTCCCTCTGCTATATTTTGGAAGAGTTTGCGAAGGGTAGGTGTTAGCTCTTCTCTAAATGTTTGATAGAATTTGCCTGTGAAGCTGTCTGGTCCTCAGCTTTTGTTTGTTGGAAGATTTTTAAATTACAGTCTCAATTTCAGTGCTTGTGATTGGTTTGTTTATATTTTCTATTTCTTCCTGGTTCAGTCTCAGAAGGTTGTGCTTTTCTAAGAATTTGTCGATTTCTTCCAGTTGTCCATTTGAGTCATATAGTTGGTTGAAGTAATCTCTCATGATCCTTTGTATGTCTGCAGTGTCAGTTGTTACTTCTCCTTTTTCATTTCTAATTCTTTTGATTTGAGTCTTCTCCCTTTTTTTCTTGATGAGTCTGGCTAATGGTTTATCAGTTTTGTTTATCTTCTCAAAGAACCAGCTTTTAGTTTTATTGATCTTTGTGGTTGTTTCCTTCATTTCTTTTTCATTTATTTCTGATCTGATTTTTATGATTTCTTTCCTTCTGCTACCTTTGGGGTTTTTTTTTTGTTCTCCTTTCTCTAATTGCTTTAGGTGTAAGGTTAGGTTGTGTATTGGAGATGGTTCTCGTTTCTTGAGGTAGGGTTGTATTGCTATGAACGTCCCTCTTAGAACTGCTTTTGCTGCATCCCATAGGTTTTGGGTCTTAGTGTTTTCATTGTCATTTGTTTCTAGGTATGTTTTGATTTCCTCTTTGATTTCTTCAGTGTTCTCTTGGTTATTTAGTAGTGCATTGTTTAGCTTCCATGTGTTTGTATTTTTTACAAATATTTTCCTGTAGTTGATATCTAGTTTCATAGCATTGTGGTCAGAAAAGATATTTGATATGATTTCAGTTTTCTTTAATTTACCAAGGCTTGATTTGTGACCCAAGATATGATCTATCCTGGAGAATGTTCCATGAGCACTTGAGAAGAAAGTGTATTCTGTTGTTTTTGGACGGAATGGCCTATAAATATCAATTAAGTCCATCTTGTTTAATGTATCATTTAAAGCTTGTGTTTCCTTTTTTATTTTCATTTTGGATGATCTCTTCATTGGTGGAAGTGGGTTGTTAAAGTCCCCTACTATGGTTGTGTTACTGTCGATTTCCCCTTTTATGGCTGTTAGCATTTGCCTTGTGTATTGAGGTGCTCCTATGTTGGGTGCATAAATAGTTAGAATTGTTATGTCTTCATCTTGGATTGATCCCTTGATCATTATGCAGTGTCCCTCTTTGTCTCTTGTAATAGTCTTTATTTTAAAGTCTATTTTATCTGATATGAGAATTGCTACTCCAGCTTTCTTTTGATTTCCATTTGCATGGAATATCTTTTTCCATCCCCTCACTTTCAGTCTGTGTGTGTCCCTTGTCTGAATTGGCTCTCTTGTAGACAGCATATATACGGGTCTTGTTTTTGTGTCCATTCAGCCAGTCTTTTGGTTGGAGCATTTAATCCCTTTACATTTAAGGTAATTATCAATATGTGTGTTCCTATTACCATTTTCTTAATTGTTTTGGGTTTGTTTTTGTAGGTCTTTTCCTTCTCTTGTGTTTTCTGCCTGGAGAAGTTCTTTTAGCATTTGTTGTAAAGCTGGTTTGGTGGTGCTGAATTCTCTTGGCTTTTGCTTTTCTATAAAGGTTTGAATTTCTCCATCGAATCTGAATGAGATCCTTGCTGGGTGGAGTAATCTTAGTTGTAGGTTTTTCCCTTTCATCACTTCCATATGTCCTGCCACTCCCTTCTGGCTTGCAGAGTTTCTGCTGAAAGATAAGCTGTTAACCTTATGGGGATTCCCTTGTATGTTATTTGTTGTTTTCCCCTTGCTGCTTTTAGTATTTTTTCTTTGTATTTAATTTTTGATAGTTTGATTAATATGTGTCTTGGCATGTTTCTCCTTGGATTTGTCCTGTATGGGACTCCGCGCTTCCTGGAGTTGATTAACTATTTCCTTTCCCATATTAGGGAAGTTTTCACCTATAATCTCTTCAAATATTTTCTCAGTCCCTTTCTTTTTCTCTTCTTCTTCTGGGACCCCTATAATTCGAATGTTGGTGCATTTAATGTTCTCCCAGAGGTCTCTGAGACTGTCCTCAATTCTTTTCTTTCTTTTTTCTTTATTCTGCTCTGTGGTAGTTAGTTCCACTGTTTTATTTTCCAGGTCACTTATCCGTTTTTCTGCCTCAGTTATTCTGCTATTGATTCCCTCTAGAGAATTTTTAATTTCATTTATTGTGATGTTCATCATTGTTTGTTTGCTCTGTAGTTCTTCTAGGTCCTTGTTAAACGTTTTTTGTATTTTCTCCATTGTATTTCCAAGATTTTGGATAATCTTTACTATCATTAGTCTGAATTCTTTTTCAGGTAGACTGCCTATTTCCTCTTCATTTGTTTGGTCTGGTGGGTTTTTACCTTGCTCCTTGACCTGCTGTGTATTTCTGTGTCTTCTCATTTTGCTTACCTTACTGTGTTTATGGTCTCCTTTTCGCAGGCTGCAGGTTCGTAGTTCCTGTTGTTTTTGGTGTCTGCCCCCAGTGGCTAAGGTTGGTTCAGTGGCTTGTGTAGGCTTCCTGGTGGAAGGGACTAGTGCCTGTGTTCTGGTGGATGAGGCTGGATCTTGTCTTTCTGGTAGGCAGGACTGCGTCCCATGGTGTGTTTTGGGGTGTCTGTGACCTTAGTATGATTTTAGGCAGCCTCTCTGCTAATGGGTGGGGTTGTGTTCCTGTCTTGCTAGTTGTTTGGCATAGGGTGTCCAGCAATGTAGCTTGCTGGTTGTTGAGTGGAGCTGGGTCTTAGCATTGAGATGGAGATCTCTGAGAGAGGTTTTGCCGTTTGATATTACGTGGCGCTGGGAGGTCTCTGGTTGACCAATGTGCTGAACTTGGCTCTGCCACCTCAGAGGCACAGGCCTGACACCTGGCCAGAGCACAGGAAGGAAGGAAGGAAGGGAGGGAGGGAGGAAGGAAGGAATAAAATAAAGTTAGTAAAATAAAAAATATTTTAAAATATTAAAAATAAAAAAAATTTAAAGTAATAAAGAAAAAAAAGAAAGAAGAGAGCAAGCAAACCAAAAAACAAATCCACCAATGATAACAAGTGCTTAAAACTATACAAAAAACAAAACAAAACAAAAACAGACAGAACCCTAGGAAAAATGGTAAATGCAAAGCTATACAGACAAAATCACACAAAGGAGCATATATGTACACACTCACAAAAAGAAAAAAAGGAAAAAAGAATATATATATATTAAAGAAAAAAGGAAGAGAGCAACCAAATCAGTAAACAAATCTACCAATGATAATAAACTCTGAATACAAAAGTAAGATAAACATAAAACCAGAAACAAATTAGATGCAGAAAGCAAACCGCAAGTCTACAGTTGCTCCCAAAGTCCACCTCCTCAGTTTGGGATGATTTGATGATTTGTTTTCTATTCAGGTATTCCACAGATGCAGGGTACATCAAGTTGATTGTGGAGATTTAATCCACTGCTCCTGAGGCTGCTGGGAGAAATTTCCCTTTCTCTTCTTTGTTCGCACAGCTCCTGGGGTTCAGCTTTGGATTTGGCCCCGCCTCTGCATGTAGGTCTCCTGAGGGCGTCTGTTCCCCACCCAGACAGGACGGGGTTAAAGGAGCAGCTGATTAGGGAGCTCTGGCTCACTCAGGCCGGGGGGAGGGAGGGGTATGGAATGCGGGGCGAGCCTGCGGCAGCAGAGGCAGGCATGACGTTGCACCAGCCTGAGGCATGCCATGTGTTCTCCCGGGGAGTTGTCCCTGGATCACGGGACCCTGGCAGTGGTGGGCTGCACAGGCTCCCGGAAGAGGAGGTGTGGAGAGTGACCTGTGCTTGCACACAGCCTTTTTGGTGGCTGCAGCAGCAGCCTTAGCATCTCATGCCCGTCTCTGGTGTCCGCGCTGATAGCCGCGGCTCGTGCCCGTCTCTGGAGCTCGTTTAGGCGGTGCTCTGAATGCCCTCTCCTCGCGCATCCCGAAACAATGGTCTCTTGCCTCTGTGGTGGGTCCAGACTTTTTCCCAGACTCCCTCCCAGCTAGCTGTGGTGCACTGGCCCCCTTCAGGCTGTGTTCACGCAGCCAACCCCAGTCCTCTCTCTGGGATCTGACCTCCGAAGCCCAAGCCTCAGCTCCCAGCCTCCGCCCTCCCCGGCGGGTGAGCAGACAAGCCTCTTGGGCTGGTGAGTGCTGGTCAGCAGTGATCCTCTGTGCGGGAATCTCTCCGCTTTGCCCTCTGCACCCCTGTTGCTGCATTCTCCTCCATGGCTCCAGAGCTTCCCCCCTGCCACCCCCCGCCCCCCGTCTCCACCCACGAAGGCCTTCCTAGTGTGTGGAAACTTTTCCTGCTTCACAGCTCCCTCCCAGAGGTGCAGGTCCCATCCCTATTCTTTTGTCTCTGTTTTTTGTTTTTTCTTTTACCCTACACAGGTACGTGGGGAGTTTCTTGCCTTTTGGGAAGTCTGAGGTCTTCTGCCAGTGTTCAGTAGGTGTTCTGTAGGAGTTGTTCCACATTTAGATGTATTTCTGATGTATTTGTGGGGAGGAAGGTGATCTCCACGTCTTACTCCTCCTCCATCTTGAAGGTCTCTTCTCAGTAAAAACCTTGTAAATCAAGCTTTTCCTCTGTGATAAAAATACTTGGTTTTTGGCTCCCTGAATCCATTAATGCATTTTGAGTATCACCTGGTCACATACTGCTGGGCACCAGGTTGCCTCCCCTGTGGGGCAGGCTGAGACTTCTATATAAAGGAACTCTCAGAGCTCTTGATGTTTCTCTTCTGGTGACATGGAATAACAGGGCTGCTTTTTCCCATTTTCTTTTTAAAAGTCCGTTGTGTATATTCTTTAAGACAGTTGTCAGTTTTGGCCATGTTTACACATATATTGGAATAAAGTATTTATAGTATTCTATTATCTTTCAAAAGTTTTATTTTATGTGTACTTATGTCATTGTTTTCATTCCAAATGTTGTGTCTGTCTTCTCCTTTTTGATAAATTTTTGTCTATTTTATAACTTAAGAAACAACGTTTTGGACTTCTTGTATGTGTGGCTTTTTAGTTGGAGTGTATATAGTTTGACATAGATTTTTTTAAAGAGCTTACTCAATGAGTAATATTTATTTAGATGTGAGTTTTAGGAGTGAACATAGATTTCTTGAGATGTCATTTTTGCTCTTAGTTCTGGGATCTCCTGTATGAACATTTTTAGGAAAAGAAAAAGATGATCACGGACCACACAGATTGGTCCACTTTCTTTGTGGATGATTTGCTAAATGCCTAATATTTAACCACCTATCTTTTAAATATTAAGTGCTTTCAGCTGAGGAAAAAATACTCAAACTGACTGTTTTCTTGACTTTGGGTTTGTGATGTCTTTTTAAAGAAATGTAATCAGTTTCCTTTCTTAAGTATTTTACCTTTTCTTCTCTTACAATTTTATGCCTTTGTATTTAACATCTTAGCTTTTATAAACTTAGGACTATATCATTATTTAATATTGTTTAGAGATTCATTTGACTCTTTAAAATACTCATGAATAAGAACATGGTCTTCTCTTAGCCTGTAAGAAGGGAACCTCATTTAGAAAATATTCAGGGTTCAGGCAGAAGATGTGTATATTCCTGTTTTGACTCTTGTCCTTCCTGCTACCCACCATTCCTCACTGGTGACCGTGGCATATACCCAAGGAAGGGGAGGCTTCACTTAAAAGGCTGAGGAGTAACAGGGAGCATTTCCAAGCCCAGCAATGTGCAGAAACACTCAAAAGCTCTAGTCATATGCCAGAGAGCCACACTGAGAGATAAATTAGGGGTGGCTGATAACATAATGAAGGTTTCTAAACATTACATTTCAATTATAACTTAAAAAAAAATCAAACATTCACAGGTCTTTTTAGGAATATGATGTTGCATAAATTACACTGCACCTCCGTTCTTATGCCATCTTGCTTATAAAATTTTATATTAATATAGTTTATAAAATGACTGACCAATGAAATAATTGCCTACCAAATTTATATAGCCTCTGTTTTTAATTTCTACTTCTACCCTTCCTCTCCAAATTTTAGTTTACTGCTTTCTTTTAACACAGACTTAAAGGAAATAGAAATGTTTCCAATTGCAGAAACACCTAGGAAGGACTTAAGGCCAGATCCTCATGAATTTTAATTGCCAGAACTAGATAGATTAATATTCATTGCAGCTTTCAGAATTGCCTTTTTTTTCTTTCTCTTTAATTTGAGCATGTAGGTAACAGTGCTTATTTTCCTGGCAGCTTTTGCTTTAATATTCCCTATTCTGTATTAGTCTCACCGGCCTGCCCCAGGCCTTGGTTAAATGTACTGTTTGGATGGTTTAGCTTCTAAAATGTAGTCATTTTCTTTCCTAATTTAGCTAAGTAGTTTTTGGTTCCTTTCTCCAAATTCCATGATTCTGTGGTTAATTTAAAAGTATATTATGGTATGTTCTTGGATTGGAAGAATCAATATTTTGAAAATGACTATACTACCCAAAGCAATCTACAGATTCAGTGAAATGCCTATCAAATTACCAATGGCATTTTTTACGGAACTAGAACAAGAAATCTTAAAATTT
The DNA here is from genome assembly GCF_949987535.1 of Balaenoptera acutorostrata. Taxonomy (NCBI): domain Eukaryota; kingdom Metazoa; phylum Chordata; class Mammalia; order Artiodactyla; family Balaenopteridae; genus Balaenoptera; species Balaenoptera acutorostrata. The sequence goes on along the minus strand of NC_080075.1, from coordinate 35,283,624 downwards.
GTATGGAGACACAAAAGACTCCGAATAGCCAAAGTGGTCTTGAGGGAAAAAAACAGAGCTGGAGGAATCAGACTCCCTGACTTCAGACTATACTATAAAGCTACAGTAATCAAGACAATATGGTACTGGCACAAAAACAGAAACATAGATCAATGGAACAAGATAGAAAGCCCAGAGATAAGCCCACACACCTATGGTCAACTAATCTACGACAAAGGAGGCAAGGACATACAATGGAGAAAAGACATTCTCTTCAATAAGTGGTGCTGGGAAAACTGGACAGGTACATGTAAAAGTATGAAATTAGAACACTCCCTAGCACCATACACAAAAATAAACTCAAAATGGATTAGAGACCTAAATGTAAGACCAGACACTATAAAACTCTTAGAGGAAAACATAGGAAGAACACTCTTTGACATAAATCACAGCAAGATCTTTTTTGATCCACTTCCTAGAGAAATGGAAATAAGAACACAAATAAACAAATGGGACCTAATGAAACTTCAAAGCTTTTGCACAGCAAAGGAAACCATAAACAAGACGAAAAGACAGCCCTCAGAATGGGAGAAAATATTTGCAAACGAATCAACGGACAAAGGATTAATCTCCAAAATATATAAACAGCTCATGGAGCTCAATATGAAAAAAACAAACAACCCAATCCAAAAATGGGCAGAAGACCTAAATAGACATTTCTCCAAAGAAGACATACAGATGGCCAAGAAGCACATGAAAAGCTGCTCAACATCACTAATTATTAGAGAAATGCAAATCAAAACTACAATGAGGTATCACCTCACACCAGTTAGAATGGGCATCATCAGAAAATCTACAAACAACAAATGCTGGAGAGGGTGTGGAGAAAAGGGAACCCTCTTGCACTGTTGGTGGGAATGTAAATTGATACAGCCACTATGGAGAACAGTATGGAGGTTCCTTAAAAAACTAAAAATAGAACTATCATATGATCCAGGAATCCCACTACTGGGCATATACCCAGAGAAAACCATAATTCAAAAAGACACATGCACCCCAGTGTTCATTGCAGCACTATTTACAATAGCCAGGTCATGGAAGCAACCTAAATGCCCATCGACAGATGAATGGATAAGGAAGATGTGGTACATATATACAATGGCATATTACTCAGCCATAAAAAAGAGTGAAATTGGGTTATTTGTTGAGACGTGGATGGATCTAGAGACTGTCATACAGAGTGAAGTAAGTCAGAAAGAGAAAAACAAATATCGTATATTAACGCACATATGTGGAACCTAGAAAAATGGTGCAGATGAACTGGTTTGCAGGGCAGAAATTCAGACACAGATGTAGAGAACAAACGTACAGACACCAAGGGGGGACAGCGGTGGGGGGTGGGGATGGTGGTGTGATGAATTGGGCGATTGGCATTGACATGTATACACTGATGTGTATAAAATGGATGACTAATAAGAACCTGCTGTATAAAATATATATATATATATATTATTCAAGTCATCCAGTGAAAATAAATAAATAAATAATTTTTTTAAAGAAAGTATATTATGGTGTTTGATCAGATGAAGTCATGTGAAGTGACAACTGAAGTTACTTTTGTGATTTTCTTGGGATTTTGAAAGCCAATAAGCTCATGTGCTGAGCTGCTTGCTACCAGGAGCTTTTTGACAGATGAAAGTGGATTCTGTTTAAAATTTAGTTTACCTAATTGTACCATTTATAATTTTTAAAAGTCATGTAATATGATATAGAGAATGCAGTTAAACAGTTTTAGGGGTGAATCTATTTAAGTGACTCAACAGGTAGCATTTTTATTAAGTACATTAGACTTCAAGCCTCACTTCTTATAGTAAACTATTTGGAACCGTTCCTGAGATTATTCACTAATGGCTGACAGTTGAAATATCATTGATTCTTCCTGCTGCTAGAGACTTCTGTAGTCATTTTAATCATAGACTGTTAGAACTGTGTTAGGTAGTTATCTGCACCCATGGACCTTGGAATCTAGTGGTGATTTATCAGATGACTATAGTAATCTTTGAACTGATAGGGACTGGTTCCAATAGTTCAAGCAGAAAGGTGGGGTGAGATAAGACATTACTGAGGCTGTAGTAAACAAAAGAGCATTTTTGAGTAGGTCTCAATGATTGGATCAAAGATTGTATGTATAGGGTGAAGATTTTGGTGTATGAAGGTGAGAGATGAGGTTGCAAACCACTGTAGATTTATGAAGAGCCTTCACTGCTGTGCTTTGCTTATATTGGAGAAGCATCAGAGGCTTTATGTAGGGCAATGTAAAAAAATAATTTAGGAAGCAGTGAGGTAAAGGAAATCAGGGAGACTTGATGTGATGTTAGCACAAGCAAGAAATGCAAGCAGTGGGTAAGAGCTTGAACTAGGGCAGTGACTGCAAATGCTAAAGAGAGATGGACTTGGGATACTTCAGAGGTAAATGATCTGGGGCTTGACATTTGAATGGAATGAAAGAATGTTGTAGATGTTCAATAAAAGTTTGTGGATATTTTGGTGTGTTTTAATATATAATTGAAACTAAATCAGAATATCTTGTATTTACCCTTGAAATACCCTATTCTTTTTCCATAGAAATAGGCATTTTAAGAAATAAAAACATGAAAAATAAATTATAATGCAAAGTAGTCTACCTAACTTAACAACATTATTTGCTTCATGTTTTATAACAATATTCTAGACTTGTTTATATCTTAGTTTATATTCCATAAATGATTAAGATTTTTAAAAAATGAAAGTAACTATATTTAATAAAAATTTTAACCAAGTTTCCCAATGAAAAGAAAATTTTTGAGGGGTAAAAAGAAAAAAAAATACTGATGCATTTCTAGAATTTCAAAATACATTAAAAAGAGGACTATTATAAGCTTCCTTAATTTTTCCATAATGAATATTTTTTACAGTAGGAACAGAAGTTTTTACCTGCTGAATTTATACTCATTTCTACTCTGTTCAAACTCAGGGTGAATAAAACGTATCTTAACACCTATAGATATATTAAATGGTTGGGATCAGAAAAGGTTTTGATGTGTGAAAATTTAGTTGTATCTCAAGATACTTTAATGAAGTATAAATAGAAAAACTGAGAATGTTTGGCATATGTCCAGTCTCAGGGTGGCATTTACCTTGCTATAAATGGAGAGATGGTTGATGTCTCTAGAAAAAAATGTCATTTAAACTGATGAAGTAGACAGATGAATGGGTGGTAGGGGGAGTTGCTCTATGTAAAATTCTTTTAAAAAACTGAAGATCTGCATTAATGTGGATTGCTTTGGTTTGATACTGGATTGATTGTGGATTGATACTCTGGTTTCTCTTCAGATCGTATTGCTTTGGTATATGCTAAAGCTTATTAAAAGACCCAATGGTTTAGATGACAAGAAGGCTATTCTGGAGATGGCTAAACTCAGCTTGATTTTAGTTAGAATTTTTAAGATGCCTTTCAATAGGTATTAATTATGGAGGCAGCTCTCATTATCTTTGCTAACATGAGGTAATCAGTGGAAACATAATTCAAAATAGGGGATATTGTAATAGTTTTGACATTGAGATATATTTACCTCTTGCAATTTGAATATGGATCATGATCTTCAGAGGGGAATTTCATTTAAACAAAATAAGAAGATTCCTCTGTGAGGAGTAAAGAAAAAAGGTATGTTGTTTGCTTGAGAAATTTGATCAAGAATTTCTTTCCCATAGTTTCTCATTTTTTAATCATAGTAAGAAATTATTAGGGGAAAATAAGCAGAAGAGAATTTTCAAGGGATTAGTGAATTTTGGATATCAAAACTGGGGGATTGGGCTTCCCTGGTGGCGCAGTGGTTGAGAATCTGCCTGCTAATGCAGGAGGCACGGGTTCGAGCCCTGGTCTGGGAAGATCCCACATGCCACGGAGCAGCTGGGCCCGTGAGCCACAGCTGCTGAGCCTGCGCGTCTGGAGCCTGTGCCCCGCAACGGGAGGGGCCGCGATAGTGAAAGGCCCGCACACCGCGATGAAGAGCGGTCCCCGCACCATGATGAAGAGTGGCCCCCACTTGCCGCAACTAGAGAAAGCCCTCGCACGAACCGAAGACCCAGCACAGCCAAAAATAAATAAATAAATAAATAAATAAATAATAAATAAAATTAAAAAAAAAAAAAAACAAAAACTGGGGGACTCAGTTTCCATACTGATAATTATTTTTCATGTTTCTCTTTCCAATGTCCAGTCATCTCTCAAACAAAATAGAAGTATCTTTTAACCAGTTAATTGATAACTTTGCTTTTTTCTTTGATTCCTAGAGAAATGGGAGGTATATTACAACTATTTTTTTTACGTTTAGATAATAATTATGATACTTAGAAGTGCCAGATTTATTAGACTTTTAGGTGTAAGCTTATACTTAGAATTGTTTTGACACAAATGTTGAATCAGTTCGTATTTAGTTGTATTTTTGTCATGATTTTGAGTTACTACATCACTGTATTCTTTTTCTTTAATTTGCTAGATACATACAAATCCATGCTTTTATCAGTCTTCTGAGAAGAGCCAGCTCTTACCATTGAAGACAAATCTATGGCACTGGTTGACTCCTGGAGATAGTTTTTCTTTATTAGTTGACAAATACATTTTCCGTGTTTTGTCTACACATTCTGAAACAGAAATGGAATGCACTTTAAGGTAAGATTGCCTGATAAAATGCAATTAAGTAATGGTATCTGTAATCTAATTCTTCAGTCATCCACAAAAGCTTCAGTAGAAACCACTCTAGAATTCAGCTATATTGGCGATAGGTCTTACATGGTGAGTGTGTGTGTGTTTTTCTAGAAAACATTTGATTTTGGAAACTTATGCCTCAATAGTGATTGCTTCCATATGTTGTATCTTTTACCATTGCGTTTAGAATATATTTTGCATCTAACAATAACCAGGATAGTTAATTTGAAACTGACTACATTTTCTTAATCTTTTTTTTTAGTTTTTAAAATTTTCTTAAGGTATTAACTTCTGTTTTAGATTATACTTGTATAACTCTTATTTCTTATAAGAATAACAGAAAATATAGAATAGGGAAACGGATGAAATGAGGTTACAATAAATAGCTGATATAAAATTGAAATTAATGCACTAGTTTTGTTGAGGCAGTCATTAGCAGGATTATTTGCCTTTGTTTTAGCTTTTAAATTATAGAATACTTAAACTGGACATATAGAAGTAGATGGACAGATTATATAGAGTGTGTTCTTTGATTGCACTGGTATTAATTTTAAAAATCAATAAAAATACAATATCTAGGAAAATCTTCAAGTGTTTTGAAATTAAACAACACACACCTAGGTAACCTCTGGATCCAAGAGAAATCACAAGGGCAATTAGAAAACATTTTGACCAGAATAATACTGAAAACATAACAAAAACATTTGTGAAATGTATCTAAAGTAGTCCTTTGAGGGAAATTTATATTAATTGCCTATATTAGAAGAGAAGAAAGAGGTAAAACTGATGCCCTTTGCTTCTATTTTAAGAAGATAGACAAACAGGAGTAAATTAATCCCAAAATAGACAGAAAAAAGGAAAAGGAAACAATAAGAAGAATAGGACTAGAAATCAACGAAATAGAACATAGACAAATAACAAAGAAGATCAACAAAGCCTAAAGTTAGTTTTCTGAAAAGACTAATAAAATTGATAAAATTGACAAGGCTTACCAAGAAAAAAAAGCTGGAAAACACAAATTATCAGTATCAGGAATGGAAGAGGCAATATCACTACTGATCCTGCAGACCTTAAAAGAATAATAAAGAAATAATTATTTAAAACTTTATGCCAGTAAAACTGATAGCCTAAATGAATGGATGCATTCCTTGAAAAACGCAATTTACCAAAACTGATACAGGAAGAAATAGAAAATCTGATGAATCATATGTCCATTAAAGAAATTGAGTTCCCAATTTAAGAATTTCCTGCAAGGAACTTCACTAGTGATTTCTCTTAAACTTACAAGGTACAAATAATACCAATATGATACTTTTTTCTCCAAAATAGAAGAGAGTACACTTCCCCACTCATTTTATGAGGCTTCCATAATCCTGATACCAAAATCAGACAAGAATATTACAAGAAAAGTAAATACAAACCCACATTCCTCATAACAAAATATTTAGAAGTCAAAACAAGCAATGTGTGAAATAGATTTTAATACACTATGACCAAGTGAAATTTGTCTGAGAAATGCAAGGTGAATTTATCATATATATTAAAAAAAAACAATCAGTGAAATTCACTTAACAGATTAAAGAACTGTCGTTCCAGTAGATGCCTAAAAACAATTGTGACAAAAATTTAATACCTGTTAAAAAAACCTTAGAGAAAACTAGGAAAAGAAGGAAATTTCCTTCCTATAAAAAAATACTTAATAGTGGGGTGTTGAAAAGTTCGCTCCCTACAGTTGGGAACAAAACAAAGATATCCATTTGCACAACTTCTATTCCATGTTTACTGGAGGTCCTAGCCAGTCCAGTAAAGCAAGAAAAAGAAATAAAGTGCATCGTACTGGAAAGAAAGAAGCAAAACTGTCTTTATTTGCAGATGACATGATTGTCTATTTAGAAAACCCTGAGGAAGCAAGGCACAAAACAATACCTACTGTATAGTTACATTTATATTATATTCTATTATAAGAAAACTAATTTATACTGACAGGGGGCCAAAATCCATCAATGTTTATTTCTGGCGGATTGACTAGGAAGGGGGGCCACAAGGGAACTTTTTGGGGGTGATGGATATATTCTCTGTCTTTTTAAAAATTATAGTTGATTTATAATATTATATTAGTTTCAGGTGTACAGCATAGTGATTCAGTATTTTTATAGATTATACTCCATTTAAAGTTATTACTGAGAGATGGCTGTAATTCCTTGTGCTGTACAGTATATCCAAAGTTATTACTGAGAGATGGCTGTAATTCCCTGTGCTGTAAAGTATATCCTTTCGCTTATCCATTTTATTCACCGTAATTTTTATCTCTTAATCCCGTAACACTATCTTGCCCATCCTCCCTTCCCTCTCCCTACTGGTATCCACTAGTTTGTTTTCTATATCTGTGAGTCTCTTTCTGTTTTGCTATATACATTCATTTGTTGTATTTTTTATTTTTTTATTTTTTTATTTTTTTAAAGGCAATGAAAGGATTTTTCTTTTTTATTTATTTATTTATTTATTTTTGGCTGTGTTGGGTCTTCAGTTCGTGCGAGGGCTTTCTCCAGTTGCGGCAAGCGGGGGCCACTCTTCATCGCGGTGCGGGGACCGCTCTTCATCGCGGTGCGCGGGCCTTTCTCTATCGCGGCCCCTCCCGTTGCGGGGCACAGGCTCCAGACGCGCAGGCTCAGCAATTGTGGCTCACGGGCCCAGCTGCTCCGTGGCATGTGGGATCTTCCCAGACCAGGGCTCGAACCCGTGTCCCCTGCACTAGCAGGCAGACTCTCAACCACTGCGCCACCAGGGAAGCCCTGTTGTATTTTTTAGATTCCACATATAAGTGATAATGTACAGTATTTGTCTTTCCCTGTCTGACTTATTTCACTAATGTAAAACTCTCTAGGTCCCTGCATATTGTTGCACATGGCAGAATTTTATTCTTTTTTATGGATGAGTAATATTCCATTGTGTGTGTGTGTGTGTGTGTGTGTGTGTGTATGTGTGTATATATATATATATATATATATATATATATATATGTATGTATCTTTGTATAACAACAGGCCATTCATCTGTTGATGGACACTTGGGCTGCTTCCATATCTTTGCTGTTGTAAATAGCGCTGCTATGAACATCGGGGTGCATGTATCTTTTCGAATTAGTGTTTTTTTCTCGGATACGTAGCCAGGAGTGGAATTGCTGGATCATATGGTAGTTCTATTTTTAGTTTTTTGAGGAACCTCTGTAGTGTTTTCCATAGTGGCTGCACCAATTTATATTCTTAAACAGTGCACAAGGGTTCCCTTTTCTCTGCATCCTCACCAACACTTGTTATTTGTACGCTTTTTGATGATAGCCATTCTGACAGGTGTGAAGTGATATCTCATGGTGTTTTGATTTGCATTTCTCTAATAATTAGTGATGTTAAGCAACTTTTCATGTTCCTGGTAGTAATCTGTATGTTTTCTTTGGAAAAATGCCTATTTAAGTCTTCTGCCCTCGTTTTGATCGGGTTGTTTGGCACATGGCTACACGGAGTTGCAAGGAAATCTGGGCAATGTAATCTCCAGCTGGGTGGATAGCCATTGTTAAAGGTGCTTCTAGATCAGTGCCATTACAACTTTGCTGTCTGTTATGCAAATAATGTCCACTTAGCCTCTGATGGTTAAATGCTAACCACCTGGCCTCTACAATTCTAGAATGCTGTCCTCTCCATTGATGCTAAAGAGCCTTGTTTTTGGCAGCCTCTCCTACCATCAACATTGACCTATAGAGGCAGTTACCATTGAGCTCTTCAACACTGCCTCACTAGTGTGTACCTTATAGCTGAGTGTTCTGGGCCCTTCTGGGGAACATGGTCAGGTGGGGGATTCTCTAGTCTCATGTAATAAGTCCATTTTAGCATGCCCACCTCTTAGAGCCTATTGACCCCCTTTTCAATATCATGCCAGGGCATTCTCTGTTTCTACCATATTTACTGTAAACATATTCTTTTTCCAAGCATGAACAAGCCATTTCAACTGTATATTAGGACTGGCTCTAGATGTCCTTGCCAGTACCTTAAATCCTAGGTTGCAGGGCAGTGTTTTTTATCCAGTTTTATTCTGCCTCCCCTGTTCTAGCATCTTCAAGATCTATTCTTGGGCATGCTCTTCTGGTTTCTGTCAGTACATATTAGCCAGGTCCTGTAGCTCTTTAGTAAATATTTGCTTTCCGGTTGAAGTAGGGACAGTACTTTTCTAGTCAGGTAATGATGAGTTGACCTTGGTTATTGGAATAGAAGCCACGAGGGGTGGGAGGGCAGGTCTTGAGGAAGGCAAGTATCATCATGACAGGTATACCATTAGGAGGCAGCTGCCTGGTCTCCAGACAAAGAAAGGCTACTATACTCTAGCAAGGGGGAGTGAACCATGTCTTAGACTGTGGAAGTATTGAAATATATTTTAGACATTTTTTGATACTATTGGGATTCTCATATATTTTAGAACTAGCTCCATTTTGCAGTGTATACCTCATAAAAACACCGTTGTACTGTTGTATAAGATTTACATGTATGAACCTTTTAATCTTCACAACCATCTTTATAAGGAATAGGTACTGTTAAAATCCCTATATTACAGATTAGGAAACTGAGACACAGAAGGTTTGAGACTTGCCCAAGGTCTCATAGCTAATATGTGGCAGAGAATTCAAACACAAGCTAACTAGGACTATAGCTCTTACTGACTTCCCTGACTATACAAGAAAGCTTACTATAGCAGTCATTCTAATAGTGAAGACACTTGGGGAGTGGCTAAATAAATTTGGCATAGTTTTAAAATGGAGTGAAAGTGAATGAACTAGAGAGAGCTCCAGGTTAAAATGTGGATAAATCTCCATAATGTAATGTTGAGGAAAAAAACAAACAAAAAGGTTACAAATATATAAAGCATACACTGTTTGTATATAGATATATATTACATATTATACATGTGTATTATGGATTATTGGGATTACTTCATGAATAATATATATAATAATAATAATATATATATATGTGTATATATATACACAAGTAATAGATATATACATACAGTAAAAGTATTCACATGTGAACAATAAAATCAGAATAATTTTCCTTCAAAGAAGGGATGAGAGGGAGAGGAACAAGATTTAGGCTGGACACAGGAAGCTTTGATTGTATTTATAATTAATCTGGAGCAAATATGACAAAATGCTCCTATGTGGGTGGTGGATACAGAAGTATTTATATTAATAGATAGGTAGATAGAATACATATATTATAGTCTCTCTATATTTTTACATGTTGAAATATTTTTAAATTTGAATAAGAACAGAAAAGAAAACCTACGTGCTTTGTGTCAGTTGTAAGGACCCCTGATATCATTGTAAATTTTTTCTTCCAACCAGTTATGAATTTAAGAAAGAGATATGAACAACAAAACAACAGTACAAAAGCTTGTCATTTCTTTAGGTTCTCACTTCACTCATGTCAACATGCTTTTCATGTAGTATTTAGATTCTGTATAATAAATCAGTCCCATTCATAACAAACTCAATGACAGCATATGGGTATATACATATCAGCTCTAGTGCGTTCATTTTTCACTCTTTTCTGTATATGTTTCTATGAAATTATTCTGTGAGAAGTACTAAAATCCATACTTTTTTGAGAAGTCAAAGTAAGAGAAAGCCAAAAAAAATTTTAGATTTTAGCTAATTAAATTTTGACGTATTTCATATAGAAGGACCAACATTAATTTTCCATTCCTATTGCTTCCCCAGTAGTGGGTGCTTAGCAGGCATTGGTTTCTTGAATACATGAATGAAATATTGTATAACATTTTCTTTATCTGAATTTCATTGCTGATAAGGAAGTGTAACATTCTCTCTCTAGAGGGATTATTTTCTTTAAAACACTGTTGAGGAAAGGAAAGTAAATCTTTTGTACCAAATTACTTTTTTCTTTCAAATTGTTAAAGTTCTTAATACTTAGATTCCATATAAATAGGTAATTTTAATCACTTTAATTTTGGACAGGACAAAACAATAAAATGTTGATGAAAATGCCATTGAATATGAAAGCGTGCATGTTGACAATTCATTTATAATTATTTTAAAACTTACTTTTAGATCCAGCTCATACATATTAGTAGTACATTTTGTATTAAAGACAAAATATATAACTTATATTTAAATATAACTTGGAATATATTTTTAAGAGTTAAGAATAACTTGGGGCTTCCCTGGTGGCGCAGTGGTTGAGAATCTGCCTGCCAATGCAGGGGACACGGGTTCGAGCCCTGGTCTGGGAAGATCCCACATGCCGCGGAACAGCTGGGCCCATGACCCACAATTACTGAGCCTGCGCGTCTGGAGCCTGTGCTCCACAACAAGAGAGGCTGCGATAGTGAGAGGCCTGCGCACCACGATGAGGAGTGGCCCCCGCTTGCCACAACTAGAGAAAGCCCTCGCACAGAAACGAAGACCCAACACAGCCATTAATTAATTAATTAATTAATTAATTAATTTAAAAAAACTAGCTGTTTAAAAAGAGTTAAGAATAACTTAATTGCCAAAACAATCTTTAAAAGAAGAAAAGAGTTGGAAGATTCACACTTCGTAATTTCAAAACCTGCTACAAAGCTACAGTAATCAAGACAGTGTAGTACTGGTGTGAAGAAAGACATGCAAGTCAGTGGAATACAGTTGAGGGTCCAGAAATAAACCCTTACACTATGGCCAATTAATTTTCGACAAGAGTGCTAAAACATTTAAATGGAGAAAAGAGTAGTCTTCTCAATAAGTGGTGCTGGGACAAATGCAAAAGAATGAAGTTAGACTCCTACCTCACAACATAGAAAAAATAAACTTAAAATGGACCAGAGACCTAATATAAGAGCTAAAACTATGAAATGCTTAGAAAAAAACACAAGTATAAATTTTTGTGACCTTGGATTAGGCAATGATTTCTTAGATATAACACCAAAAGCACAAGCAAACAAAATAGATAAATTGGACTTCATCACAGTTAAAAACTTCTGTGCTTCTAAGGATACCATCAAGAAAGTGAAAAGACAACCCACAGAACGAGAGAAAACATTTGCAAGTCATATATCTGATAGGGAACTTCTATCTAGAATATGTAAAGAACTTTTACAACACAGTAATAAAAAGACAACCCAATTTCAAAATGCATACTAAATTTGAGTAGACATTTCTTCAGGGAAAATACCTGACTGGCCAATAAGCACATGAAAAGATGCTCAACATGAAATGCAAATTAGAGCCATAATGAGATACCATTTCACATTCAGTAGGATAGCTATGGTAAAAAAGACATAATAACAAGTGTTGGTGAGGTTGTGGAGAGATTGGAACTCTTATGCTTTGGTAGTGGGTTGTAAAGTGTTACTGCCTCTTTGGAACACATTCTGGCAGTTCCTCAAAATTTTAAACGTAGAATTACATGTGACACAGCAATTCCACTCCTAGGAATGTACCCAAAAGAATTGAAAACATCTATATACAAAAAACTTGTATGAGTCCATCTATATGAAGTGTCAGAAAATGTAAATCCCTAGAGACAGAAAGTAGATTAGCAGTTGCCGAGGCTGGAGAAGAGAATGGGAAGTGACTGCTGATGCATATGGGATTTCTTTTTGAGTTGATGAATATGTTCCAGAGTTAGATATTGGTGATCATTGTACAACTTTGGAATATACTAAAAACTGCTGAATTTTATACTTTAACAGCACGAATTTCATGATTATGTGAATTATGTCTTGATAGCTATTACCAAAGAAAAGGGTAACTCATTTACCTTTGTTATATTGTGTTTAGATTAAATTCCAAGTTTTTATTTTTATTTTTTAACAAATTCTGGTTACACTGTATTATAAATCTGTGATAGTTGATTGCTTGAGGAAGTATTTGAAGATAATATAAGAATATGTCCATATCACAGTGACAGTATTTATATTTAAATAAAAGTATAGTAGAATAATTTGCACTTTGACCTATTTGAAACTAAATGTTGGAATTTTGTTCTGGGATAGGATTTTTTTTGTTGTTATATTTATTCTTGGTAAATATTAATAAAAATTCCCTATGGCTATAGGATGTGTGTTTATTAGTCTTGAATGTATGCCAGAATAGAAAAACTAGAAATGGAATGGATGATGTTACTTAATTTTTAACACTGTAAGTTGTGAAAAGCCATTGCATTTCTCTGGAGTGTTTCTTAATATTTTTCAAACTAAATATTAAGAAAATTTGAGGGAAAAAATCAGAATTTGGAAGCACACCTGTGTGTTGTGAGTAAAATGGATTTGAATATTGTGATGGGAGTGCAATTTCATGCAATCATACATTTTCAACTCTGAGTCCCCAGTGCCTGGCACAGTGTCTGACACACCCTAGGTATTTTAAAAATATTTACTGAATGAACAAAAACAGTGGTGTTGCAGGGAAATTTAGTCGAAGTAAGTTGTTCTCTTTTGACTGATTCTTGCCATGAATTTGAGTCTGCCTTTGAAGGAGGTTATTTCTATAAGATACACTAAAACAAATAAAACAAGCCATTAATTATTCTTTTCTCAGCTAGACAAATTTTTTAACGTTAGCGTTTACTGAGGAACATTTTACCAATAGTAAAATTCACCCCTTTAAATGTATAATTCAACGCACTTTGACAAATTTGTGTAGTCATGTAAGTACCACCACAGTGAGATATAGAACATTTTCATTTCCCCAGAAAATTCCCTCCTGCCTCTTTGTGGTCATTCCCCTCCCCCACCCACTGTTTCTGGTGACTTCTGATCCGATTTCTGTCCTTGTAGCTTTACCTCTTCAGAATGACATATGCATGGATTCATACGAAATGTACTTTTTGTGTCTGGCTTCTTTCACTTAGCAAACTGCCTTTGAGATTCATCCAAGTTGTTGTACATATCATACTTCTTTCCTTTTTATTTCTGAGTGGTATTTCCATCTATATTTTCAAATTTTCAAAAAAATAAGTCTGTTGGATCATCTCTATGCATACATAAAGAATAATGATCCAGAACTTTGGATGATCTTACCACACTTTGCAGCAAGTAGGAGGTAATTGGTTCTGCTAGTATGTTCCACATGTGACCATGGATGCTCCTGTGTTGGACTACAGGTTTGGGGAGATTTCACAAGTGGCTGCACTGGCCAGGACCCCAGTAGCAGCTGTGTGTGAACTTGACCTCAGGATTTTATTTCTTTTTTCTTCAAGACCCTAACTAGCTTAGCTGATGTTCTTACAGTTTGCATTTTCTTTTTGGATACTTGGAGGCGATCTTAACTTTTATGGACAATCTGAACAAATACTATATAGTAAGTAAATAACTCTTAAGCCTTCATAGAGATGGCCACTGCCCATCTTATAAATAGCTGTGGTTTCTAGGCCCATGTTTTGGAAAGATTACTGTATCTTATGGTGATAGAGTGAGCAGAAGATGAAGAACATATTCTAGTCTATATATTTTATTCTAGCATACTATAATCTGCTTTTTTGTCTTCCTAAGTCTGAGAAAAGTAGCATAACCCATTAGTTAGATGTACTTGGGAGAATCACATAATGGCATGATAGGCAATAGAAATGTTTTAAATTTAAGTGATTAATAAATGAATTTCAATTGTATTTCATAGAAACAGTCAAATACTTGATGAAGATGATATATTGAATGAAACACCAAAATCTTCCTTGATTGATTTGCCTGATGAGACACCTGGTGCCCCACAGCTGGAAAGAAGCACAGAAATAGGAAAGACCCAGACCACTGCAAATACTGTGGTAAGAAATTTAAGATCTCATCCATTTATAACATGTTCCTTAAGGAAAGAAAAGACAACTGGTATTAGACATATCATGACAAAATTTCTAGCATTGATCTGCTTTTGCTGTTTTTAAGTTAAGCTCTAGAGAATATCACACTAGACCAACACTTCAACTAATAGCGATATTGAATTTCTTTCTTTGAGAACTTTGACCAACTCAGTCCACAGTTGCAGATGGATTTTTTTAATGGTAGTTTTCTGCAAAGTAAATAATTTTTATGGTTTTATTAAGGATGCAGGATTATTTTTAGCAATTAATATATAGGTGCCTTTTTAGTCTTTCCTAGATGAAAGTAGAGACTTGAGTAAGCAACAGCCAAACCCTTCCCAGAGGAAAAGAACCCTTCCAGCGTGGATGTTAACAGAAAATCTAAGTGATCAGAACCTTTCAGTACCAGTCATCAGTGGAGGTAGGTTTTGTTTCAAGAAAATATTTAACAGAATTTGAAAGTTTTTCTGAACAAATGAAGACAGAAATAGCAGTTATGTAAGTGTATAACTTAGCCTAACATTTCTTTAGATGTGTTCATGAAGTCTAATTTTAAACATAAACTATTTTATGCCATTTATCAAACACCATTCTGCTAATTATTATGATTATGATTATTTTTTAGTGGCTTAAAAACAGTACCCATTTATTAGCTCGCAGGGTTTTTTTTTAATAAATTTATTTGTTTGTTTATTTATTTATTTATGGCTGCATTGGGTCTTCGTTGCAGTGCGAGGGCTTCTCATTGTGGTGGCTTCTCTTGTTGCAGAGTATGGGCTCTAGGCATGTGGGCTTCAGTAGTTGTGGCTCTTGGGCTCTAGAGCGCAGGCTCAGTAGTTGTGGCGCACGGGCTTTGTTGCTCTGTGGCATGTGGGATCTTCCCGGACCAAGGCTCGAACCCGTGTCCCCTGCATTGGCAGGCGGATTCTTAACCACTGCACCACCAGGGAAGCCCTAGCTCACAGTTTTAAAGATGAGGAGTCCGGGCAGATTCAACTGAGTTGTTTGTTGAGATTTTCACAAGAGAAATCCAGGTGTCTGTCAGGCTGGGTTCTGACCTGGGTATCATGGGAGAATCCCCTTAGAAGATTATTCCAGTTGTGGAGAATTTGTTTCCTTGCAGTTGGAGGACTGAAGGACTTGTTTTCCTGCTGACTGTTGGCTGGAGCTCACTCTGCTCCTAGAGGGCATTTTTCTGTTCTTGCACTTCATTCTCAAGGCCAGCATAGCACAACAGACCTTTCTCCAGCTTTGCGTCTCTCTAATTTCCCCTCGGTGGCCAGCTGAGAAAACTCTCTGCTCTAAAGGATTTGTTGATTAGATCAAGCCCATGTACATAATCTCCCATTTAGTTAACCCAAGGTAAACTGATTTGTAACCTTAAAAATAGGTGCAACATTTATTTTGCCATATAACTTAACATAATCCTGGGCATGATATCTCATCTTATTCACAGTCCTGGGGATTAGGGCAGGAAATCTCGGGGAGGGTTCATTTCAGAATCCTGCCAACCACAGTAATGTCTGTACCTGTCCTCTCTCTTAATACATCATCATTTAAGAATTATCTTATTATTGAACATTTATTCACTGTCCCAAATTGCAGTGTCATTAATAAGTGCAATTAAAAACTGTGAGTATCTTAGAAGTCTACTCTTATTATTACTATGGTCTAAATTGTAGAAAGGAAATTAGTTGATCAAAAAGTGTAAATATTAAAGGATCATGATATATGTTGCTAAAGCACTCCCTTTGTACTACAGTGGAAAAAAAAACTTTCGAAAAATTGTATCCTGGTCAACCCTAGGTTTCACCCATTACAATATGTGCCATTTACATATGTAAAAAAATAGAAAAATACTATTCATTTTACTACTGAAAGCAATACAGACGACTTATTAAAGTAGCTTTTCAAACAGACCTGTTGGGGTCATGTCTAAGGTAAAAGACAAGCACAGTAAGAGTGTTTAAAATTAATTTAATTAAACAAAAAACTACAGGCACACAATGATATGTGCTGAAGGAGTCAAAGAGGATGAGACCAGTGTCCTAGCATAGTTCACTGTCATAGCAGATACCACAGTGCTTTATGTCATCTGCTGGGTATCCCCATTGATTCAAGATTATTAAAATGTTTGCTACATTGTATTATTCAGTCTGCATTTTATTTGCAACTTTTCAGTCATCTCAGGTTTAGTTTCTATTGGCTGCTTATTTTCCTTTATATGGGTCACATTTTCTGGTTTATGCTATTGGATGTTATGAATGATAGAGTACAGAGACTTTAATTTTGTATCCCTCTGAATAAATATTTTTATTCTAATAAGCAATTAACTGGGCCTAATAGGAAATTTACTTCCTGTTTTCTTAATGGGCATTTAATTCAGGCCCTAAACTCTGTTTCCTCCGTGTGGACAGCAGCTGCAGTCTCTGCGCATGTAGTTTAGCAACCAGCCAGGGATTTGGGTCAGTTTTACATGTAGATTTTGGTTCTTGGCTCTCTAAGCCTTTCTTCCTTCTGGAATTTTGTCTTTAACTTTCTACCTACTCTGTTAGCCTCAAACTCAGCCCTCTGACCACTTAAGCCAGTAAGGCTGCAGCTTTCTGTCACCTGCGAATTGGGGGATGCCCTCAGGAAAAAAGCCACAAATTGATAAACCTCACAGACTGTAGTTAAGTTTTCAAGGTCAGACTCCTCATTTCTGCCTTTTTGGTTACTCTCTAGTGCCTTCAAATAGTTTTTTTTTTTAAATACTTTGTCTAAAATTTGTAATGGTTTTGTTTGGGATGATCAGTTCAGTCAATCTGCCTTTTTACCTTGAACATTGTCTTTTATAAATTAACAGCACAATTGATAGCACAATATATGTTAGTTGAATGTTCCGACTCTTACTATTTCTCGTGTTCAGCATAGTGGTCATAAAAGTCCTCTAAAGTTTTTGATCAAACATGTTGTGTACAGAATATTCCTTATTTAATGCTAATTTAGGTTGTAGTAGGATCAGAGTGATCTTGTGGCAAAAATAGCTTATATATCATGTGGTGAGGGAGATGTGATTTAATCTATAGAATTTTCATATTTAAATCTAAGATTTCCTGCTAAGTGTTTTATTCCAGGACAGTGGCTTTCAATCCCCCACCCCCCATCATTACATGTATAATATATTTTTATCAGTAACATTTCTCATTAAGTGTGGTTCTTCTCAGTTTGCAGGAAGGGAATGGGGGATGGTAGTGGAGAGGGGGCAGCACTTTCCCTCAGTAGAACCTTTTCTCTAATATAGAAAGAATATTATTTGACCAAAAATTGGACCAGTGTGAACTGCCTCCTTGCAAACAAGTTCTTTTCTTTCAGAGTTATTTTGTACTGTATCTGCTTCTGTACTACCATTATTACATGACTTATAATCGTCTAAAATATATTTGCTTCAAATTATAAATTTGAAGCAAATATCCATTAATTTTCACTTGATAAATGCACCATATAAAATAAGAAGCACTTTTTTGGGCACCTCACCTTGAAAATACAAATGAGAGTAATTTGACATTGATTTGGACAGGAATATTATATAGTACATAATATACTTAAAATGCTAAAGCTTCAAAATAAGATAAAAAAGTCTTTGCATTCAGGCATGTCTTATAAATTCAGACTTTGGGAGAATACTTACAAAAACAAAGTTAGGTTACTTAACTCCTTTAAAGACAGAAAGATTTAGAAGTAAAGGACAGTTTAGTACTTGAATCCAGCTAATTAAAGGTTGGAATAATTTGACTTTTTCTGCTGTGTAGTTTTTATTATTGTTATTGTTCTGTTTGTTTAAGTAATATATCATCCAGGTCAATAGACCAATGCTAATGATTTTGAAAAATCAATTTCCAAGATGCATTTTAGGCTCATTTAGATGTAGGATACTTTCTTACGTCTTTTGCAGCTTTAGTACTCTGTTGTGTTCATTGATCTTTATTTAGACTATCTGAAACCATCTTGATATTTTGGAACCATCTGTGACATTAATTACAGGACAAATAATAATGTTAATTGATGTTAACTAATTTATCTAAGATCATAATAAATGCCAGAGCTATAATTGAGAACTAGTTCTGTCTGACTCTAAAGCCCATGCTCTGAGCCATATCACTATACCTGGATGGCCACCTAAATTTACCCTCTGTATGCTTTGGGGGTTTGGTTTTGTTTTGTTTTTGCTTTTTATTTTATTAATATGCCCTTGCATTCTCTCCTAGATCTTTTCTCAGTTTAACTGTTAGTTTAATTCTTATATGTATGTGGATGTTTGCTGTGATCAGGCTATCCTTTCTGTTTTTCAGCCAGTATACTTCTAATTTATTTACTTTTCTGGGTCCCCAGGTACTAGCCCTTAGATGTTATCATGCGTTTCTCAGGCCTGGGCTAAAATTTTTCCATGTCCCTTAGTGATTGGTAAGTGAATATAAATATTAGGGCAAAGGGTATCAGAGCCTCCCCTCTCTTTGCTTCCATTTGCTTCCTCAACCTTCTAGACCCCAGGACAAGTTAGAACTCCTAGGGTATGACCCTCTTGCTAGATTGAAAAGGGAGCTTTTATATTTTCACTGGTTATCATGCTACCCTTTAGTATTCTTCTTTCCCCATCTTCTAACCCTCCAACATGGAGTTATGAAAAGTGGCACATGCTGATAAAGGTTGAAGTAGTAAGTAGTCCCCAAACCATTTAGTTTACACTTAATTTTGTACTCTGAATATTTTCTGTATGACAACTCAATACAGATTATAAATATTTAACTGACATTGTTTAATTTGATTATGGTTCAGTTTACTTAAAGCTCTAGTTATTCTTTACATTTACTTTATTTTAAGCATCCTTGTTAAATGATCTAATTAATTCTAATCGTTTTTTAGCCTCTTGGATTTTCTAGCTGTATAGTCATATCTACAGAATTATAATAATTTTGGCTCTTCTGATCTATTTACTGCTTTTAAAAACATTTCTTATAAGTTAGATCCTATAGATTTTAAATAAAAATGGATAAAATTGGCATCTGTATTCCTGATTTTAACAGTAATTCTGTTAGTGTTTCAGCATTTAATATGATTGGTATTTGATTCTGATACTCATCATATTTAGGGTGATTGATTCCTTCAGGAATAACTGTTGAATTCTTTGAAAAAAATTTTTGGTATAGAAACAGTCCTGCATTTTCATATGATAATATAATTAATGATGTTGGTAGATTTCCTAATGTTGTACCATGCTTGTATTCCTGGAATAAGTTAATTTTATTGTAGTGACTTATTATTTTTATGCTGTGCTAGATTTGCTGATATTTAGTTTAGGACGTTTGTATCTATATTCATAAGTGTGGTCAGTATTTTTCTCCATTTGTGCCATCCATGTCAGATTTTGACATTAGAGCTATGTCAGCATTGTATAAAGTGCATTAGGAGATTTTTTATATATGCTCAAGGACAGTTTGAATAACAGAAATATCCATTTCTTTATAGAACTTTCCTTTATCACAATCTGGGCTGGTGCCTACTTTTAGTAGTTGATAGTTCTGGCATAGGAATAGGTAGGTTAGACCAGTAAAAAAGAATGAAACACCCCAAAGCAGATTAGAATAACACACATTTAATATATAAGAAATTATCAGTTCAAATTGATGGGGAAAGGTTGCATCATTATTAAATACGATGTTGGGAGAATTAGCTTTCCATTTGGAAGAAATAATAATAGAGCACTCACTGCTCATGCCATATTCATAAATAAACTTCTAGTGAATTAATAACCAATGTAAAAATTGAAACTATTAAGGCATTTGAAGAAAAAGGGGGAAATATTTTTTATTACTTCTGGGAGACTTTCTTAAGATGATGGGGAGCCTAGAACCATAAGGGAAAATTTGGCAGATCTATTTAGATTAAAGGTAAAAAAAAATTTTAATGCAAAAGACACTGTAAACAAAGTCAGAGGCAAATAGCAGACTGACAATATACTGGGAGATATTATCTGTCACAGTTATAAAAATAGATAGAAGGCTTTTAATAATTGTCTACTTAGTAACACAAAAGAAAGAACTTGGTAGAAATTTTGGGCATTTTATATGCTGTACTACAGAAGAATAAATACAAAAAGCCAATAAATATACGAGTACTGTCAGATAGGGAAATATAAATTAAAACAGCCAGATACCAGTTTCTGTTTATTAAGCTCATCAAAATCTAAGCAATTGATAATATTCAGTACTGACCAAAATGGGTATCAGCAAACATGGTTGGTGGACGTATAAGTTGGCATAGCCTTTTAAAGTTACTTAGAGACATTAAATAGAGATATTTGCCAATATCTCTTAAATCTTTAAATGTATAACACATTTTGGTCCAGAAATTCCAGTTCTAGGTATTTATCCCAGAGAAATAATAGCATGTATACTTTTAGCCCTGTATATATATATGTATTTGTAAATATATTTGGTTATACTTAGGAAAAAGTTGAGAAGGATACGCATCAAATTGTTACTATAACTGTTAGGAGTGATTTCTTTGGAGGATAAAATTGGATGGTTGTGATTTTAATGACATATATGCATATAGTTGAGCTAGCATTCATATAGTATTAGTGTAACTGCTCATGTAAATAAATGCAGTTAGTAATTGTTTAAAATAAACTGATTTGTTCTAATAGCTAATTTCTTTTATATTTCTATCATTTAAGTATACCTATCCTGGATTTAGAAAAATATTTTATATGCCAGATATAAAGATTGTTATGAGCCAATTAACATATATTTTATATACGCTTTGTGAAGAGCATTTTAACAATATCAAAATGACTTCTTCCTATGCAAAAAAAAAAAATGAGCTCTGGTCCCTAGAAGGAATATTTATAGTATATCATTTGGAATTTTAAAGAATTGAATATTTTAAATATACATATATTTAATTTTAGAATTTTATATACATCTGTGACACTTGGAATGTGGTGAACTGTCATTTATGGAAAAGCTGTGCCTTATTTAATATACAGTTTTTTAGTTCCTAGTATAGTAAACAGTATCATAGTTGATTATTTCCCTTGGTTTCACTAATTCATAACTGTTGTAATATTTGGTCATTTGCTTCACCAAACTGTATAGTCAGTTTTATTTAGTCCTATTTCTGCCAGTTTCTAAAATGATGTGAAATGTTCCCTAATATAGATTCAAAACAAAGATTTAAATAATTGAAGCTGAGTTTAGTTATTAGATAGTTTTTTCATAAGTTTCCTTTGATAAATACTTTACTTTTATATTGGTTCAGTGATTTTTCTGTTCAATAATATGGACAGTATTCTATTAGTATTTCTTTTCTGAATTTAATGAGAGTGTGTTATTTCAGGGCACTTGAATATCCTTTAGAACAGCTGTGAGCAAACTACAGCCCATGAGCCAAATTCAGCCCACTGCCTGTTTCTGTAAAGAAAGTTTTATTGGAACATAGCCATACTCATCCATGTATGTATTGTCTATGGCTGGTTTCACACTACAAAGGCAGAGTTGGGTAGTTGTGACAAATATATGGCTCACAGTGCTTAAAATATTTATTCTCTGGCTTTTTACAGAAGTTTGCTAACCTTTGCTTTAGAACATTAAAATAGTGACTACAGATTGCCTTACATACCTGTATCCAGTCTCTCAAAGGATCTTTGGACAATTTCTGTTTATGCTAACAATTCAATTACTCAAACATATTCACTGAGTATCAGTTTTGTGTTAGGCATAGGTCTAGATACTAGAGACACAAAATGGGGAACAATGAACAAGGCACAGAAAGTCTCTGTCCTCATGAAGTAGAGGAGAAAGACAACTAACCATGAAGATTTTCCTCTTAAAATAAGTAGATCTTTTTTCTTTTCTGATTAGACAATTCATGAATTTGTTAACAAAATATGATGCTGATTTAAGTTTCCCCACTACATTGAACCTTGAATAAGTATTATGGCAATGCAGTATCCATTGTTATTGAGACTTGTCTTCTTTATCAGTGAAGTTTGTAGAGGTTGCTCTTCCTTTTCAGTTATTTTAGGTACTTAATCTGTATTTAAGGTAACATAAGTTGTATTCCTCACTGTGGATGATAGAGGCTCAGTAAGTATATGTAAAATTCATTGGATAGCTATATGTCAGATTTTCTCCTAGAGAAATTCAATGCCAAAATTTTTAAAAATGTATATGATAACTAACATACATGTGGTACTCTGAGAGTTTGTATATCTTACCTCATTTACTCCTCCTAATAACTCCATCAGTTATTATTATAACTCCCTTTTTCTAGATGATGAAACCGGAGTTGAGAAAGGTGAGGTGAAACAGTTAAAGGATGAAGCCTGCCCACATTAGCATCTTGGCCAGGATGACTTCAGGGCTGGAGCTCTTGGCCATGGTGCTGCTGAATACTTTTTGAGATTTGCAAATATGCATTTTCAGATTGGAGATTGGCCTTAATATAAATAGAACTTTAAATTTACTTGCTCTTTTATCCTTTTTCTTTTTTCTTTCCTTCTGTCTTTTTTTTTTTGGTATGGATTATTGACATTTGAAGGTACAGGAGATAATTTTCTTCTTCTTTTTCTTTGTGTTTATGTACTTGTGTGTGATTAAGATAATAATGTAATCCAGGAAAGTGGAAAAGAAGGAATCTGCAAAGACAAAACCCAAGTAAGCATCACACAGCAGGGAAGAAAGCGATTAATTTCATCAGGAAGTACAGAAAGTATATCAGCAGAGCAAGACACAGGAAAAAAGTGCAAAAATGCTGACCAGGAAGAGTCTATCATTTCATCCAAGGTGATTTTTTAAAAATTCATAATTTGATTGTTTATTTTCTTCATCCGGTGTTCTAGTTAGGAATAATCATATGCTGTATATATCAAGGAAAAACCAAAAATGCTTTTTTTTTTTTCAAAAATGCTTTTTATATTGAGTTTATCAAGATAAAAACTAGCCCCAGTTTTTCTTTTCTTTGTTTTTGGTTTTTGGCTTACTGAAACTAATCTTTAATATAGCACTTGCAATGTAGAAAACAAAGCTACTTAATTTAGAAATTTTCAGACTGAAAAAAAGATGGAGAACACTTGGCTTTGGTCATAATTTGGTACCTCCATTTTGAAAATCTGGTTTCTTCTATTGGTCATTCTCAGACTGCCTGTGACTACCTTTTTCTTGATAAGTATGAAGAGAGGAACAACAAATGGGTAGTTCTTAACAGCCTGTTGCAGGATTACTTCTGGACTAACTTGCAGTATTTATAAATCTTTTCTTTCCTCTTTCAGTTTTTGCTAAGTCACTAGAATGGTTTGGCTGACTGAAGCATTCTTTGGTACTGGATACTCTAAGAAAATAAGGCCTATTTATTGGATGAATTTAAAAAGAGAGAGAGAAGGGGAAAAAAAGAGAGAGATGGCCCTAGGACAAAAAGATCAGGTATTCTTCCTTTCAGGAGTAGGGTGGCTTTAGATGACAGTTTTCATGATCCTTGTAGACCTGTGGCTAAGCTTTGTGGGTCCCCATCTATTTAGTCTCATTGAGAGCCATAGGAGTAGGATTGGTTTTAGAATAGCATGCACTGGATTGATGGAAATTCCAGCAGCTATCCCAGAGAGTCAGACCTTTTATAGTTCTCCCCTCACTCTTGCCTCCTCTCCCATTAGAGAAGATCCTGCTCCTCACTGGAAGATCCTTTCCTCAAGCTAGAGAAGTGGGGTATAATCACTAAGGGCTCAACTCCTTTGCTTACTTATGGAGTCAAGTTTAATAAATGAAAACAAAATGTATTCTGACTCATATATTGGCTATAAAGACTTATTAAGATCATCAATGCAGTTTGGGGTCTGCAGCCATGGATGAGCCACGTGCAAGTTCCTGCACAGCAAGGGAAGGAGAATGCTTTTAGAGAGGGGAAAAGGAAGTTGGGAGGGCTATAGTAAACAGAGTCCATGGTTTTTCATTGGCTGAGTCCTCGCCAGGAAGGAAGAGGAGTCTTTCTTTTTCATGTTGTGCTCTGCTATCATCACAGGGCATGAGAGCTCTGCCTTCTGGTCTCCCAACTCTATTTAATTGAGGTTTCTGTTTATTAATTTTTTACATTTTCCCCCTTTTGATCAAGATCTTTCTCTGAAGCACTACTGATCAAGTATCAGGTTTTCTGGTTTCAGTGGCTTTTTGTCCCTTAATGCCAGGAGGGGCCTTTGCTGGGTGTGGTGTCTCACATTGGAGAGAAAGTACAGGTTGGAAACCTATTGAAATCACATTCAAGTATCAAGGAGAGGTAGGAGGAAGAACTTTCAGGCACTTTTAATCTAAAGTCTCTATGTTATCAAGATCATAGAGATTGGAGAGCATCTGAAGTGTTATGTCATCATCAAAGGTTTGGCAGACAAGCTTCCAACAGGCCTGGTCTGGATATCTTGGGAAAGCTGTCTCATCAGATGCGGCTTCAATTATGGGAAATCTTTACCTTCAGGTCATCAGATGATGTGCAGGGCCAGTCAGGGTTCGGTGCAGTTTTTAGGTGTGTCACATGAATCCAAGAGTCCACTCCTTGGAGTTTGGTGGCACAAGGGCTGGTTAGCAGTACCTGATAGGGGCCTTTCCAGTGAGGTTGAAGAGAGTTCTTCTGGAGGTGTTTTTTTCCAATAGATGAAGTATCCAGGTTGCCAGGTGATGTTTAAGGTCATCATCTCCCACAAGTACACTATGAAAAGATTGCTCTACCAAAACATGGTTATTTTTAATAGAAGCAGTTAGGCCTTTGCAATATTGGAGTATCTCTCCTTTTATCAGTTGTGAGTCAAAAGAAGCAAGAGCCAAGTGCATTGAGCATCCTGTGGCTGTCTTAAAGGGTGAGAGCTTTATGAGTTCCAGAAGAGGTGGATCTGAGATTTAGAAGGACCAGTGGCGAGGTATCTGGAGGGCCTTTACAAATTTTGCCAATTGAGTCATAATAATGCCATTAGTGCATTCACCTAAACGAGAATTCAGAGTGGTAAGCACAGTGAAAGTGTTGTAAAACTGGCTAAATAGCAGACTTGTTGCAGTGCCTGATCAGTAAAATGTGTTCCTTGATCACCATGAAATTTGAGAGGAATTCCCCAGGTAGGGATAATCTTTTCTAAAAGGACCTTAACCACAGAAGAAGTGGTAGCCTGTCTGCAAGGGAGGCCTGTCTGTATGTGAAAACACATAGACCATTACTAAAACATATTTATATCCACGAGCCAGAGCAAGTTGTCAGACCTTGAGTGGCCCATTGGACAGTTTAAATTATTTAGGAGCAGTACAGACAGACTTCTCTGGGTTGTATTTCAGACAAGTGGGGCAAGTGAGGTAGATACTTTTGGTGGATTTGTCAGTGTTTCCCCATCAATATTGATTCATGAATGCTATCATTTTGTCAGTAGACCAATGGTTTAATGCTTGTACAGGGGTGATGAGTGGGGATTTTAGAGTCTCCAGTAGGACTGGGTTGTTAGTTAGTCTAAACCAGAGCTTTCTCTTTTTATCAAACCAACAATTTTTGAATTTCTAATCTTGTTTTTCCTTTTCTGAGGCCAGTTGTTGGGCTTCTTTAGCCAGTTTTTCTAAGTTATCATTTGGGGGAATGTTCCTTTGGACCAACAGAATGCGGTTAGCCCCTTTCAGGGCAGCATTCCCTGCAGAAATGTCAGCAAAGTGATTTCCCTTAGCTTCCAGAGAGTAAAGTTTAGAATGCCCCGGAATATTAGTAATAGCTAAAGTGGCAGATAAAAATATTGCATTCCTGAACATAAGAGCCATTTAAAATTTTATTTCCGCTGGAAGTAAGGAAGCCACATTGCTTCCACAGTATTCCAAAATCATGAGCTACTCTTAAACTGTACCATCAGTATAAATATTGGCAGTTTTGCCCTTAGCTAAAGTACAAGCCCATTTGAGAGCGTATAATTCAGCCTGTTGGACCAAAGTAGCCATTGGTAAAGATGCTGCCTCAGCAACATCAAAAGGAGTTGCAGGGGCTTCCCTGATGGCGCAGTGGTTGAGAATCTGCCTGCCAATGCAGGGGACACGGGTTCGAGCCCTGGTCTGGGAAGATGCCACATGCCGCGGAGCATCTAGGCCCGTGAGCCACAATTACTGAGCCTGCGCGTCTGGAGCCTGTGCTCCGCAACAAGAGAGGCCACGATGGTGAGAGACCCGCGCACCGCGATGAAGAGTGGCCCCCACTTGCCGCAACTAGAGAAAGCCCTCACACAGAAACGAAGACCCAACACAGCCATAAAATAAAAATAAATAAATAAATAAAGTAATATTAAAAAAAAAAAAAAAGAGTTGCAAAGCATACCCAGCATAATATTTGCCATTGTTACCTTTTAAATAAGAACATCAGTGAACCATGAGAAGTCAATGTTACTGAGAGATCTTTCCTGTAAATCATCATGAGGAGTCAGGAGGTGATCAGTCAGTGTTAAGCAGTCAAGAGGGACTTCTTCCGTGACAGAGGGGGGGAAGAGTAGCAGGGTTAAGGTTATTATAGCATAAAAGAGTTATGCGAGGAGCAGTTAACAAAAGGACTTACTTCATAGGAGGTGAGGCAGCTGGCTGAGAAATATTGAGGGTGATGAGAATTCAGGAGGGCTTCTACTGCATGAAGTACAAAAATGGTTAGAGGGGATCCCACAGTTTTCTTGGTGGCCTTAACCCAAAGGGCAGTGGCCATAATGGCTTTAAGGCAAGCAGGGTATCCCTATGCCACAGGGTCCAGTTACTGGCTATAATGCAATGTGGGTTGATGGTGGACCCCGTGGTTTTAGGTGAGTACCCCAAGGGCATTCTCTTCCTTTTTATATACAAAAAAGAAAAGAGGGAATTTGATCATTGGGATTCTCAAGGGCAGGCAGGTTCATCAGACTCAACTTTAAGGCCTTACAGGCTATGTTGTTTGGTTCTTCCCATAAGTTTGAGTCATGGTTGTTATTGTTTAATAAAGCATACAGAGATTTGGCCATAAGAGAGAAATTTGGAATTCAATTTTGGCAGTAACCAACTATCCTGAGAAAACTTTGCAGTTGGTGCTTAGTTTGGAGTTTGGGAAAACTTAGGACATCATGAAGTGTATCTGGGTCTACATGTAGCTTTTGTTCTGATATCAGATGCCCTAAATATCAAACCTGGGTTTGGGCAAACTGCAATTTTTCTTTGACGACCTTATGTCCATTTCAGGCTAAAAACTTTGGCAGTGAATACTGTCTTCCTGTGAGGAAGATTGAGAAAGAGAGCAAAGAAGCAAATCATCCACATATTGCAACAAAGTAGAACCTCTAGGGAACTTTATATAATCCAGATCAGCCTTTAGGATTTGTGAGAAATAAGAAGGACTCTCAGCAAACCCCTGGGACATTACTGTCCAGGGGAATTGTTTTTCTTCCCAAGTGAGAGCAAAAAGGTATTGGCCGGCTTCATCAACTGGAATATTAAAGAATGAACTACATAAATCAGTAACAGTAAAGAATTTACTTCCAGTAAGAATGGATATTAGTAATGTATGGGGATTAGGAACAACGGGGTGTCAAGGGATAACAATGTTGTTTACTGCTCAGAGATTCTGGATGAACCTCCACCCTCAGCCTTTAGGTTTTCTTACTGGGCTGGTGTAAGGGATAATGAGACCTTGAGCCTTGTAATGTTCTATTATGGGCTTTATGCCTTTAAGGGCTTCTTTTCTTATGGAATATTAATTAATTCTGGGAAGTGGTTTTGAGGGCTCTATTTGAATCTTGATGGGAGGTGCGCTGTGAATTTTGCCAGTATCAATTGGAGTTTTTGCCCATAAGGAGGGTGGCAGCTGATTCACTAGGGACAAATGATCAGTGTTTCCAGAATTAGCTCTAGTGCCATCAGAGGCAAAACAAATAAAAGATGTCAAAGGATCATTTAATTCACCTGATTGGTTACTTTGATGACTATTGTCAAATTCTAGAATTATTTCCCCCTTTTGGGAGAAAGAAATTCCAGCATGATACTTCTTTAAGAAGCATCAGCTTAATAAATGAATAGGGGCAGAGGAACTAAGGAGAAAAGGGTGTGCGTCTCTCAAAGGGCCTAAACAAAAGGGAATAGGTTCAGGGAGAGGAAACTCTTGAGGCTTGTTAGAAATCCCACTATTTGAGCTGTTTTAGGGACTGCTTTATAGTAGTGGGGTTGAGCACTGACAATATGGCTCCAGGGTCAGTTAAGACTAGAAGAGATTCATCCCCAATCTGGAGAAATGTTTCTCCAAGTCGATTGAGAGGGAGGATTGGGAACAGCCCCTGTAGTTTATCAGAGTCCTGTCATTGAGAATTGGGCAGATGTTGGAAAGGCTGGTTAGAGGGCTGAAGGCCTGAAGTACTTACACTTGTTAACAGTCTCTTTCCAATGTCCTGGCTCTTGGCAATAATAGCAGAAACTAGGAGGGTTTTGGTTTTGTTTAGGAGTCTTTTAGTTGCTGGATTTGAAGATTAAGAATTTTAGTAGTCTTTTTTGGGGGGGGGGCAGGGTTACCCACCTAGAGTTTGAGTGAGCTGGTTTGCCAGGTTAGCTAAATCTGGAGTGGACATCATTTTCCATTCTTTCCTGGTCCTTTTTACTAGAAAGGAAAGCACCCAGTTCAACCCATTAATAAACATAGAGATAACAGATACCCAGATGGAATCTACATCTGAAAGAAGATTAGAATTTTCTTTTAAAACAATCTGGAGTTGATTGTAATAGTCATGAACAGGATTATCAGATTTTTGTGTGCAAGCGTGAATTTTGTTCCAATCAACAGGCTTTGGAAAAGCCGTAGGAATTACCTGATGAAGTCGCCTCATGATTGCTTAAGTGTGATCGTATAATAAGTTACTGGGCTGGTCGCCCAGTTGTAATGCTAGAGACCTTTCAAGATTTTCCCAATTAGCAGTTTTTATCCAATGCTGGGCCTGGCCTTCACTGACAAATATATGAACTAGGTGATGTAAGTCAGAGAAACCAGGTTGTCAAGTTTGAATGACTATATTAAATTCCTCAGCAAATCTATGAGGATCTTCTGTTACTTTGGGAAAATCTTTGACTATTGCTCACAGTTCAGCTTTAGTCCAGGGAATATAAGAAATTAAGGGTTTAGCCTCTGGCTCCTCAGAAGGCTTAGTTTTAAAGCAACAGGTTCTGGCAATTTCAAAGGAAGAGGGAGTAGGAAGAGTTTCAGAGAAAAGGGGAAGTTTAGCAAGAAAATTAGTAATGGGGACACTGAGGGTACAGAGGAGGTGTAGACAATGTAAAAGGAAGGAGGAAGTTTGTGCCAGAGGCAGAGTCTGACCATAGGAGCTGAGGGAGAAAGACAAGATGGCATCTGAGGTGAAGCCTGAGATGAAGAAGCTAAGGAAGAAGATCGTGAAGCTTCAGAAGCTATTTGGTTTTTCTTTAATAATTTGCCTCAGTTAATCTTAAAGTCTTATTTTGCAGAGAGGCAATTTTAGACTTCTGATAACATTGGGAAGCCTCAAAATTTCAAATCAAAATAGTCATTCCATTCAGTTCTGGAAGTTTTTGAGCTATTGTAATCCAGTTTGGTTTTAAGAAAATTAATTTGAGGATTCCAAAAGTGTCCCATAATGGCCATTGGTATTCTAAATTGCCTTTGGTCAGGTTGGTCCATTGGAAATGCCTGTGAGGAAGGACTGTGGTTTTTAAACACAAAATCAGCTGAAGTACCTGTTGTGGGGTGGGTTGCCCTCAAAATATTTAGATAACTGGGATCCCAATTCTCAGAGGTTTTTCTCTATAATAAAAGAACAGTTTTCAAACAGCTTAAACAACTTACAGTTTAAACAGCTCAATTCAAACAGCTCGCAACTCAAACAGCTCGCAGGTCTAATACCAGCCAGTTCTAAGGAAACAGTTTGGTCCTGGAGAAGCCAGGCCAGAGGCTTCTCAGCCAGCTTCAGTTAAAACAATCTGATCTCAAAATCAGACCAAAGTGCCAAATGAGTACCCTCATGCAGAACAAGGCCTTAACCTGGAAGACAGAACCTTAAAATAGATTCCAGATAAAGCCTGGAGAGCTTCAAATGCAAAAAGGATATGAGCTCGGATCCTGGAGAAACATGTACCTTCAAACTCCAAGGTCTGCGAGAAAAATCAGTGAGCACAGTGGGCTCAATTGTGGGGACTGCACCTGTTTGCTCACCAGCCCTGGAGCTATTGGGGGTCTTCTCTGATCCCCGTACAGGCCACCAAAATGTTGACCTAAAACAAATGGACTTCCAGATATTTCTTCAGCAGAAATGGTTTTATTTGTGATCAGCAATTCGAGGTCTATAACCATGGCAAGCCATGTGCTGCAAGTTCTCGCTTTACAAGGGAAGGAGAACTCATTTATAGAGAGGAAAAGGAGGTTGGCGGACTATAGTAAACTAAGAGTCCATGGCTTTTATTGGCTGAATCATTGCCAGGAAAGAAGAGGAGTCTTCTTTCTGTTGGGCTTTGCTTTCATTACAGGGCATGAGAGCTCCATTTTCTGGGATCCTGACTATTTAACTGAGGTTTCTTTTTATTGATTTTTTACAATATCAATATAACTGCCCTTTTTTTTTCCAAGAAGAGAAATATTTTTTTGGAGGAAAATCTGTAGTATACACTTTTTCCTATGTTTATACCAACCCATAAAGTTTGATAATCACAAGTGAACCTTTAAGAAAGGTCAAACCTTTTCTGCCAACTGTAAGGACTGCAATCAAGGTTATTCAGAAAGAAAGCATTTTAAGTTATCAGGAATAGCAAAAGATCTAGATGTTCAATACAATCTTTGAAACATTACCAAAAATAGGTTGTTTATTCCTGAAAGCTGGTAGGGAGGTGATATTTTAAGAGTATCTTCATTTGTCTTGAGTATACTAGATTCTTGGCTTGGCTGACCAAAATAACAGGAGAGGTGAAGAGTGTAACTCTTATTTACATAGCTATCTCTTAAGTAAGACTGTATCCCCCAGAGCTCCTTAGTGTTTGTTTACTGCATCAAAGAATCCTATATCCTTTAGTCCTGATCGGCCATTTAGGTTGTACCATTTATAGCATGCCTCTGATCAGTCCCACAGAAACATCTTTTCATTCATTCAATTATTCATTCATTTAACAAGCGTTCATTAAACAAATAGTAGTAATATGGTGGCATTAATAATGCTATTAACAACAAGAACAGAAAAAACACCCACAGTCATTTATTGAGCCGTTTTTATCGGCTAGACCCAGTACTAAGATATATTTATTTCATTTAATTTTTAGAAAATCCTGTAAAGTTGGTTGATAATATCCCTGGTTTACAGACCAGGGGAGTCTGAAAGTTTAAATCAGCTTGTTCAAGGTCAAAGGTTAGGAAATAGCAAAGCTGATATTCAAAATCTGATTCTTTTATTTCAAAGACCATTCTAATAATCATTACACTAAAGCAGTCTTTCTGTTATATGCAAGGCAGTATGTTAGAATATGGGATTAAATGAATAAAGATGAATAAGACATAGTTGATAAGAAGCAAATAGTTTTATGGGGGACATGATTCAAATCCTAAAATAAAGTGACAACACATTGATTTTTATGGGAGCCTTGAGGAGGACTACATAAGCCAGCTCTTCAGAGGAGAGGTTGGAAGAGAATAAGATAAAAATGGGGGATAAGGGCATTGACAGTGTCATGAAATGAAGAGAATCTGACCTAAGGCATTGACATTGAGGATGATGCAAAGGCATTGGATTAGAGAAATATTTAAGAAACAAACTGCAGCACTTTTTGCTTAGATATGGGGAAAGTGAAGGAAAGAAGAAATGAAAGATAGATTTCCAAGGTTCTGGCTAGAACGAATAGATAAATTATGTTGGCCAAAACTATGGCCAGAATGCAGAATACAGAAGGAGGATTTCAATTTTGACATTTTGAGTTTGAGGTGCATAGGATATTGAGGAAGAAATGTCTAGCTAGTGGTTGAATATATGAGTTTGAAGCTCAAGAGTGAGGCTGGGGCTGGAGTTTAGGATTTTTTAGTCCTTAGAATGTGGGTGCTAATGGGATTGATGCAGGACTTTTAAGGCAATTTATTAGCACAGACATTCTTTCCAAGGGCAGCTTGGAAACAACAACAAATTACTTCATTGAACTTGTATCAGGGAAAGTTCTTTATCCTGTCCCTTTTAGTGTATTAAAACTTCAGATGGGGAATTCCCTGGCAGTCCAGTGGTTAAGACTCTGTGCTTTCATTGCCATGGGCCCTGGTTCAGTCCCTGGTTGGGGAGCTAAGATCCTACAGGCTGCATGGCGGGGCCAAAAAAAAAAACAACTTCAGATGGTTGAGGGATGAGGGAGGGCTTATTGGACAAGTTAACAGGCTACTTTAATAGCCTTAATATGGTACATTTTAGCCACCTTCAAGCACCAGGGTCACCTTCCATTAGCTCCATGCTCCCCGATCCCTGAGGTCTCTAGCATGTATTTTTACAAAGTGTAGGAG
Organism: Balaenoptera acutorostrata; assembly: GCF_949987535.1. Classification (NCBI taxonomy): domain Eukaryota; kingdom Metazoa; phylum Chordata; class Mammalia; order Artiodactyla; family Balaenopteridae; genus Balaenoptera; species Balaenoptera acutorostrata. The sequence goes on along the minus strand of NC_080075.1, from coordinate 35,250,528 downwards.
GTCTGCCGCTTCTGTCATGAATCTCTAGCCTCCCACACTTCTTCACATTTTCCTCTCGTCTAGGACACAAGCCGTGTGGGCGCCATAAAATGTGGCGCCCTCTGCCTTCCCCTGCTTCTTCCAAGTACAGAGCACCCTCCGTCTTTCCTCGTCTCTCATTTGCCAGTTCAGTGACTTGCGCTGGCTCGTGAGTTTTATAATTGGCACAGTACGAACTTATGTCTCAGCAAACTTACAAATTACTGCATGTAATAGATTTTTGAGACCGTTTATGAATAATTGAAAGCACAAATGTTAAATTCTTGAATGCCAAGGGCCTACTGAATATCAATATTTCATGGAGTTCCATAAAGAGCATTATGAATTCCAGTTTTTATGCCTCTTAAAATATTTGAGAACCCCTGATCCATAGTATTGATATCTGTGACTTTATTACTCCTTTCTCTTTTGGAATAAATTAACGTGTTCAACATATTCCTCGTGAAGATATTAAAAAAACAAATCCTTCTTTACATTTCATGGAAGTAGAGGGAGTTGAAATATGATGCTTTACATTTCATATCTTTTATTTCATTTCTTTGGTTTGCTTTTCATTTTTTAAATGGTAATATAGTAGATGCTTATTGTCAAAAATTAGACTATTCAGACGCATGTGAAGTAAAATGAAAATCTTGATTTGCCTCATCCTTCAGTCTTATTGCCTACTGGTATTTTGGTTTGCATCCTTCTAAATCTTTTCATTTGGATTTACACAAGTAAGTACTCACATAGATATATAGGGAATTTTTTTTTACAAGCTAGATGGAATCATAGTATATATATATTGTTTAATTTTAAAAATCCTTAGATATATATAGATCTACCTCACTCTTCTCAACCTCTGCACAGTGTTTCATAGTAAGAATGTATTCTACTTTATTTAACCATTTCCCTAGTTGTGTCGGTTTTTTTTCCCCTATACTAAATGTGACAGGACGTTGAATGGGATATTTTTCCCTATTGTCAACAAAACTGTTGCTGAGGCCCAACACTGAGGACAGAAGTACTGTTAAGTAGCTCATGTTTGAAAGGAGCCCCCCAGCAGTGAGAGCTAGACTTTCCCTGTGGGGCTTATTAAAGGGGTGAGAAGTATTCACTGTCCCACCCCCAGGCTTTATACAAAGAGAACTGAGAGACAAGGAGGTTTTAAGATCTGGGAGAGGGCTGTGTTTGGGGGAAGAAGTTATTTTCTCCCTTTCTAGAATCAAGAGAAGAGATGTGCTCTAAGAGAATTTATTGTGGCATTTTGAGACGCCAACAGGAAAAAGAGACTGACATTTTGTTGGACCTGCTTAGCCAGTGGATTTGCTGACTTACCCCATTACTGTCTGAACAGAAAAAAAGAAAATTGGTGAGCGTTGACCCAGTGGGGGGGCTGCCAAGTGGGGAGGTGGATCAGAATTGCTCTGTTACCCCACCCCCGCCAGGTCCAGATCCTGGCATGTGTTAGTTGGTCCTGTAGCAGAGGGAGATGAGATTGGGGTGTACTTGAGCAGCTTCGGAGGAAAGAGTGTATATGTTAGCGGGATGTGGCATGAAAGCCACCAGCTGAGGGCCAGCTCCAAGAGGTAGTCACGTGATTGGTTATCTGTTACCTACTATACGAGAGCCATGATTAGATCTAGATTCTTTTTGCAAGGTCTTTAGTCAGTTTGGATAACATTTTAAAGTTGGCATACTGTGTTTCTTAGAAAAGAAAAACCTATCAAAACACCTAAGTAATTAGTCTAAAAAAAAGTCATGCTGATACCTTCTCAAGAAATTTGAGCTGTTAGATATCACATAACATTAAAACCAGCTTTTTCTGGAAGACAGCCAGCATACATGAGTTCTTAGTTATACATGGGAGTGAACATTCACGTGTATCTAGTACGTGGTCATCACATCCTTACCAGGAGGACTGAGGTTTATCTGAGCAATGTTTTCACTCCACAGGAAGTATAAGTAATTAAGAGGTCATTTTTAATAGGATAAGACTAGGCTTACTCTTTGTACTTACTGGTGGTAAGTACACATTAAAAAAAGGTCCTGTAGTGCTAATGAGAATATTTACTTGATTTAAGATGCCTTTAATTGGTTAAACTGAAACTGTTATTCCTACCACTTCAAAGGAATCATTTATTTTCTAAGTTGCTCATAACTTAATGCAAATTTTTCTGTGAAGGAGGAGCAATTTCATCATTCAGCTGTAGGAAGAAAAATCATGATTATATTTAGAGGGTAGAAATAAAGTATTACAGTAACTTATAAGAAATTATAAGAGCAGGGCATAAGAGTGTGACACATTCTTTTGTTTTTTTTTTTTTTTAAAGACACCAATTGTACTTGAACATTTGTTGCTTTTTTTAAAAAAAATTAATTAATTTTTGGCTGTGTTGGGTCTTTGTTTCTGTGCGAGGGCTTTCTCTAGTTGCGGCAAGCGGGGGCCACTCTTCATCGCGGTGCGCGGGCCTCTCACTCTCGCGGCCTCTCTTGTTGCGGAGCACAGGCTCCAGACGCGCAGGCTCAGTAGTTGTGGCTCACGGGCCTAGTTGCTCCACGGCATGTGGGATCTTCCCAGACCAGGGCTCGAACCCATGTCCCCTGCATTGGCAGGCAGATTCTCAACCACTGCGCCACCAGGGAAGCCCTGGTGACACATTCTTGAACAGGAAATTTAAGAGCCTAGTAGGTTTTTTGGGAAAGAGTATATTCAAATGAAAGCAACTGTTGCGTTCTCTTATGTTTCATTTGTATTTTTCTGGTTATTTTTCACTGAATGTTTGACACGATTGTAAAGGTTTGATACAGCTATAAATTCCTTATCTGATAACGGTAGACTATTTCAAAGTTATTAAATTAGAGACAGAGATAACGGTATTTTTAATAACTTTAAAATGTGAATCTTAAGGTTTTAAAATATACATACTGCATGAATCTTGTAGTTTCACGCTTTTATGCTTAAATTTACGCATTTCTTTTGAAACATGCTTTATTATTTATTATTTACTTTCTGATTTGTGTTATAGGAAATGTCACAGTCATTTTCTGCAATCACATTAGATAACACAGAGGTAAATAACCTGAAGACTAATGCACAGAGAAATGAAATCCCAGTAGAGGAACTTGGTAAGGTTCCTGAACATAAAATCACCACTAAGGGAACAGCAAATAAAGACAGCAAGGCGAGGAGTTGGTCTGAGAGTTGTTTGAGTGCCCAAGGCAAGTCCTTCCATGACGAGCCTCAAAGATCTCATCCTGAGTCTGGCTCTGATCCCTCCGATCCTGAAACTTTGCATGCAAAGGCAGCTGATTCAGTGCCACAGGGTTCTGAAGAAAACAAGGTCAAGAGGACATCCTGCATGTATGGGGCAAACTGCTACAGGTATGAAGTGAAATTACAGCTAGCATATAATTCCATTATTTCAACAGCATAATAGCTGTGTAGATACATGCTATAGTGTGTTAAAAGCCTAATAAATAAAACCCATTGACCTAAAGGTTAGGGGCTTTATCATGTTTCTCCTGGTTTGCACTTTCTCAGTATGCATTCTAGCAAATCCTGCTAGAGGCTTTTAAAATATTGTGGGGGATTAAATGTTTCATTGTAGATATGCTGATTAATACAGGGATCTGAACTGGGGAATCCAGACTTGAAAACACAATCACTCAGATCGAAATACCTGCTTATGTAATGTCTTATTTAGATGTTGGAAAGATGGCTTCATAAATAGTTGCTGTATACAGTATAACTCTCAAGAGAATTCTAAGTTGTGTTTAAGCATCTTATATTTGTGCATTTTTCTTTATATTTTTCTAATGGTGCTTTTAAGTCACGGTGATGCCTTCTAAAACAACTGAATATATATTTTCTGGATTGATTGGTTACTCCTATACTTACTTCATTTGATAATACTGTACCATATTTTCTAATTCATGCTTTGTGAATTAGTTTTAGGCTATAGTTTCTCTCTGTTTATTCTAGCATGTTTATAATTACCTAGCCCTATTTCAGAAGTATTTCTTTGCCATTCCAACTTAGCAAACCAAGTATCTTATCAGTACATTCTAGTACAGTTTATCTTCTATTCGATAGCATATTTATATCACATATTCTGTTAATTTATCATTCACTGAATCTTTCTTTAAAATGCAGTGCCATTATAACACCTGGATAATTATATTTTTCAATTTCAACAATTATAATTTATGCGTTTATTCACAATTTTGTCTATTTGCAATGACCTTAGTCCTGCATATGGAACATAATTTATAAACTTGTGAAATGGAAGTATATAAACCTTCTATTATTTTGGATTTTTGAAAAATCCTGTTTGGTATCTGTATCAGTTCACTAGAGCTGCTATAACAAAATGCCACAGATTGGGTGGTTTAAACAGCAGAAATTTATTATCTCACAGTTCCAGAGGCTGAAAGCCTATGATCAAGGTGTTGGCAGGTTGGGTTTCTCCTGCAAGCTCTCTCCTTGGCTTGCAGACAGTGCCTTCTCATTGCGTCCTCACATGGCCTTTTCTCTGCATGCACATCTCTGGAGTCTCTTCCTCATCTTATAAGGACATCAGTCATTTTGGATTAAAGCCCTACCCTCATGACCATATTTAATCTGAATTATCTCTTTAAAGGCTCTGTCTCCAAATATAGTCACATTAGGGGTTAGGGCTTGAACATATAAATTTGGGGGTAGGGAACACAATTCAGTCCATAACAGTGCTTGGCTGGTATTTGTTAAATGTGATTGAATGTTTTATCAAGATCGTAATGAATTCATACATATTTGATGATGATACACGTTAGTTTTAACCAGTCATAGCTTATGAATAGTTTTTTGTACTTTTTCACTAGTTTTGATATACATAATTAATACCTGAGAAATATTTGCCACTGAAATCTTGAAAACAAAATGTTTATATTTGTAACAAAGGGGAAAAAATAACCTATATTGAGTTCTTGTTATATACATGCATCTTAACAATTAGTTAAATGTATCTTTTCTCCAGCCTCAATGCTACTGCTTTAGCTCATGCCATGATGTCTCTGGGACAAGTGAATAATCTCCTAAGTCTCCAAACTTTCCGTCAGGTTCATATTCCTTCCTCATTGTTGCCTGAATGATCTGGCTAAGAAAATAAAAACAAAGATAAAAAAGAAGAGAGAGAAAAAAATCTGACAATATTACTCTCCTTTACAGAATCCTTCAGTGGCTAAAGGCCAGATTTCTTAGCATAGTCTAGAAGACCCTGAACTCCCAGTAATTCTTTGGATGCACCATGCTGTCATGCTGTTGTTAGGTCCTTTGGATGTGCTGTTGCCTTTTCCTCTCTCCTATCCTGCTTAAAGACACATTCAGTTCCTTTCTTAGTCCTTTTCTAGCATGTTCATTCTTCCCTAAATTGCTCATCTTCTATTCTACACAACATTTCCTCGTACACTTTCTAATATTTGATATTAGATCTGATATTTACTATCTCATCATTGATTTCTAATTATTTATTTACACATTCTGTCTTAATAGAAAATTATTGCTCAGGGGTAGTCTTATTCACTCCCTTGATGTTATGGTATTAAGTCCCAAGTCTGTATCTCCAACACAGATTGCTGTACTACATTTTAAATACAGATAATCACCACTTAAATCACAGGCACTTCAAATTCAACCTGTCTAAAGCAGTCACATCTTATTTCAATCCTTTGTGAAACAAAAAACCAACAAAATAGCATTTAACTTTATAGAAACTGTTGCCTCCAAAAAATTCTTTTTGAAAATTTTGTTCTTTTGGGGCCATGTAGTTTTTCTGTTTAATAGCATATGGTTCCATTAGTAAACTGCTTTTAAAAATTGGACAGAAATGGAAATATCTCTTATTAACTTGTAAGAAATTTATACCTTAATTAAAACTTGTAGATTTTATCTCCATAAGGTCATATAAATTATGAGTTAATAGTCTATAAAATAAGGGTTTTATCTCTAATAAAGGTGATGTGTCTTAATGAAGACCAAAGCTCCCACTGAAAACAACTAGCAAAGCGGAACACTCATGCTTGAGACCATTAGAGGCAGTCAGGACCTTGAGGCTTCTTTTTCTCTTGTGACATTTGCCAATTTTTTAGTGTTTCAGACTGAGGGCTAAGAGGACAGGCAGAGTTTTGGGCAGTCTCATGGAACTTAGGCAACTTTTACATTTCTTGCCTTTGCATTTGGCAAGAAATCTTTGACAAATCGAATGTCATGAAGCTTTCCCCCTGTTTTCTTCTAGAAGTTTTATATTTTAGGTCTTACTTTTATGTCTTGGATACATTTTGAGTTAATTTTGTATATGGTGTAAGGGAAGGGTCCAACTTCATTCTTTTGCATGTGAATATCCTCTTTTTCCAGCACCGTTTGTTGAAAAGAGCATTCTTTCCTTTTGGAATGGTCTTGGCAACTTTGTTGAAAAATCATTTGACCATGTAAGCAAGAGTTTATTTTGGGCTGTCTGTTCTCTTCCATGTGTCTATATGCCTGTCTTTATGTTAGTACCACACTGTTTTGATAACTGTAGTTTTGTAATACGTTTTGAAATCAGGAAGTGTGAGACCTTCAACTTTTTCAAGATTGTTTTGTCCATTTGAAGTCCCTTGAGATTTCACATGAATTTTAGGATGGATTTTTCTTATTTCTGCAAAAAAATGTCGTTGGGATTTTAATAAGGATTGCTTTAAATCTGTAGATTGCTTTGGGTAGTATTTACATCTTAACAATATTAAGTCTTCCATTCCATGAACATGGGATGTCTTTCCATTTATTTGTGTCTTCTTTAATAGAAATTAAACCTGTGTATGTCTTTCACCTCCTTAAGTTTATTTGCTAACTATTTTATTTTTAAATGTTATTGTAAATTGAATTGTTTTCTTAATTTCCTTTCGGGATTGTTCATTACAAGTATATAGGAACACAACTGGTTTTTGGGTGTTGATTTTTGTATCCTCCAACTTTGCTGAATTAGTTTATTACTTCTAACAGTACACCAAAAGTAGAATGTTCACGGCAGTATTTTTAATAAAAGCCAATAACTAGAATGAATCCAAAAGTCTATTAATAGAATGGACAAATAAATTACAGCGCTTTCATACAGTGGAATGTTACACAGTAATAAAAGTATACTGCTGTTACATGCAATAATGTGGAGTAATCATACAAACATAAAAAGTCATTCTCAAAGAAGTACATACTATATATTCCCATTTTAGTTCAAATACAGGAAAAACTAATATGTTGTTTGTAACGTTGCTTCTGAAAGTATGTTCCAGAGGCCCTTGCAGGTCCTGGTCCCCAAGATGCTTTTAGGAAACCTCTTGGGCCAAAATCATTTTCATAATAATACTTTGTGTGTGTGTGCCTTTTTCACTCTGATTCTCTCACTCACAAGTGTACAGTATTCCCAGAGGCTACATGATTTGTGTTAATGATTGAATGCAGAAGCAGATAGGAGGAGAATTCGGATGCCCTCTATTAAGCCAGACATTAAAGAAATTTCCAAAGTATAAAACAATGTCTCCACGAATTTTTTTGGAAGATAGGTATTTACATTAAGGTGTGCTATTTATGATAATATGTAAAGGGTTTATTACTATTATAAAGTAAATTTATTTTAAAAATTTCTCATTTTTAATTTCTAATAGGTTAAATAACCCACATAAATAAAAGTTCTCTGGAGTTTTAATAGTTTTTTTCCTGAGACTGAAAAGTTTGAGAAACACTGTTGCAGATGACAGGATAGTGGTTACCTTTGGGTAGTAAAATGGGTTTAATGATTCGAAGGGGACATGCAGGGCTTCTAGAATGTTGCTAGTATTGTTTTTTTTCTTAGCAGAGGGAGTGTAGATGTGTTCACTTTATTAAAAGTCTTTAAAAGCTATGTATGCTTACACTATTTATATTATCCTGTATATTCTGTTGTATATAGCCTATATAAAGTACTGTTTGCAGATTGTCCGTTGACATTCATGGTCTTCCCCATGTCACCAGAAATTTATTTTGCTACCATGAGAGTTCCGCACTGACTAAATGTCATGTGGCATGTTGGTTCACGGTCTAAAATAATCAGATGTGTATTGTTTGGTTTCCTGCTATATCCTATTAATTATCTTTTTCTAGTTTATCTAGAAGTCTACTATATCCTATTAATTATTTTCTCTGACAGTATGTTTATCACTCTCATAGGAAGAATCCTGTCCATTTTCAACACTTCAGTCACCCTGGTGATAGTGATTATGGAGGTGTACACATCACATGTCAAGGTGAGGCTGATGACCGGCCCGAATGTCCCTATGGAGCATCTTGTTATAGGTACGTAAACCTGAAGTGTTTGGTTATACTCCTTTTCTGCTTTATCTCTGTTACTTATTCAGGAGAAACTGCAGGCAAGCTTCTCATCTCAAGCCTTTAACTTTTAGTTTTTAAACTTCCGTAGGTAATAGGTTTTCATTTTGTTAATAGGTAGGATTGTAATGTTTCTTTTAGATAATTCTAAATTGTTGAAGTTATTAACATTATAAATGCCTAAAATTTTTCCTCATTTCTAACTTTCTAAAGTGTAAATCAGATAATTTAAAAGCTGTCAGTGCTATCCCATTATACCTTCTATGCAGACTCCTTAGTTTGACATAAATCAATTCAGGATGTTATCTCTGCCTCCCTCAACGCCTGCCAGTCCACCATTCTTGCCAGCCCATGAAACTCAATCCTAAAAGGAAACAGTACCTCCCCTCTCTCCTTCCATAGCATCTTGTACTCGTCTGTATCATGCACAGTAGAATTTATCTCATGAGATTGTGTTTAGTTCTTTCCTGGATTGGCTTCTCCTCCAGACAGTAAGTTCCTTGACAGTAAGGACTTTTTTTTTTTTTAAGCATCTTTATTTCTTTTTTAATTTATTTCCTTTTTATTTATTTATTTTCTTTATTTTTTTGGCTGCATTGGGTTTTAGTTGCAGCATGTGGGGTATTTGTTGAGGTGTGCGGGATCCTTTGTTGCGGTGCGGGCTCTTCCTTGTGGCGCGTGGGCTTCTGTAGTTGTAGAGTATGGGTTTTCTCTCTCTAGTTGTGGCGCTCAGGCTCCAGGGTGTGTGGGCTCTGTAGTTGTGGCACGCAGGGTACAGAGCGCATGGGCTCTGTAGTTTGCAGCACGTGGGCTCTCTCATTGAGGAGCGCAAGCTCCGTAGTTATGGTGTGTGGGCTTAGTTGCCCTGTGGCATGTAGGATCTTAGTTCCCTGACCAGGGATTGAACCCACGTTCCCTGCATTGGAAGGCAGATTCTCTACCACTGGACCACCAGGGAAGTCCCTCCAGTAAGGACTTTTTTATCTGCAACTTTGTTGAATGAATGCATGAACTTGAAATAAATCAAACTACCAAAGAAAGAAGTAGGATTCCATTCTTAGAGAGCTTTAATTCTAGACAACTGTCTTTCTTAGATAATTTTGGAATACAGGTTACTGAACCTACTGCCGTTTTTGAAATTGTTGCTATTTCTATGATTTGGTTTTCAATAAGAAGGCAGAGTATATGCCCAGTAGTGGGATTGCTGGGTCATATGGTAGTTCTATTTTTAGTTTTTTAAGGAACCTTCATACTCCATACTGTTCTCTATAGTGGTTGTATTACATAGTGGCTGAATTTACATTCCCACCAACAGTACAGAAGGGTTCCCTTTTCTCCACACCCTCTCCAGCATTTATTGTTTGTAGATGTTTTGATGATGGCCATTCTGACTGGTGTGAGGTGATACCTCATTGTAGTTTTGCTTTGCATTTCTCTAATAATTAGTGATGTTGAGCATCTTTTCATGTGCCTCTTGGCCATCTGTATGTCTTCTTTGATGAAATGTCTATTTATGTCTTCTGCCCATTTTTTGATTGGGTTGTTTGTTTTTTTGATATTGAGCTCCATTGTATATTCTTGCCTTCTTTATCAAAGATAAGGTGACCATATGTCACCTTATTCGGGTTCCACGTAAGTTAAGCGAAAAAATCCTCCTTGACCTTTTTTCCGCATGCAATTCTCTACTTAAATGTAACAAAAACGTTTCGTTTTTAAAACAAATTGTGACGGGCAATGAAAAGTGTACACTGTACACTTTTTTTGTACAGTGGATACTGTACAATAATGTGGAACAGAAGAGATCGTGGGGCAAATGAAATGAACCACCACTAACCACACCAAAGGCTGGTCTTCATCCAAAGAAGGTAATGTTGTGTATATGGTGAGAGTCCTCTATTATGAACACCTTCCGGAAAGCCAAACGACTAATTCCAACAAGTACTGCTCCCAGTTAGACCAACTGAAAACAGCACTCGACAAAAAGCATCTGGAATTAGTCAACAGAAAACACAGAATCTTCCTTCAGGATAATGCATGACTGCATGTTTCTTTGATGACCAGGCAAAAACTGTTAGAACTTGGCTGGGAAGTTCTGATTCATCTGCCATATTCACCAGACATTGCACCTTCAGATTTCCATTTATTTCGGTCTTTACAAAATTCTCTTAATGGAAACAATTTCAGTTCCCTGAAAGACTGTAAAAGGCACCTGGAACAGTTCTTTGCTCAAAAAGAGAAAAAGTTTTGAGAAGATAGAATTATGAAGTTGCCTGCAAAATGGCAGATGGTAGTGGAACAAAATGGTGAATATGTTACTCAGTAAAGTTCTTGGTGAAAATGAAAAATACGTCTTTTATTTTTACTTTAAACACCGAAGGAACTTTTTGGCCAACTCAATACTATGATACCATTATTAAATAAACCTTTAATATCTCAATATTCTGTCAGGTATCCCAGTTCCCTTACAGTCTCATAATATTTTTTTTTCATTTTGTATCCTTGCATCCAGATCCAGTTAAGGTCCATGTATGACAAAAAGTGGCCATGTTTCTTAAGTTATTTAATCAATAGGTTCCTCTTTGTTTTTTCCCTTGCAATATATTTGTGTAAGAAAGCTGACCGTTTGTACTGAGGAGTATCCCTTAGTCTGGATTTTGCTGATTGCATTACCAAATTGTCATTCGTTATGTTCCCTTGTATTTCCTCATAATTGATTGTTAGAAGCTAGTTATGTGTTTGTTACAGATCTCTTACTTCTAGTAGTACTTTGTCTCTGAAACACTACCTGAGTTAGAGATTTCACTCGGCCTTTTTGAAGATTCAGATTCAGAACTTAAGCCTCTCAGACCTCCCAGGAACTCAGCAAATATTTCTTGGGAAAAATCAGCCTTGTGTTTGGGGTTCCTTTAGTTTCTAGACTGTTGTGACAACCCCATGAGATCATGATAAGCTGTACTAATTTCTCTTTCCTAAAATAGTGTGCTTCCACTTGGTCCAAATCTTATCCTTAGCCCACACTAAGAATTGTCAAAGGCTTCTACGGAAGAAAGGAGCCAGTTATTGTCAGCTCACCTAGGAAGGACTTTTTCCTCTTTGGAATTTTAGATAACATAAAATTCTCGTTGCTCCCACAATTCTCTCATAAATATATTTTTAACCATGTATCAGGGTTTTCTTTTCTAGTTGTTAAAACAAGAGTATTGGTCTGCCATGATGTCCTGCACCCTTTTTAGAAGCAAAATACAAATATGCCTATTCTCGAGGAGAATAAAAACAAAATGCAAAGCCTTGCTAAGAATAATGATGTCAAAAATTGCTGCCTTTATTTCATCAGTCTCTTTAAATGGGGGCAGGGTAGGGAGTAGTCAAGAGAAATTATTCAAAGGCCAGTGACTCACATGTACTAGTAGAAACTTTCATATCTATATCTAAATATATTTACATGTATGTATATTGTATTTTTCTTTTTCATCTGTTGAGCTGCTTGGTGTCCTTGTTTCCACTTGAAGATAAAATCTTAAGATTTTTTTCTCCCTCATTAATTTTAATTACAGTTCAGAGAGACTCTTGGAGAATGTTAGATATGATTGCTTACTCTGACTACTGTTTTACAAATAAGGGAATGGAAACAAAGATTGAGTTGCCTAAGACTGCAAAGCTAGCGAGCTCAAAACCAAGTCTCCTCCCTCCTCCAGTCCAGCATTTCTCTGTGTTGTGGCCTGATTCCACCATTGTTAGCGCTTCTAAAGTATTGATAGTGCTTGCCTTTTTAGCCACATGGCAAAATAATATTTTGGAGTTAAAAAAAAAACAAAACCCAGATAAAGTACTTTGAAGAAATCGTGAATTTTTCAAATCAACAAGATACTAGAAACTAGATTATAGAAGCATGATATATATTTATATATCCTTTCTTGTCACATTATCATTTTTAGTTAGGCAAAAAACACATCTAGTAAATTTATGTTGTATCATTTCTATAACTAAATTGATATAATGTTGTGAGCTATTTTTTCTTTAACAATCTTGATTTGCAAGAATAACTTATTTTTTTAGCCATATACTGTTTAGTGCTGTTAAAAAATGATTTAAAGAAGACAGTTTGGGTGATACAAATTAACTTTAACACTTTATGAAGCAGACAGTCTCCATTTGGAGAAGTGCAACATGGGGCAGAAGACAGGAGGTTTTTATAGGATGAAGAATAGAGAACAAGGAAGAGGAAAATAGAAAACGTCTGATTGGCTGGGGCCCCATAGTCAACCTTGTTTGGGGTGAGAAGGAACAAAGAAATAAGTATAGAGCCCAGAGTTGGTTTGGCCTGTGGGGATTGGCTGACTGGATACACGGTGTCTCTGGTCAAGCAGAGCATTTACAGGGACCTGAAAGTTAGCTTAAGTTTCAGTTTGCCGGCGTGGCACCCTAGGCAGGAGCGGCTCCATCTTGGTCCCGGATGTTTGTTTCAGCGGCGCTAGAATCTAAGCCTACTGTGTCAGAATGGTAAGATGTTCTAAATTAGCTTGCCTAAAAGCAAGTTTTTATGTAAATGCATGCCAGATTTTTCCTGTAGCCATAGAAGAAAAGTATTGAAGCCTCACTGGTCATAAAATAACCCACGAAATCAGCCAGAAATTAATATATTTAGAAAAGTAAAGATACATATGTTCTAAAAGTAAAGTTGTGATAAGCCTGTATTCCATGATGGTTGACACATTTGGAAGAGAGATGAAATTCATGAGCTAAAACATCTTTGTTTGCTTTTTATCTTTAAAAATTTGCCTTCACAAAACAGGATAAGAATTATTCTCAAGTAAAAACAAGTATTCTCTCAAGTGAAATACTAGGTTGGCTTTTAATTTGTTTGCTTCCCAATCTTACCTTCTAATCCCATGAATGTGTCCAAGTCAGTTTCTCGTTTTGATAAATCTAGGTGATCTCAAATGTTGTATAATACATTAAATAATCTTAATCTTATACTGTATCAGCTACCTAAATTTATATGGTATTGTTTTGTAGTTACAAGTATTGTCATCTGTGGACAAAGTTTTTATCACTAGAGAGCAAATATGCTAACATAAAACTGTACATACATGGGTATACCTGATTTTCAGACATTTCATCCAATGAGTAAAATAGAAAAACAGATATGGCTCACATATTAATAAATGTATTCTATAGTAAAAATAAAGATTCCCATAGCCCATATAATATAGGACTTTGATGTTGAAAAAAGGATCTTTAATTATTAAATTTTATTTTTTCTAAAACTACAGGCATTATTAATATTGTCTCTGACATTATACTTCTAAAAATCTAACAAAATTAAATCAACTTGAAAAATGATAATTTGAAAGAACTAGTTGTTATCATTTTCAGTATCTCACGCATTTAACCAGTTTTTTTCCCTTTGCACTGTACACTGCAGCCTGTCAGAAGACTTGTTCTGTTTAATGCATTTGATTAGCTGAAGGTACTTGTCTAAATTAGAACATTAGATACTTAATGTCCAGGATAATGCAGTGATTGCTGTGCTTGCCTCTGACTCACTTCCTCTGGTGCATAATAGGATTTTTCTCAGTGCATTACTCCTGTTCTTATTTGTTAAATTAAGCACTAAACTTAGAATATATATACACTAAAATGAACAGAATCCATCTTCAACCAGCTTAGTGTAAAAATGTAAAGTCAAACACGTATATTGTCTTAGATTTATAAAACCTTAGGCAGGCATGTATTATACAAATGAAAGTGTTGTTGCCTTCATGTTTTCCAGAAGCCAATGCCCCATTTTTTTTTATTAATTATAATACCTTCTAAGAGGGATGACGTAAGGAAGTGTATCAGTGATCAACTATAAGTGCTCTCATTGTAGTGAATCTGCAATATGATCTGTATAGTGTGAAAAAACATAAGTGTTTTTGCCACAAGCATAATTCGTTGATATTAAAATTACTATCTTTTTTTATTTGTTGATCTAGATTTATAGCTATGATCTAGTCTTTTGCTATTTTCTCTTTTATTTTCAAAGTGTTCCAAGTTATTGCAGTATTATCTTAATTGATCCTATATGCAAATGTACACCTTAAACTACAAGATACTGATTTTTAGAAGCTGCTTAATAAAAAAATAGGAATGTGTGTTTAGTGTAAATTCATATTATATTATTTGAGGCAAAATAAATAGGTTTTAATAGGGAAACTCTAATTGCCTCATAGTTGAGATTCCCAGAATCAGTCATGTGAGGCTGTCGATTATTTTATTTGTAGTTAAGAATAATCAAAGTTGATCGCATTTTTATAGGCTCTGCACATACAGGAAGTAACCTGTCATCACTTGCCACGCTTACGGTTTTTTAATCATGTGTAAGAATACAATCTTAGAAGAAAGTATCTTACAGTAAATGTTAATCGCTGGCTGCACAGTTTTACCTGAGACTTGGCTATAAATTTTTGTTTAACTTCATTTAGAAATAGCAGTAACAACAACAAAAAAGAGGTAGCAGTAACAACATTGCTACTTGACGTGTAATGTGTCACATAGCCTTGACAAAATGTGCTGGAGTGTCTTCTGTGGTTTTGTTTTTCTTTCTCCTTTATTTGAATATACATTCTCTTTCATATTAATGTTTGTTTTTTCTTTGTTATATTTAGTGTTAATTGCACATATATACAAATTTTCAGAGCTCTCTTGGCAGAGATAGTAAATTGTAATGACTTTCAATTAGCAGATTGACTACTTTCTCTTATTTTATGCTGGCTTACTCTTTCAGTATTTAATACAGACCATATTTGTTAATTTTCCTTTTTCTCCTAAATTTGAGACTTAAATATTTGAAAACATAGGATTCATGTTTTTGCTTTAGGTTTTAAAATAAGTGTTGAATTTCAGAAGTGCAAGATAAATTATTTTGGAATGAAAACAAACATATAGTATGATCATTTATTCATTGAGTGGATATTGAGCATCTGATGTACTAGTTAGTTTTATAGAAGTTGAAGTAAAACAGTACTTGAGGTTCATTTTAAAATTTTGAGTGGTGGGTTTGGTATTAAGTTATCAAATTTTTGGAAGTAAACAAAAATAAAAGTTATTATACTGTTCTTGTCACTGCCTAGTTAATCTTTAGGTAGCTCTTTATGATGGAGAGATAATGGGTTTTTAAATTAGCAGACTTAGGTTCTAGTTATGGTTATGCCAATTCTGTAGCAAAACTTTGAATGTCGTTTGATTTTCCTAGGCTTCAGTTCCTCATGAAAACAAGAAGGTTGGATCATTTGTGCTCTGGGGACCTCCATTCAATAGTGGGGAAATCTAGAACAGAGAGAAATATAGTCATATTCATAAAGTCAGATCAGTTACTTTCATGGCTACTCTTCCTTAGCCTTCTTTGCTGCCTCCTTTTTCCCACCTGTAATTATTGCTGAGCCCCAGGGTTCAGTTCTTTGATCCTTTCCCTTCTTACTCCCTAGGTGAGCTAATTCAGGGTAATGGCTTCAGACTCAAATGTTTAAATGCCTGCACTTGGTTGTAAAATAGGTCAAACTTATATCAGAAACAGACCTCTTGATTTTTGTCATGAAAACAACTCTTTCTCAAGTGTTCTCCACCTTTGTAAATGACTTCACCATTCACATAGCGTTTAGGCCCCAAACCAAGACGTGCCCTTGATTCTTCTCTTTTCTTCACATCACGCATTCAATCCATCAGCAGTTCTTGCCATTTCAACCTTTAAATACATTAAGAACCTGACCATTTCCTACTTCCTCTACTTCAGTCGTCTTAGTCATAACCACCATCATCTCTGACCTGGTGTACCACAAGCTTCTTAACGGATATCCTTGTTTCTTTTCTTGCCCCTTAATAGTTCATTTTCCACACAGCAACCAGAGCAATTCTCTAAAAATAAGTCATATCATGTTGATTTCTTACTCAGAATCATCCGATAGCTTCCCACAAAACTCTTTACCATGGCTTACAAGTTCTTCTCTGACTTCATTGCCTACTCTTTTCCTTCTCCCTCATTCTCCTTGAGCTATACAAATCTATGTTTTTCCAAATACCCTAGGGCCATAGCAAATTTGAAGACATTTTTTATTTTCTCTTACTGAGTGTTCTTCCTTCAGATATGTATTTGTTATTCATGTGTCTATATCATTAAGACCAGAAATGCTTTGGAAAATGTATATTTTAAAATGTAACAGCTCATAAAAACCTGGTGTAGTTATGGGTGTATACGTCTATCTTTAGAACCCAAAGATTAAAAAAAAGTCAAAAAACAGGATTTTGAGGCCTGCTGAGTTACAGAAAATGCTATTTGTGGAAAAGGTTGATGTAAATCTTTTATGAATGAATTCTAAGTATTTCCATTCATTATTAGGAAAAAGTCCTGGGTGGAATTTTGCATTGTCCTTGAAAGTTATTTCAGATGTTCATATGTCCCCAAAGAGCTGTACAGTATTGCCACTTAGCCTTAACCCAGGGTTATATGAAAAAGACTTTGTGCTTTATTATTAATAACTGATTTTTAAAAATAGGATATGCAATGGGCAAATGTTATAAAATAGTCTATAAATATGTGAAATGCAATTGGGGAAATATCCAACAATAATAATTATATGTATTATTGAAGGAAAAATTCAGCTTTCTAGTATTAGTTGGCAATTACTTTTACTGGCACATAGAATTTTTAGACATTGTTGGCTATCTTAAAGTAAAATTGATTTCTGTTTCTATAAAAATAGTTGACACCTGTAAAATGCTTAATGGCCTACAAATGTTTATGCACATCACTTCATTTAATGCTTCAAACAACCCTGTGTGAGGTAGGCAGTATTTTCCCTGCTTTACAGATGAGGAAGTGGAGACTTGGTCACAGGACTTGCCCTGAATCACATAACCAGTAAACAGTGTAGTTTGAATTCAGACTCGGTTCTTCTGATCTCAAAACCTGAACCCCTTCCACAGCATAATGCTGGTGATCTAAAGTTTAACAAGCCAGATGAGAACTGGTCCAAGTCGCAGTGGCATCTGTCTCTTAAGCGTCTGTGAAGGACACTCTGTTCCTGTTAACCGGAGTGATTGATTGACTAGAGCTAAGTGTCCTATGATGCTGAGCAGTCAGTATCTCAGGAACCTGATTGCAGTGGAGTCTGCTTAATATGGTTGTCGGATTTTCATTGTTTCCTGCGGAAGTAATATGAATTGTTAATGGCAGGAAATTCTAACATATTTTAGTCCTAGGTTTGTGTAAAAAGCTTCCGCGAGTACTTTGATTATTAACTTTGTAGGTGTGAATGCAGAGCAGTTTCAGCACATTGACGTTCTTTTCAGCCTAATGAGAATAGGCATTCTTTGGCTTATATCCAACAGAAAAACTGCCTTTCAAAGGATAGACTTCTAAAAACATCACGATCCATGGATTACAATTTCCAAAAAAAAAAAAAAAATTAACATTAATGTAAGAAAACTCATCAGTCTAGAAGTTATTAGAAATCGTGTTTTGTACCAACCAATGAGAATTTTAAACTTTGGTTTGTATTGCAAATGATTTTTTTTTTTTTAAAGATTGACATTTCTATTTTATTTATTTATTTATTTATTTATTTATTTATCTGTCTGTCTGTCTGTCTCCGTTGGGTCTTCTTTGCTGTGCGCGGGCTTTCTCTAATTGCGGGGAGCGGGGGCCACTCTTCGTTGTTGTGCGCGGGCTTCTCATTGCGGTGGTTTCTCTTGTTGTGGAGCACAGGCTCTAGAGCGCAGGCTCAGTAGTTGCACCACACAGGCTTAGTTGCTCTGCGGCATGTGGGATCTTCCCGGACCAGGGATCAAACCCGTGTCCCCTGCATTGGCAGGTGGATTCTTAACCACTGCGCCACCAAGGAAGTCCCGCAAATGATTCTTTCAAGTTTTTTTCAACAATCATTTTCTTAAGAAATAATACTATAGGTAGCAAAAACAAGTGTCTTTTTTCCTCTTAAATAGGAAAATAGAAAATATTTCATCATTTTGGAAACTCATGTAAAAGCTCAATTAAAATAAAAACTCTTTTTGAAGGAAAAGCGTTGATTATATTGTAATAGGTAGATAATTTATGAAAAATATAGTTGAATGCCACCTTGTAAAAGGTACTCTTGTAAGTGCTATAAAAGATATTCAAAAATGTAAGAAAAACCCATGACCTCCAGCAGCTCATTTGACAGATGATGGGATAATACGCGCACGCGCGCGCGCGCGCACACACACACACACACACAAACATTTGTGTTGAAAATTTAGATGGCAGTATAAGAAATTATGTGGTAAGTACCAAACAGTGGATATGGACAAGATGTTCTGGAGATATTTCCCAGTAATTATCAGAGTTGTTTTCCTGCACAAGGTACTTAGACAAGCAGTGTAGAGTTAGAAGAATATTCTTGGCAAAAAGGCTGTGAGCAGTATGGAGATTCCTTAAAAAACTAAAAATAGAACTACCATACGACCCAGCAGTCCCACTGCTGGGCATATACCCTGAGAAAACCATAATTCAAAAAGAGACATGTACCACAATGTTCATTGCAGCTCTGTTTACAACAGCCAGGTCATGGAAGCAACCTAAGTGTCCATCAACAGATGAATGGATAAAGAAGATGTGGCACATATATACAATGGAATATTACTCAGCCATAAAAAGAAACAAAATTGAGTTATTTGTAGTGAGGTGGATGGACCTAGAGTCTGTCATGCAGAGTGAAGTAAGTCAGAAAGAGAATAACAAATACCATATGCTAACACATATGTATGGAATCTAAAAAAAAAAAAAAAAAAAGGTCATGAAGAACCTAGGGGCAAGACGGGAATAAAGACGCAGACCTACTAGAGAATGGACTTGAGGACACGGGGAGGGGGAAGGGTAAGCTGGGACAAAGTGAGAGAGTGGCATGGACATATACACACTACCAAATGTAAAATAGATAGCTAATGGGAAGCAGCCGCATAGCACAGGGAGATCAGCTTGGTGCTTTGTGACCACCTAGAGGGGTGGGATAGGGAGGGTGGGAGGGAGGGAGACGCGAGAGGGAAGAGATACAGAGATATATGTATATGTATAACTGATTCACTTTGTTATAAAGCAGAAACTAACATGCCATTGTAAAGCAATTATACTCCAATAAAGATGTTAAAAAAAAAAAAAAGGCTGTGAGCAAGTGCCTATAAATGGCAAAAAATAAAAAACTTTTTTCCCAAAGTAGAAATGAAGGATTGGGCTGCAAATAAAGGTGGAGGGACCTTGAAGGAGAGGATAATTTAACATTCAGAATACTTAACTACTTTACATTTAAATTGCTATGTAAACAAAACATGCCTAAAATTTGTTTTTGAGTATGTGCTTTTGCACATAAATGTGATGATACATTTTTGTTTCTGCTTTGGCTCATTTTCTTATTGAAGTCTATCTATTCTGTGAGTTATAGCATCAAGAAAGAATAAAGTATTTTTGAAAATACCCCAAAACAGGAAACTTTTGAACCTGTCCCAGAGGATATTGTTTCTTCATTTTCAATGAATTAACTAGCAGAATCTCTATTGATATTAATTAATTAATACTTTTGTTTTAAATTGGAAGTTTGATCTCTAAGTTAAATGTGGAAAAGTACCAACTCAGCTAGTTTCTTCTGGTCTACATTGCAGTCTTAACATCTGCCTTTTAATGAAAATAGCAAGTTCTCTTAGGAAAGGATGGAAGCTATTAGCAGAACCTCAGAGAAACAGCTTTTCCCCCTCTAAGGCAGATGGGAATCTGCACATGGAGCTGAAATTTTCTGAGCACAAAATTTCATGACACATATTTCTGCTCTTCCTTTTTGCAATATACCAGTGTAAGCTTTTTTCCCTATTCGTTTATTCTGAAATGGCTTGCCTTTTCCTAGGTAGTGTGTGAGGTTAGATTATGTAAATGGAGTTTGTGAGTGCACCTGTGGATGTGTACCAAGATGATGGGGAACCACCTTCTGCAACTTTTGGGTTGAACCATTACCTCCATCCCCACCATGGTTTCTTTCTTTTTTTTTTTTTTAATTGGGGTATAGTTGTTTTACAGTGTTGTGTTAGTTTCTACTGTACAGTGAAGTAGAGTTCCCTGTGCTACACAGCAGGTTCTCATTAGTTACCTATTTTATACATATTAATATATACATGTCAATCCTGATACTGTGTCTTCATTTGGCCTTTTAAAAAAGTTACTCTTCCTTTCAATCTTGCTAGCCTGACAGTGGATGTCCACAGTCTTTCAACTGGTATTTGGTACACAAACTGTACTTGTCTCCATTAACTCACTTGGTTTCATTTCTATACTTGTTTTTAAAGTCTGACATTTAGTTACTTGAAAGTTTCTAAAGCAGCTTTTGAAGGAGGCTCCAGTAGCAAACAATTAAGACCATATTGAACTTTTCAATAATCATGCTCTGTTAAGCGCAAAGCAGGAAAAGATTAGGACTTCTTGGTACCTGAAGCAAACATGTATTAAAAGGAAGGAGAAAAAGCCTTTAAATCTCAAATGACTGTAGATAGATAATAATAATAATGAGGCATCTGTGTAGAATGTTAACACTTGAAGAATCTTGATGAAGATATATGGAATTTCTGTGTACTAATCTTGCCACTTTTCAGCAGTTTGACATTTTTTCAAAATAAAAAGTTACTAGTATATTTTACCACAATTTAAAAAAAAAGATTTTAAAAAGGTTACCAAAAACAATCTCAAAGGATCAGCAATTTTTTCCAGATTATTGATGAAAAATACCTTTGGTATTAATGTCCCCCATTTTTCTGTTCTACCTCCCCTGATGTCCAACATTAATTGTACTTTAATAAAGACTGAATTAAACAAGTTAATGACCTGTGCCAGCATGTTCAGTAAGGAAAGATCTTCCCACAAAGCATCATGGCAGCTTTGTTCATTTGCAGCTCCCTTCATCCCGTTTAAGTTATCCAGTTTATTTCTTTCAACTTTGAAGTTTCTTTTCCATCAAAAGGTCAAATTTGGGTTAATTACCCCAAACACACAATCTTTTGGGGAATCTTTTTTCCACTTTTCAAAACTATTGAGTTATGACCCCAGTTAATTGTGTGGTTACACTCTCGTACTGTGTTTATTCTCATATTGTAGGAAAAGTTACCCCAAAAGAAGAGATATTAGCAATAAGAAATGTCGCTGACACCTGACACAGAGCCTGGCATGTAATAAGTGGCCCATGCCTATTTCTTGGACCACTGATGAATGAATCAGTGGCTAACATTAATTACTTACTGCCTACTATGCCCTTAAACTGAGGACTTATTGTGTATTACTCCTGAATCCTCACAACAGCTTCACATGAACTGTATACCTCAGCACATGTCTACTGTCAGTGCTCCCTGGCTCTCCTTTGTCAGTCCCCTAGGAGAAAGGTACCCACCAAGTGGGTCATGATCAACCAGTTGCTGCTTTGGGGTTTTGCTGCCTGGGTAGTTTTGTACTTTGTGGAGAATGTGTTGTATACACAGTGTACCCAAACATTTGTTTAATGAAATGATAGAAGCAGTCATCAATATATATAATCAAAAGTAGATATTCAAACAGTAGTTTCTGTTTGACTTTGGGATATGTTATTATAAATTTCTCGATGCAAACTGACTTTCTTGTTTTCTCATAACAGTTGATTGGTGTTCTTTGGAGAGACATGACTTACATGCTTTTGTCTTTGGATTCTAGAAGAGCCTTAGAAGTATCCTTTTAGATATTACACACACACACACACAATTTGATATTTTGTGTTATATACTTTACTAATTTACCTCATATCTTTATATATGTGATATATGGCATTGACATTTTAGAAATACAGTATATTGTGTTATATTTTATTTGTCTCATACTGCCTTTCTGTAGAATGTCAGTCATGAGGGCAGCACTTTATCTGGTTCATCACTCTGTCTTTGCATCTAGAAGTATGCCTGGCATGGTGTAGGCACTCAGTAAATGTTGTAATTAAAAAGCAAATGCTTTGTACAGCACGGTGACTATAGTTAACAGCAACAACAATAACAAAGCAAATGCTTTTCAATAAGAGGTTTACTGCTAATTTTATTCATAGGTTAATGAGTGCTCTAGTTTAATTTAAATAGTCCTATTCCTTTTCAGTGATTGTCAAACTAGACCTTATATTTGCTTTCTTTCTTTTTTCTCCCTTTTTTTTTTTTTTTTTTTTTTTAAGGAAGAATCCCCAGCACAAGGTAGAATATAGACATAGTACATTTCCAGGTAAGTAATTTTACTTCAGGAAACTCCAAATGAAACCTTCAAATGGATTCTCCTGTTAAACCTAGATACAGTTTCCAGTTATTGTGAATTTTTTAAATCTCTGCTTCTGTGAATTTGTTGAATTGCTGATTTTAATAATTTTCTTAGATTTAATAACTGATGAGTTTTTATATAGCAGATGTTTTCTACAATCATTGTCCAACAATATATATTTGCCTTGGTATCTGTTATGATTCTTTTGTTTGCAGGTACCTTAAAACAAAATCTCAAACTGGCCTAAATGATAAAGAGATCATATTGGCTTCTATAACTGAAAAGTCCAGAAGTAAGGCTAGATTAGACAAGATTTGTTGCTTTGGCTCATTAATAATGTCAATAATGTCACCAACAACCCAATTTCCTTCCATCATCCTGTCTTTAGAGGGGTGATTTTTATCCTAAGACTGGCTCCTCTCCCCACCAAGGAACTATATGCATCCTTATTCAACTGGCTAAACTCCATTCAACATGGTAAACTCCCCATGTTTACATATAAGGAGAGAGAGAGAACAACTTTGACTCTCGCTATTCCTAGGAAAAATCATAAAATTAACTTTTTTTAAACTGGCTTAGGTTACATTCTTATTCTTGAATTAATCACTGTGACCACTGATTAGTTTGTTCCACCCTTGGAACCAAGGCAGAGTCCCTTTCTTCAGAACCACAGGGATCCCCAGTAGAAACTAGTTTTGGGGAAGAAGAAGGGGAGATAGACAACAGAGATGCAACTATCGAATGACCGTCAGTCCTGTTTACATCAGTCTGTTTTACCTTCTGTTTCCCCTGCTTCTGAACTCTAATATTTTTTCCCTTTAACAAATTCTAGCTTCTTTGTGTCATTTATATAATGCAGAGGCCAATTCAGCATCCAGCAGTATTTCTGCCCACAGAGTGAGAGAATAAAATGTACTATCCAGGCTATGCCCACTTGCCTTTGTATATGTATAAACACAGCCAACTTGTAACCAAGTGATAAAAATAATTAATTTCACCACAAGGGAATTCTATTTGCTCTTTCTTATTGAAACACACTTCAGTGCTTTAATACTCCAGATACAGATTTAATCACTTTATCTGAGCTAATATGGTACGAAGTTTATATGTTATACTTTTCTTTATTGGGGCTGTATCTAAAGCTATAGCATTTATGGTTGTTAAACTAACTTTCCTTTGAACAATAATGTAATAATATTTGATTAAAACTCTATTTTATTGACAAATTTCAACACTGCCCCATGAAAGAGCATTTGACACATTTGTATATCTTTACAGAACTAGGAACCATTTTCCTAAAACCGTCAATATTCATCATATGGCATAGTTAAAAGTATCTGAATTTTCTTTGAAAAATCTCTTTGAATTATCATTGAAGTGTCTTCTGAATGAAGAACATATTTTTAGAACAATTAACTTTTCTTAAGAAAAACTGTTTATTTTGTTGGAAAGACAGTTTTTTTTTAAGTATGATATTTTAATGTAACAGTTTAGCCTTATACATTTAATATACTTTCAAGAGTTGTTATGTGGTAATATAGTCAGAATATCTCTTCCTACTCTAAAAACCTATAAATTAAGGTGTCTGGGGTATTTAAAATATTAAATGTTGAGGTCTCATATTTCTTAATTTAGAGATATCTAAAATAAAATTCTAACATACTTGTTTTTCTTATTTCCCAAATCTTTAAAGTTTAACATTACCCAAGATCTTAATCTGATTTATGTAACAATTCATTTACTCATCCACTCATTTATTCATTTATTATGTGTTTTCCAAGTGAGCAAAGTTACAGAGATACATGAGAACCAGCTCTGGCCCTACATGCTTGGGGTGAGATGCTCTAAAATCTTGGAGGAAAGGGATGGAGCACTTTTTGCCAGGGTTTATCAGGGTAGACTTGATAAGGGAATTTTAAGTTGATCTTTAAGATGGTAGGATTTCAGTTATCTTTGTTTCTTAGCTTTGCGTGGGTGGGTATAGGACATCCCAGACAAAGGGAATAATAGATCAGTCAAGGACATTGAGTAGAAAATGGAAAGTTGTGTTTGGAGTTAGAAGGTGGATCAGTTTAACTGACAGGGAGAGTCTCTGTAGTTACTGTGAATGATACTAAAGGGATGTATTGAGGTCAGATTATAGAAGCTCTTGAAAGCTAGACCAAAGAGGTATGTGCACTGACAGATAATGGTGAGCCAGTATTTTACCCCTGGTGATGAGCAGTCTGAATTAGAGTAGGGGAAGCCTTCTGGAGATTAGTTAGGTAGTTGAATAAAGAACCAGAACTAGGCTACCATGAGAGTAGGAAGATAGGATTGGATACAAGTGAGATTTTGAAGGAAGAGTCAATAGGATTTGCCAACTTATTGGTTGTGGTGTGGGGGGTGGGATGAGGTAAAGGAAATAGGAATGACTGAAAATTAAAGTATAAATGATCAGGAGACTGGAGATGATAATAGAGATCGGGAGGAAGAACTAGGTAGTTTGTGGGATTTTTTTTTTCACACATGTTAAATTTGGGGTGGGGGTATCATAAATACATAATAAAACAATAAAAGTTAATATAGACCCATATACTATATACCAAATACTATAGAATTTTATAATACAAAATAACTACATGAAATTCTTATTATTTAATTTCTGATTTGTAGCACTGCTAAAACACTTCAGTTTGTAAAGTTCATCCACACATGTAACAGTTTATGCAGTGTATTCCGATTTTTGTAGGTTTGACTGCTATCATCTGTTAAGCTTCTTGTATATCTAATTGGTTTAAAATTTCACTAACTTTCCACACTTTTTCATAGTGCTGCAGTTTTAGCACAACATATTGAATACAAGAGTAATCAATGCCAGGAACATTTTATTTTAAACTTTCTTAGCTACCTTGTTGACAGCATTTGAAAGAAATTATCATCAGCATTTTATTACCTGATTATTGGAGTCATTCTTTCTGGCTTTGATTATTATGTGATAGTCATGATTCTAGGTGATCAGTACCATTCATGGCTCAAAATTTAGAATGTCCTACTGATAGCTATTTTCATATTTCTCTAGTTCTGCAATTTTATGCACACATGTGCTTATGTAGACTTTTTTCTTTTCAGAAGTAGAAATTAAAAGATCTAGAAAGAAAGCTATTAAGGAAGGTTGGTGAAACTTAAATGAGATTCTGTAAACTGCTGCTTACTGTGGGGAAACCTGAGAGATTTTGGAGCATGAAAAAGGCTAATGCAATGGTGTTTTAAAAAAGGAATAAATTTAATGTATAGTAAAGTGGATCAGACCTGCACAAACTGCTTTCCCGAAGTTAAAATATGAGTACCCAACTAGTAGCTTGGTCTTTAGTAGTAAAATGAGGCATTTAAAAATGTTTATTCTTGTAGTGTGTAGTAAGCTTTCATCTTTAGAGATACTGGGCTAAAGTATTTTTTCACTTAAATGAAAATTAATATCCTAACTTGTCCTAAGATATACTGGAAAAGAAAGGAAAATAAAACCTGGAGAATTATTGATGTTAAGCTGTAATGAGACATCTGTCTTATTATTGCCTATTACCAGAAAACTATTTGGAGAAAATCAGCAATTTGGAAAGATTTTTTTCTCCATGTAAAAATCTTCCAGCATGCATGTGACACAGTATACTCTTCAGTAGCTCTGCAGACTTGGTTCTTGGGATAAGACTTTGATGGTGAAATTTTAAATTGTACAGGAAATATTGGATACAAACTTCAGAATTGTCATTCTGTTATTATAAATTCCTCTGCATAAATAGAAAAGTCAGAAATTACCATATCCTAATACCAAATAGTTAATAGCATGTTGTTTCAAATATGTTAAAGAGTTTGTTACTTTTTCTAGAGGTTGTTAGTTTTCATTATTATGGTAGAACAGTGTTACCCATCAGTTTTTTTAAAAAAGTGACAGCTTATTTCTCTTGTGCTGCTTTCAAGTAGTCAAGCTGTCAGCCTGTCTCTACATTTCATATTCATGTAGAGAAAATGAAAATTCCTGCTTTGTCCTTAAAATTAGAACTTTGGAGTTGGAAAGGATCTTTGAGGTCATTTAATCAATATCCTTTGATTCACAGATAAAAAGATAAATTCCATTAAATGCCTTGTTCATTGTCATGGGCTTCATGACGCAGATCTTTATACTTCTATCCTCCTAGTCTATCTCTTTCTCTTAAACCATGCTATTTTTTGAAGAGACTTCTTGTTGGGTGAGGGGAATGGAACGCCACATAAAAACAGCAAAAACTAGCAGCTAGAAACTTAAAAGTGACTTATGTGAAGATAGAGGAAAAATTATTCCTTCCAAGCTCACCTTGATTTGGAAGAAACAAGCTCACTTCTTATTTCTTAGACATGCTCAACAATTATATTTCAAATAAGGTAGCTGCAATGTAAGAAAATGCTAAATGTAGGCTCTTATTTTTTTTAAAACAGTATTACACTATTTAATTCTGTGGAAATCTATTGGAAGTCACAACTACAAAAAATAAAACTACAAAAATTATTTTTTGCTATTGATTAAAAATATTAAACAGCTACTACTCCCTCTCCTGTTATTTTTGTACTTCAATAAGCTTTTCACTAACCGTGGTGTTCTGTGTACAGTTTTGGGGTCTTGGCTTGGGATCTTCTATGATGTGACTCCCATGACTGAGTTGTCTGATTTTCTAACCAACAAGCTTCCTTGTCTGAGAGGCTTTCTTTGAAATTTGTGTGTAGCAAACAGGAGAGTTTATATGAACTTTACTGGCTTCATCACTTTAAATCCAGATATTCAGATACCATGCTTCAGCTTGCTCAGAAAATACTTGCACGGGTGTTTTCTCTTGCTTTCTCTGAATTCCCTTTGCATAAAAACTTATTAATTGTTATGGTAAAGACAGACATTTTATTCCTAGGTTAGGTGCTAGTCATATTTATTTCAGAACCATGCCTCCTGAGATTATTCCCACGATTCAGGAAGTCATGAAATAATTCAGATCAACAGGTGCGCTGATTCAGAGCATTTTCCAAGTAAGTAAAGTTTCGTTATCTCTATGGCCCAGTTACACTGAAAGGCAGAAACTTATTTCTCTAAAAATACCTTCAGCACTTAAAAAAAAAAAAAACCCCTCCCATCCGGATGGCATTTGTATTGTGGAATATTTAAAGTCACTACTACAGAATTTGCTACAGGAGGGCCCACTTAATTGATTCCACAAAGATGTCAGCATTCAATATCCTGAAATGTCGACCTGGGACCACTAACAAAGGACACAAGTGCTGATTTCTGGCACTGACTGACTTGCCCTTATCATGACTTTGGCTCTTCAGGTGCTTTCACTTAAAGCACAAAGTACCCGTTCTGGAATTTGACTACCAGCTACATTGAGTTCTGTTACCTATGGTTTTTTCAGATTCTGAACCTCCTGTTAAAAGAACATTAATGTGATGTTTACGTAAACATCAAGTGTAATGATGATTTGATAGAGAAAAACAAATTTTTGATGAAACAAGTGTAAGTCTTCTGATGAATACATCCTTATCGCTTGAACAAATGAGCCTACCCAGTAAGTTGCTAAAGATTTCCAGCGTTCACTGAGGCTTAAAGCTCCTTCAATTAGCAGGATTTAAATAAAAGTCTTTAATGTAATACATTGTGTTGACAGGCAGGCTCGTGATTAAAAGTGTAGGTTGAAATAAGAAGGGTTTCTGTAAACTAAAGGTGTTCAGCAGTTGATTCGCAAATGGTTCATTTGTTCATTCATATATTTAACAAATATATGTATATAAAGTGCCTTATACGTGTTAGGCACTGTTGTAGGAGCTGAGGATACAATAGAGACAAAGCCTTGCTTTTGTAGTATTTCACGAAAGTGGACAGTGCGCATGTTAACAATTATATGATGTCATGTAGTGATAATTGCTAAGAAGAAAAATAAAGCTTTGTAAGAGGACAGAATGGCAAGGGTGTGCATGAGGGTGGGGGGCAGGTCCCATTTCAGATAGAACAGTAAAAGAAGGACTCTGTGAATTTGACATCAGAGCAGAGGGCTGAAGGAGAGAGCAAGCAGGTGATTCTCTGAGGGAAGAGTATGCCAGGCAATGGGAATGGTGCTTCAAAAGCCCTGGAGGTGATCCTGCTTGGACTATTCAAGGAGCAACGAAGAGAGGGTAGGATTGGAACAAAGTGTAAGTGAAGAATGGTAGATGAGATCAGAAAAGCTAGAAGTGAGCCAGTTTTGTAGGGTCTTGGAGGCCAAGAGCTACAAATGAGGACTTCAGATCTTATTTAGAGTGAGATAAAAAGCTATTGGAAGGTTTTCTGGCTTCTTTGTGGAGAACAGATAAGAGTGGAAGTAGGGAACCCAGTTAGGAGGATATTGGATTAGACCAGGAAGAAAATGGTGGTATAGGGACCAGGGTATTGGAGTGATGTGAGAAGTGGTGGATGTATTTTGACAGTACAGCCAATAGGATCTTTTGACATATTAAATATTACAGAGGATATTCATGGGTAACTCCAAGATTTCTTGCCAAAGCAGCTGGAAGGTTAGAAAGTTGGAGGAGTTATACATTCAGGATTGATAAGAGAATGTCCAGATTTGGGTGAAATACCTCAGGAGTTTTGTTCTGGAAATGTTGAGTTTCAGATTTCTGTTAGTCACCAAGTAGAGATAATACATAGTCAGTGAGATAAATGAGTCTGGACTTTAGGCAATGGTCAGAGCTTAAGGTATAATAAATTTGGGAATTTAGGATATATAACTAGGTGGAATCATCTAAGGAGTACGTTAGAGAAGAGGCCCCAACCTGAAATTTGGGCACTCCAAAATTTAGTGGTTGGAAAGATGAGGAAGATCCAGCAAAGGAAATGGAGAAGGAACAGCCAATAAAGTAGGGGAACCTGAAGTTGTTTCAGCTTTATATATATTTTTCTTATAAATCTGCTAAGATAATTTCAGAATTTGAAAGGAAACTCTTTACTGAGATGTCATTAGTTATATATACGAGATACTTCCAAGAGTAAAATGGACAAGAACAGAAATACTGCTGTTCTTCCCTCCTCACTCCCTTCCCCATCTGCAAACTACCCTCTAAATGTTTTTCAATTATATTCTATCATAAAAGTTATATGGGGAGTCGAGATTAGTTAGACATAAAACATGCCCTCAGGATGCTTACAGGAGATAAGAAGTGTACAAAAATAAATATAATGCCAGACTTCCCTTAAGGAACTGGTGTGCTTCTTATGCTAATGAGAATTGTGCAAATTATTATGTAGCCTTTTTAGCCTTGGCTACCAAGAAACTCGGGGAGAAATTTGATGCTCAATTTATATGAATTATGTTAAAAATTGAGGTTGACATATATTCTGCTTTCTTTGTTCTTAGTTTCTACTTTTATTTGTATTTTTATTGTCTCATTATTACTGTTATAAACTATCTCAAATCCTCTTGGAATGAGTAGTGATTATTAAGAAAAATATAATTGTCTGGGCTATGGAAGTTAAGAAGACAGATAAATTACTTCCTTTGTCATCATTCTCCTATCAAATTTTTTCCCCATCAAATTTCTTAACTTTCATTTAAGTTACATCTATTACATATGAACGTTTTAGGAAGAAGTTAGCTAAAGCATATACAAAAGTACAAACATTTTTAACCCATACATTTGCTCTTCATCACAGGGATTGTCCTCTTCCATTCAGAAGATTTCCAGATAGAATCTTCCTACCTGTTCCTTAAATGCTCCACATCATCCTAGAGTCTCTCACTGCCTTATTTTAAACCAACTCTGTTGCTCACTGTGGAAAAAAAATAAAACAGAGGGGGATGAGGGAAGAAATGAGTTTTGAGACAGAAGATTTCTAGAATTGTAATTCTATTATAATGTTATTTAGAAATCTGTAAATTCTAATGGCTGTTACCGTAGTAATCCTAGTCTTATTGAAGCATGAGCTAAATTTTCCAAAGTATGTAAGCTTATATTTCCTCATTTGGTCACAACCCTGGTGTGTCAATCAGATTGTGCTAGGTTTGCAGCGATAACAAACAGTCCTCAAATTTTAGTGCCTTACAATGATAAATAGGTGTATTTCTCCTTCATGTTACATGCATGTAGCTGCATGTTGGCTGTGGCTCTGTCTCATGTGTGTTCTCATCCTGAATCCAGGCTGAAGGATCAGCCTCTATCTGGGACACACTGTTCTCCTAGCAGAGGGGAAATGGCAATAGCAGAACCACAGAAAGGCCCTTAAAGCTTCTCCATGGAAGCTGTTACTTCCACTCACTTTTCTTTGGCCAAGTCTGATGTCAGTGGGGGTGAGTAAATAGAATCACATCACAGGGAGCGACAGTGGATTACTGGGACAAAAATACATTCTACCACAGTGGAAAGTAGGGTAGCATGAATATGATTATGATATTATTAAGGAACCATTATGATGAATCTCAGAGGACATTTTAGTCTTGGGAGCCTCATGGTAGGAAAAGTTAGAATTAAGCAAATGTTTAAAAAAAAGTTAGAATTATAACAAATGAGAGCTTTAGCCCTCTTTCTAAAAATTTGTAGTAGTTAGCTTTGTATTAGGTAAAATTAATTCTTCTTGGCAGAAAAGGATATTTTACAGTTAGATGTTTCTAATCCCAGGTTGAGTGGCAATTGATGTGTTATGTACTAAACTGTTTTTCAGTGAGAAACATTTCAGATGAAGATGACAGTGTTGGGCAACCCAGTGAGTACAACCTGAATGACAGCATTATAGATGATGAGGAAGAAGAATATGAGCCAACAGATGAAGATTCCGACTGGGAACCAGGAAAGGAAGACCTAGAAAAGGAAGATATGGAAGGGCTTTTGAAAGAAGCAAAAAAGTTTATGAAAAGAAAAAAGTAACTCTTCTCTGCAGTAATATATGGCTCATATTTACCATTTCTTTGTGGAAAAATAATTCAGGAACTAAGGAAGCACTTAAGTGATAATTGTTTTCCTTCTTTTTATAGTTATGACTTTACTATTGACTCTTTACAAGTGAAACACTAAAATGTCAGCCTTCAGTGTAGTGGATGGAATTTGTTTTGTTGCTTTGCTTTTTCTATCCTATTTTAAGCATCTGGAAATAAGCAGACAGAGAGTTAAAAAGAAATAATTGATATTTTTCATGTACTTTGTGTGTTTATAATAAAAGTAAAAGCCATAGGTTGCACAAAACATTGGTCTCTTTTCTTTTTTCCAAAGATTCTGTCTTTATATAGAATACTTATGCCAGTATAACCAGGCAGATTACATAATTGGTGGGAAAGCATGCTTCTTTCATTCCTATTAAAGTAATTCTTCAAGCAGAACCAGGCTTTAAAAAATAACAGCCATCATATAATGGCTGTTATTTTTTTCTAGAACCCTAGATGTGAGCTTTGCAATTTCATTGACCACTTTTATTCTTTGAAACAGGGAAATCAGTACCAAATGGATACTGCAAATAGATTCAACTAGACTATAGAAGAGAAATGTCCACCATGTTGGGGATGTTATTTTGTGTCCCAACTCTGTAATTTACTGTATGTCTGAGTTTAAAAGTATTTAGGAAAACTCAAAGAATTTGACCATTTCTTTTTCAAACTGAAGTCCTGCCTGATTATTTTAGCTCTCAATGTGCTGTCCCTACATTAAGAATAAAGAAATTATTTTTAACCATAATTTTCTCAAAGAATATTAGTTCTTTTATCCTCAGATGAAAGTAGCAAGTTGTCTGCCAGCATTCAAGATGCTGGCCTTTTATTTCAAGAAGAAACTCCTTCTTCTCCAATTTTATGTAGTGTATCTCTGTATCTCTGTTCTTTTTTTTTTTTAATTAATTTTTTTGGGCTGCGTTAGATGTGGTGAGCGGGGGCTACTCTGTTGCAGTGCACAGGCTTCTTACTGAGGTGACTTCTCTTGTTGTGGAGCACAGGCTCTAGGTGTGCAGGCTTCAGTAGTTGTGGCACACGGGCTCTAGAGCGCAGGCTCAGTAGTTGTGGCGCACGGGCCCAGTTGCTCCATGGCATGGGGGATCTTCGCGGACCAGGGATCAAACCCACGTCCCCCGCACTGGCAGACAGATTCCCAACCACTGTGCCATCAGGGAAGTCCCTGTATCTCTGTTCTTAAACTACTTTAGGCTCTGTAATACTCTTCATTTTAGATGACTTAGAATCTTTGAAATATAGTTTAGAATCTTTAATTTGGGTATGTACACAA
Source organism: Balaenoptera acutorostrata (assembly GCF_949987535.1). NCBI lineage: Eukaryota > Metazoa > Chordata > Mammalia > Artiodactyla > Balaenopteridae > Balaenoptera > Balaenoptera acutorostrata. Next base: position 35,217,580 of record NC_080075.1, on the reverse strand, counting down.
CGCAGTAGATACAGTATTGAAATCATAAATCATAAACCAAAAGTTTCCTTGCTAAACACTAATATTTTCTATTCTAAAAGAACCTAAAAATGTATATCTAAAAAGAGCAAGACAGATTTATAATTGTTTTCTTAGTGTCTTTAAATTTGTTTTCAAGAAATTGTATAATATTAAAATTTACTTAAATTACAGCAAGGAAAAGGTAAGTATTTCTCTATTGTCTATTATTCTGATTTTCTCTCTGTTGTTATTTAGGAACTAATGTTCTTTCCTAATGTCCCTTTAGTCTTGGGGGCTTGAAAAACCTGTGAAAAAAATTCTTTGAACTTATTCTCATTTTGCACTAAGTTAATCCTTAAAGTGTTCCTTGATCCACTCATAGATCTATCCCAAAGGAATTAAAAACGTGTCCATGTAAAAACTTGTACACAATGTCCATAGACGCATTATTCGTAATAGTCAAAAAGTGGAGACACCTAAATATCCATTAGCTGATGAATGGATAAACAAAATGTGGTCTTTCTCTACAACCAAATATTTTTTGGCCATAAAAAAGAACTGAAGGATTGAAACATGCTAGCAGCATGGATAAACCTTGGAAACCTTATGGTAAGTGAAAGAAGCCGGAACAAAGGGCCACAAATTGTATAAACTCTTATATGAAATATCCAAAATAGGCAAATCCATAGAGACAGAAAGTAGATCGGTGGTTGCCAGGGTCTAGAGGAGGGAGGGGGGTAGGGCGTGACTCCTAATGCATAGAAGACTTTCTTTATGAATTGATAAAAATGTCATAAAATTAGTGGTGATGATGCAAAATTCTGTAAATATACTAAAACCTACTGAATTATACACTTTCTAAGGGGGAATTTTATGGCATATGAATTACATATCTCAATAAGGGTATTATAAAAAAAAGAATGCAAAAGGTGACACTCGTCTTTTAGAAAGAAAAAAAAGCATTCAATATCAGAATATATTCTTCCTGGAAGTAGAGTAATGTGATAACTCATGGTAGCTTTTTTTTAAGGATAGTTTGATGTGCCTTTCATAATCATCCTGAAGGCACCTTTGAGTATAACAAAGGTATAAATATGTAACTCAATTGACTAAAGTGTAAGAAAAATTTGCCACTTGTAATTGGACTATATTTAAGTCTATGATTCTCAAAATAGAGGGAAAACTGATGACATTTGTGGGCTCAAAAGCAATATTAACAAAAACTTGATTCTTTAGTTAATTGCTGTCCTGAACGTGGATAAGAGCCAACTCTCCCTATCGTGGTGTTCATGGAATTTAAACTATATCCCAGCCTCCTCCTTCAAGCTAAAAATGATCACAGATACATTTATCACCTACACGTTTAATTCTAAAAGCAGATATTTTTTGTTGACTTCTTGAAGGGAGGTGGGTTTTCTGGGACCTTGGGAAGCTGGAGACATGAAGATTTTTCAGTGACACATGGGCGCTGATTCTGCTTTTCTCCCAGGTTGAGGATGGCTTTGTTGATACTGTTGGTTTCTAGAACTAGAAGATCCTAGTGGTTGTAAACATTCATTGTAATGAAAGCAAATAGATTGTGAGCATAATTTTTCCAGAATGGTGATATAAAGCTGACAATAAATGGATAGTAACTTTCTTCTGATTTATCTATGCAGAGTTCAGTGTCACCAACACAGCCCATGGAGGCGGAAACCACACACCAACATGCTATATCCAACCCTGCTCTGTGTGACCACCTTGTTCCATTAATTTCTCTTTCGTGTGTGTGTATGTGTGTTTGGTTTCTTCCTGCCAATCTGCAAACCTAACTTACGAAACTGCTCCTCTATAGTAGGTATTGAAAGAAAAATGATAGAGTAATTATTGCTGAGATCATTACTGGCCATCTTGATATAATATACATAATAAACTTGATTATCATAAACAACCACAGTTGTACTCTGTTGTGCCCAAGACCCTGTCTTAGGTGCTGGCAATTCAAAGAAGAATAACATAGAGTTTCTGTTTTCAATGTCCTTACAGTCTATTTGGGAAGATAAGATATTTATTCATTCAGTAGCAGTGACTGCTGAACACTGGAGAATACAAGGAAGAAAAGGACATGGGGTCTACAGTCAGAGAGCTCACAAAGGCAGTGAGGCAAGTATGCAAATAGCATAATGGGTAGAAATGAAATAGTCCAAGAAAGGAATGCTGGAGTATAATTTAAATGTCCTGTCTTGCTGTGTATTGAAATACAGTCTCATTCTTGAGGCAGAGCCTTTGTCTGATTGAATTACAATCTGAACTAGCAGATTTTTTTCATGGAACACAATTTTTATCTTCAAGAGTGACTGGCAGACATACTGTGGTTATTCAAATTTGAGTATGTGGCAGACAGTTCCTCAGAAATGAACTTAGCCTATTTTTTCAAGGAAAACAACCAACAGTATATGTTGTAATTGTAAAAATTGAGCTTTCAAAGAAAAAAATTAGAATTTTAGAAAACTTGTGTATGTCACTGTGAGCTTGATAGCTTCCCAAAACTTTTAAAACTCTTATGATATCGATGGTGATATAATACAATGAAATGTGTCCACATTTAGGAGATCTACAAAACTGAGCAAGCCATTATTTTCCAAATGACCAATGTGTGTTATAAAATCAGGCATGGGTAAAAGATCCATTCAAGGCATAAGATAGACCAATGAAACTTAGCGTAACAGAGTCTGTAAAATTCATTAATATGATTTCAGGTTACACATTGCACCTAACATCTCAGAAGCTGCTGTCTATTTTGGGTGACATTTTGAAAATAATATTCACAATTATCTGAAAAGCCTATTAAAATACTTCCTTTTCTAACTATATATCTGTATAAGGCCTAATTTTCTCTATATACTTTGAGCAAAACAATATATGAGAGCAAACATGAGAATCTGTCTTTTATTAAGCGAGGCATTAAAGAGATTTACAAAATGAGAGATTACAAACATGTGAAACAATGCCACTCATTTCACGAAATTAAAATATTATTTTCCATAAAATATATTATTTGTGTTTATGTATAATGGATTTATTATTTTTAAAAGCATTTGCAAATAAGTATTTTAAATTTCTCAGTTATAATTTCAAAACAGGTAAGTATAGATATGACCCTCATAAACAAAAGCTCTCTAGGGTCCTCAATAATTTTTACGAGTTAAAGGAGTCTTAAGCCTCAATGTTTTGAGAACCACTCAATTAGATCACTGTACCATTCAACTAGGCTAGTTATGGTGGGGTAATCCCCAAATCACAGTGCCTGAACACAAGGAAAGTTTTCATAAGCCAAGGTTTTTGTGTTGGGTGACTTCAGGCCAGTGTCTTTCATGTGGCAACTCATCATTCCAGGCTTTCAGAACCTCTGTCATCTTGTAGTTGCACCACCAGAACATGAAAACTTACCAATCATGACTGCAAGGGGAACAAAGAAAGTGGAGGGTTGTACCCTGTTAATTAAATGCTTCATGCTGGAAGTGTCACTCATACTCACAGCCCATTGGCCAGAAGTAGTCACATCTCCTTGCCCACTGAAAGGGGCCTGGAAAGTACAGTTTGGGTGCCCAGAAAAGATGAGAACCAGATGGAGTGAACACTAGTAATGTCTACAATCACTGAAGGGGGGTGAGTGATAAATAGGGAAAAGAGAGTTGAAGACAAGATCTTGTGTGTCAGCATTTAAGGAGTAGGAAGATAAAGAAGACTTCAAAGGAATTGGAGAAGAGAGATGTCAGGAACTTGTTGTGTTGCAGAAGCTAAAAGTTGAGAGACTATTAAAAGAGAAAGTAGCGAACATTGTCAGTTGCTACAGAACGGATACAAGCCTAAGTACTGAGATTAGATTTGACTTCCTACTTCATGGAGATAATTGAAGCCATTAGATGAGAACTTACAGACTCTCACCTGTATCTACCTATCTCCCAGCTATTCCCATGTTCTCTGTTGTCTTTCCTGATATTACAGTTGAATTGTCTGTGTTCCTATTTAAAGCCAATCCCCCATATTCAGTCACCTCTTTCATGCTCGTGGATATCACACTGGTAATTCCTCCCTTTTGCTCTCATCTCATCAGTTTTTGCCTATATACTGAACCATTCCCATCACCATATAAAGGATATTTCTTCCATCCTGAAAACAAATGAAAATCTTCCTCTGACTTCACTTTTCCCTACAGCTTTACTATTACATTTCTCTTCTCCCCTTAACAGCAAAATTCCCCAAGAGTGTTGTCTATACTTGTTGTCAACAATGCCTCTACTCCTTTGAAACTCAAGCTTTCCTTATCACCTCTCCATTGCAACTGCTTTGGTCAAGAGCATCAATGATCACTCTTCTAAATCCTATGATCAATTCTCAGCCCTCATTCTTCTTGAACTTTCTGCAACATTTGAAACAATAAGTCACTCCTACCTCCTTGAGACACTTCCTTGATTTGACTTCTAGGAAATTAGAGTATCTTGAGATTTTTCTGCCTTACTCCCAGTGTCCATTGCTGGGTATTTAGTTTTTCCATGAGCTCTTAATGCTGAGTACCCTGCAGCAGAGTCCTTGGTCTTCATTTTCCTATTTACATTCATTTGCTTGGTGATTTCATGCAATCTTCTGTTTTGTTTTGTTTTGTTTTGTTTTTTCTATGTACGGATAACTCCTAAATTTGTATCTCAAGACCTGACCTCTTCCCTAAATTCCAGACTTACATACCCAATTGTCTACTCAACATCTCTGCTTGAATGTATGACAGACATCTCAAACTTTACATGTTCAATACTGAATTCTAACTGCCCTCCTCGCTACCCCCCAAAGCTTCCTCTCCTGATCAGGCTAAACAACTTGATATTATTCTTGACCTTCCATTTTCTCCCACACTCAGCAGAATCTTGATGGTTCTACTTTCAGAATATATCCAGAATCTGACTCTATCTCTGAACTTCCACTGCTATCAGCTTGGGCTCCCTGCTTCAATCTTTGGCCTCTACAGTTATATGTAGCCTTAAATGTATATATTAGGAAAAAAGAATACAAGTAAATGAACTAAATAGTTTTCTCAAGAAGCAAGACAAAAGCATCAAAATAAACCCAAGGAAAATAGGACAGAATTAGTAAACTGAAAACTTGAAATAAAAGATTCAAAAAAGCAGTAGACTTGATCAATAATACGCAAAAATAGATTCTTTGAAATGACTGATAAAATAGACACGTGGCAAAGAAAGACATTAGAAACAAAAAGGGTTAGAACTATACATAACGAATGTTGTAAAATTTTTGTAAGATAATATGTACAACTTCTTGTCAGTACGTTTGTAAATCTAGGTAAATGTATGACTTTCTATAAAAATATAATTTAATCAACATTTACTTTAAAATAGATTTAAAAATCTGAATAGATCAGTAGCTATAGAGGAAATGGAAAGTATTCAAAGATCTGCTCCTACTGTGGTACTAAATGCTGGGGATTACAAGTGAAGTCCGTTAAACCTTTATTCAACATACAGTCCTCCTGTTATAAGAACTATTACAGAGTGTAGAAAAACATGGAAAACTCTCCAGTTCTTCAAATCAGCCAAAGACAGCACTGAAAAACTTACAGACTTATCTCAGTTTGAACATAGACATAAATATCCTAAATAATTACTCACTTGTCTCCAACAGTGCATTAAGATACAATGACATACCAGGATTTATGCTGAGCGTATAAGGGTAGTTCAGTGTCAGTAAATCTATTAATGTGATTCATCACATTAACAGATTAAAGAAGGAACAGCTTATCATGATCTCCTGAAAAGCCAAAAATGGTACTGGGTAATTCAACATTGTTCTTCAAAAAACTAACTAACAAGAAGAAAACGCTTGGTAAGCTAGGAGTAGAATTAAACTTCTTTAACTTGATGAAAGTATTTATTTGAAATTTACAGCAAACATTGCAGTTCATAGGGAAACATTAGAAGTGTTCCCAGAGAAGAAGTCTGAAACAAGACAAGGGTCTCCATGATCACCTTTACAGTTTCATGTTCTTCTCAGTCTTCCTCTCCAGGTCATAGAAATGAAGAGGAATAAGAGTTTTCCGTATTGGATAGGAAAAAAACCCCAACAAAACCTGTTACTATCTGCAACATGTTTGGCTACTTAGGAAACACATGAACTGAAAAATTATTAAAACTAACAAGGATATTTTTTAAATTGGCTAGATACAAGATCACCAAAAATTAACAGCTTCCCTATACATCTGCAGGAACAAGTTAGAAAATGTAATGAATGAGTATCTTATTCAGAAGAGCAACAAAATCAAAAATGCCTAGTAATAAACCTAACACAAATGTGTAAGACCTATAGAATTAGATATTAAAACTCTATAGGACATGAGAGACTGACATAGATGGAAATGCACACTATATTTCTAGATTAAAAACGCAATGTTGAAAGACAATTTGATGTGGTAATCATTTCACAATATATATTATGTCAAAACATCACATTGTATACCTTATATACAATTTTTATTTATCATACCTCAGTGAAGTGGAAAAATATATAAATCTCTCTAATCAGTAAATTCAATGAAATCTCAAGTAAAATTTTGAATGTATTTTTTATAGAGTTTTACAACCTAAAGTTTTTACAAGTTTGCAATTTTAAAGTTCACTTTGAAGAAAAATATACTACACAAATCAATAATTTTTGAACAAGAACAATAAGACTCAACCACCTAGTCAAAATGTCTATATCAAAGCAATAGAGGTATATGTGCTTTTAAAAAATTGTTATTAATGCAGGAAGAGACAAACAGATGAATGAAACAGCATAGAGATTCTAGAAACAGACCCATGTGTATATAGGAATTTAACTTATGATAAAAGTGCAATTTTAAACCAATTGGGTTGAAAAATAATGAAATTATACTCTTGCCTCAGATTCTGAAAAATAAAATTCAGTTGGATTAAAGAAAAAACATGGGGGAAATAAAATATTGGAAGGAAATGTAAAATAGTTCCCTAACCTAATGTTAAGGAAAGCCCTTCTAAGCAAAACCCACGCTTCAGAATCTATGAAGAAAAAACACGACGCATCACTCAAAAATAAAGAAATTTTGTTTTAATAGAGCAACAGACTGAGGGAAAATATTTGCAGTATATGCAATGTATACACATAAAAATCTCCTATGAACAATGTAAAAGAAAAATGGACAAGAGACATGAACAGGTGATTCATAGAAGATAAGCAGTTTGCCAGTGTGTATGTGAAAATGCATTCAGCCTCACTGTACATGGGTACAAGTTAACATGATGAAAGAGTTCTTGACTGCCAAGTTTTAATCTCAAATATTGACAACTTTCAGTGATAACAAGGAAGTGTTCAATGGTCAAGCCTTTCTGGAAGACAATTTTGCCATAGTTACAAATGTTTAAAGTTCAAGCCCTTTGACTCAGGTTCCTATTTGAGGAAACAGTACTACAAAAAAATTTGTGTCCAAGTATAAAGATGAATATTCCAAAAAGTCCATTGCAGCTTTGTCTCTAATAAGAAAAAGAAAAGGAAAGAACCTAAATTTCCATCTATCAATAGGGAAATAGTTGAATAAATGATGAAGCTGCCATATTGTGGAGTATTATGCAGCCATTAAGAAGAATGTGTTTGACTTATGTACAAATATGAAGAGCTCTCCAAGAAATGCTGTTTGTAAAAAAAAAAAAAGAAGTCATTGACTAATGAGGCCAGTATGACTGCATTTATGCAAAGAAGAAGTACCTGTGTATATTTATTTACATTTGAATAGAAAAAAAGCAGGATACAGGTTACTGTTAATAGTACTTACCTGTGAGAATGGGAATGGATGTGGGAGGGGTAGGGGAGTAAGGGTGGACTGTCAAATTCAGCCCATGTACTAATGTATTCCCAGAATATATTTATGTTATAACAAGAATATATTCAAGTACCACTTGTGGCCAAAAAAAAATCATTGCTGAGGATCCCAATCGAGGCTGGCAGTGAAAGAGATAAGCAGTACGGTCTCAAGATAAAGCCCTCAGACACATGCATTATTTCTGCTGCTGTCAATAACATTTCTGTCAGTGAAAACTATTTTAGTGACCAGGACGAATCCCCCTATGCCCATGGCTCCTGGGGTTTTGCCAAAACATAAATTCAAACAAAAACAATTTAGCTAGTAGAAATGTAAGAGATTTTATGGATTCAAGGCATACCCCATGCCAAATCTGATAGATTTTAGAAAAAAAATCTAAGCTAAATTTCCCCAGTTCCCTCCAGATTCCAAGCACTTGTCAATATAACTTCTGGGTGAGGAGTTTGGGGAAGCTGGAAAAGGAGCATCGTAAGGTACAACGGGATGAACCCACTCAGTGCTGCATCCTCATCCTCTATTCTGGAAGGAATCTTCACCCCTCCTCCTGGAAATCTCTGGACATTCCGTGGTGTTTAACATCTGTCATAAATACTGAGTTCCCGGGTTCTCCTAGATGTCTTGGTGCTTGGACTCCTCCACTGTGTCAGCATCATTAGGTCAGCAAGCACCCAGCCATGATCATTGTTATTCTGTGTATTATAACAGGGCAAGGTGAAAAGCCAGGGGGGTTTTCACCTACTGGTACTGACCACTGGCTAAGAAAACGCGGGTTGAAGAATGTGAGCTAATTAAGACTCCAAACAACCCCCACCCCATCCCAGTGCTTACGTGAGAAGTCCAGAATATTCCCTAATTGTGTTAATGCTAGCTTAATGAAAGCATATAATTGGAATTCATCCCTTCTTTTTTGAAAGAGAAATTTGTTCTTCCAAAACTGAGATGAAGCAAACTATGTTTCCAGCACCCTTGATTACATGCTGGAGGGATTTACATTCTTTGGACAGTGCTCTCTAAGTGCTAACTGACAGGAGATAAAATCACGTTGCTTGGTGTGTCTAATTAATAGCCACAGATCAATCTGCCTATTGTTTTCTTCTTAGATATAGCACTTGTTATTTCTGATTAATGGTTGCCCTCTCAAGATGGCACAAATCACCTATGCCTAAATATTAACCATGCCACCTGATAAAGAGATGACACTTTTATGACTTAGCAGGTTTACTGGTCTGTGAAATAAACAAATGTCTGGAAGTAGCAGTCTGGATATTTAGGTAAAATTTTCCTAATCAAGGATACATGTTTGTTCCCCCAAACTTTTTTTTCCAAACTGACACCCTACCTATAGTCCCTCTAAATGGTAAAAATCACAGTCACCTAAGTTGTTTTGTTTTAACAAAACAGAGCTATCGACACAATCAGAATGACAAAGTTAATGAAATTCCCACATCTTCACTCAACACATCATCTCGCCAATGACAGCCACTCTCAGTTCATTTTAAAGAACATCTGAAGTTTGCTTAGTAGAGGCTGCCCGCTGGTGATGATCTGCTGTCTCTGAGAACATGCCCAAGAGTGGCTCTGGGGACCACGTCCCAGCTCCAGGATCCTACCTCTCTGACCTCAGCCACTGATGCAGGGTGAACCCAGAACCCACAGGCCCATCAGGTGTTCCTTCCAGAGAATTTGTCCTGGATAAGAACAAGGGAGGAGTTGGAGCTGGGGCAATTGCACTGTGGCCGTCTAGAGAGCAGATCCCCAGACCTTTGACTGAAGTGCCACAGGGTCTTTTTTATTCTCCTTAAGCTAGCCAAAACTGATGTCTGCTGCATCCAGCAAAAAGGAAAAAGCAAAAACCCTTTTAATTATTACACTAAAGTGTACACTATGATTAAGCTATATAATCAACACTACAGTTTTCAATTAATTAAGGGAATTTTTTTTTAATTAAGGGAATTTTAGCCATCAATATTTGTTATGATCTTTCCTTTCCTGTTTTCTCCAAAAGTCAGTACTTAAGGAAGCAGACTGAGGTAGAAATGTTGAAAAAATACTGTTTGTCTTTTAAAACATCTGATATAACTCTTTAAGGTGAACTTCTTGGCATTTTGTCAAGTAACGAGTCTCAAAGTTTATTCTTTTATACAGGTGCTATTTCAATGCTTCTTAAGCTCAAATATGTACAGGGTCTTCTTAAAGGAAAAAAATTCTTGCAGATCTTCAGATCCCAGTGCACCAGCATTTATTTAGCTGATTAGAGATTTAAGTATAGCTTTAAACTACCAAAGTTGGAAGTGAAACAAAAATCTAGTGACTCTAATTCATAACAAAATATTAAATACAAATTTGTAAGTATATAGAGATACTACTGTTACTACTATTAATAATATTTCTTACAAAGTAAAAGAAGGAAAAAACTCATTAACTTCTTACTCTGCAAACTTGAAGAAACATTTATCCTGCCTTTGGGGAAAAACTGTATTTCATCCCCAGTAGATGACAGAAATCTGTTTTTCACAGTAGAATGCCAGCTAATAAAAGGAGGAGAAATGAGAGACCTAGGAAATCACCATTTTCTAACCCTGCAATGTAACCATGAATTCAGACCAGGGCCATCAACACATCCTGAAAAGTGTCATCCTGCAGATAATTTACAAATGAGAAAATGTAGCTTTACAATGGAGAGATAAGTTTCACCCACCAATATGACCTTATGTACTTCCTGAAGTGATGTTCTTGACCACAATATTTTATTGAATCTAATTAAGCCTTTGAACCTAACTCTCAGGGTACAGGAAATATAGTGGACAGAGGAACGTGGTAAATGACACCACAATAAAATAATCAGATAAACAAAATGTGGGATGTTCTACCTGATCTCTTAAAAAAAGACAATGTTCTAAAAAGATTGTAGTGGGGCCACTCTGGACTTAAAGAGAATAAAAAATTATAACCACCACATGCAATACATAAATCTTGATTTGATCTTTCTTTGGAAAAAATAGCTATAAAAGATATTTTTAGGACTGTCAAAGAAATTTGAATATGAACCGAATATTAGATATTAGGAAATTATTGTTAATTCCTTTGGCTGCAATAATAGCATTTTGATGCTGAAGAAGAATGTTCTTAATTGTAGGAGATAACAAGCTGAGGTATTTATGGCTGAAGTGGCATAATATATTTAGCTTATTTTCAAATGGTTCCATTATACACATATACACACACGGATAATGTGGCAAAAATGTTAATTAATGTTGAATTTAGATAGTGAGTATCCAGATGTTCATTATACTATTATTTTAACTTTTCTGTGTGTCTGAAAAAACTTTCTTTAAAAGTCTTAGAACAAAGAAAATAAAACATGGGGGTGATTTCTTAAATACAAAAGAAAGTGATGCATAGCTCTATACTAGTTAATTTGAAGACAAAAGAATCCTGTTAAAAATATTATTTCAATTTGACCTCATCCTTTAAAATTAAAAATTTTTTTGTGTTTTGTAGTGCATATATTAATATGGTGGTGCATATAAATACTTTATGTCAAGTATTTATATGAATACTTGCTCAAAATTTATAAAAAATAAAAATATACATGCTCAAAATTTCTTGTTCATGCAGTGTGCAATCAAACATTTGGAGACCACTTTCATGCTTAAAATTTCTCATATTTCCAGGTGAACTTTTAAACTGCTACCAAGGCAGGTAGAATAACCCGGTTGTGGGTTTGCAGAGCAGAGAGAAAGTAAGAAGAGTAATCAATTAGGAAGAATTTGTTAGGGGGCTTCAATTAAGATTGGGAGGGTTTTTTGGGGGTGGGCTCTCACTTAAGCATCAGAAGTTAGAAATAAGTTGAAGAGAGCACTCTAGACTGCATTTCTCTGTCTTCAACCACTCATTTTGCCCCCGTGGAGATTTGGGGCCATGTAATATGATCCAGATATTTCCTATGGAAGGCTCCCAAAGGCTCTGACTGCAGTACTTCCTGGAACTAAGGCTCATGCGAAGACAGTACAATGATCTTCTGGGGGAAAGTAGCAAGTTGCAATGGCAAGTAGATTTATCTTCATTCTCCTAACAATGTCACTCAACCCACACATCTTACCAACGAGGAGAGTGGTTCAGTGTTGGGAGGAAGCTGGAACTGGGCAAGATTGGATGCTGCCGTATGGAAGGTTCCTGTGACCTGTGTGAGACAAGCTTGGGTGTCACACTGCTTGTCTCCATGTGGCTCTTTGGGTAACAAAATCTCCCAGGTGGCCACCAGCAAATAGACTCTTTGTTCTCTCATGTGAGTCCCAGATTCCAAGAGCCTGGACTACTGAGACTGAGGTTCTGTTCCTGGTCTAGGAAAGAAATTAGAAAATTGGAGCTGGAAGGAAGGGGATTACTTGAAGGTCAGAAGATGTTATTCCCCTTCTAAAATATCCTCAATGGATTTCCATAGCCAACGACAGCCTTTGCCAAGTGGAGTTCTGATTCTATAGGGTGTTTATAGGTGAAGCTCAGAAAGGAATACAGTGATGAAGTAAGTTTGTGAAATGCTGGATTAAAAGGGTCTCTCACTCTGAGACATGTCATAGCCTTGCATAAGGAAATTTGTTCTGTGAATCTTCAAAATTGTGTTTATAGTATTTACTGTTTATGAAACCTATGTAACCATGACTTTTTTTCTGGAGCATTCTAGAAATTCTAGAATATTCATTCACTCCTTCATTCAACAAATACTTATTGAGTAACTATAACTGAGACAGACATTGTTCTTGGCACAATGTTCTTTCCCAAACGTAGCTTATACTCCAGCAGGATAACGGCAAATAAGCCAGCAAAACAGAGACGATGATAGCAATGTAATAAGTGCTATAAAAATAAAAAAAGAGATAGGGAGTGGTGAGGTGGGGACTTGTGGTGGGTGTGAGGGGTGGTGGCTAATTTAGATCAGTGGTAGGAGAAGGTGTCCCTGAGGAGTGATATTTGAGTAGAGACACGAGTGAAGCAAGGCAGTGGCCACGTGTAGATCTAGGAGAAGAGTATTCCCAACAGAGGTAACAAGTACAAAGGCCATGAGGCAGGAAGGAGCTTAGAGAGTTCCAGCAACATCAAGAAAACCTGAGTGCTTAGGGTAGAACGAGCAAGGCTGAGAGGAGGAGTAGGAGGTCAGGAGGGATAAGAGAATTCTCCCTTTCGTAGAGGGAGGCAGGAGCCAGATCACGGAGGGCCAGATCATGGGGACGTTCAGAGAAGAGGTGAGCATTTAGCAGATTTGGGGGATGACAGAGCGTGAATTACAGAGGGTAAGTTTGGGGGTTGGGAAGGAGTAAGAAACCAAGTCAAGTTTGTATACACATTGAACACATAGGTATAAGATACTAGGTGAGGAATGATCTTAGACTTGACTGAGGCAAACAGGTGCGAGGCATGGTGAGATGCATCTGATGGAAAACAATTGCAGCTAATTGCAGCCTCCAGTTACAGGGCATGGCGTGTGGACAGCTGAGGCTTGAGATGTCCTGAGGAAGGGGAGAGGAAGCGTCACCAGGGCGTTCAGAACTCTTTGGGGTTTCGTTATTTCTAACTGAAGCCCCTGTCCCAGCAGGGAAAGGGCGGTCATCCTAGGAGTGTCATGTGGGTCCAGTTTCCTTGAGGACGGGGCCTTTGTTCTCTTTTTCTCACACAGTTCTTAGCCCCGTGCTATATACGTAGCTGATTTTCAGGTTTTTTCCCAGTGAATTGAATCTAGATCTTGTTGCTTTGAGAAGATGAATGCTCTAGAAGAGAAACTGACTTACTCTATAGCCAACAGAATCCAAATCCATATCAGCTGAAAGAAAGAGAAATCCATAACACAAGAAACCTTATAAACATTTCTACTATAACCATCAATAACACCCGAAATATTAAAAGTTAAAAAACTTCAAATGAAAATAATGAGGACCTTGTATACATATTAATGAAATATGTGTTAATTATACATGTGTGTAAGAGATACTATTACACAATTACTTATTTTTAAGTAAGAGATACTTAAAAATAAAACCTTATTTGGTGTTAGGTGTGTATTTGAAACTTTTCCTTTTTAAGGTTATGTCATTTTTATCTAATTCCATCTAACTCAAAAATGTCATTTCTTCTCTGTGCCCATCATTATGCTGAAAAAAATGAAAAACTATCGAAAATGTGACTAATCATGCCCTTTAAGTAGTTTCTCGAATTGGTGACAGGTTAGCTAATATTCCTGAACTTTTCTATAGAACTCATTAACTCCTTGTCAGACATTAGCCTAAGAAAGCATTTCTGTTTCATCATAATGACTGGAGAATATGTATTGGTTGAAAGTAGTAAAGGTATCATTATCATTTAATTTTACTGCTGGAAGAAGCTTTAGAGTTTACTGAGAAGCAAGGTAGACTGTGGAAGACTGTTCATTATCATTTGAGGCAATGATGGGATTGCTTCCTCTGTTATGACCCTGTGTATAAAGAACCATCAAAAAATACTGATGAAGAACATTCATCAGTAGTGAGGCAGTAACTTAATCTTAAGGAAATATTAATAATATTGATGTGTAAAAATCAAATAATATGTAAATTAAGAGATGTTAAGTGAATCCTCCAAAGTTACAGAGGAAAAATTAGTAGCAGGGTTGGTTCTAGGAGGGGATGGCAGATGATTTAGGCCTTTTTCTCATTCACTGTACATCAATAGTTCAAGTACTCCCTTCCAGCCTACTGAGTCCTTTCTACCTTCTGAAGCTGCCTCTAGTTAGTAGTGGTGGGTTCTGGGATAAAATTGGTTCACCTGATGCCTGAACCAACTCTCTCACACCTAATCTTATAAACAAAACAAAGTGCCAGGAGGTCAGATTTTTATCTCATGCTTTGATCTTGCTTCAGGGCGCTACTTTGAATGTGGACAATCAATAACAGATTAATACGATTATCAGCCCTTCTGAAATCCATCCTCTTAGTGAACTAAGGTCTTGCTAGATTTGCTACTTAAAAAATGAGGGGCTTCCCTGGTGGCGCAGTGGTTGAGAATCTGCCTGCTAATGCAGGGGACACGGGTTCGAGCCCTGGTCTGGGAAGATCCCACATGCCACGGAGCAGCTGGGCCCGTGAGCCACAATTGCTGAGCCTGCGCGTCTGGAGCCTGTGCCCCGTGACGGGAGGGGCCGCGATGGAGAAAGGCCCGCGCACCGCGATGAAGAGCGGTCCCCGCACCGCGATGAAGAGTGGCCCCCGCTTGCCGCAACTGGAGAAAGCCCTCGCACGAACCGAAGACCCAATACAGACAAAAATAAATTAATTAATTAATTAAAAAGAAAATCCTTAAAAAAAAAAAAAAAAAAAAAAATGAGATAAAGCTATAAGGGAATATAATAGATGCCAACTTGGCATCATTCTTTCAGCGATAAAGTATTTCTAAAAGAGGAGTTTCTGACTAAAGATGCAAGGACCCTGTCATGCTAATTTCAGCCAATTTCCTGCCTCAATATGTCTTCCTGTCTCTGTCACTGCCAGTGACTGACAGCTGGCTTAATAATTGAATTCAAGCAGTGTTTGCTTTTCTTGACCTTTACTGAGAAATGAAGTTTCAAGCTCTGGACATGAATAGAGTGCTTTAATTTGGGGAGAATAATGTGTTTGCATCATCCCCAGCAACCCGTGGATCTGATTACCCGTGCTATTTCTACATTCCACTTCACAGCAGACTTCCAGAGGATGGCTGGTATTGTAGCCACTCCGTAATTAATTCTGAGCTTTGGCTCTCTGCACACTCATCACCCAAAAGAGGGCATGTTTGTTTCTGATTGGATGAATAAAGGCTCTAGCTGACCACTGCTCTCAAGAGCCTTCAAAACCTATATATTTTGAACCTCTAGATTTTTCATATTTTGCTAAGGTCTTTGTTCATGCTGGTTTATATGAATGAATAGTTTTTTCAAGTTGTAGCCTTGATTTTCTTGCCTGTCTTCATCTTCTGTTCTTTCCTTCTTTCTTTGTTTCCCTATTGCTCTCCATTCCCCTCTACTGGGGAAGACCTGGTGGTGCATCAGTAAAGAGCCCTCAGGCTTGAGTGAGCTTCAGGATTTCAACAGTAAAATGGATCTAATACCCATCTCGTAGGTGTGTTGAAAGGATGAGGCATGACCATGTATGTAATGTGCCCAGCAAGTGCTTGACACATGCCGTGGTAGGTGATTGATACATGTAACTGCTGCTATTTTCTTACATATCCAAAGTCTTCTTTATGATCTTTAGTTCTCCAGCTGTGTGGGCTTTACAGGTTGCCCCCCTTCCTTTTTTTTTTTTTTTTTTCTGTGCACTTTTCTCAAATCCTTCAAAGAGAATCAATTTCTTGCGAGAAAATCCCCCCTACCCCCTTTATCAGCATTGGTTTGGCTCTTCCAGAACATCCTGGGATTCTTTCTTTGTCTGGTAAGTACCTACCCTGGAATTTTTCCAGTCCTCTCCTGACAGTGGAAGATGCCACCTCCGAGAACTAAGCTAGCTCTAGGAGGCAGCCTCATCTGTAAATGAGAGGGTGGACTCCATCTCTACAAACTCATCCAAACTAAGTCTAAGGACAAGTAAAGACAAACCCATAAACTTCAGAGGCCTGTAGTGGGGTAGCAGGATGTCCAGACATGTTATGTAAAGCCAAAGTGACCACATAATATACCACCCCACTGGGACATTTTTGAAAGTGAAAGGGGACACTAAAATTGTTAGAATTAAGTGATTTTAAAAATATTTATTTATTTAACAAAATATTGGTTTTATTGGTTTTATTGTATTGACAGACCTGCAAAAGTGTTTATTCAAGACTATTTTTCAAAACTAAAAATCTTTTAAAAAACTTGAATACATAAGTGATAATAGATCAAAATTTAAAATTCCCTTATAGGTTTTCTTTAATATTAAAAAATAGCATAAGCAGTATATTTATTTTGGATAAATATTCTTGAACTTTAATCAATTTCAGGGCCATATCTTTGTCTTATTATGTGACACTAGTATTTTGCTGAAGAATGTAGTTTTTTCAATATAGCCTTATTTTTACTTTTTTTTTTTTTTTTTATAAAATCTCCTATAATTTTCTTCAAAATTGCTGTTATGGTTAATCAATTTGAAATTGTTTATACTTTCATCTGTCTCTTCTCCATAGAATATAATATTGTTAATGGAGAAAATATTCTATCTATACATGCTGAGGTATCCAGTAAACTTAGAGCCAATTCTGCTAAATGGAGGCTATTTCCAAATCTATTTTGTTTTGTATTGAAATGGAACAATATGTCAATCAAAATATTTTCAGAGGTACTTTTACTGTTATTCAGAGTATCTTTCTTTTTTGTTGTTATTATTTATTATTTTATTTATTTTTTGAACCTCTTTTAACAATTATCAGCTATATATATTTTTTATCTTATATATTTATCTTCTCTCTTCCCTATTTTCTTTTTTTTTTAACATCTTTATTGGAGTATAACTGCTTTACAATGGTGTGTTAGTTTCTGCTTTATAACAAAGTGAATCAGCTATACATATACGTATATCCCCATATCTCTTCTCTCTTGCGTCTCCCTCCCTCCCACTATACTACAAAGCTACAGTAATCAAGACAGTATGGTACTGGCACAAAAACAGAAATATAGATCAATGGAATAGAATAGAAAGCCCAGAGATAAACCCACACATATATGGTCACCTTATTTTTGATAAAGGAAGAATAGTGAACATTTATCACCAACTTCCCTTAAAAAATGATAATTAGTACTCTCCTTTCTATAAGTGCATTGCTACCAAGAGGTTTTTATTGCAAAATAAAATTTAAAAAGCACTACCAAACCATATTGTAAAAATTTTAAACTTCATATTTTTCTGATTCCTGAACATCCCCATAAATAGGCTGTGAGCACGCTGCCCAGGTGACCAGGTGCACCAGTGTGATAAGGCTGGTCCCCACTGCAAGTTCCCTTTCTTGCCCTCCCTGTGACCTAGCGGCATTCAATCACACCAACGAAATCCCCTCACACTTTTTGCTTATGTGCTTCACTCTGACCCCCAATACAGGCACTTGTCCACAGGTCCTCATTCTCTCTTGGCTCCCCACCTGCTTGGTTGAGTCTACTCCCTTGGCACTCCTCCCATGCTGCCCCCTGCATGTAGTGCTGGGTTTACCTCTTCTGAGACCTGTGAGTATAGTAAATCTCTTTCATTTTCATGTGCCTCTCTATGGTGTTATTCTGTGTCTGTACCAGACTGATCAACCAAAAAAACCATTTTAAGTAATAGAAGTATTCCTTACAACCCACAAACACTAAAATAAATATATAGATCTAGATTCACACCATACCAAAAATGATGAAACTGCTGTAGCACAAGCACTGACTACTCTCTATAAACTCCAAGGCAGGACAACTCAGCCTCTGTTCCCACACACCTGTCCTATCATTTCCCATGTTTGCCAGGGACCCTTACAGCTGGTGGCAGGGAAGCTTGGAGCATCTTGCAGACCACAGCACATGGGCCATGGCACAACTGGCTGGTTTCCCAAGGAGCCAGCAGGAACAGAATTGGTGAAGACCTGAAAGAGTTAGATGACCCTCAAACCTGGCTTTACCTGTCCCTAGAGGCTTCATCTACTTACACTGCTTTCTGGGCAGACGTTTGAGTTTGTAACCCCTGATTCTAAAATGTTTTTGCCATTCAGCCTTGTTAAGGTATATTTTTGTTTATAATCCTTGGATTTCTCTAGATGATTTTTTCTTTGCTTTCTTTTTTTGTGGCAATATGTTATCTAGTCTTATTTTTATTTATTTAATTTAGTTTTTATTATTGAAATATATTTGACTTGGGTCACATGTTAATTGGATACATTTATATATTGTGATATGATTGCCGTTGTAGTGAAAGTGAGCAACTTTATCACATTACATAATTATCCTTTCTTTTTTGGAGTTGGAATAGTTAAGTTATAGTCTCTTAGCAAGTTTGGTAATTATAATGCAATATGTTACACAATATTGTTCATTGTAACTCTAAGGCTTATTTATTATTTGTTGTATCTAGATGGCCTCAAATACCTCTACTATGCATCTACTTACTTTCTCAAGGACTTCTGACAGAAGCAAACTGCTGCTCCCTTTCCTACAGTCGAAGTAGAAAGTACAGGTGATAAATGGCAGCGCAGGAACTTGGACCTCGATTTATCTGATATCAAGGCTCATGTTCTGTCCAAGACTCCATGCTGCCCCTCTTGTACCTAAGCACTGGTGAGAACACAGGAGATGGATCACCATAATAACCCCTGTTTGTTGAGAGCTGCCAGGTCCTGCAGTAAGCATTTCAGGTTCTGAAGCACTTCAAAGTTTCAAAGTGGTTGTTTTAAGCTGCTCAGTTTTGGTAATTTTTATGTAACAATCGATAATTAATATAATTAATGTTTAATTTGATTCCTTTAACCAACTTCCTGACCTTATTCATCTTCCATTGCTGCCCAAGAAACTTACCCAGAGAGAAGAGATGATTCATGGAGACCACTGTATTCAGGATCCCATGTGAGTTAGAATTTTCTTTTTAAATTTGTAAATGGAAACGATTTTATTCTTTAGTCTCACGTACTTGACTAATACAAGTCCACTCTTAAGGGATGAATCAGACATTGTTTGGCCACAAAATCAGGTTGCTGACCCCACGAGGTTGAGGACCATAGCTGAGTGGTTGTGAACATAGGAAGTTAAAGATTGTCCTGGGAGAGGAGAGATATACCATGTTCTTGGATTGGAAGAATCAACATTGTGAAAATGACTATACTACCCAAAGCAATCTACAGATTCAATGCAATCCCTATCAAACTACCACTGGCATTTTTCACAGAACTAGAACAAAGAATTTCACAATTTGTATGGAAACACAAAAGATCCCAAATAGTCAAAGCAATCTTGAGAAAGAAAAACAGAGCTGGAGGAATCAGGCTCCCTGACTTCAGACTATACTACAAAGCTACAGTAATCAAGACAGTATGGTACTGGCACAAAAACAGAAATATACATCAATGGAACAGGATAGAAAGCCCAGAGATAAACCCACGCACATATGGTCACCTTATCTTTGATAAAGGAGGCAAGAATATACAGTGGAGAAAAGACAGCCTCTTCAATAAGTGGTGCTGGGAAAACTGGACAGCTACATGTAAAAGAATGAAATTAGAACACTCCCTAATACCATACACAAAAATAAACTCAAAATGGATTAAAGACCTAAATGTAAGGCCAGACACTATCAAACTCTTAGAGGAAAACATAGGCAGAACACTTCATGACATAAATCACAGCAAGATCCTTTTTGACCCACCTCCTAGAGAAATGGAAATAAAAACAAAAATAAACAAATGGGACCTAATGAAACTTAAAAGCTTTTGCACAGCAAAGGAAACCATAAACAAGATGAAAGGACAACCCTCAGAATGGGAGAAAATATTTTCAAATGAAGCAACTGACAAAGGATTAATCTCCAAAATTTACAAGCAGCTTATGCAGCTCAATATCAAAAAAACAAGCAACCCAATCCAAAAATGGGCAGAAGACCTAAATAGACATTTCTCCAAAGAAGATATACAGATTGCCAACAAACACATGAAAGAATACTCAACATCATTAATCATTAGAGAAATGCAAATCAAACCTACAATGCGATATCATCTCACACCGGTCAGAATGGCCATCATCAAAAAAATCTAGAAACAATAAATGCTGGAGAGGGTGTGGAGAAAAGGGAACCCTCTTGCACTGTTGGTGGGAATGTAAATTGATACAGCCCCTATGGAGAACAGTATGGAGGTTCCTTAAAAAACTAAAAATAGAACTACCATACGACCCAGCAATCCCACTACTGGGCATATACCCTGAGAAAACCATAATTCAAAAAGAGTCATGCACCAAAATGTTCATTGCAGCTCTATTTACAATAGCCAGGACATGGAAGCAACCTAAGTGTCCATCAACAGATAAATGGATAAAGAAGATGTGGCACATATATACAATGGAATATTACTCAGCCATAAAAAGAAACGAAATTGAGTTATTTGTAGTGAGGTGGATGGACCTAGAGTCTGTCATACAGAGTGAAGTAAGTCAGAAAGAGAAAAACAAATACCGTATGCTAATACATATATATGGAATTTAAAAAAGAAAAAAAAATGGTCATGAAGAACCTAGGGGCAAGACAGGAATAAAGGCGCAGACCTACTAGAGAATGGACTTGAGGATACGGGGAGGGGAAAGGGTAAGCTGGGACAAAGTGAGAGAGTGGCATGGACTTATATACACTACCAAATGTAAAATAGATAGCTAGTGGGAAGCAGCCACATAGCACAGGGAGATCAGCTCGGTGCTTTGTGACCACCTAGAGGGGTGGGATAGGTAGGGTAGGAGGGAGGGAACACAAGAGGGAAGAGATATGGGGATATAGTATATGTATAACTGATTCACTTTGATATAAAGCAGAAACTAACACACCATTGTAAAGCAATTATACTCCAATAACGATGTTAAAAAAATAAATAAATAAAAATAAATTCATTGCAGTTTCTAAAAAAAAGATTGCCCTGGGAAGGTAAGACAGCTTTCAGGCCATTCCTTCGGTGAATGCACCTGCTTTTCCACACAGAACTCCTCAACATGGGAGTAAGAGTAAGAGTTCTAAGGAGCCTAACTCTCATGGGACCCTGAATCTGCAGACCTCCATGACTCATCTGTTCTCTGTTTTAAGTTTTAATGGAAGCTGAATGAGATTGATGCAGTTGTGGTTAAAGGAATTGAATATTTATGGGTGTGTTAATTATTGATTATTGCATAAAAATTACCCAAAACAACAAACACTTATTATCTCTCCATTTCTATGGGTCAGAAATCTGGGCATGGCTTAGCTGTGAGCCTCCGGGTTAAGATCTCTCACAAGACTGCAATCAAAGTGGCAGATGGGGCTGTGTTTATCTCAAAGCTCAACTGGGAGAATCACTTCCAAACTCACTCGTGTTGGGTGGCAGGCCTTAGGTCCTCACTGGCTTATTGGCCAGAGACATCAGTTCTTTGCCCCACAAGCCCTTACCCCAAAGGGCAGCTCACAACGTGGCAGCTTCCTGGCTCTAGATCAAACGAGAGAGCAACAGAATGTTACCTAATGTGGAACCACGGCCTTTTTTAACCTAATCTCAGAAGTGACATTATCACTTTTGCCATGTTATATTTATTAGACGTGAGACATTAGAACTAGCCCATGCTCAAGCAGAAGGGATTACATATGTCATGAACACTAGGAAGTAAGGGTCATTGGGGGTCACTTTAGAAGCTGCCTACCACAACCCTCCTTGTTCTTTTTGAAAACTGTCATGGCTATTCTTGCAGATGAACTTTAGAATCAGTTTGTCAAAGTCAAAAAAAAAATTCTATTCTGATTTTTAATGGGAATGCACAAAATCTATAATTTAATTGGAGGGGTACATAGAAAATTCAACCTCATCCAGGAATATACCAGCCCCTCCATCTATTCGGTTCTTCTTCTATATCTTTAGTATTGTAGTCTTTAAAATAATGACTTGCATATTTCTTGCCACTTTTATTTCTAAGTACTTCATAATTATTTTTGCCTTTCTGAATGGAGTATATTTTTCCTTTGCATTTTCTAATTGGTTACGGCTATTGCTATGAATAAGAAAACAACCCAAGTTTCCTGTGCTGATCTCTTATCAGACCAATTTAATGAACAGTCTTAATAGTTTTAGTATTTATTATAACACATTCTGAGATATTTTCTAGTTAGACAATGATACTATCTGCAAACTATGGTAGCTTTGTTCATTCTTTTCCAGTGTTTGCACTTCACTTATTTTTCTTGTTCCATTAAGTGTTGAATAACGGGAACTTATAGCCAGATTCCTTACCTTGTTCCTGATTTTAATGGGATTGCTTCTAAGGTTTTACCATGAGGTATGGGACTTGCTGCCTTTATAGATAAAAAAGATCATAGAGTTAGAATTTTACAAGCAAACCTTTTGTTCTCTGTCTAAATAATTGTCTAGAGGAAGAAATGAGGGAAACAGACACAATAATTCAGTCTTTTTCACATAAAAATAATCACAGGGTCTTTTTTTTATAACCTAAGCATAACCTAACAGCTCTTCAAGAATTGCCTTATGGTAAGCAAGGAAGAAAGGGGTCTCATGACATCAAGTGGGGGAGATAAGACCCAAGATACTCAAAAAGGCAGATGAAAGTGGCACTTGTGTCATAATTTAGAAACTTCAAGGTCCGTATAAAGAAAACATTGATAACACACATAGTAATTATCCAGGAGAGTATTTGGGAAGGTACCACGGCATCTTTTCCAGGAGAGTAAAACACTGAAGACCTATAAAAAGATCACAAAGTTGGTGCAGAGGAGTCAAATATTAAGTAATTCTTTGCTGAGAGGTTAACATTTGGAATATGTGACATGTAGTTTTATTGATAGTGGGCCTGTTTTTTGGGGGTTTTTTCTCACACAATAGGTTTCTAGTTAAGTTTACTTTCATTCATAGCTTATAAAGAATTTTAAAAAGAAAAAATTATTTTGAATTTATTAAATTCTTTAGCCTCTGGTAAGTATATTTCTTCACCATTCACCTTTTCATGTAATGAATTACACAATAGATATTTAATGTTGAACCATGCTTGTATTCATGGAATAAATCCTGGTCATGATTCTTCTGCTGTATCCAGTTTTGCTAATATTTACTAAAAGTTTTTGATCTGTATTTATAAGGGTGATGGGTAAATATTTGGGCTGGCCAAAATGTTTGTTCGGGTTTTTGGCCAACCCAATATTTGGGGGAGATTTCCATCCTTTGTTCCTCACAGTTCAGTAGACTTTTTGCATAAATCTGGCTTTGTTACCTTTTATAGGAGGAGACTTTAACTACTTTTTCATCTGTCTATAATTACTGTGATTTCTACCTCTCAAGTCAATTTCTGTAATTTCCAGAAAATGATTCATTTCATCAAGTTTATAAAACGTTACTTTCATATTTTAAAAAAATCCTCTACAGCCATATTTACTTCCTTTTTTGATTGCTAAAGCTATCCTCTACCACTGATCTGTTTATTTTCTTCAGAGATTTCATGCCTTTGAAATTTTGTCTTGGTAATGGTAAATGAGGTTTATAGGTGATTTGAATGTATGTGACTGTTGTTTTTTGCTTTCCTGTTAATTTCTTCATTCTGTTTACTTTAGCCGCCTCCCTGAATCACTGACCACTAAAAAGGCAGAATAGAATAGGAAAGATGTTCTAATATCCAGACACCTGGATTCTCGGCCTGGTTCCAGAAACTTACAAGCCTTGTAAGCCTAAGGCTCAAACACATACCATATCATCAACAACCCACTCCTCTCAAAGTGAGAATTATTACAATAAGGGCCAGTGGCCCAAGGTGGGGGAGTGTAAGCCATAATGATGTTTGGTCTCTGGTCTTCCCCTGGTTTAAGGAATGTAAGTATAAAAAAGCACTGTTATGAATTGAACTGTGCCCGCCACCCCCCCTTCCCCCATTCATATGCTGAAGTTCTAATTCCCAGGACCACAGAATACCACAGAATTGGAAATAGGGTCATTGCAGATGTAATTAGTTAAGATGAAATTATACTGCAGTAGAGTGGGCCCCTAATCCAATATGACTGGTGTCCTTATTAAAAGATTTCACGCTTATGAAAACATATGGGCACAGAGAGAACGCATGTGAGGCTGAAGAGCAAAAGTGGGGTGATGCTTCTACAATGTCACAGATTGCCAGCAAACCACCAGAAGTAGCGAGAGACACAGAACAGAATCTTCCTCACAGCTCTCAGCAGGGACCAATTTTAACTACACCTTGATCTCAGACCTTGAGCTTCCAAAACTGCAAGACAATCAGTTTCTGTTTTGTTTTTTTTTTAATTATTAATTAATTAATTTATTTATTTATGGCTGTGTTGGGTCTTCGTTTCTGTGCAAGGGCTTTCTCTAGTTGCGGCGAGTGGGGGCCACTCTTCATCGCGGTGCGCGGGCCTCTCACTGTCGCAGCCTCTCTTGTTGTGGAGCACAGGCTCCAGACGCGCAGGCTCAGTAGTTGTGGCTCACGGGCCTAGCCGCTCCGCGGCATGTGGGATCTTCCCAGACCAGGGCTTGAACCCGTGTCCCCTGCATTGGCAGGCAGATTCTCAACCACTGCGCCACCAGGGAAGCCCCAGTTTCTGTTTTTTAAGCCACTCAGTTCATGGTGCTTTGTTACAGGAGTCGTAGAAAACTAATACTAGATGGGCTCTAGGGGAGTATCTCTAGAGCATTTCATGCTGCTCGTCTTTGTAAACCATTACAGGCTGTATTGGTCAGCCTTTGCAGCAATAATGGTGCATTACTAAGTACCTCGAAGCTTAGTAGCTTAAATTCCAAACATTTACTTTTCACTTGTGGGTCTGTGGTTGTGGAGCTGCTCGATGCTGCTGGGGTGTGCTGGACTTGATAGCATGTGGGAAAGATCCAGGTCTCTCTGTCTTCTCGTTTTGGGGCAAAGACTGAAGAAGCAGCCACTGTTGTTTGCAGGTGGACAGTACGAGTTCAGAAAGTCGAGTCAAAACATGCAAGTGGGCATACTGAGTATGTCCACTCACATGCCATTGGCCAAAGCAAGCCCTAAGACCAAGCCCAAAGTCAGCTGAGGAGGGGTGGGGCTAGTAGCTAGTGGAGTCAGCAAAGTACTCTACCTAGACAAGTATGAACAAATAATTACCAACAAATAATACAGTCTACTGCACAGTCCCTAAGGCCTAGAAGAAGTGTGTTTGTTTGTTTTATAAGACATATATAGAAATATTTGTATTAATTAAAATCTGCAGAAGTTCTCGGAACCATCACTTTGTTCGATTTTCCTGAAATGCCCTCCCGACCTCTGTCTCCCCTTTTCTCCTTTCTTTCAAGACCTGCGTTGCCTCGCATGGAGCTTTGCATACATCAAGCAGTCAATAAGTGCTTGTTAAATTTATGGTTGAATTTAACCTTTTCTTCCTGATGTGACTTGTAAAAAAGTAGCCTTTCAAAGAACAGGCATTCAAAAAAATAATGACTGAATTGAATTGAGGACAGGATAAAGAACAGCTCTTTGAATATAGCTGTTGATGGAGACCCAGACAGCCTTGTCTGATTCAAGAATTACAAACAAGAAAACCAGAATGCCATCCTACTGCGATCTTCTGACGTCTTTAAGAGCTAATAACTTAGCCCCAATTAATTAAAATCTTTTTTATTTGATACATTTCCTTTGAACTTAATTCATTCTCTTACTATTTTTATTTGGTATTGTTTCTAAAAATTGCAAGAAAATCTAAACACATTTTATTCTCTTGCTAACCAGATCTTCCAGTATGTGAATTCCAGGCATGTGTATAGTGAAAATACTCCTCTAGTGATTCTGATGCACCACAGATATTAAAAATCATGTTTAGTAAGGTAACAGAATGAAACTTCAGGAAGCCTCTTAATCCCCCCCGCCCCGAAACCTGAGAGTTGGGAGGCCATGTTCAGTGCTGTTCTTCTCTAAATCAGTACTTCATTTGCCTCACAAGAATGGAAAGGACATAAATTTCAAGTTCTGGAAACATGAGTTTGAACTCTGGGTCTGCCATTTACTGCCTGTGTGACTTTAGGGCATTGGCCTCTTTTTTTTTTTCAGTGTGAAAAGGAACTAATGATAGGACCTACCTCATAGAGTTGTTGTGAGGATTAAGTGAATAGTGTATGTACAGTGTTGGCACATAATAGGTGCTCAATGAACACTTGCTCCCTTCCTTGACAAAGCATGGCATCTGGCCCCAAAGGGTGACCAGGTCATGAGGGAAGAGAAGAATGCTGTAGAAAAACCTGGATTCTCCCCTTGGGAGTTAGTCTCCTCCATTTCCAGAAATGCACCTCAGGCGAAGACACTGTGCATAGGTAAAATATTGACTGTGAATGCTGTTGTTTTTTGGTTTGTTTTGGTTTATTTTTATTTTTTAATCTGAAAAGTCTACCAGGCAGGGAGTATGAAACTGAATGAATAAAAGACTACACGGATTAAAAGAAAAAATCTACTAACTACTTTTGCTGAAGCTTTTGCCTGCTGATTACTCAAATTACTGACTTTTGAACTGGGTCTCTGTCCTTCTTGCAAAGGTTCCACAGAGCAGGCCTTTGTGCCCCATGAAAATGCTGGTCTACTGGCCATGCCCTGTGACAAACCCTTATCCTGGGCTCAGTTCAGGACTTGGCATGTGTGATAGAACCTAAATGTTCATTTTCCTAGCAGTAAGGCTACAGAAAATAGAATAACCAATGATTTAACGTTTTGTTAATTTCTGCTTTAGCTGGGGAGAGAGGTACTTTAAACACTTGAACTGAATTGAATGGAATTTGGCCCATAGCCAGAGGACCTTAGTACAGTCATATCCTATCTTCTCTGAGGCAGTTACTAGAATAGGAATTAAAATATAGCTAAAGATGGAAACACTTCTTTTTCACAGGAGCAACAGGAGTCTGAAGACCTATGAAGATGGTGGGTATAGTGCTGGGGGCAGCAACAATACAATGTTGCACAGCAGTTGTGCAACCCCCCACTGTAATAAGTTCTACAACATTTTCAGCATCTCAAAAGAAACTCTTGTAACCATTAAGCAGTCACTCCCCATTTCCCACTACCATTGTGCTTTCTGTCCCTGTGGATACCTCTTTTGGATATTTCTTAAAAATGTAATATGTGGTCTTTTGTGTCTGGCTTCTTTCACTCAACATAATGTTTTTAAGATGTCCCATGTTGCAGCATGTTATTTCTTTTTCAGCAAGAGAAATTATTTCATTTCCTTTTATGGCTGAATAATATTCCATTGTAAGGATATACCGCATCGTTTGTTATACTTTCATCAGTTAATGAACATTTGGATGTTTTTGGTTACTGTGAATAATGCTGCTATGAACATTCGTGTACAAGTTAATGAATGAACATATATTTTCATTTCTCTTGGGTATATGTTGTCTTAGTTAGCCTTTGCTACAATAATGGTGCATTACTAAAATAAGGCATTTGGAATTTGATAGGGATTACATTGAATCTGTAGACCTTTGGGAAATATTGCCATCTTAATAATATTGTCTTCCAATCTATTAACATGGGACATCTTTCCACTTATTTAGGTCTTCTTTAATTTCTTTCAACAATGTTTTGTAGTTTTCAACGTGTAAGTATTTCACTATCTTGAT
The DNA here is from genome assembly GCF_949987535.1 of Balaenoptera acutorostrata. Lineage (NCBI taxonomy): Eukaryota > Metazoa > Chordata > Mammalia > Artiodactyla > Balaenopteridae > Balaenoptera > Balaenoptera acutorostrata. The sequence goes on along the minus strand of NC_080075.1, from coordinate 35,189,397 downwards.
TAAATTTACTCCTAAGGATTTTATCTTTTTGATGCTATTGTAGATACAGTTGTTTTCTTAATTTTATTTTGGAATTTTTTTTCTTTCTTTTTTTTTCTTTACTTATTGCCCTGGCTAAAACTTCTGGTACAATGTTGAATAGAAGTGTGAGAATAGATATCTCTGTCTTGTTCCTTATCTTAGAGTGAAAGCTTTAGTCTTCTACCATTAAGTGTGATGTTAGTTTTTCATAGATGTCTTTTATAAGGTGGAGGAAGTTGCCTCTATTCCTAGTTTGTTGAACATTTTTTTTTTTTAAATTTATTTTATTATTTATTTATTTTTGGCTGTGTTGGGTCTTCGTTTCTGTGCGAGGGCTTTCTCCAGTTGCGGCGAGCGGGGGCCACTCTTCATCGCGGTGCGCGGGCCTCTCACTGTCGTGGCCTCTCTTGTTGCAGAGCACAGGCTCCAGACGCGCAGGCTCAGTAGTTGTGGCTCACGGGCCTAGTTGCTCCGCGGCATGTGGGATCTTCCCAGACCAGGGCTCGAACCCGTGTCCCCTGCATTAGCAGGCAGATTCTCAACCACTGTGCCACCAGGGAAACCCTTGAACATTTTTATGATGAAAGAGCATTGGGTTTTGTCAGATTTTTTTCTGTATCAGTTGATATTATCATGTGTTTTTTGCCTTTTATTCTATTAATATGGTCTATTTGTCGATTTTCATATACTGAGTCAGCTTTCCAGGGATAAATTCTGCTGTGTCATGATGTGTAATCCTTTTTCTATGTTGCTGGATTTGGTTTGCTTGTATTTTGTTGAGGATTTTAATGTCTATATTCATAAGGGGTATTGATCTATGATTTTCCTTTCTTAAAGTACCTTTGGTTTTTATATCAGGGTAATACTGTTCTTATAGAATGAGTTAGGACGTTTTCACTACTCTTCTATTTTTTATAAGAGTTTGAGAAAGATTTGTGTTCATTCTTCTTTAAACATCTGATAGAATTCACAGGTGAAGCCATCTGGTTCTGGGCTTTTCATTGTTGTAACTTATTGATGACTAAATCAATCTCTATACTTGTTTTAGGTCTATTCAGATTTTCTATTTCTTCTTGGGTCAGTTTTGGTGATTGTGGTTTTTAGCACTTTACATTCCTGCTTTTACTAATTTTAGTCATTTCATTCATGATTTTAGTATTTTTCTCTCTCTTTTTCTTGGTCAGGGTAGCTAAAGTTTTCTCAATTTTGTTGATCTTTTGAAATAACCAACTTTTCATTTCATTGATTCTCTGTATTTTTCTATTCTCTATTTTGTGTATTTCCATTAAAATATCATTTCCTTTTTCTTACTGTGAGTTTAGTTTGTTCTTTTTTTCCAAGTCTCTTAACTTGAAAGATTAGGATACTGATTTTATTACTTTTGAAGTAGGTATTTATAGCTATAAATTTCCCTCTCCACAGTACTTTTACTGTATCCCATAAGTCTGAATACATTGTATTAATTTTTGTTCATTTTTTCTTTCAGCACTTTGGATATGATATTCCTACCTAGTTTCTGGTGGTAAATCAGCTGTTAATCTTATTGATTATCCCTTGTACATGGGTCACTTCTCTGTTGTGGTTTTCAAGATTGTCTCTTTGACTTTCAGCTGTTTGATTGTAATGCAACTCTGTGTGAATCTCTTTGAATTGATTCCACTTGGAGTTTCTTGAGCTTCTTGAATGTGTAGATTAATTTTTTTTAAATTTTGAAAAATCAAATTCAAGAAGATTTTGACCATTATTTCTTTAAATGTTCTTCCATTCCCTTTCTCTCACTCCTGTCCTCTGGGAGTCCCATTTGTACATATGTTGATATACTTAATGGTGTTTCACAGGTCTCTTAGGCTCTGTTCATTTTTTTCCCCTCTTTTTTTCTGAAACTGGATAACTTCAATCAACTTTCTTCAAGCCTGATGATTCTCTTCATGCCAGTTTGAATCTGCTGCTGAGCTACTCTATTGAATTTTTCATTTCAGTTATTGTACTTTTCAAATCCAGAATATTCTCTATTTGATGAGACACTCTCCTTAGTTTCTTTAGTTCGTTCTCTATGGTTTCCTTTGAACATATTTTTAAACAGCTGATTTAAAATCTTTGTCTAGTAAGTCCAACATCTGGATTTCCTCAGGTATAGTTTCTATTGATTGCTTTTATATTTCACTGTGTATTGTTTCTTCATATCCTTTGTAATATTTTGTTGAAAACTGCACTTTTTGAATATTATGTGGGCAACCCTGGAAATCAGATTCTCCTCCCTCCCTAGGATTTGTTGTTGTTGCTGCTTGCTGTACTTTTGGTCTTTGTTTTTTAGTGGCTTTTCTGAACTAATTCTGTAAAGTCTGTATTCTTTGCCATGTATGGCTACTGATGTTTCTGGTCTGTTCATTTATTGGTTACCTAATGATTTGGACAGACATTTCCTTAAACATCTGGAACCAAAAATTCTTACAGCTTTTGCCAACAGGCCCTCTGTGAGTGTTGAGGCATACATTTAGCATCTAGTCTGGAAGTTTACAGCTCTGTCCTAAGCTTCACATTATGCTTGTGCAGAGTCTCAAGGTCTGCCAGTAATGAGAGTGTAGGGCTTCTTGGGTCTTTCTTGAGCAGGTACACAGCTCTGGGCATGTATGTAGCCTTCTATACTCCTGGAAATGTTTAGGAGCTCTTCAAAGTTCTTCATTCCTTACTCTTTCTTTTCAAGCTTCCAGGTTAGTCTGTTGCTTGCCCAGCTGTTATTCATTGCCTCAGGCAGCCGTGGCTAAAATATTTCCTTGTAATTGTTTTTGACAAATGTTCCTGGGTAGTGGCTTTAGTACTAGTTGTGTTTTGAGTCAAGTGAGATGAAGATAGCCTTTCAAGCAGTCTTCCAAAGAGTCACTAGTAGGTCAAATAATGACAATTCTTTGTGAATGGGGTTTGTTCTGCTCTCTCTGGTATTGAGAATGGGGACCGTTATTTTCAAGGCTGTTACTGAGCTGGGGACTGGGTGGTTGGACTAGGGTAAGTTAAAACACCACAAAGTTAACCATTCTAACATAAATTTAGCTGTTTTTCTTGAATGAGTGCTCCCCGTGTTATTGCAAGCCTTTGGTTAATTTCCAGATTCCTATCAAAACTGATTCTTACAGTTTTTGACGTTTTTTCATTGCTTTCATGGAGGGACGTACTTTTTGGAGTTCCTTACTCTACCATTTTGCTGAAGTCCTATCTGATCTTGAATAACCATACCAATACTGGACATTTGAAGATGTTATGCAGTGTTTCAAGCAATTTCATATCCATTTTCTCATTTCATTCTTATAACAAAATTTGAAGTCAAAAGGTAAATATGGAGCTTCCCTGGTGGCGCAGTGGTTGAGAATCTGCCTGTCAATGCAGGGGACACGGGTTCGAGCCCTGGTCTGGGAAGATCCCACGTGCCACGGAGCAAATGGGCCCGTGAGCCACAACTACTGAGCCTGCGCGTCTGGAGCCTGTGCTCCGCAACAAGAGGCCACGACAGTGAGAGGCCCGCGCACCACGATGAAGAGTGACCCCCGCTTGCCACAACTGGAGAGGGCCCTCGCACAGAAACGAAGACCCAACACACCAAAAAATAAATAAATAAATAAATAAAGTTACATCTGTTTTAAAAAAAAAAATTCCATGTCTCTTCCTGCCTTAAAAAAAAAAAAAAAAAGTAAATATGCCTTTTATAGATGAGGAATTTGAGGTGCCCTGCATATAGCTACTCTGTCTTCCCAGCTCATCTGTCATATTATAATTGTGATTAATTTGTTTTCATAGGTAGACCATAAACTGCAAGACAGGATAGATAATGCTATTTGTACTACTAGCATAATTCTTAGAACAAAGTACAAATTTTGGAATTTAAAAAAAAAAGAATAATGAATAAAGTTTAACACATGAGACCTCTTTCCTGATGAATGGATTCATGAAATCCTACGGTGTTAGACCTGGAAGTGTCCTCACGGGCTACATCGGGAGGGAAAGGATGGTGTAGGACTTAGTTCCTTCCCTAATGTTTCAACAAAACCAACTCCACATTAGTTTTTTCTCCCCATGTTCTTTTAACAAATATTAATTGAGCTCCTACTCTGCCCCAGGCCTTGTACTAGTAGCTAAGAACTTAGAAATTAATAAGACAAATGCCTTGTCATGAAATTTACATTTGTGAGACAAAGAATGAGTATATAATTTCTAGAATTAAATGTAAAAAAACCCCAGAAAAACAAAGAAAAGCAAAACAAGGCAGGGTAAGGTAGGAAGGGCACTGGAAGACACAGAATTATTTTAGATAGTTTTAACAGAGATGTCTTTTCTCAGGTGAAATTTAGGCAAAGATATGAAGGAAACGAAGGATCAGGCCATCTGAGAATGTAGGGGCAGTGTTATAAGCAGAGGAGCAGCAAATGCCAAGACCCTGAGGTGGGAGAGGGTTTAGCATGATCCAGAAGGAATGAGAAGGCAGGCATGGGCTGAACAAGGGCAGAGTGCCATGTATGAGAGAGGTGATCAACCAGGTCAGCTCATGGGCTGCCTTGGTAGATTTTCTTTGAGTAAATAGTTCTATGGATAAAGAAAAAGCTGAAAAATACTCAGTTTTATATTATAATTTGTGATTATTGCTCCCTTTTTTGACCTTTAAAAAAAACTGAAGTATAGTTAATTTACAATGCTGTGTTAGTTTCAGGTATACAACAATAATATATATATATATATATATATATATATATATATATATATATATAATATTTATTCTTTTTCAGATTCTTTACCATTATAGGTTATCACAAGATATACAGTACAGGATATCTTATGATATACAGTAGGTCCTTGATGTTTATCTATTTTATATATAGTAGTGTGTATATGTTAATTCCAAACTCCTAATTTATCTCTCCACCCTGAACCCCATCCTCTCTTCCATCTTTTCCTCTCTTTCTTCATTCCTTCCTTTTCTTATCTTTCTTTCTTTCTTTGTGTTACACACCAACAAAGGGATCTGGACCATGTTCTCTTTACCTGTGATAAACACAGCACCTGGCACATAAGGATACTCAAATGATATTTTTGAATGAGTGAGGAAATTGAAACCTGAAAGGTAAAGTAGCATTTTCAAGGCCACACAGCTAATTAGTGGCAGAGCCAGAGCTGGACCTATATTTAGTTCAGTTTCCACTACTTTACCACATCCCTTGCACGGAATCAAAAACAGATCCAAAGAATTTTGCAATTAGCATAGCTTGTCATTTCCTGCTACTGCCTCCAAGTATAGTCTAGTCACCCAATCACGCAGCTAAGTCATTAGCAAAAGAGTACTTGTTGTTTCATTGAGTCAGGTGAAAGTTTTCATGGTGACAGTCAACATCAAAGATACAATGTGTTGTAAAGAACCAAAAGGTATGGTTTGGGAGGCAGGGTGGAGGGGCTGGACCGTTGGTACAGTGTCCCAGGTCAGGGAAGGGTGACTTAGTTGCAAACCTTCCTTAATGAGGGAAGAGAGAGAAAGGAAAAATAGCATCAAGAAATTGTCAAAGTAGAAAATGCCACATTTACTACTTTGCAGATGCGGAGGCCAGAAAGCAGACAGAATCAGAACACACATTGTTAAAATGACCCATAATGCTTTGGAGAACAATAATGTGATTGGCCAAGGCTTGAAGTATCTCTTTCAACACCAGCACAGGAGGTCATCCTTGTCTCCACACGATGTGCAGCAAATTCAGGTAGACCCGAGCCTGAAATGGATCTGGAAAGCAAGAATGCATGTGCTAAGACTGATGGTGTCTCCACCCACCCCACAGCTCTGAATGAGTCCTACAGCAGATCCAACTGCCATCCAAGACAAAGGAAGAGATGAATTTTCATAGTAGGTGGGGCAAGCCAGAGACCGCAAGGGAAAGTCACCAAATCAATAGTAATAGGAAATCTTGCCAGAGGATGGCAGTTGTTATAGTCAGGCCAGCCCGAGTCTCTAAGCTATGACTGATGCTTCTACCAGCTTAACTGTGATGGAAATAGCTTGTGTTGCTGCTGCATTTCAACCAAGAATGAATGGAGTAGTTGGAAGTAAGTAGCCTTGCCCAGACTTCCACTTGCATTGATGGCAGCATCCAACGGATTCCATGGATGGAATACGAGATGTTCAGAACACAAAGGCTGCTATCGCTCGCCTGCACCAGAAGACCTGAAGTTTACATAACAGATCGAGGTTGTACAAACATCCCAGAGGACAACGCTGATGAGTAGTTGAAACTTGCCAGCAGTGCAGACAAGCAGCAGGCCACCCACACCAAG